>NW_027142378.1:10605384-11805384 GCF_026170545.1 Melanerpes formicivorus
AGACAGTTGGGGCCTTAAGGCAGCTGAGGAGTCACAGATCTCACCCAGCCAGCTCCCACACAAGGCTTGCTCCTTTAGGCCTGCTTGGAGGTCTGGATTCTCAGCTGGGTGTCACTGCTCCTCCATGCCTGAAGATCATCAGATCCACAGCCTGGCCACCTCAAGCACATCTGGGCCCTTCAAGAGACCTGGAAAAGAAAGACAGCAGTGACATGCCACCAGTCCCTTCTGGCAGGTGGAGTTAGAAGCCCCTGCATGCAGCTGCATGATGCCCAGGGAGACCTGTTCCCACCTCCTGCTCCAGGGCAGAAGCCTTCTGCCCAGCTGCCCCTCCACAAGGTGCAGTGAACACCAGGAGTCTCCACAGGTTCCTATGGTGACAACTCACAATCAGGAAGGATGAAATCCACAGGGGGTTAGGCAAAGCAGAGGCACGATGTCAACCTCCAGTTGTTCCTGCCTGCACACTGAAGCACACAGACCATCCATCTCCTGCTGACAGCTCTCTGCCTTTCTCCATCCTTCTCTAGCCATCTGCTCCCAGGCTAGACACACCTCTGATAGGACCTAGGCCAGCTCTAATGGGAGTGGAGCTGTCACAGAGCAGGCCCTAGCAGAGCCTGCCTTTGGACAATGCACTCTGCAGCTCTGTCACACTCCTTCAAGCCTGGGGAAACACCGTGGGGCAGGTATGACCTAGAGCTGGCCAAGTTTGTCATCCTCAGCCCCTGTGCAAAAGGTGAGAAACAAGAGCTAGGGAAAGCCAGAGGGGTGGCTGAGTCCCCAGGCCTGGAGGTGTTTGCTAGAGGCAGAGATGTGGTGCTGAGGGACATGGCTGAGCACCAGCCTTGGCAGAGAGAGAGGCTGGTTGAGGTCAGCCTTAAAAGTCTTCTGCAAACGAAATGATTCTGTGGTTCCACTGCTAGTGAAATTTGTACCTGGCTGAGCAAGCCAGGAGTGCCCTGTGCCAGCCCTGCAGAGAAATCCTCCTCATGCCACCAGATGGTGCCCTGTGCCAGCCCTGCAGAGAAATCCTCCTCATGCCACCAGATGGTGCCCTGTGCCAGCCCTGCAGAGAAATCCTCCTCATGCCACCAGATGGTGCCCTGTGCCAGCCCTGCAGAGAAATCCTCCTCATGCCACCAGATGGTGCCCTGTGCCAGCCCTGCAGAGAAATCCTCCTCATGCCACCAGATGGTGCCCTGTGCCAGCCCTGCAGAGAAATCCTCCTCATGCCACCAGATGGTGCCCTGTGCCAGCCCTGCAGAGAAATCCTCCTCATGCCACCAGATAGTGCCCTGTGCCAGCCCTGCAGAGAAATGCTCCTCATGCCACCAGATGGTGCCCTGCCTTCAGCGGCCGGCAGGCAGCTGGCCTGGCAGGGGGCAGCAGCTCCCTGCTCCACCCCTGATGGAAAACACCAGCCCCAGGGCCCGGCCCCCAGCAAGCCAGCCTCCCAGCTGCAGGGCCACTTCCACCTCGAAGTGGGTGAGGGCAGCTCCCTGTCATGGCATCAGAGTATCACAGTATCAGTCAGGGCTGGAAGGGACCACAAGGATCATCCAGTCCCAACCCCCTGCCATGGGCAGGGACACCCCACACTAGATCAGCCTGGCCAGAGCCTCAGCCAGCCTGGGCTTAAACACCTCCAGGGACAGGGCCCCAACCACCTCCCTGGACAACCCATTCCAGGGCTTCACCACTCTCATGGGGAAGAACTTCCTCCTCCCCTCCAGCCTGAATCTCCCCACCTCCAGCTTCATTCCATTCCCCCTAGTCCTATCACTACCTGAGATCCTGAGCAGTCCCTCCCCAGCCTTCCTGTAGCCCCCTTCAGACACTGGAAGGCCACAATGAGGTCACCTGGGAGCCTTCTCTTCTGCAGACTGCACAGGGAAGGAGCAGCCAACCCCTGCCTGACTCCAGTTACCACCTGCAGCTCTCAGAGCACTCCCTCCTACACCCTCCCAGAACCACAGAATGGTTTGGGTTGGAAGAGACCTCTGAGTTCCTCAAGCCCAGCCATCCACCTCAGAGCACCCTGGCCATCAAAGCATGTCCCAGAGTGCCATGGCCACAGGTTTCTCCTTCCCACAAATCACACCCACTTGCTCCTTCATTACTTTGGGACAGTTTTGAAGGGGCTTTCACTGCCCCTCACCAAATGCCTTCCTGGCTGTCAGGCTGCTGCTGGGGAACACCTCTCCTGCTGACTGACATGGTCTCCCTGCTCCCCTTTTCATGACCCCTGTGTTCCTCAGCCCATGGCTAGCCAGTAAGCAGATTCTGGTGGGGCTTCTCCAGCCCCTGCCTGTGGAGCACCTTGCATGGTTGGGGAGACATGTGGCATGGCTAACTCACATGCCACCGAATCTGCCCTGAACAGGGCTCCTTGTGATCAACTCCCCCTTGAGCCACCCTGGTACCAAGACCTGAGCTCTCCTCATGCAATCATAGACTACTTTGGGTTGGAAGGGACCTTGAAAGATCATCTAGCTCCAACCAACCTGCTAGGGGCAGGGACACCTTCCACTAGGGCAGGTTGCTCAAGGCCTCATCCAGCCTGGCCTTGCACACCTCCAGGGAGGGGGCAGACACAGCCTCCTTGAGCAACCTGTTCCAGTGCCTCACCACCCCCACTGCCAAGAATTTCTTCCCAATATCCAGCCTAAATCTACCCTCCTCAAGCTTCAGTCCATTCCTGCCTGTCCCATCACAGCAAGCCCTTGGAAGAGGCTACTCCCTGGGGACTTCCATTGCTGACAGCTAACCCCAGACAGGTTCAAGGAGTGGTCACAGCCCAAACAAACACAACCAGGCCTGAAGTTCCCAAGCCAGAAGAAAGAACTAACCCTGCAGAAACAACACTCTGCTGCAAGGTTTCTTCCTGCTTGTGCTGGAGCTAACAGCAAACCCTCTCAGGGAAAACACCCAGCCTGCACCAACCTCCTCCTGCCTGAGGAGCAGTGTGGGAGCAGTGGGGCTTCATTTCACCAGGAAATAAAACTGGTAATGAAGGGCACTGCAGACAGCTCTCAGCAGCAGCCACCTCCCCCATCAGCCACAAAGTGCTGGCTCTGCCTGCCCAGGGAAGGATGTGGATGCCCCCTCCCTGAAGGCCAAGCTGGGCAGGGCCTTGAGCAACCTGGTCCAGTGGAAGGTGTCCCTGCCCATGGCAGGGGGGTGGAACAAGATGATCCTCAAGGCTCCTTCCAGCCCAAACCACTGTGTGATTGTGTCAAGGGCATGCAGCCATGCCACCTCAGATGCAGCAGCATTACCATCCTCTCCAGACACAGAAGAGATGGCCTCCAGCTCAGGGTGTGCCCCTGCCAAGGCAGCAAAGACTTCATCAGGCTTACCACAGATTTCCTGCCCCAGGCTGGGAGAGTCACACAGCCTCTCCTGCTTCAGCCCTTCCCCCTTGGCCTAAAGGGCTTGCACACACAGCCCTGCCCCACAGCAACAGCTCAGGAGCAGCCATTTGGCTAAGCACTTACCTAGGCCAGGCAGAGGGGGGGCTGAAAGCTTTCCCTGCTGCTCAAGAGGGGTGCCAGGCACCTCTGTGCTCCACATGGGGATTTAAGGCCCAGCTCCTGTACCTGCAGGGGAAGCACAACATGATGGGTTTCCATGGGTGGTTGGACTCAATGACCTTGGAGCTCTTTTGCAACCACACCAATGCTGTGGTCCCAGGATCACTGTGGGCTTTGCTTGCTGCCTGGGTTTGAGATTTAAAGTGAGAGTTGAGAGTGGCTTAAACTTAGCCCTTCAACTGGTTCTGGGGCAGGATGGGCTTCCCTCTCAGAGGATCACAGAACCCTTTCAGTTGGAAGAGACCTCTAAGATCACTGAGTCCAACCATCCACATTAGACCACCAAGGCCCTTAAACCATGTCCCACAGTGCCATGTCCCCAGGTTTCTTCCACACCTCCAGGGACAGTGACTCCACCACCTCCTTGGGCAACCTAGGCTAAAGCCTGCCCACTCAGACAACCACTTGTGTGGCACCAAAAGTGTGTGTGGAGGGGGACACAACCAAGCCAAAACCTGAAACAAACAACACCAGCAGCAAACATTGAAGGCAGCAGGTGGGGGAGGAGCTAGATGACACTCTGGGGTATCTAAAAGGACAGGGGCTGCTGCAGGCCTGAGCTGCCTTCTCCTTTTATTTCCTCATTGGTGCTCCCAGTGGTGAAAATGCCCCAGGGCTGAGGAAGCATCCAGCTGCTTCCCCAGCACACCCAAGCCAGAGCAGCTCTGATGGGGCTGATAAAGTCAGCAGCAAAGCTCAGAGGTCAGATTTGTCACCCAGCTGCTCATAGTCTGCAGACCTTGTACCAGATGGGGGAAAAACAACAACTTGAAAAGGAGAGCAACCTGCAGCAGCTGGGCAAAGGCCAGAGGGGATTCAAGAGAATAGGACTTCTGCCAGCCACAGGAACAGAGCTTTGGCTGGAGAAGACCTCTAAGATCATCAAGTCCAACCATTATCCAGCTTCACCAAGGCTGGTTGGTGCTGGGTGTCCCTCAGCACCACATCTCTGAGCCTTTCACACACCTCCAGGGGTGGGGATTCAGCCACCCCCCTGAGGCAGCCTGTGCCAGTCTTTGAGTTTCCTCTAACCTCCAAGCCAAAGCTGCCCTGGTGCAGCCTGAGGCCATTTCCTCTCATCCATCACTTGCTCTTAAGGGAAGAAGGGACCAGCACCCACCTGGCTCCAGCTTCCTTTCAGGGAGCTGCAGAGAGCAGGGAGGTCTCTCTCCCCTCAGCCTCCTCTTCTCCAGACTAAACAACCTCAGGAGCTCAGCTGCTCCTCCCCAGACCCTTCACCCAGCTTTCTTGCCCTTCTCTGGGCCTGCTCCAGCCCCTCAGTGTTTCTTCTTGGGGTGAGGGCCCCCAAACTGCACTGCAGGTGTGATTCATCCATGGTAAGGTAGCACAGCCCTTTCACTGCTGTAAACCCAGCACCTGCTTGTAACAACACCCAGCTCCAGCCTCCACTAACTCCAGCTTGCATCATGGGGAAGGCAGCAACACCACCAACACCTTGGGGAACTGAGGTAAAGGGCTGAAAGATGCTGCCCAGGCTCAGCTCAAAGGCTACCATGGGCTGAAGCCAGGCTCCTGGCTCCTGCATGCTGCCTGGCTTTGCCATGCTGCCTCCTGGGAAGACAAAGAGAGCATCACAGCAGCTCCTGCCAATCCTGTTTAGGTTCTCCTCCTCCTCCTCCCCCAAACTTCCCTTTAAATGTATACTCCACTGCATTTACTAAGCAGCAAGGCACCTCTGGTGGCTTTGTTGCTGCCAGGGAACTAGCTCTGACTGCAAGGTTTACACAGAGACTCTCTGTTCCTAGCTAAAATTATCTTTGCTGAGCCTTGCAGTGCCAGCAGCCCAGAGCCAATGTTCCATCAGCCCCAGGTGAAGTGGACCACACTGCAGGCACATCAGCCTGGCTGCAGCACCATCCAGCAGCCCTTACCAAAGGGCTGGAGCACACACCCACACCCCCCCCATGTGGAGAGGCTGAGAGAGTCGGGGCTGTTCAGCCTGGAGAAGAGAAGGCTCCAGGGAACCCTTAGAGCAGCCTCCCAGTACTGAAGGGGGCTACAGGAGAGCTGGAGAGGGGCTTCTGACAAGGGCTTGGAGTGCTGGGATGAGGAGGAATGGCTTTAGGCTGGAACAGAGGAGATTTAGACTGGAGATCAGGAAGAAATTCTTCCCAGTGAGGGTGGTGAGACACTGGCACAGGCTGCCCAGGGAGGCTGTGGCTGCCCCCTCCCTGGAGGTGTTCAAGGCCAGGCTGGATGAGGCCTGGAGCAAGCTGGGCTGGTGGGAGGTGTCCCTGCCCATGGCAGGGGGGGTGGAGAGAGGAGATCTTTAAGGTCCCTTCCAACCAACCCAACCCACTCTATGGCTATGTGACTCTCAGAAACCTCAGGGCCACTACCACATCAGGGCCTCACACAAGGGGACAGCACCTGGTCCTCTGCTGCTTGAGACAGCACATACAGGTAGGGCATGACCCTGCCATCTGGGGGCTCTGATCTCCCTGCTCAAAGGGGGAGATCAGGGCAGAAGGCTATGAAAAGACAGCAGGTGGGTACAGACAGAGGGGGGAAGCAGGGGATGACAAGGAGACAGCAGCAACTAGCAGCAGCAGCCTCAGCTAGCCAGCTGCTGTGTGCTGATTGTCTGACTCCCCCATTTCCACCAGCGAAGGAACAAGCTGCCCAAGAGCAGCTAAAAACTGCCCCTCAGAACTGAAAATATCAGGAAGGGGGGAAGGGGGGGGGAGGTAATCAAATTATTTCCATGGCACAAAAGCAAGGCTTGCAGGGTTGTCATGTAGGAGGTTTGCCTAAGTAAGGCATGGAGCAGGCAGCTCAAAACAGCCACCAAATACTTTAGAGTGAAAGGGCTAAAAAAGGAAGGTTTGAGAGGAGGAAATGAGTCAGGAGCCTGGAGGACAGGAGGGGGAGTTCAAATAGCTGAGGCATATAAAGTAAGCAAGGAGTCCCACATCTCCAAGGCTAGGCAGGCAGTGAGGCAGGGCTACTGAACCTGGCTCTCTGGGGCTGGCAGGCTCTGCCCCACAGCCACAGAGGGCTTTGGATACTGAGCACCCTGGGTTCTGAAGTGATCCTTCACGAGGCAGAAGGGCAAGTGAAGATCCTCCACCTGGGTCAGCACAAACAGAGGCTGGGCAAGCAGTGGCCTGAGAGTGGTCTGGAGGAGAAGGATCTGGGGTGGCAGTGGATGAAGCACTCAGTGTGAGCCAGCAGTGTGCACTGGCAGCCCAGAAGGCAACCAAGTGCTGGGCTGCATCACAAGCAGTGTGACCAGCAGGGCAAGGGAGGGGATTCTGCCCTCTGCTCCTGTGAGACCCCACCTGGAGTACTGTGTCCAGCTGTGGTGCCTCCAACACCAGACAGACATGGATCTGTTGGAGAGGGTCCAGGGGAGGCCATGATGATCAGAGGATTGCAGCACCTCCCCTCTGGGGACAGGCTGAGAGTTGGGGCTGCTCAGCCTGGAAAACAGGAGGCTCTGGGGAGACCTCAGAAGCAGCCCTTCAGTACCTGAAGAGGGCCTAGAGGAAAGCTGGAGAGGGGCTTTGGACAAGGGCTTGGAGTGATAGAGCAGGGGGAGTGGCTTCAAGATGGAAGAGGGGAGATTTAGACTGGAGATTAGGAAACATTCTTCCCAGTGAGGGTGGTGAGAGCCTGGCACAGGCTGCCCAGGGAGGCTGTGGAGGTGTTCAAGGCCAGGCTGGTCAGGGCCCTGAGCAAGCTGGTCCAGGGGGAGGTGTCCCTGCCCATGGTGCAGTGGCTGGAGCTGGATGACCTTTAAGGTCCCTTCCAAGCCAGAGCATTCCATGGTTCTGTCACTGGTGCCTGTACCTCATGCTGAAATCTCAGACTGGGAGTCACCACCAAGTCCAGGATTGCTGGGATGTCTTGGGCTCCCTCATGGCTGGGGAATGGACTGGGGGGACAAGGACAGGGACAGGGGGGTTGGGCTAACTGCAAATGCCATCTGCCTCAGAAGAAGGAAGGGAGATTCACCTTTTGAGATGGCTCACCAAGACATCCAGCTTGAGCTTTCAGCCTTGCTTATTTACAGCACCAACAGCAGGAAAGAAGGACAAAGCTCATTCAGTGTGGACTAAGAGCAGAGGTAGTGAAACCCCCTGCCTCTCCACCATGCTGCAGGGATCTGCAGCAGACATTTCTCTTTTTCATAGCAATGTTGTGCTCTACTGAAAGACTGGAAGCAGAGGGTAGAGTCTCACTCCAAGAAGCCTTTAGCCTTGCTCACTGGTACAGCAGGACAGCAGCTGGCTGTAACAGGCTGTGCATCAGGAGAGCAGTAAGCCATGAGAAGGTTAGTGTGGCAACAAACCACAAGGCACACTTCCTCACCTCTGCCCCAGGTCCCTGTACCATCAGAAGGGCAGGGCTGATGGACTGCAAGCTGGTTAAGAGAGAGCCTAAGAGTCACAGAATTGTCAGGGCTGGAAGGGACCTCAAGGCTCAGCCAGCTCCAACCCCCCTGCCATGGGCAGGGACACCTCACACCACAGCAGGTTGCTCACAGCCACATCCAGCCTGGCTGCAAACACCTCCAGGCAGGAGGCTTCCACCACCTCCCTGGGCAGCCTGTGCCAGGCTCTCACCACCCTCACTGGGAAGAATGTTTCCTAATCTCCAGTCTAAATCTCCCCTCTTCCATCTTCAAGCCACTCCCCCTTGCTCTATCACTCCAAGCCCGTGTCAAAAGCCCCTCTCCTACCCTCCTGGGGAACAACTTCTTCCTCACATCCAAGCTGAATCTATCCACCTCTAGTTTTGTTCCCTTCTTCCCAGTCCTATCACTCCCTGACAGCTTAAAAAGTCCTGTGCCAGGCTCTCACCACCCTCATGGTCAAGAACTTCTTCCTCACATCCAATCTGAATCTACCTATTTATGGTTTTGTTCCATCCCCCCTGCCCTCCCCCAGACTGGAGCTTCCCCTTAGTTCAGGCACCCAGATGAGAGCTACAGAGCTGCTGCACAAGGAGCCTGCTGCAAGCAGCTTTCCAAGGGAAATGGCAGCCCTGCACGCAGCTGGGGTGACTCTTAAGGTCACAGGCTGTTGAGTCAGGGAGCAGCACAGGGCAGGAATAACAGATTCCCCTCCCTCTGCACATGCAGCAGTGTCTGAGTCAGAAACAAGAGAGACAAATAAGCCTCACTCTGCTAGTGAAGGAGCCCCCATCCTTGCCAAGGCTGCTTGAACTAGTTAGATATCTCCTCAGCCCACTGCAGTGTTTCCAAAAACACAAGACCTCTTCAAACAGGCTGAGCCACCAGGCCAGCTAAAACTCATTTTGCCTTATAAGTATGCAGCATGAAACAGCTTCAGCCCTGTTCTCAGGGCCTTGCATCATCCCTTCCCCTCCTCCCCGGATGTCTTACTTCTGCACCCCTCTTTCATAACAAAACTGACTGTGAAGAGCCAGCTTGGAGCAGCAACACACAAATTACTCCTGTCAGTTTAGGACTGAGCAGCACAGCTGGGCCAGACCTCTGAACAGAGCTGGAGGTCTCCTCTGGCACTGTGCACCCACCTTGAATTCTCTCCTGCCACTGGGCTAACACTCACAGCAAAAAGACAGGCTCAAAACAAGTTGCCTGGAAAACCAGCTCTCCATGGCTGGAGCTCTGCTATTTTATCTGACTCCTTTTCCCCAACCTTGTTGATTCTTATGATTTTATGACTTTAGAATGACATGGTTCAAAGAAAAACCACAAACAAAACCAAACCCCACCATGCCCCTGCTCAATTCTTACTGCTTCCACAATCAGTTAGCACTTTGGTCCAAACTGAGGCATTCCTTGGTTGAGCACATCAGAAAAGAGCCTAGGGAAGAGCTGCCCAGCTCCCCTCCATTTGAGTCCAAGCTGTGCCGGCAGCTCCTTTGCTACTTTCACCACAAATCTGATGTAAATGCTGCTGCAAAAGGTTCTCCCTGGCCAGTGCAAGGCACCCACACACTAAGGGCTAACACCCCAGCCCTGACACACTAGGGCTGCTTTTTCAGCACACATCTTCAGTGGGGGGTCTTTCAGCAGCGCTTCAAAGGGATGTGCTGCAGGGAGAGTTAAAAAAGGTATCACGATGACCCACCCTGAGTGAGCACAGCAGCGTGGACGGAAACACTAAGACGCAGCTCACACCTTCAGCATGGAAGCTAGGAGCTGGCTACATGAAGTACTGCTGCGTCATACCCCAGCCCTGAGAACACACAATGGAGGCTGGGGTTGTTTTCTGCACGCTAGCAGCCAGGGACACAGTAAAAGGGTTGGATGTGGGCAGCTTTTTGCTCCTCGATTCACGCCAGGGACACCGCTGCAGTCACAGAACGAAACCTAAATGTCCACACAGTTACAGATGCTTCTGTAAGCCGGTGACAAAAGGCTCCAGCGTGGCTGCCCAGAAACGCCAAGCGTTCTCGCAGCATTTCAAGCGTGGGGAGCGCTGCGATAAACCATGGAGGAGCAGCTCCTTCCAACCCCTCGGTCTCAGCAGCAGCAGCAGCAGCGTTTCCTCCGCTTTGCCCTGAGGACAAACGGCTCATTGTTTCAGCTACCTGAAATCGATGTCGCTGTGATTCGTGCTGGGGATAAAGAAAAAAGCTGGGGCTGGGGCTGAGGCTGGGGCTGCTCCTCCTGCTGCTACTGCTGGTGCTGCAGCTGGCGGCGAGGAAGATCCGCGCAGGGTTTCCTGCAACAAAGAGCGAGCAGGGCGGGCAGGAGCCAATCAGGAGTGCCTGACTGAGATCGCACCAAAGTAGGTATTGAAAAAAATCCTCAGGGGAAGGAAAAAAAAAAAAAAGAGCGAGAGAGAGGAGAGAGAAAGAAAGAGAGAGGGAAGGAAAGGCGCCCGCTTCCTCCTGGTCAGCCCTGCCCAGCGCCCGCCCCCAGCCCCCTCTCCTCCAGCCCACCTCCCTTTCCTGCTGCCCCGGGGCTATGGCAGCCTCCCGCTGCCCCCCGGGGTGCCCCCCAGCACTGTTCTCCTGCCTTTCCCGACTGGCTCAGGCACTTCCCTCTCTGCCTGGCTGCTTGTTTGGGGGTTTTGGGCGGTTTTCCCCACGGCAAATGGTGTGGCCAGCAGGAGCAGGGCAGTGACTGACTGTCCCCCTGCGCTCCATGCTGGTGAGGCCACGCGTGGAGGACTGGGTTCAGGTTTGGGGGGGCCCTCACTACAAGAAGGATGTTGAGGTGCTGGAGGGTGTCCAGAGGAGGGTGACCAAGCTGGGGAAGGGTCTGGGACCAGGGCTGGTGAGGAGCAGAGAAGGGAGCTGGGGGTGCTGAGTATGGCCAAAAGGAGGCTGAGAGGAGAGCTCACTGCTCTCTACGGCTCCCCGCAAGGAGGTTAGAGAAAGGCGAAGCTCGGTCTCTTAGCCGTGACAGGACAAGAGGCAATGGGCTGGGCTGGAGAGCTGCAGACACTGCTCCCCGAAAGGGCTCTGGAAGCACTGGGGCAGGCTGCCCGGGGCGGTGGCTGCTCTCCCTCCCTGGGGGCGCTGCCTCTCCCTCCCTGGGGGCGCTGCCTCTCCCTCCCTGGGGGCGCTGCCGCTCCCTCCCTGGGGGCGCTGCCTCGCCCTCCCTGGGGGCGCTGCCGCTCCCTCCCTGGGGGCGCTGCCTCGCCCTCCCTGGGGGTGCCGCAGCCAGGCAGAGACGGGGAGCTGAGGGACACGGTTTGGCAGCAGCCCCCGCGGAATGAGAAAATGGCTGGAGCCAGTGACCCTGAAAGGTCTCCTCCAAACACCAGCAGTCTATGCTCGTAAGACAGTGAGGGGGTCGCCTGCAGCGTACAGCTCTCTGATGCGGCCTTTGTATATTCTTGTAAGCAAGCAGCGTTCCGAGATCTGCTGACAGCTTACTCTGGGCGGTCCTGCTCTAGCGGGGTGGCCGGGCTAGATGAACTTCAGAGACCCCTTCCAGCCCCTAGCACACCGCGACAACCCTGCGGACAAACCCGCCCTTCACTCTCGCCTTCCCGGCGCCCCCATCTCTACCCTCAGCACCGCCCCGCCACACCTAGGGGCAGCTAATCCCGCCCCACCTCGCACAGAGGAAGTCGCTATTGGCCGGCTGGCTCGTGATCGCCGTCAATCAACCCGCGGGTCCCCGCTGCGATTGGGCAAACCTACCTCCATCGGCCAGTTCGGAGGGCCTACGGGCGTTGCCACGCAGGGCTTTCCACCATAGCAACCGCTTCCTCCTCCGGGCACGGCCGTCGTGACGTCGCAGCGTTTCCGCCCGGCTCGCGCCCTCGCCGCTTCCCTTCCTGTCTGCCGGAGCCCGCGCCGCGCCCAGCATCCGAGGGGAAGCAGCCGTCTGCCGCCGCACCGAGCTCCGCCGCCTGCCGCGTACTGCCGACACCATGGTAGGGAGCCCGGATCCGCTGGGGGAGCGTGCCTTTAGCCTTATCTTCCTCCTCCGCCTTCATCCCCGGGGAAGGGAGTGTGTGTAGGGGTTGATGCCGCCCGCCCGTCGCATTGTGGCCTGTGCTCCGGCTGCACGACGGTATCGCGGCCCCCTTTTCCTTCTCTTTCCTTTCCCTCGGTCCTTTTCTTCGTCTTTGAACCTGAGGCGGCGGATCCGATCTCCTCCCTTCCCCCCCCCTTCCGCCCCCATCCCGCCATGAGGCGGCGGAAGGTTACTCCTCCGCTTTGAGGCTTTGGAACTGTCCTCTCCCCATCTTCCTCTCCCCGCTGCGAGGCGATGGTACGTTCCGTGCCGCACACTGGCGCTAGGGGCAGGCGCGTCCATTCCGCGGCGGGGGGAAGGGGTGGGGGGTGGGTGAGCGGGGTAGCGGGGGGGAGGGTGGTGGTGGGCGGCAAGGCGAGCGAGCGAGCGAGGCGGAACAGCCACGGCGGAGGGGGGAGACGGGGGGGGGGCGGGCGGAATGGGGAGACAGGGGGGCGGGAGGGGGGGAGCACGGCACACGGCACACGGGCCGCGGCCGCCGCGGGGTGATGCGCGGCCCCTCCCTGTGCCGCAGGGTGCGGCCGGGAGGGGGGGGGGGGGGTGTCGGTGGCTCGCGCATTCCGCTCCCCACGCCGTGGATCGCCTGGGGATGGGGTCGCGGGGGGAGCCTTCCCCGGGGGGCTGCCGCCGCACTGGGGAGGAAGCGCGGCCTCAGCCGCATCCGCTCCGATGGTCGGCCCCTGTCGGGAGCCATCTTCTCCCCAAAGCCGTGGGGTTTTGGGCCTGGCCTAGAAAAAGGCGGCGGCGGCGGCAGCTTGGCGGAGAGAGGCGGCTGAGACGGAGCACCTCCCGTCAGCCCCGGGCCCCGCTTCGCCATCCCCAGTGCGCAGCCTCTCGGGGCCAAGCCGCCCTTAATCAGGCGCAGCTGGAGTCAGCAGTGCTGCCAGCAGACAAAAGAGGGGAAGCCAAACTCGCGGAAGGAAAGCGCTGGTCGTGACAGGCGCGGGGGGGCGGGGGGTGCCTTTCCTTGGGGTTCCTTTTTTGCAGCGGCCGCGTGAAGGAAGGAACGTTTTACGGGAGCTGGGACATCTTCTGTTTGTTTTATTGTTTGTCTTGTTTCTCTGCACAGAGAAGATAAAAACCTTTCCTGTGTTACATGTCAGAGATAATGGCGGAAATAAAGGCAAAGCAGAAGGGTATTAAACGCTCACACCGAGGTGCCCCTGGGCACGGGGGCAGAGCGGAGCACGCAGCTGTTACACTTCACGGTGGTTCACTTGCTCTTTGTCTGCCCACACATGAAAGTTCATGCCCCTGTTTCACTCGGGCTACCGAGACACTCGCATTCACAGACTCCTGGAATGATTTGGGGTGGAAGGGACCTTAAAGATCACTTAGTTCCTACCATCAGCAGGGACACCTTCCACTAGACCAGCCCCATCCAGCTTGGCCTTGAACACCTCCAGGGAGGAGGCATCCACAGCCTCCCTGAGCAACCTGTTCCAGTGTCTCCCCACTCTCACTCTAAAGAATTTCTTTCTAATCTCTGATCAGCTCGATGTGGTCATACAACTCTTGAATTGCCATCCTGGTCTTGCTTGACTCACCCATAAACACACGTCTAGCAACAAACATCTGCTTTGACACATTTTCCCTGAGTCAAGGGGTTACATAGTGAAGCCTTCACAATAGTATCGAGGAGCAGGCTGCCCAGGGGGGTGTGGAATCTCCTTCTCTGGAGATACTCAAGATCTGCCTCGGTGTGTTCCTGTGTGATCTGCTCTGGCAGGGGGGTTGGAGTGGGTGATCTTTCGAGGTCCCTTCCAGCCCTCACTATTTTGTGGCTCTGTGATAGCATTCTGTATAGGCCTAGGCAGACAGGATGTGCTACTCATCTCCCTTGCTTCCTCTCACACCGAAGCATCACCAGCTGATGTGCAGCGTGGAGCAGAGCTAATGGGAGCTGCAGATGAAGCTGCAAAAAAAAGAGTGTCTGACGAGACTTGCAGCTCTTGTTTAAAATAGACTTGTCTGAACAAGCTAGCTACCACCTCTGCAGTATGCAAACCCCAGTTTAGAATGACTGCTGAGTGTGTCAGGCTTCATCCTGCTTCCGAATTGGAGAACTCCCCAGTCAGTCAAATATAGTACTGCTCATAGTGACTTTCTGTTTCCTCTTGGAATAGGGTCTTGTGGCTTCTTCATGCTGCTCTCCAGTTGCTCCAGAGGAGCTTGCTTTTGGGCAAAGAGTGCAGGCCTTCTGCCAAAGTACAGTAATGCTAGCAGGAGGGTATCAAAAGAGCCTTGGATTTTCTGCCTTGTGGGGAGTTTGGCTTTTTTGTCTTGCCACAAGGTTCAGTTTGTTTGCTGCTGGATTAAATGAGTCCATGGTCTTTGGAGCACCGTGCAAATGGTTTTTCTTGGTTGTTAGTCAATGCTGTTCCCAAATCTCTGTAATTACAAGGTACATATGCCTCATATACAAGATGACAGGCTCATGACAATTGGTGGTGTGGGTGTCTGGCATGTTCCCACTTGCCTTGTCAGATATCGCTATCAAGAGGCTCCTGCTGGGAGCAAGGGCTGACCTAAGCAATCTCCTGCAGGAGAGCCTGCAGACAGCCAGATCTTGCATGTGAATGCTGTGCAGAGCCTTTGGCTTGCCTGGCTGTTCAGTATTCACAGCAGTCCCCGAGGAGGATACCTTGGTAACCAGTATCAGGGATGCCCAGAGCAGTCCTTCAAAGTCTGTTTTTAAGGGTGAGGTTTAAGCTGTAAGTTGCTGTAGGTGCCTGGAGGGCTTCAAGAAATTCCTTGCAGACCCTTGGGCTTAGAAGAGCTGATTTGTGTGCTGCCTGCAGTTCTGAGAAGCTCTGCTCTCCTTGAAGGTTCCTGTCACGTACCAGCTTCCACAGGCATTACCTTAAAAACTCTCTTGAGACAGGAATGAGTAGTCCCCAGTACTTCTGCCCTGCCCCTGCCTACCACAGTTCCTGTTTTTCAGCAGCCTTGCTGGGATTGCCTTTTGTGGGTATTGCTGCCTCTATCTTGGTTATCATCTCGTCATACCTCATGGCAGCATGGAGAAGGTGATGATTCCTTTGACTGAAAGCTGAACAACATCAATTCAGGGGAAACTTTTGCTTTGTTTCCTTTCCCTACAACTTGTCTCTAAAAAAGGAAAAACCAAACAAAACACAACACAGAGAAGCAAAAAAAAAACCAAACAAACAAAAAACCCCACCAAAAAGAGACCAAATAATGCAAAATAAGAGCCTTCCCTCCAGCTGGCAAGAGCTGCCTACAGCTGCTAGCTCTCTACTTCTTGCTGGTTTATGGTGTGCAAATAATGGCCTCTTGCACAACAGCAGTACAAAGGCAGTTGGTTGTATTTCCTGTCCTGCCTCAGATCCCAGTTGAAGCTTTGGACTTACGGATGTATAGGCTGCCCCACGTCTGTCTGTCCAGCTGTAGCTAGCAGAGGACTGTTGGGATGTCACTGGTGTTCCCACACTGGTGCTGCTGGTCTCTGAGGTGAGGTTAGCCAAGTCACTTTGTGCATTACCACCTCCACTGAGTAGGAGAGGAGGTAATGTCAGATGGGTTCTCTTGACTGCTCAAATCACAAAAGCAAAGGAACATCCTCTTTTAAGCCCCCACCTTTTCAGTCAGCTGGTTTGCCATTGCTGACACCTTTGCAGAGGCCTCATTTGGCCACATCTTCCTCCAGCCTATCATAGAATCATGGAGTTGATTCTTTGGAAAGGACCTCCAAGGTCATTTAGTTCAACCATCAAGCTCACACCCCCATGGCCATTAAACCATGTCCCCAGGTGCCATGGCCACAAGTTTCTTGAGCACCTCCAGGGACAATGACTCCACCAGCTCCCTGGGCAGTCTGTTTCATTTGCTGCAATGAGAAATTCAGCAGCCTTCCTGTTCTGATAGATCCTCTCACAACCAGCTTGGCTTAATTTTCCCTTCAAGCTCTGGGTGCTGGTGATACCTCAGGGTATTGTGTGGCAGTAAGGGCCAGCTTTATGAAGGCTGCTGTCCCAGAACACTCAAGCAGTCACAGGTTTAACTGAAACAAGCATTTGTCACAGAGATACTATCTGTGACACCTTCCTGAGTCAGACAGGAGCGCCACATGGTTCCACAGGCAGTTCTGGTAGGGGATTTTGAAGGCAGATAAGAGGGATGGCATGCCAAGCACAGGGGAGACAAGATGCTTGCTGAAGAAGCTGAGAACCAAAGCTATGGCAGCAATGTGACTTGCAAGCCTGGGAGCCCTAGCCTTCTCCAAGCTGCCTTTGCAATGAACAGGGTACACTTCAGTAAGTTCTTGGTGTCAAGGTCTCTCAAAGTGGGTGGTGTTTCTCCAGGAAGCAAGGATCCTCCTTGAGTGGCTCCATATATTCTGTACTGGGCTACACAGTGCCTGTGCATGGTGCCCAAAGGAAGAGTCTGTATAAACAACACATGCAGCAGTGCAGAGGGCTCTTGGGTTCTGATCACAGGAAAAGCAAACCCACACTGCAAAATTGCCAGTGCTTAAAACCAAACTGAGCCCTTCCAGCTTGGCTTCAGGCACGCTGAGACCTCAGTTTAAAGGCGTCTCGACTGTCTTGCAGTTCAGGAGGGAACAAAGACTCCTCTCAGATAAAATATTTTTGCTACTCAAGGAGCTCCCAGTGCCTGCTAACAAAAGAGAAGGCACACTGCATTGTCTCAAAGCTGTGTTTCATTGCAGGCTTGCTACAAATCCAGTTTATCAGGCACCTGGTGTGTGCCAGCCTGAAGGTAGCTTTCTGTATCTGAGAATTTTACCCAGAAAGCTTTGGATTATTCTTTGTTCTTCCCCTGTTTAATTTCAGCTGTGGAGTGCCTGGCAATGGAGGGAAAAGGCTTAAAGCTGTTAGTGGAGGCAGCTGGAGACAGCTCTTTGACTTGGAAGCCTGCTAGGTGGAAGAGCCTCTTGGAGGTGCCCTGTATAGGGCTGGCATTCTGCTCTGGCTTTGCACTTGAGGCAGGAATGATGGCTTTGTGTAGGGAATAAGAGCTGCTGTGTTACTGCAGCACATGCTGACAAGGCATTTAATGGAACCATTACCTCATGTGCCTGCAGCAGTCTGCATCAAAGTACAATGGAGACACTGGTGCAAGTGCTCCAGAGTCATGGCCAAGGCAGCACTGCCTGTCAGACAACACTGCCCTGGCAATAGCTGCAGGGGCTACTGGGAGAGAGCTCAGCTCAGTTCATGGTTCCCTCAGAGAGGCTTGGTCTGTCCATTCATGCCTGGCTGTCTCCCTCAGTGTGCTGTTCTGGCATCCTTTTCCCATCTGATCCAGCTTTTGGGGTCACTGTCCCTGGGGGCGTTCAAGAAATGTGGGGATGTGGTTTAATGGCTGTGGTGGTCTTAGGTGGAAGGTTGTACCTCATGATTGTGGGGGTCTTTTCCATCTGAAGCAATTCTATGAAGTGGGTATCTTGCATCCTTGCTGCTGCCTTTCAGGGAGCTTAACACAGGCAGTTAAGGTTCAACACCTATAAAGCTAGGCTGGCTGCTGGAGTGTAGTCTCTTCTCTGCAGTTGTGCCCCAAGAGTTGTTTCTAGTTGGTGTTGTCTGTTTACAGGTTTGATCTGTCCCCTACAACAGAGTGTCAGAGGCTGACTGCCATGTATCTCAAGTTGATCAACATCTGGCTGAACACGAGCCAGCAGTGTGCTCAGGTGGCCAGGAAGGCCAACAGCTTCCTGCCCTGGATCAGCAATAGTGTGGGCAGCAGCAGTAGAGAAGTGATAGTCCCCCTGGACTTAAACACTGGATTCCATTGTGGGGCAGTGCTAGAAAGACAACAAAGCTGGTGAAGGGTCTGGAGAATAGGTCTGGTGAGGAACAGATGAAGGAACTGGGCTTCTTTAGACTGGAGAAGAGGAGGCTGAGAGGAGACCTCACTGCTTTCTATGACTCTGAGAGGAGGTGAGAACCTTAATCACTTTCTACAACTTCCTGAAAGGTTGGAGCCAGGTGGTGTTGGACTCTTCTCCCTAATAATAAGTGATGGGACAAAAGGAAATGTCCTCAAGTTGCACCAGGGAAGTTTTAGGTTGGATGTTAGAAGAAAGAACTTCCCTGAAAGGGCTCTCAAAGACTGGAGCAGGCTCTTCAGGGAGGGGGCTGAATCCCCAGCCCTGGAGGTATTGCAGAAGCACAGATGTGTTGGTGAGGGGCATGGTTGAGCTCCAGCCCTGGTGAAGTTACATAAGGGTTGGACTCAAGGATCTTAAAGGTCTTTCCCAACCAAAACAATTGAGTGTTTCTATGAAGTACCTGCAGCATGTACTGCTCCTCCAGCAGCCACCCACATTCCAAGCCATAGCTGTGTGCTGGGGGAGGAACAGCAGCAGGCTGATGATTGTAGCCTTTGAGACACAGTGCACACAATAATAGTGTGCTGTATTGAATCCTTTGAGCAGAGTGAGCCTGGGCCAAGGAGAGAGAAGCCAGGCTAACAAATCAACTTCTGTTCTTTCATGAGGGGTAGGTTGGAAACTCCTCAACAGGTTTTCTTCTGCACAAATGGGCAGAGACACAGAGTGTCAGTGGAGGACACGTGGTTATGGCTTTGGCATTTCTTGTTGCAGTGCCCATAACAGTCATCCTGTTGCTGCCCTGTGCAGATCTGTCAGGGTTGGAAGGGACTTGAAGGATCAGCCAGTTCCAACCCCCTGCCATGGGCAGGGACACCTCACACTACAGCAGGCTGCTCACAGCCACCTCCAGCCTGGCCTTAAAAACCTCCAGGGATGAGGCTTCCACCACCTCCCTGGGCAACCTGTGCCAGTCTCTCACCACCCTTCAGGGGCAAGAACTTCTTCCTAACCCAATCTGAATCTACCCACTCCTAGTTTTGCTCCATTCCCCCCAGTCCTATCACTCCCTGACACCCTGAGAAGTCCCTCCCCAGCTTTCTTGTAGGCCCCCTTCAGATACTGGCAGGCCACAATTGGGTCTCTTTGGATGCTTGCACCCACCCTATCAAGACAGGCTGCTCAGGGTTTGGGTTGGCCTTTTTTGGGGGTTGTTTTCTTTCTAAGTATATTTATGAAGCCAGTTCTGGTGGGCACAAGGCTGGGGTTGAAGAGGGAGTCCTACAGTTGCTTTCAGAAAGATCTAGTTTTGTGATAGGTGCCTCAGGAGTTTGTGGCTTCAGTTCAGCCCATGCTGTGACTCAGCCATAGGGTTTTCTGAGGTGGGGGTGGAGGGGAATCTCTTTTTCCCTACCAGTCTAATGACTGCTAATGCATTGTCTGATGAATCCATGGCTTGTACAGCAGCTGTGGAAAGGAGCAGCACCAGCTACTACCAGCCTTTTGCTTTGGAAAACTAATTAAAGGGGAAAAACCTCCTGGTTTGATCGCTGTCCCTTCAGTGTCTGCCTGGTCCCTGTTACCAGCTGCAGTTTCAGAGTGAATTTTGAGTTTCCAGACTTAAATAGTCCCAGCATTTTTGGAATCTGGACTGACTTGCCAGCAGTGCTCGGTTTCTTTATAAGGAAACCTCTTGTCTCCTGCCTTGGAGACATGCTTGTGGCTATGCAGAAGCACAAGCTCTGAACTGCACTGTTTGCAGCAGCCCTCATGCCCCTGGCTCTCTTGCTAGAATGCTCTGCTGCAGCCACTGACCTCTTCTTTCAAAGCTAACTTCTTGACAGAGGGAACTGGTGAAGGGTAATTAGTTGTGATCTTGGAGTATTGTCCAGTGCAGAGCTAAGTGGGTGCTAGTGCAGGCTCCCTGAGCATTGTCTACTGAGACTTTTGAGGGGGTTGTGGCTAAACCCTGAACATTAACCCCTGTTGCCAGCTACTGAGATGCCCTGTCAGAAAACAGACCTCTTGGGGGGGGAGGGGGAAGGTTTGTCCTGAGTTCCCTGTGGGTTTGTCCTTAGTGAATGATGCAATAGCAATAGCTGCACTGTTTGCTTTATTAGGACAACCTTATGTTACTCAAAGCCTTCCCAGAGAGCTCCTGCCTATACCAACCACAGGGACAGGAAGACAAGGACCTTTATTCCTCACTAGTTCTCAGTGCAGCCTCTCTGTATGGAGGAGGTGACACAGAGATGAGTCACTTAGAGCTGATGTTTGCACTTTTGCTCAAATTTGTCCTGGAATAGGCTTTCCTTGCCTGAGTGGAGACTTGCAGAAGGGTGGCTGCTGTGCAGGCAGCTGAGGCACAGTGCCTTACTCCCTGTTCTGCTCTCCCAAAGTAACTGCCAGGGACTCTGGATAGATAACCTACCCCTAATAGACAGGACCCTGCATTGTGGATCCAGAGGGAGCTCCCCTTGTTTTGAGTGAACCCCTAAAGAATGCTGCTCTACACACTAGAGAGAGCTTCTCTCTCAGATGTGCTGCTCTATGAATCATGGAATTGTTTCAGCTGGAGAAGATGTCTAAGATTGCTCCCAGCCATCAGCCTAACACCACCGTGGCCATTAAGGCATGTCCCAAAGTGCCTAGTGACAGTGGCACAGCCCCCTCCCTGGGCAGCCTGTCCCAGTGCCTCACCACTCTTGCAGGAAAGAAATGTTTCCTAATAGCCAGTGTACACCTCCCCTGCCACGACTTGAGGCCATGTCCTCTCATTCTGCCACTTGATACTAGGGAGAAAAGACTGATCCCCACCTGGCTGTAACCTCCTTGCAGGGAGCTGTGGAGAGCCAGAAGCAGAAGACCCTTCCTCAGCCTCCTCCAGACTAAACAACCCCAGCTCCCTCAGCTGCTCCTGTTCTCCAGACCCTTCCCCAGCTTTGTTGCCCTTCTCTGGACACACTCTAGCACCTCAGTGTCTTGCTTGTAGTGAGACTGTGCTAATTCTGCATGATCAGCACTGGAAAGAGCTAGATGACCAAACTCTGTGGTAAGGGATTCTGCCAGCTGTGCCACCTCTCGATTGGGTAAGCAAATCTGTGCCAGCCAGCAGAATTTACAGGAGAGGTGTCAGTAGGAAGAGGGAAAATCTGGGTTCATCTGAGGTCCTGTGAGGTAGACACTGGCCAAGACTTAGTATTAATATGTATGTGAAGTAGTTGTCCAGTCAGGAACCAGCTCTCGGGAGCAGCCTGTTGGAAAGCTAGCACCAAGCAGTTCCCCTTTGCCAGGGATCGTCCTGATCTCGGCCCCTCAACTTTGCTGTTCCTTCAGAACCCTTCCACTCTGACCAGGTACAACCTTCCCCACAGAATGAATCCACCAAGCACACGATTTGGAGCTGAGCTGAAGGGAGGGAGGAAATTGAAGGGCAACCTTTAGTCTGGTTCCATCGGCGTACCCGGCCGGGCGCCGCAGCCGGCGGGGCGCTGCCGCTGACCGCGCTGGTGACGTGGGGCAGTTTACACAGAGGGAGGAGGGTCATTCCTAGAGCTGAGGCTATCACTGAGTCATCACAGAGGGGCAGGCTTTGGAAGGGGCCTCTGAGGATCACCTAGCCCAACCCTCCTGCTCTAGCAGGAGCACCCAGAGTAAACCACACAGCAACCAGCCCAGGTGGGTTTGGAATGCCTCCAGAGAAGGAGACTCCACAAGCTCTCTGGGCAGCCTGGTTCAGTGCTCTGCCACCCTCCAAGTAAAGAAGTTGTTCCTTACACTTACCTGGAACCTCCTGTGTTCCAGTGTGTGTCCATTGCTCCTTGTTCCTCTCCCTGGACACTGCTGAGAAGAGTTATCATTTGATGTGGAAGACCAAAAACCAGCATGGGAAGGAGCAGCTTTAGAAAGGAATCACACAGTTCACGCTGCATGCAGCGTTTGGAACAGAGATCAGTGTTGGACAAGCTTCAATGTGGTCTTCACTGCTCTGCCCATGATGTCCTCCTTTCCAAGCAGTGTCTCTGCTGGCCTGTGTGGCTTCTTGCATTTGTATTTGCAGTTGCACAGCTGCTTTTGAGCTCTCCAGCTTTGCTGTGCTTGCTCTGAGAACAAAACTCAGATACAGCTGCCTCTACCCTGCCTCCTCCTTTTGTTTTCCCTCTCTCTTTTGTTTCATTCCCCCAAAATAGCAGCAGGACAGAAAATGCAGTTCAGCCTCTTATCTTTCTTGCTGAGTCTTATCCTCTTCATTCTGTGCAGCTGCCTTTAGCATTAGGTGGGTGATGCTGCATCTGTACCTCCTCTTGCAGCTGGCACAGGGAGATGCCACTGGAGTAACTAGAACTTCCACCAGACTTCAAGCTGGGGTAGAGGGGGGGAAAGTTGATAAGGCATGGAGGAGCTTCTGTGAGGGAGGCACTTCTAACCCTCAGACCTGCAAGTGGTCCCTTTAAAACACTGAATTCAGAGCAGTTTCTGCAAGTCAGCTTGTTCAGATGCCGAAGCTTTCCCCACGGTGTCAGTGACCCCTCACACCTCTCTCAGTCTCTAAACCAAGTCCATGTGGCAAGCAGGGAGTCTGGAGGTGTTTGACTTCTGTTACTGCTAGTTCTGCTAGCAAACCTTGTGGGAGACTTGGAAGCAGAGATCCATTGGGACACTGAAGTCTGTGAGGGTAACACAATGAAGCTGCTGTAATGGCAAAGGATCTGCTGCATCTGACTCTCCAGAGGACAAGGGGTGGACACCCCTGTGAAGCTGCCCCAAGGCCATGTCCTGCTCTGCAGCAGGATTGTGCCTTCTTTGGAAGGGCTTTGGTGTGGCAGCTGGCTGTGGGCAGTGTCGAGACTGCACTCTTTGCTGGGCTTGGGAAACACAGTGCTGCAGCCTTCTGCAGCGAGGCTCAGGCCATGGTGACTTGCTGGTGTTGGTGCAGTGAGGTAGCTGTGTAGCCCTAAGGGTCTTTGCTGCTGTCTCCGCAGGCATCTGGAGTACAAGTGGCCGATGAGGTGTGCCGTATCTTCTACGACATGAAAGTGCGGAAGTGCTCCACGCCTGAGGAAATCAAGAAGAGGAAGAAGGCTGTCATCTTCTGCCTCAGTCCAGACAAAAAGTGCATTATTGTGGAAGAGGGCAAAGAGATTCTGGTGGGAGACGTCGGGGTGACAGTTACCGACCCCTTCAAGCACTTTGTGCAGATGCTTCCGGAGAAGGATTGCCGCTATGCCTTGTATGATGCGAGCTTCGAGACCAAGGAGTCCAAAAAAGAAGAGCTGATGTTTTTCTTGTGGTAAGCCAGCTTCCCAACTCCCTCATTCCTTGCAGGCAGCACCAGGCACCCTGGGTGAGGCGATGGCAGCGTTGGTGCAGTCCAGGCTGGCCAAGCGAGCAGCCCCATGCCGGCATTCTGAGCCCGGAGCTGTTTGGGCTGTTCATAACCAGTAGGCTCCTCTTCTGTCCATGCTGCATAACTAATGTCACCTAATGGCACTCTTCCACCAGGGCACCAGAACAAGCACCTCTCAAAAGTAAGATGATCTACGCAAGCTCCAAGGATGCAATCAAAAAGAAGTTTCAAGGTACGTAGCTGAGCCAACAGTCCTGGCTGTGCCAACAGTCCTGGCTGTGCCAACAGTCCTGGCTGTGCCAACAGTCCTGGCTGTGCCAACAGTCCTGGCTGTGCCAACAGTCCTGGCTGTGCCATGCCCTTGGAATGCCACACAGCAAGGCTTAACCCCTGGCTAATTGGTGTGAGTTGGTTGTCCTGGC
This sequence comes from Melanerpes formicivorus, assembly GCF_026170545.1. NCBI lineage: Eukaryota > Metazoa > Chordata > Aves > Piciformes > Picidae > Melanerpes > Melanerpes formicivorus. Next base: position 10,629,017 of record NW_027142378.1, read on the forward strand.
TGGGGGTTTTTTTGAAGATGCTAGTTAGAGATGAGAACTGCCTGGGTTAAATGACCAGAGCTAAAACAAGCACTGGCTTGAAATGTCCACGGTCTGGCTCTAGAATGGTGCTCAGGACAAGAGCAGGCTTGGCAGTGTGTGACAGCAGAGCTGTGGTGGTCAGGGCAGCACAGCTGCACCAAACAGGCTGGAAACCAGGGCACACCTAATGGCAGAAGACCTCCAGCCCTGTGTCTAGACACAATCCATACTCTAAGAGTGCTGTAGTAGTAATTGCCAGTTCACTTCATCTCAGAGATGCAGGAGTGATGACTTATTTCACAAGGCCTCTCCAAGGGGGGGACCAGAGTTCTGCCCAGCCTGCCAGGAGCTGGTCAGTGATGGCCAACCTTGCTGCAGCAAGGATTCAGAACGTTCATGCTGGGTGGGTCACTGTGCTGTAGCCAGCTTAGCACTGGCCCCAGCTTCAGTTCCTCATGCTGCACTTTGGCCAAGAATCTTGGGAGCATGCAAGACTGACAGGATCACTGTGCAGCACCACCAGCCTTCACAGGACAGGCTGCTCAGCAGCTTGGTGCCACCCAGGGGGACTCTCTCTGCACATGTGGAAGCTCAGTAAAGGAAAAAGAAGAGGAAGATAAACTCTTCAGGATTCCTTACCTGAGACAGGTTTGGGTTGGGTTCCATCCCCTCCAAAAAAAAGAGAAACCACAGGCTCACAGGATGGTAGGGGTTGGAAGGGATCTCCAGAGACCATCGAGTCCAACCCCCCTGCCAGAGCAGGACCACAGAATCCAGCACAGGTCACACAGGAATCCATCCAGATGGGGCTGGAAAGGCTCCAGAGGAGGAGACTGGTCTTAGACCAGCAAAGGCTTTCTGCTCTTTGCATCTCAGGTTGTCACTCTGACTCCTTCAGCCACCCCTCCAGAGCTGAGCTGGCAGCCTAGTCACTAGTCAGGCTCAGGGGAGACCTTCTTGCTCTCTACAACTACCTGAAGGGAGGTTGTAGCCAGGTGGGGGTTGGTCTCTTCTCCCAGGCAAGCAGCACCAGAACAACAGGACCCAGTCTCAAGCTGTGCAGGGGGAAGTTAAGGCTTCATCTTAGAAAGAAGTTCTTCACAGAAAGAGAGATTGGAATGTGCTGCCCAGGGAGGTGGTGGGGTTGACAACCCAGGAGGTGTTTAAGAAGAGCCTGGATGAGGCACTTTGTGCCATGGCCTAGTTGATTAGATAGGGTTGGGGGATTGGTTGGACTTGATCTTGGAGGTCACTTCCAACCTGGTTGATTCTAACATGTTCATGTGCAGCTCCCTCAGCTGCCATATCCAGGGTAGCACTGCAAAGGAGAGCTGGGCAGTGAAAGGGCTAACAGCCTGAGCACTGATCTAGAGGAAGCTTCCTCCCTGGTGTTTCTCTGTTGCTGTTCAGCGTGGAGCCAGATGTCTGCTGTGACCTCTGGGGCAGGGCGGGGAAACCCCATCCGGATCCCTAAGCCTAAGGCAGGGCTGTCCCTGCTGGAGCACCTGGATTGCCTCTTCTAATATGACTAGCAAGTGTGTTCCTTGTGATGACCAGCACGTCCAAATGCTGCTTTATTGAGTGTTTTGCCTCTTTTTTTAGGCATAAAGCATGAATGCCAAGCAAATGGGCCAGAGGACCTGAACCGAGCTTGCATTGCTGAGAAGCTAGGAGGCTCCCTAGTCGTAGCCTTTGAAGGAAGTCCCGTGTAGATGTCATACAGTGCCACAACTCTACAAGCATTCCATGTTTTAATATATCAGTCATGTACAACAACCATTCTAGGCAAGGGTTTCACTAACTGTAGGGAAGCTGTCTTGTAGAATAAAAAAAACCCCAAAACAAAAGTAGATTTTGGAGCTGTAGCTCGTTATGTACAAATGACCCTAAATAAACCGAATCGAAGGACTTCTCTTGGTGTAGTAATATTTGCATTGGCTCTCCAGCCCAGCCTGCTCCCCCTCCCCTCCCTGGCTTAACAGCAGAGCTCTTCCATTTGATCCAATGCAGCAGTGTTATCATGGGATGGAAGGTGGGGGGAGGGGGGAAGGTAAGAGCAACCTCCTTCCTGGCTCTTTTTGTTCTCCCTAGTCTAAAGTGTAAGACAAATCAGCCTCTTGGAGGCTGCTGGCCTCAAACTGCCAAACTCCTGAAAACTTTTCCTCTTGTAACTGTTTGAAATCCTAAAGACTTCCTCTTGTAACTGTTTGAAGTCCAAAAGACTTCCCAAACCTTGTAGTTAAAAGCTAGGCTTCAAGCAACCTGTTGGCACCAAAACCTTTAGGTTAAGACTCCTAGTGCTTGCAGTGGGCAGTACTAACAAAGGCTGATTCTGGAGTTAGAGGTGAAACAGACAACACTTCCTCCTGGAGGGAGAGTCCTAAACCCTCTCCTCTGCTGTAAACTTCACACAGTGCAGTAATAATAATTAAAGGTTCACTTGTTCTCTAGGCTCCATTTTTATCCTTTTGAGTCTTTTTTTCCCCCTCCCCACCCCTTATGAAGTGTCCTGAGGTCTCTTATGGGCTTGAGGTCTCTTCCCAGCCTGAGTGACTCTGTACAAAACTGCTTTCCTGTTGACCTTTTCAGTTTCAGTTAGAACCTCCTTAGTTCCTCTCCTACCTACACTTACCTAGCAGCTGGGATGCTTCTGAGGCTTTTACAAAGGCAGATGCTTGTGGCAGAGCTCTCCTGGTTAGGGGTTAGCACAGCAAGAAGTCAACCACCCCTCCCCAGGTGGTGTTCTCAGCCCCCTCCCCTCCCCAGTCTATGGTCACTTGGTCCATTTGTCCATCCTTGCTCTTGGTTTGCTTTTAGTCCAACCAAGCAGCCTGACTAATCTGCCTTGAGCTGGGCTTTTTTGGTTTAACTTCTCTTTTGCTTTTGGTCTGTTGGCTTCTTTAATCCTGTAGAAATGCATGGAAAGATAATTCACCTACTAGAGAATTTGACCTGAAATGCCTTTTGTATGGGGGGTGGGGGGGGTGTGTGTGTTTGGGGGGAGGGAGGGAGGGAGGGGGAGGGGGGGTCAGAAACCATTCCTGTGCCAGCTACAGAGATCTTCACAACACAACAACCAACCACCAAACCAACCCACCACCAAACCAAACCAGAAAGGCTTCCATGTTTCACCAGTGGTTGAGTAAAGCTGTTTCCTTTTGTGTAATGTGTACCTGGGGGTTGCATAGAGTTTTCCTGTATGTCTGTAGAGAAAAAAAGACAAAAATCAAAGAACAACAAGAACAAAGATCTCCAACCCCTCAGCCTCCAGTGCATTACTGTGATGTGTTCTGTGCGTGCCAAGCTCAGCCTCAATAAATGGGGTTTCCCTCCCCTGGTCCGCTGACTGATTCCTCTCCAAGCTCTCCTCTCCAGGAGGCTGGGGGTGGGTGCTGCTGGCTGGGGGGTGTGCTCAGGGAGCTGCTACACCTCCCACAGTGAGGGGGGAGAGAAGACTTGGGGCTGGAGGGGAGTGGGGAGGGTGTGGAACAGGCTGCAAGAGCTGGGGGGTCACCTGTGTTCCCTCCTTGGCTCTGCAGGACAAGTGGCAGCCCTGCTGCTGCAGGCTCTGGCTCCCTCACTGCATCTGCTCTCTGCCTTGGAGGTTTTGGAGCCACATGTCCAGGGCCTGGGGAAGCTTCCTTAGAATCAGAAATGGTTGGGGTTAGAAGGGACCTTAAAGATCACCTCGTACCACCTGCCCCCCACTTCCTCCATGGGTACTGGATCAGGTTGCTCAAGGCCTTGTCCATCCTGCCTTTGAATACTTCTGGGGAGGAGGCATCCACAGCCTCCCTGGGCAGCCTGTTCCAGTGTCTCAGCACCCTCACTGCAAAGCATTTCTTCCTACTCTCCAGTCTGAACCTCCCCTCTTCCCCCTTCAGCCCATTCCCCCTCCTCACTACAAGCCCTGGTAAAAAGTCCTTCCCCAGCTTTCTTGGCCCCTTCCCAGGTACTGGAAGGCCATCAGAAGGTCTCCTTGGAGCCTTCTCCAGGCTGAAGAACCCCAGCTCACAACCCAAACATCTCTGCAGTCTGAGCAGGAGGAAGGCAGCAGACATTTTGTGCTGCTTCCCCTGTGAGCACTGAGGGAGCTTTCTCTGGCCAGCTTGTTGATGCCCAGGCAGGGACAGGCTGTCCCTTCCTCTAAGCTCCTGCCAGATGTTCAGGGACAGAAGAAATCTCTCCTGTCCCTGTGGCTCCTGAGCAGAGCACTCTGCTGGTTTCTCAGAGGCCAGGGCAAGAATGGGTGGTTACCTAACCCAGTCTGTGCCCTCTCTGCCCATGGTGCCTGCTTAAACCTTTAATTAAAGGCAGGCATTGGCTCCTCGCTCCAACTTGGCACCCACACAGGTCACAGGGCTGGGAGCACAAGGGCTTTTCTGAGCAGAGAGATCCACCAGAGCAAAGCTTCCTGGGACTGAGGCAAGCAAAGCAGCCTGGTCTCTGCCAGGGCTTTTTGCTCGTGTTTCCATCAGCTCCTGAGCTGGCCCCAGCTGGAGGATCATGATGCAATAAAGGGTAAAAAAGAGGACCCTGGAAACTACTGACCTGGCAGCCTCACCTCTGTGCCTGGGGAGAGCATGGAACAGATCCTCCTGGAACACCTGAAGGGCAGGGAGGTGATTGGAGACTGCCAGCATGGCTTCACTAAGGGCAAGTCCTGCCTCACCACCCTGCTGGCTCTCTCCAAGGGAGTGACTCCATCAGTGGACAAGGGAAGACCAACAGATGGCATCTGGCTGGAGTTCTGCAAAGCCTTTGACACAGACCCCCATAACATCCTCCTCTCTAAACTGGAGAGGTATGGCTTGGATGGAGGGACAGTGTAAGGAGTTGGCTGGACAGTCATGGCCAACAGCTCAATGTCCACATGGAGAGGGGTGACAAGAGGTGGCCCCCAAGGGTCTGTACTGGGACCAGGGCTGTTGAATAGCTTCATCAATGGCATGCACAAGGAGACTGAGTGACTCTCAGCAGGTTTGCTGATGACACCAAGCTGAGTGCTGTGGTTGATCTATGAAGCACAGGATGTCATCCAGAGGGACCTGGACAGGCTGAGGAGGTGGGGTGAGGAGAAACTCAGGAGGTTCAAAGTGCAAGGTCCTGCACCTAGCTTTGGGCAATCCCTGATGCCAGTGCAGGCTGGGGGGTGATGAGATTGAGAGCAGCCCTACAGAAAAGGACTTGGGGAGTGCTGGTGGATGAGAAGCTGGACACAAGCCAGCAGTGTGCACCTGCAGCCCACAGGGCCAATGGCATCCTGAGCTACACTAAAACAAGCTTGGCCAGCAGAGAGAGAGAAGTGACTTCTGCCACTGTGCTCTCCTCTGGTGAGACCTCACCTGAGTACTGTGTCCAGCTCTGGAGCCCTCAGTACAGGAGGGACAGGGACCTGATGGAGAGGGTCCAGAGGAGGGCCATGAAAATGCTCAGGGGGTTGGAGCAGCTCTGCTATGAGGAACAGGCTGAGGAAGCTGGGGGTGTGCAGCCTGGAGGAGAGAAGGCTCCAGGGAGACTTAATAATGACCTTCCAGTACCTTTCAGGGGGCTACAAGGAGGATGGGGAGAGACTCTCTACAAAGGCCTGCAGTGACAGGACAAGGGGCAATGGCTTCAAACTAGAGCAGAGATTTACATTGGGTGTTAGGAACAGGCTCCTTACCATGAGGGGGGTGGAACACTGGCACAGGTTGCCCAGGGAGGTGCTTGGGGCCCCATCCCTGGAGATACTCAAGGTGAGGCTGGACAGGGCTCTGGGCAACCTGATCTCGTGGAGGCTGTCCCTGCTGGCTGCAGGGGGGTTGACTGGATGACCTTTGGAGGTCACTTCAAACCCTTCTATGATCATTGTCATAAACAGCTCCTCCTTGCCTGAATGCCTGCAGTCCTGGTTGCTGTCCAAAGTCCAGGTTGAGATAAGGGAGCAGGAGAGACACAGCAGGAGTGGTGCTGCCTGGACAAACAAAGGGAACTCCCAGCCATGATCCAGCTGATAACTGCTGCCTCCAGGCATCTCAGCCAGCCCAGGTCACACTGTGGTGGATTTCTACCTGGCATTTCCTTCCTTGGTTAGATGGAGCAAGAGAACCCTACAAATAGGGAAGGATGTGAGCCCTGGAAGGCAGGAGGGTATTTCCCAGAAGATGAAAGCCTTTGCTGGATCAAGGACTTGGGTACAAAGTGCCTTAGGCCCAGGACTTTGACAGGTGAGAGAGCCCAGGTGGCACTTTGAGCCCTGCTTAGGTGTGGCCCCACACCTTAATCTGGCCTGGACAGGCTTTGGCTGCTTTTAAGTCCTTCACACCAAGTCCTCTCTGGAAAGATCCTGCACTCCAGGGCTGCCAGTAACCATTAACCATCAGAGCTCTAATGAGCCAGGCTTGCCCATGCCATGGAGCCTCACCACCTCCTGAGGCTGGTTGTGCTCCTGCAGTGGCAGGGGATAAAAAACCAACACAGCAAAGTATTTCCTCTTGTGACTGCTGGAAGCCTTCTCAGGTAAGGTTTCTCCTGCAAGGCCTGAGGATGCAAGGCAAGGAAGAGACACAAGATGAGGAACGCTTCCTAGGGCTTGGCCAGCTGCTGGGCAGGCTCTAACAGGACTACAGGAAGTGGATAGGAGGTTGCCCATGAGCCAGCAATGTGCTCTTGTGGCCAGGAAGGCCAATGGTATCCTGGGGTGGGTTAGAAGGGCTGTGGTCAGTAGCTGGAGAGAGGTTCTCCTCCTCCTCCTCCTCCACTCTGCCCTGGTGAGGCTGCATCTGGAATATTGTGTCCAGATCCGGGCCCCTCACTTCAAGAAGGACCTCAGGAAACTGCTTGAAAACGTCCAGTGCAGAGGCATAAAGATGACGGAGGGAGTGGAACATCTTCCTTAGGAGAGCCTGAGGGAGCTGGGGCTCTTTAGCTTGGCAACAGGAGCCTGAGAGGTGACCTCATTCACGTTGATAAACGTGTAAAGGTGAGTGCCAGGAGGCTGGAGCCAGGCTCTGCTGGGTGATGCCCAGTGACAGGACAAGGGGCAGTGGGTGGAAGCTGAAGGCATAGGAAGCTCCATGGAAACAAGAGGAAGAATCATTTCACAGGGAGGGGGACAGAGCACTGGCACAGGCTGCCCAGGGGGACTCCCTCTCTGCAGATACTCAAGACCCACCTGGATGTGTTCCTGTGTCACCTGCTGTAGGTGATCCTGCTCTGGCAGGGGGGTTGGGCTGGATGATCTCTCCGGGTCCCTTTCAACCCCTAACACTCTGTGATTGTGTGCAGAGGAAAAAGGTGAAGGCTGCTGACCCCAGCTGCCTTGAGCCACAAGCCAGCAGCAGGGATTGCCTGGGGGAATGGAGAGAAGGCTCAGCCGAGCGCGGCCCGCCCCAGGGCTGTGCCTTGTGGAATCCCCCCCAGGCCGGGGGGAGCAGGGGCTGGGCGCCGCCGAGGCGCAGCCTCTCCCTTGCTGAGGTCACTGCGCTGGGGGTGGGAAGGACCTCTGCAGATCATCTCGTCCAGAGCGAACCGCACGGGATCACAACGTGCAGACGGGCTGGGAATGCCTTCAGAGACTCCACAGCCTCTCTGGACAGCCCGGTCCAGCGCTCTGCCACCCTCACAGCAAAGCCCTTTGTCCTTAGGTGAAACCTCCTGCCTCCTGCTGTGTCCCCGCTGCCCCTTATCCTGCCACTGGGCACCACTGAAAGAGCCAAGCGCCCTCCCTCTCCACCTCCCCCCGTCAGATACCTCCCCATGCTGGGGACGCTGAATCTGATCTCTGGAGCCCCGGCAGAGCCCAACTGCTCCACTAGCAGATGGGGGATGTGCGACCACCAGCCCCCCCGCCTCGGGCTGCTTGGTTTGGGGGCTCAGCTGTTAACAGGGGAGGAAAAGGAGGGGGGGAAAAGGAGGGGGGGAAAAGGAGGGGGGGAAAAGGAGAGGGGGAAAAGGAGAGGGGGAAAAGGAGAGGGGGAAAAGGCGGGGGGGAAAAGGCGGGGGGGAAAAGGAGGGGGGAAAAGGAGGGGGGGGAAAAGGCGGGGGGGAAAAGGCGGGGGGGAAAAGGCGGGGGGGAAAAGGCGGGGGGGAAAAGGCGGGGGGGGAAAAGGCGGGGGGGAAAAGGCGGGGGGGAAAAGGCGGGGGGGAAAAGGAGGGGGGGAAAAGGAGGGGGGGAAAAGGAGGGGGGGGAAAAGGAGGGGGGGAAAAGGAGGGGGGGAAAAGGAGGGGGGGAAAAGGCGGGGGGAAAAGGAGAGGGGGAAAAGGCGGGGGGGAAAAGGCGGGGGGGAAAAGGCGGGGGGGAAAAGGCGGGGGGGAAAAGGCGGGGGGGAAAAGGCGGGGGGGAAAAGGAGGGGGGAAAAGGAGGGGGGGAAAAGGAGGGGGGAAAAGGAGGGGGGAAAAGGAGGGGGGAAAAGGAGGGGGGGAAAAGGAGGGGGGGAAAAGGAGGGGGGGAAAAGGAGGGGGGGAAAAGGAGGGGGGGAAAAGGAGGGTCAGAGGGGGGGGGGGAAAGGAACAATAAAAGAAGGGAAAAAAGAGCTCAGATCAAAAGGAAGCATTCCTGCAGAAGCCAAAGCCCTGAAAACCCCCCAAGGGTTTCATCACATCCCTGCTGCCTGCCTGCTGCCCTGGGGCACTTCCTGCATGTGGCTCCCCGGGCAGGGTGGACCCCCTGGAGGGCTGAGGAGCTCACTGCAGCCTGTGGGGTGTGCGGTAAAACGCAGGCACTGCCTCACTTCTGGGGACCCTAAAACCTGCAAAGCAAAGCCTGCTGCTCCCCTGCCAGGGGCTGGCAGCATGGAGCTTGGGTCAGGAGGTCCTTCCTTCCCTCCCATGGCTCTCTTCCTTGCAGCTCAGCAAGGTGCTGAGCCCATTTCTGCAGTGAGCATGGATGGGCTCAGCACCCATCTGCTGCATGCAGCAAGCCTCAGGCCTGATGCAGCAAGTCCTGGGTGCAGCACCCAGCTTTCTCTGGACAACCTATTCAGAATGACCCAGGTTGGAAAAGACCTCTGAGATCATCTTGAGTCCAACCTCTCACCCAGCACCATCTAATCAACTACACCATGGCACCAAGGGCCTCATCCAGGCTCTTTTTAAACACCTCCAGGGATGGGGACTCCACCACCTCCCTGGGCAGCACATCCCAGTGGCCAAGCTCTCTGTTCTGTGAAGGATCTCTTCCTAACATCCAGGCTGTTCAAGTACTTCTGCAGGGTCCTTTCTTCAGTGACCCCCAAAGATCATCTCCTTTGCCTGCAAAAAAACACCTCAGACAAAAAAACCAAACCAAACCAACAAACAAAAAACCCAAACAGAAGAACAAACCAAAACCACAAACAAACAAAGAGACAATAAAAGCACAACAAAAGAAGAAGAAGAATCAGAATCAGCAGGAGAAGGAAGCAAGGAGAAGCTCTTTTCACTACATCATTTTAATCTCATCACCACCCAGCAACAGACCAAAAGGCTGGGTGCCAAGAGCCCCTCATCAGAGAGAGGCTTTCCTTCCATCTTGGGCCTTCACTTTCACTCCTCCTTGCACTCCAAAAGGAAAAAAAACAACCAAGGCAAAATAAAAGCCAACAATAACAACAAGAACAACAACAGAAATTGCACCAGCTGCTGGCCAAACACAAGTCTTCCCTTCTCACACACTCAGAGCTTCTGCCATGGGCCAGGAAGGTGAAGCCAGCAGCAGCTCCCCAGGAGACCAAGGGTTGTACAAAAGAGGATGGAGGTTTCTCTTACAAACACAGCCCCCCCCTGCTGGGGTTGTTGGGGTGTGGGGTTGGTTTTGGGGGGGGGGCTGGGGGGGGGTTTGCTCCTTTCAGGTGTCAAAAGTAGGGTTGGGGTGACTAATGGCTTGTACCTTTTTGTCTCTACAGTAACATTCAGCATACATTGGTTTATTTTGAGGAATGTGTAAGGCATTTTGGTAAGTTCAACAGTAAGGTCTTAGGTCCCAGGCTCATCAAACTGAAGTCCCTTCCTTTGACTTGGCCTCTTCCTCCTGCAGAAAGACCAGCAAAGGAACACACAGGTCAGGTGGATGACTCACCTGGGACTCTCAATCTTATCCTCAGGGCAGCTCAGTCCAGCAGTTCACAGATGGGCCAAGACCACCAGCTTGGGTGGCCCCAGAGGTTGCCCAAAAGCCACTCAGGTGGTTTCTGGCAGCAAGTGGCAGCTCAGCTCTGGTCTGACACCAGAAGCTTTGCCCCCAGCCGGCCTCTGCTGGCATCAAGGAGGGAGGGAGGTGGCCATGGCCACCACACCTACCGTCTCCTGAAGCTTTTCTTTCAACTTCTTCACTGTTTCTCTCTCTTTGGCCAGCTGCTCCTGGGTGACCTTCCACAGCTCCTGCAGTTTGGTTGCTGCCTGGCCCAGGTCCTTTGTTAATTTTTGTTCTTTTTCAAGTCTTTCCTAAATGGGAGTCAGAAAGATCTACCTGAGCTCTGTGCCACTTGGTGCCCCTTCCCCACCCCAAAAGGCCTCAGGGCTGCACACCAAGCTGCCTTGGGGGCCACAAGCCAGAGAAGCAGCCACCACTGGAGGGACCAGGCACCACCCCACCAGCTACAGCTCACTCTGGCTCCCTGGAGATGCCACAGGCTGAGACAACCTCATGGCAGCAGAATGGTTGCTGTGCAAAGCCACTGCCCTCATCTTGGCCAGCATGGATGGAGTGGCTGTGCCTTGCACCCTGCTGGCCTCCAGCCACGTCATGAGCCATGGTGGGGCTCACAACCAGTCCTGGGCAAGGAGCTACCTGCAGAGGAAGCACACCTTGCCCCACCAGCCCCAAGAACAAAGCAATGCACAGAATGGTTTGGATTGGAAGGGACTTCAAAGATCATCTAGTTCCAACCCCCTGCCATGGGCAGGGACACCTTCCACTAGGCCAGGCTGCTCAAGACCTCACCCACTGTGGCCTTGAACAGCTCCAGGGAAGGGGCATCCAGGACATGGTTTTTGCTGCCTGAGCTGAACAAGGAGGAGAGCAGAGAGCAAGCAAAGCACCTTGAGCTGCTGCGCCTCCTCCGTGTGCGCCGCCGCCGCGCTTTCAGCCAGCCTCAGCTTTTCCAGTTCTGCTTGCAAGCTGCAGGCTGACCTCTGGGCCTGCAAGGGGACACACAGCCTCTGGTAAGCACAGGAGCTGCTGCTGAAAGCCACCTCTGCCCTGCACACCTCCTGCTCCCCAGTGGCTGAGAAGGGAGGCTCTGCAGCTGCTGCCAGACAGCTCTCAAGGCAGTGCTTTTTGCTGGGCAGAGAGCATTTCCTGCCAGGGGCAGCTTGAAAGCCAGCTAAAGCCCCTCAAGGGAAGGCATCACAGAGTGGTAGGGCTTGGAAGGGACCCCTGAGTCCAACCCCCCTGCCAAAGCAGCACCACCTGGGGCAGGTCACACAGGAACACATCCAGATGGGTCAAGAATGCCCCCAGAGGAGACTCCACAACCCCTCTGGGCAGCCTGCTCCAGGGCTCCAGCACCTGCACAGCAGAGGAGATTTTTCTCCTGTTGAGGTGGAACTTGCTGTGTTCCAGTTAAAAACCACGGGGAGACTGGGAAAGGGACAGCTCCAGGGGCCAGCAATGTCAGGTGGCTTTGGCACAGCTGCTGCAGGAAGGGCTCCAGGTACATGAGAGACCATTGTGATGCCCACGATGCAGAGAGGGATGGGGAAAGCTTTCCTGTAGCCCCCTGCAGATACTGGAAGGCCACAATAAGGTCTCCCCAGAGCCTTGAATCCTCCTTGCCTGCACCTACCTCCTCCAGCTCCAGTGACAGCTTTTGCCTCAGCTCTTGCTCCTTCTCCACCAGCAGTTGGTTTTGCTCCAGCTGGGTTTTCAACTGGGTTGAGGAAAGGAGAAAACACCCAGGAAAAAAGGAAAATGAAAACGAATCCCCATGATAAAAAGGCAAAGCCTGAAGAGCTGAGCTAGCAGGGACACTGCTGAGCAAGGTGGGCAAGGCAGAAGGAAGGAAACTGAAGCTTTTCCCCACGGGGACCAAAGAGCAGCAGGCAGCAGCCTCCCCTCTGGGAGCCACCTGGAGGCAGCCCCTAGCCAGAGCCAAGCCTGGCAGGTCCCAGTGCCCAGGGGAAGGTTCCACACTTGATGGGATTAAAGGAGAAGGGCAAAGCCCAGGCTTATGGCAGCACTGTCCAGCTCCAGCAAGGCTGAGGGATTCCCTATAATCCCCATGCCCACCTCTGGGAAGGGATCCCAGCACAGCTCTCTGGGAGGTCCCTCTGAGGAGACACAAGCCCTGAAACTCAATGGGGCCTTAGCAGGTGGCAGTTTTGGCTCAGGGGGCTTGCAGCATCCCCTTCCTCCCTCCCTCCCCCAAAGTCCTGCCAGCCTCCATGAGGAGGGCTCCCAAGGGGAACAGCCTGGCCAAAGGCAGCTGGGGATGTGTTCCCAGTGGGAATGTGGGGCCAGCTCCCCCAGGGACACACAGGACAGGAGACAACAGAGCCCCAACAGCCCTGAGCAAAGCTCTCCATGCAGTTAGAGATGGTGAGACAGGACAAGGGACATGGTTACAGCATCAACACAGGCAGCAGCACTCTCACCACCCTAACCTGGAGGGGTGCAGGCTCACTGGGGGCAGCTTGCAACCCCACTACTCCTCCATCCTCTACTTGGCTCTTCATCTCACTCAGCTGCTGCCTGACCTGGAAGGAGGACCAGCAAGCCTACCTCAGTTACACATCCCCACACACAGCAGCTGTTACCAGACCCACGAGGACCTCTGGGGCAGAAGTTTGTCAGTTGGGGTTGGTTGGCTTGCACATGAGCTCAAATGTTTGGCAAACCACTTCAGGTCCTGCTGGGTGCAGCATGGTGAGGACCTGACCCCTGCAGCTTGAGGCATGACAGGTGCTGGGGGTGCAGAACACATGCCCACACCTCCTCTGCTCAGAATCACACAGAATCACCCAGGTTGGAGAAGAGCCTCAGGATCACCAAGTCCAGCCCAGAGCCCTCCTCTGCAAGGCTCACCCCTAAACCAGAGCCCCAAGCACCACATCCCAACCACCTTTAAACACATCCAGGCTTGGGGACTCCACCACCTCCCTGGGCAGCACATTCCAATGCCTGACCACTCCTGCTGGGAAAAGATGCTTCCTCATGTCCACTCTAACCCTACCCAGCCCCAGCTTGAGGCCATTCCCTCCTGTTCTGTCACTAATCACCTGTGAGGAGAGACCAGCAGCAGCCTCTCCACAGCATCCTCTGAGGTAGCTGTAGACAGCAATGAGGTCTGCCCTCAGCCTCCCCTGTTCCCTTGGTTCACAGCCACTGCTGAGGCTTTGCACCACAGCTGAGGTGTTCAACAAAGCAACCAAGGCAGGCTGTCAGGTCCCATTTTGCCATCACTCACAGAAGTTACTTCATCACCACTTCCACCTACCAGAGCTCCATCCTGCCCAGCAGCAGCAGGCAGGCTGCAAGGGCACTGGATGAGAACCAGCTGTGTCCCACACTCACAGCCACCTCCCCTTGAGAGCAAGGGGCTGCACTGCCTCACTTGGCAGTGCCTGCAGGGACAGCAAGAGTCACCCCCAAGGAAGGCCCAGAGGGGACCACAGGAACACCACACTCCCTGCTTTCTCCACTCTGAGCATTTTCATAGAGCTGTTTCAGCTGGCAAAGACCTTTGAGATCACCAAGGCCATCCATTGCCCAAGCCTGGTGCTGAACCACATCCCTCAGCACCACCTCTGTGTCTGTCCAACACCTCCATGGATGGGGATTCAACCACCTCCCTAGGCTGGTTTTACAACCAATGTCCTGAGCTTCCCACTGTCAGAGCACAGATGTGGGGCCATGGCTCTTTGGGACATGGTGCAATGGCCATGGTGGTGCTAGGCTGAAGGTTGGACTTGATGAGCTTAGAGATCTTTTCAAACCAAAACCATTCTGTGATGCTAAACCCAAAAGCCCTCAGGGTTTTTGCAGGTCTGTTGGCTCTCCTGACCCTAAATCCCAGTCCTCTCCCCTGCTTACCTGCAGAAGCCTAGCCCCATCCTGCTCCCAGGGACCTCCTTACACACAGGCTGCACAGCCTCACTCCTCCCATCCAGACAAGGACAGGAGGAGGAAAGGATGCATGGAGGAAAGGAGGGAGGGAGGCTGGAGGGAGGAAAGGATGCTCAAGGCATCCAACTCCCTGGCCCAGGGTGCTGTCAGGGCAACCAGTGCCCAGAGGCTGCTACATCCCAGCTTGCACAAGCCTTGCTGCTCTCCCTTCCTTCCCACCCCCATCACAGGGGCAAAAGCAGGCAAGTGAAAATCTCCTCCCAGGTCTCAGCCATCCCCTCTGAAAGCCAGAGCAGCCTGGTGCCCATCACACAGCCTCCTGCCCTCCCAGACCCCATGGGGAGGATGCTGTTCCTGCAGCTTAGTTTGCCAACTGGGCCCAGGCAGAGCAGCAGGGCAGCTTCAGAGGCTCCTCCTTACCAGGGTCAGTTCCTTGCTCTGCTTCTGAGTTTCTGTCTTTGCTGCCTCCAGCTGCTCCTGGGACTCTGACAAGAGCTGCCTCAACTGTTGAGGATGAACAGGAAGAGGAAGGAAAAAAGTCCATTCATGCACTTGGTTTTGGAGCCCCCTGGCCCTAGGAAGCATCTTAATGATGCAACATCTCTGGAAGAGGCCATGAAGGCATCTCTTGCTAGCAGAGAATCACAGAACTGGCAGGCTGGGAGGGACCTCAAGGACCACCTGGTTCCACCCCCCTGCCATGGGCAGGGACACCTCACACTGGAGCAGGTTGCTCACAGCCACATCCAGCCTGGCCTTCAGAACCTCTGATGCCTGCTCACAGCAAGTGCTGTGAGAGAGCTTTGTCCCACCCAAGCCCCATACATCCCACAGGCCAGCAGGGAGCAGTGACCAGCACCTGCACACAGATCTCCCTGTCCCATCATCCTGCCACTGGATCTCCTGATTCTAGCTGTCCACAACTGAGACCAAAGACACTTCCATCTCCTGCTCTGCCACACTGCAGATCCCCAGGGCACTCCCTACAGCCCCAAAACGTGGCTGGGTGGTGATGTCAGGCTTAGCAGAAGGAAGTGTGTAAGAAGGCCACAGCTGCCACACTCACAACTTCAACCTCCTTTGTGTAGTTCTGGCGTTCCGAGCTGGCTGTCTCCAAGTGATTTTCCAGCTGTGTCTCCAGAAGAGAGGTGTACTCCTTTAGCTGGAGTAAAAGGGAGGAAAGAAAGAGGGGCTTGCTTAGAATCAGAGTTGTTTCAGTTGGGAAAGACCTCCAAGACCTTTGAGTCCAGCCATCAGCCCAACACCACCATGGCCACTAAGCCATGTCCCAGAGTGCCATGGGCACACGTTCCTTGAGCAGCTGCAGGGATGGGGACTGCAGCACCTCCCTGGGCAGCCTGCTCCAGTGCCTCACCACTCTTGCAGCAAAGAAAGTTTTCCTCATGTCCAACCTAAGCCTCCCCTGGCACAATTTCAGGCCACTTCCTGACTGAGATCCAACAACTCCTGAACACCTCCTGGTCCGAGCCTGCCTTCCCCCCAGCGAGTCAGGAGGTGTGTCCCACCTCAGCCCCAGCACAACAGGCACAATCTGGCACTGCTGTGGGGACCTCCTCCCACACTCAAACCCACCTACCTGATCTGTGCTCTGCAGATCTGCTTTCAGCTTCTCCACCATGCCTTCAAGGGACTTCAGCTGGAGTTGTGACTAAGCCAGAAAGGATCAGAGGTCAGTGAGCAGCATCTCATGTGGGCACAGAACTACTGAGGCTGGAAAAGGCCTCTGAGATCATCCAGCCCAGCCTATGGCCCAACATCCCCACAGCAGCTAAACCAGGCCACCAAGTGCCACATCTCTTAAAGACCTCCAGTGATGGTGACTCCACCACCTCCCTGGGCAGTCCATCCCAGTGCTAATCAGCCCTGCTGTGAGGCAGTGCTTCCCAACATCTAACCTAAACCTCCCCTGGTGCAGCTTCAGGCCATGCCCTCTTGTCCTGTCACAAGTTGCCTGGGAGAAGAGCCTGACCCCCACCTGACTGCAACTCCCTTTTATGTAGCTGTAGAGAGTGATGAGGTCTCCTCTAAGTCTCCTCCAGGCTGAACACCCCCAGCCCCCTCAGCCTCTCCTCATACAGCTTTCCCTCCAGCCCCCTCCCCAGTCTCATTGCTCTCCTCTGGACCTGCTCCAGCACCTCAATATCCTTCCTGAAGTGAGGGGCCCAGAGCTGCACACAGTGCTTGAGGTCAGGCCTCAGCAGTACAGGGGCAGAATTCCATCCCTAGTCCTGCTGGCCACACTGTTCCTGATCCAGGCCAAGATGCCACTGGCCTTCCATGCCCCCTGGGCACACTGCTGGCTCCTGTTCAGCTGCTGTCACCCAGCACTGCCAGGTCCCTCTCATGCAGACACAGAGAGCATCTTTGTCCAACCAAAAGCCAAAGTCCCTTCCAACCCTGACAATTCTGTGATTCTAATTCATCTCTTCTCCAGAGAGAGGCAGGGCTGCTCTGGGCCCTGCCCTAGCCACCAGAGGTCCATCCCAGGCAGGCCCTGCTGCCAGCACACCAGCAGCAGCCACGTCATCCCCCTGCAACCCTACACCGGCCCTCAGCAGCGCTGGGCTGAGCCACCGAGGAGCTCCTGTACAAGAGCTCCCCCACTCCCTGCAGCCCCTGCGGACCTCAGCTCCTTTCTGAAGGCTCAGTGAATGCCAAAGTCAACCTCAGCTTTGACAGCAAGCCAAACTCTTCTGCAAATGGGAGTCCCACAATCACAGAGCTGTCAGAGCTGGAAGGGACCTCAAGGCTCAGCCAGCTCCAACCCCCCTGCCATGGGCAGGGACACCTCACACCACAGCAGGTTGCTCACAGCCACCTCCAGCCTGGCTGCAAACACCTCCAGGCAGGAGGCTTCCACCACCTCCCTGGGCAGCCTGTGCCAGGCTCTCACCACCCTCATGGGGAAGAAGAACTTCCTAGCATCCAATCTGAATCTATCCACTTCCAGTGTTGCTCCATTCCCCCCAGTCCTATCACTATCTGACATCCTAAAAAGTCCCTGCCCAGCATTTTTGTAGCCCCCTTCAGATCCTGGAAGGCCACAATGAGGTCACCTGGGAGCCTTCTCTTCTCCAGACTGAACAGCCCCAACTCCCTCAGCCTGTCCTCATAGGAGAGGAGCTGCAGCCCTGTGTCTGGGAGTTCCAAGTTGGCAGGAAGAGGAAAGGTCCCCACCTGACTGCGAGGCACAAGCCCCCCTGCTCCTCCAGGAGCCTCTGCACACAGCAGCAGGCCCAGCCCTGGCCCAGCCACGCACCTGTTGGAGCTCCGCCTCGGAGGCAGCCAGCTTGGCCTTCCACACCTGCTCCTCCTCCTCCACGCTCTTCTGGAGGTCTCTCAGCATCCCTTCCTATAAGCAAAGCCTCAGCTCAGCACAAGCCTCCTCCAGCCCTCCCCAGCCAAGCACTTCCAGGCCTGGAAAGCCAGGCAGATGCAAAACCCTCTCCAAGGGTTTGGGCCAAGGGACAGGTGCCAACATGAGGTGCCTGGGGTTGGGGAGGGGGCCCAGCTCCTAGGCTGCCTCACCCACCCTTGCTGCACCTCCTCCCACCACCCCCAGCAGCGTTTCCAACACGCTGAGGCTGAAGAAGGGCTCCAGAAGTACAGGTTTGGCTGCTCCCTCTGCCTCACTGGCAAAGAACCTGCTACATGGCAGTCCCCCAACACCCTGCTGGCTGTTCACCACGAGCCCACAGGCAGCCTGGGCTGCCAGGAGGCTTCTCACAAGGTATTGCTAGTGGAAGGTTGTCAGAAGGTCCCCACAGCACCCAGGGGTGCAACTTACTGTCTCTGCAAGGATAGTTCTGTACTGCTCACATTCTGCTTGTAAAGTGCTCTGGGCTTCCTCTGCCTCTTTCAACTGAAGTGCTGCTGAATCCTGAGAGGAGAAGGAAGGGATGGGGAGAGAGACATCAGGAGAAGAGTGAGCCTCAGGCACTCCCCTCATCCCTCCACATTCCAGCCTCTCCCACTTACTGGGAGCTCTGCTGGAACTGTGTGTTGCTTTAGCACCTCCAAGGCCTTCTTGAACTCTTGTAGCCAGGTGTCATAATCCTGAGTTGGAAGGACAACAGAACAGAACAGACAAGAAAGAGACACTTAGATGTCTGTCCCTCCCAAGTGGTGGAGGCTCTGAGGGGCTCTGAGAGTCCTCACCTGCTGTGAGGAGATGGTGACTCCAGGGAGGGCAGAAAGCAGAGTCTGCTTGGTTTGTGACTGGAGAGTGTCCAACTGCTGGGCCAGCTCCTCCTGCAAGAGGCACAAACTGCAATGTGGTGGAGGTCTGCCCCTACCAGTGCCTACAGGGTGAACAGGCACAGGGAGAGCAGCAAAGAGAGAACCCCTGCTGCCCCTGAGAATCACAGAGAGATCCCTCCCAGGTCACCTTCCTCCCAGTTCCCTGCCTGTGGCCTGTACACTATGGATGCAAACAACTGAATATGAGCCAGCAGTGTGGCCAGCTGGCCAAGAAAGTCAATGGCATCCTGGTTTGGCCACACCTTGAGTGTTGTGTCCAGTTATGGGCACCTCAATACAGGAGAGGTGTGGAGGTGCTGGAGCCAGGGCAGAGCAGGGCAAGGAAGCTGGGGAAAGGGCTGGAGAATAAATCTGATGAAGAGCAACCAAAGGAGCTGGGGATGGTTAGCTTGGAAAAGAGGAGGCTGAGGGGAGACCTCATTGCTCTCTACAGCTCCCTGAAAGGACCTTGTGGAGAGGCTGCTGCTGGTCTCTTCTCCCAGGTAATTAGTGACAGAACAAGAGGGAATGGCCTCAAGCTGAGACTGGGTAGGGTTAGAGTGGACATCAGCAGGAGTGGTCAGGCATTGGAATGTGCTGCCCAGGGAGGTGGTGGAGTCCCCAAGCCTGGATGTGTTTAAAGGTGGTTAGGATGTGGTGCTTGGGGCTATGGCTTAGGGGTGAGCCTTGCAGAGCAGGGTTCTGGGTTGGCCTTGGTGATCCTGAGGCTCTTTTCCAACCTGAGTGTTTCTGTGGGTCTGTGTGTGATACCTGGCCCCCAAGACAAACTGTGGAGAAGCTGGCAGGAAGGCTGGGTCAGCACTGCTCCTGCTAGGGCACAGACAACCCAGGGCAAGCATCTCTGGGGGCCTGGGGCAGGCTGAATGTTTCCCTTGCACAGCAGCATCAGCACTGCAGGGGAAGGCTGGGCTCACCCTGGCTTTGGTAGCAGCAAGCAGCTTTTCCTCGCAGGCCTTCTCCGTCGCGGTCAAAGCTTCCACTGTCTTCCAGTTCTTCTCACGAAGCTCCTGCCAAGACCACACACACACAGGGGGCAATAAGCCACACACCACCACAAAGGCTGCCAAGCTGCTTGGTGGCACTACAGAGGATGCTAAAGCCTCTGCTCATGCTCTGCTTCAGGGTCTTCTATCTCAGTGCCCACAGGTGCCCCTCTCCCCTCCAGCTCTGCAGAGGTCCAGTGCACCACATCACTCAGTTAAAGGTCTTGAGGGAGCCAAGCAGAGGTGGAGGGAGGCAGGAGCTCCAAGAAGCAGCCCTTCAGGATGCCTAGGGCTGCCTGGAGAGGACACAGGCCAAGCAGAGGGCTGAAAAGTTGCCTCCACACAACTGATAAAGAATGGGGAGCAGAGGAGCAATGAGGTGTGAGGAACCCCTGCTCAGGTATTGCCTTGAGTCTGCCAGGGGGAATCTCCCTGGCTTACAAGGTCCTGAACCTCCCAGGAGGGAACAGACACCTACCTCCACCTGGGCAGTCCATCACATGCTGGAGCTGCACAGCTTGCCAGGGTTGGAAGGGACCTCCAGGATCAGCCAGTTCCAACCCCCCTGCCGTGGGCAGGGACACCTCACACTTGATGAGGTTGCTCAGAGCCACATCCAGCCTGGTCTTAACAAACCTCCAGGGATGAGGCTTTCCCTGGGCAACCTGTGCCAGTGTCTCACCACCCTCATGGGAAAGAGCTTCTTCCTAACATCCAATCTGAATCTACCCACTTCACTCTGCCAGGGGGGGATCTCCCTGGCTTACAAGGTCCTGAGCCTCCCAAGAAGGAACAGACACCTCCACCCAGGCAGCCCATCACATGCTGGAGCTTCAGAGCTTGCCAGGGGCACTCCTGCTCTCTGGCAGAAGAGGCAATACCTCTAGTGCTCTGCTGGCAAAGCCTGTGGCCACACCACAGAGCCATCAGCAGCTGTGTTTCTTTCAAAGCCCAGAGCTGTGGGCCTGGAGGGGCAAAGCCAGGCCTCGTGGGCAGCGGCAGCCGAGGCCGGCTGACTCACGCACATTGTTCTTCATCTTCTGCTGCTCCACTGCCTCCCGCAGCTGGGTGGCTTCCCTTTCCAAGGATGAGAGCTGATCTGTCTTCTCCTGGAGCCTGGAAGGGCAGGATGCAGAAGTTGAGTCTCAACATCCCCCTCCCTCCTAGGCTGAGAAGGGGACCGCAGCCCTGCCTGCCAGGCTGCTGAGCCAACACCCGAGAGCCTGCAGCTTCTCCCCACACCCTCAGAGCTGCCAGCTGCCCTGCAGCAAGCCTTGGCTTGAGCAGGCCACAGAAGGCTCATGTCCCTGACAAGAGCCACCCAAGTCTCTTGGGATCCCAGAGCTACTGGACAGCTGCCCTTCTTTAGGGGAATGCTGGATGCTTGCACCTGAGAATCCTCCCCCTGGGTGCAAAGCCTAAGCCTTCTCAGAGGGTGCCCAGCACATGGACAGGAGGCAACAGGCATGGGAACATCCATTAAAAGCCAAGGAGCTTTATGGAACAGGCACCCAGACAGCTGGGGAATCTCCATCCTTGGAGACACCTGCAAACATCCTCCTCAGGTTAGAAAAGAATGCAGAATTAACCAGGCTGGAAAAGACCTTTGAGATCATCAAGCCCAACCTATCACCCAGCACCATCTGATCAACTGAACCATGGCACTGAGTGCCTCATCCAGGCTCTTTTTAAACCCTTCCAGTGATGGTAACTCCACCACCCCCCTGGGCAGCACATTCCAATGAGAGGTGGAGCCTGGATCAGAAACATCCCAGCACCAGCATCACCAGAATCTCCTGTTCTGCAGGCCAGAGAGCCTTCAGGTGCCTGCCAGTGTCACTTCAGAACAGCCTGGCTGCTATTTGGGGTCAGCACTGGAGCTAATTAATATTTGAACAGCTGTGTTGGCCAGGATTGACCTTCCCAGCTTCACCATTCCCCATGCCTGCCTAAGGGAGAGGGCTGGAAGCTTTCACCCACAGGTGGCCAAGAAAGCCAACAGCAATAGTGTGGGCAGCAGGAGTAGGGCAGTGACTGTCACCCTGTCCTCTGCAGAGCTGAGGCCACACCTCGAGTCCTGGGTTCAGTTTTGGGTCCCTCATTACAAGAAGGACACTGAGGTGCTGGAGCAGGGCCAGAAAAGAGCAACAAAGCTTTTGAAGGGTCTGGAAAACAGGGCTGATGAGGGGCAGCTGAGGGGACTGGGGTGGTTTAGTCTGGAGAAGAGGAGGCTGAGGGGAGACCTCATTGCTCTCCTACAATTCCCTGAAAGGAGACTGGAATGGGGTAGCAAGTGACAGTGCAACAGCAAATGGCCTCAAGTGGCACTAGGGGAGGTTTAGGCTGGGCATCAGCAGAAACACCTCCACTGAAAGGGTCTGTGAAGGCTGGCACAGGCTCCCCAGGGAGGTGGCTGAATCCCCACCCCTGGAGGTGTTTCCAAGAGGCAGAGATGTGGTGCTGAGGGACACTGTTCAGCACCAGCCTTGGCAGAGTTAGAGAATGGTTGGACTCAACCTTAAAGATCTTTTCCAACCAAAAGTATTCTGTGGTTCTAAGCCTGGGGCACATGAACAGCAAGCTGAAGGTGCTGTAGCAGCCTCCACGTGCACCTAGGCTCACCTTGACCTCAGCTGCTTCATTTCTGCTTCATTGGCTGCCTGGAAGAGAGAAAGCACTTTGGTTAGCAGCCCTACACTTGTGATGCAGGTCAGCCCTTCCTGCAGCATCCCAGAGCAAAGCTAACACAGGTCCTGTGTTAACACAGAGCAGAAACACCCACTTGGGTGCTGTAATCCCCTTTCCCCCCTCACACCCCAATTAAACCAGTGAGTGACCTGCAATTCTCTGTCTCTCTCTGCCTCCCTGCTCTGTCCTGCATCTAGCAGAGCCTCAATGGATTTGATCCTCTCCAAGAGCTTCGTGTTCTCTGAGCTGGCATCCTGGAGCTTCCCCTTCACACTGTCCAGCTCCAGCAACTTGCTTTTAACCTCTGCTTCAGAGCTCAACAGCTTGGCCTGCAGTTCTGTTGGAGGAAGGGGTGAGAAACACAGTAAGGCAGGGGCAAGCAAACCTGGAGACTCTCTACCTTGCTCTGCCCAAGCAGGACTTTTGGCTGTGAATGCCTTCAGGAGACACAGAAAGGAGAAGCAAAGAGGCAGAAGAACACAGGAGAGGCATTAGCGTGGCATCCTAGGATAGGGCTACGGACTGGTTCCATGTCTTGCACACACCAGCACCAGGCAGCCAGTCCCTCTTGTTCTATCACTAATCACCTGGGAGAAGAGACCAGCAGCAGTCTCTCCACAAGCTCCTTTCAGATAGCTGCAGACAGCAATGAGGTCTGCCCTCAGCCTCCTCTTTCCCAAACTGACCAGCCCCAGCTCCTTCAGTTGCTCTTTGTTAGATTTATTCTCCAGGTCCCTCCCCAGGGTCTCCCTGTCCTGCCTCAAGCAGTCCCACCAAGCACCCAAGCCCTGAAAGCTCCAAGGCTGCCCCCCAGCTGTCTCCCCAGGGTCCTCACCAGCAATGCTCTGCTGCTGTCCTTTGGCCTTTTCTGCATCTGCTACCAAGCTTTTGTAGCTGCTCTGGCTCCTGCGGAGCTCGTCGCTGACTTCATCCAGCCTCTTCTGCAGGGCTGCCTCCACCTCCCCTTGGGAGACCTGCAGGGCAGGGAGAGAAGGTTCCAGGCACCCCAGCCACTCTGAAGCAAAGCTCCTTGTGTCACAGAATGGTGGCTTTAAGCTATGCTTTGGGGGGAGGGCTGAAGTCATCCTTCCTCCCTGCTCCCCCTGGGCATGATGGGAGTGCAATGAGCTGAAAAGCAGCTGAGGAGAGAGAGAGAGCACCCACTTGGCTGTGTGAGAAAAGGCTGGGGGGGTGCCCATGGCTTTCTTCTCTCACCTCAGGATAGCACCCAGTAAGGTACAGCCATGTAAGCTTCCCCTTCTACACCTTCACTCCAGGCTCCTGAGCTTCACAGATGACAAAGTGGATTGGGGGGGGAGGTAAATTACACCTCAAGTACTATGCCCAATGTAAGAAAGACATGGAGGTGCTGGAGTGGGTACAGAGAAGGACAACAAAGCTGGTGAGGGATTTGGACAACAGGTCTGATGAGGAGAGGCTGAGGGAGACAGGATTGTTTAGCCTGAAGAGGAGGAGGCTGAGAGGAGATCTTACTGCTCTCTCCAGCTACCTGAAAGGAGGTTTGTAGAGAGGCTGCTCTCAGCCTCTTCCCCCAGGTAACTAACAACAGGACAGGAGGAAATGGCCTCAAGCTGCACCAAGGGAGGTTTAGGTTGGATATTAGGGAGAATTTGTTTCCTGCAAGAGTGGTCAGGGATTGGAACAGGCTGCCCAGGGAGGTGGTGGAGGCACCATTCCTGCAGGTGTTCAAGAGATGAGCAGATGTGGCACTTTGGGACGTGCTCTAATGGTCATGCAGGTGTTGGGCAAAAGGTTGGACTGGATGACCTCAGAGACCTTTTCCAACCTTAATGATTTTAACATCCCAATTCAGAGGTCTGGATGCTAATGATTCCCATTCAGAGCTCTGGATCCTAAGATTCCAATTCAGAGGTCTGGATCCTAAAGATTCCAATTCAGAGGTCTGGATCCTATAGATCCCAATTCAGAGGCCTGGATCCTAAGATCCCAGTTCAGAGGTCTGGATCCTAAAGATTCCAGTTCAGAGGTCTGGATCCTAAGATCCCAATTCAGAGGCCTGGGTTCCCAGATTCCAATTCAGAGGCCTGGATCCTAAGATTCCAATTCAGAGGTCTGGATCCTAAAGATTCCAATTCAGAGGTCTGGATCCTATAGATCCCAATTCAGAGGCCTGGATCCTAAGATCCCAATTCAGAGGTCTGGATCCTAAAGATTCCAATTCAGAGGCCTGGATCCTAAGATCCCAATTCAGAGGCCTGGGTTCCCAGATTCCAATTCAGAGGCCTGGATCCTAAGATCCCAATTCAGAGGCCTGGATACTAAAGATTCCAATTCAGAGGCCTGGATCCTAAGATCCCAATTCAGAGGCCTGGATCCTAAAGATCCCAGTTCAGAGGCCTGGATACTAAAGATCCCAATTCAGAGGCCTGGATCCTAAGATCCCAAATCAGAGGCCTGGGTTCCCAGATTCCAATCCAGAGGTCTGCTGGGCAGCTTTCCAATCACTCCTCTTCCTCCAGCCACAGAACCCAAGGTGTTTTGAGCCTCCCACCCTCAGCTCTGCCAGGGCAGCAGGTCTGCCGGGGTCTGCCTGACCTGCAGCTGCTCGATCTGCTTCTCTGAGGCTGCCACCTTCATCTCCCAGCTCTTCCTCTGCTGCTCCACCTGCTGCAGCACCTCTGACTTCTCCGCCAGCTCCTTCACCAGCTTGCTGCACTCCTGCCGCAGCTTGGCCAGCTCGGCGTTCTGCCTGCACCAACAGAAGCAGCGTTAGCTTGGCCTGCAGGCCACTCAAGCATCAACAGGGGGCTGGGGTGGGACAGAGATGCATCCTCCTGTGGGCCTGACACAGGACCTGACACATCTCAGTGGCTGTGTCCTCTTCCCAGGACACGCCTGGTCCTTCAGGGAGGAGGGGGTGGAAAGAGCTGACAAATGCCCCTGCCAAAGCTGTGCTTCAATCACAGGAGACATTCCTTTCTCCTGACGCAGAGGAGGAGAGGATCTGTGCTCCCAGATACAAGAGGAAATGCTCTCAGCAGCTGGAGTCCCCTCTGGAATTATTTGACTACCACTTCCAGAGCTTCTATAAAAGAAGGATGGAATTCTTCTACCTAGGTCCCCTTCCCCTCTGTGCACTGGGCAGGTCTTGCCCCTCTGCAGCATCCCCCCACCCACAGAGCCAGCTGCATTTCTTCTGAAGTTTCAGAACATGAACTTCCTTCCCTAAGAGGGGAAGTGCCACAGCACCTTCTGGTCCCCTCTCCCTGCCCCTGCTTGCTGTTGGCACAGCTGCCCCCAAACACAGTGGGGTTTCCCCCTCCTTATTTGCCCTGCCAGCCCCACCAAAGTCATTTGGCAAGCCCTGCCTCTTTCCCTCCTCTACCTCTAGCTAGCTGGAGCTGTCTGCAGAAGCCCCTTCAAGAAAGGTGGTACCAAGCCTGAGGAACATCCAACCCCAAGGTTTGCCAGATGGCAGCCCCAGGCTTTGCCCTCCTTCCCCAGCCTTACTTGCTCTCCATCTGGCTGGTGGCCTGGTTGAGGGCATCTCTCAGGATGGAGTTCTCCTGCTGCAGGCGAGCCAGCTGCGTGTTGGGGCCATTCTCCAGCTGCTCCTGCAGGGTCCGGATCTAGAGGAGCCCAACAGGGGGGGTTAAAGCCACCACAAGCCCCTTTGCTCTCCCTGTGAAACCCAGGTGATGAGGGGAGAGGGACTGGCAACAAAGGGGAGGTGTGTGCTGATGCTGAAAGCCCCTAGGGATGTGCCACCCCACGAGGATGCTCCTGTCTGTATCCCACACGCACCGCAGTCCAGGAGCGCTGCGGGCTCTCACCCCTCCCCGAGGTCCTCTGTCTTCTCCAAACAAGCACTCATCTGCCCCACAAAAAGCCAGCCAGCAACCCAAGGAGGAAGCTGCAGAGCACAGCATGGTGCTCACCTTGCCCTGGAGCTGCTGGGTTTCGCTGATGTGGTCCTGGTAGCTGGCCTGCATGCGTGCCTGCACCGCTGCGATCTCCCGCTCGTGGGCAAGCAGCTGCTGCTTCAGCTTGCCCTCCACAGAGGCTGCCTTGGCCTTCTCTGCTGCCAGCTCCTGCAAGGAAAGAAGTCACCCAGGTAGTCCTCAGCAGAAGAGTTTCCCTGTTTTAAGGGGATGCAGAGCTGGTGGCCTCCTAGCTCACAGCACTTTCAAAGTCCACAGCATCATGCAAGCGTTTGAGCGGGGAAAGACCTTCAGGAGCGAGTCCAAGCACTCTGTAACCCTGCCAAGGCTGCTGCTAGACCATGGCCCTCAGCACCACAGCTCTGCCTCTCTGAAACACCTCCAGGCATGGGGATTCAACCACCTTCCCTGGGAAGCCTGTTCCAATGTCTGAGAACCCTTTCAGTCAAGAAGTTTCTTTTGATATCCAACCTAACCCTCCCCTGGTGCAACTTGAGGCCATTCCCTCTTGTCCCATCACCCCACCACCCCCACCTCACTCCAGCCTCCTTTCAGGGGGCTGTAGAGAGCAATGAGGTCTCCCTTCAGCCTCCTCTTCTCCAGACTGAACAAACCCAGTTCCCTCAGCTGCTCCTCACCAAGTCCTGTTCTCCAGACCCTTCCAAAGCTTTGTTGCCCTTCTCTGGCCCTGCTCCAGCCCCTCCATGTCCTCCTTGCCCTGAGGGCCACGCTTCTGAAGCTCTCCCTTTTTGCACTTGCATTCTCCTCTTGCATTGCCTTTCAGGTTGCGTGGCCACTGGATGCCACTGTTGTTCCACATTGGGCCAGGCCTCAAGTCTGACTTTCCACCCCTTAGGATCAGTGACAGCACAGGAAGTTTGGGACAAGGTCCAGAGAGAACCCTAATGGCTTTACCTCCAGGGGGTAGGAGAAGAATCAGAGCAAGAATCACAGGATGCCTCAGCTTGGAAGAGACCCTTTAAGATCATCTTGTCCAAGTTCCCTGCACTCAGCAGGGACATCTCCAGCTAGAGCAGGCTGCTCAGGGCCCCATCAAGTTTGACCTTGGATGTCTCCAGGGATGGAGCCTCCACCACCTCTCTGGACAACCTGTTCCAGCACTTCACCACCCTCATAGTGAAGAGCTTCCTCCTGATGTCCAACCTACACCTACCCTGCTCTAGTTTCAACCCTGCTGCTGCCTGCCCTTCCCTGAGCCAGGGAGTGGGGTGCCCCTGGAGCCCCAGGTGGTGCTTGCCTTGCTCAGCTCCCGCAGCTTGCTCCTGGCAGCAGCCACGTCCTCCTGCTCAGCAGTCAGCTGCTTCTCCTTCTCTTCCAGCTGGCGTTTCAGGACAGCCACTGGGTCACCCTTCTGCGTGGCCTGCCAAGGTGAGGTGGCACATCAGTGGGGACCAGCAGCTCCAGGCCTATTCCCTCCCCAGCCCACACACACACAGAGCACCCCCTGCTCCAGGGGACAATTCAGCTCCAGCCTCCCAGAGCGCCCCCCAGGGCCAGCCTGCCCAAAAGCAGGATGCCTGCCCTCCTTCCCTGCAGCCCTCAGCAGAGCCCCAGTGGCACTGGCAGCCCTACCATGTGCCAGGTGTCCTGGATGATGCCTGCTTTCTCTGTGAGGATCTCGATGAGCTGCTGGGCCTCCCCTTCACTGAAAACCATGCTGCTGACAGTGGACACCAGAGTCTTGTAGGGCAGGTAGAGGGGTCCATCCGAGTCTGCATGTGCTAGAGAGAAGAGAGGAGGGCTTGGGTCATCACCTCAGTGGGCTTCAACCCCACAGCTGCCATTTCCAACCAGCTTCTGCTCAGCTTTGCAGAGTCTGACACCTCTCTAATTGAAAGCCATATGAGCACTGCTGGAGATGACACCATGGCTAAGGGCTTCTTCAGCCAGCTGTCACCTCTGCCTGCCCCTGCCACTGCTCCCACCACCAAACTGAGGGATTCCCAGCAGGAGCTGGGCATGCAGGAGCAGAGGTGTTGGGCATCAGATGCTGGACTGCACCCTGATTCAGCCTTGCTGGGGGATGTCACCTCCTGCAGCAGTGCCAGTGCTGGTGATGCTGAGTGCAGCAAGGTCACCTCCCAGCCTTTCTTTCACCAGGCAGGTTTCTTCCAGCCCTTCCCTTACCCCTCTGACAGCCCAGGGCCCATGACCCTGCTGCAGGGCCACAGTGCACATGGTCACACTGCATGGTGGGCAGGAGTTTAGGAGCTCCTGCACAGCAGCTACAGCCCAGTGGGCTTTTTCCTTAAAAACATCCCAGTTTGGAGCCCAGTAGCTCCAAAGCCTCTACAGCTACCAACACCAGGGCCTCCTGCATGCAGAGCTCAGGCCCCTGGACAGCAAGGTCAGAGAAGAATGAGGAGGAGGTGCCTCAGGTGTCAGAGCAGAGATTCCCCTGGAGAGGAGCCCCTGCTGGAGCAGGTTCAGCCTGCAGGACTGCAGCCTGTGGAAGGCCCCCACGCTGGAGCTGGGGAAAGGTGTGAGGAGGAAAGAGAGGAGGTGAGGAACTGTCACAGGGTGACTGGGGCCCCCATTTCCCTGAGGTGCTCAGGGAGGGGAGGCAGAGGAGCTGGGAGGGAAAAAGTGAAGCTGAGCCTGGGAAGAAGGGCAGGGTTGCTGGTTTAATGTTTCTTTTGTTTCTCATCTACTTTAACTGGAAAGAAATGAAATGAGTTTTCACAGAGTCACAGGATGGAGGGGGCTGGGGAGCACCTCTGGAGATCATGGACTCCAACCCCCTTGCCAAGGCAGACTCAGGGCACAGAGGAACACACCCAGGTGGGTTTTGAATGTCTCCAGAGATGGAGACTCCACCACCTCTCTGGGCAAGTAGAGTCTGTTCTGGCTGTGACAGAGACAGCAAAGCAATCACCCTGTGCGAGCTTCATCATCTCATTTTCTCCTCCCTCCTACTGAGGAGTGAGAGAGCAGCCAAGCAGGCATCTGGCAGCCAGCCACGGTCCAACCACAGCAGCACCAAAGCAGCAGAGCCCAGGGACAGCCAGCAGCTCCAGCACACCCTTGCTTGCTGCCAGCAGCTCCAGCACACCCTTGCTTGCCCCCAGCAGCTCCAGCACACCCTTGCTTGCCCCCAGCAGCTCCAGCACACCCTTGCTTGCTGCCAGCAGCTCCAGCACACCCTTGCTTGCTGCCAGCAGCTCCAGCACACCCTTGCTTGCTGCCAGCAGCTCCAGCACACCCTTGCTTGCTGCCAGCAGCTCCAGCACACCCTTGCTTGCTGCCAGCAGCTCCAGCACACCCTTGCTTGCTGCCAGCAGCTCCAGCACACCCTTGCTTGCCCCCAGCAGCTCCAGCACACCCTTGCTTGCCCCCAGCAGCTCCAGCACACCCTTGCTTGCCCCCAGCAGCTCCAGCACACCCTTGCTTGCTGCCAGCAGCTCCAGCACACCCTTGCTTGCCCCCAGCAGCTCCAGCACACCCTTGCTTGCTGCCAGCAGCTCCAGCACACCCTTGCTTGCCGCCAGCAGCTCCAGCACACCCTTGCTTGCCCCCAGCAGCTCCAGCACACCCTTGCTTGCTGCCAGCAGCTCCAGCACACCCTTGCTTGCTGCCAGCAGCAGGTCCACCTGGGAAGGCAGCACTGAGCCCCAGCAGTGGCAGATTCCGGCTCACAAGCTGCAGCCACTTCCCAGCAAGCACAGCCAGGGCAGCTCCCCCAGCTTCTGCAACCAGGGCCCGAGATCTTGGCTCACACTTCAGTCATGCTGGCAAGAGCACAGCTGCAGGATGGCACAGCACATCCCCTGGCCCCTGGCTGGGTGGAGGGCCCCACCACGCAAAGCTCGGAGGTGTTGCGCAAGGGAACCTTGCACAAGGCAGGCACCACGCAAACCCCACCTTGCAGCTAGCCAAGGCAGCCAGGGCAGCCTGCCAAGCTGTGGCAGAAGGAAGCCTGTGCTGCTGTGCTGAGCCCATCAGCAGAGCTGCAAAGCTCAGGCCTCGCTGGAGGAAGCTGGAGGAAACAAGCAGCAGCCAGGAGGCAAAGCGCAGCAGGGACAAGGGGGCTGGAGAGCTGCTTCCCAAACCCACGGGGGCACAGGAGACACAGAACCACAGAACCAGCCTGCTTGGATGGCACCTCCAAAGCTCACCTAGTCCCAGCACCCTGCAGTCAGCAGGGCCATCCTCAGCCACATCAGATGGTCCAGGGCCCTGTTGAGCCTCACCTTGAATATCTCCAGGGATGGAGGCTCAGCCACTACCCTGGGCAGCCTGTGCCAGTGTTCCACCACCCCCACTGTAAAGAGCCTGTTCCTAACATCCAATCTAAGTCTGCTCTGCTCTCCTATCAAACCACTCCCCCTCCTATCACTGCAGGCCTTTGCAAACAACCCCTCTCCAGCCTTCTTGCAGGCCCCCTTCAGGTACTGGCAGGCTGCTATTAGGTCTCCCCAGAGCCTCCTCTTCTCCAGGCTGCACACCCCCAGCTCCCTCAGCCTGTCCTTGTAGCAGAGCTGCTCCAACCCCCTGAGCATTTTCATGGCCCTCCTCTGGACCCTCTCCATCAGGTCCCTGTCCCTCCTGTATTGAGGGCACCAGAGCTGGACACAGTACTCCAGGTGAGACCTCCCCACAGCAACGTGGCAGAATCACCTCTCTGGCCCTGCTGTCACACTTCTTTCGATGCAGGATGTGATTTGCCCTCCGGGCTGCAAGCTCACGCTGTTGGCTGATGCCCAGCTCCTTGTCCACGGAGCTTGCTTGGAGCTGCACACCCAGCAGGCTGCAGCCCAGGTCAGGCAGCCACACGTGGCAGCAAGGCTTCCTAGAATCATAGAATCCAACAACTTCAATCCTCCCTGCTACATGGAGATGGCCTTCAGTGAAAGCCTTCCCTCAGAGGAGTAGGTACCATTGCTTTAACCCAGACTTGGACACCAGTGGCTGCAGAATGTCTTGCTGAGCAGCAAGCCCTCCTCCAGCTGAAGACTGCCAGGGTACACAGCAGCCTAAGCCTGGAAGTGCTAGAGAAGGCTGGCAAGTGAGGGCTGTCTGTTGTGCTTGGTTGGGGTTTTTGGTAGAGAAAGGAGGGGAGAAAAGAAAGGGAAATGAAACCTGTCCAAACACCCCCTCACTTCTTTGGGAACACCTGAGGGACTTCTGCCCCATCTTCAGGGGCAGAACACTTCTACAGCTCTGAAAGCTCTCACATTTTCAGGGCCTGTTCTCACTTCAGCAAGAATCAAACCCCAACTGCTGACACTGCTGCAGGGAGAGACAGGAATCCAGCCAGAGGGTGGATTCCAGTGAGGGTGGGGAGACACTGGAACAGGCTGCACAGGGAGGCTGTGGATGCCCTCTCCCTGGAGGTGTTCAAGGCCAGGTTGGGCAGGGCCTTGAGCAACCTGGGCTAGTGGAAGTGTCTCTGCCCATGGCAGGGGATTGGAACTAGATAATCTTTAAGGCCCCTTCCAACCCAAACCATTCTGTGATTCTATGATCTGTCCTGCAGTGTATAAAATGTCTTCACTCCTGTCTCTGGCAACAGTCTGGCTTTTATCTCCACTGAAGAAGGAGGAAATTCTACCTGTGACCTGTCTCCCTACAGAAGACAACTGGTACAGCTCCTCTGTGCTTTAAGAAACATAGAATCACAGAACTGTTTCAGTTGGAAGAGACCTCCAAGATCAGCAAGTCCACCTGTCAACCCAACACCACCATGGCCACTCAACCTTGTCCCAGAGTGCCATGGCCACAGGCTTCTTGAACAGCTCTAGTGAGAGTGACACCACCAGCCCCCTGAGCAGCCTGCTCCAATGCCTCACCACTCTTGCAGGAAAGACATTTCTCCTCACATCCAACCTACACCTCCCCTGGCACAGTTTCATACAGTCATAGAATGGTCAGGGCTGGAAGGGACCTCAAGGCTCAGCCAGTTCCAACCCCCCTGCCATGGGCAGGGACACCTCACACCACAGCAGGTTGCTCACAGCCACATCCAGCCTGGCTGCAAACACCTCCAGGCAGGAGGCTTCCACCACCTCCCCGGGCAGCCTGTGCCAGGCTCTCACCACCCTCATGGGGAACAACTTCTTCCTAACATCCAATCTCAATCTACCCATTTCTGGTTTTGTTCCATTCCCCCCAGCCCTACCACTCCCTGACACCTTAAGAAGTCCCTCCCCAGCTTTCTTGCAGGCCCCCTGCAGATACTAAACATCTCATCTTGGCTTTCCACCCAGGTGTCCAGCACCTTGGCAGCTGACCCCTCCTCTCCCAGGGCAGGTCCATGCACCTCCTGTTCATTCTCAGTCTGCAGATTTGCTCAGAGGCCCAGAACACAACAGCACATCTGAGAGGACCTTGTAACTGCCCAGCACCTGCGTGCTGAGCACCAAGCAGGGGTACCCAGCACAGGAGAAGAGGGGTGAAGAGCTCTCACAATGGGGTAGCTGTGTTTGGACAGCACCAAGATGTCCTGCTGGCCCCTGGGGACAGGCGCAGGAGCATTTGGCCTCACCTGGCTCGCTCTTCTTCTTGGAGGCAGGCTTCTTCTTGGCAGGTCCATCAGGCTTCTGCTCCTCATGGGCTGGAAGCCCCTCAGCAGTTTTCTTGATGACAGTGGAGCTGATGACTGGAGCACTCTGCTGTGTGCCCACCGGGGGCACAGCCACAACAGGCACCTCCTTGGGGGTCACCTCCAAGACAGGAGAGCTCTTGGGGACGCTGACAGGGGGCGGAGCCAGCGCCGGGCTAGGAGCAGGCTCTACTTTTGCCACCTTCTTCTCCTTCTTCCTCTTCTCCTTAGGTGAAGGAGCAGGTTTCTCTTTCTCCTGGGGGGGCACCGAGGCTGCTGCAAGCGGAGCCTCCACAGCTGCAGGCGCAGGCGCCGCGGCAGGCTCGGGAGCCATGTCCTTGGCAGAGCTTGTCGCCTCCTGAGGCGGCTGCTGCTCAGGGATCTTCCCATTAGGCTTCTCTTCCTTTTTCTTTGCCTTTCCTTTCTTCTCCAGGGGTTTCTCTTTCTTCTTTTTCTCTGTTTTCTGCTGCTGGGTCTTCTCCAGCTCTCTGCGCTGCTTGGCCAAGGCCTCCTCGTAGGAGGTCTCCTTCATGGAGAAGGTGGACACCAGGAAGATCCCAATGGCTGAGATCACCATGAACCCTCCAAAGACCATCACACCCAGCGTCTGGGGGTCATACACATCCATCCTGGCCTGCTGCTGCTGGGCCTGCAAGACACCACAACAGCAGTTAGTGGGGGGCAGGGGGGGCGCAAGGGCCTCTGAGCAAGGAGTTTCCTGGGGACATCTGTGGCTGCAAATGGAACCAGGCACTGAAAAGACAAACTCTCAAGTCACACAGCTCTGGTGAGGCCCAGACACAGTGGCCCAGTTGCACTGCAGGGACCTCTTTCTCTGGCTGCACCGAGCTGCAGAAGCACCAAAGCCATGGAAGAAAAAGGAGAGGGCTATGAGCAGAGACAGCCAGGAGCAGCTGCCATGGGTCAGTGGGATGCTGGGGTACGACCACTGGATGATGTTGTGTCCCCACAGCACTAAGAGAGCTCTTCCTCAGACTGTTTGGTGCAGGCTGGCCAAGCTCTGGGCTCTCCCTGGGGCTCCTGGCATTGGCATTGCATCCAGGTGCACATTCAGCTCTCACTTTGGAGCAGAGTATCTCTCCATGCTCAGAGGAGCTTCAGCCACCTTTGCAGCTGCCCTGGCTTTCTTCCTTCACCACCTACAGCCAGCAGCACTGCTGGTTTCTGTCCAGCCTAGCAGGGAGAACACATAGTCATGGATGCCTCCTCCCTGGAAGTGTTCAAGGCCAGGCTGGCTGAGGCCTTGAGCAGCCTGGTCTAGCGGAGGGGGTCCCTGCCAGTGCCAGAGGGGTTGGAACTAGATGATCTCCAAGGTCCTTTCCAACCCAAACCATTCTGAGTCTGTTCTGACTGTCCCCTGTGGTAGCTGCTTCCAGTTGACAGTGAAGAGAGACAACCCAGCCTGCACATTCTCCACAGGGAGAACCAAGTCATGGCCAATTTCTCGTGGTGCAAGCACCAACAGAAGCCATAAGCTGAGGCTGAAAATACCCAAGATGGTTGTTAATGATCTCATCTCCCCAGGAGATGCCTGCAGGAAGAAGTGAGACCTGCAAAGGGAACACTGGATGGGGCATTCCTCTTTCCACCTCTGCTAGTAGCTGTGAAGCAAACTGGGCACAGGGTCCTTCCCACCCCCCTCTCCAGCCTCAGTTTCTCCACCCATTAAGCCCCAGTGCAGCAATAGGTGACAGAGCACTGGAGCAGGCTGCCCACAGAGGTTGTGGAGTCTCCTCTGGAGACTTTCAAGACCCATCTGGATGTGCTCCTGTGTGATGTGGCCTGGGTGATCTTGCTTTGGCAGCAGGGGTTGGAGTCAATGATCCCCAGAGGTCCCTTCCAACCTCTACCATTCAATGATTCTACAAGCAGGGACTGCACCACCTGCCCTGCAACGTGGCAAGCAGGACACAGCCACACACTCCTCAACTGCTAACTGAAACCTGCCTTGAGTTTCAAAGACAAACCCTTCCTTGCTGTCCCTGCACGTGGCTTGCCCACCAGGGTGTCACCTGCACGTGGCCCTGAGGTGGCTGATGAACACCCAGCTCACAGAATCATAGGATTGCTTCACTTGGAAAAGACCTCCAAGGTCATTGAGTCCAACCATCAACCTAAGACCCCCATGGCCACTAAACCATCTCCCAGAGTGCCCTGGCCACAGGTGGTGAAGGCAGGCAGTTAATCTGCTAAGGGGCACTTCCCAGGGGGGCCCAAGCTGCCAACTCTCATCCCTGTGCTTCAAAGCATACTCAGCTACCAGAGGTTCCCCTGCCCACCTTCAACTGTAAGCACTACCAAATCTCCCCTTTAAGAGGTTGTGGATTAGGGAGGGGCTGGAAGAGGAGGAGGCAAAAATAAGACTAAAACTGAGGGGAACAGCATCTTTTCAAAACCTCAGTGCACATGGGGAGAGATCTTGGAGCATCCTTCTTTCCAGCAGCCAGAGTGGAGGAGAACTTGTGCAGTGAGGGGGAGACCATGCACTGCACAAGTCTCCTCCAACACCTGAGCAGGGGTGCAGAGCTGGAAGAAGCTGCAAAGCACCCATGTCCTGATGGAAACACCCACCTGCCCAGGGAAGGATGCTCTAACCAGCACCCCAGCTCTCACTGCCTGCCTCTCCAAGCTTCCCATGCAAAGCAGGAGAGAGCTGGCAGGCAGGAAGGCTGCCAAGGCCAGCTGGAACCAGCCTCCTCTGGCAGGGCCAACTTTCTACCCCAGGGCATCACTTGAGATGCTAGCTGATACTACAGGCATCCCTATGTCACATCCAGCCTGGCTGTTTCAGACTGAAGCAGCCTCAGACTGCTCTGTCCATCTGAGGCAGCACCTCAAAGACTGGGGCCAGTTTTGGGGCCATCACTACAAGGACATTGAGGTGCTGGAGCAGGTCCAGAGAAGGGCAACAAAGCTGGTGAGGAGTCTGGAGAACAGGGCTGGTGAGGAGCAGCTGAGGGAGCTGGGGGTGTTCAGTCTGGAGGAGAGGAGCCTGAGGGGAGACCTCATTGTTCTAACTCCCTGAAAGGAAGCTGGCTGGAGTGAAGTGGGGCTGGGTCTCTTCTCCCCAATATCAGGTGAGAGAAGGAGAGGAAATGGCCTGAAATTGTGCCAGGGGAGGTTCAGGTTGGACATGAGGAAAAACGTCTCTCCTGAAGGAGTGGTCAGGCTGCCCAGGGAGGTGGTAGAGCCACTGTCACTAGAGGTGTCAGAGAAACACATGGCCATGGCACTCTGGGACATGGTTTAATGGCCATGGTGGTGTCAGGTTGATGGTTGGACTCCATGATCTTGGAGGTCTTTTCCAACCCAAACAGTTCTGTGTCCCTCCCTTCTGGCTAGGTAGCATCACCCTGGGACAGTCCCACCCAGAGCAGATTGTTTCCTAACCTGCAGGGTGCAGAAGGCTGGCTTTCCTCTCCCTGGCAGCTGGGCTGAAGAACAGATGCCCACAACCTTCTGCTGGTTTTAGGGCTACAGTGCAACACCCAGGAGCTGTTTCAGGGACAGAACAAGGTGACCCTCAAATCCTTGCCCAGCAACCCCCACCACACTGGTAAAAATAATCCTTTCCTGACCTCACACTGCCCTGGTTTCATATTCAGATCTGCTGCTCAAGCTTAGGGCAAGGGCATCAGCAGGAGCTGGCAAATGCATTCCAACCCCACCAGCTGCTGCTGCCACCTCCACAAAGCAGCTGGGTGGAACCCATGGAGGAGAGGAAGAGAGGAAACAACCCAAGCCTCTGTTACAGAAGCATGGATGAGGGAGGGCAGCATCATCACGCAGACAGCAGAGCAGTGAGGTTGGTGGGATGGCAATGCCAGATGTAGCTCCCCTGCCTGCCCCACTACACTGCTGTCCTCCACCACAGCCCTTCTGAGCAGGTTGGCTGAGCACCACAGAATCAGGGAATGGTTTGGGAAGGGACTTTAAGGATCACCTAGTTCCAATACCCCTGCCATGGGCAAGGACACTTCCCACTTACTCAGGGCTTCATCCGACCTGGCCTTTAACACCTGCATGAAGGAAGCATCCACCACCTCCCTGGGCAACTGGTTCCAGTGCCTCACCACCCTCACTGGAAAGACTTTCTTCCTAACACCCAGGCTAAATCTGCCCTCTTCCAGCTTTGACCCATTCCCCCTTGTGCTGTCACTACCAGCCCATGCTCCCTCAGGAGGCAGGCAGGCACAGCCTCACCCAGCCCTGCTGCAGTAAAAGCTGCCTGTACCTTGCCTCCTATCAGACTTTACAGCCAGGGTGAGATAAAGCTCCAGATTAGGCTTCAACAAGGCTTTTCTGACAAACAAAAACCCCAAACCCCAACAGCCTCCTCCAAACCAAAACTGACCAAAAAACCCCAGAACACCCCAAGCAGCTCAGAGCACTAACTTAGAGGAGCTGTGGACCTACTGGAAGACTCACAGAATGGTTTGGGTTGGAAGGGACTGTAAAGGTCATCCAGTTCCAACCCCCCTGCCATGGCATCGAGCAGGGCTGGCACTTGATGGCATCACAGAACGCTTTGGGGTGGAAGGGACCTCCAGAGGGCAGCTAGTCCAGCCCCCAGCTGGAGGATGAGGATGAGGATGAGCCTTCTTGGAGCTTCCTGCTGCAGCAGTGCAATCAGCAGCACACCACAGCCTCAGCAGTAGGAGTGCAGCTCTGCTCTGGCATTTCCTGCCCTCGCTGCCTTCCCCCTTCAAGGGCTGGGAAGTCTGCTGCTGGATGGCCGCAGCCAGGCACAGCCCTGCCCCTGCCAAGCGTGGTGGCAGCAGCAGACGTGCCTTGCCCTTTGCCAGGAGAGCCCTCCAGCCTTACAGCCTGCACAGGGCCTTAGCCAGGACATGCCTTGTCTGCTCATGGAGGCCTAGAGAATAGCTGCACCTCTACAGGTTTCACCTCCTCAGCAGCCAGCCTGTGAAGAGGATTGGAAGACTTCAGTATCCTCCACCCTGCCCCTTCTGGTCCACCACAGGACTCTACCCATGCAATGGCACTCCTCTGCCTGATGCCCAGGCTGCTCTGGGAGACAGCTGTGGGCCTAAGAGGTGCAGGGACACCAGCAGCTATTGGAGCCTGTGTGAGGATGAGCAGAGGGCTGGAGCTGCTCTGCTATGGGAACAGGCTGAGAGAGTTGGGGCTGTTCAGCCTGGAGAAGAGAAGGCTCCCAGGTGACCTCCTTGTGGCCTTCCAGTATCTGCAGGGGGCTACAAGAAAGCTGGGGAGGGACTTCTTAAGGTGTCAGGGAGTGATAGGACTGGGGGGAATGGAACAAAACCAGAAATGGATAGATTCAGATTGGATGTTAGGAAGAAGTTCTTCCCCATGAGGGTGGTGAGAGCCTGGCACAGGTTGCCCAGGGAGGTGGTGGAAGCCTCATCCCTGGAGGTGTTTGCAGCCAGGCTGGATGTGGCTGTGAGCAACCTGCTGTAGTGTGAGGTGTCCCTGCCCATGGCAGGGGAGAGTGGAGCTGGCTGAGCCTTGAGGTCCCTTCCAGCCCTGACCATTCTATGATTCAAAAATCTAACTTCCTGTCCAACACTGAGCACATCTGACTGCATGAAGCTTCTTGAGCAGGATCATGCTCAGCTCCTCCCCCAGCCAAGATACTGGCAATCAGGGAGATCTCCTTTCCCCAGCTAGCTCAGATAAAGCTTTACTGCACCCCCAGATGAGGAATAATAGGAGTAGCTGAGTATGCCACTGGACCACCTCATGCAAGGGAGTCAGCTGAAATGCTGTGCTCTAACTCACCCATTCCTGGGGCTTTTTCTCACTCTCCACCAAACTTCTCAGCATTCCAGGTAAGAGCCCTGGAGGTCTGACCTCCCTTCACCACCCTGCACGTGCAGTGCCTTCTGCCTGCCCTGAGCAAAAGTCCAAGTTGCTCTAAGGAAGCCCAACCAGGGCAGTGCTCAGCCTTGCTGCTTTTCCAGTACCAAAGAACCTGCAGGGGAAAGCAGCAGACAGTGTGACAGCCTTGGGGC
This sequence comes from Melanerpes formicivorus, assembly GCF_026170545.1. Lineage (NCBI taxonomy): Eukaryota > Metazoa > Chordata > Aves > Piciformes > Picidae > Melanerpes > Melanerpes formicivorus. Next base: position 10,667,515 of record NW_027142378.1, read on the forward strand.
CACACTGCCTCGTGGTCACACCTGCCAGACATGTACAAAACCAGGCTAGAGCCTTGCAGCCCTTCAGCCTTTCCTCCCCTCTGCCACCACTTCCAGGCAATCCATGGGAATTCAGCATCTTTGCCACTTGGCCTCCCACCAGTCTGGGTTTAAATCAGCGAGGTCAAGGCCAGGAGAGGAGAAGCAAAGGAAGAGACAGGTTGTGTAGGAACTGCAGAAAACTGATTCCTTTACATGGCCAAAGGAAAAATGGATCTGCTGTCTCCACCTGGTCTGGACAGGTGCTGCAGGGGGGGAAAAGATGCACAAGCACTGGTGCCCTTGCAATCCAAGGCTTGCTCTTTGCCATGGATCTGCTGGAGAGAGTCCAACAGAGAGCCATGAGGATGCTTAGGGGACTTGAGCATCTAACCTGTGAAGACAGACTGAGAGCCCTGGGGCAGTTTAGCCTTGAGAAGGCTGAGAGGGGATCTGATCACTGTGCATAGACATCTGAGGGGTGGGTGTCAAGTGGAGGGGGCCAAGCTCTTTTTGGTGGTGCACAGTAATGAGACAAGGAACAATGGATGCAAACCCAAACAGCCTCAACATGAGGAGAAACTGCATCACAGTGAGGGTGACAGAGCCCTGGAGCAGGCTGCTCAGGCAGGCTCTGGAGTCTCCCTTTCTGGGGACCTTCCAAACCTGCCTGGATGCATTCCTGTGTGCACTACCCTGGGTGACCCTGCTTTTGGCAGGGGGGTTGGACTGGATGATCTCTGGAGGCCCCTTCCAACCTGTAACATTCAGTGATTCTGTGTGATTCTGTGCCAAGTGGCACCTCTGGTTAAGAGCAGTGGAGAAGAGGTGATGAGGTGCTGGAGAGCAGACAAAGGGCAGGCTGGCTTCTTGCCACCCCAGCACTACAAAGCCCACAGCAACACCTGCCTGCAAAGCACCTGCAGCTGCCTTTTCTCCACAGCACCTCCCAGCAGCTTACAAAAAACCCACCCAACCCACAGGCTCTCCCCTCCAAATGTGCACACACAGGTCAGACAGGCTGGCTGACCCACACACAGCTATCAGGCTGAAATCTCAGCCTGAGGTTGGTTTTTTCCTTTCTCTCTTTCCCCTCCCCTCAAAACCACAAAGCTACCTCCTGGGCAAGAAGCAGGCAGCCCCGAAAGGCCAGCTCACTCACTGGGGAGAGCACTGCCTGGCCTCCAGTCTGAAGAAACACTCCCACCTCCTTCCCTTCCCCTGGGCTGCAGCTTCTCCCACCAAAGCACTGCACAAGGCTGGGGACAAAGCTCCTCCAGCACGAAGCAGGGAGAGGGAAAGGGAACTGACAGGCCTGATCCTGCCCACAGCAGGGCAGCCCAGCAGCTGGAGAAGGCAGAAACTTTATCAGCAGATAAAAGACAAACCACCAAACACTTCTCCCAGTTTCTCTCACTGCCCTTGTGGAGACAGAATCACTGAATCACAGCATGGTAGGGGTTGGAGGGGACCTCTGCAGACCATACAGTCCAACCCCCTGCCAAGGCAGGTTCACCTAAAGCAGATCACACAGGAGCATGTCCAGGTGGGCCCTGAGAGTCTCCACAGATAGATATTCCACCACCTCTCTGGGCAGCCTGTTCCAGCAGGGTCACCCTCAAAGCAAAGTTCCTTCTGATGGAACTTCCTATGTCCACATTTGCACCCTCTTGCCCTGTCACTGGGGTCACTGAGAAGAGTCTGGCCCCATCCTCCTGACACCCACCCCCTAGCTGAGCTTTAGTAAGATGCCCTCTCAGCTTCCTCCTCACCACCCCAGCTCTCTCAGCCTCTCCTCATATGATGGATGTTCCAATCCCCTCAGCATCTCAGTGGTCCTGCCCTGGACTCTCTCCAGCAGTTCTTTGTCCTTCTTGAGCTGGGGTGCCCAGAGCTGGACACAGGACTCCAGGTGAGGCCTGGGACAAAGAGACAAGCAAATGCATCATGAGCAGAACAGCAGGGGCTGGAAGTGACCTCTGAAGTGAAGTGACCACCTGGCAGCCTCTGCTTAAATTCATTCCCTGGGTAGGTGACTGCCCTCCCAGCAGCATGTGTCACTCCAGGCAGCAACCCCAGCTCAGCAACAGTTATAGCTTGACTTAATTGAACGTGTCTTAGCGCTCCATTAGCTCTTGCAGCATGACAGCATCAGCTGGGGCCCTGGGCAGTGCTGCCAGCTCCCTTCCTAAGCCCTCAGAGTAATGAAAAACAGTAAAATAATAAAGGGGGGGGGGGGGGGGGGGGGAACCCACAACCCCCCCACATCTATGTACAGGAGAAGATCCCAGCAGCCCCACAAGGCAGCTGCAGCTGGACCAATCTCTGTGGCAACTATCACAAAGGTTCTTATTTCCCAGCCCAAAGTGGTGTCTCAACCCACCCCAGCCCTCCTCTGCTCCTGCCTGGGGGGAGTGGAGGTGTCACACCCCAGCTACACCCACCTGGCCTAACTCCAGCCACGTGGGTGAGGGGAAGCCGCTGCCACGGCCCCTGCCAAGGGGGAAAGCTGACATTTCAGGCGGGGAGGTTCCTCCATCCCGCCCGGCCACGTATGCAGGACCTGGGACTGGCTCTCCCAGCTGCACGGGGGACTCGGTCAACCCCCCCTGAACCAGGAACTGACTCTCCCAGCTGGACCAAGGGACTGGCTCTCCCCCCTGGACAGCTTCCCAGGGACTGGAGGAGCAGCGGGGTAAGAAGCAGAGCATCCAGCTGGGTGAACCCAGGAGAAGGGCACCAGAATCCGCTTAGGGAAGCCCTCCGGCGCGGAGGCGTCTCCCCTGCCGGGTTTGCCTCTGCTCTTCGGCGCCGGTGCTGCCTGGCGGGGCAGGGAAGGATCTCCCATTTCTGGGAAGCAGAATTACTTTTCTTCGCGCGCGGAGCGGGGGGAAGGGAGGGCTTAGTTAAGGGGAAAAAATAACTAAGCACAACCGCCGGCGAGCTGTGACCTTTTGTAACCGCGCTTAATCAGATTAATGAATTTCATCAGGCCAGCTCCGGGGCAGGGGAGCTGCTCTGACCGCTATGGGGCGGCTGGCGATGCCCGGGGAAGAGCGAGGGGGGCGGCGTGGAAGGGTTGGAGGCCAAGAAGCAGGCTGAGGCGGAGGGGAGCGGGGCTGGGGGCACCCCGGGGGGCGGCGCAGGACCCTGCCCGGCCGCCCCCCCTGCGCTCCGCCGCCCGCCCTCGCCGCCATGCCATGCCGCGCCGCCCGGGCCGGACACCCCCTCCCGCCCTGCCAGCCTCGTCCCGTGTCCCGCCCCCAGCCCCAGCCCCCGGCTCTCCCTCTGCCCCACGGCTCCGGGCGGGACACCCTCCCGCCAGCGGGGCCTCGGGGGTGTCCCCAGCCCGCTCCGCCTCTGCTGACAGCCGGGCGCCGGCAGAGGGAAGCGCGGGGCTGGGCTGGGCTGGGGGCGGCGGGGCTGGGGAAGGGCTGTGCGGCGGCCCCACGGGGCGAGCTCCCACCCCGCGTGGAGAAGTGGAAGAGGAAAGGGAGAGGCAGGGTGGCTGCCGCCGCCTCCTCCTCCTACCCACCCGTGCCGGCTCTCAGTCCCTCCTTCGCCGCCTCGGCCGTGTGGAGTCGTGGCACTTTCCGCCGCTGTCTGGCCGGGCTCGGCCCGGCCGGGTCCGCCCCTCCCTGCCTGCCTCCCTCCCTCCCCTGCCGCTCGGCGCCGCGCCGCGGGGCCCACTCAGCGCGGCGGGGCGGGACCGGGGCGGGACGCGCCGCCCCGACACTCCTGGGCAGTGTAGTCCCCGCTTCGCCCCGCCGCGGCCGCGGCCTCTCCGCCGCCTCCGAGCCTGGCCGCAGCCTGGAGGGAAGGCACCCAGCACCTCGGGGCCGGGAAGGCTCCGCAGAGCCCGGTGGGATGGGTCTGCGCCGGCCCTGCCAGCCCGGGGCCATGCGGAGGATGGGGCACAAGCCCCAAGGCGTGGCTGGGAGGGGAAAGGTGTGAAGCATCAAGGGGTAGTGGGGTTCAGGTTCAAGCTCTGGGCCCCACTGTGGAGGGCTGAGTGCAGGCGCTGTGAAGCAGATAGAGCCCTAAAGATCCTGGGATCATGGAGTCGTTTGGGCTGGAAAGCATCATCATAGAACCCTTCTCTACCTCTGCCAAGGCTGGTGCTAAACCATGGCCCTCAGCACCACAGCTCTGCATCTTTGAAACACCTCCAGGGAAGCAGATTCCACCACCTTCCTGGGCAGCCTCTTCCCATCTTTGAGAACCCTTTCAGTCAAGAACTTTCTTCTAAGATCCAATTCAAACCTTCCCTGGGTGCAGCTTGAGGCCATTTCCTCTAGTGCTGTCAGTTGTCACTAGGTTAGAAGAGTCACCCTTCAGGGAGGTGTAGAGATACCTGCTCATGGTGATTCAAGGTCTGCAAATGCTGTGCAGTCATACAGTGCTGGGTCTGATCCACCACTAGCTTGTGGGTCCCAGGACAGAGACAAAACCATGCCCGGAGCTGCACACAATGGTTAGTGCTATCCATGTGGTGGCTGTCCTCTAGGCATGCACCCTTTGTGTGCCTCCTGGCCTGGCCCTGCTGGGACAGAAGAAGCAGAAGGTGTGTTACTCAGGTGCCAGAGGGCATTAGTGGTCTGGAAGCGATTTGGATGCCCCAGTACCTTGAAAAGGGGAAGGGGGTGGAGTGGCCTCCAGTCATGTTGGAAGGGACCAACTACTGGAGAAGAGCCAGGCTACTGGAGGAGATGCTATGCCCTGCTAGTCTGTGCCATAAGAACATGAGAACCATCTTGGACCAAATGTATAACTCTCCAGGAATGTGCCTCCAAAACTAGCCCAGCACCCAGACCCAGGCAAGACACAGCCAAGCAGGAGCCATAAACTGGCAGAGCAGAGAGTTCTCTTCCCTGCTCTGCACCATGCAGGTTGCACTGGCCACACCTGTCACCCTGAACCACGCTAAAGCTCTGGGCTTGAGTGGGAATACATCTACCACACCTCCACATCTTCAGCCAAGCTCAAAGACATCTCACTCTCACTTCTGCTCCTTCCTTGTGGTGACCATTCCTGGCCCAGCTGGCCAAGAAAGCCAGTGGCATCCTGGCTTGTATCAGCAGTGCTGTGCCCAGCAGGGAGGGGATCGTCCCCTTGTACTCAGCCCTGGGGAGGCCACACCTGGAGTACTGTGTCCAGTTTTGGGCACCTCAATCCAAGAGAGGTGTGGAGGTGCTGGAGCCAGGGCAGAGGAGGGCAAGGAAGCTGGGGAAGGGCCTGGGGAATAAATCTGATGAGGAGCAACTGAAGGAGCTGGGGCTGCTTAGCTTGAAAAAGAGGAGGCTGAGGGCAGACCTCATCCCTCTGCAACTCCTTGTAGATGCTAGGGGCACCCATGTTATTGTATCTCCATGGCCAGATCTCCTGGAGCAGCAACCAGGGCTACTTTCCATGGTGTCCTGGGACTCACAGCAGCTGCCCCCACATCGTCATCCCTTGCACAGAGAACAAGCTGTGCTATTGAGGCTGGGCTGGGGAAGGGCAGCAGGTCTGCCCACAGCCTGGTACATCTCAACACATTGGCAAGGAGAATGAGTGACTGTTTCATGCAGGCTGATGTGATGGTAGAAGAGGAAAAATATAGAATCATAGAATTGTCAGGGCTGGGAGGGACCTCAAGGCTCAGCCAGCTCCAACCCCCCTGCCATGGGCAGGGACACTTCACACCACAGCAGGTTGCTCACAGCCACCTCCAGCCTGGCTGCAAACACCTCCAGGCAGGAGGCTTCCACCACCTCCCTGGGCAACCTGTGCCAGGCTCTCACCACCCTCATGGGGAAGAACTTCTTCCTCACATCCAGTCTGAATCTATCCATTTCTAGTTTTGCTCCATCCCCCCAGTCCTGTCACTCCCTGACACCCTAAAAAGTCCCCCCCCAGCTTTCTTGTAGCCCCCTTCAGACACTGGAAGACCACAATAAGGTCTCCTTGGAGTCTTCTCCAGACTGAACAACCCCAACTCTCTCAGTCTGTCTCCATAGCAGAGCAGCTCCAGCCCCCTGCTCATCCTCATGGCCCTGCTCTGGACACTGTACAGATCCTACCTGTAATGGAGGCTCCAGAACTGGACACAGTGCTCCAGGTGGGGTCTCAAGAGAGCAGAAGGGCAGAAGCAGCTCCCTTGTCCTGCAGGTCATACTTCTTTTGATTCAGCCTGGGACAGGGTTGGCCTTCTGGGCTGCAAATGCATATTGCCAGCTCTTGTTAAGTTCTTCATCAACCTCCAAGTCCTCCTTCTCCAGACTGCTCTCAAGCCACTCCTTGCTTAGCCTATATTTGTGCTTGGAATTCCCTGACCCAGGTGTAGGACCTTGTCGAGCTTCATGAGGTCACTCATCCCTACATGGCTCAAGGCTGGTTCACCCTACAGCACTCCTCCCAGCATTCATGGGCTGCAGTTGGTCTATCCTTAGATCTTTCTCCCTGCTCCTGGGGATGCTGAGCCTATACATTCCACCCTGGTGCTGCCCTTTTGTTCTCCAAGTGAGCTACAGATCCCAGGCCACCAGTTTCTCTGTGACCAGTACCATCTTCCCTCCCCACATCTCACAGGAGCTCTCCCTAACTACCAGTTCCCTCACTCCTGCCCAGAGGCAGCACCCACCCCACGTGCAGGGGGCTGTGGAGCCTGTGGTCTAAGCCCCCCAAGTGCTGGCAATTATCCACGCTCATCCTGACTGCTGGAAGGTTTTCTCTTGCTGCTGCTTTGAATATCCCTTGCTCCAGCTCAGCTTTTGCAGCTCCTAGTTATTTTTGCATCCCCAAGTCCTTGGCTGCTGGTGAAGAAGCTGTTGTTCAGCCTTGGAGCAGCTCCAAAGCTTTCCCTTGGAGGTATTAGTTATCCCAAATTCATCAGCCACGGCTGGGGGATTGTTAACTCCGGCCAGCAGCCATCAAACCCAGCCTCAAGCTCCTGCAGGACGCCCTGAGGTCCCTCACTGCCCTGCTCCTGAGGCTCAGCTGTGCAGAGGTGACCACAAAATCCCTCTCTGAGGAGCCAGCTGGGACTGGAGCAACCAAAGCCCTCAGGTCCAGGCTGCCAGCTGAGCATTCAGGCAGGCACAGCTCGTGTTTTCTTAGCCAAGACTGGGCACCTCTGCCCAGGCTCAGGGGTGCACTTTGCTCCTGGGCCCTTTGGGGAGGTGCCTACCATCCCCAGTCCCACCCTGGGGTACTTGCTGCTACAGAAATAAACAAACAACCCAACCCCAACTGCTAGGAGCAGGAGCAGGGGAGCAGATTTGGCTGCTGCCTGCACTATGAGCACGATGCTGTGTGCTGTACTAGCTGGGCTGATCCTCCAGATGCTCCCACATCCATCCTCAGTCCCTTTGGAGACTCTGGAGGGAGCTTCCCCTCTGTCATAAAAGCAGGAGTGGGTTCCCCTGGCCTCATCAGGTCCCTCATGGTCTCTTCTGGCCTGCCTGCCCTGCCAAGCACTTGCTTGAGTTAATAAGCTCTGCTCCAACGCTGGAAACTGGAGGTGGGGGCAGCAGCAGCAGATGGTGCTGAGGCCATGGTGCAGCCATAGGAGGCTGCTGGCAAGAGCTTCTAGATTGCTCCTCTCCATCCTCACCCATGGTTCTGTGGTTGTGTGGCTGAGCTTTGGATTGAAAAGCACCACAATGCCACACAAGCTGTGCCTGCTGCTGGAGCAGGGTATGCCCCAGCCTCCCCCTTTCTTGACCCAACTCCACATGGGACTGGAAAATACCTCCTGAACATGAAATATGAACCAGGGCTGCTTCAGTGAGCTGGCAGGCAGAGACCAGGGGGACAACCCAGTGCCCAGAGGGCACTAAACACCCTGTGCCCCAGCAGCTGGGCTTTGCCCTGGGTGTTTGCAGAAGAAGACATTTCCAGGAGCACTCATGGCTTTCACCCCTGAGATCCCTGTCCCACTGTTTCCTTGTCACCACAGCTCTGCTCCGTGGTGGGAGGAGCACTAGCTGGGGAGTCATGGAATGGGAGCTGAGAGTGCCCCTTGGGAGGTCCACACAGCTCCCCAAAGGCTTTGTCACTCCCCATGAGGCATCCAACACTGCACTGCCAACCTCCAAGCAGCAGGGAAGCAGATGCACCCTACTCCCAGCTGCTCCTGGTCCTGGTCCAGCACATGGGATGGACCATGAGCCTCACATGAAAGCCTGGGCTCTTGGAAAGCTTGCACCCAGCCAGCCCAGACACTAGAGAGCTTCAGGGTTGGAAGAGCAGCTCTTAGTAGTCTCAGCATCAGCCTGAGGGAGCTGGTAGGCTGAGCCTGGCTGGATCCATCCCAGCTTCAGCTGGTGGAAAGCTGTGTCGGTGCCAGAGCAGGCTTGGAACAGGAAAAGCCAGCCTAAGGGCAAAGCCAGGAACACAAGCTAATTCGGGAACACAATGCTTATGCTAATCAAAACACCTTCCAGAGGAGAGGAGGAAGGAAATTACCTAATCCTTCATCACAAAACCAAAGGGTGGCCTCCCACTGGCCAGCCCACAGCAGCAGGGCTACATACAGCTGGGGAGAAAGGGCACTTCCATCAGGGCAAGGAGAAAGGCACAGGCACCTCTTCCCTCCAGGACATCTTCATCTACAGTGGATGCAGGAGAGGCATAGCATCATAGAATGGTTTGGCTTGGAAGGGACCTTAAAGATCAGCCAGTTCCAACCTCCTGCCATGGGCAGGGACACCTTCCACTAGGCCACATGGCTCAAGCACTCATCCAACCTGGCCTTGAACACCTTCAGGGGAGAGGCATCCACAGCCTCCCTGGACACCTGTTCCAGTGTCTCACCACCCCCACTGGAAAGAATCTCTTCCTGATCTCCAGTCTAAATCTCCCCTCTCCCAGCTTCAATCCATGCCCCCTCATCCTATCACTACAAACCCTTGTGAAAAGCTCCTCCCCAGCTTTCTGGTAGCCCCCTTCAGGTACTGGAATACTATAAGGTCTCCCTGGAGCCTTCTCTTCTCCAGGCTGAACAGCCCCAACTCTCACAGCCTGTCCCCATAGGGGAGGTGCTCCAGCCCTCTGATCATCTCCTACAGCTTTCTGCCACCCCCAAATTGGCTTTAGGTCCAGATAAGCTCATGCCTCACTTGGAAGTTTGGCTGCACACAAAATTCTGTGCCTCTGGGAGCTGAGACTTCACAAGGAACTTCCTCAGGACTTTGCAAAGCTGGGAAGATGGGTGGCAGTGATTCACAGACATGCAGCTTACCTGCCTCTGCCACCACCAGCCTGTGATGGAGCAATCACTTCTCACTTTCCATGTGCCATCTTAGCAGGTTTCACACTTGCTGCCTGCCTTAACATCTCAGCATCTTAATCCCACTGAAAGCAGCCTGGGGTTTCCTGTGGGAAAACAAATACAATGAGCTGCCATTTTATCCCCCCCTCTGATTTTTCTCCTGCTGTTGTGTTTCCTCAGCTGACAGACACCAAAGGGACACCAGTGGAGTGCAGAGCTGATCTGTGAGTCAGCAAAAAGAACTCAGCAGGTGCCTGCACTGGAGGAAGGAAGAGAGGAGGCAGGTGGCCCAGGACACCAGGCAGGAAGGTGGGAAGAAACAGAGAACTGCCAACAGCCCCAAACCAAGCCAGTGAGGGGTTCTGAGCAGCTTTCCTTGAAAAGAAAAAGCAGGAAATGTCAGGCCTGGGGAGAGGTTGAATCTGGGTGTGAGGTGGCACTTGAATAATGCCAAGGTAAATGCTAACCCTGAGCCATATACCTGCCTGCCACCATCCAAGGGCACACTGTGCTTGCTGCCTGCACACACCACTTTGTACTCTAGCAGAGCAGGGGTTTGTGTCTCAGCAAAGAGAAGAGCAAGCACCTCTCTGGCTATGCTCACACCCAGGTGTCAGGCTGACATTTCAAGCAGGTGAGAGCTTGGAACTAATGATCACCAGCACTGGACCATGCCAGCCCATGCTGCAGCAGCACAGCAGGAGAGGCAGTGCTGGGGTGCCAAAACACCAGAGGGCTGGAGGTTTTCAGGTGAGCCAAAGGGGAAACTGGGAGCTGTGGGGAAAATTCCAAGTCCAGTTTCAGGTTTGCCAGAGATGTCTTACTTGTCTCCTTACCCTGAGACAGAAGACTGGTATAGGAACAAGTTCCTCCCAGTGAGGTGCTGAGACACTGGAACAGGCTGCCCAGGGAGGCTGTGGATGCCTCCTCCCTGGAGGTGTTCAAGGCCAGGTTGGAGAAGGCCTTGAGCAACCTGGGCCAGTGAAAGGTATCCTTGCTCATGGCAGAGATGTTGGGACTAGGTAATATTTAAGGTCTCCACCAACCCAAACCATTCTATGAACCTATGGATTCACATGGGGGTGGTGGGGTTAACTCTGGCCAGGGGAAATCCCCCCAAACCCTAAAGTGCCCTGCTAGGCTTTGCCCTGGATCTTCCTGGGGAGCTCCAAGGGATGCCTGTGAAACACCTCTTCCATCCCTCAGCCCTTACTGTTTGCCTGCCTCACCTGCCCACATGTGTAAGTTCCCCAGGCATTCATGCACCACCTAACACACCAGTGCCTTCAGCCTGCCCTGAAGCCTGGCTGCTATTGCCTGCTCCTGTGGGTGTGCTGAAAGAGAAACCACTCCAGAGAGCCATGTGCATCCCCAGCCACTTGGGTGTGCTGAAAGAGAAACCACTCCAGAGAGCCATGTGCATCCCCAGCCACTTGTGCTTTGGGTCTGCTCTCCTGGTGCAGCCCTGAGCACTTGAAAGCTGCCCAGAGAGATTGTGGAGTCTCCTTCTCTGGAGACTTTCCATACCCACCTGGATGCATCCCTGTGCAGACTACCCTGGGTGATCCTGCTCTGGCAGGGGGGTTGGACTGGGTGATCTCTGGAGGTCCCTTCCAGCCTCTAAAGTACTGAGATACTGTGCCTGCAGCTTGCATTACAAAACCAACAAACAAACAAAAAGGACTTTTGGCCATTGGTCTCCTTGGCAAGGGGCAGCACCAGCTGGTGTTTGATGGGGACACTCAAAATCAAAGCAGAGCAAGAGGGGGTTGAAAGGGAGAAAGCCTGGGAGCAAGGTCATCACCACCCCGGGCAGTCTGAAGGATTCTGGCACAACAGAGCCATCCCCTGGGCAATGGCCTTTGGTGTGCTCATACCTGCCAGGGAGCTGAGTTCCTGGACCCACCAGCCATGCAGAGGCAGTGTGGATCTGCTCCAGGCAGCAGAGTTGGTTCCCTGTTCCCGCTGCCGGGGCGGTGACTCCTGCAGAGCTCATTAGCCTCTTCCCATAGCACAAGGAAGCTGGGGGAATCCCTTCCAAAGAGCACCACGGTGTAAAACCCAAGCAGGACACAAATGCCAAGGTTATCTTAACAAACAGCCCTTCAAAGAGTGCATTTTAGGGTCTTTCTGACTCAGTAAGCACCATGTGCTTAAAACTTAACAGAGGGCAGGGCCTCTCTGGACCCATTCCCAGCCACCCTGGCTGGAAATGATCACACATGCTGTAATTCCCTGGCTCTGTGTGCTGCTGGAAGAGCAGCCTTCAAGCAGAGCTTCCCAACAGCAGCCACCCATGCCCCAAGGGGGAGAATCACACCATCTCTCTGCCCAGCTGCTGTGTTAAATACAAGCCCTGGAGAACAGGTTCACCCTCCAGGGCTGGGAGAAGTCCTCATATGAAAGCAGAACCTCAACAGCAGAGCACAAACCCAACTGAATTTGACAAAAGCCTTGACTTGACTGGCAGAGATTCCACAGTGTCACAGGACATGAGAGGCTGGAAGGGACCTCCAGAGATCACTCAGTCCAACCCCCCTGCCAGAGCAGGGTCACCCAGGGGAGTCTGCACAGGAATGCATCCAGGTGGGGTTTGAAAGTCCCCAGAGATGCAGACTCCACAACCTCTCTGGGCAGCCTGCTCCAGGGCTCTGGCACCCTCACTGTAAAGAAGTTTCTCCTCATGTTGAGCTGAAGCCTTCTATGTTCAAGTTTGTCTCCATTGTTCCTTGTCTTATTAGTGCACACCACCAAAAAGAGCTTGGCCCCCTCCACCTGACACCCACCCCTCAGTTATCAAATAGGCATTGATCAGATCCCCTCTCAGTCTTCTCAAGGCCCCAATGCTCTCAGCCTCTCCTCACAGGGGAGATGCTCAAGTCCCCTAATCATCCTCATGGCTCTCTGTTGGACTCTCTCCAGCAGGTCTCTGACTCTCTTGAACTGGGGAGCCCAGGACTGGACACAGTATTCCAGCTGTGGTCTCACCAGGGCAGAGCAGAGGGGGAGAAGAACCTCCCTAGAGCTGCTGGACACACATCTTGATGCACCCCAGGGTACCATCAGCACACTGGGGAAGTCCCAGCAGCATGGCAGAAGAGGAGGTGGTGAGCACTGACCCAGAGCAAAGCAGACATCCTAGCTGGAAGCAAGCTGTGCTTTATCTCCCCCTGTGTACATATACATTGCAAGCTGTACTTTGACTCTGTATGCTCAAGGGAAATATTTACCTTGAGAGCAACAATGTAAAGCTCCTCTGCATAGCCACCTCAGCTCCTAGTTGTATGCTGCCTCCCCAGCCTTTGCTGTGCAGTTTAGCACAGTGAAACATGAGGCAGCTGAACCCCCCATCCCTGGAGGTGTTTTGAGACCTCAGGAGCTTGGAGCCAGGTGGGGGTTGGTCTCCTCTCACATGCAACAAGTGACAGGACAAGGGGAAAACAGCTTCAAGTTGTGCCAAGGGAGGTTGAGGTTGGATATTGGGGGTGAAAAATTCACAGAAAGGGTTTTCAGGCATTGGAGCAGGCTGCCCAGGGAGGAGGTGGAGTCCCCATCCTGGAGGCATTTAACAGCTGCATGGGTGTGCTGCTGGGGGACCTGGTTTGGTGGTGGTGTTTTGGCACTAATGGGATTGCAGGCTCTAGGCAAGCACTTAGAGCTGTGAAGAGACCTTTGAGATCACCACATATATGATTCCATGAGTCTGGGAGCTCTGTCAGACCCAGAGGTAAGAGTTACAGGGGAAAGCAGGCCGGCAGTGAAGACACTCAGCCAGTTCCAAGAGCGAGTTCCAGGAAGCAGAGATAACCCTGGCGGCACACAGAGCCTGCCCAAAGCCCAGGGAAGGCAGGGGAACAACACGCAGGTTGGCTGAGAGCAGCCTCTGGGTGAAACCCAAGGAAGGGCAAATAAGCCATCCAGGCCCAGGGACCTGCACAGGCTGGAGAGCTGGCAACAGAGAAACCTCTGAGGAAGAGGACCTGGGAGTGCTGGTGGACAACAAATTCACCAGGAGGCAGCAATGTGCCCTTGTGGCCAAGAAGGCCAGTGGCACCCAGGGGACCTTCCTTTCCTTTTTCCTCTTCTCACAAATCCTTTCATTTGTTCAGAACAACAAAATCCAACAGGAGAAGGTAAAGACCTCTCTTTTTGAAGGGGCCAGCCCCAGCTTCCCCCAGGCAGGAGTAATTCAGGATCCCTATCTGATTTGGTGGAAGGTGTGGGTAGGGCAATATCCTGATTGAAGCAGGATCCTTGCTTCAGTGGAAACAGGGTGGACCTGACCTGAGTGCTTTACTTTTAACACAAAATGTACTGCTTTGCTTGCTCTTCAAACCCTTTCACTGTGATCTTCTGGAGGGAGAAAATAAAGGCAATAAAGAAAGAGGGGAGAGAGAAGGAGGAGAGGGGAGAGAGAAGGAGGGGAGAGAGAAGGAGGGGAGGGGAGAGAGAAGGAGGAGAGGGGAGAGAGAAGGAGGAGAGGGGAGAGAGAAGGAGGAGAGGGGAGAGAGAAGGAGGAGAGGGGAGAGAGAAGGAGGAGAGGGGAGAGAGAAGGAGGAGAGGGGAGAGAGAAGGAGGAGAGGGGAGAGAGAAGGAGGAGAGGGGAGAGAGAAGGAGGAGAGGGGAGAGAGAAGGAGGAGAGGGGAGAGAGAAGGAGGAGAGGGGAGAGAGAAGGAGGAGAGGGGAGAGAGAAGGAGGAGAGGGGAGAGAGAAGGAGGAGAGGGGAGAGAGAAGGAGGAGAGGGGAGAGAGAAGGAGGAGAGGGGAGAGAGAAGGAGGGGAGAGAGAAGGAGGAGAGGAGAGGAGAGGAGAGAGAGAAGGAGGAGAGGGGAGAGAGAAGGAGGAGAGAGAGAAGGAGGAGAGGAGAGAGAGAAGGAGAAGAGGGGAGAGAGGAAAAATAAAAGAGACAAAAATGAAAAGAGAACAAAAAGAGAATATAAAGACAAAAAACAACAAGAGGGAAAAAAAGACAGGAGGAGAGCAGTTACACTCTTCCTGCCCCAGAGACCTCTGACCTCACCAGCAAAAAGCTCCTGCCTTTAGTGGGCTTTGAATCAGGTCTTAAAAATGCAGCCCAGCCCAGTACCAGAGTCAGAGATGAATTCCAGCATCCTAGAAAGCCACAGGAGTACAAAACCCCAAACCAAGAGCCCAAGGTGGTATCTAGGAACAGAAATGTGTCCCAGGCCAGCAGCTCCACAGTTTGCCCACAGAAAGACTCCCTCCCTAGGCACATTGCTATGAGAGAGTAGCTGCTTGCCTTGGGCTTTTTATTCTCCCTGTGAAATGTGTATTCTCTTACTGCTCCCTTCCCCCAAGAATTAGTAACAGTAAATAGAAATGGAAGGGGAAAAAAAGAGGGGAAAATCCCCAGGCTGTGGGGGGTTTTGATTACAATATCTATCAAAGAGTGCCTTTCATGCCTCTGGGAAGGAAATCAGCTTGAGGCTTGTGGAATACTCTTCCTGGAAACAACTCCTTTGATTCCTTGACTTGGTTTCAGCAGCGGTTCTGAAGGCCATGAAAGCTTAACTCAGAGCTGTATCTGCTCCCCCCCTGTATTCTCCCCCCTCTCCTGTTTAACATTTTGATCCCCTGAGCCCTTTCAAACAGATTTGATAGTGGATGGGAGCTTCATAAGGCAAGACATTCCCATGAGTTTTCTGAAGAGAGGAGAGAATTGGGCAAGAGCTCTTATGAAGCCCTCCCTCCCCTCTGCACAGGCTGCAGCAGGAGGTGAACCATTACTAGATGCCAGAGAAGCCATGGCAAGGCCCAGATCCACAGACTCAAGCATCAGACTGGCACAGCCCTTTGGGATTGGTCCTTGTTGCAAGGCACTTGAGCCTGGAGGGTCTGGTGGATTGTTTGCTGCAGGCAACTGGGAGGCAGCTGGGCTGCCAGGGCACCCAGTACTGCAGGGCTGTGCAGCCAGGGCATCCAGTACTGCAGGGCTGTGCAGCTGGGCTGCCAGGGCATCCAGTACTGCAGGGCTGTGCAGCTGGGCTCCCAGGGCATCCAGTACTGCAGGGCTGTGCAGCTTGGCTGCCAGGGCATCCAGTACTGCAGGGCTGTGCAGCCAGGGCATCCAGTACTGCAGGGCTGTGCAGCCAGGGCACCCAGTACTGCAGGGCTGTGCAGTTGGGCTGCCAGGGCATCCAGTACTGCAGAGCTGTGCAGCCAGGGCATCCAGTTCTGCAGAGCTGTGCAGCTGGGCTGCCAGGGCATCCAGTTCTGCAGAGCTGTGCAGCTGGGCTGCCAGGGCATCCAGTACTGCAGGGCTGTGCAGCTTGGCTGCCAGGGCATCCAGTTCTGCAGAGCTGTGCAGCTGGGCTGCCAGGGCATCCAGTACTGCAGGGCTGTGCAGCTGGGCTGCCAGGGCATCCAGTACTGCAGGGCTGTGCAGTTGGGCTGCCAGGGCATCCAGTACTGCAGGGCTGTGCAGCCAGGGCATCCAGTACTGCAGGGCTGTGCAGCTGGGCTGCCAGGGCATCCAGTACTGCAGGGCTGTGCAGCCAGGGCATCCAGTACTGCAGAGCTGTGCAGCTGGGCTGCCAGGGCATCCAGTACTGCAGGGCTGTGCAGCTGGGCTGCCAGGGCATCCAGTACTGCAGAGCTGTGCAGCCAGGGCATCCAGTACTGCAGGGCTGTGCAGCCAGGGCATCCAGTACTGCAGGGCTGTGCAGCCAGGGCATCCAGTACTGCAGGGCTGTGCAGCTTGGCTGCCAGGGCATCCAGTACTGCAGGGCTGTGCAGCTGGGCTGCCAGGGCATCCAGTACTGCAGAGCTGTGCAGCTTGGCTGCCAGGGCATCCAGTACTGCAGGGCTGTGCAGCTGGGCTGCCAGGGCATCCAGTACTGCAGAGCTGTGCAGCTTGGCTGCCAGGGCATCCAGTACTGCAGGGCTGTGCAGCTGGGCTGCCAGGGCATCCAGTACTGCAGGGCTGTGCAGTTGGGCTGCCAGGGCACCCAGTACTGCAGGGCTGTGCAGCCAGGGCATCCAGTACTGCAGGGCTGTGCAGCCAGGGCACCCAGTACTGCAGGGCTGTGCAGCTGGGCTGCCTGCAAGATCAGTGGGGGTCAGGAAGTGATAGGACTAGGGGGAATGGAACAAAACCAGAAATGGATAGATTCAGATTGGATGTGAGGAAGAAGTTCTTCCCCATGAGGGTGGTGAGAGCCTGGCACAGGTTGCCCAGGGAGGTGGTGGAAGTCTCATCCCTGGAGGTGTTTGCAGCCAGGCTGGATGTGGCTGTGAGCAACCTGCTGCAGTGTGAGGAGTCCCTGCCCATGGCAGGGGGTTGGAGCTGGCTGAGCCTTGAGGTCCCTTCCAACCCTGACAGTTCTGTGCTTCTATGATCTGGCTGAGAGCAAAGATAAAAGGCTGAATGATAACAACCTTTCCTGCAGGGCTTTTCTCCATCTCAGCCTGGATTGATATCAAGCATTACCCCACCCCAGGTGCAGGACCTTGCACTTTGCCTTATTGAACCTCCTCAGCCCACTTCTCCACCCTATCTAGGTCCCTCTGGATGGCTTCCCATCCTTCAGTCTTATCAACTGCACCACTCAGGACCCCTTCACATTTTGCTCCCTGGGGATCTGACCTGAATCCTCCCCCAGTGTAACACCCTCCAAAGCAGCAGAGGCTGCAGCCCCTCTGGCCCCAGACAGGGAGTTTTGTTTCCTCCAGCAGCTGAGTTATCAGTGCTGAAGCTGCTGATCTTGCAGAGGGAGCACAGGCTTTGCTCCTGCCAGGGATGGTGGGAGTTGAGTAGGTAACACAAGAGATCTTTCAGCATTAAGGTGGAGAAGGTAAAAGATGAAAACCTCTAAGACAACTCTGAGGAACACTTTTACACAGCATCAGTTTGTGACTTCTGAAAAGCAAAGCCAGGGGCAGTGCCTGCAGGGTGGGTGCTGGCCTTCCCTGGACCTTCTGCAGGTGGGGGGGAATGTGGCATTCATGGGGCAGCTGCAAGTGAAGGAAAGGACTCCAGTGCCTGGAGGGGGCCTACAAGGAGGCTGGGAAGGGACTGTGTCCAGAGGCCATAGGACAAGGGGCAATGGTTTGGAAGTAGAGAAGAGTAGATTTAGGTTGGACAGCAGGAGGAAGCTCTTTACCATGAGGGTAGTGGAACCCTGGAACAGGTTGCCCAGGGAGGTAGTTGAGGCTCCATCCTTGGAGATATTCAAGGTCAGGCTCCATGGGGCTCTGGGCAACCTGATCTAATGGAGGATGTTGCTCACTGAAGGGGGGTTGGACTAGATTACCTTTGGAGGTCCCTTCCAACCCATTCTGTGATTCTAACATCCTGGGCTGAAGCAGCAGGGGGAAAATGCCATGTAGGAGGGAGAAGAGACCAAACTGCCACAGAAAGGCACACTCAGCTCTTTTTCCCAGCTAAGGTCTCACAATCTCTCCATCTCCTGGGGCTGGAGGTCTCTGGACCTCTGGAAGGTCTCAGTCTTCTCAAGACTGAACAGCCCCACTGCATTGTTGCTGGTGTTCCCCAGAGGAAGCAGCAGGTAGAGCAAGAGCCCTCACAAAGTGCCACAGCCAGCCCCAACCCTGGCCTCTGCCCACTGGCAGCCCAGTTGGAGAAGTTTGCCTTTCTGGAAGGGAGGCACTGGAGATGGAACATGAACCACATCACTGCCAGTAGCCACAGCCAGCACCAGCTGCTGAGCTTGTTCCCTTCCTGGGCAAACTCAGAGTGGCCAAGAAAGATGTGAGAGAGTTCAAATAAGGCTGCATGCAAGCAGGTTACCAAATCAACCAGGCTGTCCTGCAAGAGAGCTGGGTCACCCTGTCCAGGGGCAAGAGCAAGCCAGGCTGGGGAGTCCTGAGCTAGGAAGAAAAGAGGCCTAGGATAAGGAGAAGCTTCCTCAGAAACACAGGGGGGAAATCTGACCAGGAAATAGTCCAGGAAGCAATGCAGCACTTGGCCAGGGACAAGCACAGAAGTGGTGCTGCTCAGATCATGGAATGGTTTAGTTGGAAGGGACCTTAGAGATCATCTGATTCCAACCCCCCTGCCATGGGCAAGGACACCTTCCACTGGAACAGGTAACTCAAGGCCTTGACCAACCTGGTCTTGAACACCTCCAGGGAGGAGGCATCCACAACATCCCATGCCAACCTGTTCCAGTCTCTCACCACCCTCACTGGAAGGAATTTCTTCCTAATCCCCAGTCTAAATCTCCCTTCTTCCAGCTTAGAGCCATCCATCCTCATCCTGCCACTACAAGCCCACATAAAAAGTCCCTCCCCAGCTTTCTTGTAGGCTCTCTTCAGGTACTGGAAGGCTGCTATAAGGTTTCCCCAGAGCCTTCTCTTCTCCAGGCTGAGCCCATCCCCACAGGGGAGGTGCTCCAGCCCTCCCATGATCTTCATGGTCTCCTCTGGACCCACTCCAAGAGGTCCTTGTCCTTGTGTTGGGGACTCCAGAGGACTTTGGCCACGGTGCTGCATCAATGAGCAGAGTCTGCCCTCTGCTTGCTTGGGGAAAAGTTGGTCAGCAGTAGGGAGAGATCACTGGCATTCCGAGTGGCAGTGATGTCTGCCAGCTGGCAATGGGGATGGGCAAGCCCAGATCATGGCAGCACAGAGGCTCCCCTGCCCAGCCACCCAGCTCGCTGTGAGCATCCTGGGGACCTGCAGGGACTCATCCCTGACACCTGTGGGAGATGTGGGGCTGGGCTCTTGAGAGCTATCTCAGCACAGCTTTTGCCAGGGGAGACCTTACTGCTCTCTACAGCTACCTGAAGAGAGGCTGTAGCCAGGTGAGGGTTGGTCTCTTCTGCCATGCAACCAGCAGCAGAACAAGAGGACAGTCTCAAGCTGTGCAGGAGGAAGTTTGGGCTGGATGTTAGGGAGAAATTCTTCCCAGCAAGAGAGCTTGGCCATGGGAATGTGCTGCCCAGGGAGGTGGTGGAGTCACATCCCTGGAAGCATTTACAAGGGACTGGATGAGGCACTTAGTGCCATGGTCTAGTTGGTTGGATGGTGCAGGGTGAGAGGTTGGGCTTGATGGTCTCAGAGGTCTTTTCCAGCCTGGTTTGTGATTCTGTGGAGTTAAACCTTAGCAGAAGGAAGATCCCCTACGAGCAGCTCACCCACCCGGCCCTGCTCCTGGGCCCGTGGCTGAAGGCACAGGAGGCTGCCAGCCCTCTGCAGCCAAAACCACTCCCATGATGGGAAAGGCTGAAGGTCACAGATGCACACAAATATTTGAAGAGCTGATAGGAGGCAGCCTTGACCACTGCACCTCCAGCCTCGGGGAGGACCCCCCTGTGCCCTGGCCCGCAGCAAGCCACCCACGGGGCGCTTGATCTGCCGCGGCCGAGCGGGTGCCGCTGGCTGTCGATGGTCAGGCTCGGGCTGTCCGGGCTCAGCAGCAGCCACACAAACGAGCTGGAGACAAAGTCTCTGCCCCAAGCACTGCCATCAGCTCTCTCTGCTGTAGCTGGAGGAGCCATGTTCCTCTTGGGGCTTCTCCTGGTGACCTTTCTCCCCCCCTCACACAGCCTGGCTTTTCCTGGGATCATCTGACCTACATTTCACCCACCCAGGGGATGGCCACCACAAACTGGCCTGGCTGTGCTCCTCTCAACCCTCCAGGCTCAACTCAGCTCCTGAAAGCATCTGAAGGATGCTGAGGGGCAAAAGTATCTTCTCTCTGGTACCCTCACAACACAGCAGGGCAACTAGTTGAGAGACTCAGGACCAAGCCTTTGGGTGAAAGCCCTGCTCCACATACCAGCAGGGTAGGAGGTTGCTCATGGGATGACATCCCTGGTTTGAGGGACTTGCTCTGCTGATGTGCATCTGACTTTGTCCTCAAGATCATACAATGGTCTGGGTTGGAAGGGACCTCCAAAGGTCACCTAGCCCAA
This sequence comes from Melanerpes formicivorus, assembly GCF_026170545.1. NCBI lineage: Eukaryota > Metazoa > Chordata > Aves > Piciformes > Picidae > Melanerpes > Melanerpes formicivorus. The sequence continues at coordinate 10,687,683 of NW_027142378.1, forward strand.
CCCTGTCTGCAGTCAGCTATTAGGTTTCCCCAGAGCCTCCTCTTTTCCAGGCTCCCTCAGCCTCTCCTTGTAGCAGAGGTGCTCCAACACCAGGATCATTTTCATGTCCCTCCCTTGGATCTGCTCCATCAGGTCCATGTCCTTCCTCTGCTGAGGGCTCCAGCCCTGGACACAGCACTCCAGTTGAGGTCTCACCAGAGCCAAGTGGCCTGAGATGTATGAGACTGTGTTCACAGCATCAGGAGGGACCAGAGCAGTCTCAGGTTGGACTTACATTGTTGTTGCATCTAAGCCATGGATCTTTTCCCTGTAAAACGATGGGAGATGTGCACAGGTACCAGGAAGCATGACCCTGACACATGTCACAGCTCTTTTGACAACTCAACCAGCTTCTCTTGGTACCCAGCTCTCTATTTCTCTCCATCCTTTTTGCTTCTTGCCTCCCTGCCTCCTTCCAAGCACTGTGGGATTTCCTGCAGTCCAGCTCCAAGGAAAGCCAAGCAACCTTGGCTCCAGATGAAAGAATATCATCATAGCATCATTTTGAGTGTACCTGTGAAACAGGAGGGATTCCCCCCCCCAATCCCCACCTCCAGGTTTTGTTGCAGGGGGCCTACAGATGGCATGGCACAGCTCTCACTTGAGGGAAATGTCCTTCAGGGCATGAAGAAGAAGAAAGCATTTCACTAGAACCTGAGATTTGGCTTTCTGAGCCTATGTTTTGCCTCCTGACTCAGCAGAGCTGGGTGAAGCAGCTGCATGTACCCCAAGAGCCTTCTTGCTCTGCTGGGAGCTTTAGGGAAAGCTGGCAGAGAGAAGGGTTGCATTCCCCCTCTCCCCCCCAACAAAAATAATCATTCCTATGGAAAACCCAGCCTGGCCATCCCCAGGCCCTCCAGATGAAAGCACTGCCCAGCACAGTGTGGCAGGAGAGGGGGAGACCCTCCAGCCCTGCCAGCTCCAGCCCAGCTCAGCCAGCTACTGTGGACTGAGGGCTCTGCCAGGCTCAGCCTGAGGGGAGCCTGTCTTAGAGGGAATTGAGAGGATATTGGAGCATTTTTAAAGGATTGGTTTAACTGAGATCTGTACCACAGACAAAGGACAAGCCCCAACATCCCCCCTCAGAAAGAGGAACCCTCAAGACAGGCCTGCTCAGGGATCTCTTTCTTCATGAGCAGGCAGTTATTCCCCCCCAAGATAACCTGGCAAAAGGAAGCTGTTTCACAGGACCAGATTCAAGCTCTCCTCCTTCCTCAGGAGCTCAGCTTTCACCACGCAGTCTCCATCTACCACCCAAACCAAGATCCCCAAGACACTGAGTTGTGATCCCTCTTGCTGTAAGATCTGGGTGTTTCTTTTCAGTAAATCAAATCCCCCCCAGAGCCTCCTCAACACAGAATCATGGAATAGTTCTGGCTGGAAAACACCTCTGAGCCCAAGTCCAACCATTCTCCGACTCTGCCAAGGCTGGTGCTAAACCATGGCCCCCAGCAACATCTCCTGCCTCTCTGAACCACCTCCAGGGGTGGGAATGCAGCCACCTCCTTAGGGAGCCTGTTCCAGGCTTTAAGATGAGTTTCAGGGAAGAATTTTCTCCTAATAGCCAACCTAAGCCTCCCCTGGGACAACTTGAAGCCATTTCCTTCCTTCCTACCACTTGTTACTAGGGAGAAGAGACCAACTCATACCTGTAGAGGGGTAGAAGGTCAAATGCTACACAGCATTTGCTTTGGTGGAGTGCTTGGCTGCTCAAGTACAGCCACACTCAGAGAAGCAGGCTTGACTTTCAGCCCTTGAGGTGGTTTCAGACCTAAACCACTTAAAGTCCCAGTGCTGAAAATAGACCCTGCCACTTTCAAGAACTAAAAGAGTCCTGAGCAGTCATCTACATGTCCCTGCTGGTGTGGATTTAGCATCCCCACGTGTCTGCTGGGGAGCCATTTGCTGCTTGAAAGAGGAGGGGTCTCCTGTAGCTTTTTTCACTTCAAGTGATGAAGCAGCCAGCTGAAGAACAGCATCATGCTCCTCTGCAGCAGTTTCAGGTGCTCTGGTTTTGCTCCCAGCCACACAGCTGCAGGAGTTTCTGGACAGAGGCCCATGCAGAACAGCTCTTTCTCTCAAAAACCTCTCACAGATGCCCACTGCCGACCCAGCACCAGGACTTCCAAGCTTGCAAATCGATGTGGTCCCATCCTGCTGCCTTGGAGTGCTCCAAGACTGCTGCTTCCCAGCTGGACTTGGGGCAAGCCTCCTGGTTACAGACCCTGTCCAGCCCAGAAACGTCACAACTAACCTGTGAGAAGAGTCCCAGAGTTTCTCCTGTAGATACTGGGGGGTCCAACCAAAGCTCAGCAAACTTGATGCTCCTGTTGCAGTTCCAGGGAAGGTTGCTTGAGGAAACCCTAAAGAAGGAGAGAGCCCTGTACAGTTGTGTTCCTGCATAGCTTAGCACCACTCTACCTATCCAGGCTTGCTCCTGAAAAGGCTCAGGAAGTGTAAATTTGGTAACAGAGTGGCTGGGGAATAGCATGAGCTGCCTGTACACACACAGGACCACCAGCCAGGTAATCAAGCCACTGCACTGAGACCTGAGCAGCCACTTCTGCCAGCACTGTCTGCCTGTCCTGGCCCTCCTCTGCTGGTGGATGGCCCACAGACTGCTCTTATCCAGGATGCAGCAGGGATTGAAGGACAGGGAGATCACAGAACAGAGGGGGTTGGAAGAGACCAACCCCCCTGCCAGAGCAGGGTCCCTTAAGGTAGTCTGCACAGGAATGCATCCAGGCAGGTTTTGACAGTCTCCAGAGAAAGAGACTCCACAACCCCCCTGGGTATCCTGCTCCTGAGCATCCAGGCCAGCTCCTGAGTGCAGAGGTGAGCTCTAACCCAAGCATTCCAGTGAGGCTGGCAGACTGGCTCATGTTTGACATTGGGGATCCAGGATGCCATGCAGCCACTGGCTCAGCCTATTGTTCCAGATCCATCCCTGGGCCTGTTCTACCATCCCCAGGGAACTCAGCTGCAGGGCACAAGGAGAATGTGAAACCCAGCTCCAGCAGCAGTATTACAACCTGCATCTCAGCAGCACTTCCCACTCCCAGCAAGGCACCAGCCCAGCAGTAGCAGCCCTCAGCATGGCTGCTACAACCATTGCTACTGTCACACAAGTACTGCCATGGCACCTCTCAGCCCTGTCTTTGGGCTCAATGAGTGGCTTACCCAGGAGCCCAACTACCCAAAACTAAGCTGTTTCTACATGTTCAAGGTCAGGTTCATCTTGCATCATTCCATGCTTTCTGCCATGCAAACCAAGGCTAAGTGCTGGAGCACTAAAACTGGAGTAACTCAGCAAGGGGAGCAGGCTGGGAGCAAACAGCATTTAGGAGCTCTTGTATTTCACCTCCTTGCCTGGGAGGAGCTGCAGAGGCCTGACTGAATTCCAGCAAGATCAGGCAAAAGCTGCAGAAGGGCCATTTCCAGCACCTGAGTGCACCTGGGTCACAACAACCCCAGGAATGCTCCAGGCTTGGGGAACAGTGGCTGGAAAACTGCCCAGCAAAGACAGGCCTGATCAATACCTGGCTGAACATGAGGCAGCACGTGCTCAGGGGGCCAAGATGACCAACAGCATCCTGGTCTGGATGAGGAGTGATGAGCAGGAGCAGGGAAGGGATCCTCCCCCTGTACTCAGCACTAGTGAGGCCACACCTTGAGGACTTGCTTCAGTCTTGTGTCCCTCACTGCAGAAAGGACATGGAAGTGCTGGAGTGTGTCCAGAGGAAGGCATAAAGCTGGTGAAGGGTCTGGAGAGCAGATGAGATGAGGGACTCTGCTCTATTCAGCCTGAAGGAGAGGAGAACTGAGGGGAGACCTCTTCACTCTCTACAGCTCCCTGAAAGGAGGTTGGTGTCAGGTAGGGCTTGGTCTCTTCTCCCTAGGAACAAGAGGAAATGGTCTCAAGTTGCACCAGGAGAGGTTTAGGTTGGAGATTAGAAGAAACTTCTTCCCTAGAGGTGTTCTTAAATACTGCAACAGGCTCCCCAGGGAGGTGGTTGAAGCCTCATCCCTGGAGGTGTTGAAAAGAGGCAGAGAGGTGGTGCTGAGGGACGTGGTTTAGCACCAGCCTTGGCAGAGGTAGGGCATGGTTGGACTTGAGGATCTGAAAGGTCTTTTCCAGCTGAAACAATTCTGTGATTCCCTGATTCTAATCCCAGGGTAATTACTGAGGCTGGAAAAGAGCCCTGAGATCACCAAGCCCAGCCTATGATAATACAGGCTCTTACCTCTGAACACTGCAGGTGGTCTCGCAGTTGCAGAGGCAGTTTGTGTGTTTGACCACGCCAGGAGCAGGACACCCTGTGGAAAAACAGCAGCAGATGGCTGCCTGGTGAGGCTGAGGCAGAGATTAACCTGCTTACAGCCAGGGGTGGGGGCAGCAAGGGGGGGTCATGGCTGCTGAGCCTGTTGAGGAGAGATGGGAGAACCTCTCCTGCTCTTGTTAGCAACAGAAGCAAATGGATGGAAACAGTGAGAAATCCTCTCCAGGAAGAGTAAGCCAAACGCTCTTCAGTTCAGGGAAACAAACAACAATTACCAGTTGGGTTCAGAAGCTGAACTGTGAAACTGTTGTTCATGCAATTGTCTCTGCAACCAAGAGAGAAAGCAGCTGCAGAGGGCTGGGGGGAGCTGTCTTTAATGTGAAAGGGAGGGGAGGAAGCAGGGACAGAAGCTTGCAGGCCCCTTGCAAGGTTTGCTTCACTGAGTGTCCCTCCACCTTTTCACAGACTCACAGCATTGCTGTGTTTGAAAAGAGCTCTGAGCTCACTGAGCCCAACCACCAGCCTAACACCACCATGGCCACTCCACCACAGCCCCAAGTGCCATGGCCACAGCTTTCCTGAACACCTCCAGGGATGGTGACTCCCCCACCTCCCTGTTCCAGTGCCTGACCACACTCACAGGGAAGAAATGTTTCCCAGCATCCAACCTAAGCCTCCCCTGGCACAATTCCAGACCACTTCCTCTCACCCTATCCCCTGATCCTAGGGAGAAGAGGCTACCCACCCCCACCCCCCCCCAGCCTCCTTTCAGGGAGTTACAGAGAGCACTGAGGTCTCCTCTCAGCCTCCTTTGATCCAGACTGAAGAAACCCATCTCCCTGAACTGTTCCTCACCAGACCTTTTCTCCAACCCTTCCACAAGCTTTGTCACCCTTCCCTGGACATGCTCCAGCACCTCAACATCCTCCTTGCAAGTGAGTACAGGGGCACAACCACTTCCCTGGTGGTGCTGGCCATGCTATTCCTCAGACACATCAAGATGCTGTTGGCCCTTTTGGCCACCTGAGCACACTGCTCTGGGACCTCTGACAGTGGCTTCCAAGATTTGCCATTTCAGCATCCATCAATGCACCCAGTGACTTCAAAGTGCTGGCTGGGGACTACTCTCACATCAGGGCTGAGCCACCTTGGCTCACCCCTTAGGGCACCTACCTTCCCTGGGGTGTGATGACAATTGAGCATCCCCAGGCCTTCACTTCCCTGCTTTCAGTCCCTTCAAGGGACCCTGCTTGCCAGGGCTGCTCCCCAGCTCCCACCCAGCTTTGCCTCCAGCCCAGGACCACGTCACCCCACAGCCCCCACAAAGAGGGGCCTGTGCAGGAGCTGAGGCTGATGCTGTGCTGAGAGGAGTCATAAAGCTCCTTTTAAGCCAGCCAGCACAAAGCCAAGCCTGTTCAGCCGCAGGTTGGGGGCTGCTGCCTGCCTTCCCTGCCTCTGCCAGGCACTGAGTCATCAGCCCAAGCCCAGGCTGCCAGCCCAGCACCACCGAGAGGGCTGGGGTCGGTGGCCAAGATCATGGAATCACAGAATCCTTTTGATTGAACAGATCCTTAAGATCATCAAATCCAACCATGACCTCATGCTGCCAAGGCTAGTGCTCAACCATGCCCCCTTAGCACTCTGTCTCCCCAGCTTCTGAACACCTCCAGGCACAGTGGGGGAGCCTGGGCCCACTGCAGCAGCCAGAACCTGTGCCTCCAGCCACTGCTTCCCTCCAGAAATGGGAATAGGAAACCTTGTGGGGAAAGGTTTGGTTGTGTCAGGCAAAGGGGCAGCCACATGGAAAGGATTACATACAGTCTCTCTCCAGTTGGTATTTTCCACCACAAACCTCTTCCAAAGCCAAAGCCAATTGTCTGGGATTCAAGGAGGCCAAGTCCTGTGGAGCAGCGGAGGGAACTGGAGTTGTTTAGCCTGGAGGAAAGAAGGCTGAGGGGAGAGACCTTACTGCTCTCTACAGCTCCCTGCAAGGAGGAGGGAACCAGGTGGGTGTTGGTCTCTTCTCCCTAGGAGGGAGTGAACTGCACAAGAGGAAATGGCCTCAGGTTGCACCAGGAGAGGTTAAGACTGGAAAGTGGAAGAAAGCTTTTCACTGAAAGGGCTCTCAAAGAGTGGAACAGGCTGCCCAAGGAGGTGGCTGAATCCCTCTCTCTGGAGGTGTTTCAAAGACAGAGAGGTGTGGAACTGAGGGACATGGTTTAGCACCAGCCTTGGTGGAGTTAGAGAATGATTGGTCTGTCCCAACCAAAATGACTCTGTGAAATGTAATCCCAGCAGCAGGACAGGGGAGGTGGCTCTGCCCCTCTGCTCTGCTCCTGGGAGACCTCCCTTGGAGTGCTCCATCCACTTCTACTGCCCCAACACAAAAAAGATGAGGATCTGTTTGAGCAGGTCCAGAGGAGGACCACAAAGGTGATCAGAGGGATGGAGAAGATCCTGTGAGACTGGGGGCTGTTCAGCCTGGAGAGGAGAAGGTTCTGGGGAGACATTCAAGCAGCTTTCCAGTACCTGAAGGGGGCCTACAAGAGAGCTGGGGAGGGACTTCTGGCAAGGGCTTGTAGTGCTAGGATGATGAGGAATGGATTGAGGCTGGAAGAGAGGAGATTTAGACTGGAGACTAGGAAGAGATTCTTTATAGTAGGAATGGTGAGACACTGGGACAGGCTGCCCAGGGGGGCTATGGATGGCCCCTCCCTGGAGGTCTTCAAACCCAGGCTGGACAGGGCCTTGAGCAACCTGGGCTGGTGGAAGGTGTCCCTGACTACAGCAGGGGGGTGGAACTAGATGATCTTTAAGGTCCCTTCCAACCCAAACCACTCTATGACTCCTCTGCTCTGCCCACACCCCTGTTCCAGGTGTGCACACCCTTAAAGGCCAGGTAGCAGCAGCAGGGAGGAGCAGCAGCCAGGGTAAAGCTGAGGGAAATAGACTTGGAGCCAAAAAACAAAGCCCTTGAGCACCTCACCTGTGCCCAGCCTTGCAAGTCCAACAGCTTGGATCCCTGGGCCTTCAGTGCTGTGAGGGCTGACTCATGCTCCCAAATGTGTCCCAACTGGCTGCTTCTGCTGACTGATTGCCTTTTCAGGGTGAAGAAGGGGAAAAAGAAGGAGGTGGGGAGGGAGAAGACAAGGCAGACAGTTGTGGAGTCTGCAAGTGGAGAGAAAAGTAACTCCAGCAGAGGAGACAAAAGCCTTAGTGCAGGCAGGAGCCAAAGGCCTTAGTACAGGCAGGAGGCAAAGGCCTTAGTGCAGGCAGGAGCCAAAGGCCTTAGTGCAGGCAGGAGCCAAAAGCCTCAGTGCAGGCAGGAGCCAAAGGCCTTAGTGCAGGCAGGAGCCAAAGGCCTTAGTGCAGGCAGGAGCCAAAAGCCTTAGTGCAGGCAGGAGCCAAAGGCTTAGTGCAGGCAGGAGCCAAAGGCCTTAGTGCAGGCAGGAGCCAAAGGCCTCAGTGCAGGCAGGAGCCAAAGGCCTCAGTGCAGGCAGGAGCCAAAAGCCTTAGTGCAGGCAGGAGCCAAAGGCTTAGTGCAGGCAGGAGCCAAAGGCCTTAGTGCAGGCAGGAGCCAAAGGCCTCAGTGCAGGCAGGAGCCAAAGGCCTCAGTGCAGGCAGGAGCCAAAGGCCTTAGTGCAGGCAGGAGACTCATCCTTGCTGCTTGTTTTTGACTCTGCCTTTCCTCTCCCAGCTGAATCAAGGCATACTGACAGCAAAGCCTCAGCCAGTGTCTCCCTGACAGCCTTCTAAAGGCCTGAACCAACCCCAAGAGCCAAGGACAATTCTGCCAACTGCCTGAGGAAGGCTTCCCACACCTCCATCCTGCACTGAAGCCAGCTTCACTCCATTTCTGTTTCTACAGGCATTGCAGGCATAGGGGCAGAGCCACCTCCCTCATCCTGCTGGCCACACTTCCTTTGGGGCAGCCCAGGCCATGGTTGCCTCCTGCTGGCCCATGGTGAGTTTTCCCATCAAGTGACACCCTCAGGTCCTTCCCCTTGAGGCTGCTCTCCAGCCCAGCCTGTATTTGTGTATGTTGAAAGCAGGGGGACTGGCTCCCACCAACAAGAACAGGCCTTGGATCAGGGTTGGTACTCTTAACCTGTGCACTTGGGAGCTGCTGCAAACCCAGCTGGGTCTGGCAGTGACTGCTGTGCCTGGCAGTTATTGCTGTGCCTGTGAGCCATCTCCAGTCAAATAAAGACACCAGGCTGGCCTCCTGTGTTTAGTAATCTGTGAGGAGTAACCAATCATCTGTTTGTTAGCATCTGCCTCCCTCCCCAGCCAGCCCCCAGCTCATCCTGCCTTGCTGAAACCACAGCCAGCTTTCCTGCAGGAGATGGATTCCTTCCAGTCCCACTACATTTGCTGCAAGTGACCCCTTTAAACCCAGGCTTTTGCATCCACTTACCCCAGAGAGCAGGAGGAATGCCTCTGCTGGTTTTTCTCTGAACCCACTTAGCCTTTTTTGGACAGAAGGAAGCATCTGAGAGGGAGGGCACATTTTTCCCTCTTTGAATCACAGAAGGAACACCACAGCTCATTCTTCCTGTCCAGGCTGCTGAAATCTTCCCACATCCAAGCATCCCTCAAGCTGCTCCTCCAGGGCCTCTCACTGTCACTTTGTGTGCTGGTCTGAGGGCCCAGGATGCATGGTAGGTACCCCTGGGAATCAACAGCAGGTAGGTGTCCTGCTCTTTCAGGGGTACAGCCAAGACAGTCATTCCCATGATCCAAACCACATCCTGAGGCAGCCCCACAGCTCCTCCCATGGCAGTGTCCTATGCAGGGGTCACAGAATGGTGCAAGAGGTTTAGCTGGAAACACCTTGAAAGATCAGGTCCAACCATCAGCCTCACACTGCCATTGCACCATGTCCCCAGGTGCCATGGCCACACATTTCCTGAGCACCTCCAGGGCTGGGGACTCCCCCACCCCCCTGGGCAGCCTCTTCCAGTGCCTGAAAGAAGCTTTCCCAAATCTCCAACCCAACCCTCCCCTGGCACAACTTCAGGCCACTTCCTCTCCTCCTATCACCTGAGACTAGGGACAAGAGACCAACCCCCACCTCACTGCAACCTCTTTCCAGGGAGCTGCAGAGAGCAGTGAGGTCTCCCCTCAGCCTAGAGAGCCCCAGTTCCCTCAGCAGTTCCTCCCAAGACTTGTTCTCCAGTCTAGAGAGAGCCTTCTCTCTCCAGAGCAGGGAGCAAGTGCTCCTTTCCTTCCCACTGCTTCCTCACTGCCACGACAGCTGGGCTCCATGGGCTCACTGAACAGCCTCCAGCTTAGCTCAGTTTGCAAGCACACCAGATTTGCATCCACACCACATGGCCTGGGCATTAAGCCTGCCCACAGCCCTGGCAGACTCCACTGCTGGAAGTCTGGCTCCAGAGGCTGACTTTCTGATCAGAACTTTGCTAAGAGATCCCCCCCTTGCCTGCTCCTCCTCCTCCTGCTGCTCCCATGGGATGATGTGGCACGCCTCTGGGAGCACAGGGAGAGTCAGAGCTCCAGCTGTGGGATTCCAGCTTTATGCATACACAGAGTGTGCATCCAGTTTTGAGCTCCCCAGCACAGGAGAGACAGGGAACTGCTGGGGAGAATCCAACAGAGAGCCATGAGGATGATTAGAGGGTTTGAGCATCTCCCCTGTGAAGAGAGACTGAGAGCCCTGGGGCTGTTGAGTCTGGAGGAGAGAAGGCTGAGAGGGGATCTGATCAATGCCTGTCAATATCTGAGGGGTGGGTGTCAAGTGGAGGGGGCCAAGCTCTGGACAAAACCTGGTGTGCCAGTAAGCAGCAGAGCTCTGAGCCACTTTCCTGAGGTGACACTTGGCACCACACCAGCCCCAGAAAGCAAATGCATCAACACAGCAAATATCACACAAGCACAGAACACATCTGGTTGGAAGAGACCTCAAAGACCACCCAGTCCAACCCTGCACATCCCCAGCTCCCTCAGATGCTCCTTGGAGGCCCTCCATGAGCCTTCTTGCCCTTCTCTGGACCTGCTCCAGCCCCTCAATGTCCTTCCTGTAGTGAGAGCCCAGAACTGGACACAGTACTTGAGATGTGGCCTCAGCAGTGCTGAGCACAGGGGGATGGTCACCCCTCTGTCCCTTGCTGGCCACAGTGTTCCTCATCCAAGCCAGATGCCATTGGCTCTCTTGGCCACCTGGGCACTGCTGACTCATGTTCAGTTGACTGTCAACCAACACCCCCAGGCCCCTCTCCAAGTCACAGCTTTCCAACCACACATCCCCAAGTCTGTAGCTTACCATGGGGTTGCTGTGACCCAGCTGGAGGCCCTGGCACTTGGCCTTGCTGAACCTCATACAATTAGCCTTGGCCCATGGGTCTAACCTGTCCAGATCCCACTGTAAAGCTTCCCTACCCTCTAGCAGATCGACACAGCCACCCAGCTTGGTGTCACCTGCAAACTCACTGAGGCTGCCCTAAATCCTCTCATCCACAGGGCAGGGAAGTCTATAAAACTCCTTTAAGCAGCCTTAATTAGATCCTCTGTCACCATGCCCAAAGGCAGAAGCCCTTTCTGCAGCACTGCTGAAGCACACACAGCAAAAGCCAGCCCCTGTCTGGAGCAGCTTACAGGCTGGGAGCAGATGGACCACGTTGTAAGGAATTAATTGGTAGCCCTTGGAGAGCACAGCGCAGCAGCTGTTGACACAAGGTTTCTTTGCCCAGAACTGAAACACTCCTCCCTCTGGGGAGGAGCCTGGCAGCTGCTTCTGCAGGAATCCTGGGTGCCGCCACTGCTGGAGTGTGAGGTGGCAGCTCACAGCAAAAGGCCTCAGCAGCCCCCGAGAGCAGCCCTGTTCTGCATGCCAAAACAGCAGGAGCCAGTGTGTGTGCCCAGGGGGCTCAGAGGACCACCAGCAGCCTGGCCTGGATCAGGACCAGTGTGACCAGCAGAACCAAGGCAGTGATTGCCCTGTACTCAGGGCTGGAGCACCTCTCCTGTGAGGACAGGCTGGGAGAGTTGGGGCTGTTCAGGCTGAAGGGAAAGCTGGGGAAGAGCCTGTAGCTACATTTCAGTGTCTGAAGGGACCCACAGGAAGGCTGAGGAGGGACTGTGATGAGAGGACAAAGGGCAGTGGTTTGACACTAGGGCAGGGTAGATCTAGGCTGGACAGGAGGAGGACATTCTTCACCATGAGGAACAGGTTGCCCAGGAAGGTGGCTGGGGCCCCATCCTTGAGGCTATTCATGGTGAGGCTCAACAGGGCTCTGGGCAACCTGATCTAGTTGAGGATCTCTCTACTTACTGCAGAGGGGGTGATACTGTGATACCTTTGGAGGTCCCTTCCAGGCCAGACCATTCTATGATTCTATGACCAAGCTGATGCAGCTGGAGGTGTTGCTGCTCACTGCAGAGGGGCTTGGACAAGAGGACTTTCAAGGCTCTTCCAAGCCCATGCATGCTGTGATTCTAAGGGAAAGCTGCTGCCATCCCAGAAGGAGCCTGAAAGCAGAGCAAGAGTTCATCAGTTCCCATGGAGCCCTGCTCTTTGTCCCAGCCCTCAAACAGCTGTGCTGCAAGCCAAAAGCTCCTCTTGCTTTGGGAGCAGTTGGTAGCTAAGCTCAGTGCCCCCTAAGCCCCTGGCTGGAGACTGCTGAGCCCAAGCCCCTTGGCAGCATGACAGGGCAGAAGGGACCAGCACTGCTTGCCCTGCTTTGCTGTCCTGAGGTCCCAGCAAGGAACTGTCCCACACAGCTCCTGGGAAGCAGCTGCACAGCAAATGCTCTCCCAACACCTGCTACCTTTCCCCTGCACAAAGACCAGGCCTGATGGAGGAGGGAAGGGTACAAATACTTGCAGTCCAGGTGAAGGTGGGAGCCCTGCCAGGCACTGTGCTCCTGGGTGCTGCTGGGCAGCAAATGGAGCTGCCAGGATGCCTGTGCAGAGACAGACCCAGCACAGCCCAGCTCTGGGCTGATTCTAAGGCATTAGGGTTAAAGCTGAGACATGGAGAGTGGGGGGGAGCAACCTCACTAACTTGCCAAGCAAAACCAGGCCCTGGTTCACAAGGGTTTCCAGCAGACCAGCCTCAGCACAAGCCAGCCAGCTCCTTCACTGCAGGGTGCTTAACAGGGAGACATTCAGCCAACCTGGCTTCAAAGGAACTAATTCCTCCCAGATTTTCAGCAGGACCCCATGCAAACCCTTAAGTCAGAAACAAACTCTTACCTGCTGTTGTGTCCTTGGCCAGCTGATCCCCCTCCGCTTTCTCCTTTGCAGTCCCCAGCCTATGCCCAAAGCAGCATCTCACTGCAACAAGCCAAGGGCTTCTTCCAACTCCTGCCCTTGACAGCCCCAGGAGAGCAGCTGAGACATTGCTGTCACACAGCTGATTCCTGGCCTTGCTTTTTCACAGCAACCAAAGCCCCATGGAAAGGCCACAGCCTGCACTGCCCAAGGGGAAGGGCAGAGCCAGGCTCAGTGGGGAGGTTGTTTTTGTTTCAGGGACAGGTCACAGAACTGCCCAGATTGGAGAAGACCTTTAAGATCACTGAGTCCAATCATCAGCCTAACACTGACAAGTTCCTGACAGAGAGAGCCATTTGCCATTGGAATGGGCTGCCCAGGGAGCTGGTGGAGTCACCACCCTTGGAGATCCTCAAGAAAAGCCTGGATGAGGCACTTAGTGCCAGGGGCTGGGTGGTAGGGTGGACTGGATGATCTTGGAGGTCTCTTCCAACCTGGTTGATTCCATGATTCTGGGAAGTCCTTGGCCAAATCAGACCCCTAAGCACCACATCTACACAATGCAGGTGTTCAGGGCAGAGAGCAAAGTTCTTTAGCCTCTCCTCTCAGCAAACCACACAAGCTTGTCTTCCACAGGGGCACTGAGTAGCTTGCACATGGGCCACAGTGGCCCTGGACAGGGAGACCTTCACCTCCAGGTGCACTGATGGCTTAGGACACATCATTTCTGCAGTCTCCTCCAGCATTGTGGGCAGCACTAGCAGGTTTCTCTCCCCTCCACTTTCCCTGCTTGGTTTGTACTCATTCTCTGTAACACTCCAACTCTTCCCCTTTAAGCATCCCTGCAATCCCAGGCCAAGGGGATGGGCCTGTTCTTTCCAGCCCAGCCCTGCAGAAGCTCTTCTGTAACGAGTACAGAGACCATCTGCAGACAGCTGAAGTCCTGGCACATCCTCCTTGTTCTCCACCACTCAGCACATATTTGGCTCCAGAGTCCCATGAAGCAGAGAGCCCTAGAAGTTCAGAGGCCCTGGGGAAAGCAGCTGCTCCCAGGGCAAGCACCCAGAGCTGGAATCAGGACTCCTGTGCAGAAAGTGCTACACAGACACGAAGCAAAAGCCCTTGCCCAAGCAGTTTAGCTTCTTGCAAAACCAGCCTCCTCAGGATGCACCCAGCTCCCACTGAGAGGGCATCCTCTCAGCCCTGAGCAGTAGCTGCAGGGTGGAAGTGAAGAGGATGGGGCTGGGCTCTTTGCAGTGGTGCACAGGGATAGTGTAAGGGCCAGAAGGTTCCATGTAAGGTAATGGAAAACTTCTTTCCTGTGAGGGTGGCAGAGCACTGGCCCAGGCTGCACAGAGAGGCTGTGGAGCCTCCTCCTCTGGAGACTTTCAAACCCCACCTGAACTAGGTGAACCTGCTCTAGCAGACAGGTTGGACTAGGTGATCTCTGAAGTCCCATTCCAGCCCCTACCATTCTGTGTGATTCTGTTGTGCAATGCATCCAGGATGAGATAAGGACAGAAAATCCTTCTTCTGAAGAGCTCAGCAGGCTTCATCCTGCTCCTGAAACCACTGATCCTGCCCTGAGTATTGCCCCATTGCCTAATTCCCAGCTGCACTCCCTGGGCACAGTGGCTCAGACAACCTTTGCCAACCTGGTGTTATCCATCCAACACAGGACCTCTTTCACCTCCTTGGGACAACAAAAGGAAGTTATCACTCAGCACCAACAAGTCAGAGTGTTATGGTGCTGGAGAGTGCTGGTCCTGGCTGGTACTGCCACGTCTCTGGCCAAGTTTGGGAGGAACCAGCACCCCAATCTCACACCACCTGCACACCATTGCCTTGCCTGCTTTCTTCTGCCTTTGAGGGGCTGTCCTGAAGCCCTGCAAACAAGACCAGCAAAGAGCTCTGTCAGTCCTCAGCAAACAGCTCCTTATCTGGTGGCTTTGGTAGGCAGAGTGTGCACACACACTGGCACACCAGGACAAAGGGCAGGAGGTGCCCTCAAAGCTCCCATTTCCTTCTCTGTTGTGCTTTAAAAGAACTGGTCACAGGATGGTAGGGGTTGGAAGGGACCTTCAAAGATCATTGACTCCAACCCCCTGCCAGAGCAGGACCAGAGAATCCAGCACAGGGCACACAGAACACATCCAGATGGGGCTGGAAAGACTCCAGAGAAGGAGACTCCACAACCTCTCTGGGCAGCCTGCTCCAGTGCTCTGTGAGCCTCACAGTGAAGAAGTTCCTCCTCATGCTGAGGTGGAACCTCCTGTGCTGTAGCTGACATCCATTACCCCTTGTCCTGTTAGAGGTGTAAGTGAGCAGAGCCTGTCCCCTCCCTCCTGACCCCCAGCCCTCAGATATTGATAACCATTTAATAAACCCCCTCTGAATCTTCTCCAGACTAAGCAGCCTCAGGGCTCTCAGCCTCTCCTCACAGGGCAGTGCTCCAGTCCCTGGTAGCTCTCTGCTGGACTCTCAAGTAGATCCCTGTCCCTCTTCAAGGGAGTTCCTTTTCCTGCCTTCTGCAGTGTCCCCTAAAATGCTGTACCAGCCCATGGGGGAGCTGCTGGATGCACAGCCCAGGAGCAAGGAGGAGATGAGCTATCTGCTTCACCTGCTCCACAACCTCTGCTGCAGGCTCCTTATCTGCACAACCCCCCCTGCAGTGGGTTACCCAGCAGCAAGCAGAAACAGTCAACAGCACGATGCCAGCGTGTGATAAACAC
The DNA here is from genome assembly GCF_026170545.1 of Melanerpes formicivorus. Classification (NCBI taxonomy): domain Eukaryota; kingdom Metazoa; phylum Chordata; class Aves; order Piciformes; family Picidae; genus Melanerpes; species Melanerpes formicivorus. Next base: position 10,702,966 of record NW_027142378.1, read on the forward strand.
AAATTCCTACATCCTTCCTGACATGGGAGGAGAGAGGGGGAGGAAGCTGTCACCACTTCTAGCTTTCACCAAAGCAATCCATCTCTCAGCAGCTATCAGCCAGGCTGGCCTGTCCTCTTTCTATCCTTGCTGGGGTGGTTTTTTAGCTCCTCTGTAAGCAAACAGAGGCAGGTGGTTTATTTACACAGAGTTCTCCACTAAGACCCAGAGATCATGGAATTGTCAGGGTTGGAAGGGACCTCAAGAATCATCTAGTTCCATGGGCAGGGACACCTCACACTACAGCAGGTTGCTCAGAGCGACATCCAGCCTGGCCTTAAAAGCCTCACCCCTGGAGGTGTTTGCAGCCAGGCTGGATGTGGCTGTGAGCAGCCTGCTGTAGTGTGAGGTGTCCCTGCCCATGGCAGGGGGTTGGGACTGGCTGAGCCTTGAGGTCCCTTCCAACCCTGGCAATTCTGTGATTCTATGACCAGGCAGCCTTAAAGAAACCCAGCCAGGTCCTCCAGCAGTGGGCCAGATGCTACCATCCCAAACACAGAATGCCAGCTCCAGAGCTGAAACAGGCTGTCTGCAACAGATGGATGCAAAGCCTAGAAAGCCCCATCAGGGCCAGAGGAACCACAGCACATCCAGGTGAAGACATCTAAACAAGCACACACTGTCAGATGTCACAGAGGGTGGGACACAACTTGTGCAAATATACCTAGGGAGGGCTGGTGTAGAAAGTAGGAGGTGGCACACAGTGGCAGAAAAGGAAGCTGTGGATGTTGGCTCCAGGCAGACGTCATAACCTCCCACCCCCAGAGCCAGGCAAACACAGCCAGAGCTCTGCCACTGTAAGGCAGCCTTGCTTCCAGGCAACACAACTCAGGAATGCCAGGACACTCTCCCAACAGGAGAAGAAACAGGACAAGGGGCTTATTTGAACTAGGGTTGCACCATTCTGCCCTCCATCTGCTCTAGTAAATCCAGGAAGAGCTACCAGGGAAATCCTGGAACATCTTGAGGGAATATCTAGGAGTTTAACCTCTACAGGCCCAGGCCCAGGATTTGGGAACTAGGAGCCAAGGTGCCTCAGATTCACCCCCACCACGAGCAATTCCTGAGCTGTGTTCCCCCAGAGGTCTCACCTCTGGCTTCACAGCATGCAGCACTAGGAAGAGCACAGCTCAGTTAAACACAGAAGTGCCACCATGCCATGCTCAAAGGAACAAAGACTTGGTGTACAATGAGGAGTAGCAGAGCACAGCTCCCTTCCCAAAGCAGCCAGAATCCCAGAATTCTCAGGGCTGGAAGGGACCTCAAGGCTCATCCAGGTCCAACCCTCTCCCATGGGCAGGGACACTTCAGGCTAGGCCTCCTGTAACACCACAGTCCCCTTGCACATGTATCCTTCGGAGCACTGACACAGCAAGCTCAGCTTCAGGAGCATCAGCATTAAAGCTTGTCCCAGAAACACTGCCAAGCAGAAGTTACAGCTCACCCAGCCAGACACAGATCTCTGTTTCCATTCAGCATTGGCCACAACCCAGAATGGCAACAGTGGGGATGGGCAGGACAGCAAGGGACAGAGCCAGACCTGAACTGGACAGCTGACAAATCTGCCTCTGGAGGAAGGAAGAGTCCTGATCCAGGGGCTCATCTACAAGTGATCAATAAACTCTGGTGTCCATCAGCTCACCCAGTCTCTGAAGCAGGTCATGGGGACAGAGGACAAGTACTGGTGATAGGCTGGGGTTGTGCCTAGCAGCACACCAAGCAGGTCAACCTTCACACACCTTGATGGTGTTCATAGACTCATGGAACTGTTTCAGTTGAAAGAGATCACTGAGTCCAGCTGTCAGCCTAAGACCACCATGTCCCCAGGTGCCAGGTCCACAGGTTTCTCAAACACCCCCAAGGAGAGTTCACTCTACCACCTCCCTGGGCAACCTCCCCCAGTGCCTGGCCACTCTTTCTGTAACAGTGATGGGCTTCTCCAAGCTGATGAACCCTCCACAGCCTTGCCTGGCCTCAGCTCCTAAGGGAAGTGGGTCCTCTTGCAGAGCCTGCAGTGGAAAGATGGTACAACCATGACCTGGGAGATCTGCAAATCTCACCTCCACCCTGTCTCAGAAGGACAGGCCAGCATCTAGGTGTTTGCAGGAACAGATGGCCAGGTGCTAGACACATGGACCCAACTGGTGCTCTCAGCTCCAGCTGCTGCAGCCAGGCTCCATCTCAGCTGGCCAGTGGAAAACAGCCCCAGCACAGCAGACACCTCCCTCCTCTAAGATGCCCAAGAGAAGAAGAGGCAGAGACCTTCCTCTGCAGAGGGAATCCAAACTAAGAGGAGCTGCAGAGTTAGAAGGAGAGGCAGATACTCTCGATTTGCTAAGTATCTCCCTCCCAAGCACAAATCCTCCTGCTTCTCACGTTAAACCACAGCACTTAAAACTAGTCCCAACCAGCTGCTCCCCCTTCCTTTGTCCAGCTCCTCCTCAAGCACACAGGCAGCCCACTCACTCAGTAACACAGCAAGTGTGTCAAGATCTGCAGACAAAAGCCCAAGACCTTTGGAAAACACCCCCGTGGAAGCAAGCACCCCTCTCCCAGCACAGAGGCAGCTGTGCTTTACAGCAGGACAGCTTCCAATGTTTTCCTTCTCCGTGCAGACGAGGGATTTCCTGTCCTCCATGGCAACAACCTTGCCTGTGCTGGAGGAGGCTCTGCCAATAATCTCCACAGCAGAATGCACAAAAATTTTAAAGTGGCACTGCCTGTTAGCTCCAGGCTTCAACTTGCTGATGTTTTCCACATCCAGGGTCCAAAACCACAACCACTCCACTGCCCTCCTTAAAAGGTTTGGGAGTGGGGAGTAAGTCTCCAGTGCTGCACTGTCAGCTCAGGGGGTGTTACTCCTCTCTCAAGCACCAAGTGATGGAAATCTCTCTGAAGAAGCCACAGAGCAGCAGCAGCACCCCCCAGCAAGAGCTTGCTCTCCATGTTCCCAGGGACAAGCATTTTCTAACAAGCAACAGCTCCCAGTTCCAAGGTGGTCAGTGTTATGCAGACAGCCCTGGATTTAGCTGGGCCAGGTCCTTCCAGTGCAGGTTTAGAAGCAACAGCAGCCACCCTCCCCTGAAAAAGGGAAGCTCTGACTGGAGCAGTACTGGTCCAACAGTTCCAAAGCACAGCTGAGCTAAGCTAAGTATCCCCAGCATGGATCAGCACCCTCCCAGAGGCCGGTGTGCTCCCCCACTCCAGGAGCACAGGCTCAGCACACTGGCTTGGCACAAAGCCTGGCCTCACTTTGGCCTCTCTCCAGTCTGGCCCATCTCATGCCATTTTACTGAGTTACATCAGCTTGGCACAAGGCCACCTGAACATCAGGACCAGCCTGAGGGATGCAATAGGAACAAGAGAGGAGGGGAAGTGAGGCCATCCTCTTTCAGTGGGGGCAAGCATGTGATGAAACTACCTCCACTGCTGTCTCAAATTTAACTAGATGAGCTGGCTTTACCAGAACTGGGATCACAGGATGGTTTGGGTCAGAAGGAACCTCCAAAGGTCATCCAGTCCAACCCTCTGCAGGCAGCAGGGACATCCTCAACTAGATCAGGCTGCCCAGAGCCCTCTCAAGCCTCACCTTGAATATCTCCAGGGATGGGGCCTCAACCACACCTCCAGGCCAACCTGTTCAGTGCTCCACTACTCTCACAGTAAAGAGCCTGTTCCTAACACCCAATCTAAATCTGCTCTCCTCCAGTTTGAAGCCATTGCCCCTTGTCCTGTCACTGCAGGCCTTTGCAAACAGTCTCTCTCCATCCTTCATGCAAGCTCCCTTCAGGTACTGGCAGGCTGCTATTAGGTCTCCCCAGAGCCTCCTCTTCTCCAGGCTGCACACCCCCAGCTCCCTCAGCCTGCCCTCATACCAGAAGTGCTCCAAGCCTCTGATCATTTTTGTGGCCCTCCTCTGAGCCTGCTCCAGACTTGGCCACAGTACTCCAGATGAGCTCTCAGCAGAGCAGCCTCACCTCAAAAAAATACTGTTTCATGCATACAACCCATCCACTGCACTCTCCTTTGGGCACCACCAAGAAGCTGAAGTGTCAGCAGGGAAGCACTCACAACACACTCCCACTCACCTAGGCCTCCACCACCCTTCTCCTGCAGAAAGTGATCTTGCAATTCCACTGACCCACAGGAGAAAGCACCAGAAGCTATCTGAACCAGCACACTTCACTGCCTTGGAGTGGAGGCTCCACAGAAGAGCAGCAAACCACAGCCAAGGGCCAGCCAAACTAAAATCACAAGCACTCAGCTGACTGCTTCCAACAGCAGCAGATGGAGACAGGAGACCCAGAGGGGAATTTCACATCCAAACTAAACAGCTGGCTCTGACAAAAGCCTTCCTGTGGAACAACTGGCAAGATACCTTTTCCACACTCTACCTGTGCTCCCTCCCCTCTAGAACAGGCAGCACTCTTGCTTGACTGTTCCAGGCACAAAGCATTCTTAACAAGGAATTGTCTTTTTCAGACAAGGACAATAAACCCACCTGAGCTGGACTCCAACCTTTAACTGAGCCTCCTTACTGGCTCTGGAAAATGAGAGCTGAAAGCAAAAGACAACAAACAAAAAGCAACCCAAACCCTCACAGCACCAAAACCCAACCCACCCCAAACACACAACCCCAAAAACACCCAACAAAAACACCCAAAGAACAAACAAGCCCCACCCCACCCCCAAAAAAAAACCCCAAACTAAACTAAACTAAACTAAACCAAACCAACAACAGCAACAAAACCCAACAAAAGCACAAACCCAAAGCACACAAACCCAAACCCCACAGCACAACCAGAAAGCAAGGCTGAGCCCCCCCAGAGCTTGGCCACTGGACAGGATTTTGAGAGCAGATGAAGCACAAACTTCAGCTGCCTTTTGTAGCCAGGTGGGGGTTGGGCTCTTCTCCCAGGCAACCACCAACAGAACAAGAGGACACAGTCTCAAGCTGTGCCAGGGGAGGTTTAGGCTGGGTGTTAGGAAGAAATTCTTCCCAGCAAGAGAGCTTGGCCACTGGAATGGGCTGCCCAGGGAGGTGGTGGAGTCACCAGCACTGGAGGTGTTTAAAAAGAGCCTGGATGGGGCACTTGGTGCCATGGTTTAGTTGATCAGATGGTGCTGGGTGATAGCTTGGACTGGATGATCTCAAAGGGCTTTTCCAACCTGGTTATTTCTATTCTAAATCAGTGAGCTGCAGGTCCAAATCTCAACCCAGGCTGAAGGATTAAAATGGATCACTGGGGCCTGCATTCATCCACGGGTGAGCTGCACATGGAACAGATTTCAAATCCATTTCAGATGTTCCACTGTCATAAAGCAAAGAGGGAGGTGTTTTAACAGCACAAGTTGAACTAACTCCTGACTGCAGTCTCAGACATAGCAGCAAGTGCTGGGGGAGCAGGAAAGTACTGAACGTACCTCCAAGAACGGGAACTCTGCAGAGCTCTCTGCTCCACAGCATAAACAAGTGGCTTCTCCTGAGCTTTTGAGAGAGCCTGCAAGTGCCAGAAACTATCAATACCTCCTCAGAAAGCCTTCCCAGATCTGTGTTTTGAGAAATGCATATTTGTTGCTGCCAGAAGCATAGTCCAAGGCTTGAAAACTGCTAAAGGTAAGGGCCTCACATCCCAGCTTCCCTAGAGCATGCAGTCCAAAAGAAACAGGATGGAATGAAGAGAAGCTGAGCAAACTGAGTGTTAAAAGAAAAACCAAACCAGCTAGTCACGAGGAATCTCTAATTAAAACATCAGTAACCATTCTAAGATAAGTCAAAGCCCTGCTACAATTCAGGTCCAGTCATAAAATCACACAGTGAATGGTTTAGGTGGGAAGGGACCTTAAAGATCATCCCTGTCTACAGACAGGGGCACCTTCCACTACACCAAGTTGCTCAAGGCCTTACCCAGCCTGACCTTGAACACTTCCAAGGCAGGGGAGGGTGATAGAATAGAATAGAATAAACCAGGTTGGAAGAGACCTTCAAGATCACCAAGTCCAACCTATCATCCAACACCACCTAATCAACTAACCCATGGCACCAAGCACCCTGTCAAGCCTCCTCCTGATCATCCACAACCTCCCTGGGCAGCCTGTCTCAGTGTCTGACCACTGATCACTGGAAAGAATCTCTTCCTAACAGCCAATCTATATCATGTTAAAAACAGGTTTCCCCCCTTCCTTATCAGCAGACCCACCATGCAGGTAGCTAGTTTCTCTCGCTTATTAACGCGAGTCCAGCTGCCACAGAAGGCAGGAGGGTAAGCAGCAGCCGTTGGGGTACTTCCTGACACCTCAGTCTGAGAGTACACGTGGTAACAGCGCTTCTCAGCAGCTGGGCGAGCCTGCCCCCCACAGGCCTGAGATCCCTGCGGGGACCGGCGTTTCCCAAGGCCACACGTTACAGACCTGGAAGCTGACTGCACCGCACTCTAGCGGCCTGGCTGACGCCAGACAGGTCCTTTCAGAAGGATACTCAGTGCCAGGCTGCTTGGTGGCTATGCAATTAGCTACAACATCAGTATAAAGCTGTAACTGCCTCCCCTCTAAGCCTTTCAAATGCTTTTTATCTCATCAGGTCATAACCCAAGTCAAAGCCCGTGAAGAACACAAACCACACAAGAGCAGGCACCTCAAAATCCCAAGAGAAGAAAAAAAACCCCAAACACACAGTTAGTGGTAGTGTCTGAAGCCATCACTACAAGGCAGATAGTGAGGTGACAGAGTGTGTCCAGAGAAGCACAAAGCTGATGAAGGGTCTGGAGAACAGGTCTGGTGAGGAACAGCTGAGGGAACTGAGGTTTAGTCTGGAGAAAAAGAGGCTGAGGGGAGACCTTCTCCCTCTCTACAACTCCCTGACAGGAGGGTGTAGTGAGGTGGGGGTCAGTTTCTTCTCCCCCTGTCTGGTGATAGAATGAGGAAATGGCCTGAAATTGTGCCAGGAGAGGATGAGGTTGGCTATTAGGAAGTTTCTTTCACTTCTGGAGTTAGGGAATGATGGTGCTTGCCATACTAGCTGCAACCCTTCTCTGGGGAAAATAAAGGCTTGTGAGTTGAGCTGAGCCTTGGAAGCCTACTCCAGTGTTCAAGAACCCTTTCAGTGAAGGAGTTCCTTCTTAAATCCCTGGGTCCTGAGGGTGAAACTGTTCCTGCCAAAGAATGTTAAGTGATAGAACTCAGATGTTCCCCAGCTAGACTACTTCAGGATGGTGTGGTTGAGCTGCTCTGTTTTCATGAGAACTACAAAGCAACAGAAAAACAAACTCCTGAGCAATCTATGGACACTGCCACTGAGCTGCCTCTTCTTAGAGCTGCTCTGGTTGAAGGTGCTTCAGGCAGTCTGCCCACAGCACAGCTACACAGCCTACTGAAGTATAGTCAGAAGAAGTGAGACAAGGTTCTGAGAGAAGACTTCCAGGGGACTGTGCTTCCAGAAGCCCTGAAAGGCTACCTCTTGTTGGTAGCAGGAGGTGTAAAGACTGACAAAACAGGAAGCATTGTGACAAAACACATCCAGGTTGGACAGGGCCTTGAGGAACCTGGTCTAGTCAAAGGTGTCCCTGCCCATTCTTTGGAGGTCTCTTCCAACACAAACCATTCCATGAAAACATCAAGCACAAGGAAGCAGTCTGTAGATCAATGCTTGGTCTTCTTCCTATGCAGCAGAGAAGTTTAAGAGCTACTCAAAGAGCAGCAGGACCTCAAGTCCCCACATCCATTCCAAGAACAATCCCATTGAGGCAAATATTTCTCTAGTGAGTGAAGAGCTCCAGGTGAGGAGTGCTTTGTGAGAGTTCTGTGCCTGACAGCTCAGTTTGTCACTTCACATCCCACACAGAGTCTTGTTGTATCAGACCTTTATTTGCTGTATTGCCCCAAAGTGTACAAATACTGAATGTAGTTATAGAAATCCAAAATATATTGCAGTAGAAATCTGCCTGGGAAGTGGAATGTTAAGGTATCTCCTTTAGAAAATGGCTACACTAAGTCTGCCCCCACTTTTAACTGTATCAGGGATATGAAGAGCCAGATTACTTGGTGACCCTGCAAAACACCCCAAAGAGTTGTCCTCAGAAAACATTTCCTGCTAAGTGAAGCCAGGCAGCAGCAAACTGATTTCTTACATTGAACTCATTTTGAGTTATCAGCCAACAGGACATTAGCTCCATCTAGCCAATTCATACACAGTTCAGCTCCCATTTATACCAAGAAAGTCAATGCATCACTACCAACAAGTATTAGTCTAACAATCTCAGTGAGAATCTTTACATTAAGCTAATGAAGTCAAGGCAGTAAGTTGTCCCTGGCCATTGAGTGCAATTGATGCTTCTTTCACAGTCTCAGGATAAAGGTGCCTTAATTGTTGAACAAGTCAATACAGCTCTGCAGGAGAGAGACGTTGTTCTGGAAGAGAAAAGAATTCATGTCTGATCAATCAGTGCAGCAGAGGAGTGATCCTGTCCCTGCACTCTGCACTGGTGAGGCCACACCTCATTCTGGGTTTGGTTTGGGGGCTCTCACTACAGGAAAGACATTGAGCTGATTGTGTGTGGCCAGAGAAGGACAAAGCTGATGAAGGGTCTGGAGAACAGGAGGCTGAGGGGAGACCTCACTGCACAACTTCCTGAAGGCAGATCAGAGTGAGGTGGGTGTCAGTCTACTCTCCCTAGCATCAGGTGATAGAACAAGAGGAAATGGCCTGAAATTGTGCCAGGAGAGGGTTAGGTTGGAGATTAGGAAAAATCTCTTTACTGACAAGAGTGGCCAGGCACTGGAACAGGCTGCCCAGGGAGGTGGTGGAGTCACCATCCCTGGAGGTACTCAAGAAATGTGGAGATGGCACTTCAGGACATGGTTTAATGGCCAAAATGGTCTTAGGTTGACAGACTCCATGATCTTAGAGGTCTCTTCCAAACAAAAACAATTCTATACAGACTGCAACCTGCCTCCTCCAGCAGGCCTGCAGCCATGGCTCAGTTTGTGGGAAGGAGAGGGGCAAGACAGTAGCACTTCAGTGGGCCAAACCAAGCAGTGCTGTCAAGCCTCTTACACAGAATCATAGAACTGTTTCAGTTGGAAAAAACCTTTAACATCAAGTCCAGTCAAGTCACATTCAAGCTCAGCACTTAAGTAGCTACCTGTGATGAACCCCAGAAATCTCAGTGAGTGGGAAGTTAGACTTTCCCTCTTCAAAAGGAGTTGAGGGTGCACAATTACCTTAGCTTGAGCCTCTCAGTTTAGGTCTGTAATTTACATAGATGGATGGCACTAGATGGTGTGGTCTCCACAGCCTACTTAAGATCTGCTCAGTAAAACAAGCCTGGCAGAACCTGCTAGTCAGCATGGCTTTCAAAGCCAGGCTGGATAAGGCCTTGAGCAACCTGGTCTAGGGGAAGGTGTCCCTGCCCATGGCAGGGGGATTAGAACTAGATGATCTTTAAGGTCACTTCTGACCCAAACCATTCTATGATTTCCCCTCCACTGACAAGCCAAGGAAGGGCTGGCAGCTAGATCACAAGCTGCAGGATGTGCCCTCACAGCAATGCTTGAAGCAGCAGCTGCCTCTGGATGCAAGAGGGGTCCAAAGCCCACAGATGAGGCCCACAGGGGGGCAGTTATGTGAGCTGTTCTGCACTCCCTGCAAAACTGAGACTTCTCACTGGCAGCACAAGAGGCTGCTGGTGTCCCAGGAGTGACAGGCTGAAAACAGACTCTCCACATGGGACAGAGACTGTCAGCAGTTGTTCTCTGTATGCGCTGTGCCTCCAGCTCCTGACTTCCTTTCCTTCCCCTCCTCGGATCTCAGCTGAAGGGCCTGGCTGTTCTGGTTTAAGCTTCCTCGTTTCAAAGGGAGCCTGGCAAACCCTCTGCACTGCACAACACTCCCTTCTCCAGAGCTATCCCTGGTGAATTCCCAGAAGCACACACCTTTGCATGTTTTATTTCCAGCTCTGCCATTTCAATGAGGTTTTTGCGGAACGCTGCTATTCTCTTCTCTTTGAAGCTCACCAGCTCTGGAAGGAAGGAGGACAGAGAGGTAAGACAAACTGACTCAAGTGGCAGCAGTGCCCCTTAATGCTGCATGAATTCTTTTGTACAGCTCTAGTTAAGTGTGTTTGACCACAAAAAGGTTCAAGAGCCTTGCTGCTGCTAGCCAGAGATGCATTCATTGTATGACACATCCTGCCTCCAGACAAGGCTCGAGGTGAGGAGAAAGTTCTTCACAGAGAGTCATTGGAATGTGCTGCCCAGGGAGGCGGTGGAGTCACCGTCCCTGGAAGTGTTCAAGAGGGGACTGGATGTGGCACTTGGTGCCATGGTCTATTCATGGGGTCTGTGGTGACAGGTTGGACTCAATGATCTTTGAGGTCTCTTCCAACCTTGGTGATACTGTGAAAAAGGTTTTGTAGGGAGACAACAACTGGAATTCTAACAGCTCCACAAGCTCTGTGAGAACACAGAGCATTTAAAACCCAGGAACACTGAAAGGAGTGGCATGTGTGCTGTTAAAGTGGATTTCCTCTGTTATAGACTGTCCAAAGCCATCTGGCTAAGAACCAGTGTTTGAAACTCTGTATGAGACACTCAGGCTTCTGCAGTGCCCCAGCACAGCTGTCTGCAGAGTTCCTACATTACATCAGAAGTCTGAGGTGTGGAAGCCTTCAGGTGGAGGCTGAGAACAAGAGTTCAGTCTGGAACTGAGAATGACTTGGGCATACTGCTGGATGAGAAGCTGGACATAAGCCAACAGTGTGCACTAGCAGCCCAAAAAGCCAATTGCACCCTGGGATGCACCAAAAGAAGTGTGGCCAGCCTGAAGGACAGCTGGATACCTGGAAAGCAATAAGATTCCTCCCTTCAAAGCCCAGTTTACCTTGTTTGGCAGATTCTGAAATCTTTTCAAACTTCTGACAACAATCCTGCTGATGTGCCTCAGCCAGCCTGACATCCTTGCTCTTCAGCCTGGCTTTGTCTAGAGCTTTGTTGGAGTTTTCATAGTCAACAAGAGCCCTTGTACGTCTGTACAGAAGATCCTGAAAGACAAGAATGGTGCAAAGCTTTAAGAGGACTGCCTCCCAAATTGACATTGCAATCACCTCAGCATCAGGGAAGCTTCACTCCTTTCAGCATCAGATTTGAGTTGTTTTCCCCAGACCTCAGCATAACAACAGGAGCCTTTTGCCAGTGCAGTGTCAAGTCTTCCAGACAGCCACTTGTGCCTTAGTTAAGGTAGTCTGGGGGCTATGCAGGGCATTGCTTCTTCCCTTAGAGGTGCTTTATCCTGCTATAAGGTGGGCCTCTCCACCAAGGAGGAACAGCACCTCCTGGATTCTGACTACTTCTGGTAAGGGATACACCACCATTTAATTTGGAGACCTGACAGTCTGACTGAAGCACTGCACTAACCCAGACAGGAGAAGCAGCATAGCTCTTAGCACCAATTCCTCTCCAATCTCGCAGCACCACAGTGTTGATACCTAAACAGCAGTACAGGACACAGGATGCCTGGAAGGAATGTTCCAGGCTACCTGACAATAAAAGGTATAATACTAGAAGAGGCCCAGCAGGTCACAGCTACATAGCATTTCTCAGCAGTCATCTCCTGGCCAAGGCAAGTATTCATTAGAAAAAGGGTTGCTGGCAAGGCTTTTGCAGTTACATCAATCTACCAAGCCCCTCCTGGAAGTCCAGACTCCAACAGCCTTCACATGTTACTGCAGACTCAGTAGTGCTTGGGTGGCTGAGATTCATTTCAGGATGTAATTAATCATCATGAGGTTTACTGACAAGTCACAAGCACTCAAAGGGGAAGGGTTAAAACACTGCTGCAGACTCAAACCCAGTTTGCTCTAACTCCAGTACCTGGAGGGGGCCTACAAGAATGATGGAGAGAGATTGTTTACAAAGGTCTGTAGTGACAAGATGAGGCAATGGCTTCAAACTAAAGAGCAGACTTAGAGTGGGTGTTTGTAAGAAGTTCTTTACCATGAGGGGGGTGGAACACTGGAACAGGTTGCCCAAGCAGGTTGTTGAGGCCCCATCCCTGAAGATACTCAAGGTGAGGCTCAACAGGGCTCTAGGACAGCCTGATCTAGTTGAGGGTTGGATTAGATGACCTTTGGAGGTCCTTTCCAACCCAGACCTTTCTATGCTTCTTTTTTCCTCTTTTACCTGTCAAAGAAACTAGCCAAGACACTTTAAGTGGGCTGGGACTGCAGCTAACCAGTGTATGGCTGTGGCTTAGGAGTTCTGGTTTCTTTGGGATCTACCTTCCTGTGTTCTCTAAGCACAAAGACTACACTGAGCAAGTGGTGATGGCCATAACAAAACATCAAAAGCAAAAGAGAAGTTCTCACCTTGGCAGCTTTTATATTGAGCATGTAGTAGCGCAGCAGTTCAGAGAGCTTCAAGTCTTTATCAGATGACACCCTGCCTTCTACCTTCTGCAGAAGAGAGCAGACAGTTGGTGTGGAGGGGGAAATAGCACCATCCCCATTCAGGGATTCTGGCCCTCCCTCCTAAAGCTTCTCTTACCCCAAGTTTCTCAAAGAGCTCAGCAACTTTCAACAAGTACCTAGGAGGGGAAAGAAAAACACAAGACAACACACCAGCATAAATAACTTCAAGCTACTTAGTCTGACAAGTGCTGGCATCAACTGGCAGGAAATGGAAGAGCTGAAGGTTGCAGGTCACTCCTGCAAGCAGACCCAAATAAAGGTTTGAAAAGAACTCAGGTCTAGGCAGAGGCCTGGATTAAAAGGTTCAATACAAGATGTTTTGAACTCCAGCCTAACAGGCTAGTCATGCTGAGCAGCCAGACACCATTTACAGCAGCAACACTGATCTCTGGCTGACAATGTGCACTTGCAGCCCAGAAGGCCAACCCTGTCCTGGGCTGCATCAAAATGAGTGTGACCAGCAGGACAAGGGAGCTGATTCTGCCCTTCTGCTCTCATGAGACCCCACCTGGAGTACTGTGTCCAGTCCTGTGCCCTCAGCACAAGGAGGACATGGAACTGCTGGAGTGGGTCCAGAAGACAGCTATGAAGATGATCTCCCTGTGGGGACAGGCTGTGAGAGTTGGGGCTGTTCAGCATGGAGAAAGACCCAGGGAGACTTCACAGTGGCCATCTAGCACCTGAAAGTGGCCTACAGGAAAGCTGGGGAGGAACTTTTTGTAAGGGCTTGTAGTGATAGGATGAAGGGGAGTGGATTTAAGCTGGATTTGGACTGGATATTTGGAAGCCATTCTTCCCAGTGAGGGTGGTGAAACACTAGAACAGGGTGCCCAGGGAGGCTCTGGATGCCCCCTCCTTGGAGGTGTTCAAAGCCAGACTGGATGGGGCCTTGAGCAACCTGGTCTAGTGGAAGGTGTCTTTGCCTATGGCAAGGGTGTTGGAACTAGATGATCCTTAAGGTCCCTTCCAATCCAAACCATTCTATGATTCAGGTCTTGGGGAGAATTCCCCTATTGCCCCCTTCTGAGAGGGATGAACTTTCTTGTTTATTCAGCTATATATTCTGTTTTACCAAGGGCTTGGCAAACTGACAGCCAAGTTTAAAGAGGTGCAAGAAGTCACTTGAGAAAAGCTTTTCATAGCTGAAAACCCCCATAGCATTCTGGAACTAAAACCATCCAGAAGGTCATCAAAGCCTAGTGTAAGTTGTGTTGTGTTTAAGAGTACATTAGAAGCCAGCTGCATGACTCTTTCTCCCATAGTCTCTGGGAGTTTGTGACTTAGGAAAGAAATATTCAAGGAGACTATTGTTTAGTAGGAGCTTTGATGGCCAGCAGAATCCAGCTCTAGGGCATAAATGGGAAAGATCAGCTAGTTTAGAGTCAGATGAAACTGATCTGGGTCTGCTGCACCACCAATGTCAGAGGAAAGAACAACAAAAAAAGTTTCAAATGCCACTGGCTTGCAGCTGAAGAAATTCAAACCAGCTATGACTCAATCCCCTGGATACTCCTTTACAGAAGGACCTTGATATTCAGAGGCTCTGGGTATGTTTATGAACAGTTAACTGGCTTACCTTTTGATAACTGTAGGCTCTTCTAATGCCAGGCTGTTCAAGCGAGCTGAAGCATAAATATAGTCATCTGCAACATCTGCAAGGACAAGACAAGGTTTTCAGGCTGGAGTCAGGCAGACTGCAAAGCCTTGAGAAAGGTCTTTGAGAAAGGATTCACTTTTATGAGATCTGGTCATCTTATCTGCTTTTGCACATGCATCCTTGATTTTGTTCCAGTAGTTTACAAGAAAAATCTTCTCTTGCTCAAAAAAGTCTTCTACTTCCTGCAAGAGAACATGACCTGTTGAATCAGTTACTGCAGAACACAAAGCTCTTCCCTGCACTGGGAAGGGCCAAAGAAATAACCACATAAGCACTGTGCCCATAAACCTCTACTGAAGAGCAGAGTTCAAGCCAAGATCCTGAGCCAATGGTTTAATCACACTAAGCTGTTCAGGACAAGGGAGTTTTTTCCCTTCTCATCAATGAAGGGAAGATGGACTTGACACTTAACTACTCTACACTGCAGGTTGTCTGAAGCAATCAGTAAGTTGGTACTGGAAGTCCCAGGCCTGCTACAACACTGGAGCTGAGCAGGAAGCATTTTACAAGCTTGCTTCACATCTACACCCAACACTGTATGTATGGTCATGTTTTATGACACTGCTCAGGAGAGCAGGGCTGTTCGAAGGATCTACCATGGCAACATTAGAGAAGCTGCAGCTGGGCCAGTTACAGGAGTCTTTGGTAACTGATACAGGAAGGCTCTGGAGGTGCTGGAATGTGTCCAGAGAAGGACCACAGGATGATCAAAGGGCTGGAGCTCTTCTCCTATGAGGACAGACTGCAGGAGTTGGGCTGTTCAGTCTGGAGAAGAGAAGGCTCTGAGGAGACCTAACTGTGGCCTTCCAGTATCTGAAGGGGGCTACAAGAAAGCTGGGGAGGGACTTCAGGGTGTTAGGGAGTGATAGGACTGGGGGGAGTGGAGCAAAACATAGAAAAGGGTAGATTCAGATTAGATATTAGGAAGAAGTTCTTCCCCATGAGGGTGGTGAGAGCCTGGCACAGGTTGCCCAGGGAGGTGGTGGAAGCCTCATCCCTGGAGGTGTTTGCAGCCAGGCTGGATGTGGCTCTGGGCAACCTGCTGTAGTGTGAGGTGTCCCTGCCCATGGCAGGGGGGGTGGAACTGGATGATCCTTGAGGTCCCTTCCAGCCCTAACAACTCTGATTCTATGATCTGATCCACTGCAAGCACAGACCCAGAAATCATGCCTGTTCAGAGCTCTGAATACACCAAAGCCATGAGAGCATTTCTTGAAGCAGAGGATCAGAGGCTGTTAAGGGCTGGAAGGGACCTCCAGAGATCCTTCCTCCTGACCAGTATCAGGTGCTAAGGCAACTCTTCTTCACCCACTAGAAGCTTCAAATACACACTTGAACTGAACAGCCTGCAGCTTTGCCATTTTAACTTCTGTAGAAGTGAGATAGGCTATACCACCTAACTTGGGACAGCAGTAACAGGGACTGTTAGCATCAGTAGCTGAGCCTCACACACATTAAGCCTGAAGCAGACAACTTCAGCAGCTCAAGAAGCAAGAAAACAACCAAATCCAGATTAGGGTAAGAGGTAAACCAACCACCTTACCTTGACTCCAGAGAAGAGGACTTCATCTGCACTCTTCACCACACTTTTTAGAAAGCCACCAAACATCTCCTTTGTGTTTTTCCTCCGAACACTCAGCTGCAACAGAGGCCAAGTCAGCTTTAGAACTATCCCAAGGGGGTGGGGAAAGCAAGTGTTTTGACATTTGCAATAGAGTAGCATCATTTACAGCTCTCATATGGCAGAGCAGGCTGATTTCCAAGCTCTCCATAATGCCCACACAAGCTGTATAAAGGTGGCTTGACTAGAAGTTGTTCAGCTCTTCTGTGCCAAAGGCTTTTCCCATTCCCAGAGAAGGCTCAGTTTTTCCTCACACCTTGGATCAGCCCCTATCACTCAAATAAACAGGGCATAACAGATGCAGTACAGTACTAGCACCTCCAGTCTTCCATTTGAGAACCAGGAAAAACACAGCTCAGGTACACCTGATCCATGCCTGTTTCCAAGGCAGAAAGTTGGGTTCCTAACCAATTTGAGTAG
The DNA here is from genome assembly GCF_026170545.1 of Melanerpes formicivorus. NCBI lineage: Eukaryota > Metazoa > Chordata > Aves > Piciformes > Picidae > Melanerpes > Melanerpes formicivorus. The sequence continues at coordinate 10,719,164 of NW_027142378.1, forward strand.
GATTAGGAAACACTGAGATCTATAACAGAGAAGAGTCTAAAAGGTCAGGCTGTCATCCTTTAATCATCTCCCAGAACTGCTGGCAACATCTGCTTGCTGATGCTGCCCACAGGTTTACATAACATTGACTGACCAGAAAGTGGTAACACCAACATCTTGCCTCCCTCAGAAAGGAGAAAAGATAAAGAGTGTCTTACATCCTGGTCATACTCCAGGAAAACATGGAAGTTGTGATCCTTGCTGAGCACAGGATGAGAAGAAATGCGCTGAAGGAAGACTTCATGTGACGACACAGTCTTCTTGAAGACAGCAAGGTATTCACTGAAAGGAAAGAACAGACTGAGAGGTTCTCCTCTGCCACCTGCAGACAGAATTGCTTTAGTATCACCCAGTGAAAATATTCCACAGCATAATTCCAAAGCCTTCTGGGAGGGTTTAGGTTGGAGACCTCTGCTCTCTACAGCTCCCTGAAAGGAGGTTGGAATGAGGTGGGGGGGGAGGGTGATAGGACAAGAGGAAATGGCCTCAAGTTGCACCAGGGGAGGTTTAGGTTGGTTAGCAAAAGAAACTTCTTGACTGAAAGGGTTCTCAAAGACTAGAACAGGCTTCCCAGGGACATGGCTGAATCCCCACCCCTGGAGGTGTTTCAAGGATGCAGAGCTGTGGTGCTGAAGGATGTTGGTAAAGTTAGAGAATGGCTGGACATGAGACCAGAGGTTTTCCCCAACCAAAACGATCCTGAAGAGCTCACTAGTGAGAGAGAAGCTACTTTCAATCTCTAGCTAGGAAGCTTCCCAGTCTGAGAGGAACTTTTGGCAACTCCCCACTTCCATAGTTTTAAAGACTCTGCAGCAGCAGCCAGCCTTGTAAACAGTCACAGCCAAGATCAGTTATCACCCAAGAAGTTGCTCTCCCAGGAGAGCAGCAGACCAAGTGCACTTACGCTTCAAGCTCCTGCTTCATTTTGGCAAACTCCTCTTTTGTCATAGAGACTTCTCCTTCCCCCAGCTTCTGCATCTTCTCTCGGGGTCCGTCAAAGTCAGGCTTCGAAGGTGCTGGAGGGATCTAGCCAAGGGACTGGTTAGTGATAGATGCTAGCAAATCAAAGACTCCAAGATTCCTTCTAGGCTTCTCTGGCAGGCTGCCCTTTCACCTGGTTATGACAAGCCAGCAAGGGTCTACACCAGGACACTCTACAGGCACACTGACGTCTCGGTGCCTGTTTGTCCCTCCCAACTCTGTGCTACCTCTGCTCCTGGAGGAGAGCCAAGCAAGAGGAACAACTTCTATAACCCACCCCATAACCAGCCACCTCCTGTGGCCCACAGGACCCCCTAAAGAACCATGATAGAAAAGACAGACTATATTTAATAGAGCATTGCACTGTGTCATCTTCAGGAAGACATTAATGCCAGCAGAACATCATAACATGGTTTGGGGTGGAAGAGGCCTCAAAGATGATCTAGTTCCAGCCCTTCCACCATGGGCAGGAACACCTTCCACTAGACCAGGCTGCTCACAGCCTTGTCCAACCTGGCCTTGAACAAGTCCAGGGAGGGTGTCAGGGACTCAGGTTTGGGTTTTTTGCTGCAGCAAGCTATATGGAAAGCTAAGTTGGCACCACAGCACTCACGTTGTTTGGGAATTAAGGCAAAAGGAAGCAGAGGGAATCCTCAAGCCATGAAACAGGAGTACCATGAGTAAAGCAGACTTCTGGTCTACTGGCATGCACTTGAAATCCCCATCTCTGTTGGAACTCCATGCATGTTAGGAAATACTTACAATGAGTCCTGCATACTCTTCAGTTTCACTGAGTGTATCATGCAGCCACACAAAGTCTTCATGCTGCCTGGAAACTGAAAACTCAGGGCTTTGAAAAGCTGGCAGGGTAGTCTGGAAGAAGACAGATAGAAGCCCTACTGTTTTGTAAATCAGGGCTTTTAGAAACAGTTCTGTCTGTTTCCAAAGGAAGCTGTTTCGCCTAGTAAGAGCCTCGCCTACTCCCTTTTAGCTGAGCTGGCATTCATCTGGGAGCCTTACTACTATTTAAAGAGAAGGCACTCTTGTGGAACAGCATCCAAGCAGTTTATTTTGTGAAGTTTCACAGTAGCTGGTTTCCCCACCTCTACTCCCCAGCCTTCTGGTGTCAAGCTAGGGCTCCTCAAGCAAACCCAATCAAGTGCATCAGCTACCTTGTCTGTGTTTAAGGAGTGTTCAAGCCCCAGAAATCTGAGAGTTTCTGCATATACAATCACAGAATCCATTTGGTTGGACAAAATCTCTAAGATCATCAAGTCCAACCTTCAGTCTACCACCACCATGGCCATTAAACCATGGCCCCAAGTGCCAGGGCCACACATTTCTTGAAAACCTTCAGGGATGGTGACTCCACCTCCTAGCTGGGCAGCCTATTCCAATGCCTGGCACCATCATGCCACCTCTAGGTGGAAAATGTTGCCCTAATTAGATTTGTCTCTCCACTGTCAAGCTCGTGTTTATGAGTAGGTGTACTGCAGAGACAGATTACTTCCACAGCACCTGTGAAGCTATCCTTCTGCCCCATCATCTTACCTTGGTATGCACAGTGAACTTCACTCTGTCCTTCTCACTCAGGGCATCAGGTATGTCAATTTGGAGAGAAGGATCAAAATTCAGGTCTACAGATACAGACCTCACCTGCAACAGGATTCACAGAATAAGCCTTGAGCAACCACCAAGTAGACTTAGTATCACAGCATCACCAAGGTTGGAAGAGACCTCAAAGATCATCGAGTCCAACCTGTCACCACAGACCTCAGGACTAGACCATGGCACCAAGTGCCACATCCAAGCCCCTCTGGAACACCTCCAGGGATGGGGACTCCACCACCTCCCTGGGCAGCACATTCCAGTGGCTGGTCATCAGCATTGCCTCCAGCAGCTACACATCTAAACAAGCATGATAGCCTTGAGACTGCAACCTGTGCACATCACTGACAGCCTTTCCCTTCCAAACAAAGGAGAGGCAAAAAACAAGGCCTGGTAACACCAGGCCTGAGCTTGAGCTCCTTCCTTCCATGCTACAGCATAACAGATCACTTATCTCCTGCATGAGGGAGAAAATGCTGGGCATCAAGGTCACAACATAGAAAGCTTGCTGAAGAAACACAGAATCATTTTGGTTGGAAAAGATCTTTTAATAAAAAACAGAAATCATAAAGTCCAACCAAAGAGTGACCTTCAGACCAAGGCTTCCCAGCAGAGCAAGCTAGCTAGAGAACTGGGCCACAACTCATGGAGCTCCATTTCCCTGCAGCACACTAGCAGTGCACACACCCTACCAGCCAGGAGGCTGCCCCTGCCACCTGCTAAGCACATCAAATCTCAGCACCAAAGCCCAGGGGGAAACGGTGCCAGACAGCATCTGAACACTCTCTTGTCGTATCACAGGCAGCAGGAACACTGCCTCACACTTCTGCAAAGCTGCAGAACTGTTTTGAGAGGTTGTCCTTTGAAGGGAAGCTTTGGAAAATCCCTCCCCCTGGTCTGGCCATCTGTGTACTGCAGTCCAAATGTGGGAGATAACAAGTCTCTGGCTGCCTGTAGAGAACACAGCTGTCAGGCCAGCATGCACCTGCCCCCATCCAGCCTGCCCCTGGCACGACCTACACCCTCATCTATGAATAAGCATCACCAGGTACTGCTACCATCCATGCCCAGGCACTCAGGCAGAAGTGAGGGATACCCCCAGTGCTCTCATCCTTCCAGCTATGCCAAGTACAGCTCTACCTCCTGCATACCAGCTGTAAGCTAAAGTTAGGAGGCAGGTAAGCTTTTCAAGCCTTGTGACTATGGAAGGACCTTGGATGCAGCATTATGCTTCCCATTCCTACTTCTGTAGGACAGAAAGCTTTTATCAAAGCCTGGCTATTGCCTTGGCAGCAAGCAAGGATGTTGAGCTTACAGAGCATGCCCTGGAACAAGAGGTCATGGAATGGTTTGGGTTAGATGGGACCTTATGGATTGCCTAGTTCCAACCCCCCTGCCATGGACAGGGACACCTTCCACTAGACCAGGCTGCTCAAGACCCCATCCAACCTGGCCTTGTCCCAGCACTGCTCACCTTGGAGTAGATGTGGTAGAACTCCAAGCAATACAGGGACTCAGGAGATGTGGCACAGACAGCTGGTCTGTGAGGTGGACTGAAGACTGGCTTGACAGAGTTCAGAGGGTGGTCATCAGTGGCACAGAGTCAACTTGGAGGCCTATGGCCCGTGGTGTTCCCCAGGACTGGGTCCAATTTTGTTCAATACCTTTATCAAACTGCTTTGCAGTGAGGGTGACAAGAACACTGGAGCAGGCTGCCCAGAGAGGTTGGGGAGCCTCCTTCTCTGGAGACTTTCAAACCCCACCTGGATGTGTTCCCATGCAGACTACCCTGGGTGATCCTGTTTGGGCAGGGGGGTTGGACCCAATGGTCTCTGGAGGTCCCTTCCAGCCTCTAATACACTGTGACTCTCACCATACACAGTAACTTCCTCCACACAGCCCATGAGACAGATTAGTCTCCTCCCCTACAGGCATGGGATTCTGGGCCTTGCTGGGAAGGCACAGACCAAACAGCACAAAGGTGCAGAGTTCAGATGTCACTGACATTTGCACAGGCAGAAGCTGGCCCACTAGAAGGATGGGTAGAAGGCCACCATTCAGACCCTGGGAGCACAGCTCACTCTCTGTTGCCAGTGGAATGAAAGGCAAAGTTGTGCAGCATTTCCCAGCCTGTGAACACCAGCAGCCAAAGCAGCAAGATGCAGATCCCAGCGTTTTGCATCCTGCTTACTTATCTCTACTGTCCAAACAGGATCAGTAGTGCTAACAATACAAACTGCTGAGTCTGGAAAGCATGATAAGCTCAAGGAAACCGCTTCCTCTCAGCTAAACTGGGGAGAGGATTACACAAATCAGCCAGCCCTGAGTTTGTGAAGCTATCTTTGTGAGGCTTGTGGACGTAGCAACCCACAGTCAGATGCTCTATACACACTGCTGCACACCTAGTAGCTGCCTGCAGGGGAGCTGGGCAGGTATGGACACAAGGTGGTACTGCTTTGCTGGACTGAAGCAGGTGTAGGCATTTCTCCCACGTACTAGCACCTAAAACTGCAGAGGCAAGGGGCTAAGAACACAACCTACAGCTGCAGCAATCCCCAAGTGTGCTGCTGCAGAACTTGTCACAGCAGAGCTTTATCTACACAAAAGCAACAGGCAGTGTTCAGCACTGCACTCCAGAGCAGCATTACATAATCACAGAGGGGTAGGGGTTGGAAGGGACCTCTGGGGGTCAGGTCCAATCCCCCTGCCAAAGCAGGTGGCCACACAAGTTCTGAGTATCTCCAGAGATGGAGACTCCACCACCTCTCCTGGCAGCCTGTTCCAGGGCTCCATCACCCTTACAGAAGTTCCTCCTCATGTTTAGATAGAACTTATGTTTGAGTTTGTGCCCATTATCCTTTGCCCTGTCACTGGGCACCACTAACAGACTGGTCCCATCCTCCTGACCCACCATTGAAGTATTTATAAGCATTTGAGATCCCCTGTGCCATCCACACAGCCCCAAGTGTGAAACCAGCCCAGACACAGGACACAAGCCAGGAACTTTGCAGTAAGGCTGCTGAGACACTGAAACAGGTTGGCCACAGGGGTTGTGGATGCCCCCTCCCTGAAGGTGTTCAAAGCCAAGCTGGATAAGGCCTTAGGCAACCTGGTCTAGCAGAAGGTGTCCCTGGCCAAGGCAGGGGGATGGAACTAGATGATCTTTAAGGTCACTTCCAACTCAAACCATTCTATAAATATAGAGTGGTAGGACTCTGCCCCTCAGCACTACATGAAGTCAACTGTAAGAAAAACAGCTTGTGCCTCCCACACCCTGAACATCTGCACATGATCCAGCCTACACTTAAAGGCCACTGCACTCTCAAACATCAAGCATACCACTGCTTGAAGACAGCACAACCTCAACCCTGCCAGCCTGGTCTTCAGTGAAAGGCCTGGAGTCATATGAAAGAGGATCATAAAAGCACTGGGCTGCTGTAATCCTGTGAAGGTCACTATGGGCTCCTGACTCCAGGCCACAGACCTTTAGGATTACACAACCATGGCAGCGAGGCTCAGACTACAAAGACAGCATTCACACTGACTTCAGGAGGACACAATGCTGCATTGCCCTACCTAAGGTGCTGGAGCAGCATTTCCCCACTGAACTGGGAGCAAGGCACCCCCACCCTGCCTTCATTACCACAGCTCTATAAAGCACCAGGCCAGCAGGTACCTGAAGCACATGTTCCACACCAACACAAGTTCATCATGCAGGACCTTCCATTTCACCATCCTTCCAACACCCAACCCACCAGCAGGAATGAGGATCAGCTTGCTTATGGCCACATGAAGGCTGTGCAGAACAAAGGAATTCAACCTTTATCTCCAGCCCCCAGGCTTGTTGCTTGATTACAGCAGGCACCCAGCTCGAGGCATTACCAGAAAACCACTCCATCTGAGCTCTCTGGCCTGCCATATCTGGCAGCTGCTTCATGCCTGGAGGCACTTCTCTGCTAGGACTTCACTGCACTCCATCCAGGCAGTGGGCAAGGGAGCTGAAGTTTTCCCATCCCAGTTAACCAGAAAGCAGTCTGTCACCCCCCCATCAAGGAGGTCATTACAAATCAACATCTTGCTTGCACCACATTCCCAAAGAGGTAGAGAACAGTGACTCCTTGGAACAGCACAGTGAGTTGGGCCACAAACTGAAACTCAGCCCAAAGCCAGCAGTGCCTCTGCTTTAACCTCTCATTTCCCCTTTTTTGTCAGAAACAGCCTAGAGGCTTCTGGTTTCCAGTGATCACAGCAACTGCTAGAGCTGTTCTGATGCCTCCTAACTCAAGGCTCATGCCTTTTTAGTCACTTATTTGGTTCCTTGAGGATTCAAGGAACATTCTCCCTGTTCAAAGATGCAGTGCACCAAAACAGTCTGCCCTGGACATCAGGAAAAACCCCAGAGTCCTCCAGAACAACAGTCATCACATTGATTAATGTTCCTAGGCCTCAGGAACAGAAGACTAAAAATAGTCATCACAGCACTAATTAGGACAGTGTGATAGTCACCTGATCTGGAAGCTCTTGGAACCTGGAAGAGAGAGAGGAGAGCACTGCTGTGAGCAAGCCAGGTAGGGTTTTGCAGCACTTGCCTTCCTTCCATTGCTTGGAGAGACTGGAAAGAGCAAGAGAGCTGAAGACTTCAGCACAGTCCAGTGATGGCCACCAGCTACCCAGGCTTCAGCTTGACAGAAGTTTCTGCTCAGGCCTCATCTAATGCAAAGACAGCTTCATGCTTGCAGCCATCCAGGGAAGGAAATACCCTCAGCAGGGGAAACTGCTTCATTCTGTGGAGTGGCCTGAACTGCTGCTGCTAAAATAACCACCTTTGCAGTTCCAGCACCAGTTCTGGAGGACTTCTGCTTTCTAACAAAAGAATCTGCCAGTGCAAGCAACCCTGCACAACAGCCCATTGCTAGGGAAATAAGAACCTCTGCTTGCTGTCAGGTGAATCCAGGGGGTTCAACCAGGAGGAGCAAGGAGCCCTCCCACAAGGATTTACATCTCCTAGACCTTTCTGCCTATTATCAGCTACCTTAGAAAGAAGAGGGAAAAAACCCACCAAACTGATCACCTCCTTGCTGTCATTCAAGCAACAGCCACAAACAAGGTCAAGCATCAGGTCCTCCACTTGGGGCACAATAACCCCATGAATGCTACAGGCTCGGGACAGAGTGGCTGGAAACTGCCCAGCAGAGAGAGACCTGGGGGTGTTGATCAACAGCCAGGCAAAGATGAGGCAGCACCTGCCCAGGTGAGCAAGAAAACCAAGAGCATCCTGGCCTGCATCAGGAACACTGTGACCACAAGAAGCAGGGAAGTGGCTGTATCCCAGCACTCAGCACTGCTGAGGCCACACCTTGAATCCTGGGCTCAGGTTTGGGCCTCTTACTCCAACAAGGACACTGAAGTGGTGCAGCATGTCCAGAGAAGGGCAGCAAAGCTCGTGAAGGGTCTAGAGAATGGGTCTGGTGAGAAGCACCAGAGGGAGCTGGGGCTGTTCAACCTGCAGAAGAGACCTTCTACCCCTCTGCAACTCCCTAGAAGGAGGTTGGAGCCAGGTGGGTGTTGGTCTCTTCTCCCTGGTAAGAAGTGATAAGACAAGAGGAAATGGCCTCAAGTTTCACCAGGGGAGGTTTAGGTTGGATTTTAGAAGAAACTTCTGGACTCAAAGGGTTCTCAAAGACTGGAACAGGCTGCCCAGGGAGGTGGTTGAATCCCCATCCCTGGAGGTGTTTCAAACATACAGAGGTGTGGTGCTGAGGGACATGGCTTAGCACCAGGCTCGATAGAGTTAAGTAATATGGTTGGTTGGTGCTGATGCTCTTAAAGGTCTTTTCCAACCCACATGACTCCTGATTCTTCCATTCTAAGACTCCAGTAGTAATTACACCTGACTCCTGATTCTACCATTCTGAGACTCCAGTAGTAATCACACCTGTCACCACCCCGAAGCCATTACTTTTTAGAGAGTAGTCTTCCTAATTAAACCAGTTTAAGTGCTCTCCAGAGATCAATAAATGATCATGATGTTTCCTGGCAGTTTATACAAAGTCCTGAGTTCCAGAGGGCCTTGTTTCAACAGTCAGCAGTTACCCAGCAGACTTTCAGAGTATCTGGCCAGCAGATATTAGTAGCATTAGTTGCTGGAACTACATTTCAGTCCCATTCAGCACAAGTGGCTTAAGCTTGCCTTTAGTTAAGACACTAAAAAGTATGTCTTAAAGTACACTGCATGCATGCAGCAGCAAAGAGTTGGTACAGTAAGTATGAAGCTTTGATTTTGCAGTCTTCCTGACAAGCTCAGTGCTAGCTCTGACTCTGAAATAGAGTCAGAGAGAGCCAGGAAGACTGAAGCAGTTGCCTTGCACACAGTCTTGCTATCACTACTTAAGCAAATGGCCTCCCAGACTTGTGTCTTTGGGAGTGTTAAGCTCCAGTGATGCAATGGTTTCACTATTTTGCTTAGAACAAAGATAGAGAGGAAATAACAGCTCGATTTAGTTGCTTTGAGATGGCATTCCTCATCAAGTGCAGTGCTTGCCAAGTGAGCAGAAGGTAGCCTCTATAGCCAGAGCACCACTGGCTGTGCAGGAAGCTGGCCTGCTCACTTAGCTCTCCTGTCACAGGGATCTCTGCAGCACTCTCCTGACAGAGAGAAGGGCACCATCAATACTGAAGAATGCCATATTCTGCCTCTCTAGCCCACCTTGCTCCACCTCCCAGTAAATGGAGGCCTCCACCCAATCCACTGCCTCCTCAGCTTGAAATGTCCAACGGGCCAAACCAACCCTGCTCCAGGAGTCTGCCTGCAGAGCAGACCACTGGGCAAAAGGCTTTCAGCCCATCTGCAACATGAAGCACACCCAAATGAAACAGACACTGTTAAACAGCAGCATATCCCTAAGCCACAGCCAACACCTAGAGGAATGTTTTGCTGACTTCCTGCAGCTAGGCTGGAGCTGGTGGCAGGGAGTGTCAGCAAGACAGTTGCTCTCCAGGTGCTCTCTCCACCTTACACAGATCAGCTGCTGCTGGGCAGCTTCCTGAAGGCCATGTGTCCTTGACAATGCATCCAGTCACTCTCTTCTTGCTAGCAGCTCGCCTCTGTACTTGCTTTTGGGCCCAGCAACTTGCAGCAGCAGTTTCCTTGCAGAGCACAAGCAGGATCTAGTGGGCCCTCATTCCTTCCTGAGCATGCAGAAGTTGCCAGGCAGAGAACCACTGATGACAAATGCTAACAGCAACTCCCCAGCTATGACACATCATTTTGCCAGCTGACTGCTCTGAGAGAGGGGCTACAACACTCTCAGTATTTTGCTCTGGAATGATTTAGCTGCTGAGTGAAGCCTTTAAAAGGCTGTCAAACCACTGACACGAAGTATCAGAGCAGATGCCTAAGTTCACCTTGGCAATCCCCACGACTGGCTTCACTTTCTGAAGTGCCTCTTCCTTTCTGTGACAGATTACCCCAGCTTTCCCACTGCACTTCCAATCACCCTTCTCCTACCCTCCCTTCCTCTTCCTACACATCCTGAGCCTCTCCTGCTTCACCACCACAGGGTCAGTTTCTACTTTATGCTTACCAATGATTGCTATTCAAGGTTAACATCTAACAAAGCCTCCTTTCTAGGCACAGGCTTTATCTACTGGCCACACACCAGTTCCATGTTGCTGCTTTCTTACCTAAACAGGAACAGACAAGATAAGAGCATTTCTATCCTCCTCCCTGTTGCTGGAATCCCAAGGAGCTCTACCACCTCAAACAGGCTAGTTAATCTTTGCCCATTGAGCACTAGAGTTTAAAGCTACTTCAGCCCTCCCTGTAGGAACTTTTTCCCCTCCCCCCAATATTCCTGTCTTCCAAATCAGAAAGGGCACATAAACACTCAAAGTTACCCATGGCTGCAAGGCAGTTGATATCCTACCTTCCCCTCTAGGCCTCACCTATGAAGGCTTGCACTCACTACCCTCAAATGGCAGGTGCTTGAACACTGATAGATGCAGCAGCAGGAGGCTAAAGCACAGGATGGTTCACAGTTCAAAGTGAAGAAATGGAAACCCCCTGTCCAACAAACTTGTGCCTGTCCTACTGGATCAAGACCATTTGAGAGATGTTTATGCAAGAGAGACAGACAAAAAATGAAGTCACCTTCAAAAAGTTACTAAAAGGCAAGCCTCCTTCTAGCTCTGAAGTCAGCTCACACATATCTTCCCAAAAGAGCTGGAGACAGCACAAACTGAACAGATCTGAGCATCTTTAACATCTTTCTGCTTGGGGGTTAAGCTTAATCACAACGCAAACTGTATTCAGATGCAGCAGTGTGGAAGTCAAATGGGTAGCTCTTACACTGCTAGAGGGCTGTACTGCCTTTCATTTAGGATGTGTGGAGGTTAGTTTTTAAGCCAGGTAAGACCTGGAGGTGTTTAAGGCCAGGCTGGATGAGGCTCTGGCCAGGCTGATCTGGTGTGGGGTGTCCCTGCCCATGGCAGGGGGGTTGGAACTGGCTGATCCTTGTGGTCCCTTCCAACCCTGACTGATACTGTGATACTCTGAAGTAAGTTACTTCAAACAGCTCGTCCAGCAGGAGGACGAATTCTGAGCAGTGCCTACACGTGCACATGCTCATTCACAAAGTTCTTGTTTCAGCATTTCATCTGCACTTCCTCCGAGAGATTCGAGAGCTTTCACACTGGGGAGCCAAAGAGGAGGCATAAGGCTCCCCGGCACCTCAAAGCTTCGACTTTACAACAGAGAAAGGAAAAGCAAGCCAGCCAGCCGCTGGACGTGAGAGCCTCAGGGGAGAGGCACGGCGGCTGGAGTGACAGCTGGCAGCTCGGCCAGCAGCGGCCGCAGGAGCAGGCAGGCTGCTCACACACCCCCAGCAGAAGCGCCCACAGGACCTCACTGCTAACGCCCAGCCGCGGGTCCTGGCCAGCTCCTGCAGCCTGCCAGCAGGCTCAGCCCCTGCCTGCAGCTGGAAGGCCCTGCTGACCACCCTGCTCACAGCCCGGGCCGGGGGCTCCTCTGCCCACAGCCCCAGCCGGGGGCTCCTCTGCCCACAGCCCGGGCCGGGGGCTCCGCTCACAGCCCGGGCCGGGGGCTCCTCTGCCCACAGCCCCAGCCGGGGGCTCCTCTGCTCACAGCCTGCCCTGCCTGGGCACAGCCCTTCCCTCCCTCCTCCCTCACACTTTTCCCTCCTTTTCCACCCCCCCCTTCACCTTTCTCCAGACACCTCTCCCTTCAGGGACAGCGCCCCAGGCTCCCTCTGGGCTGCTGAACCTTCCCCACCTGCCCTCACAGCGCCTCGGATGCAAGAAACAAGCAGCACAGGGACTGAAAAAAAAGCACAAACTACTTTTTTTTAATTTTTCCCCCCAAACAAAAATAAACGCGGTCACTCCTGCGCTGCCGGAGATAGGGAGAGAGGAGATAGAGAGGGAGAAGGCAGGGAGAGGGAAGCAGGGAGCTCCCTCACCCCGCACCGGGCAAGCCCAGAGCCGAGCGCGGCCCTCAGCCCGCGCCAAACCCAGCGCCGTCCAGCAGCCTCACCTTGCTCTGCGCGTCCTCCCGGAGCAAAGCCATGTCACCCAGGCACAACCAGCCACTCGCCGCCTCCCTCCTCTTCTTCTTCGCCGCCGCCTCATATAGCCCGGGGCGGAGCCGCGGCGCCGGCCGCCTCCCGCCACCGGCGCCACACCTCCCGCCCCCGCGGCGCCCAGCTGAGGGGCGGCGGCGGCCATCTTGGGTGAGGGCAGAGCGCTCGGTCGCCTTCATCCAAGATGGCGGCGGTAAGGGGGGGGGGGGGCACTGGTTGGGTTTTACCTTTTTCTTTTTTTTTTCTTTTTTCTGTTATGAAAGATTTGTTTTCTGTGGCTTGGGTTTGGGTTTGGTTCTGTTGTGCGCGTGGGTGTGTTTGGTTGGTTTATTGTTAAAGGGTTTTTTTTTGGGGGGGGTGTTGGCGAACTCAGGAGGGAGCTGGGGTTCGATAGCCTGGAGAGGAGGAGGCTCAGGGCAGACCTCATTGCCCTCTACAGCTACCTGAAGGGAGGTTGTAGACAGGTGGGGGTTGGTCTCTTCTCCCAGGCAACCAGCACCAGAACAAGAGGACACAGGCTCAAGCTGTGCCAGGGGAAGTTTCACAGTATCACAGTATGACTTAGGTTGGAAAGGACCTCGAGGATCATCGAGTCCAACCTATCAACACAGACCTCGTGACCAGACCATGGCACCAAGTGCCACATCCAATCCCTTCTTGAACACTTCCAGGGATGGGGACTCCACCACCTCCCTGGGCAGCACATTCCAGTGATGAATTACTTCCTCCTCACCTCGAGTCTAAACCTCCCCTGGCACAGCTTGAGACCCCGAGCATCAAGAGAAGGAGAATCCTTGGGCTTGCATACATGGGGGGACATCCTGAGGTAGAAACAGAATAGAAACAGAAACAGAATAGAAACAGAAATAGAATAGAAACATAAATAGAATAGAATAGAATAGAATAGAATAGAATAGAATAGAATAGAATAGAATAGAATAGAATAGAATCAGAAATAGAATAGAAACAAACAGGAATAGAAATTAGAATAGAATAGAATAGAATAGAATAGAATAGAATAGAATAGAATAGAATAGAATAGAATAGAATAGAATAGAAACAGAAAAGAATAGAAACAGAAATAGAATAGAAACAGAAATAGAATAGAAACAGAAATAGAATAGAAACAGAAACAGGAATAGACATAGAATAGGAATAGAAAATAATTAACCAAGTTGGAAAAGACCTTCAAGATCATCAAGCCCAACCTATCACTCAGCACCCACCTAACCAACTAACCCATGGCACCCAGTGCCTCCTCCAGTCTCCTCTCAGACACCTCCAGGGACGGTGACTCCACCACCCCCCTGGGCAGCACATCCCATGGCCAGGTGTCATCATCAGCCAGGGCTCTGCCAAGAGAGCTGAGATTAAAGGTGGGCATTCTGTGAGCCGCTCTGGTTGCAATGCTAAACCCCACACCTAACCCGAGAGCCCCTGGCCAAACACAGCCCTCAGCCCCTGGCGGTGCGCAGCGAGTTTGCAAGGAGCGAGAGGCGCTGCGCTCTGCTCTGCTGGGGTCGCCAGGAGGCGCAGCTGCTGCACGTCCCGGCGGAGTGCGCGCTGCGGAGCTCGGCGGCTCCGCCGGCTCTGTGAGGGTACCCCCAGCACCCGGACGTGCACAGAATCGGTACCTCCACTCAGTGCGGGAGGTTGGCTGGCTGCACCGCGGGGACAGGAATCCGGGGTCCGGCCCCGCGGAGCACTACAAGTCCCGGCAGGCGGCGGGGCGCGGTGGCGGCGGCGGGGCGGAGCTGCCGTGGGAGAGGGCGGGAAGCGGAGCGCCGAGGCGGCTCTTGGCCCGGCTTGCGCTCCTCTGCCGTTGCCCTCTGGGAGGTGGGACAGGACTGGGGCTGGAGGTAGGGGGCGGCGGTGGGATGCGCAGTGCTGAAGTCACAGCGGCTCCGAGTGCCGCTTGTCCGCCGCTGACTTTTGGTGAGGGGGGCCCGCGGTCGGCGGAAGGCGGTGGGCACCGGCGGGCCGCTTGGCATCGCGGAGAGGGGAGGCGAGGCTGAGGCTGAGACTGGAGCCGTCTGGCCGCTGGCAGCTGTGGCGGTAAAGGCGTCGCTTTGATGGCAGCCGCTCCGCTCGGCCTGGGTTGGGGGAGGGAGAGCGGCAGCCTGGCCCTGCTGCTGGGCCTGCAGGGTCCCTGCTGCTGCCCCTGCCCCGTCCCTGCTGCTGCCCCTGCCCTGTCCCGCGCTCTGCCCCTGCCGCGTCCCGCGCGCTGCCCCTGCCCCGTCCCGCGCTCTGCCCCTGCCGCGTCCCGCGCTCTGCCCCTGCCGCGTCCCGCGCTCTGCCCCTGCCCCGTCCCTGCTGCTGCCCCTGCCCCGTCCCGCGCGCTGCCCCTGCCCCGTCCCGCGCGCTGCCCCTGCCCCGTCCCTGCTGCTGCCCCTGCCCCGTCCCGCGCGCTGCCCCTGCCCCGTCCCTGCTGCTGCCCCTGCCCCGTCCCTGCTGCTGCCCCTGCCCCGTCCCTGCTGCTGCCCCTGCCCCGTCCCTGCTGCTGCCCCTGCCCCGTCCCTGCTGCTGCCCCTGCCCCGTCCCTGCTGCTGCCCCTGCCGCGTCCCTGCTGCTGCCCCTGCCGCGTCCCTGCTGCTGCCCCTGCCGCGTCCCGCGCGCTGCCCCTGCCGCGTCCCTGCTGCTGCCCCTGCCCCGTCCCGCGCTCTGCCCCTGCCCCGTCCCGCGCTCTGCCCCTGCCCCGTCCCTGCTGCTGCCCCTGCCCCGTCCCGCGCTCTGCCCCTGCCGCGTCCCGCGCGCTGCCCCTGCCGCGTCCCTGCTGCTGCCCCTGCCGCGTCCCGCGCGCTGCCCCTGCCGCGTCCCTGCTGCTGCCCCTGCCCCGTCCCGCGCTCTGCCCGGGGCTGCGCGGGAGCGGCGCTGGGCGCTGCCCGGGGCTGGGGCTGGGGCATGGGGCGGGCAGCCTCCTGTCCGCACTGAGCTACCCCTCAGGGGCAGAGGCCCTGCGCGAGTGCAGGCTCGCCGCAGCTACCAGGGGTTCCTTTTGTCGGGCACCCAGGTGCCTATGCGGAAAGGTTGCCGGGCTTCTAGAGGCTCCTTAGTCAGCAATGCTAAGCCAGCCCTTTCACGTTTCGCTTCCCCAAAAGCTTTTGCTTTGCCTTGCAGCCTTGTTTTTCCCCTAGATCATTTGTATCAGGTGACAGAACAAGAGAACGTGGCCTGAAATTGTGCCAGGAGGAGGGTTAGGTTGGATATTAGGGGGGGAAAAAAAACTTCTTTGCTGCAAGAGTGGTCAGGCATCGGAACAGGCTGCCCCGGGGGGTGATGGAGTCTCCATCCCTGGAGGAGTTCAAGAAATGTGTTGCACTTTGGGCCATGGCTGGATGGCCATAGTGGTGTTAAGTTGATGGCTGGACCTGATGCTCTTAGAAGTCTCTTCCAGCTGAAATGATTCTTCCTTTCCTGGGGGTTCAGGTCACAGAGTGTACAAACAGTTCCACAGATGCTCCTCAAGAACAACCTGGGCTGTTCATCTGAAATGGAGAGTAGGTGTTAGTCAGACACTGCAGCAGTGTTACAGTAAACTTGCTTTAGGGTTCATAGGATATATTTTAATAGCCCTGTGATTCAAAACAGTGATCTGGTATTGAGGGGACAGCTTGTTATGAGTGAGCTGCATGGAAAGTTCTTCACTGAGAGAGTTGTTGGCCCTTGGGATGTGCTGCCCAGGGAGGTGGTGGAGTCCTCATCCCTGGAGGTGTTCAAGAGGGGATTGGATGTGGCACTTGGTGCCATGGTCTAGTCCTGAGGTCTGTGGTGACAGGTTGGACTCGATGATCTTTGAGGTCTCTGTGATGCTCTTAGAGGTCTTTTCCAGCTTTAGTGATGGCTCTGTGTGGGACTGCAGCATTTTGCTTCCTGCAGCTGATGCAAAGCCAGAATAACTCTTTGCTTTTGTGCTCTGGCAGGTGTCACAAACACCCCGTCTCTGACCCAGCATTTATTCTGTTCTGATCAATACACTTGTGTAAGCATGTCAATGGTCATCAAACAATAGCCTGAGATAGAACAGAACAGAATGAACCAGGTTGGAAAAGACCTTTGGGAAGCTGAGAGCTTGGATGCTGTTGGTTCAGGCATACATTTCCCCCCTGCCCTGTTTTATTTGAAATCACAGCCTCTGTTTAGAGGTAAACCCCAAGAGGGAAGAGCTTAATCTTCCTGCACTGCTTTTTGTGATGAAAGACTATGATGAAACAACTTGCTTACAATATCCAGTCCTGACCTTTGCTGCTCCTGCTGGGTTTTCTTCCCTCCTGCAGCAAACTGACACCTGGTGTGGTGTGGTGACATCATTCATGAGTTCCTTTTTCAGCTAGGGACAGCTTTTGTCAAGTAACTGATCCCATTCCAACACTGGGGGGGAAAAAATCCTATTTTAAAAGGTGATAGTCTTCTGAGAAGGATGAGTTGCTGTAAATCCTGGTAGGGCAACTTTGAGTCAGATGAGAAGATGTGAAGTCAGGTTATTAGGACAGTTGGTAGTGATAGTAAAGACACACAAGATTTACTGAGTGAGAGCTCCAGAGAAAGTATCACAGTATCACAGTATCAGTCAGGGTTGGAAGGGACCACAAGGATCATCTAGTTCCACCCCCCTGCCATGGGCAGGGACACCCCACACTAGATCAGCCTGGCCAGAGCCTCATCCAGCCTGGGCTTAAACACCTCCAGGGACAGGGCCCCAACCACCTCCCTGGACAAGTGGGAAATGATCATGTGGGGAGAGTGTTCTGGCTCTGCAAATCACCATTTCTCTTTACCAGGAGGAAACTATGGTGACCTGCAGACCCTTCCTGGCCGAGGAGAGAAAACTCTGAGCTCCTTAAAATGCTTCCTGTCAGAATGAAGTTCTTACAGCTGCTCTCCCACAAGGCAGAGAGACTGGAAACGCTGTTTCAAATACCTTGTTACCAGAATCAAGTCCCATGTACAGGGCTGGCTACCTCCACCTGTCTGCACAGCAAGAAGAAAAAACCCAAGGGTTATGAGCACGTGGACCAAGAGAAATACAAGAGCTTGGTTTACTCTGTTACATCGTACAAAACCAGCGCCCAAACGCCAGAGAGCATACTCGAGGAAGACAATTATTTATATGGGCCACCAGAGAAGCAGAGCCTGCAAGTTAAAGCTGAAACAAAGCTCCCCAAGAACTGGGTGCCTCTAATAAACCCCAAGAAGAGCGTTTCCCACCTCAGCAGTGGTTCAGCCCTCCCCTTGAAGATCACTCTGCAAGGCTCGAGAGTGCCCAGCGTCACCCGCATCCTTCAAGGGACTCTTTCTCCCCTGCAAGCCTTCTATCTGGAAAGATGGAAGCAGAGAATGATCCTGGAACTCGGGAAAGAGGGGTTTGCAGAGTACACCAAAAGTAAGTCCAGCCACAGGGGTGATTGCAGCCATCTGGATAACTGTCTGTGGGAAGTGCTTACAAGCCCTTTGTGCCCTCAAGTGCTTTGGAAGTCCTTTGTTTCCATTTCGTGAGGCAAGAGCAGGAGCACACTTCTTACCCATCAATCTGTGCTGTAATCTCTGTTCTAGGAGCACTGAAATGGGTTGGGAAACACGTGGGGAACAGGGAAGCTTTACACATTCTTTATCCTACCTGCCTCCCCTTTATTTCTCTGCTAGCATTTATGTACAAAGAGGTCTTTCCAGCTGATGTTACTGAGGCTGTTTGCAGGTGCAGAGCTGTCTTGTGACAAAGATGGAAGTAAGCATTCTGAAATGGGCTCATCTCCACAGAATCAACTGTCAGGGTTGGAAGGGACCTCAAGGCTCAGCCAGCTCCAACCCCCTGCCATGGGCAGGGACACCTCACACTACACAGCCACCTCCAGCCTGGCTGCAAACACCTCCAGGCAGGAGGCTTCCACCACCTCCCTGGGCAACCTGTGCCAGGCTCTCACCACCCTCATGGGGAAGAACTTCTTCCTCACATCCAATCTGAATCTCCCCATTTCTAGTTCTTGCTCCATTCCCCCCAGTCCTGTCACTCCCTGACACCCTCAAAGTCGCTGTCATTGGAGGTGTTCAGGAGGAGACTTGATGGGGTGCTTGGTGCCATGGGTTAGTTGTTTAGGTGGGTTGGATTGGTTGATGGGTTGGACAGGATGATCTTGAAGGTCTCTTCCAACCTGGTTTGGTTTATTCTAAATAAAGGTTTATTCTAAATAAAACTCCCTCCCCAGCTTCCTTGTAGCCCCCTGCAGATACTGGAAGGCCACAATGAGGTCTTCTCAGAGCTTTCTCTTCTCCAGACTGAACAGCCCCAACTCCCTCAGTCTGTCCTCATAGGAGAGGTGCTCCAGCCCTCTGCTCATCCTCCTGGCCCTTCTCTGGACACCTTCCAGCACCTCCAGATCCTTTCTGTAATAGGGGCTCCAGAACTGGAGGCAGTACTCCAGGTGGGGTCTCAGCAGAGCAGAGTAGAGGGGGAGAGTCACCTCCTTCAGCCTGCTGGCCACATTCTCTTGATGCAGTCCAGGATGGGATTGGCTTTCTGGGCTGCAAGTGCACACTTGTCCTTTCACCAGACAAAACAGAAGAGGCTGGCTCCATCCTCCTGACACTCACTCTTTAGATGCTGATCAGTATTAACAAGATCTTCCCTCAGTCTCCTCTCCTCCAGGCTAAATAGCCACAGTTCTCTCACCATACCATAAGGTAGATGTTCCAGTCCCCTCTCTGTCTTAGTGGCCCTCTGCTGGGCTTTATCCAGTAGTTCCTTGTTCAGGGAAGCTAGAACTGGATGCAGTACTCCAGATGAGGCCTCCCTGGGGCAAGTAGAAGAGGAGAAGGAGAACCTCGCTTGACCTGCTGGCCACACTTGCAGTTCCACTCAAATGATCCAATGCAGCAGGAGTAGCAGAGAGTAACATTTGTAACCCCTAGAAATTCACAAATGCCTTTGAGGGGACAATAAATCAAACCCCACATGGTTTATTTCTGACTAATCAGTGAGACCAAAGTCAAATCAGCATGAACATAAGAGATGCTCATCTCATTGTTGGCACTTGATTTGTCTGTCTCGTTTCCTTCTCACATCCTCAAAGCTTTCAGTGCAAAAAAAAACCCAGGACTGGTTTGAGAGCCAGGGTTGTGTAATAGCAAGAACACAAGTGCATGAGATGCTGTTGAGTCTAAAATGTGGGGGTGTCTTCCCATTCTTCTTAGATCTTTTCCACCAAGGAGAGCTTTTTCATGCAGCTCTGGAATCCATCCTACTGCCTGGAGCGACAGCCACCGAGGAGCAGAGGGAAAACGCCGCAGTTTCCGGCTACTTAGCCAGTGTGCAGCAGGTCTTGGAGGAGATTGGCCAGGTGAAAGCTCTGGAAAGTGCTGTCCAGCATGAGACTCTTCAGTATCTGGGCCTGGTGGACTGCGTGGCTGAGTATCGGTGAGCTGCTGGCTCCCTGAGACCCCTGGCGCTGCCGGTGCCGCCTGCCGCTCTGGGCGCGGGTCCCGGGGGGAGCTGGGGGTGGGCCAGCTCTGGTGGGGGAGGCTGGACAGAGCTCTGAGGCCAGGGAAATTAGGGAGAGAGGAAACAGCCCCAAGCTTCACCAGGGAGGGGTTAGGTTGGATTTTAGAAGAAACTTCTTCCCTGAAAGAAGGGCAACAGAGCTGGTGAAGCATCTGGAGAACAGCTCTGTGAGGAGCAGCTGAGCGACCAGCCTGCTGAAGAGGGGACCTGAGGGGAGACCTCCCCTTCTCCAGCTCCTTGGAGTATGGTAGGGGTTGGTCTCCCTAGTAACAAGCAACAGGACTTGGGAAGTTGCCTCAAGCTGCACCAGGGAGGTTTAGGTTGGATTTTAGAAGAAACTTACTGAAAGGATTCTCAAAGACTGGGACAGGCACCCCAGCAAGGTGGTTGAATCCCCATCCCTGGAGGTGTTTCAGAGAGGCAGAGAGGTGGTGCTGAGGGCCATGGTTTAGCACCAGCCTTGGCAGAGGTAGAGAATGGTTGGCTTGATGACCTTAAAGGTATTTTCCAACCCAAACAATTCTGTGGCTCTCTGAAGAGGAAGAACCTGATGACAGGATTGCTGTAGTTCCTGGTGGGGAAGTCCCCACTGAAGCACAGCACAGGGGAGGGCAAGCTGAGGTGATCCTCAGCAGCTGCCAGCTGCTGCACAGCTATCAAGTCTTGATTTTTGAGATCTGAACCACCAGTAGGGAGGTGACTTGCTTGGACATAACAACAAGCAATGTGACATCAGAGTGGGGCAGGCTGAGCATGACACAACTTTCTTTGCTGTCTCATCTATTACTTATGACTAAACTTAAGTTTAAACCCGTCCTGCCTTGTTCCCTTATGCAACACTCCTGTATTGCTCTCTCCTGCAGAGGCCAGTTGTGTGTGATTGACTGGAAAACTTCAGAGAAACCAAAGCCATTTCTGAGGAATACTTTTGACAACCCACTGCAGGTTGCAGCATATATTGGAGCCATAAATCATGATGCTAATTATGACTTCCAGGTCAGTAGGCCTGCTACCTGCCAAGACAAGCAGCAGCACTCATATGTTTGTTTTCATTTCTCCTCACCTAATGCCTTCAGCATCTGCTGCACATCACTGAAGTTTTGGTAGGCTTTGTAATGAAGTAGCCCAGTCTTAGGTCAAGTTAAGCTGACATCTAATAACTCCCCTGTTTTTGCTAGTCCTGCTGAAGCTGCCCTCACCCTAGAGAAGGGTCTAGAGAGCAAGTCTCACAAGGAGCAGGATTGTTAGTCTAAAGAGGAGGAGGCTGAGGGGAGACCTCACTGCTCTCTACAACTCCCCAAAAGGAAGCTGGAGTGGAGTGGGGATTGGTCTCTTTTCCCTAATATCAGGTGACAGAAAGAGAGAAATTAGCCTGAAATTATAGCAGGGGAGGGTTAGGTTTAGGATATTAGGAGAAATTTCTTTCCTGGAAGAGGCTGCCCAGGGAGGTGGTGGAGTCACTGGTCCCTGGAGGTATCCAAGAGATGTGTGGACATGGCACTTGGGGACATGGCTGAAAGCTTTTTTTGCTTGTGTCAAGAGTAGGATGGAAGAGAAAGAACAAATAAAAGAGCCTGCAAACAGGGAAGTGCAGAGGGAGGGCATTACTCACATCAGGTATTGCTGTAAGCCTGCCAGCAAATGAGGGACCGAGGGATGACTGCTCTGCCCTGGTGAGACCACATCTGGAGTGTTGTGTCCAGTTCTGAGCTCCTCAGCTCAAGAGGGACAGGGATATATAGTAGAAAGTGTCCAGTGGAAGGCTGTGAGGATGATTAAGGGACTAGAACATCTCTCTTCTGAGGAAGGGCTAAGAGACCTGGGGCTCTTTAGCCTGGAGAAGAGAAACTGAGAGGTGCCAGGCTCGTTTTGGCAGTGCCCAACAACAGGACAAGGAACAACAGGGATAAGCTGTATCACAGGAAGTTCCACCTTGACATGAGGAGAAACCTCCTCCCTATGAGGGTGACTGAACTGGAGCAGGCTGCCCAGAGAGGCTGTGGAGTCTCCTTCTCTGGAGGTGTTCTTGTGTGACCTGCCCTACTTAATCCCACTTTGGCAGGGGGGCTGGACTAGATAATCTCTGGAGGTCCCTTCCAACTCCTGACATTTTGTGATTCTATTATTCTGTGATCTGCAAGGTTTAAAGAAACCCTTTCACTTTGAGAGATGCATCAGTGTGGAGGGAAGTGCTTTAGCACCAGCCTTGCTGGAGTTGGATAATGGCTGGACTCAATGATCTTGAAGGTCTTTTCCAACTGAAAGGATTGGGTGGTTCTGTGATAAAGAGTTCAGGTCTGTGGCTTTCCCTGGAGTCAGTCAGAGCTCTGTTCTCTAAGTCTTTGGAGCATTTCAGTGTTAGTCTCCATGTGGGGAGTTGTTTCAGGTGTCTTTTTGTTGCACATCTCCTGTTTGAAGACATGTCCCTGTCCAGGTAAAAGCTTCTCCGTGAGGCTTTAGCTTTCAGAAGCACTGAAGTTGCAAGTTCAATACTATTGGACTTCTCATCAAGTGATGCTGGGTTTCTGACAGCCTTCTGTTTTGAACTGCAGGTGAGGTGTGGGCTCATTGTGGTTGCCTACAAGGATGGCTCCCCTGCTCATCCCCATTTCATGGATCCTGATCTGTGCTCCCAGTACTGGAGGAAGTGGCTTTTGCGCCTCGAGGAGTACAAGGACAAGCACTGAGGCCAAGCAAGGCACGCAGAGGCAAGTGGCCTCAGCACAGAGGCAAAGCAAGAAGCCTTTGTGAAGCCCACCATTTGAATACATAGTTTTGTTGGGGCTTTTTTTTTAGGAACTTTGGCTGAATTTTTCATATAAAGTCTCCTCACCCCCTCAATAAAGCAAAGCAAAACTGAGGCCTGTGGTGACAGGTTGGACTTGAGGAGCTTTGAGGTCTCTTCCAACCTTGGTGATGCTGTGTGTGAAAACAAACCAGAAAACCCCCCAAACAAACCCAAAACCCAGCCAAGCAAGGAAATTTGGAACAGGAAATGTGCATCTGACTTAAGTGGACCAGGCAGGGCAAAGTCAACTTGTCCCTGTTTCCCCCCCACACTGTTCCTGCAGCCTGAGATTGATAGGGAAGTTTCTATCAGGAAGTCAAAAGGATTCAATCAAATAACCTTTTCTTTGTTATTTTTGACAGGGGGGAAAAAAAAACCCAAACCCCAACAAAACCAACCAAACCTGTGGCAGAACTGAGGCTTTGGAAATGAAGGTGTAGTAAAGCCAAAGTCACCTGGGCTGAGAGAAATGCAAATCAGAGTAAGTCTGAGTTTCAGTCAGCTCAGTTCCTGCTCCTCTCAAAGGGCTCTGCTAACAGGCTGGCTGGTGTTTGTGTGTGCTCTCACCACAACAACTGGGAAAGCTCTGCTGAGAACTGTAACCAAAGTTTTCTTAAGCACTTACTTAAGCTCCTGAAGCAAAGTGATCATGTTAATAGGAATGGCTTGGCAGGAGAGGAGTGGAGTCGTAACTCATGCCCTCAGTAATCCCCAGCAAGTGCTCTGAAAGGGGGGGAGCTCTCCTGGCTGTGCCCTGGCTCTGGGATGACAAGGAGCATACCCATGTGGAAAGATCTCCAGTGTTTGCCAGCAAAAGGAAGTTTCTTTGTTAAAGCAGCCCTGTGACTTTGAAAGCAGGTGTTCTGAGGAGTGAAGAGCTCAGGAGACATCTTGTGGGGGGGGGGGGGGGGTGGCTTTTTCTGGGTGTTTGGGGGCTGGTTGTTTTTTCAGTTTGTGAATAAATGTAACCCAGAAGTTACTTTGGAAGCTTGCTGTCTGAAACCAAGGCTGCAAGACACAGCACAAGCCCTGGTGATGTCAGGCAGTGTTGGGCTGTGTGTTGCACACTTGGAAAGCTTGGGTTTTTTCCCTCATTCTTTGTTCTCTCTGGAGTGCATTTAGGAGTTCTCACAATAGCACTGCAGGTTACAAACGAAAGCATGACCAGCTGGGAAGAAAAGTCACCCCTGCAAAATCCCAACAGGCAAGCTTGCTGCTGAAGGAGCTTGGCATGGTGTCATGGCCATGGTGGTTCTAGGTGGGTGGTTGAGCTCAGTGGTCTTGGAGGTCTTTTCCAACCACCATTCTGTGATAAGTTCTTCGTCTTCTACTCTCCCACAGCGCCGAACGGCGACAGCTCGGGCAGTGAAACCCTGTGCTGGTGGTGCTTGTTTACTCAGACCTGGTCTGGTGATGGTAGGATTGCTCTGTGCTTTTAGGCAGATTTCTATCTACAAAGATGATGAGCCCTGGAGACTGAGCAGGGTGAGAGATGAGTAACCACGACGCTGCTGCGCGAGCGCTCAGGAGCTCTACCTGTTTTACAGGTCCCTTCCCACATCACAGCGTCAGGGCCAGTGGGTGGCTCAGCACCGCTGAGCACGGTCAGTTGTCTGTGGGAGGTGGCTCTGAGGGGGGGCAGAGGCAGGAGCTGAACTCCCTGTGGTGACTGGGACTGGGTAAATGAGTGTGGAACAGTTGAGCAATGTTTGGGTGGGATTGCCTTCATCAGAGGCATCATCGTACGGCCTCTGACCCATGCAGGAGTTCAGCCTCGTCCTGCCAAAGGCACCTGGGCACTGTGGGCACCTGTTGGCTGCACCTTCTTCATTTGTTTAACAAAAGCAGCCTTGTGTCTGAGGAAGGCTGCCAGCTTCACTGGCAACATCAGTTTGCAAACCTGTCCTTGAGTCTTGGGTGAGTCTGTTCAGTCAGAGAGGCAGGAGAGGCTCTTTCCAGACTTGATGACTCTATGAGTAACTGCTGCTTCTAAGGTTATCAAGTCCAACCTTCATGTCTAGCACCTCTGAAAGTCTGGCTGCCTCAGGCACCCCTGAGTGAGCTCTGGAGCATTTCTGTAGAGGCACAAGCTAGTGCTGCCAGAAGTGGCAGATGGCTGTCACCAGTGTCATGCAAGCTCAAACCTCTTTGTGGCCAATTTAAACTAACTGGCCAGACTTAAACTGAGGGGCCCAAGGCATCTACAGGCAGTATCTGTCCCCTGCAAAAGAAACAGCCAGATAATCAGGGTAGTTCATCCAGCTGCAGTGTCCAGCTTGTCAGTCATGGCTTGTCTTCCATGTGCTGTAGCTGCTGCTTTCCTCTGTTGCCTTTGGTGCTCCCACTCAGGTCATGTAGATGGCCCCACCTCGATATGGCTGTAGTTCTTTCAGCAGGGATGTGTTTCAGTAGGGGAGAGAGGGAAATTAAAAGCATCTCCCTGAAGGTTGTCAAGGCCAGGTTGGATGAGGCCTTGAGCAACCTGGACCAGTGGAAGGTGTCCCTGGGGAACAGGAGTTAAAGTTACCCTTACACAGTTCACAGTAGCTCTGTGACCCTTAAGTCTGCCCTGGAGTCCTGTGATCCTCTAGTGGAGAAAGTTTGGGAGGAAGAAGTTCTGCAACCTTTAAAAGAAGCTCCAGCTCCCCTGGGATCCCACTGCCACACATTGTTAGCTGACTGCCCAGAGGGGCAGAGTTCAGGTTACCTGCACATTTTAAACTCCTATACTATTACAACATCATCCTGTTCTTAAGACCATTCTCATTCATCTTGCACAGAACAGTGTGCTGGTAGCTGCCTTCCACAGCTTTTCTTCACCCAGACCTCTCTGAAGCCATTTGTATGGGAGGTGATGGTTGGTGCCTTCACAAAACACACTGAGAGAAGGTGACACTTGTCAGGGGCCACTCAGATGAGTGGTGCAGCTGGAACAGGAACCAGATTGCCTGGAGGGCAGCTCAGTAAATTCTCCCAAGAGGTGACAGCCTCTGCTAAGCTTTCCCTTTCCTTGGGCCATATGAAAAAAACAGTCTGATGTGGGGACATTCTCTTTCAAGCTGAGGTTCTACCAACATCAAGGGAGATGGAGCCAGTGCAGAGGAGGCCAACAAAGCTGGTGAAGGGCCTGGAGAATAAACCTGATGAGGAGCAACTGAAGGAGCTGAGGCTGTTTAGTTTGGAAAAGAGGAGGCTGAGGGCAGACCTCATTGCTGTCTACAACTACCTGAAAGGACCTTGTGGAGAGGCTGCTGCTGGTCTCTTCTCCCAGGTGATTAGTGACAGAACAAGAGGGAATGGCCTCAAGCTGGGACTGGGTAGGGTTAGACTGGACATGAGGAAGCATCTTTTCCCAGCAGGAGTGGTCAGGCATTGGAATGTGCTGCCCAGGGAGGTGGTGGAGTCCCCAAGCCTGGATGTGTTTAAAGGTGGTTGGGATGTGGTGCTTGGGGCTCTGGTTTAGGGGTGAGCCTTGCAGAGCAGGGTCGTCGGTGGGACTTGGGGATCCTGAGGCTCTTGTCCAACCTGAGTGTTCCTGTGATCCTGTGAACAAAAGCATCCTTTCCACTTCAGAGATTTCTTTCCAAATCATTGTTTAGAAAAAAACCCAACCCAAACCAAACCAACCAAGCCAAACCAAAGCCCCCAAACAACCATATATATATATATATATAATTTGTAGTCCTACATGTAAACTTCATTGCTTTAGGCCGCTGTGCTCCACTGTGTCACTCATCCTTGTCATCACCTTTGGAGTTCCTCTGCAGGACAGGGCTCAGTTTGTTCTGCAAAACAGCTGCCAGTTTTTTGGAGGTTTTCTTGAGGAAAGCACTGCCAGGGTGGACGCTGCTGACGTGCAGGTAGAGGTCCTCCTGCGTGGGGCCCGTGTAGCCGCAGTCCTCGCAGACGTAGAGCTTGTCGCGCCGCTGCTTGTAGGCGTACTGCTGCTGCACGCCGTGGATCTTCTTCAGGTGGGACTCCAGGGAGCAGCGCTGCGTGAAGGCTTTGTTGCAGACCTCGCACTTGTAGGGACGAATTCCTGCAAGGGCAACAGAGGCTCTGCTTTACCCCTCTGGGGAGCACACCACGAGTCACCCAGCCGCAGAACGGCAGGGCTTGGAAAGGACCCCCGGAGATCGCCCAAGTCCGCCCCTGCCCCTGCCTGCCAGAGCAGGGTACAGCACTACCCAGGGTGGAAAAGACCTTCAAGGTCATCAGGTCCAACCTATCCCCCAGCACCATCTGATCAACTAAACCATGGCACCAAGCACCCCATCCAGGCTCTTCTTAAACACCTCCAGGGATGGGGACTCCACCACCTCCCTGGGCAGCACATCCCAATGGCCAATCTCTCTTGCTGGGAAGAATTTCTTCCTAACATCCAGCCTAAACCTCCCCTGGCACAGCTTGAGACTGTGTCCTCTTGTTCTGATCCTAAGAGACCAACCCCCACCTGGCTGCAACCTCCCTTCTGGGAGTTGTAGAGAGCAAGAAGGTCTCCCCTGAGCCTCCTCTTCTCCAGGCTGAGCAACCCCAGCTCCCTCAGCCTCTCCTCACAGGGCTGTGCTCCAGACCCCTCACCACCCTCCTTGCCCTTCTCTGGACACATTCAAGCATCTCAACATCTTTCTTGAATTGAGGGGCCCAAAACTGAAAGCCACCACCTTCAGGAGTGTTTTCAACCCAGTTCTAGTTCTCATGCTGCAACCCACACAAGTAAGCAGAGACAGCACAGGCCAGGGGTTGGACCTGCAGAGGGCAACAGCTTCAGAAGGGTATTTGGATGAACCAGTAACCCAAAGGCTGCTTAGCTTCCCTAAAGGATCATAGAATTGTTAGGCTTGGAAGAGACCTCAAGGCTCAGCCAGCTCCAACCTCCATGCCATGGGCAGGGACACCTCACACTACAGCAGGTTGCTCACAGCCACTTCCAGCCTGGCCTTAAAAACCTCTAGAGATGAGGCTTCCACCACCTCCCTGGGCAACCTGTGCCAGTCTCTCACCACCCTCATGGGGAAGAGCTTCTTCCTAACATCCAATCTCAATCTATTCACTTCTAGTTTTGTTCCCTCCCCCCCAGTCCTATCACTCCCTGACACCCTGAAAAGTCCCTCCCCAGCTTTCTTGTAGCCCCCTTCAGACACTGGAAGGCCACAATAAGGTCTCCTTGGAGCCTTCTCTTCTCCAGACTGAACAGCCTCTCAGAGAAAGCTGGAGGCACAGCATGAACCGCACTCTGCTCTCTGCAGATGGTGCCAAAATCAAGCCCAGCATAACCTCATCCCGCGGGGCAGCCGCGGGGAAGGCTTGCAGCAGCACACCAGGACGCTGCTGCTCATTGCCTCTAGAGGGCAAAGCATTTTCGCCCACCGCCTGCCTCGGCTGGCCGGCACACACGTGGATGCTCCACCGTGCTGCAGTTTGTCCCGGATGGGTGATCCCAGTGCCCCTGCACCGGGCATGGCAGCAATGCAGCAGCAGCTACACCAAATCTGGGGGGCAGCTTGTGCACCCGTGGGTTTCCTCATCGTAGAATAGACTCCCTTAGAAAAGGCCTCTAAGATCATCCAGCCCAGCTATCACCACAAGACCACCACTGCTATTTACCCATGTCCCAAGGTGCCATGTTCACAGGATCACAGAATTGGTTTGGTTGAAAGGGACCTTTAAGATCAAAACCAAGCCCCCCATTCAGCCATCTCCCAAAGCACCTTGGCCACACATTTCTTGAACACCTCCACAGGCACTGACTCCACCACCTCCCTGGACAACTTCCTCCTTAGTCTCAGGGCTTTTACCTGTCCACACATCCTTCCCTGCATCCCCACTGGATTTTTGCACATGTTTGCCTGGGGTTTGCCTCACCTTCTCCCCAAGAAGAAGGGACCAGTCTCTTCAGTGGCCCTGTGATAGAACATGGGGCAGTGGGTACAAACTGGAACACAGGAAGTTGCTGCTCAGCAGGAGGGAAAACTCCTGCATGTGAGGGTGACAGCACTGTGAGCAGGCTGCCCAGAGAGGCCATGCAGCCTCCTCTAGAGACTTTCAAGACCTGTCCAGATGTGTTCCTGTGTAACCTGCCCTAGGTGATCCTGCTTTGGCAGGGGGGTTGGACTCCAGTGCTCTTCAGAGGTCCCTTTCAGCCCTTACTGCTCTGTTATTCTGTGATTCACTTCAAGTATTTGGGAGCTGTTTCCTCAGATGAAAGCAGTCTGCTCTCCATCTCTTCATCATCATGACAGTTTCAACAGGCTTCAAACACAATTCTAGGCAGGCCTGCTTGGCCTGAATGATCCTTAATTCAGTGCAAAGCATCAGGGAGGTGAAATACAAAGCAGAAGAGAGCAGGGTCTCCAGAGGTCCCTCACAACCCCCCTACCATTCTGTGACTCTCTGTGACTCCAGGGTTCTATGACTGATTTTATGACTCTCTAGGATTCTGTGACTATGACTCTATGACTCTGACTCTATGGCTCTGTAGGATTCTCTGATTCTGTGACTGATTCTATGAATTTATGACTCTAGGATTCTATGATTCTGTGACTCTGACTCTATGGCTCTGTAGGATTCTATGATTCAGTGACTATGATTCTATGACTCTGTGACTCTCTCTGACTGTGAGTCTATGATTCTGTGACTATGACTCTGACTCTCTAGGAGTCTATGATTCTGTGACTCTGTTACTCTCTCTGATTCTATGACTGACTTTCTATGACTGTAGGATTCTATGACTGACTCTCTGTGGCTCTGTAGGATTCTATGACTCTGTGACTCTGATTTTATGACTCTGTGACTCTCTCTGACTGTGATTCTGTGACTCTGTTACTCTCTATGACTCTGTTACTCTCTATGATTCTGTGACTGTTTCTATGACTCTGTGACTGTTACTCTATGATTCTGTGACTCTCTGTTTCTGTGATTCTGTGGCTCTCTGCTACTCTCTCTGATTCTGTGACTCTCTGTTACTCTCTGATTCTGTGACTCTCTGTTACTCTCTGATTCTGTGACTCTCTGTTACTCTCTGATTCTGTGACTCTCTGTTACTCTCTGATTCTGTGACTCTCTGTTACTCTCTCTGATTCTGTGACTCTCTGTTTCTGTGATTCTGTGACTCTCTGCTACTCTCTCTGATTCTGTGACTCTCTGTTACTCTCTGTGACTGTGACTCTCTGTTACTCTATGATTCTGTGACTCGGCTTCTCCTCCTCCTTGTCCCTTCCGACCCTGCCTCCCGCTTCTCCCTGCGCAGAGCCGCCCCGGGAAGGGGAGTTCTCACCGGTGTGAGTCCGGACATGTCTCTTCAGGTCGAAGGTGTCGTTGAAGCCTTTGCCACAGAAGGTGCACAAGTGCCTCTTCACCTGGCTGTGGCACTTGATGTGACGGTTGAGCATCCGCTGCAGGCGAAAGCCTTTGCCGCACAGCTCGCAGCTATGCACCGTGGCGTCGCTGCAGGTGCCGGTGGTGAACTAAGGAACGGGAAAGAAGGACTGGCTTGAAGTGAGCATCAACATGACAAAGACCAAAGCACAACACTGAGGGGTAGGGCTCTGCATGGCATTGCAAAGTTCTTGGGAGTCTCTTCAAAACAACAAGCCAAAGCAACCAGGAAGTTCCTGCTGGGTGAGACCTTCATGCTTCCCTTTGCCAGCAGGTATTGGACCTGATGATCTTAGAGGTCTTTCCCAACCTTCATGACTCCACGAGTCTAAGTGGGTGACTTCATGTGCACAGTTTGGGACTGATGTAATGGTGGCCAGCATGGTGTCAGGGGATAAAGCAAAGCCTGTGCAGAGGATACCTTCCAGAGGCAAGGACTCTGGGTGGAACAGGTTGCCCAGGGAGGTGGTTGAGGCTTCTTCCCTGGAGATATTCAAGGTGAGGCTCAACAAGCCCCTGGGCAGCCTGATCTAGTTGGGGATGTCCCTGCTGAAAGCAGGGAGGATGGGATAGGTGACCCTTCTGGCCTGGAGCATTCTGTGGTTCTATGATACTTGGCCAGCTAGAGACCCATAAGCACACAGGCCTAGGCTATGGGCACCTCTCTGTGTGTGCTGCTGCACCCAGCTAATGTCCTGCGTGGAGAAAGGAATCAGAGAGTCACAGAATTGTCAGGGCTGGAAGGGCCCTCAAGGCTCAGCCAGCTCCAACCCCCTGCCATGGGCAGGGACACCTCACACTGCAGCAGGTTGCTCACAGCCACATCCAGCCTGGCTGCAAACACCTCCAGGCATGAGGCTTCCACCACCTCCCTGGGCAACCTGTGCCAGGCTCTCACCACCCTCATGGGCAACAACTTCTTCCTAACCTCCAATCTGAATCTCCCCATTTCTAGTTTTGCTCCATTCCCTGGCCTGAAAGAGTTCTCCCCATGCAGTGCCTTCTCTAAGCACACTTCCCAGTGGCTACAGTTAACTGGAAAAGCAGGCAGCAGTGGCAGAAGGAAGGCAGGTTGGGTGACATAAAGCCTCTAAGGGCACGTTGTGCTGGCTCAGCAGAGACCAGAACAATGGCACTCCTTGGTCTCCCGTGCTCATTAATTAACAGCAGGGTGTCATTAGGGATTAGTCTTCTCATCCCTGCTCCTAGCACCAAAAATATCGTGCCACCACCATGACCTAACTTGACTAAGGGAGACACTGCTGATTCAGATCTCAGGGAAGAGTGGCTGGAAAGCTGCCTGGCAGAGAAAGACCTGGGGTGTTGATCAACAGCCAGCTGAATATGAGCCAGCAGTGTGCCCAGGGGGCCAAGAAGGCCACCAGCATCCTGGCCTGGATCAGCAATAGTGTGACCAGCAGGACCAGGGAAGGGATTGTCCCCTTCATACTCAGCACTGCCCAGGCCACACCTGGAGTCCTGAGTTCAGTGTTGGGGTCCTCACTCCAAGGAAGACATTGAGGCATTGGAGCAGGTCCAGAGGAGGGCAAGAAAGCTGGTGAAGGATCTGGAGAACAGGGCTGGAGTGGCTGAGGGAACTGGGGTCGTGTAGTCTGGAGAAAAGGAGAGTGAGGAGAGACCTTCTCCCACTCTTCAAGAAGGAGGTTGAAGCCAGGTGGGGGTTGGTCTCTTCTCCCTTCCTGAGAGGAAATGGCCTCAAGTGGCACCAGGGGAGGTTTAGGCTGGAGATTAGAAGAAACTTCTTCCTTGAAAGGGTTTTCAAAGACTGGCCCAGGCTCCCCAGGGAGCTGAATCCCTGCAGGTGTTTAAAAAGGCCCAGATGTGGTGCTAAGGGACATGGTTTGTCACCAGTCCTGACAGAGTGAGTCAGTAGTTGGACTTAAAGGTCTTTTCCAAGCCAAACGATTCTGATTCTGCGACTCTTGTGAAGAGCACTCTTTAGAGGGAACGCTCAGTGGCTGGAAGATGCAAATAGTTAGCTACTAGTTTAATTATCCAGCTCCATACTGGCCACTCA
The DNA here is from genome assembly GCF_026170545.1 of Melanerpes formicivorus. Taxonomy (NCBI): domain Eukaryota; kingdom Metazoa; phylum Chordata; class Aves; order Piciformes; family Picidae; genus Melanerpes; species Melanerpes formicivorus. Next base: position 10,751,083 of record NW_027142378.1, read on the forward strand.
GGATGGGGGCTGGGGGGTGGGGGGGAGGTCAGCAGGAGCAGGAGTCACCGTGCCCACAACATTCACCAGCTCTCCTGGTGCTTCCAGAGGCTTTCTGAGGCACGCTGAGAACATCCAGCCCTGCTGAAGTGAGGTTGCAGCATGACGGTTGCTAACAGCCCAGGTTAAATTATACAAAGCAGGTTAAAGTCAAACAGCAGCTGGGCAAGCTCCTGACAAAGGAACACGTTTGAGGGTTTCTCTTTCCTCAACAGCCAGCAATTTCCCTCCCCCCCCCCACCTCCTCTTTTGCTTACTGCTGAAATAATGCTGCCCGAAATTTCAAGGAAGCCTGAAAAGAAAAGCCGGTTGTGAAACCACCAGATGTGAAACTAGAGGGGGAGCCAGTTAGGAAGTATCTGTTTGGGCAACAGGTAGGACTCCACCTCGTGTGGCTGCATCTAGCCGGGGTGAGAGCCTAGCGTTAATCATGAAATGAGTAACAGGGTGGCTGCAAGGCTGCCATCCCAGCAGAGGCGGTGGGAATCTTCACAGCTCCCGTCCCGAGGAACAACAGGCAGGGTTTAACGAGCTGCTAACTAGCCACCGGCAAACACATCTCCTCCTTCCTAGCGCTGGGGTGGCCTGGCTCCACCTCTGCTGAGGAGGGTGTTCAGAGATGGACGTGGAGCTCCCACCCCATCTGCGTGGCTGCAGATGCTCCGTCTTGGGTTCTTGGGTACCACCAGGGGCCCCTGAGCGACTTGCCTTCTCAGCCTTGAGAGGAAAGCCACCTCTCTGCTCTGCTAGCTCTGTCCAGGGGAACATCCAGGCAGCTGGAGCTCCTGCTCACGCAGCAGAGAGGCTCTTCAGCAAAGCTAATGGCCAGGCAATTGTTTCGTTTCACCCAGGCCCGCGGGTCCACCCCAGGGTGGCAATGGCAGTTCAAAGCTTTGGAGGACTATCTCCTAGCTACTCCCTTGATAAATGAAGAGGGCAGCAGGACGATCCCCCTCGGCCCTTCCTTGGCAAAGGCTTGACTGCAACCTAGAAGGCAGCCTTTTTAAGGAGGCCCCACGTTGAGGAACGAGATCCACCCACGCACCATGGGGCATGACTCCCAGCTGCCAGGGCTGGTCCTTCCTGGCTGGGTTCAGAGCTCCTGCGGGATCTAAGCCAAGCAGGTCAGGGGCAGCGTGTCCCAAGGCAGGGATAAGGGAAGGCAAAGGGCGTTGGAAGATTACGGGACACGGCTTAGGAGGTGTGCCCCCCACCGCCGCCGTCACCTCGGGATGGCGGCTGTCAGGTCTGAGCAGAGGGAGCCACGAGGGCGCCTTGGCACCGGCCGGCAGCCGCCTGGCTGTCGCCCCCATGGCTCGGCTGTCGCCCCCATCGCTCGGCTGTCGCCCCCATGGCTCGGCTGTCGCCCCCATGGCTCGGCTGTCGCCCCCATCGCTCGGTAAGCAGGCGGCGGGGCCGGCGGGGCTTTACCTTAATTTTTGACCTGACAACGGGGCGCTTGACGGCCAGGTCCAACAGCATCCCCTCAGCCGTGCCCAGATCGCCAGGGCCAGGCTGGGGCGTCGGGGGGTCGCTGGGCTCGGCGTCGCGGGTCCCGCTGCTCCCGCTGCTCTCCAGGCTGTCCTCGTAGCCCAGCAGCACGCAGCCGATCCCGCCTGTAGCGGTGGGGAAAAGGCGGTGGACTTTGAAGGGGGTGAGGGGGAGACCCCAGAGAATCCACGGAGCGGAGCGGAGCGGGGCAGGGCAGAGGCGGCCGGCGGCAGAGCCCTCGGTGTTTAACCGGCGGGCGGGCGGCGGGGGAGGATCCCCGGCTCCCGCTGCAATCGGAAACTCAAACACGAACGGTCCCAAAGTTCAAACAAGCCAGCTCCGCCGCCTTCCCGTTATACCCCGGGCAAGGGCAGGAGGAGGAGGAAAAGGAGGAGGAGGAGGAGGGGAGAGAGAGGCCAGGAGTACATCACCACCCCCTACCTCCCCCCCCCCCCCCCCCCCGTCTGAGGTCTTTTCTTCTCCTTCCCCCGCACCCCACCTTTCTCATGCAAACGACGTTTCCCACCTTCCCGGACACACCGACACACACACGTCCATCCCCCATGCCCGGGAGGGTGCGAGATGGTGCCAGGCAATAGGGCCGGCACCGGGACAGGGTACACAGGGTACATGTCCGTCCGGTCCCCCGCCACCGCCCGCTCCCTCGGAGCTCCCCACCTGGCACGGTAAAAACCCCTTCCCCAACCCGCTCCCCGCCGCAGCCCGCGGGGACTGGTGAAGTCTCTCCTTCCTTCCTTCCTCCCTTCCTTCCTCCCGGTGCCCGGGGGAAGGGAGCCGGTGGGCGCTGCCGTACCTGGGATGTAGGTGTCGGCTCTCTCCTCGTCGGGCAGCCCATCCCAGCTGCGCACCGCCGGCTGCGGGCTCCGCCGTTTCACCAGGAAGGCTCTGGGCATGGCGAGGGCAAAGGGAACAGGGCACAGGCACGGAGCGAAGCGGAGCGGAGCGGCGGTTCAATCCCCGCCGCCCGCCCGCAGCCCGGCGGGGAGCGGGGACCGTACGCACCGGGCAGAGCCGCTGAGCAGCGGGGAGGGGAAGGGGAGGGGAAGGGAAGGAGGGAAAGGAGGTGGATGGGGTTGGTGGGGTGGGGTGGGGGGGGGAGGAAAGTTTCATAAGGTGGAATAGAAAAATGCACCAGGAAACTTGGGAAGGAGCATGCGTGCTGCAAACATAACGGTGTCAACAAGTCTGCTTACCTGTCCGACCGGTTGGAGCAGCTGAGCTTTGTTCCAGCCCTTCCTAAGGCATGAAATGTTTGCAAAAGAATTTAACGTCTGAAAATTAAAGGGAAGGGGAAAAAAAAAAGCGGGGTGGGGGGGAAGAAGAGGTCCCACTGCCTACCCACCGCTGCCCGGTGGGGCTGGAGCCACTGCCCACCCCTCAGCAGCACAAAAAATACGTGGTGTTTTTGGGGTGGTTCTTTCCCCCCCCCAATGAGAAATCTTTCTGCTGTTAACATGTATCTGTCTGTACGGTTTTATTCCATGGGGTTCACTCCGTCCCTGGCGTTGATTTCAAACGAAAAAGGTCTCTCAGGCTTCCCTCCCCCCACCCCTGCTGCTGCCTTTGCTGTCTTGGGGTTTTTTTCATTTGTCACTCGGCCCTCTCCCCCTTTCTTCCCCGAAGTGGAAATGAAACAAAAGGCAAGAGGATGGGGTGAGGGGAAGGAAGCACAAAAAAGACACACAGAAGAAAACCCACAAAAGCACGCTGAAGGAAACCCACAGAACTTGGCTCCCACACAGCATCCTCCTGGAGAAACTGGCTGCTCATGGCTTGTGGGTGTTGTGCTGGGCAAGTGACTGGCTGCTCATGGCCAGATGCAAGGAGTTAAAGCCACTTGCTGGATGGTCACCAGTGGTGTCCCCCGGGGCTCAGCGCTGGGACCAGCTCTCCTTAATGTCTTTATCAACAAGCTGGAGGAGGAGATTTGGGGCACCCTCTGCAAGCTTGCAGATGACACCAAGTTGGGTGGGGGTGTTGATGTGCTTGAGGGCAGGGAGGCTCTGCAGAGGGACCTGGACAGGCTGGATCAAAGTGCTGAGGCCAATTGTAGGTGATTCAACAAGGCCAAGTGCTGAGTCTTGCACTTGGGTCACAACAACCCTGTGAACACCCCAGGCTTGGGGAAGGGTGGCTGGAAGCTGCCCAGCAGAGAAAGACCTGGGGGTGTTGATCAACAGCCAGCCAAAGGTGAGCCAACACCTGCCCAGGTAGCCAAGAAGGCCACCAGCATCCTGGCCTGGATCAGCAACAGTGTGACCAGCAGGACCAGGGAAGGGATTGTCCCCTGAACTCATCAGTGCTCAGGCTGCACCTTGAACCCTGGCTTCAGTTTTGGGGCCCTCGCTCCAAGGAAGACATTGAGGTGCTGGAGCAGGTCCAGAGAAGGGCAATGAAGCTGATGCAGGGTCTGGAGAACAGGTCTTGTAAGGAGCCTCCTCTTCTAAAGAGCCCCAGGCCTCTCAGCCTTTCCTCATCAGACAGATGTTCCAGTCCCTTCAGCATCCTCATAGCCTCTGTTGGACTCTTTCCAGTAGCTCCCTGTCCCTCTTGAACTGGGGAGCCCAGAACTGGACACAATACTCCAGATGTGGCCTCACCAGGGCAGAGCAGGGGGAGAGGAGAACCTCATCTTCCAGGAAGGCTTTTAAGCCTGGTCACTGACCCACAGGGGAGACCCTGGGAGCAGTGGCAAGTGCTGGGGGCAGCTGGGGAGCGAGTGGTGCCCCTGCTCCTGTGGAGAGTCTAGTTCCCACAGGTACCAGGTGAGAAGCCACCTCATCACACCTTCAGCAACACCCCCCCTGAAAAGCTTCCCTTCTCTTGCTCCTCAAGGCTGTTATGTCTGAGATCTGGCTCCAGGTCAAAAAGCAGCTCCTTGGGGTTTCATTGATCCTTTTGCAATGCTTCCAGCTCGAGGTTTCTTCTCATTTTAGCCAATCCTTGTCTTTTAAGCCAGAAGATGCAGCACATGACCTCTGAGGACTCTTCCAACCTTAGTGATACTGTGATACATGGCATCAATCACAACACTCCTGAACTGATTGCTGTGACTCCTTTAATGCCATCTGGGCTTCTGTCAAATCCTCTTCTGATGTTCCCACTGAGGGAGGTCCTGGAGCGCACAGTTGAATTGTGTGCTCCAGGTCAGACATGTGCTTGCAAGCACAGCAGAATTAGGAACTAAATGCTGCTGGTGGTGGTTGTTATTATTATTAGCTCTGGAGTCCTGCCACGAGGGGTCAGGGCTGTGGTATGTCCAGCACCCTCAGAGGTACAGGGTGAAAAGAGTCCTGGAGCCTCCAGTGTGGCAAGAGGAGCTGGATGTGCACCTACAAGAGGGAGAGTAGCTCACTGGTGGTCAGCTGCCTTCTTCTTGGGCTAGAAGGTGGAAAGATAGACCATTGACCAAGGCTTGGTGCTGCTTGGCCACAGCCCAGCAGAAAACCATACTGCCTTTCCTAGAAACACCTTGCAGAGAGTCACAGAACCACTGATGGGTAGGGGCTGAAATGGACCTCTGAAGATCCTCTAATCCAACCCCCCCTGCTAGAGCAGGAGCACCCAGAGTCCATCACACAGGAACACATCCAGGGGGGGTTGGAATGCCTCCAGAGAAGGACACTTCACAGCCTCTCTGGACAGTCTGATCCAAGGCTCTGTCACCCACAAAGGGAAGAAGTTTTTCCTGATGTTTACACAGGACCTCCTGTGTTCCACTTTGTGTCCATTTCCCCTTGTCCTGTCACTGGACACCACTGAGAAGAGCCTGGCTCCATCCTCCTGGCACTCACCCTGTAGCTAGTGATCAGCATGAATGAGATCCCCCCCTCAGTCTCCTCCAGGGTAATCAGCCCCAGCTCCCTCAGCCTCTCCTCGAGAGGTTGGTGTTCCAGTCCCCTCAGCATCTTAGTGGATTTCTGCTGGCTTCTGGAGTAGTTCCTTGTTCTTCTTAAACTGGGGAGCCCAGAGCTGGATGCAATATTCAAGATGAGGCCTCCCCAGGGCAGAACAGAGAGGGAGAAGAATCATCCTCAACCTGCTGGCCACACTCTCCTTAATGCAGCCCAGGATGCCACTGTCCTTGGCTGGGAGGGCACATTGCTGGCTCATGCTGAGCTTGTCCACCAGCTCCTTTTCCCCAGAGCTGCTCTCCAGCAGGTCAGCTCCCAGCCAGTACTGACCCATGGGGTTGTCCATGGGGTTGTGTGCAGGATGCCACACTTACCCTTGGTACTTTTAACCCAGAGGAGCCTGGGGAGCAGGCTTCCAGCACAGCCCCAGCAGCACTACTGCAGCAGCACAAAGTGCAAAGGGTGACCCTTGGGGCCGCGTCACCTTCAGCAAGGCAGCCCATGGCCACCTCAGCTGGGCAGCCAGCCTCCTGCTCCATGTGCCTGCTGCAGCCCTGCTGCAATGCACAGCCCCCAAGCCCTCGTAATTAAGACATTACCACAGCGAGGAGATAATGGCACAGAAACCTCTCTGTAGGATCTTGTTTCCTTCCCAGCCTTCAGCTGGGTGTGGGAGAAAATCCAGGCCGCTAAAATTAACATTTTTTGGGGTGTAAATCCAATTAAATGCACAAAATGCCCTGTAGGGTCAGAGCAGAGTGGGACCCCACCCTTGGAGATTTGACTACTAAAACATGCTTCCTTTGACTCCACTTGGGGTTTGGGGAGGGAGGGAGGGAGAGGTTGGATCGCACAAGGCTTCGGCCAAGTGCCCTCTGGTGATCACAACCAGCCCCTGCCCAAACCAACCCTGAGTGCAGCCAGGTCTGTGGCGCCATGAGAAGGGCAGGGGAGACTCCCTCCCTTGAAAGGGAGTGGGGAAAGTGTGCTTGGGGGCAAGGGCTTGGGTGTAGGGAGTGAGGAAAAGAGCTGGGCTTAAAAGAGGAGAAGAGGAGAAGAAGAACAGAAGAAGGGGAAAAGAATCTACCCCCTAGAAATGGGTAGATTCAGATTGGATGTTAGGAAGGAGTTCTTCACCATGAGGGTGGTGAGACACTGGAACAGGTTGCCCAGGGAGGTGGTGGAAGCCCTGTCCCTGAAGTTCTTAAGGCCAGGCTGGATGTGGCTGTGAGCAACCTGCTCTAGTGTGAGGTGTCCCTGCCCAGGGGGGTTGGAACTAGATGATCCTTGAGGTCCACTCCAACCCTGACCATTCTGATTCTGTAAGAAGAGAAGAGAAGGAGAAGAAGAAAAGAAGAGGAGAAGAAGAGGAGGAGAGAAGCCCAACAAAGGAGGTGTAAGCAAAGGCACATGTCCCCTGCTCAGGGTAGGATGACTTGGGTTTGGTGGGGAGCAGGTACTACTTCAGCTGTGACCTCAGGGAGCTATGTTCTTTGCTGTTCTTCTTGCCTGGGCTACTTTTCACCAGAGAATCATAGAATCACTTGGGCTGGAAAAGACCTTTAAGATCATCAAGTCCAACCACCAACCCAATACCACTGTGACCATCAAACCACATCCCAAAGTGCTGTGTCCACACCATTTTTGAACACCCCCAGGGATGGTGACTCCATCACCTCCCTGTGCTGGGGATGCTCTGCCCATGAGGCTGAGAGCAGTCATCCAGTGCTCCTTTCCTGGCAGTTTCTCATGATTTTGAGCTGAACCAGGCTGGATGGAGATAAAACCCTAGATGGGTTGACCTAGGAGCTGAGGTTCCTAGCAGAGCTCAGATCTGGGGGCATTTGTGCAAATCCACTGACCATGCAAGAGAGAGGCCACAGCTTCAAATCCTTGGGAAGATGCCCCTGCATCTTGTAGAGTCTGCAGTGTGCTGAAACATCTGAGCTGCTGCAAGTCACTCCAACACTGACCTGACACTCCCTCTGCTGAGGAACCTCCACCCTGCTCCCAGGGGTGTTCTGGAGGGAGACCTGGTGGAGGCTGACTGTCCAAACATTTCCCAGTCTTCTGTGCAAGGTGTGACAGCCCTTCCTTGAAACACTCCACACATCCCTGCAAGGTGTGCCAGCCCTTCCTTGAAACACTCCACACATCCCTGCAAGGTGTGCCAGCCCTTCCTTGAAACACTCCACACATCCCTGCAAGGTGTGCCAGCCCTTCCTTGAAACACTCCACACATCCCTGCAAGGTGTGCCAGCCCTTCCTTGAAACACTCCACACATCCCTGCAAGGTGTGACAGCCCTTCCTTGAAACACTCCACACATCCCCACATGAGGTGGGATGGGGAGTGTGGATCCCACGCCAGCACCCGGGAACAGGCACCACAAAGCCACCAGGAGAGGGTCTGCAGGAGGAAGGCACTCCTGTTGCATCCAAGGCAAGGTGGGAACAAGAGAGACACCTCCCCTGGATTACCTGATGGTACCCAGCATACTACAGGCTCTTCCCAGAAGGATCATGAGGGAAGAGGGGAGACTGAGACTGGAGATGAGGAACACATTCCTCCCAGTGAGGTGCTGAGACACTGGCACAGGCTGCCCAGGGAGGCTGTGGATGCCTCCTCCCTGGAGGTGTTCAAGGCCAGGTTGGACAGGGCCTTGAGCAACCTGCCCTAGTGGAAGGTGTCCCTGCCCACGGCAGGGGGATTGGAACCAGATGCTCTTTCAGGTCCCTTCTGAGATAAACTGTGCTATGATTCCATGACCTTTGAGGACCATGGCCAGCAAGCCCACAGAGGAGCTCACAGGGGCCCTTGCCCTGAGCACAAACCTTGCCTGGGACACATGCTGTTTCCAGCCCCAACTTTCCTTCCCCCTGGACTCCTGCCCTTGGTTCTGCAGCTCAGCATCTGCCTGTGAAGAGCTCAAATGCTCTCAGGGGATGTCCCCTTGCCCTGCACCCCACACCCCCAGCTGCTGCAGGGGTGACTCAGCTGGATTGCAGCAGCTGCCTGCACGCACACACTGTGCACTGCCAGAGGGCTTGCTGTTGCATCTGAGGGCACGTTCTCACCCAAAAGCACAGCATCTCCATGCCAGCATTTGGGTGAGCAGCAGCCTGTGACCCCTTGGAGGTCAGTTGGATGTGAGGGTTGCTGGGAGTGGCACAGTTCATGCTGTGCCACACCACAACACCCTGGTGCGCTGCTTGGCCCTGGGGCCAAGCCTGACCACTGGGAAGCTCTGCTTCTAAGGCAGGTTTTGGCAGCTCTCCTGGTGAGATGAGGAGACAGCTCCCTACAGAGGATGGAGCCAGGGTGGCTCCATGGCAGCACTATCTCAGAATCACTAAATTATAGGTTGGGAAGGACCCCAAGGATCATCTGGGTGCAAGCTGGAGCAGAGTGCTCCATTGGGAAGGACCCCAAGGATCATCTGGGTGCAAGCTGGAGCAGAGGGCTCCATTGGGAAGGACCCCAAGGATCATCTGGCTGCAAGCTGGAGCAGAGAGGGCTCCATTGGGAAGGACCCCAAGGATCATCTGGGTGCAAGCTGGAGCAGAGGGCTCCATTGGGAAGGACCCCAAGGATCATCTGGCTGCAAGCTGGAGCAGAGGGCTCCATTGGGAAGGACCCCAAGGATCATCTGGGTGCAAGCTGGAGCAGAGGGCTCCATTGGGAAGGACCCCAAGGATCATCTGGCTGCAAGCTGGAGCAGAGGGCTCCCTGTGCACATCAGGAAAAGCTTTTTCACTGTGAGGGTGACAAAACACTGCAGCCCAGAGAGGCTGTGGAGGCTCCTCTGGAGAGACTCAAAACCCGCCTGGACGTGTTCCTTGTGACCTGCCCTAGGTGCTCCTGCTCTGGCAGGGGGTTGGACTGGGTGATCTTTCCAGGTTCCTTCCAATCCCTAACCTTCTGTGATTCTTTGATCTGGTCCAACCTATCTCATTAAGGGCAGAGCATCAGCTCCTCAAGCTGCCCTGGTTTGAATCACCACCTGCTGTGTGCTTTCCTTGGCTGAGCAGGGAGCGAGGGATGGGGAAGATGGCTCCCCAGGCTGCGGCAGAACCTGCCCTGCCTGTGCTTCCCTGCCGGGTTTCAAAGCACCCCACCAGGCTGACTCACTGGGCTCCTGTCTCCCTGCCTCCCACGGCCCCTGCCGCTCCCAGCATCTCCCTGCCTCTCTGCACCCATACCTCCCTTCCCTTCCCACTCCCCCCCGCCAGCCTGGCGCTGTCTCTCTGCCCACCCACTCGCTGCAGCTCCGCTCCCTCAGGGTGCCCAGCAGCAGCCTAGGTTGCCTGGCCACTCCCCACCCAGCCTCAGGTGTCCTGCTCCCTGTGGAGAGGCCACCCAGCCGTCCCCATGAAACCCTTGCTGGGTGCTGGACCCCAGCAGAAGCCCTCAGACCTCCTCCTCCTCAGTGGCAGCCTCAGAACCATGGAATCCTAGGACAGAAGGGGATCACTCATAGGATCGTAGGGGTCGGAAGGGACCTCCAGAGATCAAGTGAAACCCCCTTGCCAAAGCAGAGCAGGTCACACAGGAATGCTTCCAAGCTTGGAGGATGAGGATTCCAGAGGACCCCCATACCCCTTTGCCCACCACATATGGTCCAGCACCACTCTGGGAGCATGGAGTGACCACCTCGGGAAGGTGTCCACCCTCACAGGGCTAAGGGACGTGGTTTAGTGGTAGTAGCTCAGCAGTAGTGGTGGGCTTGTGAGCTCCAGGCATGGGGATGGACTTGATGAGCTCCAAAGTCTCTTCCAGCCTCAACAGTTCTATGATTCTATGCAAACAGAGGGCAGAAAGCTACTCCCTCTTCATGTTCCTGCTGTGCTTAAAAACACATCTGGTTTTGTTCCCTCTCCCCCAGTCCTATCACTCCCTGACACCCTCCAAAGTCCCTCCCCAGCTTTCTTGTAGCCACAATTAGGTCTCCTCAGAGCTTTCTCCTCTCCAGACTGCACAGCCCCAACTCTCTCAGTCTGTCCTCACAGCAGAGCAGCTCCAGCCCTCTGCTCATCCTCATGGCCCTGCTCTGGACACCTTCCAGCACCTCCAGATCCTTCCTGCAATAGAGGCTCCAGACCTGGACACAGTGCTCCAGCTGGGGTCTCAGCAGAGTGGAGCAGAGGGGAAGAATCACCTCCCTGGCCCTGCTGGCTCTGCTTCTCTTGCTGCAGCCCAGGATGGGATTTGCTCTCTGGGCTGCAAGTGCTCACTGCTGGCTTCTGTTGAGCCTCTCCCAACTCCCAGCATCACCACATCTCCATGTTCCTATTTCACTCCCCAGCCAGTGTGGGCTTCAGTGGATTGATCCATGCAAGCTGGAGGCATTGCCCCAGAGCAGACACATTTCCCTGGCACCAGGATGCACTGCTGTTGGGATGCACTGCACATCAGCATGCACTGCATGTCAGGAGCATAGAATCATAGAATGGTTCAGGTTGGAAGGGACCTTAAAGATCATTTAGTTCCAACATGTTCCACTAGCCCAGGTTGCCCAAGGCCCTGCCCAACCTGGCCTTGAACAGCTCCAGGGAGGGGGCAACACCTCGAGTCTGTGAGGGACATGCTCATGGGGACAGAGAATTCAAGTGAGGAGTGTGGAGCCTGGCTGCTGGGCAAGGCCAGCCTGCCCCATCAGCTGCCTGGGACCACAGCTCTGTACTGGGGGGTCAGGGGACTGGAAGTCACCCAGACTGCTTGGGAAAGCTCTGCTGAAAAGGTGGGGGCCAGCTGAGCCCTGACTGGGGGCTGACCCAACCAGCCCTTCCCCAGGCTCCTCTCAAGGAGAGGGCTCTCAAAATGCCCTTGAAATCTGTGCTTCTCCCAGCTGGCACAGCCTGGCAAGCTGCCCAGGAGGCTGGGGGAGCCATGCTTCCCCCTCCTGCAGGCCCTCAGCTCCAGGCTCAAACCTTGGCAGTAGAAAATCCCCTGGCCCCTCCTCCCCAAGGACAGATGGCACCTCCAGGGCCCCCCGAGGCTTCACCATTCCTGCTAGATGACATCCACCATCCAGGCCATTGTATGCAGAGGGAGTCCACGCCTTGCTTTACCATATCAAACCCCTCTGAGTGGCCAGGGAGGCTGTCCCTGCCGCCCCTCTCTGTTTGGGGGAGGAATGAGGAGGTGATAAGGGCAGAGACTGCTGAGCTGAAGGAAGCAGGAATAACTGTCTTGGGCTGGGTGCTTGGCATGGCTCCACCACCCCTGCAGTGCAGCTCCCTGGGGTCTTGGTGGCAGTACAAAATGAAGATGAGGCCCATCCAGACTCCTCTCCAACAAGGAGTACCTGCCCATGCCAGCCCAAGCACCATCCTGCTCTGAGCTGTGCAGGGGATGGTTTGTGATGTCCCACCCCCTGTTGATGCACTGGCAGGTAGAGATGGTCCTCTCCTGTACCCCACCACAGAATGGTTTGGCTTGGGAGGGACCTTAAACAGCACCTGGTTGCAGACCCCTCCATCCATGGGCAGGAACACCTTCCACTAGACCAGGCTGCTGTCCAACCTGGCCTTGAACACTTCCTTTGAGGGGGCATCCACACCCCCCCTGGGCAACCTGTTCCAGGTCTCACCACCCTGTCAGGATTTTTTCCCTAATCTCAGTCTAAGTCTCCTCTTCCAGTTCAAAGCCATTCCCTCTCACCCTGTCACTGCAAGCCCTTGCACCAAGTGCCTCCAAAGCTCTCTTGCAGGCCCCCTGTGCCAGCACAAGGTCTCCCCAGAGCTTTCTCTTCTGCAGGCTGAACAGTCCCAGCTCTTGCAGCGTGTGCCCTGTCCTGGTGCCACAGGTGCAGAGGGAAGACTGGCTCCCAGGGGGGACCCAGTGGCACTGCCACAGAGTGCCTGCCTGTCCTGCCTGCAGTACAGCAGAGCTCTGTTCCTACACACCCAGCGTGAGTTAAGCAGGACAGGCACCCACTGAGTGCACAATGACCTGGGGAGATCAGGAGTGCTGCTTCCAGCTGAGCTTCTTCACCTACCCCTGTGGTTTGACACCTCAGGTTGGGGGATGGGCTTGGTGCCAGCTACAGCACCCATGGGTGCCTCTGTCCCCCACCCCATCCACTCAGCTGAGGCCCAGCCTTGATATCCACCCTCCTCTCCCTGCTCCCCACACACCTATCCAGCCTTCCTGGCTCCCTCTGCCCTCCAGGGCTGTATCCCACGGTACCCTACCAAGCAGGTCCCTGAGGAGCTGAAAGCCTGCTCTCCTGAATTCCAGGCTAAGCTTGCTCTGCACCCAGCTGCACTACTGCAGCCCAGGGAGTCCTCCTCTTCCTCACAGAATCCTCACAGGATGGTAGGGGCTGGAAGGGACCTCTGAAGAGCATCTAGTCCAACCCCCCTGCTAAAGAAGGTTCACCCAGAGTCAGTCACCAGGTCCAGGTGGCTTTGGAATGCCTCCAGAGATGTAGGCTCCACAGCCTCTCTGCACAGCCTGCTCCAGTGCTCTGCCACCCTCTCCTGATGTCCACATGGAACCTCCTCTGCTTGTGCCCATTGCCCCTTTTCCTGTCCCTGGACACCCCTGAGAAGAGCCTGCCTCCACCCTCCTCACACTCACCCTTTAGCTATTGATCAGCATTGATTAGATCAACGGAGGGGCCTTAGTCCCTCAGGAGGGGGGTTCTCACCCATCCACCCACCCTGGGGGCTGCACCCCCACAGGACTCACAGCACTTTTGCAGCTGGGGACCTCCCCCTCTCCCCAGCTTGCCACTGCCACGCCAGCTGGGAGCTGACTGCTTGCAGAATTGCTTGGCCCAATTTATTTGTTGATTGGGGATTTTTCCCCCCACAAAGGTTTTTATCTCCTGGTTCCTCTTTACAATGTTTGCCAGGCAAGAGAAAAAACAAAGCAACAAGCCACCAGCAAGCCCAACAAGCAGCCACCCAGCCCCACACCCACCACGGGCTCTGCCCTCACTCCCAGCAGTCCCTCAGCTCCCGCCGGCCGCGGGCAAGGCTCTGCTCGATTGCCACCAATATAACTGTAAACTGCTGCGCTCACATCCTCCCCTCGCTTGCCACCGAGCTAGACTTTGGCCTCCACCTTGCATTTCAACCTCCTGGCCCTCTTCAGGGGGAGCCTAGCCAGCAGGGAGGGTGTACAGCTCCCTGGCTGGAGGATCTGCTGCAGCGCCCCGAAGCGAAGAGCTGCGAGGTGGGGAAAGCAGGGCAAGGTGGGAGGGGGGGAGGGAGAGGAGGTGACATCCAGACTGCCCTCCTTGCTTCCCCCTGTCGTGGGGGTACTGGGGGAAGGAGTCATAGAATGCTTTAGGTGGGAAGGGACCTTCAAGATCACCTATTTCCAGCCCCCCTGCCATGGGCAGGGGCACTTCCCACAAGAGTGTCGTTCTCAAGGCCTCGTCCAGCCTGGCCGTGAACGCCGCCAGGGAGGGGACATCCACAGCCTCCCCGGGCACAGGCTCACAGGATGGTAGGGGTTGGAAGGGACCCCCAAAGATCACTGAGTCCAACCCCCCTGCCAGAGCAGGAGCAGAGAATCCAGCACAGGGCACACAGGAACACATCCAGCTGGGGCTGGAAAGGCTCCAGAGAAGGAGACTCCACAACCTCTCTGGGCAGCCTGCTGCAGTCTCTCCCCAGCCTCACTCTCGACAATCTCTCTCTAACACCCAGTCTAAATCCACCTTCTTCCAGCTAAACTCCAGTCCCCCTCATCCCAGGCCTGCTCCCTACCCTCCAGCCCGGGCAACAGCCAGCCAGGAGCGGGGCAGCGCAGCGAGGGAGCCCACACCTTAGTTGATTTAGCTGGCGGTGAGCTGCTGCCGCGGGCAGCCGCCTGGGGCTGGCTAACGTGTAACCACTGCTGCCCGGCCATAAACCCGCCCGGGCTCACCTAGCGGCTGCTCCGGCGCCTGCCCTCCTGCCTGGCAAGGAGGAAGTGCCTGGGGCAATTCAAACCCAAAGTAACTGTTCCTGCAGGCTGCCCTGCAGAGCTGAGGGAGAGCTCCTGTGCTGCCTTGCTCACCAGGAAGCAGATGCTCCCCAGCCCACTCCTCTCTCTCGTTAAAAAGCTCAGGAGGATCATGCCTGCTTCCCTCCACCGAGCTGGGAAGATGTGTCAGCGTCCCTGGGCTCACAGGATGGTAGGGGTTGGAAGGGACCTCCAAAGATCACTGAGTCCAAGCCCCCTGCCAGAGCAGGAGCAGAGAATCCAGCACAGGTCACACAGGAACACATCCAGATGGGGCTGGAAAGGCTCCGGAGGAGGAGACTCCACAACCTCTCTGGGCAGCCTGCTCCAGTGCTCTGTGAGCCTCACAGTTCTTCCTCATGTTGAGGTGGAACCTCCTGTGCTGGAGTTTACATCCACTGCCCCTTGTCCCATCACAGAGTGCAACAGAGAAGAGCCTGTCTACATGGGAGAGCAACAAAACTCATTCAAAGTGCTGGTGAGAGTGGCTCAGAGGTTCATGGAGGCCCCATATAAATGCTCCATCCCCTGCTGGAGAGGAAGCCATGCCATCCAGAGGGACCTGGGGCAGACTTCAGAAGTGGGCCCATGCCCAACTCATGGCCAAGTGCAAGATCCTGCACCTGGGTCAGGACAACCCCATGCAGCAACACAGGCTGGGCAAGGAACAGCTTGAGAGCAGTCCTGAGGAGGAACCTGGGGGTGTCCGCTGATGACAAACTCAACATGAGGCAGCCATGGTCTCTTGCAGCCCAGAAGGCCAACATCTGCATCAAGAGATGTGTGAGCAGCAGGATGGGGGAGGTCATTCTGCCCTCCTGCTCTGCTCTCATGAGACCCCACCTGGAGGCCACTTTGGGGCCCCAACACAAGACAGACATCAAACTGCTGGAGTGGGGCCACAGGAGGCCACAAAGATGATCACAGGGCTGGAGAACCTCCCCTGTGGGTACAGGCTGTGAGAGTTGGGGTTGTTCAGCATGGAGAAAAGAAGGCTCTGGGGAGACCTTATAACAGCCTTCCAGTACCTGAAGAGAGCCTGCAAGAAAGCTGGGGAGGGACTTCTGACAAAGATGTGTAGTGATAGGAGGAGAGGGAATGGTTTGATATGGAAGAGGGGAGATTTAGACTGGAGATTAGGAAGAGATTCTTCCCAGTGAGGGTGGTGAGAGACTGGGACACGTTGCCCAGGGAGGCTGTGGATGGCCCCTCCCTGGAGGTGTTTCTAATCTAGTGGGACCTGTCCCTGCCCATGGCAGGGGGGTTGGAGCTAGATGATCTCTTAGGTCACTTCCAAGCCAAACCATTCTATGATTCTGTTTTTTATGGGCTCTTCCCCTCACACTTCCCTGCTGCTGGTGCCCCACGAAGCCAAGCCATAGCTGAGCAGCTTGTTTGGTGGATTCCCTGGTGGCTAACAGAGGGCTGAGCTGACACTGCCAGCCCTTCCTTTCATGGGGTGCTCCCTTGCCTGGTGTAAGCACCCACCACAAGGAGCTGAGCCATAGCTCTTCCACAGGCACCAAAATGGCTGAAACAGGCAAATGAGGTGGAAGCCTTACTGAGACAGGAACTGCAAAGCAGCCTCACCAGGGAGGCTGGCAGACACTAATGTGAGAGCATGGAGGGGAGGCAGGGAAGGGATGAGGGACAGAGGTTGCACAAGTTTCATTTTCCTTAGAAACCAGGATAAAAACCACCCCCTAAGGCCTGACTTCAGACATGTTATCCAAATCACCACAGAGATCTGAGCTGTTTGCCCAGGGGGGAAATGGCCTTCAGCTTTTCAGAGACTCCTTCATATGAGTCAACCCTTCCCTAACTGGTGCTCAACACCTTCTCCAGGAGATGACATGTGCTGCTGTGCCCAGGCCAGCAAAGGAGGAACCAAGGCATAGGAAAGAGATCATCAAACAAAGGTAGAGCCATAACACACCAGGATCCAGCTATGTGCATCTCCAGGGATGAGGCCCCAACCACCTCCCTGGGCAACCTGTTCCAGTGTTCCACTGCTAAAGACCTTGCTCCTAACATCCAATCTAAATCTGCTCTTCTCCGGTTTGAAGCCATTGCCCCTCGTCCTGTCACTGCAGGCCTTTGCAAACAGTCTCTCTCCATCCTTCTGGTACCAGAAGGTCACTATTAGGTCCCCCTGAAGCCTTCTCTTCTCCAGGCTGAACAACCCCAGCTCTTCACAGCAGAGGTGTTCCAACCCCCAATCATTTTCAGGGCTGTTCCACATTGATGTGCTACAGGGTTTTCACCCAAACCCAGCTGCCAATGTGGTCCATGCCTGGGCTCTCCAGAGGATTTCCTCCCTGAACAAACTCACCTCAGGTACAGGAAGGGGGCAACCACCCAAAGAAGGTGGCAACAAAGCTGGTGAAGGGTCTGGAGGACAGGTCTTGTGAGGAACAGCTGAGAGAACTGAGGTGGTTTAGTCTGGAGAGGAGGAAGCTCCAGGGAGAGCTCCTCGCTCTCTACAACTCCCTGAAAGGAGGTTGGAGTGAGGTGGGGGTTGGTCTCTCACCCCATATCAGGCAACAGAGCTAGAGAAAATGGCCTGAAGTTGTGCCAGGGGAGGGTTAGGTTGGATCTTAAGGAGAATGTTATTTCCTGCAAGAGTAGTCAGGCAGGGCGGAGGCCAACAGGCTGCCCAGGGAGGTGGAGGAGTCACCATCCCTGGTGGTGTTCATGGATTAAAGGCTATGGTGGTCTTAGGTTGATGGTTGGACTTAGTGGTCTTGGAGGTCTTTTCCAAGTGAAACAATCCCAGGCTGCTGTGAGTCTGAGAGCAGGGCCATGGCAGGGAAGGTCAGCGCTTTGGCAGGACCCGGCCTTTGGGAGGGAAGAGAGGAGAGGCAGCAGCAACACCTGGAATAAACTCAGGCTGTGAAAACACAGCCTGACTGTTCCCCACCCGGGGTTTTAGCCCCTCCAAGTGATTCATGCCAGGCTTGGGTAGAGGTGCTTGGCCTCCAGCCAGCGTGAGCTGCACCCTTCCACAGTGCCAGGGGCGCTGGTGCTGGCTCACATCCGCCGTGCATCTGGCTCAGCCCTGCTCTTGGCACTCCAGTGGCCCTGGACGTGTTACAAGCCCTGATGCAGAAGCCTTAATAACAGTAAACACTCCAATGTGAGCAGAACTATTAAGACTCAATTGAAATATTATCATCCCCACTAATTCCACCTTTCATTTTAATCACCTGCATTCAGCAGAGAGATGAAAGGGATGATAGCGAGCAGGGACTGGCTTCACACCTTCGGGTTTCTTCTTCCGCTCTGGAGGGAGCTGGGGACGCGACCCTGCCATCCCCTCACAGCAACTCTCTCCTAAGCTCCACCTGGAAATATCCCAGCCTGGGTTTGAGGCAGAGACCATGGGGTTGTTCAGTCTGCAGAAGAGGCTGAGGGGAGACCTCATGGCTCTGTACAACTCCCTGAAGCGAGGTTGGAGCGAGGAGGAGGCAGCCTCCTCTCCTTGATGGCAAGCCACAGGACCAGAGGAAATGGTTTCAAGTGGTGCCAGGGGAGGTTCAGAATGGATGTTAGGAAATATTTCTTGGCTGAAGGGGTTCTCAAACATCAGAATGGTCTGCCCAGGGCAGTGGTGGAGTCACCATCCCTGGAGGTGTTCAAGCAGCCTGTGGACCTGGTACCTAGGGACGTGGTTTAGTGTTGACCCTTCAGTGTTGGGCTGAGGGTTGGACTGGATGATCTGATGTGGCACTTGGAGCCATGGTCTAGTAGTCATGAGGTCTTGGGTGGCAGGTTGGACTTGATGATCTTTGAGGTCTTTTCCAACCTTGTTAATTCTATGATCTTTGAGGTCTCTTCCAACCAGGTGTATTCTATGACTCTGTTCCTGCTGAGCTCCAGATTCCTTGTACCCCACTTCCCTGCCTGGCAGTGAACTGTGGTAGGCACAAAAAGTACAGAGAGTTGGGGAGAAGCCTACACAATAAACATCTTCCCACTCATTTGTGTTTTAGGCTCTTCATGAGCTGAGCACAGCACCCAGACATCAAGGGTGCTCCAGGCACTTGTTCAGTAGCAGCAGCAATGATTTCCACAACTCCTTCCTTCTGCTTGGTTTAAGCCACCTGCCCACTGACCCCTGGACGTCAGCAATGGTTCCCTGACCTACTTTAGGGTTTTATAGACCTCAGCTTTCTGTTGGATACATTAAGAGCCACTCATCTGCATCTCTGATGTGCTCATCCTTGTGAGAGTGACTGCTGACAAGCTCTCTGCTTTTTGGGACCGTGGCCTGAGCTCCCTATCTGCTCCACAGCAGCCAGGGGAAAGTTTGCTTTAAAGTGTTCCAGGGTAAAAGTGCCCTGAAAGGCTGGAGTCCTCCAGCTGAAGCACACCTGGATGTGGTGGATCAAAGCCATCCACGATAGCCATCTGTTGCCCTCACAGGGGAGCACTGGGAACATCATTTTTTTCCCCTCTCTATTTGTAAAGCACTTAAGATACCCTAGAGAGGAGGTGCCTGGGAAAGGCCCCCAGGGTGAGGAATAAGGTTGTTGTCTTTGGAGCATGAAAAAGTGCCAAACACAAAGCCTGAGGCCACACACTGAACAAGGAGAAGAAACCAAACAACTGAAGAGCTGCTTTCTTCAACTGCTGGTCCTATGCAACCTGGATTTTCTGAGGATGGGAAGCTGGGAGGTGGAGGTCTTCAAGCCATAGAAGCAGAAAGTCTTTCTTGAACTAACCAGAAACCTCCTTTTGTTCGTTTCTTTTCACAGCTGCAACCACACCGGCCATGGAAGCAAACAGCAGTGGGAAGCTCCAGAAAATCTCTCTTTTGGAAAGTCACAAGCCCAGATGTCCTCCTGTGGTCAGAAGGGTTCAGGCTGCTTGTTCCAATGTGCCTAGCATCGCAGAATCACTAAGGTCTGGAAAGACCTCTATGATCACGAAGTCCAACCATCAACCCAGTACCACCACGGACACTAAACCATGTCCAAGAGCACCACGTCTACACATTTTTTTCAGCACCTCCAGGGAAGGGGATTCAGCCACCTCTCTGGGTAGTCTGTTGAGCACCTTCCAGTCAAGAAGCTTCTTCTAATATCCAACTTCAGAGCACCTCTTCTCCTCCTACCGCTTGTTCCTAGGGAGAAGCAAACCCCCACCTCAGTACAACCTCCTGGCAGGGAGCCGCAGAGCAGGCAGCTTTTCCCTCAGCCTCCTTTTCTCCTCACCAGACCTGTCCTCCAGACCCTTCATCAGCTTCGCTGCCCTTCTGCGGACAAGCTGCAGCACCTCAGTGTCCCTCCTGTAGAGCCCGGCAGAACCCAGGAGCAACCGGGAGGTGCAGCCAGTCGACCAGGAATGTCCTGCAGCTATTCAAGGCGCAACCTGATCTAGTTGAGGATGTCCCTGCTGACTGCAGAGGGGCTTGCACCGGATGACCTTTGGAGGCCCCTTCCAACCCAGACCGCCCTATGATTCTATGACCACAGCCTACCTCAGCCCCCCACTATCGCCGCCACCCCTCTCCCAGCGCCCCGCTGCGCCGATCGCTCCTTCCCTCCCGCTCGGCCCCGCCCCGCATCGGCGCTCCGTTGCTCCGGCCTGGCTGGGTGCGCTCGGCGCTCGGCTGGCCGCGCCTCCTGGCCGCCGCTCTCCCCACCCGCGTCCCCCGCAGCCCGAGCCGAGCCGAGCCGAGCCGAGCCGTCCCTTCCCTTCCCTTCCCCCGGCGGCGAGCGGGCGGCTCGGGCCCGCCCCGCCGGCCGCGATGTCCAGGAGCTCCCGGGCGGTGCTGGCCATCTCCGCGCTGCTCTCCGCCGCCACGGTGGTGGCCGTGCACGTCCAGCAGCGGCGGGAGCGGGAGGTGAGTGGGCTCGGAGCGGGCGGGGGGGGCTGGCTGGGGGGAAGAGCGGGTCCGCGCCCCGCCTCGCTCAGCGGCCCCCGCGCCGCCGGTCCCGCCCCGGCACGGCAGGCTCGGCCCCCGGCGCCGCCCCTCACCTGCCGCCCGGCCCGAGGTGTCCCTGCGGTCCCGCCCCTCCCCTTGCCCCTCATGCCGGCCCCGGGCGCTGCGGCCTCTACACGTGGCTGCCCTGCTGCCCTTGCTGCCCTGCTGCCCGCTCCCTGCCCTGCTGCCCTTGCTGCCCTGCTGCCCGCTCCCTGCCCCTGCTGCCCTTGCTGCCCTGCTGCCCTTGCTGCCCTGCTGCCCGCTCCCTGCCCTGCTGCCCTTGCTGCCCTGCTGCCCTTGCTGCCCTGCTGCCCTTGCTGCCCCTGCTGCCCTTGCTGCCCTGCTGCCCTTGCTGCCCTGCTGCCCGCTCCCTGCCCTGCTGCCCGCTCCCTGCCCTGCTGCCCGCTCCCTGCCCTGCTGCCCGCTCCCTGCCGCCCGCTCCCTGCCCTGCTGCCCGCTCCCTGCCCTGCTGCCCGCTCCCTGCCGCCCGCTCCCTGCCCTGCCGCCCGCTCCCTGCCCTGCTGCCCGCTCCCTGCCCTGCTGCCCGCTCCCTGCCCTGCTGCCCTTGCTGCCCTTGCTGCCCTGCTGCCCGCTCCCTGCCCTGCTGCCCTTGCTGCCCTTGCTGCCCTGCTGCCCGCTCCCTGCCCTGCTGCCCGCTCCCTGCCCTGCTGCCCTTGCTGCCCTGCTGCCCGCTCCCTGCCCCTGCTGCCCGCTCCCTGCCCTGCTGCCCTTGCTGCCCTGCTGCCCGCTCCCTGCCCTGCTGCCCGCTCCCTGCCCTGCTGCCCTTGCTGCCCTGCTGCCCGCTCCCTGCCCTGCTGCCCGCTCCCTGCCCTGCTGCCCGCTCCCTGCCCCTGCTGCCCGCTCCCTGCCCTGCTGCCCTTGCTGCCCTGCTGCCCGCTCCCTGCCCTGCTGCCCGCTCCCTGCCCTGCTGCCCGCTCCCTGCCCCTGCTGCCCGCTCCCTGCCCTGCTGCCCTTGCTGCCCTGCTGCCCGCTCCCTGCCCTGCTGCCCGCTCCCTGCCCTGCTGCCCTTGCTGCCCTGCTGCCCGCTCCCTGCCCTGCTGCCCGCTCCCTGCCCTGCTGCCCGCTCCCTGCCCCTGCTGCCCGCTCCCTGCCCTGCTGCCCTTGCTGCCCTGCTGCCCGCTCCCTGCCCTGCTGCCCGCTCCCTGCCCCTGCTGCCCGCTCCCTGCCCCTGCTGCCCGCTCCCTGCCCTGCTGCCCTTGCTGCCCTGCTGCCCGCTCCCTGCCCTGCTGCCCGCTCCCTGCCCTGCTGCCCGCTCCCTGCCGCCCGCTCCCTGCCCTGCTGCCCGCTCCCTGCCCTGCTGCCCGCTCCCTGCCCTTGCTGCCCGCTCCCTGCCCTGCCCTGCTGCCCGCTCCCTGCCCTGCCGCCCTTGCTGCCCTTGCTGCCCTGCTGCCCTTGCTGCCCTGCTGCCCGCTCCTTGCCTGCTGCCCGCTCCCTGCCCTGCTGCCCTTGCTGCCCTGCTGCCCTTGCTGCCCTGCTGCCCGCTCCTTGCCTGCTGCCCGCTCCCTGCCCTGCTGCCCGCTCCCTGCCCCACTGCCCGCTCCCTGCCCCTATCGCTGCCAGCCCTCATCCCTGCCTGCCTGCTCGCATCCTCCTCTAGGGAGGTTCTCCTCCTCCTCTGCTCTGCCCTAGTGAGACCGCATCTGGAGTACTGTGTCCAGTTCTGGGCTCCCCAGTTCAAGAGGGACAGGGATCTGCTAGAGAGTGTCCAAGGGAGGCTACGAGGATGCTGAAGGGACTGGAAGATCTGTCTGATGAGGAAGGGCTGAGAGACCTGGGGCTCTTTAGCCTGGAGAAGAGAAGGCTGAGAGGAGATCTTGTTAATGTTAATAAATATATGAAGGGGAGGTGTCAAGAAGGGGCCAGGCTCTTGTCGGTGGTGTCCTGTGACAGGACCAGGGGCAAAGGATACAAATTGGATCGTAGGAAGTTCCACCTCAACATGAGGAAAAACTTTACTGTGAGGGTGACAGGGCACTGGAACAGGCTGCCCAGAGAGGTTGTGGAGTCTTCTGTGGAGACTTTCAAGACCTGTCTGGATGTGTTCCTGTGTGACCTGCTGTAGGTGATCCTGCTTTGGCAGGGGGTTGGACTTGATGCTTTTCAGAGGTCCCTTGCAACCCCTGTCATTCTATGATTCTATGATCCCTCCCTGCCCACTTGCCCCTATCTGCCCTTCCCTGCCTGCACACATCCCTCTCTGCCCAGCCACCTGCCTCCCAGCCCACATCCCTCTTTTCCTTCCTCCCCACTTCCCACTTTTGCTCCTTCTCTCCCTGCCTGTATCCCTCCCTGCCCACTTGCCAGCATCCCTTCCTCCCTGCCCACATCCTTTCCTCTTTGCCTGCCCACCTGCCTTCATCCCTCCCTCCCTCCCTGCCCACTTCTCTTCATCCCTCCCTCCCGTCATGGCCTTCCTGTGGACCCACTGCAGCAGTTTGATGTCCTTCTTGTGCTGGGGCCCCAGAACTGGCTGCAGTACTCCAGGAGGGGGTCTCACCAGAGCAGAGTAGAGGGGCAGAATCCACTCCCTTGTCCTGCTGGTCACACTTCTTTTGCTGCAGCCCAGCGCATAGTGGCCTCCTCTGGCCCTGCTCTAACAGTTCAATGTCCTTCTCATCAATACTTATCAGCACTGGAGATCAGCTCCTGTAGTCCTAGATTCAAACCAAGCCAGGTGGCAGTGGCTACAGGTGCTGGCAGAGGCCTTGCCAAGCCAGAGTGGTGAAGAGCCCTGCAGCAGGGATTGGAGCCTGGGTGGGTGTCAGCCACGTTCAGCATGAAGCAGGCTGGGGTAAACTCTGTGCTTTGTGTTTTCAGAGGCTGCACAGCGGAGTTCTCAGAGATCTTGAGCGCCAGAGCCAGAAGAAGGAGAATCTTCGCCTCCTGGAAGAGCAGATAGCTTTGACAAAGCAGCTTATGGAAGAAAGAGACAGGGCACTAATGGAAAAAGGGTCCCAGCAGTCCTAGGCGCAGAGCTGGGTCCTCAGAGGGTTGATTAAAGATGTTCTGAGCTCACCGCTGCCTTAATTACTCGCCAGTGTTTCAGCAAGCAGAGGTCATCTGAGGAAGACTGTTTCTTTGGTGTAGGCTACAGTCCACCCCCAGGAGCTGTAAGGTGGACACAAACCATTTTCTCTGCCCTCCCTGCTTTGGCTGTAGAGACTTGGCTGGCACACCCAGCGTGGACGGACTTGTCGATGCGGGGAGGAGCAGCTCCTCGTTAGCCAGGCACCGCCCAGGATGGCCAACAACGTTCACATGAGCGGGCTGCTGAGCCGCCACGATGACGAAGCCACTAGGACCTCCACCTCAGAGGGTCTGGAGGAGGGGGAGGTGGAAGGAGAAACCCTCCTGATAGTTGAGTCTGAGGACCAGGCTTCGGTGGATTTGTCGCACGATCAGAGCGGGGACTCGCTGAACAGCGACGAAGGCGACGCGTCCTGGATGGAGGAGATGTCCTACTACTGCGAGAAGTGCCAGAAGTGGATCCCAGCGAGTAAGCCTGCCAGCTGGCTTGCCTCTTGCTTGCATTGCTGGGGTGGTTTGCAAGGTGGTGTGGTGGGTTGAAATTCTCCAGCACTAAATCCTCCAGAGCAGCTCAGCTGGAAGCAAATGGAAGCTGCATTTACAAGCAAACCTACACTGGAGTGCAATGAACGTGCACAAATTACACAGCAGCTACAATGCTTACAGGTGTTCACAAGTCAAAACCAGCACAAGAACCCCCTCCTGGCCAAAGACCAGGGGAAGACAATAGCTTCTCTCTCCCTGCTCCCCCCTTGAACACTGTGGTGGGTTGAGAATTTCCCCCCAGCATTACATTTGCCAGAGCAGCTCAGCTGGAAGCAAATGGAAGCTGTGTTTACAAGCAAAGCTACATCTACACTGGAGTGCAGTGAATCTGTACAAGCTATACAGCAGCTACAATAGTTACAGGCATTCACAATTGATAAACAGCACAAGAACCCCCCCTGGTCAAAGGCCAGGGGAAGCTAATAGCTCTCAAACCACTCCTTGCCTATATTTGTGCTTGGGATTGCCCTGACTCAGGTGCAGGACCTGGCACTTGGCCTTGTTGAGCTTCACGAGGTTGGCTTGGGCCCACCTTTTAAACCTGTGCAGGTCCCTCTGGATGGCATCCCTTCCCTCCATCCTGACTGACAGGATGTTTGTCTTTTCCTTGAATTAGAACCTGTAAGTTGGGCTGCCTGGGGTTTTACAGCTGCCTGTATCCCAGCAGCTCACTGGTTTTTTTACAGACAAACATTTAGCCAGGGTTAGTTTTACACAGCAAAGAGACATAGGCTGAAGAGCTTTGCTGGTTTGAGATCCAGTGCATCAAACTGCAGTAAAGAATGAGTGCTTGATAATGTTGGGCCACTCTGTTGGCTCTCAGTCTGAAGGAAAGGAGACCCTTCCCCCTGACAGGAGAAATCAATACCTTAAAGCTTCACACCATGTCTGCTGCCCTGCATCCTGAAGGCTGCTGTGAACAGGAGCTGGCAACCTTGCTTCAGTGATGATTTGTGGGCAGGGAAGAAGAAAGAGCTGCAAAGACAGGTAGCAGCGATCAGAAAGATGCCATGGAAGAGGATGCTTGTATGCCCCATCCCTGGAAGTTTTTAAGGCCAGGCTGGATGTGGCTGTGAGCAGCCTGATGTAGTGTGAGGTGTCCCTGCCCATGGCAGGGGGGTTGGAACTGGCTGATCCCTTCCAACGCAAACCATTCTACAAGTCCATGTTCCTGAGAGCCTTTGCAGTATCTTTCTTTAACAGGTCCACTTTGGGGGTTGGGGTTTTTCTTGAGAGTAGAGTGGGAAAACATTTCTTGCAGTAGGTAGGTTATCTTGGGGAAGCAAGAAGGAATGAGAAATGCGGCAGAAAGGAATCCTTGGCTTGGTACTGGCTGCTGAAATGAATCTGCACCTTCCCTCTCACTAAGCTCCTGGGGACTGTTGGGATGCTGGGGGATAAAAGCAAAAACTACTTTTCTGCCTGATGTTGTAAGCCAATGCAAATCTCCTGTTGCCTATAAAAGGACCAAGAAAGTGATTTTTTTGGTGGTTGTTTGCCTGTTGGTTTTAGGTCAGTTGAGGGAACAGCTCAGCTACCTCAAAGGAGATAACTTCTTCAGATTCACGTGCTCCGACTGCTCAGAAGATGGGAAGGAGCAGTTTGAGCGGCTGAGATTGACATGGCAGCAGGTGAGGAAGGGCTTTGTGCCTGCAGGACAGCCACAGGGCCTGCCTGCTAAAATTCTTGTTTGTTCTGTGTCTTGCTGTCTCCACAAGGAGGATTCAGGTATAGGTAACAAAGAAATGTGTGCATGAAATTCAGCAACGAATTAGCCGCCCAGTGCCTGTTAGAGGTTGGGCTGTGGGCAGGTACAAAGAATCATGAGAGCCACACAATCATAGAATTATTCTGGCTGGAAAAGTTCCAGGGCTGGTGCTAAACCATGTCCCTCAGCACCACATCTCTGAGTCTTTCAAACACCTCCAGGGTTGGGGATTCAGACACTTCCCTGGGCAGTCTACTCCAGTCTTCATGAACCCTTACAGGGAAGAAGTTTCTTCTGCTGTCCAACCCAAACCTTCCCTGGTGCAACCTGAAGTCATTTCCTCTTGTCCTATAAAAGAGACCAAGACCCACCTCACTCCAGCCTCCTTTAGGGAGTTGTAGAGAGCCAGAAGGTTATCTTTTTTATTTTCCTTTTTTTTTTTCCCTTTCTTTGTATTTTTTCTTCTTCTTCTTTTTCTTCTTTTCTTCTTCTTCTTCTTTTTCTTTTTCTTCTTTTCTTTCTCTTTTTCTTCTTCTTTTTTTCCCTCCTTTTCTTCCTCTTTTTCTTCCTTTGTCTTTTCAATGTCTCTTTTATTTTTGCTTCCCCTGATGTTGCTTCAGGCAGGTTTGGAAGTGCAAAAGGCCTGCAGTATGGCTGCTGGGCATGAACAGGTTTTTGTACCATTGCAAGCAAAATGTAAAGCTGGTGAGGTGCAGCACAAACAGAAAGCTTGGCAGCTGCCTGAACGGAGAGCTCCAGCCTGGCTGCCTACCCAGCAGCAGCAGCAGCCCTTGCTGGAGTTTGTTATTCCAGTCACTTGCACAGCCTGAGCCATCACAGTAATTTGCATTATACAGCAGCCACCCTATGGGCAGCCTGAGGAACGACACCTTGCTCTAAGCAGGGTGCTGGAGGGGCAGGCAGGGGGTGCTGGAGGGGCAGGCAGGGGGTGCTGGCTGCCTCTGAATGAATTGGATCAGGCACTAGCTGTTTGTGCTGAGCAGTATGTGTGAGACATCTGTTTGCAGCCTTTGGGACAGCAGTGCTGTGTTGTCTCATATCAAATTGTGATACACCTTGAGTTGTGCATTCAGTTTTGGGCCTCTCACTCCAAGAAGGACACAGAGGTGCTGGAGCAGGTCCAGAGAATGGCAACAAAGTTGGTGGAGGGGATGGAGAACAGGGCTGGTGAGGAGCTGCTGAAGGAAAGGGGGTTGTTTGGCCTGGAGAAGAGGAGGCTGAGGGGAGACCTTCTTGCTCTCTTCAACTTCCTAGACAGAGCATGTAGTGAGGTGGGGCTTGATCTCTTCTCCCTTGTAACAATGGTCTCAGGTTGCACCAGGGGAGGTGTAGGTTGGAGAGCAGAAGAAACCCCCTGACTGACAGGGCTCTGGAAGAGTGGAACAGGCTGCCCAGGGGGGTGGGGTGGGGCAGCTGGAGCAGAAGAGATTCACTTGTATCCAACTCTTTCTGTTGCAGGTTGTCATGCTGGCAATGTACAATTTGTCTCTGGAAGGCACAGGTCGCCAGGGGTACTTCAGATGGAAAGAAGATATTTGTGCTTTTATTGAGAAACACTGGACCTTCTTACTGGGGAACAGGTAAAGGCATGAGAGAGATCCTTGAGAGGCTGCTTGGTGAGCCCGAGGAGCTCAAACCTGTTCTCCAGATGGAAAAGAATCCTGCTTAGTTTGGTGATGTCTCTGTTGAGCCTCACTAGTGAGAAAATGGGCAGACTTCAAGATGGGGAAGCTGAATGTAGGGATGAGGGATGCTCTTGTGAGGGAAGCATTTCTTTGGGGGGGAAGCCAGCCCAAGAGTGTCACACAAAACCAAGGTCAGTGCCAATTTTGGGGATGATTTCTTCTCTTCCTTTAGGTAGCATATGAACCTGCAAAGCCTTTGAGTCTTTCTGAACTGAATCATAGGATTGTTTCAGTTGGAGAAGCCCTCCAAGATTGAGTCCAACTGTCAACCTCACACCACCATGGCCATTAAACCATGCCCCAACGTGCCATGTCCAAACATTTCTTGAGCACCTCCAGGGATGGTGACTCCACCACCTCCCTGGGCAGCCTGACCACCCTTCACTCCTCTGGGTGTGTCATACCCCTGCACAAGTGCCAGTGGCAGAAGCACTCTACCCTTTCCATCTCTCAGAGAGAGGAGACCCCAGGATGAGCCAGATTTAGGCTGGAGGTGAGGAGAAAGTTCTTCCCAGAAAGAGTGATTGCCCACTGGGATGTGCTGCCCAGGGAGGTGGTGGAGTCCCCATCCCTGGAGGTGTTCAAAAAAGGCTTGGATGTGGCACTTGGAGCCATGGTTCAGTTGTCAGGAGGTGTTAGGCATTAGGTAATAGGTTGGACTTGATGATCCCTGAGGTCTTTTCCAGCCTGGTTGATTCTGTGATGCTATGACAGGCCAGCTGGTGAGTGGGGACATCACACTTGCTTTCCCCCCTCTCCCCACTGCAGGAAGAAGACCTCCACATGGTGGAGCACAGTTGCTGGCTGTCTCTCTGTGGGGAGCCCTTTGTTTTTCCGCTCAGGGGCACAGGAATTTGGAGAACCAGGGTGGTGGAAGCTGGTTCATAACAAACCCCCAACCATGAAACCTGAAGGAGAGAAACTGTCTGCGTCTGCGCTAAAGGCAAAAGGTAAACCCTGCCCCTGGTGCTGTGTGGGTTCCTAGCTGGGCCACAGCTGGGAGCCATTGAAAAGCTGACTCAAAGCCATGGGGCTGTGTGCATGGACAGTTCCTTAGGCAGACTCTGCTGTACTGGTTGACTTAGCCTTTGGTAGCTATACTGTCATGGGAGAAGCTTGTTATACTTCATTACCTTTTGGGATGGTGCTAACCAATCAAAAGGCTTTTGGAATCAGCTGAAATCTACAGTTTCTCTGCTTCTCTGTACCCTGGGGAGGGCTTTTCATCTTGTGTTGCCAGCTGCAATTTCCCTCCTGTGCAGAGGAGCAAGGTTGAGGCTTTGTGGGTGCGTTGGGTTTATTATGCTCCACGTCCTGGGGTGACTTCCTTGAGTATATTCACACACATAATGCATCAGGTTGGAAAGGACCCTCCAAGGTCACCTTGTCCAACCCCCCCTGCAGTGAGCAGGGAAATCTCCAATTAGATCAGGTTGTTAAGGGCCTCGCTGGGTCTGACCTCCAGGGATGGGGACCTCAACCACCTTTCTGGGCACCCTGTTCTACTTGAAAATACATCTTAATGCGATTTGTAGTCAGTGTGGGTTTCTGACCATATGGTATGTAGCCAGTGAGTGCACGAGCAGAGTGTCTATAAGCAAACTACTTCTTTAGCAGCCTCGAAGCCACCTCTGGATCCCATCATTACTGTGGAGGGGCTCCGCAAGCGGGTGAGCCGCAACCCGGTGGAGTCGGCCATGGAGCTGAAGGAGAAGAGGTCTCGCACCCAGGAGGCCAAGGACATTCGCAGGGCCCAGAAGGAGGCAGCTGGCTTCCTGGACAGGAGCACTTCCTCCACCCCTGTGAAATTCAGCAGCCGAGGCCGCCGGCCTGATATCGTGCTGGAGAAGGGAGAGGTCATCGACTTCTCCTCCTTGAGCTCCTCTGACCGCACTCCTCTGACCAGCCCTTCTCCTTCCCCGTCGCTGGACTTCTCAGCCCCTGGCACCCCAGCCTCACACTCAGCTACTCCCAGCCTTCTCTCAGAAGCAGATCTCATCCCAGATGTGATGCCACCACAGGCTCTGTTTCATGGTAGGAGACGCTCATGGGGGGATTCTTTAGCCTGGAGGAGGCTCAGGGGAGACCTTACTGCTCTCTCCAGGTTCCTGAAAGGAGGTAGCAGACAGGTGGGGGTTGGTCTCTTCTCCCAGGCAACCAGCACCAGAATCACTGTGGTTGGAAAAGACCTTAAAGATCACCTGAGTCCAACCATTCCCCAGCTCTACCAAGGCTGGTGCTAAACCATGTCCCTCAGCACCACATCTCTGTGTCTTTTGAACACCTCCATGGACAGGGATGCAATCACCACCCTCAGGAGCCTACTCCAGTGTTTGTGAACCCTTTCAGTGAAGAAGTTTCTTCCACTATCCAATCTGACCCTCCCTTGGTGCAGCTTGAGGCCAGGAGCAGGACTGATTCTGTATCCTGAAGCAGGACTCCTTATGGGGTTTCCTGCCCAAAAACCAGGATGTCCAGAAGTGTATGGAAAATGGAGTGTGTGTGTGGGGGGGTGTAAACCTGCATGATTTGCTCTTAGCTGAAGGGGCCTCTGACAGCCCTCTCTGAAACGAGGCTTTGCTGCTTACATTTTGTGTCCTGGATTTCTGTTGTGCAGATGATGAGGAGATGGAAGGAGACGGAGTCATAGACCCAGGAATAGAGTATGTGCCCCCTCCCAGTGGGACAGCCGGTGCTGGCGCTGTGATAGCAAGCAGAAAGAAAGTGAAGACAGCTGAGCAGATCAAGCAGGAGGTGGAGAGTGAGGAAGAAAAGCCGGAACGGCTGGAAGGGGACAGCGAAGATCCTGACGACTCAAACGCGTCGCTGCAGGTGAGAGGGCGAGACAAGAGGAAGCCCCAGCTGGAGAAGGATGCGAAGCCCAGGACTCCAAAGCATACCTCTGTTAGCATCTATGAGGAAAAGCTGCTGCTGAAGAGACTGGAAGCCTGCCCCAATGCCATGAGCATGACCCCGGAGGCCCGGAGGCTGAGGCGCAAGCTTATAGTCAGGCAGGCCAAGAGGGAGAGAGGACTCCCGCTCTTTGACCTGGACCAGGTTGTGAACGCTGCGCTGCTGCTGGTCGATGGCATTTATGGAGCCAAAGAAGGAGGTGTCTCCAGGTCACCAGTAGGGCAAGCAACATACAGAACTACTAGCCAGGACTTCAGGATCTTGGACAGATACCAGGTGAGTGTTTGCAAGCCTCTGGCACTGGTTGTTTTGGGTGAGTTTGTGCTGCAGACAGCAGTGTCATCCTGAGGTTATTGGCTCTCAGAGCAAAAAGGATTATGTGAGCAAGGCTTGCTCGTAGCTGGGGCTGTGTCCCCACCAAGGCTCTCACAAGCCTTTCTGCCCAGGACATGCTCCTACAACACAACTGTCAGTGTCAGCACCACAAATGTCTAAGCTGTGTGTACTCCTGCCCTGCCCAAGCACTGATCATAGAATCATGGATTGGTCTGGGTTGGAAGGGATCTTAAAGATCATCTAGGTCCAATCGCCCTGCCATGTGCAGGGACACCTCCCACCAGACCAGGTTACTCAAGGTCTCATCCAGCCTGGCCTTGAACACCTCCAGGGAGGGGGCATCCACAGCCTCCCTGGGCAGGCTGTGCCAGTGTCTCACCACCCTCACTGGGAAGAATTTCTTCCTAATCTCCAGCCTAAATCTCCCCTCTTCCAGCTTCAATCCATTGCCCCTTGTCCTATCACTACAAGCCCTTGTCAAAAGTCCCTCCCCAGCTTCCTTGTCCACCCCCCAGCAGCCTTCCCTTGCCTTCTCTTCTCCAGGCCAAACAGCCCCAGCTCTGGCAGCCACAGGAGAAGAGTGGTGGTGGAGGCCTGGGTGCAGGTGGTGTGTGGAAGGGAGATGACCTGTAGCCCTTCCCTGGGTGATGCATGTGGCTCGTAGGTTTGGGTGCTAAACCTAAAAGGTCCTGGAGCAGAGTCCTCTGGGGTGGGAGTGTCCTGCCCTGGATCCAGTCCATCCTGCCCCGTTGGCAATGGCCTTCTTGTCCTTCTGTTGGTGTGATTCCCCTCTCTTGAGTCATTGAAGTCTTGCTGAAATGCTTTGCCTGTTTTTTGTGCACCTAGACAATGCTGCCTGCCATGAAGGGATACCGACAGCAGACCACAAAGTTTCTGTATCGCCTGGTAGGCTCCGAAGACCTCCTGACAGACCACAGCATTGTCAGTCCTTACACATCCCGTGTCCTGAAACCCTACATCAGGTACAGATGGGCAGAGGTTGAGCTTGCTCTTGGCTTGTGAACTCACAGCCCATGGGGAGGACACCTTTCTTGGGCAGTGCTCCTCACTCATCCCTGAAGCACAGCTCAGTATCTCATGGTAGCCCTCAAAGGATGGCCTTTGGTTTAGCTGAGTGCTGAAACTGCTCCTGCGTGGGGAAGGGGATTCTCCCAAGAGAGGGCAGGGCAGGGAGGGGACATCACCACAGTCAGCAGTTGTGCCTGCTCTTGGGTGGGAGCCATGATTGAGATGGGATGTTAGGAAGAAGTTGTTCCCCAGGAGGGTGGTGAGAGCCTGGCACAGGTTGCCCAGGGAGGTGGTGGAAGCCTCATCCCTGGAGGTGTTTGCAGCCAGGCTGGATGTGGCTGTGAGCAACCTGCTGTGGTGTGAGGTGTCCCTGCCCATGGCAGGGGGTTGGAACTGGCTGAGCCTTGAGGTCCCTTCCAACCCTGAATAATTCTGTGATTCTATGACTAAACAGCTCCTGCTCCACCACCACCATTCCTGCACACATCCCTGAGCTGGGGGCAAGACCCTCACCAGCCAAGATACCCCACACAGGACTGAGCAGTCCCAGCCAGCACCCGTGGATGGGATGGGAGCAGTCATGAATTGTAGCCCTAACAACCGGGGGGCCAGCAGGCCCCCCGGCCTTTGGTGTCACCACCACCATCACCCAGTGTGCACCAGGGGCACTCACCTGTGATCAGAGGAGGATCCTCCAGCCCCGAAGGGCTCAGCTTAGGCTTCAGCCCTTCCTGCTGGGATTAAATAGGGGAGTGGGTGGGGAGGGCCAAGTGGCCACAGCTGGGGTGGGAGGAGACTCAGCAGAGCCCAGGTGCTGTGGGTTTGAGGGGGAAAGGGGGATGGAAAAAACCTAGAAGTGGGTAGATCCAGATTGGATGTTAGGAAGTTCTTCCCCATGAGAGTGGTGAGAGCCTGGCACAGGCTGCCCAGGGAGGTGGTGGAAGCCTCATCCCTGGAGGTGTTTGCAGCCAGGCTGGATGAGGCTCTGGCCAGCCTGGTCTAGTGTGAGGTGTCCCTGCCCATGGCAGGGGGCTTGGAACTAAGTGATCCTTGAGGTCCCTTCCAACCCTGACAATTGTATGATTCTGTGATTCTATGATTTCCTTACTGTCAGTGTAAGGAGAGGCTGGTCTGGTGTGCTGTGGATCTGAGAAGTGTCCTGGCCTCTGGCACAAGGATGATTTGCTGAGCTGGGTGCTGCTTTCCCACATGAACCACAGAATAAGGTCTCCTTGGAGCCTTCTCTTCTCCAGACTGAACAGCCCCAGCTCTCTCAGTCTGTCTGCATAGCAGAGCAGCTCCAGCCCTCTGCTCATCCTCATGGCCCTGCTCTGGATGCACTCCAGCATGTCCAGATCTTTGCTTTAACTGGGGCTCCAGAACTGGACACAGTACTCCAGCTGGGGCCTCACCAGAGCAGAGTGGAGGGGGAGAATCCCCTCCCTCGCCTGAAGGAATGCAGAGCTGCTCTTTTGTTCCACACTGAGCACCTCGTGAAGCGTTCTGTGGGCAGCAGCCAGACAGCTGCAGGGGCAGTGGCAGCTGGTGTTGCTCACTGGCTGTTGTGTTTGCTTTGCATCTTGTTGGCAGGCGTGATTATGAGACAAAGCCCCCAAAACTCAGGCTGCTGGCAGAGATCAGAGCCTACCTCCACAGGAGTGATCTCAACTGGAAGGCTGAGCCAGAAGCACCTATTGACTACTGCTACGTTCGTCCTAATCACATCCCCACTATAAACTCCATGTGCCACGAATTCTTCTGGCCTGGTAAGAGTCCTTCAGCACTGGGCTGTCTGAGAAAGAAATGGGGTTTGGGTTTGTTCAGGGGAAAAACATCTGCTCCTCTCTGCTGAGACCCCACCCGGAGAACTGGGGCCAGTTCTGGAGCCACTATCACAGGAAGGGTCTGGAGGTGCTGGAAGGTGTCCAGAGAAGGGCCAGGAGGATGAGCAGAGGGCTGGAGCACCTCTCCTATGAGGACAGACTGAAGGAGTTGGGGCTGTTCAGTCTGGAGAAGAGAAGGCTCCGAGGTGACCTCATTGTGGCCTTCCAGCATCTGAAGGGGGCTACAAGAAAGCTGGGGAGGGACTTTTGAGGGTGTCAGGGAGTGATAGGACTGGGGGGAATGGAGCAAGACTAGAAATGGGCAGATTCAGATTGGATTTTAGGAAGAAATTCTTCCCCATGAGGGTGGTGAGAGCCTGGCACAGGTTGCCCAGGGAGGTGTTCAAGGCCAGGTTGGATGAGACCTTGAGCAACCTGGTCTGGTGGGAGGTGTCCCTGCTCATGGCAAGGAGATTAGACCTAGATGATCCTTGAGGTCCCTTCCACCCCTGACAGTTCTGTGATTATATGATGTTTGTGTACTGTGTGGATCAGCTTCTAATCAGCAACCAACACTGATTAGGCTGGCAGAGCACTTCAGAAAAGACCAGCACAAACAGCACTGAGCTTTGGTCCAGGTAACTGTTTGCTTTACATTTTGACTTGCAGATTAGTGAGTCAACAGAGTTTGTAGGTCAGCTGTGCAGTCAGGATGGGAGCTCTTTGTGCTACTCATTGTCCAAGTTGTGCAGCTGGGGAGGAGATAATGTGGTATAACCTTTCCTTTCACAAGCTGTTCCCAAGCTCCTGAGGAACAGTTGCAATCCCAACAGAGGCTGAACCCCTTTGTTACAGTCTCTCTGCTTCTGATAGTGTGTTTGAAGTGCTGGCCAAGTTGGGTCACACCATCATTAACTTCTTCAGGACTCACCCTGGTTTATTTACCATAAGGAGCATGGGTGTGTTCCCCTCCACGGTGAACTGTTTGTCATTAAATCAGCAGGCTGGCAGCTCCCATCAGCCTCCACAGAGGACTCCAGACCTGCTGTGTATTTTGTGAGGCTGGGATTGGGTGATTAATTGCACCCTGGTTCTGGTTTAAAAGGAGGAGCTGATGGTCCTGGAGATAAAGCATAGTGTCTTTGTGGATGGGAGGGATTGAGCTCCACAGTGGGCTGGTGCAGCTGAGGAGGGGGTGGGATGTGCAGATGGGAAGGCATCTTGAAGCTACCACTTGTTGAGAGAATAACTCTGCCTGAGTTCTGGCAGCTGAAGCATCTGTGCTGGAGGGATGCTGTCCCCAGTGAGTGGTAGCTTAGCTGGGCTTAGCCACCTTCCACCAGTGCTGCTCTCTCTGACTGAATCCTCACGTTTTCAGCAGGCTGGCCCAGGCCTTAGTTCTTCTGCCTTCCCAAATCACAGAATCATCACAGAATGGTAGGGGTTGGAAGGGACCTCTGAAGATCCTCTAGTCCAACCCCCTGCTAGAGCAGGAGCACCCAGAGTAAGTCACACAGGAACATGTCCAGGCAGGTGTTAAATGCCTCCAGAGACAGAGACTCCACAAGCTCCTCTGGGCAGCCTGGTCCAGGCCTCTGCCACCTTCACAGGGAAGAATTTTGTCCTGATGTTTATGTGGAGCCTCCTGTGTTCCAGCTGGTGTCCACTGCCCCTTGTCCTGTCACTGGATACCCCCCACCATTCTCAGAAGAGCTAAGGCCTAGGCTCAGCCCAACTGGTGAGAATGTAAGGATTCAGTCAGAGAGAGTGGAAGGTAACAGCCCAGCTAAGCTACCATTCACTGAGGTTAGTATCCCTCAGGCACAGATGTTTCAGATGCCAAAACTCAGGCAGAATTACAGTTACTTCTCTCAACAAGTGGTGGCTTAATGAGAAGAGTCTGGCTCCATCCTCCTGATGCTTGCCCTGTAGATACTGATCAGCATGAATGAGACCCCCCTCAGTCTCCCTTCTGCAGACTAAACAGCCCCAGCACTCTCAGCCTCTCCTCAGAGATGTTCAGTCCCCTCAGCATTTAGTGGCTCTCTGCTGGACTCTCTGCAGCAGCTCCTTCTAAACCCTTCCCATCAGAGCTGCTCTTGTTTCTCACAAGGCAGCAATAATTTGCAGGTAGTTACTGCAAATGAGCTTCTGTGAAGCAAGATTCCCCCTTGCTGTCTGTCCTGGTATCTTCTGCATTCCTGCCCTAAAGGGAAACATCTCCTCAGCAGAGGAGTGGTAAAACCATAGCCAGCTAAGCATCTGCTGAGAGGAGGGCAGCATCTCCTAGACGCCAGGGTGCTCAGGGCAATGCAGCAGTTCCTGCACAGACATGATGTAAGGCACTTCACAGTCAGTTGCAGCCTGGAGACAATTAAGTTGGCTCCTTATTGCCAATCGATTCCTCCCACGTCTTGCTCCACCCATCCTGACTCTGGAGCAGGAAAATCATTTACCTGCTCATTTATGTCTGGTGCCTTATGAAGTCTTGTATCTCACTGAGAGATGAGAGAGTTCTGGGCCCCTCAGTTCCAGAAAGATGTTGAGTTGCTCCCACGTGTCCAGAGGAGGGCAACAAAGCTGGGGAGGGGTCTGGAGCCCTCACAGCCCTGTGAGGAGAGGCTGAGGGAGCTGGGGTTGCTTAGCCTGGAGAAGAGGAGGCTCAGGGGAGACCTCCTTGCTCTCTATAACTCCCTGAAGGGAGGTTGTAGCCTGGTGGGGGTTGGTCTCTTCTCCCAGGCAGCCAGCACCAGAACAAGAGGACACAGGCTCAAGCTGTGCAGGGGGAAGTTTGATCTTAGAAGGAAGTTCTTCACAGAAAGAGAGGTTGCCCCTTGGGATGTGCTGCCCGGGGAGGTGGTGGGGTCGAGGTCCCTGGAGGTGTTTAAGAAGAGCCTGGATGAGGCACTCAGTGCCATGGGCTAGGTGATTAGGTAGGGTTCTGGGAGAGTGATAAATATTGCTGGGAAACTTAACTCTGCCCTTTTGTTATCTCATGTTCCAAGCAGACCTGGATTGGCAGTTCCAGGCAGAAGCTAACAGCTGTGGCCCAGCTGTGCTACATCTTGCAGCTCACTTGGGGCTTGTCCACCAAAACACCCCAAAATGAGCACCTTCTCTATCTTGAGCTGCACTGCTGGGCCCTGACATGCTGCCTGGATGATCTGAGGCTGCAGCAGCAGCAATCTGATCAGGCAAGCTAACAAACTCCACTTGGAAGGCACCAGCCTCAGGGCAGTTCTGTCCAGCCTCTGACTCAGGCAAGCAGCACTGCCCCGGGGGGCAGCTTCACACCCAGCCCTGGGGAATTTGCATGCTAAAAGCGAGTGTGTTGATGGGCAGGCTCACAGGCAGCTCCCCAGCCGCTGACTCTGCACCAGAGGAAGCAGCAGGAGCTCAAGACCGGCTGGAGAAAGAGATAGGAACCTTAGGCAGGTAACCCTTACCAGACCTGAAGGCTGGTTCATGTTTGCAGGAGCAGGAAGCTTCACCCTGTCTGCTAGGCTGATACACTCTCAACTGCCCCACTGTGCTTGCTACAGGCAGGGCCTTGGCATTTGCCAACTGGAATGGGGATGGTGTCCACCAGCCTGGTGCTAGCCCAGCTGAGGGGAAATGAATCACAGGACATGAGACGTTGGAAGGGACCTCCAGAGATCATCCAGTCCAACCCCCTGCCAAAGCAGGATCACCCAGGGTAGTGCACACTGGAATGCATCCAGGTGGGGTTTGAATGTCTCCAGAGAAGGAGACTCCACAACCTCTCTGGGCAGCCTGCTCCAGGGCTCTGGCACCCTCACAGGAAAGAAGTTTCTCCTCATGTTGAGCTGAAACCTTCTGTGTTCAAGCTTGAACCTGCTGTTCCTTGTATTATTAGTGTGCACCACCCAAAAGATATTGGCCCCCTCCACTTGACACTCACCCCTCAGATATTGATAGACATTGATCAGATCCACTCTGTCTTCCCTCCTTCAGACTAAACAGCCTCAGGGCTCTCAGTCTCTCTTCACAGGGGAGATGCTCAAGTCCCCTGATCATCCTCCTGGCTCTCTCCAGCAGATCCCTGTCTCTCTTGAACTGGGGAAAGGAAGAAGCAAACCCTTACCCATCAATGTTACTACAGCCCTTAGGAGCCCCAGGCAAGGGGCACAGACTTAGCAGGAGCCAGTCCTGCAAACATTTCCACATCTATCTCCATGCATACTTACAACTGAGTCCTTCAGCAGAGTCTGCTGCTATGGCTCAAGATGCAAGCCAAGGAAAGATGAGCTGGGGGCTGAGACTGTGACTTTCTTTTTGGTGTTTTTGGTTCAAAGAACGTGCTTTTGGGGGTTTAGTTTCACCCTTGAATCACTTGGGAGGAAATCAGCTCCTGTTAGTTTCTGCATGCAAGACACACCTCAGTAAGCAGCTTTCCTTTGGTGGTGTGTGTGTCTTGTTGAAGCATCTCTCAGTGTCACAGCTTTGGAACAGAGGCCAAAAGGAAGGGATCAGATGTGAGTGCCTCTAAAAGGCCTTAACCCCCTGCAGTTCTGTGCAGATGTGGTACTTTGCTTTGGTTTGGTGTGGCAGCTTGAGGCTAATGCCTTAAAGAAAACCAGGGGGTTACAGACCTCCAGGAGCTAGACAGGTCCAGGAGGTGTAGAGGAAAGTGTAATCTTTGCATTTCATACCCAGAAGTCCTGCCTGCCTATAACACTGGCTGCAAAATCAATCCACCCCCCCCTTTCCCCTCCCTTTCTCCTGCTGGGAAGGACAAGCAGGTTCTTATCTCCCTGGCAGGGGACTGGGGCCTGGTGTCAGCCTTGGCAATGCTGCTGATTAGGCCTGGAGTGGCTTAATTGGGGCCTGGAGCTGCCAAGCTGAATTTTGTGTTGCATCACAAATGGAGTGGTATGGAGGGGAGAGAGCCTGGGCAGGGATGGGGGCATGGAAGCCTGGGGTTTGTTGGCCTGGCATAGAGGGAGGTTTGTGTGAAGCTTTGGCTTAATGAGCTTCTGTGCTAAGCCCAGACTATGGATTTCTTTGTGGTTTGTATGCTTGGCTATGCTTTGTGCTACACCACTTGCAGCATTGTTGTTTGTAAACAGCCTTTCCCTTCAAACTTCCCATCCTAGCCAGTCCTTAGTGTGTGCTGTTTTCTTTTGCCCCTTTTGGAAGAGGTAAAAGAGCAACTCTGCCCTGCTTTAAACTGTGACAGTTGGCAACCCTTCCAGCTGCTGTCTCTCTCTGTTGGTTTTTTCCCCCTAGGAATTGATTTGTCAGAATGCCTGCAGTACCCAGACTTCAGTGTTGTGGTCCTTTACAAGAAGGTTATCATTGCCTTTGGCTTCATGGTGCCAGATGTGAAGTACAATGAAGCTTACATCTCTTTTCTGTTAGTTCACCCTGAGTGGAGAAGAGCTGGGATTGCAACCTTCATGATTTACCACCTTATCCAGGTAATCAAGACAAAAATCCCTCCCCTGAGCCAAAGAACTGGCTCTGCCTTCTGTGTGATTCCAGTCTGAATCTACTCCATCTGCTCCATCCCCCCCCAGTCCTGTCACTCCCTGACACCCTAAAAAGTCCCTCCCCAGCTTTCTTGTAGGCCCCCTTCAGATACTGGAAGGCCACAATAAGGTTGGTTGGAAAAGGTCTTTAAGATCATGAAGTCAAACCACTACCTTGTTTCCACTAAGAGTTGCTCTTCTGGGCCACCTGAAGGTAATTCTTCTACCTTTGCAGCTCTCTGCAGTGTCCACCCCTCCACCATGTTGACACAGGGCACTAAGCACTCTCCTTTAAAGACACCCTGAGCAGCATTTCCTGAGCAGCTCTATGGGAAGCAGTTAAAGTGGAGTGTCCCTCCCTGGAGGTGTTCCTAAGAGGCTTGGATGTGGCACTTGGAGCCATGGTTTAGTTGTCAGGAGGTGTTAGGTATTGGGTAATAGGTTGGACGTGATGATCTGTGAGGTCTTCTCCAGCCTGGTTGATTCTAAGCATCTTTATCAGAGAGCTGCTGGTTAGAGTGGGATCTGCTGGTTATCTGGGATCTTGAAGCTGTGCCTTTTGCTGTCTGAACTGCACTTCCTGAGTGCTGTGCCCTGAAGGATGGGAGAGGAGCTGGGTGGGATAGACAGGAATTCCAGCCTGACAGCCCAGAGGTGTGCTGGGGCTGCTCGCGTGGTCCCAGAGCTCAGCTCTGTTTGCTAACGGGGAGGAGCAGGGTGCCTGATCCTCCTGACATGCTTTGACTTTTCTTTGGGCCATTGTTAAGAGATCTTTGAGGACCCAGGTGACTGTTAAGTAACAGTTACTTAGCAACTGAGAGGGGAAGGATGACAATTTAAAACCCCAAACCTGCTTTGGTCGTCAGAGGGCCTCGGGGGCTCGAGGAGCAGCAGTGTTCCCTTCCCTTTAGATTGGAGATCAGGAAGCATTTCTTTGCTGCCAGAGTGGTCAGGCACTGGAACAGGCTGCCCAGGGAGGTGGTGGAGTCACTGTGCCTGGAGGTGTTCAAGAAGTGTGTAGATGTGGTGTTGTTCCCCCGATGAGAGGGCCATTGGTGACGACTGCAGGCGTGAACCCCACTGCTGTACAGCAAGGAGATGCCAGGGATGCAGGGAGCAGAATCTCAGAAGTCCTCCCAGCAGGCCTTTATTGCTGCATTGTAGAACCCCCAGCATTAGAGTCTCAGAGTCCCACTTACAGAAGAAGTCCTGGGAGCCCTTAACAGGCAAAGCAGCTAGCAGAAGTCCCTAGCAGCATCCCTACACCAAAGCCCTAGCCAGAAGCAGCTAAGAGGAGCAGAAGTCCCTTGCAGCCCTAACTGAAGATAACTAAGCAAAGATCCCCAACCAGAGTCCCTAACTGAGTGTCCTTGAGAAGCCCTGAACAAAGTGACTCTTGTGGCTGTTTTTATACTCTGTTATCAATCCCTTAAGCAGTAAAACCCAACCACACACACAAGCTGAAATCTTTTCCCAGTAAGAGGTGCCAGCCTGTGGAGGTGGCTCCTGCAGCAAGTTCCAATCCAAGGGTGCCAGTGTGAGGATGTTGTTCTTGGCACATGTGGAATGGTGAGAGCCTGGCACAGGTTGCCCAGGGAGGTGGTGGAAGCCTCATGCCTGAAGGTTTTGAAGGCCAGGCTGGATGTGGCTGTGAGCAACCTGCTGTAGTGTGAGGTGTCCCTGCCCATGGCAGGGGGCTGGAACTGGCTGAGCCTTGAGGTCCCTTCCAACCCTGACAATTCTATGATTCTATAACAACATTGTGTTGCTCTGGGCAGTGTGCTAAGGAATTGGTCAGCTAAGGAGCCCAGCAGCTGCCCTCAGCACAGTGGCTGCAACAATGTGGCACTGGAGGATATAGCTTAGTGGTGTTGGGTTAGAGTTGGACTCCATGATCTTAAAAGTCTTTTCCCACCTTGATGGTTCTGTGATTCCCCTCCCAGCTGTTTCTATGTGTGGTCACTGCTGTCTCCAGGCCCTTGATTTGCTCACATTCCCTCAGCAACTCGAACACCCGAGCTGCTGAATCTCCTCACCTCCACATTCCCCCAGAGGCTGCCTCTGCCTCTGGCTGGGATCCTCCCTGCGCTCTCTGACTGGTTTGTGGGGTTGTTGTTGTGTTCTTTCCTTTTCCCTCGGCAGACCTGCATGGGCAAAGATGTAACCCTTCACGTCTCTGCAAGCAACCCTGCTATGCTGCTCTACCAGAAGTTTGGGTTTAAGACTGAAGAATACATTCTGGATTTCTATGACAAGTACTACCCCCTGGACAGCAAGGAGTGCAAGCACGCCTTCTTTCTCAGGCTGCGGCGCTGAGCCCTCCCAGCTGCCTGGGGGCAGGGGGATGCAGCAAATAAAGGAGCCCAATCCAGCAAGGAGAGAAAGATCTGTTGCAGCTTTCAGCAGAGGACGTTGGCTGCCAGGTGAGAGCTGGAGCACACCGATGCCCTTCACCCCTAGGGCTCCAGCAAGCGCTGAGTTGTGTGCTGAAGCTGCAACCCGAGAGGATCAGTTCCTACGCTCCGAGGGGGGAGGCCTGGAAATGCCAACTGGGACACGCTGAAACCACTGGAAATTGAAATTCTGCCTGAGAAGCTTTTCCTGCCACTGCTGCTTTGGAGAAGCCTCATTTGGCAAACAAGCAAAGAAACAAATCCAAACAAACCAGCAGAGAGTCACTTCAGAGGGGGCCTCGTGGATTTCCACCTTTGAAACCTGGCCCAAGAAAAGAAGCTGCAGGGTTTCTTGGCTTCTGGGTTGTTTGGGTTGTGGTTTGTTTCTAGGGAATGAACATGTAAACTGAAGTC
The DNA here is from genome assembly GCF_026170545.1 of Melanerpes formicivorus. Taxonomy (NCBI): domain Eukaryota; kingdom Metazoa; phylum Chordata; class Aves; order Piciformes; family Picidae; genus Melanerpes; species Melanerpes formicivorus. The sequence continues at coordinate 10,792,785 of NW_027142378.1, forward strand.
ATCTGCAGTGTTTCTGTGATTTGGTTGCTTTTGTTAGGATCCATGTCTTGAGTCTGTGAAGGAACAATTAGATATTGGTGCACGTAGCTGAACGCTCTGCACGTGCCAGGACAGCGACAGCAGAACCACCCTGCAGGCATAATGAAGAGCTCATTATGAACTCCTGTGATCCCTGAAGGCAAGGCTCAGAGGGAGATGTCTTTCTCCCTCCCCATGCCTGCTGCCTTCCTTTCCCCTCCTTGACCCTGTGCTCAGTGTGAAGTCCTTGTCGTGTGCGGTGTTTTGTGTTCGGGAAGAAGGTGTCAAAGGGGTTTTGTAGCTAGGTGAGGTAGGACACAGCAGCTGCCAGATCAGCTCTTCGAAATCTTACCACCTCTCTGCCAGTTGGTGATGCTGCAGATCAGCCCTTTGGGCACACCTCTAACCACAGAGCCAGCCCTGCAGGCTCCAGCAGCCACCTCCTGCTGCTACAGGTGCTCTCTCGAGAAGCCCAGAACAATAGTCAGCAGTGATGTGTGAAAGGCAGGCTCTGGTTTGTAGAAGCAATCTCTTTGCAGCTTGGAGGGAGGAGAGGAGAGAGGTGGGCCAGTTCCACTCCTTGGAGGCATCTAGGCTGCGATCTCATGGCTCTAACCCTAAGAGTAGAGCAAAGAATGAATAGAAACAGCCAAAAATGACAACAAATCCAAGCCCCAGACAGTTTCTCTGACAGTGGGGCCTAGCCTTTTTACACAGTTTAGGGCTTCCTCTCTCCCTGACTTCTCTTGTAGCTGAAGAGCAAGCTGTAAAGTTTGCTCTGCTGCCTGGCCAGAGGTTGGTCCATTTGTGTGAGTAGGAATCACACCCCCTGTGCTGTCCCTTCCCCACCAGGGCCCCACAGAGAGCTACACCACAAATGTTCTTAATCCATTTTGCAGAGCTGTTGGGTACCTTGTTGTAGTGGTAGCTGCCTTGACAGAGTCTTCAGGAGAGGAACACCCAAGTCTGGGTTTTTTTTTTGTGTAGGCAATGTCCATCCTCACCAAAACAAAAGCAGTGGGAGGGGAGGAAGAACCCAAGCGAGTGCGGTGTTCCCCAAGCATCTGTGCACACCTCTGCCTGCTCCGTGGCTGTGTGGAAAAGTTTTGATGTTAACCTGGGAAGAGACAAAACAAAAAGGAAAACATTACCTGTCTTGATGAATGGAATTAAAGCCCTTCCCTTGGAAAAGCCTGCCTGTAGTCACACTGTTCCTTGAGCTGCCTGCCCATCAGCTTGGTGCGTCGGCAACGTGCCCCCGTGGCCAAGAGGGCACAGAGGGCCAGGGAGGTGGTGGAGCCTTTCAGAGCCTGCAGGCTCTCAAAACACTGCAGACTTCCTGGACATGTTCCTATGTGATCCACTTCAGTTGCTCCTGCTCTGGCAGGGATGTTGGACTGGGTGACTTTCAGAGGTCCCTTCCAAGCATTCTGTGATTTGTGTGCAGTGGTGTGTGGCAGCAGGGCTCAGCACCACTCCCCAGGGTGGGAAAGGGAGTCCCAGGATGCCAAGAGCACGGCTTGCACGTCATCAGACCTGGGTCTGGCAGAGGCATAAGGCCCAGAGGAAGGTTTCAGGTTGGCATGGTTCACCTCATGAGGTGTGAGAACACCATGGCTTAGGGCTGAGTGACCTGCTGCTGGGTTGGGCATGCCTGATGCTGCACCAGCCCCAGAGAGTCATAGAATCATAGGAGGGTTTTGCTTGGAAAAGACCTTTAAAATCATCAAACCCAACTCTTAACTACCAAGTCTGGTGGTAAACCATGTCCCTCAGCACCACATCTCTGCTCTTTCCAACACCTTCATGGATGAGGATTCAACCACCTCCCTGGGGAGCCTGTTCCAGTCTTTGAGAACCCTTTCACTCAAGAAGTTTCTTCTAGTATCCACCTTAGCCTCCTGAGGCCATTTCCTCTTGTCCTATCATTTGTTACTAGGTGGCAGTCACCGACCCCCACCTCACTACAGCCTCCTTTCAGGAGCTTGTAGGGAGTGAGGTCTTCCCTCAGCCTCTTCCAGACTAAACACCACCAGTTCCCTCAGCTGCTCCTCACAAGGCTTGTTCTCCAGACCCTTTACCAGCTTTGCTGCCCTTCTCTGCACACACTCCAGTGCCTCAGTCATAATTTTTCCTCATGTTTGCAGGGAACCTCCTCTGTTCCAGTTTGTGTCTGTTGCCCCTTGTCCTGTCACTGGACACCACTGAGAACAGTCTGGCTCCATCCTCCTGACACTCGCTCAGGGATGAGGCTTGGAGCAACCTGGTCTAGCAGGTGTCCCTGCCCATGGCAGAGGAGTTGGAACTGGGTGATCTTCAACACCCTTTATAACCCAAACCGTTCTGATTCTGTGATCAGCACTGATATGATCCCCCCTCAGCATCCCCTCCTGCAGGCTGAACAGCCCCAGCTCCCCCAGCCTCTCCTCAGCGATATTTCAGTCCCCTCACCATTGCCACTGAGTGGCAATGTAGTGAGCACCCCAAAACTGAACCCAGTAGTCGAGGTGTGGCCTCACCATGGCTCGGGTCGGGGGCGTCCTGCCCCCTACCTGTGCCCACGACAGCGCCAGCCGGGTGCTCCGCGAGGCACCAAGCGGCCGGCGGCTGGGGCCGCGGCAGAGGGACTACAGGTCCCGGGGCAGAGGGACTACAGCTCCCGGGGCAGAGGAACTACAGGTCCCGGCGGCGGCTGGGGGCGCGGCAGAGGGACTGCAGCTCCCGGCGGCGGCTGGGGGCGCGGCAGAGGGACTACAGGTCCCGGGGCAGAGGAACTACAGCTCCCGGCGGCGCGGCAGAGGAACTACAGCTCCCGGCGGCGGCTGGGGGCGCGGCAGAGGAACTACAGCTCCCGGGGCAGAGGAACTACAGCTCCCGGCGGGCGCCGCAGCCGCCCCGCTCCCGTCCTGCGCTGCGCTGCGCGCCCAACCGCCGCCATTTGAACCGAGCCATGGCGGCCGCTCCGGACGTTGTGCCCGAGGAATGGCGACTCTACTTCCTCTCCACACGGATCGCCACCTTCTGCAACTGGCCGTTCACGGAGGGCTGCGTCTGCACGCCCGAGCGGGTGAGTCGGGCGGGGGAGCGGAGCCGGGCGGGAGCGGGGCTGGCAGCGGGCAGCGGGGCTGGCAGCGGGCACGGCGCTGGCAGCGGGGCGGGCAGCGGGGCGGGCAGCGGGCACGGCGCTGGCACCGGGGCTGGCATCGGGCACCGGGGCTGGCAGCGGGCACGGCGCTGGCACCGGGGCTGGCAGCGGGCACCGGGGCTGGCAGCGGGCACGGCGCGGCGCGGAGGGCGCTGACGGTGCCTCCCCACGCTCTCTCTGCTCGCAGATGGCGGCGGCGGGGTTCATCCACTGCCCCAGCGAGAACAGCCCCGACGTGGCACAGTGCTTCTTCTGCTTCAAGGAGCTGGAGGGATGGGAGCCCGACGATGACCCTATGTGAGTACCGAGGGGCTTCCCCCGGCCCCCTCCCTCCGTACGCAGCTGTCCAGGGTGAGCCGGGCCGGGAGGTAGTGGCAGAGGTGGAACTGAGGGAAGTTAGTCTGGAGGAGGCTGGGGAGAGATTTTCTCGCTCTCTACGAGTGCCTGAAAGGAGGACGAAGCAAGTCGGTCTCTCCTCTCGAGGAACAAGTGATAGAACAAGAGGGAATGGTCACAAGCGGCACCAAGGGAGGTTTAGGCTGGGCATTAGGACAATATTTTTCACTGAAAGGGTTATCAAGCATTGGAAGAGACAGCCCAGGGAGGTGGTGGAGGCACCATCCATGGACAGCTTCAAAAATGTGTAGAGGTGATGCTTGGGGATATGGCTTAGTGGAGGACTTGGCAGAGTAGGGTTAATGCTTGAAGATCTAATGCCAGCAACCAGGGTGCTGTGCAGAGAAGAGCAGCTGCTTGTGTTGTGTTGTGAGCTGCATTTCATGCCTTTTCTTTAATTACTTCTTTTTTTCCCCAGAGAGGAGCATAAAAAGCACTCTGCAGGCTGTGCTTTCCTTAGCCTTCAGAAGGATGCCAGTAGCCTGACACTGCAGGAGTTCCTGAGGCTGGACAAAGAGCGAATGAGGAACTTAATTGTACGTACATGGGGGCACCATCATGTTTTCCTACACTCCTGTGACACTGGAGTGTCATGAGATTCCTCTCATAAGCTCTTGGGTGACAGCTTGGACTTGATGATCTTTGAGGTCTCTTCCAACCTTATTGATTCTGTGATTCTCTAGGGTGAGAGGAAATGGACTCAAGTTGTACCAGGGGAGGTTTAGGTTGCAGATGAAGAAAAATCTCTTTACTGAGGGAGTGGTCAGGCACTGGAACAGGCTGCCCACAGGGGTGGTGGAGTCACCATCCCTGGAGGTGTTTCATGGAGGCAGAGATTCTGAGGGACATGGTTTAGGACCAGGCTTGGTAGAGCTCAGAGGATGGTTGGACTTGATGACCTTCCAGTTCATTTCCAAGCAAAAGCATTCTGTGATTCTTGGTAGGCAGCGTTGCGCTGGGAGGTGCAGGTGGCTCCCTTCAGTGGCAGGCAGTAACTGTTGTACTTCTGCTCTTTGCAGAGAAAAAGCATTTCCCAGAAGGTGAGCAGCGTGGAGGATGCAGCTGCCAGCGTGCGCCGCCGGATAAAGAACCTGCCCTCCTAGGACACTGACCTCTGCCCTGTGCATGATCCTCTGGCACTGCCCCGTCCTGCTGTACCAAGGCTGCATTCCAAGTGTCCCTGAGAAACAGACTGATCTCTCCTTCATTCCCCTGAGCCTACCCAGGTAGTACTTGGTGTTGGATGCACTGCCTACAGAATCATTTTCATCCTGTTGGGACTCTCCTGCTCTTCCTGTTGGTTCCACTGAGGACTGCTACCTGAGGTTCCGTTTGCTCTTCATTTTTATACTCAGCTGTGTCTGGTTTGGGAGACACAGTGTCTCTGGGGCAAAAACTTTTCTCTCTTGCAAAAGCTAACAGACACTTCCATTTTTTTGTACTGAATATACCAATGCTTGTAGAGATCTAAAGGGTCAGGAGTTGTTAAACACTCCTCCAGGGGGGTGGGATTGGGGATGATGTCTTAATTGTACCCAGTCTTGGTGTGCCTGGTGTCCTTGTGAGCTTTCATTTGTGGTTGGCTGCTGCCTGATGCTGATGCATTTGTAAATAAAAGTCAAAGGCAAACCAGCAAAGTCATCTTACTGTGTTTTCTGGGGGGAAAGCATTCGACCTGTGGACCCTGGAGACATTCAGGATCAGACTTGATGTGGCCCTGGGCAGCCTGATCTAGTGGGAGGTGCCCCTGCTGTGACTGCAGGGGGGTTGGACAAGGTGACCTTTGAGGGTCTCTTCCTACCTGATGCAGCCTTAGTCTGAACTGCACTGGATGCAGTTTGAACTGCAAGATGGAAACCAAGCTAGTCAAAGTGCAGCTTGCAGTGCTGCTGAGTTCAAGTGCCTGAAGCAGTGTCCATCAGGTCTCCTTCAAAGGTCCTTGTGCCTTGAAAGGGTTGGGTGTTCCTCTCCTTGCAGGAGTTTGGAAGGGAAAGGAAACCTTGCAGGACAGAGTGCAGTTGGTGGAGAACTGTGAACCGCCGGGAGGGAACGGGGGGTGGAATCTTGCACAAAATACTTGGCTGTGATGGGGCCCAAGTTGCTCTTAGAAGCTGTGAGGTCTGCAGACAACTGGCTGCACATTCTTTGGTGCTCCCAGTCTCGGAGAACTTCTGGTGCCAGCATGATGAGGAGGCAGCTGCAATCACACACTGACAAGATCAACGTCCCTGGGTTTCCCAAGCCTGCGCGGCACTCCCTGCCCAAGCTGACTCGGGAACAAGGAGAGAACTCGGTCGTTTCCAGCGGTGACAGCCAAGTCATAGGCCAACTGCCCCTCTGCATTCTGCTTTTCCAGGCTTGCATGGCAGCTGGAAATAAAGAACAGGTTGTGTTCAGCTCCTTGCAAATCCATTCCAAGTTACTGGAATGAACAATGTGGCTTGTAGGCAAGTGTCGATGCAGAGTAGCTGCAGCGGCTTTGATCGCCTCTTCCTGCAGGGACACAGCCATGGGGTAAGAGCTCTGAGCCCTTCAGTATTGCCAGCTAGAGCTGCAAGCAGACTGTGGGTGGCCTCCAGATACAGTACTTACCGTAGCAGGGCTTGGATGCACTCCTCTCCCTCTGATCCAAGCAGAACTGCCTCATGGAGAGCAGTGTTGTTGTGCCTGCAGAGGAGGAATGAGCAATATGAGCCTAAGGAAAGTGGGCTGGTAAGTGGAGAAGCCTACAGATTAAACTAGGGGTGTTGGGTTGATAATTGGACTTGATGATCTTAAGAGGTCTTTTCCAACCTTAATGATTATATGATTCAATGAATGGAAGGCTGTGGAACACACTTGGCATTGTGCTGATGTTTTTTGAGTAGGCTTTAGTGTTGTCTGTGATACTAAGTTGAAGCAGACAGGAAAAGGACTTGAACAGAACAGCAAATTTCCTAACAGAAATTGAGTGTATGCTGAGTAAATAGATGACACTAAGCTGGAAGGGAGGGTAGGAAGGCTCTGCAGAGAGACCTGGACAGGCTGGATCAAAGGGTCAAGGCCAATTGTATGAGACTGAACAAGGCCAGGCACCAGGTCCTGCATATGGCTCACAACAACCCATGAATGCTCAAGAATGGTTAGAAACTGCCCTGCAGAGAAAGACCTGTGTTGACTGACACAGCTGAAGATGAGCCAGTGTGTGCCCAGGTGGCCAAGAAGGCCACAAACATCCTGGCATGGATCAGCAATAGTGTGACCAGCAGGACCAGAGAAGTGACTGTTGCCCTGTACTCCGCACTGGTGAGGACACACCTTGAGAACTGGCTTCAGTTTTGGGGCTCTCACTCCAAGAAAGACACTGAGGTGTTGGAGCAGGTCCAGAGATGGACAAAAATGCTGGTGTGAAGGGTCTGGAGAACAGGTCTGGTGAGGAGCAGCTGAGGGAACTGGGATATTGAGTTTGGAGAAGAGGAGGCTGAGGAGAGACCTCGTTGCTCTCTGCAACTCCCTGGAAGGAGGTTGGAGCCATGTGGGCATGGGTCTTTTTTCCCCTAGTAACAAGTGACAGGCCAAAAGGCCTAGAGTTGCACCAGGGGAGGGTTAGGTTGGATTTTAGAAGAAACTTCTGGACTAAAAGGATTCTCAAAGACTGGCTCAGGCTGCCCAGGGAGGTGGTTGAATCCCCATGCCTGGAGGTGTTTCAAAGAGGCAGAGATGTACTGAGGGCCATGGTTTAGCACCAGCCTTGGCAGAGGTAGAGAATGGTTGGACCTTATGATCTTGAAGGTCTTTTCCAACCAAACAATTCTGTGACTCTCTGATTGTTGGAGAGAAGACTGAAGCTGGTCACTGACAGGAGGACTGTGAATACTTGTATCTCTGCTCAGTTGTAGGTTTGGTTGGGTTTCTTTAATTTGCCTTTGAATGCTGCTCTGGGCCTACAGATTTTGGGGAGGAGGTGTGGGAGGTTAATTCTCTCTGAAAGTGGAGCCCAAGTCTGTGTTTTTTTGGGGTAAAGCTTCCACAGGCCCGAGGCAGACAATCTTACTCACAGCCCTGACTGCTGGTCGATGTCAGCACCTTTCTGCACAAGAAGGGGAATTACTGCTGCATGCCTGTTGAGGACAGCAATGGTGAGAGCAGGTCTGTCCTCCTCGCTGGTGCAGTTTGGGTCAGCCCCCTAGAAGGCAAAGGAGAGGAAAGGTGAGCTGGTAAAAGCCATACAGATTCTTCACCTTCCACCTTGCTTTGATATTATTACGTGTCTGGAGCAAAGCTCTCTGAAGAGAGGCTGAGGGAGCTGGGCTTGTTCAGCCTGGAGAAGAGGAGGCTCAGGAGAAACCTTATTGTTCTCTACAACTCCCTGAAGGGAGGTTGTAGCCAGGTGGGGGTTGGTCTCTTCTCCCAGGCAGCCAGCACCAGAACAAGAGGACACAGTCTCAAGTTGTGCCAGGAGGAGGTTTAGGTTGGATGTTAGGAAGAAATTCTTCCAAGCAAGAGAGATTGGCCACGGGAATGTGCTGCCCAGGGAGGTGGTGGGGTCCCTGGAGGTGTTTAAGAAAAGCCTGGATGAGGCACTCGGTGCCACGGTCTAGTTGATTAGGTCTCTTCCAGCCTGGTTGATTCTGTGATTAAAGCAATTTGAGTTGGCAAGCAGACTTTATCCTTGAGAGAGAGAGAAATGTTCTGACTGTGTGGTGGTGTTCCTTCTAAAAAGGTTGTCTCCTAGCTCAAAGCCAGAGGAAACAGATGTAAGAAGAGCAAATTAGATCCCACAGATCTTACTACACAGCAAAACCCCCACCAAACCCCAAACATAGAGATCATCCTTGTGTTTGCTACCCAGAGGACTTGACTCTAAGCTATAAAATCAAGGTATTTTTCTTTCTGTAAGGCCTTGACAAATCCAGAGGAGACTGCCCTATGCCCTACCTGACAAACAGGAACTTGAGGAGAGCATACATGAATGTAAACCAGATGTGTTTCTTCTCCAAAGTGTTCTTTCATTCTGCAGACAGTTGCATTGCAAGGATGTTGTCTCCTAAGATGTCTACCAGGCTAATATTCATGCATTCAGTGGTCAAACACTTAGGAAAGGAAATTTAAGCAAGCAATAACTTACTTCACTGAGCAACTGTTCTACCAAGGTGATTCTTCCTTTCCCATGTGGGCCCAGTTCATCCAGGAGTTGTCTAGACTCTGGCTGTGGAAACATGGAAAACAGTTACTGGTGTTTGGCAGAGTGAAAACACAAGGAGGAGAGGCATCTCCTGCCTTTCAGTTAAGGGGGAAGAGGGACACTGTGGCATGACTGTGGTGTAGCTGATCCCCTCTATATTCCCAGTCCCTGAGCCCTTTCCCAACTGGAGCAAGTGCAGCATAACCCAGGCTAATATACAATCATAGAGCTGTCAGGGTTGGAAGGGACCTCAAGGATCATCCAGCTCCAACCCCCCTGCCATGGGCAGGGACACCTCACACCACAGCAGGTTGCTCACAGCCACATCCAGCCTGGCTGCAAACACCTCCAGGGATGAGGCTTCCACCACCTCCCTGGGCAGCCTGTGCCAGGCTCTCACCACCCTCCTGGGGAACAGCTTCTTCCTCACATCCAGTCTGAATCTCCCCATTTCTAGGGTTGGTTTGGTTTGTTGTTTTTTTACTACCTCACAAGGTCTTTGCTGTAGGATTACAGTTTGAAGCTTTGTAAACTTGAGGAAGTATTTTATTACAAAATCACAAACCCAGCAAATGTTTCACTTCATGAAAGTTAGTTTACCAAACCTTGGACCAGCAAACAACCAAACAAAACTAAACCCCTTTCCTTTTATGTCTTCCCAGCTTTCCACCTCCTTTTTTCTCCCTTTTTGAAAGCCCAGTCCCTTGACCAAGCATTTTAATCTCTGGACTGGTATCACAAAGCTCTCTATCTTCTTCCACCTGTTGTTGAGCTGGCTGACTGATCCAAGCTTAGGTTAATGTACATTACCCTTCTGAACTCTTCCATGCCATTGCTGATAATCTATTTAGTAGGGAATGATTCCAGGATGCTTAGTGGAAGTAAAGCCTTGTTTCTTGTGTTAAACCAACCCTCACTTGTGCTGACACCTCAGCTCCATGTGAAAACTCAGTCAACTGAGATGATTTTTTAAGGTCCTTTCTAATCCATTCTATGACTTGAAAGCTTGTTGCACAGGAAGAAGCACTTGAACAACTTGGACAGTGAAAGTTCCAGCTAAACATGAGGAGGAACTTCTTTAGGGGTGGCACAGCACTGGGACAGGCTGCCCAGGGAGGTGGTGGGATCTCTGGAGGTTTTCAAAGCCTGCCTGGATTTGATCCTAAGTGATCTGTTTTAGGTGATCCTGCTTTGGCAGGGGGTTGGACTGGATGATCTTCAGAGGTCTCTTTGAACCTCTACCATTGTGTGATTCTGAGATCATCCTCTGTCTGGTTCACAGTGTGTGTGAACAGAAGTTCTGGCACAGTCAAGGGTGTGTGCTATGGAGTAAGGTCAAGGGAAGATGGTTAACTCCTCCATCTCATGTTGCTTCTGAGAAACACCTGTAACAAAATCAGTCTGCAACAGTCTTTAGGCCTAATGCTAACAGAATGGGACCAAAAAGGAGAGCCACATCTAATTAAGCTCTTGGAAGGAACAAAGTTTAGTCACTTAGAGAGTGAGGCAACTGGACCACATCTAATGACCAAAGGTTGTACTCCTGAGTGGCCTGCCCTAGGTGATCCTGCTTTGGCAGGGGGGGTTGGACTCACTCTTTAGAGGTCCTTTCCAACCCCCACCATTCTGTGACTCTGATTTCCTGTTCAGTAATAAGTGGCACTTACCAGTGGTCAGGTTTTATATTAAGTTGGACTTTTGTTCCCTTCCCTCACCCCCAGTGAGTGTTAAAAGCTTTCTATTTTGGCTCTTGTTGGTGCTCCTCTGCAGGTAGTTTTTGCCTGTACTGGCAGGAGATACGTACAGGGAGCTTCTCTTCTCTTCCTCCAAGTGCTTTCAGCTCTGCTCTCTTTATTTCACCTCTTGGATGGAAAAGATAATGATCCTCTTTGCCTACCAGAAAGGGAAACAAGGGTTAATTCAAAGCAAAGTGAGTATCCTAACAAGAACTTCTGGGGGAGATCTGGAAAGAATTTAGCCACCCAACCCAGTGTGCTTTGTGCTGAAATCAAAGCAGTGTTCATTATTTTTCTCCAAGAGGAAGCCATGAAGTGCTGGCTGCAGAGCAGACTGGTTGTGACAAAAGGTTTACACTCAGGCAAGCTTCAACACCTGCTGCTTTGAAATGAAGATGCAATGAAATATGGAGCTTGGGGGGGTTGCATCTCTTTAACTAGCAGCAGCTACTCAACAGGCTTGACTCAGATTCCTGACTTGTTTGGTCAAAAACCTTGCAGTTTTCCAGTGTTGTCTGGCTCCCAAATGCTTAAGAACAAAGCTAAAAGGCTTTTACTAGATATGCATCCCCAGTGTTTTTAAGAGACATTACCTGCAGAATCCTTGTGGTTGGAACAGACCTTTAAGACCAAGCCTGGAGAGGAGAAGGCTCTGAGGAGACCTTATTGTGGCCTTCCAGTATCTTGAGGGGGCTACAGGAAAGCTGGGGAGGGACTTTTGAGGGTGTCAGGGAGTGATAGGGCTGGGGGGAATGGAGCAAAACGAGAAGTGGAAAGATTCAGATTGGCTGTTAGGAAGAAATTCTTCACCATGAAGGTTGCCCAGGGAGGTGGTGGAAGCCTCATCCCTGGAGGTGTTTGCAGCCAGGCTGGATGTGGCTGTGAGCAACCTGCTGTGGTGTGAGGTGTCCCTGCCCATGGCAGGGGGTTGGAGCTGGCTGAGCCTTGAGGTCCCTTCCAACCCTGACAATTCTGATTTTCAGTCCAACCATTCTCCAACTCTACCAAGGCTTGACCCTAAATGTCTTTTCCAACCAAACTGGTTCTGTGATTCTATAAAAACACTGCTCTGAGCTGTGGCTGCAATGTGCCAGCCTGCTCAGCTGTCCTTCCCATGAGCTGTTGACAGTCTGTCCATTCCTTAAAGATCATCTTGGGCACATTTTGAAACATAAAGATCAACATAAGTAGGCACAGAATGTGCCAGTCTCTTAGTTTGCCTGTGTGGCTAACCTTCCAAGTATTGCTACTGTGCTCCTGACTCCACCACCTCCCTGGGCAGCCTGTTCCAATGCCTGACCACTCCTGCAGGAAAGAAATGTTTCCTAATCTCCAACCTAAACCTCCTCTGGCTCTAGTTGAGGCCATTTTTGCTCATCCTATCACTTTGTACTAGGGAGAAGAGACCAAGCCCCACCTCACTCCAACCTCCTTTCAGGGAGTTGTACAGAGCAATGAAGTCTCCCCTCAGCCTCCTCTTCTCCAGACAGAGCAACCCCAGCTCCCTTAGCTGCTCCTCACCAGAGCTGTTCTCCAGACCCTTCACCAGCTTTGTCCTCCTTCACTGGACCTGCTCCAGCACCTCAATGTCTTTCTTGTAGTGAGGGGGCCAAAAGTGACCCCAGTTAATGAGATCTGTCATAGAGGTCTGTCATAGAGACTGGGGGGCAGGGGAAATCTCACCCAAACTGGTTTGACTGCCATCCTGTCCATCTCTGCCTTCTGCTCCAGTTTTTGGGTCATGACTGTTGAACTTCCCTGGTTTAGTAGTAGGAGTATCCTGTGGAATCATCAAATGGAGGCAGTGAATTGATTGTGTGATGCTGTTGAAATCTTAGTAGCACAGAACAGTGGTGGTGTTTGGGGGGAGGAATATATAGGCCTTTAATATCAGACTCAAATTAGCACAAGACAAATTATGCTGTCATTAAACTCTGTTTTGAGGCAAAGTAGTTAGGTCTTGGTTTTGTCTGAAAAGTTGTGTTAAGTATTCATTTGGGTTTAAAAACAAACCCCAGGCACAATGTCACTTAGATGAAAAGTCTCATCTAAATGGAAGATCTAATTAAGTCCTCAGTTGTGAATGATATGAGAGAGCACAGGGGAGGGGAGGCTTGTTAAAACTCTACCCAAGAGATACAGTCTGAATTTTGGCTCTATGGAGATTTTTAAGGCCAGGCTGGATGTGGCTCTGGACAACCTGCTCCAGTGTGAGGTGTCCCTGCCCACGGCAGGGGGGTAGGAACTGGATGGTCTCTGAGGTCCCTTCCAACCCTGACAGTTCTGTGACTGCATGAAGTGGGAGAGTTTTCCTCTCTGAGAAGCTGGACATTAATACATGAGTGGGTTGGGTTTTGGAGTGTGGTGGTTTTGGACAGAGGGATTTCAAGTGTTTGGCTGTCATTAACAGGAGGTGTGGCAAACATTATCTCCCAAGAGAGAGAATAATTGCTGAGCTTGTTGTTTTGAGAGGAAAAAAATGGCAGACTTGAAGAAAAGGAGGCTCTAAGGCCGAGACTTAGGCAGTGCTGAAACTGTCAAACATCAGCTGAAAGAAGAATGTTAATATTGATAGCAGCCTAAAGAAATGCAAGGTAATAGTGACAGAAGCATGAAGTCTGCTTTGATCAGATCAAGATCATTGTTCAGCCAGCTCCAACAGAAAAAGATTCCTTTCTCTGCACTGATGAGTTAACCACCTCTGGACAAAAGGGTTTCTTGTTTGGACCTGCATATAAAAATCTCTCAGCATTATATCCTGACTGACCTACCAACAGCTTCAGAACTCACCTTTCTGACAGCAAGAGCATAATTCAGTGTAATGCTGACTTCAGAGTCACTCTCACAGATGGTAGCAGAATTCATCTAGAGGCAAAGAGCAGCTGGTTAGTGTCTCTGACCAAAAATACACAGACAGAGGTTTAGCAGTAAGCCTGGCTGAGGAGGTTTATAATGGAGCCAACACACAAAATCACATGTGTGGCCTGCTTGTGATATGGTACCTGACTGAGCAAGGGGCAGGAGGCAGTTGGAGTAAGTGGAAAGATCAGAATGAAGTGCAAGGCCCTGCACCTAGGTTGGGGCAGTCCTGTGTATCAATACAGACTGGGGATGGTGAGACTGAGAGCAGCCCTGCAGAAAATTGCACTTGAGGTACTGGTGGATGAGAAACTAGACATGAGCCAAGAGTGTGCATTTGCAGCCCAGAAGGGCAGTGGCATCCTAGGCTGCATCAAAAGAAATGTGGCCAGAAGGTCAAAAGAGGAGATTCTGCCACTCTGCTCTGGTGAAACCTCATCTGGAGTACTGTGTCCAGCTCTGGAACCTTCATCAATACAGAAAGGACAGGGACCTGCTAGAGTGGGTCCAAAGGAGGAGCATGAGGATGATCAGAGGGCTGGAGCACCTCCCTTCACAAAGAGAGGCTGAAAGGGCAGGGGCAGTGCAACCTGGAGAAGAGAAGGCTGCAGGGAGACCCAATAGCTACATTTCAATATCTGATGGGGACCCACAGGGAGGCTGGGGAGGGACTGATTTGAAGGGTCTGCAGCAATAGGGGAAGGGGCAGTGCTTTGAAACTAGAGCAGGGTAGAACTAGATTGGCCATTAGGAGGAAGTTCTTCACAATAGGGGTGGTGAAATACTGGAACAGGTTGCCCAGGGAGGTGATGGGGGCCCCATCCTTCAAGATATGCAAGGTCAGGCTCAGCAGCTCTCTGGGCAACCTGATCTAGTGTGAGGTGTCCCTGCCCATGGCACAGGGGTTGGAACTAGGTGATCCTTGAGGTCCCTTCCAATCTTGCCAATTCTATGATCTTCAATCAGAGACTGATTAAAAAAATGAGACAGCAGCAGAAGAAAAATGACAGAAACAGGACAAGGTGGAAGGAAAAGGGAGACACTTTGTGTTCCAGCTTTTATCTAGCAGCCACAACTATCTTGTCATGGCTTGAAGGTAATACTCAGAAGCTGCTTCCTACCTTTCCCATTCGAGGCTCTCCAATCAGTGCTCTGAATTTGAGGTTGTTCTGAGCATAGCTTCTCAGGTGAGCACAGATGTGATCCAGCTGTGTTCTCCAGTAACCTGATCAGAGAGATTTCAGCAGGAGAAAAATCCCTTCAGTTGTGATTAATGTTTTTCCTACCCATCTGCTGGATGACTTAAAAGACAGCATCTTTACAAAATTCACCTGAGCAAGGCAACATGAAGCAAGACATGCCCTGGGATCAAGTGCACCTTCAGTAAGTTTGCAGGTGGCACTAAACTGAGTGGGAATCTTGAGCTGCTGGAGGGTAGGGAAGCTTTCTGCAGAGGAATCTGGCCAGGCTGAGGTCAGCTGCATGAGATTCAACAAAGCCAAGTGCTGGGTCCTGCACTTGGGTCACAAGAACCCCATGCAACACTCCAGGCTTGGGGCAGAGTGGCTAGAGAGCTGCCCAACAGAAAAGGACCTGGGGGTGCTTGTTGACAGCCAGCTGAACATGAGCCAGCAGTGTGCTCAGGTAGCCAAGAAGGCCACCAGCATCCTGGCCTGGATCAGGAGTGGTGTGGCCAGCAGGGATGGGGAAGTGATTGTGCCTCTGTACTCAGCAGTGGTGAGGCCACACCTCAAATACAGGGTTCAGCTTGGGGCCTCTCTCTAGAAGGGCACTGAGTTGCTGGAGTGAGTCCAGAGAAGGGTGACAAAGCTGCTGAAGGGTCTGGAGGACAGGGCTGGTGAGCAGCAGCTGAGGGAACTGGGGTTGCTCAGAGGCTGAGGAGACCTCACTGCTCTCTACAACTCCCTGAGGGGAGGTTGGAGTGAGGTGGGGGTCTTCTAATAGCCAATTTAACCTCCCTAGTGCAACTTGAAGCCATTTCCTCTTGTCCTGTCACTTGTTTCTAGGGAGAGAAAACCAACAACCATCTTACTCCATCCTCCTTTCAGGGAGTTGTAGAGAGGGAGAAGGTCTCCCTTAGTCCCCTCCTCTCCAGACTAAACAACCCCAGTTCATTCAGATGCTCCTCACAAGACCTGTTCTACAGACCCCTCACCAGCTTCATTGACCTTGGGACCCTCTCCAGCACCTCAACATCTGTCTTGTAGTGAGGGCCCCAAAACTCAAGGTGTGTTTTCACCAGTGCTGAGTAGTGGGGGGCAAGCCCTTTATAGCACCCCTGCCCCATATTTTGTATGACCTGAAGAAAGCAAACTCTTAGCACATTAGTAAGGCTGCAAGAGGGGGTCAGCAGCCCAAATTTTGAGAGGCTGATAAACTTTCTTATGGCTGTTGATGGAAAGCAATGACTGAGTTCCAAAGAGCAGCATTTACAAGTGACTGGTAGGAAGACAAGACTTGTGAGGATGTAAATCAGTATCCTCCTGGTGGCACATCCCAGAGAATGACAAAAACAAACCAAGGATCATACATTGCAGCTTTGTTTAGAGAACAAAAGCTCCCAACCTTTGCCTGGACTAATGGCTGTCAGAAGAGGCTTATGATCACTCATCTTTTCCAGCTTCTCCCTCTGGGATATCAGCTCCAGCTCCTTCTTTTCCAGCAGTCTGCCAGATGGGTAGAAAAGCCCAATGGTTTGGGTTCCTTTCTCTTCTGTTTCCTTCAGTTCTGCCCTCCTTCTGGGCAAGGCAATAGGAAGAGGCTGCCAGGCAACTTGAGCTTGGAATTGTTTAGCCTGCAGGGGGGAGGAGGGAAAGGAGAAGTGTAAGCAATTGTTACAGTTTTAAAAGCTATGCTTAATTGTACATAAGAATTAGATTAATTGTGGGTTTTTTCCCCAGAGAATTCAGTCCAGGGGCTGGACTTATTCTCCTAAGAGGCTGAGCAAGTAACAGAGAGAAGTTCATTTCATTTCATTGGTTCTGCACATTTCTATACAGCTGAGGAACACAGAGTGGTCTCTTTTTTCCTTTCTGCTGCTCACTTGCTTGCTTGTCTCTGTTCCCTGAGCTTGGTTGCTTGGCCTGGTTGGTCTGTTTTTAGGCTATGCTAAGAATTGACTGGGAATGGGGTAGAGAGAACTTGTTAGCTGGAACAGCAGCCTTCTGGGCTGCACAGGGGAGTGCCAATCTGTCCATGGGGGTATTGTGGTGGTGTTGAATTGCAGAGATGTATGAATACATCTTGCATATGTTTAGTGCCTTTTACACTTTTATAACTGGTCTAGCTGTGTGAATATCATTTCATTTTGCTTCCAAGTTCTGGGTTAGTGTGGTAGATTTGCTGGGGGGGGGGGGGGGGGGGGTGTGGAGTGGGGTGAATTTCCAATTTGTTGGGGTGCAAATCCAACCCACAACAGTAATATAATTGGGTAGCATTAAATGGCTTACAAGCAGAAATTAAATAGAATATACAGAATGGGGAAGGAAGGGAAAAGGTAGCAGCAAGAAGCATTGACAATTCTTGATTTTAATTACCAGTCTGTAACAATGATGTAGCTTATCACAAATAAGTGTGGAAAAAAGAAGGCTGAGGGGAGACCACCTTGCTGTCTACATCTGCCTGAAAGGAGCTTGTGGAGAGGCTGCTGCTGGTCTCTTCTCACAGGTGATTAGTGACAGAACAGGAGGGAATGGCCTCAAGCTGAGACTGGACAGGTTTAGACTGGACAGTAGGAAAAAAGTTTTCCCAGCAGGAGTGGTCAGGCATTGGAATGTGCTGCCCAGGGAGGTGGTGGAGTCCCCAAGCCTGGATGTGTTTAAAGGTGGTTGGGATGTGGTGCTTGGGGCTCTGGTTTAGGGGTGAGCCTTGCAGAGCAGGGTTCTGGGTTGGACTTGGTGATCCTGAGGCTCTTTTCCAACCTGAGTGATTCTGTGAAATCTCTTCAGGTGCATGCTATGATTCCATGGCTGCTAGCAGAATGGCATGTGTGCTTGTGAGGGACAAGGGCTGGCCTGCCTAAGTGTTATGGTCTGTCTTAAACCAGAGTTTTAAAAGCATTAATACCTAGGCTAGAAAGAATACCAGCAGGACACATATATGTCACAAGTAATAAAGGTCCTTAAGAGCTAAAGCTTTGGAGAAAATGGTTGTTACCCACTCTGCTCTTTAGAATAAGGCTGGAAATCCAGCTGTGCTCAAACTCAGCTTTTGTCCCAGTGTGTGTCTTACCTCAGAGAAGCCCAGCGAGTTCCCAGCATCCACCAGGCTGCTGCTGGGGGAAGCCAGCCTTGAGGGAGGCTCTATGTAAACTCCACAGGACCCACAGAAGCGAGCGTAGGGCTGGTTGCTGGCACCACACTTGAAACAGGCAAAATAGGAGGGAGGAGGTCCAGGCTGCAAAGTTCAATGGAAGACCTGTCACTACAGACACGTATGATGCATGGCTCAGGAAGGAGAAAAGCAGTGGCATGAATTAAAAGGGAGTAAAGCAGCGCTGAACAGGAGCCAGTGTGTGTCCAGGTGGCCACGAAGGCAAACAGCATCCTGGCCTGGATCTGGAGTAGTGTGTGGCCAGCAAGACCAGGGAAGGGATTGTCTCCCTGTACTTGGCACTGGCCAGGCCACACCTTGAGTCCTGGGTTCAGTTTTGTGGCCCTCACTACAAAGATGTTGAGGTGCTGGAGTGGGTCTAGAGAAGGGGAACAAAGCTGCTGAAGGGTCTGGAGAGCAGAGAGGGAGCTGGTTGTTTATCCCCACTGAGGAAAGGCTGAGAGACCTGGGGCTGTTTAGTCTGGAAAAGAGAAGACTGAGAGATCTTATGAATGACAAATATCTGAAGGGTGGGTGACAAGCAGGTGGCACTAGTCTCTCTTCAGTGGTGTTCAGGATAGGACAAGCAGCAATGGACACAAACTGGAACACAGGAAGCTCCACCTCAACATGAGGAAAATCTTTTGTGTAAAGAGGACAGAGCACTGGAACCATGCCCAGAGAGGCTGTGAAGTTGTCTTCTCTAGAGACTTTCAAGACCTGTCTGGATGCATTCCTGTGTGACCTGCCCTAGGTGATGCTGCTTTGGCAGCAGGATTGGACTTGATGATGCCTAGAGAGCCCTTCCAACCTCTACCATTCCATGACTCTATGAAGCTGATGAGGCCTTCAGCCAAAAACATTGCATACACCATCCCAGCTGTGGTAATTGTCTACAGAGGTGATCATAGCCCTGACTAGACCTGGGAAAACTTGCCTTGGGTATCCCATAGCTTAACCTTTGATGGACAAGTTACTCTGGCAGAGTACCCAGCTGCAGCATCTCAGCTGATGCTCACTGACATGTGGTAATGTGTACACATATCCAAACCCTTAAGCCATGGACTGAGGTGGGGTCAGGATGTCATCTAAGCCCTGCATTTTTCTTTCCATAATCCCATGTGCTCTAAGCAAGTATTTTGATAACCAGCTGTGTACTAACTGACAGCTCTGCACTGACAGCTCTGCAAGGAGAAGGCTGAAATGACTGTAGGCCACAGCTGAGTAAAACCCAATTTGTCAGCACAAGGGACAGGGGCTCCAAACTAGAGAAGAGCAGATTTTGACTGGATGTTAGGAACAAGTTCTGCACCATGAGGGTAGTGGAACACTGGGACAGGTTGCCCAGGGAGGTTGGTTGAGGCCCCATCCCTGGAGGTATTCACAGTGAGGCTTGACAGGGCTCTGGGCAGCCTGATCTAGTTGAGGATGTCCCTGCTTACTGCAGAGGGGGTTGGACCAGATGACCTTTGGAGGTCCCTTCCAACCCAGACCATTCTAGGAGTGTATGAGCCCCTGAGGGCACGTGCCTTGGCTCCACACCAGTCACAGAAACGAGCATCACAGCGGTTAACACGATGGCATTTGGAGCACGAAACCGTCTCCTTCTGCTGGCCGTGGTAAGGTGGTGGAGTGTCTCCTCCAAACCCTGGCTGAGAAAACACAAGCAAGCATTAGGGAAGAAAACAGTTCTTATGGAGAAGAGTTCACAAGGGGAAGGAGGAAAGCTATCTGCTTTTCAAACACAAAACAACCTTACTTCAACTTAGAATAAGCAACAGCCTGACCTGGATCTCATGGTTTGGGGGTTGGCTTTGGTCTTTCATTCTAAAAGCACCTTGAAAGACAACCTTAGGTAGGAATACTCTCTTTTTTTGCAGAGTTAGTGCAAAAAATGCTATTTTTTTCCCCCTTATGAATGGTGTCCTCTTGTGCTGAGCATTTCTCAATACACCTCACATCCAAGGAGACTCAAAGTTAAAGGAAGGTTTCTCTGCTGCTGAATTCTTACTGTCAAGTCCAACCCATGACAGCTTTCTTGTTGCTGTAGTATGGCAGGTTCAGGCCATGAGTTTTCTCTTGGTTTAGTGTTTGCTGGGGAAGTATTTCTTATCCCCTTTTACCTCACAGAAGCTGTAGGTTACCTACCTTTCCTACTACAATTAACTTGGGCATGTGAAAGGAAACGGATTTTGCAGCTGACGTGGCTGGAGGTTGAGTTACTCAGGACAAGAAAGGCCTTGTTGGGACAAATAATTTGTTGGGTTTTGCCTTTGGGTTTTTTTTTCTCTGCAGCTCAGGAACATGGTTAAGAAAGAGAAGCTGAGGAAAAATCTTTTGATTACAGGGAGCACAACACCAAACAGCCCTGTTCTAACCTGTGCCTGTGTTGCACTATGGGTGCTGCAGTGTGAGGGCTGGTTTGGAAGAGAGCATTCACAAGAACCCAAGCCAAAGTATGTGCTATAGCTAAATTATTTCATAGCCATTCAAAGTAATATCACTGTCAGCACTAATCATTAATTATTCAGGCATGACTACTAAATAACTACTAACCAACCACACATTGCTAATTAGTAAAATTGATTATTACCACTCATAATCCTCTGTGAGCGTTTCACCTCCGCTCTTCGGTGCCACAGGTCTCACCACCTACATGTGCAGCTACCTCTTCATTTCCACACTCACTGAGGCAGCCAAACATACATTCATGGTAAGTAAGTAGAGATTCCTACTGAAATTCACTTTGCAATGACACCTCAGTGGCTGCATGGCACTTTGGGGACATGGTTTAGCAGCCATTGGTAGACTCCATGACCTTAGAGGTCTTTTCCAGCCAACACAATTCTGTGATTCTACACAGGAGCACTTGTAAAGCTCAGGTTGTTGCTATTGCAATAAGATTTCAACTTGCAGATCATCATCCTTCTCTCTTTTCTGTATTTGTCAAGAGGTGGAAGTAAAATGCATCTAAGGAATCAAGTGAGCAAGCTAAATGTGGAGTTGAAACAGACAGTGGTTCTGGGGAGTGGGGGAGAGGGCATTTATTGTTGCTTTGCTCACCTCTGTGCAGAATCACAGCCAAACACAAGCATGGAAGCTGTATGCATGCAGGGAAAGCAGCAAATGGAGATAAGAAAAAGCATGTCAAAGAATATTTGCCTTTTACAGTATACCTGAAATCAGCAAGAGAGAGTGATCTTCCTGATGTACACACTTTTCTACTGCAGCTGACAATAATCTGAACACAAAGGCTCCCCTGGACTACCTGTTTTCTAAGAACCTCCTGAGCTTTCACCATGGCATAGAATCATAGAATGGTTTAGGTTGGAAGTGACCTCCAAAGGTCATCTGGTCCAACCCCCTCTGCAGTAAGCAGGGACATCCTCAACTAGATCAGGCTGCCCAGAGCCCTCTCAAGCCTCACTGTGAATATCTCCAGGGATGGGCCCCAACCACCTCCCTGGGTAACCTGTTCTAGGGTTCCACCACCCTCATGATAAAGAACCTGTTCCTAACATCCAATCTAAATCTGCTCTTCTCTAGCCATTGCCCCTCTCCTATCACTCCAGGCCTTTGTAAACAGTCTCTCTCTGTTCTTCTTATAGCCCCCTTCAGGTACTGGAAGGTCATTATTAGGCCTCCCAAGAGCCTTCTCCAGGCTGCACACCAGGCTGCACACCCCCAGCTCCCTCAGCCTGTCCTCATAGCAGAGGTGCTCTGACCCCCTGATCATTTTTGTGGCCCTCCTTTGGACCTGCTCCATCAGGTCCATGTCCTTCCTATACTGAGGGCTCCAGACCTGTACACAGTTCTCCAGGTGAGGTCTCAGCAGAGCAAAGAGGCATTTGCAACCCTCACCTCCACAGGAGAAACTTGAAGGTATATGAGACATTTAGTGCTTAGGTGGGTATTTGTGATGGAGCATCTGTGGGAGCACTGAACTTGAATAGGACATGGAAGAAGGATTCTCTGCTTTTGTAACATAGGCACACAGGGATCTGACTGCAGTTTTCCTAAGGAAAAGTTTGTGATTTGATTTGGTTTCCCCTGGAGTTATTGATGCAAGAAGCCTTACCAGCTGTAGTTCAGGCAGTTTGCTTTCACAAGTCACACAGTGTTTGTGGTGAAGAGGACTTCCTGTGCCACACACCTGACAAATTACTTTACCCTTAAAGAGAGAGAGAATGTATTTCACATGGTGTTTGAAAACTGGGAACAAGAAGAGAACTTGGTGTTACCAAGAGCTGTGGTTATTCAGCCCTGCAGATGGAAGAGGTCCTTCAAGCCTGTGCTGTGGGCTTCAGACTTTAGCTGGGCCATGTTGCTTGGTCATCACAACTGCACATATCTTGGTGGCAATTTGTGCTGAAGTGTGTTACAGTTCCCTCAGGAGGCAGAGCATCAATACCTCCAGATCATTTTTATGGCTCAGTGTCAGTGTGCTTAGTCACTGCACTCACAGAAAACAAACAGTCCAAGATCTGCAAGGAAAACTGCTTACTTGCTGTTACCATTATTGTTGCTCTTGTTATATACCATGGAGGTGCACTAAAACTTTCACTATCAACAACTGAACTTCCACCAGGGCTAAGTGTAATGAGCCTGGTCTTTTGATGACTGCCACAAATCACTCCATGGTTGTCTTCACACCAACATGAAGGTTGCATAAAACATGAAATTGAGGCCAGTGGCTAAAGTCTAACTTGACATCAAGGCCTCAGACTGTGGATCTCCTTTGTTGTCTGACAGACTTCAGTCAGTACTTTCCTTTCAGCATCCTTTGCTTTCCAAAAGTATCTCCTTGCAGTTATCACAGAGGTTGAGATTGCAAGGGACCTCTGGAGGTCTTACCCCATCCTATACCCAGAGCAGCTTATCTAGGACCATATCTTCAGGGATGGAGACTCCACAACCTCTCTAGGCAACCTGTGCCAGTGCTTGGGCACTCTCAGAGTGGAAAAGTGTTTCCTTTATGATATCCAGAGAGAACCTTCTGTATTTCAGTTTGTGCCCACTGCCTCTGGTCCCATTACTGGGCACCAGTGCAAAGAGCCTGACTCTGTCTTCTTCATACCCTCCCTTCAGGTATTTATGCATATTGAGGAGAATCCCTCAAGTCTTCCCTTCCCTTCCCTAAAAATTCTCAGCTCTCACAATCTTTACTCCACAGACTCCCTTACTTACATGAATGCTTCTCTCTTTAGTGTGTCCATGTCTCTCTTGTACTGGAGAGCCCCAGACTGGACACTATACTCCAGATACAGCCTCACTAGTGCTGAGTATAGGGGAAGGCTCACTTCCCTTTACCTGCTAGCATCACACTTCTTAAATGCAGCCCAGCACATCATTTGACTTTTCTGAGCAGATCCCTGCAAAGGCCAAAGTCTGCTCTCCTAGAGTCAGAGGATGTGATCCTGCATTTTGCCCTTGCTCCTTCCTTTCAGGTCCTGAATTCCATCGTCCCATGGCTGTCTTTGACCTTCAAAAGCCCAAGAAGCTCTTTGTTCTCTCTAAGTATGAGACTCAGCAGAGCTCCCTTCTTCACTTGAATCAAACAGTTGTCATCAATCCCTTCCAGGAACCTCCAGATTTTTTAATGCCTTGCTGCTTTGTTCTTACAGCAGATATTGGAGTGCTTGAAGTCCCTCATGAGGACCAGGACCTGCAAATATGAGCCTACCTCTAGCTGTCTGCAGAAGCCCTCATCTCCTGGTCAGTGGTCTAGAGTAGACACCCATGCAATGGCACCCATGCAGTCAGGTGAGCCACTCTCCACATCTCTATGGTCTCAGCAAGATCATGGCCCTGGAACTGTTCAATATAGTCATCAACAACTATGACTCTGTCCAGTTGTGGGCTCCCCAGTTCAAGAGGGAGTCCAAGAGAGTGTCCAAGGGAGGCTCTGAAGATAAGAAAGGGACTGGACCGTATGAGGAAAGGCTGAGAGACCTGGGGCTGGTTTAGTCTGAAAAAGAGAAGACTGAGAGGACATCTGAATGTTTATAAATATCTGAAGGGTGGATGTCAGGAGGAAAGTGCCAGTCTCTTTGCAGTGGGGTGCTGTGATAGGACAAGGGGCAATGGATACAGCTGGAACACAGGAAGTTGCATCTCAACATGAGGAAAAACTTCTTCACTGTAAGGGTGAAAGAGCACTGCAGCAGGCTACCAGGAGAGGTTGTGGAGTCTCCTTTTCTGCAGACTTTCAAGACCTGTCTGGATGCTTTCCTGTGTGTCCTGTCCTAGGTGATCCTGCTTGGTGGGGAGTGGACTTGAAGATCTCCAGAGCTCCTTTCCAACCCCTACCATTCTGTGATTCTCTGACTTGGATGAAGTGAGCCCTCAGTAGGTTTGCTGACAATATCCACTTGGACACATTCCTCTGTGATTTAGTCTAGGTGACCCTGCTCTAGCAGGGAGGGTTGGGTTAGGTGATCTCCAGAGTACCCTTCCAACCCCTACAGTTCTGTGGTTCTGTGATACCGCCCCAAGCTGGGATCAGAATATTTGTAACAAAGCCATCTGCCAGAAGAAGGCATGCCAGAAGGTAAACTGCTGTTCTGTTGTACTGCTTCTCAATTACCTTGATGCAGCTGTTGGGCTGGGGCTGCAGCTGTGGGGCTATTGGTGACTCACACACAATGCAAGCGGGAGTATTCGTTGGCACGAGATGTTTGCACTCAAGACAGGGAGCCAGCTGAAGGGAAAGTCACATTGCAGCATGTCAAGGATCATAAGGAGAACATGAAGGTTACACAGTGTCACAGTACATGAGAGGTTGGAAGGGATCTCCAGAGATCATCAAGTCCAACTCCCATGCCAAAAGCCAGATCACTTAGGGTATCACAGCATCACCAAGGTTGGAAGAGACCTCAAAGATCACCAAGTCCAACCTGGCACCACAGACCTCATGACTAGACCATGGCACCAAGTGCCACATCCAATCCCCTCTTGAACCTCTCCAGGGGTGGGGACTCCACCACCTCCTGGGCAGCACATCCCAATGACGAACGACTCGCTCGGTGAAGAACTTTCTCCTCACCTCCAGCCTGAACCTCCCCTGGCACAGCTTGAGACTGTGTCCCCCAGGAATGTGTCCAGGTAGATTTTGAGTCTCCAGAGAATGAGACTCCACTCCCCTGGAGGAGCACAGGTCAGCAAGTAAGTTTTCAGGAAGAAACTTCTTCACTGAGAAGGTTCCCTGGGAGGTGTCTGAATCCTCATCCCTGGAGGTGTCCCAGTGACCCAGAGATGTGGTGCTGAGGGATATGGTTTAGCACCACACCTGGCAGAGCTAGAGAATGATTGGACTTGATGATCTTAAAGACCTTCCAAGTGAAACAATGGGATGATTCTGTGATAAGAGAAAACAATCAGAACAGAACTTCCCAAATGGAAGTGGGATTACTTCATGGTCTTGCCAGCAGTCAGTGCCTAATTTGCTAAGGAAGGTGGTTTCTGCAGAGATGATCTGCTGATTGTTGTGATGTTCTGCTGACCTGTGCTCCTTCAGGGGATGGAAAGGGATGCACTGGCACGGGGGGGATAGGAGATCCACATTCCTGACAGAAGTGAGCCAAGGGGTCAGCCAGGCGAGGGGCAGAGCAGTGTGGGCATCTGAAAAGGAGAGCAAACTGCCTGAGCCTCCTTTGGGTTTGTACTGCTGCACAGCAACAAATAACCTGGAACCTGTGGTGACAGGGCTCAGGCCACTGATTTCTCAGTTGGAGTTTCCAAGCTCTGGTGGTTCACCAGGCTGTGCCCTAGCAGCCATGAGCTCTCTACAAGATTCTGAACTCTTAACAGCTTTGTAAGGCAGAAAGCTCTCTGGCTGCTGTGGAGTTTCATACTTTGTGCCTCAGCAGCTGAGCCTCCTGGCACACCATCTGTATCAGGCTTCACTGCTGCAACATGGCAAACCACTGCTGGAGAGCACATCACCTCTTGCAATACTGATAATCACGTTGTGAGAGCACTCTAGGGAGCAGGTTCCCCTACAGCAGTGAGGGCTGCACTCTAATCTGAAATGCCAGCTTTTCCTCTGAGCTGACTCCTCTTAGGAATCATATCTTTTTTAAGAGATAAGATAGTTGAAAGCTGTGTATGGTGAAATGGAAACCAAACCATGTGCAAGAGGAGTTTCAAAGCCCTCCCTACAGCACCATCTCCAGTCACAAACCAGTGTGTGGCATGGCTTTTGTCCTTCTGACAGAGCCCCACAGCATTATCAGCTTGATTACAAAAGGCAATTGCTCAGATGCTTTCCAAGGCTAAATGTGTTCAGAGGAGAAGTCACTTACCTGAGGAAATCTGTTTCCCTATGGATCCTTGACACCTGTGTGCTTGCTAAACTTCTCTGGCCAGTCACTGCAGGAGAGCTGGCAAACTGAAATAAAGGTAACTCTTTAGCCTGGAGTAAGGGAATGTTTGCAAAATGCATGAAAGATTAGCCAAGTCTTTACAATGAAGATGGTTGAAACACTGAGCCAGGCTGCTGAGAGATGTGGTGAGAAGCCTCATCCCTGGAAACATTCTGGGTCAGATTGGATGGGTCTCTGAGCAAGTGGATCTAGCTGAAGGTGTTCCCACTCACTGTGACAGGGTTGGACTAGATGAGCCTCAAAGCTCCCTTCCAACCCAAACCATTGTATGGTTTTCTATGAAAATCAGCTACAGATGTTATCTGGGACAACCATCACTGGAATGTGTTGCTTTAAGGAGTATGTAATGTCATCACTTAATTCTCCTCCTATAGAATCACAGAACCCACAGAATTGTTTCAGTTGGGAAAGACCTCTAAGATCATTGAGTCCAACTCTCAACCTAACACCACTATGGCCATTAAACCACGTCCCAAAGTGCCACTTCCATGTCTCACTCTGCCCTGGTGAGACCACACCTGGAATACTGTGTCCAGTTTTGGGCTCCCCAGTTCAAGACAGACAGGGACCTGCTGGAGAGAGTCCAATGAGGATGATTAGGGGACTTGAGCATCTCCCCTGTGAAGAGAGACTAAGAAACCTAGGGCTGTTTAGTCTGGAGAAACCTGAGAGTGGATCTGATCAGTGTCTCCAAGTATCAGAGGTGTGGCTGTGAAGTGGAGGGGGCCAAGCTCTTTCTGGTGGTGTGCAATAATAAGACAAGGAACAATGGATGCAAGGACCAAGGGATGCAAACTTGAACATAGAAGGTTTCACTTCTGAGAGGTGATCTCATCAATGCTTATCAATACCTAAAGGGTGGAGGCCAAGAGGATGTGGCTGGGCTCTTTTCAGTGGTGTCCAGTGACAGGACAAGGGGCAGTGGGTACAAACCAGAACACGGGAGGTTTCACTTAAATGTAAGGAAATGTTTTTTCCTTCAAAGGTGCTGGTGCCCTGGAGCAGGCTGCCCAGAGAAGGTGTGGAGCCTTCCTCTCTGGAGACTTCCAGACCTGCCTGGATGCGGCCCTGTGCAACCTGCTGGGTGACCTTTCTTTGGCAGGGGGATTGGACCAGATGATCTCTGGAAGTTCCTTCCAGTTCCCACCATTCTGGGATACTCTGATTCTGCAGCTCACCAACAGATGGCCATAAGTGTTTGCTAACTGCAGATGGAGTAACCCAACAGAAGAGAACTGGTAGGAAAGCAGCCATCATTAATTTGCTTTGCCTGCTTTGGTGCTAACTGATAGCCCTGGACTGCTTTGGGTGCTCCCATTCCAGTGTGTACATCTGCACTGCTGCTGTACAGCACAGCCCCAAAGCATTAATTTCTGAGAGAGTAGATGAGAATGATCACAAAGTTATTCTTTTTGTTGTGTTCCAGAGCTCAGTTCTGATGACAGCCTTTTACAGCTGTCCTCAACACCCCTTTGCTTACCTGTACTGACTGTGCTGAGAGGGATCCATCTCTGTGCTCTGTTGCTTCCAAAGGACCAGCAAGGAACTTTGGTCCACGCAGGGACCTAGGAGTCATCTTTCTTCCTGTTTCCAAGGCTGAAATTGCAATCCTCTTGCTGGACTGTCATTCACTTCATGCAGTTAACATCTACCTTCATTACATACTCTTGCTTTAAATTCCAGTAGCTTAGCACATGTTAAAACAATGTATTTGACAGCCAGACTTTGGATTCAAATACACTGCATGGAACTACAGGAAATGAAACTAGGAATAAACCCTCAGTCCTACCCAGTTTTCTTTACTTTTGAATTCCTTCCTGCAAGCAACCCCCCAGCTCCTAAGAGTAAATTGATTTGTAGCCATGGATATGATTCCCTGCTCTCAAGACAGTCCCATTGCTGGCACCCTGGAATACCAGGCTGTATCTGTAGAGAAAAATCTGGGTGAAGCCTCCATTTCTGCTTTGTGGATTTATGGTGGAGTTGTGCTGCAAGCAAACACCAGTCAAGAACTCCCTAAACCCTCTGCAGTCCCACCCATTTAACAGCATATTGTGGCACCAAGTGAAGGCAGTGTGGGCATTTTGATGCTGCTGAAGAAAGGAATGACATTTTCATAGGTGTTTAAGAGCTAAGGTGAAAGGTGTGGAAGGTAAGTTTTATTCTCTGTTAGCAGCTGTCATGGTTGGAGTGTCTTTAAGGAACCACAAAGAAGTCTTCCAGGAGGACCTGAGAGGTCCAGAGGTGGACTGGAGAGTGACATTGTTGTTGTTTCTTTCCCATAATGCCTGCATCTCCCATTTAAAAGAGGACAGCACAAGCTGTTCCTTCCCCCTTTTTTTTCCCTCCCTGTCTACTCCTGGGTGGCCAAGGAGTGAGGCCTGGCTCAGCCTTGCCCATGCTGCCAATCTGGGCCTGGAGCAGCCTGGCTGGCCATGGAGCTGGGGAGCTGAATACCAATACAGTATAGGGGAGTGCAGAGAGGCTTGGTCTGTGTGTGTGAGGGCACTCAGGCCTGGGATTTCAGCCTGATTTGGAGGGAATTTTGTGGAAGTTTTGGCCTGAGGAGGTTGTGGAGAGCCATGGCCTATGGATTTCTTTGTATTTTATATGCCTTGCATGCAGCATGTAGGTTATGAGTAGCATTCCCATTTCAACTTTCCAATTCTATCCAGTCCTGATGTGGAGTTTTCTTTAACTACTCTGAGAAGAGCTGGAGAGCTCTGCCTCGCTCCTTGAACCCAGACAGCAGTGCTGAGGAACTGACATTGGAATTCCTGGAGGGTCTTCTGAGCTGGTGTTAAAATTCCCCATAGGCTCCCAGTGCTTTTATAGGAGTATTTTTCACTCTTTCAAACTGAGGCAGAAGGCCAATTCAGTTTTCTGAAGTAATACTATACCTTGAGAATCCTGGGGGGCTTCACTCCAGGCAGGCTTGATTGGCAACTTCACTCCATTCTTCTTTGGGTTTGCAGCCAACATTCCACCTTCCCTCTCCTGAAAAGAAATTACCTTTTAATTACAAGGGAAGGGTTTGGGTGTGCTCTAGGTGCACAGTACTCCAGGTAGGGTCTCACAAGAGCAGAACAGAGGGGCAGAATCATCACCCTCATCCTGCTGGTCACACTTCTTTTGATGCACTCCAGGACACAGTTTCATTCTGAGCTCCCAGCAACCACTGCTGGCTCTTGTTGAGTTTTTCATCAGCTGACACCCCCAAGGCCTTCCCTTCAAGACTGCTCTCAAGCCACTCCAAATCCAGCTTGTATTTGTACTTGGGATTGCCCTGACCCAGGTGTAGAACCTTCCACTTGGCCATGTTGAACTTCATGAGGTTTGCCTGCACCCAGCTCTCCAGCCTGTCCAGATCTCTGTGGATGGCTGCACAGCCTGACAGGGTGTTGGCCATCCCCCCAGTTTTGTATCATCAGGAACTTGCTGAGGGTACTCTCAATGCCCTCATCCAGGTCCTTGATAAAGATGTCGAACAAAACTGGGCCCAGTACTGATCCCTGGGGAGCTCCAGTTGGTCTTTGCTGTAGAGGGCCACCCCCCTGGCTGTCTTTCCTAAAGAGCTTGTACCCCTCTAATGCCACACTGCAGTGATGGGAGCCACCCCACTGCACCTCAGCAAGGCCAATGGCATCAGAGCCCTGCAGGCATGCCCACATCTGTAGCTCTGCTCACACCCTGCTATAAAAGACCAGTGAAAGATAGGGAAAAACAATATGGGTGCCCTGGAAATTTTCATACTACAAAAAGGACCAAAGCAGCAAAGATGGGCAGAGAGAGGAAACATGTCAGAAGTCAAGCAGCCAAGGTTTCATCTTTAAGTAATATCTACAGTATTTTATGTTCACACCAGGGGATGACTGCTAAAACTTACCTGTCTGGTGCTGTCTTGTAGGAAATTCCTGGTGTTGCCTTCAAGAGAGCAAAGGATGTTTGGCTGCTTGTACTCTACCAGAAACACCTTTGTTACAACTGTGCTCTTCCTGCAGTCCCTGAAAAGCAAGGTTCACACAGCTGTCTGCAGGCCACAAACCCATGTACAGCAGCAAGGCAGTCACCAACCAACCTGGAGCATCTCTTTCAGGCTTGCAAGTCATCTTTCCAAGTGGTAAGTATAAAGCCTGGGAAATGCTCTAAGGAAAGTCCTGGGTCTCTTTTTTCAGGGGGTGGGGCAAGAGGGTTGGAAGGTTTTTCAGTTTGGTTGTTCTTTCTTCTTGTGGTTTTGGTTTGGCTTGATTTTCCTGAAGTCTAAAATGTGCATGGTAAGAAGTTACCAGTAAAAATCCCAGAGTGGTTTGGCTTGGAAGGGACCTTAAAGATCATCTAACTCCCCCTGCCATGGGCACTAGACCAGGCTACTCAAGGCCTGATCCAGCCTGGCCTTGAGTACCACCAGAAAGGAGGCATCCACAGCCTCCTGGGCAGTCTGTTCCAGTGTCTCACCACCATTGTACTGAAGAACTTCTTCCTAAGATCCAGTCTAAGCCTACTCTCTCTCAGCTTAAACCATTCTCCCTTCCCCTATGCCTAGGCACCATTATGAAAAGTCTCTCTCCAGCCCTCCTGTAGGATCCTTTGAGGTACTGGAAGAGAACACCCCCTGGGGTCTTCTCCAGGTTGAACAACCTCAGAAGGAGGAGAAGGAGAAGGTGTTACTCAGCACCACATCTCTGCATCTTTTCAACATCTCCAGGAATGGGAATTCAACCACCTTCCTGGGGAGCCTGCTCCAGCCTCTGAGAGCCCTTTCAGTTAAGAAGTTTCTTCTAATATCCAACCTAAACCTCCCCTGGTGCAGCTTCAGAGCACTTCCTCTCCTATCACTTGTTCCAAAGGAAAACAGATCAACAGCCACCTGGCTCCAACTTCCTTTCAGGGAGCTGTAGAGAGCAAATAGGTCTCCCCTCAACCCTCCCCTTCTCCATGCTAACCAACAAGAGTTCCCTCAGCTGCTCCTCACAACTCCTGTTCTCCAGACCCACTCCAGCACCTCAATGTCTTTCTTGTAGTGAGGGTCCCAAAAGTGAACCCAGGACTCAAGTTATGACCTCACCAGTGCTGGCCACACTACTCCTGATCCAGGCCAGGATGCTTTTGGCTTTCTTGGCCACAAGCTGCCTCATGTTCAGCTGATTGTGGATCAACACCCCTAGGCCTTTCTTTGCTCAGCATCTTTCCAGCCACTCTTCCTCAAACCTGGAGCATTCATGGGGTTGTTGTGATTGAAAACATGAGTAAAATAACCCAGGATACTTACTTTGTAACTGCCAGTGCCTTGACCATTATCTTCCCAACTGGTAGTATGATAGGCCCTTTATACTTGAAAGTGTTATGCTCTCCATAGCCAGGTTTCCTGGTGAGTTCTGGCTTACTGCCATCTAAAGTGTAATAAATAGAGACCTCAGGTGTATCTGAAAGACACAGAGAAAGCAGTTAGCCAAACTTCATTCAGTGTGTGAAAGGCATATATAGAATCTAGAGCAGGTTGCACAGGAATGGTTTTTGAACCAGATGGGTTTTGAAAGTCTCCAGAGAAGGAGACTCCACAACCTCTCTGGGCAGCCTGCTCCAGTGCTCTGTCACCCTCACAGTGAAGAAGTTCCTCCTCTTGTTGAGGTGGAACCTCCTGTGCTGTAGTGTATATCCACCAGCCAGAGCAAAGGAGGGAAGAGAGCAAAATAAGCTGTACAGCAAAAGCAGAAGGTTTTCAACAAGCCAATGGAAGGACATGAACCTATCTCTTGTTATCATTCTGTGTCCAATCCCTAACATCCAAAGTCTGTGGTGGGTTGAAATTTCCACACCCCACACCCCCCCTCTTCTTCCAGGGTCACAATTTCAGGCTAAGCAGTATTGCCTTTCCTAATGTAGCTCTGCAATGGCTTTGCATGAAAACACTGCAGCAGCCAGCTGCTTCTGATGACAGCAAAGAGGTTTTCTTCCCTGCTGAAAGCTGACACATCAAAAAACTACTGGGGAAAAACTTTGGGATGAGTGAGCTTCTTTCAAGCACATCTCAAAGCTAACTGCAAGAGCTTGAGCAGGGAAGCAAATAAGGCTGCTGACAACATATGAAATAACTCATGTGTCAATGTGCTCTTTAACATCTTTATTGATGATCTGGATGAGGGCATTGAGTCCATCAGCAGTAAATTTGCTGACGACACCAAGCTGGGGGCAGGAGTTGATCTGCTGGAGGGTAGAGAGGCTCTGCAGAGGGACCTGGACAGGCTGGGCAGATGGGCAGAGGCCAACGGCCTGAGATTGAACACATCCAAGTGCCAGGTTCTGCACACTGGCCACAGCAACTACAGGCTGGGGTCAGAGTGGCTGAGAGCAGCCAGGCAGAGAGGGACCTGGGGGTGCTGGTTGATGGTAGGCTGAACATGAGTCTGCAGTGTGCCCAGGCAGCCAGGAGGGCCAATGGCATCCTGGCCTGCATCAGGAGCAGTGTGGCCAGCAGGAGCAGGGAGGTCATTCTGCCCCTGTACACTGCACTGGTTAGGCCACACCTCGAGTCCTGTGTCCAGTTCTGGGCCCCTCAGTTTAGGAAGGAGGTTGACTTGCTGGAAGGTGTCCAGAGAAGGGCAACAAAGTTGGTGAGGGGTTTGGAGCACAGCCCTGTGAGGAGAGGCTGAGGGAGCTGGGGCTGCTTAGCCTGGAGAAGAGGAGACTCAGGGGTGACCTTATCACTCTCTACAACTACCTGAAGGGAAGTTGTAGACAGGCAGAGGTTGGTCTCTTCTCCCAGGCAGTCAGCACCAGAACAAGAGGACACAGTCTCAGGTTGTGCCAGGGGAGGTTTAGGCTGGAGGTTAGGAGGAAGTTCTACACAGAGAGAGTGATTGCCCATTGGAATGTGCTGCCCAGGGAGGTGGTGGAGTCACCATCCCTGGAGGTGTTCAGGAGGAGTCTTGACAGGGTGCTTGGTGCCATGGGTTAGTTGTTTGGGTGGGTTGGATTGGTTGATGGGTTGGACAGGATGATCTTGAAGGTCTCTTCCAACCTTGTCTGGTCTATGTAATTCTATGTAATAACAGTGTTTGAAAGCAGAACAGTAAGTGCAAGTGCATTCAGTGTATCAAAGCATGGCTGATTTTTTAAGTCCCTTAATCAGATGATGCTCCTAAAAATCATAATTAGATGGAAATGAAAGTCTAGAGGCTAAAAGCTTCAAATGAAGACCTAAGGAAAGGTGTTACACAGAGCCAAAGCTCTTACTCATACCTGACTTTATTTCTATGAAGGTGTTTGTGTCTATCTCCCATTTAGCCTTCCCTGGGAGAGGGATCCGAAGGGGGATGACCTGGGGAACGGCGACGGAGCCAGCTGTCATTGTACTCAGCAGTGACCTCTGAAAGACAAGAAGGCAGACAGCAATGTTCCTCAGCAGAAGAAGGCATTGGGCAAGGGTGGTCTTCTCATCTAAGGACTTCCCTTCATTTCATCACAAACTTGTAGAATTCTTTTGTTTGGAAAAGACCTTTGAGATCATCAAGTCAGACCGTCCTCTGACTCTACCGAGGCTGGTGCTAAACCATGTCCCCCAGCACCACCTCTCTGTGTCATGGAGACACCTCCAGGGTGGGGACTCAGCCACCTCCCTGGGGAACCTATTCCATTCATTGAGAACCACTTCAGGGAAGAAGGGAGCTGTAGAGAGCAATGAGGTCTCCTCTCAGCCACCTCTTTTCCCCACTGAACAGTCCCAGTTCCCTCAGCTGCTCCTCCCCAGCCCTGCTCTCCAGACCCTTCCCCAGCTTTGTTGCCCTTCTCTGGGCCTGCTCCAGCACCTCCATGTCCTTCTTGTAGTGAAGGCCCTAAAACTGAACCCAGGACTCAAGTTGTGGCCATGCCAGTGCTGAGTAGAGAGGGACAATCCCTTCCCTGGTCCTGCTGGTCACACTGTTCCTGATCAGGTCAGCATGCTGTTGGCTCTCTGGCCACCTGGGCACACACTGGCTCCTGTTCAGCCAGCTCTCAACCAGCACACCCATGCCTTTCTCTTAAACATCTGAGTACTGTACTCTTTAAGCTGTTAGGTCTCTTTGCATGAGTTTTGCATCAAAAGAGGAGCAAGATCCTAATGACCACCACACCTCCACCTTATTCTCCTGATCCAGAACTGTGAGCAAAGCCTGAGATGTGCACCACCACTTGCAGTCCACTTTGGCTTCCCCTGCTCTATTCTGATTGCCATGGATTCAAATGAAACAGATGTAACATCATCAGCAATAGCTGAGAGGAGTGAGTGGCAGTGAAGTACCTTCCACCCTCATTGTGGCAGGAGTGGAACCAGCTCCTTGTTTCCTGGTGGCCACCTGAGTATCTACAAGATGTCCTGAAAAGGACTGAAGCAAGACAGCTCTTGTTGAAGCTCATCTCAGCCTTCTGCTGTGTTAGGAACTAGCTACACAGCAGGAGCCAAGCATGCCTTATCATGATTTACACAGGCATTATCATCTCACACAACTCAAGGATGGAAAATTGCCCTTGGATGTGACAGTCCTTTACAATACAATGCACACCACAGATCTTGAGGGCTGACACTCAGGGCCAGGAAACATGCCTGCACTCGAAGGACTTGGCTTCACAACCAAGCCTTCAGTCCTGCAGAACTGTCTCTTGCACTGCTCATCAAAGCAGTGATTCACCAGGGGAGGTGTTTGTTAAGCCATGCTCTTACTGGGGCCATGCTGAGGGAGCACAGAGTCACAGAATGGTAGGGGTAGGAAAGGACCTCTGGAGATGAAGTCCCCCTGCCCTCCTAGAGTAGGTTCACCCAGAGCAGGTTGCAGAAGAATGCATCCAGGAGTCTCCAAAGAGACTCCACAGCCTGATTTGGTGCTCTAACACCTCCAAAAGAAGTTTTTCCTCATGTTTAAGTGAAACCTATGTTCCACTTTTTGTCTGTTGCCCCTTGGTCCTGTACCCCAGCCCTGCATCCTCTTGATCCCTGCTCTTTAGGTATCGATCAGCATTGATAGGATCCCCTGTGTCTGCTTTTCTCTGGGCTAAACAGCCCCAGGTCTCTCAGCCTCTGCCAGTAAGAGAGATGCTCCAGGCCTCTCTGCATCTTCATGGGTCTCTGATGGCTCTCTCCAGTAGCTCCCTGACCCTCCTGAACTGGGGAGCCCAGAACTGGACACAGTATTCCAGATGACACCTCCCCAGGGCAGAGCAGATGGGGAAGAGAACCTCTTTCAACCTGCTGGCCACCTGGCTGCCTGGAGCAGCAATCTCCTTGCCAGTGTGGGAGCATGAACAGTTCTCAGCCAGTATCTTCTGGTCTGCACACAGTGACATGGGAGAGAGACCTTTACCTGACACGAGGGGACAGAGAATGGTTTTCCTCAAGGACCTGCCTGCTCCTGGCACCCCTGAACCAAAAGCACAACACCCATTTCATCTTTCAGAGAGCACATCCCTGGGAGGACACAACCTGCCCTGCCAGTGTCCCCAGCATGCTTGGACTCTGCCCTACAAGGGGCTTTGTCCTGCCTGCCCTTGCCCTGACAGATCACCTCATGTCACAGCCCAACCCATTCCATTGCTGCTGGACAGCCTCTGTCATCCTGCTTGATCCTGCCCCATAGCCTTGCCCGCCCCACCTGATCCCTGCTCCTGAGGCCCTTGCTCACCCCACTTGACCCCACCCCCCAGCCCTGCCCTCCCGACCCGATCCCAGCCCTCCCGCCTCGCTCGCTCCTGCTCACCTCGCTCGCTCCCAGCCCACGGGCCTGCCCTCCCGACCCGATCCCAGCCCTCCCGCCTCGCTCGCTCCTGCTCACCTCGCTCGCTCCCAGCCCACGGGCCTGCCCTCCCGACCCTATCCCTGCCCTCCCCGCCGCATCCCTGCTGCAGAGCCCTGCTCACCTGGCTTGCTCGCAGCCCTCCCGCCTCGCTCGCTCCTGCTCGCCCGAGCCCAGCCCCGCCCACTGGTCCGCGTCCCATTGCGTAGCAACTAGCTCCGCTCATCAGCCCCGCGCGGCTCTGACGTCATCCCTGCGCGCCGGACACAGGCCGGCGTCTCGCGGCTGTTGCTGTCATGGCGGAGGTGAAAGTGAAGCCGGAGGCTCCCGACCTCATGGAGATAGAGAGCAGGTGAGCGGCGGCTGGGTGTGTGTTGAGGGGGAGGCGGCCGGAGGAAGGAGGGCTGGAGGTGCTTTCTCTTCTGGCGAGCTCATCAGAACTCTCTGTACAGGGAGCTCTCAATCCAGGTTGGTGACAACGAAGGCAACATCAAAGTAAAATGGGGCAGAATATTCAGGGTCTGTAGGAGCATATTTGTCAGCACAGGGAGCAGATGCTCACTTCCCTCAACACAGATGACCCATGAAGAAAGTTCGTGGGTACTTCTCCTCTGAGGCTGCTCTTTTCCCCTCTCTTCCACTCTGTCTCTAGTACTGTTTGGATTTGGGTTGGGCTGCCACAACACGCGATTTTTAAACCTTGTTTTCTGCTCCCCCAGGATTATTGAGCTGTGCCATCAGTTCCCTCATGGTATCACAGACCAGGTGATCCAAAATGACATGCCTCATATGGAAGCCCAACAGCGAGCCATGGCGATCAACAGGCTGCTCTCCATGGTATGGTGATTCCACTTGCCTCCTGTTACTCCAGCCAGCTGGAGCGCTCTTTGTACGCACACGGGGCAGTAACCTGTTGGGAAGGGCTAGCAAATGCATCCTTTTGGATTCAGTAGCATTTGACAGCATGTAGGAGGAGACTTGATAGGGTGCTTGGTTGCATGGTTTAGTTGATTAGGTGGTGTTGGATGATAGGTTGGACGCGATGATCTTGAAGGTCTCTTCCAACCTGGTCTGGTCTGGTCTGTTCCTGGTCTATTCCTGTTCTACTCCTGTTCTATTCCTGTTCTATTCTATTCTACAGTTACCATAACTTACTTTTGGTTGCCATAAGTGCTGATGATTGCCAAAGCAAATTAAAGCATACCCCAGTGTACTCTTTCCATTCTGTAAGACAAACTTAACACGAGTGTGTCTGTCCCTGGGGGGTTCTGGCTGAACGAGTTCCCACTGAGAAGTATCACGTTTGGGCTTTTGATGATATGTCCAGACCTCTTTGCTTTTGTTTCTCCTCTGTATTACTTTATCTAAGGGAACTGTCCACAAGTATTCAAAGCTTGTGCAGTGCAGCTCCAGTACAATTTCTGGGCAGCCAGGCAAATGAGACCTTTAGTGGAAAGTGAGAGCAAAGTATCCAAGAACTTGATGTCTCTCATGCAATGTGAGAGTTAGAAGAAATAATAGAAGTGCAGATGTATTGTGGGAAGGGTTGGGAAGTGTATTTCTTGTTTCTGAAACTGAGGATAAATGGATACTTGTCAGGGGAAATAATATCCTCAAGAGTGTTACTACACTTGCAGGGAAGAAATATTCTCGAGGGTGTCTTTGTTTCCAGTGCTTAGAAGTGTTGGTTTTCCCTTTCCTATATTCAGCTAGAAATGTTGGGTTTCCCTTTTCTGCACTCAGTTAGCAATGTTGCTTTTCCCTTTTCTATATTCAGTTGGCATGGAATAAGGGTTTTAATTAGAAAAAGAGACAGTAGAAGATTTTTGCCACAGTCTTTAAAAGAAGCTATTTGAAGGAAAGTAAATGCCTTGTGCTTCTCTCTCCTAGGGGCAGCTGGACCTTCTCAGGAGCAATGCAGGTCTCCTTTACAGAATCAAAGAGTCTCAAAATGCAAGGTAAGCCTCATGCTGGCTGGCTGAACATGGTGAAAACTGCTTTAGCTGTAGTGATTTCTACTGCACAGAGGGTTTTGTTTGGGTGGTGGGAGCACACCACTGTCCCTTTGCAGATGTTCTCTTTGGAGACAAGATTATTTTCACTTTCAAACAACTCCTGGTTTCTGTCTTACTTTACAGTAAAATGAAAGGCTCTGACAATCAAGAGAAGCTGGTTTACCAAATTATAGAAGATGCAGGCAACAAAGGTAGGTCCCTGCAGGAAAGGACTTGGGGTGACTGGTAGGAAGCTGGGCATGAGCCAGCAGTGTGCACTTGCAGCCCAGAAGGCAAATCACATCTTGGGTTGCATCAAAAGAAGCATGGCCAGCAGATCCAGAGAGGAGATTGTGCCACTCTGCTCTGGTGAGACCTCATCTGGAGTACTGTGTCCAGCTCTGGAGTCTTCATCAACTCAGAAAGGGCAGAGGAAGGCCACAAAGATGATTGGAGGGCTGGAACACCTCCCCTGTGCAGACAGGCTGAGAGAGTTAGGGCTGTTCAGCCCAGAGAAGAGAAAGCTCTGGAGAGACCTTACAGCTACATTCAATATCTGAAGGGGACCTACAGGAAGGCTGGGGGGGTCTGTTTAGAAGGGCCTGTGGTGATAGGACGAGGGGCAATGGTAGATTTCAGCTGGGGCTGCCAGGCAGAGGAATCCAATCCACAGAACAGTCACTTGTTCAAAGAAGAGGTGATAATCTCTATCAGATTGAACAGCTGCAGGAACTACCAGTAACCAGGGGGTTTTTTTTCAGCAGTCATTGCACAGTGTGGTGGAGAGACGGCAGGTAGAACTGGCTGCATATTTTTGGTGGAAGCAAACACTAGTTCTCTGAAACTACAAGAACATCTCACACACAGAATCACAGAACATTAAGGGTTGGAAGGAACCATGAAAGATCATCCAGTCCAACCTCCCTGCATCACCTAGAGTAGGTCACACAGGAACATGTCCAGGCAGGTTTTGAGTGTCCCTGGAGAAGGAGATTCCACAACCTCCCTGGGCAAATTTCTGTGATGTATTTCTGTTAGCAGTGAAATAGGGTCCTCTTGTAAGAGCTCTGGGAGGAGAGAGAAAGGACAGAAGGAGAGTGTCATTGCTGTGGGATGCATTTCTTGGGTTTTGCCATTTTTCTTTGTTCCATCCCCTGGCCCTTCCCCTGCTTTTGCCAGGAGCAAGGATACATCTTATGACTACCATGCAAGTCAAGCAATGTTGTGATGAGGCTTTTGGTTTGTGGCTGTGTACAGAAACCAGTGGTTCCTCCTATTCATTGCTGTTCTCTTCCCTGATTTTTAACCAGGTATTTGGAGCAGAGACATTAGATACAAAAGTAATTTGCCTTTAACAGAGATCAACAAGATACTGAAAAACTTGGAAAGCAAGAAGCTGATTAAAGCAGTAAAATCTGTGGCAGTGAGTATTTTGTAACAACTCTGAAATGATTTCAGGTGTTTGCTGTGTGCTCTGTGTGTTTCAACTTGGAAGCCAGAGAAGCCTCATTCTGCTTCTGGCTTTCACACTGACTGTGTGCCAGTGTTTGACTCTTTAGGTTGCAGGTTTGAGGTGCAACAGATAGGAGAGGCTAGGATGTTTATTACATCATGGAATCATAGGATGGGTTGGGTTGGAAGGGGCCTTGAAGATCATCTAATTCCAACACCTTTGCCATGACTAGGGACACATTCCACTAAATCAGGTTGCTCAAAGCCTCATCCAACCTGGCCTTGAACACCTCCAAGGAGGGAGCATCCACAACCTCCCTAGGCAACCTGTCCCAGTGTCTCACCACCCTCACTGGAAAGAATTTCTTCCTAACATCCAGTCTAAATCCACCCTCCTCCAGCTTAAATCCACCCTCCTCCAGCTTAAATCCATCCATATCGTTCCACTAGCTAACTGGTTAACTGGTTAATAATCTCCTTTATAAACAGGTCACTATTAACAATACAATCCTCATCCCACCACTACTGACCACACAGTACTACTATCCAGTTGCAGGTTTTGTTCTCTCAGCTGGTTATTGCACATGACTGGCTGTAACAGTTCTGTTACCCATCTCAAGCCTTTTGCACTGCTTGCTGCCAGTCTGCAGTTCTCTCACCATTTTCCCTCCCTTCCACATCCAGTCTCCAAGACACCAACCTCAGGAAGGCTCTGATGACTTTCATTCCAGCATGCTGATGAGTGTGGGGCCATGGATCAGATCCTGCCCTCTCTTGTCCTATTTTTATACCTTATTCTCCTGTGTTTTTTTGGTTCCTAACTCTCTTTTCTCCCACCATTTTCTCCTTTCCCCTCTCAGTCTCCACTGAAATAAGCAGTGTGCTTCTAATTACCTTTTTTTTTGGCCACTGGTCCCAGTTTTGCTGTATCACAAGTTGGTGTTTCAGACACTAAAGCCATCTCAGCCTTCTCCTTTCCCCCTGGAGTCCTTTTCAGTTATCTAGCTCTTACACTGGATTTGTGTTGCTTGAACAGTTTCTAAGACATGTGATTCTGGCTGACTCCTGGCTCCTCTGTTTTATTTCAGTGACTTCTTCAATGAAAATAAAACATAGAGTTGTTTTGTTTGGAAAAGATCTTTAAGATCATCAAGTCCAAACATTCTCCAGCTCTACCAAGGCTTGTGCTAAACCATGTCTGAAATCTCCCTTCTCTTAAGGGGAACTTGAAGAGCTGTGCATTTGTCTCCAACAGGCATCCAAGAAGAAGGTATACATGCTGTATAACCTGCAGCCTGACCGCTCTGTGACTGGTGGGGCTTGGTACAGTGACCAAGACTTTGAGTCTGAATTTGTGGAGGTATTGAACCAGCAGTGCTTCAAATTTCTACAGAGCAAGGTGAGTGCCACCACTGAACTCACCTTTCATTTTATAAAACCAGTGACAGGCTGTTAGGGGCTGGAAGAGACCTTGAAAGATCATCCAGTCCAATTCCCCTGCCAGAGCAGCATCCCCTAGAGGAGGTCACACAGGAATATCTCTGGGTGGGTTTTGAATGTCTCCAGAGGAGACTCCACAACCTCTCTGGGCAGCCTGTTCCAGTGTTTTGTCACCCTCACAGTGAAAATGTTTTTCCTTGTGTTCACATGGAACCTCCTCTGCTCCAGCTTGCACCCACTGTCCCTTGTCCTGTCATTTGACATCACTGAGCAGAGCCTGGCTCTGTCCTCCTGACACTGCCCTTCACATCTCTATCAACATGAGTGAGGTCACCTCTCAGTCTCCTCTTCTTCAAGCTAAAGAGCCTCAGTTCCCTCAGTCTCTCCTCAGAAGGAAGCTGTTCCACTCCCTTCATCATCTTTGTGGCTCTCTGCTGGACTCTTTCAGGCAGTTCCCTGGAGTCCTTCTTGAACTGAGGGG
Source organism: Melanerpes formicivorus (assembly GCF_026170545.1). Taxonomy (NCBI): domain Eukaryota; kingdom Metazoa; phylum Chordata; class Aves; order Piciformes; family Picidae; genus Melanerpes; species Melanerpes formicivorus. The sequence goes on from NW_027142378.1 coordinate 10,833,950, forward strand.
CCCAAAACTGGACACAACATTCCAGATATGGCATAGTAGAGTGGGAAGAGAACCTCTCTCAACCTACTAACCACAGCCTTCTAATCCACCCCTGGTCATTGGCCTTCTTGGCCACAAGGGCACACTGCTGACTCATGGTCATGCTTCCATCCACCAGGACATCCAGGTCTCTCCTGTGTGCTGGTGTCCAGCAGGTTAGTCCCCAGCCTATCCTGGTCCATGGGGCTGTTCTTAGACTCTACCCTTGTGAATTTCACACTGAATAAAAACATGTTCCAGAAAAGGTTTGGAAATCCACTTCTATACTTGTGTCTGCCTGAAACTGAAGCGTGAAGGAGGCTCCTGGCAGTGAGCACTGACTGTAACTCATCTCTGCTTTTTTCCCTCAGGCAGAGGCAGCTCGAGACAGCAAACAGAATCCCATGATACAGAGGAACAGCTCCTTTGCCTCCTCCCATGAGGTGTGGAAATACATCTGTGAACTGGGGATCAGCAAGGTCAGAAACAGATTCACCTTACTACCCTCTAAATTACAAGTGCATGACTACCTCCAGTTCCTATAGTGGCTGAGGAGGGTTATTGGGATTCCAGGATACTTCACAGATGTGGGCTTTCAAAGGTATAAAGGAATTGGCATTTGTGTCCCTGTCAACAGAGTAAAACTTACTTGGAGTCAGTTGGCCATTAACCATCTCAACCTCTTTATGGTTTATAACTTATGTGCTCTCTATATATATTGCCATCCAGAGGGACTTGGACAGGCTTGAGAGGTGGACCCATGTCAACCTCATGAAGTGCAGAAAGGCCAAGTGTAAGATCCTGCACCTGGGAAATCCCAAGCACAAATAGAGGCTGGGCAAGGAGTGGCTCGAGAGAAGTCTGAAGAAGGACTTGGGGGTGGGCAGTTAATAAAAACTCACCAAGAGCCAGCAGTGTGCACTGGCAGCCCAGAAGGCCAATTGTGTGCTGGGCTACATCAAAAGAAGTGTAACCAGCAGGACAAGGGAGGTGACTCTCCTACTCTGCTCTGCCCTCAAGAGACCCCACCTGGAGTACTGTGTGCAGTTCTGGGGCCCCCAACACAAGAAGGACATAGAAATGCTGGAGTGGGTCAGGGTGAGGGACGTGAAGATGATCATAGGGCTGGGGCAGCGCCCCCATGGGGACAGGCTGTGAGAGTTGGTGCTGGAGAAGAAAAAGCTTCAGGGAAGGCCTTACAGCTACCTTCCAGTACCTGAAGGGGGCTACATGAAAGCTGGGCAAGGACTTTTTACAAGGGCTTATAATAGTAGGATGCAGGAGAATGAATTGAAGCAGGAAGAGGGGAGAGTTAGACTGGAGATTAGGAAGAAATGCTCTCCAGTGAGGGTGGTGAGACATTGGGACAGGTTGCCCAGGGAGATGTGGCTGCCCTCTCCCTGGAGGTGTTTAAGGCCAGGTTGGATGAGGCCTTGAGCTACCTGGTCTGGTGGAAGGTGTCCCTGCCCACGGCAGGGGGGTTGGAAGTAGGTGATCTTTAAGGCTAACCCAAACCATTCTGTGATTCTGTAATTCCTTTCACATCTGCCTATCTGCTTCAGACAGACTTAGGGGAGGTCAAAAATAAAACCAAACCAGGAGGAAAAAGTCCCCCAATTCTCAGTTAGCATCAACTGGTGCATCTTCAGCAGCCTTGTCTTTGTCTTTCCATGATCATTTTCTTGTAAGACTGGAACTACATCATTTCAGGAGGCTGTAGACATTTGAGGTGCTTAGGGAAGTTTGGGTTTTTTTGTGACCTGAGGCTGGTGCAATCCTAAAGAGCTCGAGAGGTGGGAGGAATTGGTAGTTGTTTTGCAAGGTCAGAACTCTCAAGCATTTGCTGCTCCTGGGGTTTGCTCATTACCTCCTTGCAAGACTCAGTGGCACCCATCTGTCCTAATACTTCTTGTACACACTGTTCCTTAGGTAGAGCTGTCGATGGAAGACATCGAAACCATCTTAAACACTCTGATCTACGACGGCAAGGTGGAGATGACAATCATTGCCGCAAAGGAAGGGACAGTAGGCAGTGTGGACGGGCAGATGAAGCTGTACAGAGCTGTCAGTCCTCTCATACAACCCACTGGATTAGTCAGGACACCCTGTGGACTCTGCCCTGTGAGTAACTAATCCTCTATATAAATAGGAGTACTGCATCCAGTTCTGGCCCCCTGTCACAGGAAGGATACGGATGTGCTGGAATGCATCCAGAGAAGGGCCACGAGGATGAGGGGAAGACTGGTGAAGGTCCTGGATAGCTCTTGTGAGGAGCAGCTGAGGGAACTGGGGTTGTTCTGCCTGGAGAAAAGGAAGCTCAGGGGAGACCACCTTGCTCTCCATGACTCCTTGAAAGGAGGTTGGAGTGAGGTGGATGTTGGTCTCTTCTCCCTGGGAGCAAGTGATATGATGAGAGGAAATGGCATCATGTTGCACCAGGGGAGGCTTAGGTTGGGTATTAGATGAAACTTCTTTACTGAAAGGGTTCTCAAAGACTGGGACAGGCTTCCCAGGGAAGTGGTTGAATCCCTGTCCCTGGAGGTGTTTCAGAGACACAGAGATGTGGTGCTGAGGGTCATGGTTTAGCAGCAGGTTTGGTAAAGTTAGAAAATGGTTGGACTCAAGGATTTCAAAGATCTTTCCCAACCAAAACCATTCTGTGATTACTCTTCCTCAGAGCTGGCATTGGACTCGCTAGATTCTTCCTATGAGACTATTGTTTTACTCCTGGGAAAGTAGCAAAACCAGTGTGAGCATGCTCCTTGTTGATGATGAGCATGCTCATCACGCTTGCTGTGTACAATTACTGACAGGGGGCTTGCTTTTGCAGGTTTTTGATGATTGCCATGAAGGTGGTGAGATTTCTCCATCAAACTGTGTTTATATGACAGAGTGGCTGGAGTTTTAAAGTGGAAGAAAACTGTCAGCTGGATTCATGCTTCAGGACCAAGGAGACAAGCTTACTTTTGTGAACCTCTGCACTGGTGAGCCACTCCAGGACGTGAGGTGACTGCATTTAATGCAGTGCTCTGTTTGTGAAGCAGCCAGCCATCAGCGGTGTGAGAGGTCCTGTGAGTGGCCTGGAAGCTTGAGTCAGTGCTGAAGATCACAGCTGAAGTGGAAATGGGACCAAGAATGGGTTGTGTGAGCTGAGAAGTGCCACAGGAGAGCTGAGTGGTGATGCTCCATCGCTTCCAGGGATCGTTTGGAGCCCTCCCCAGAAGCAAAGAAAAGAACTTCTTAGCTGATCAGGCAAACTTGCTAATGAATGGTTGCCAAGAATCAGATTCTAAACTCAGCTCTAGAATTCTGATGAATTCTAAGGATTCTCAACTTTGCTTCAGAATCTCCTGGGGGCTGTTGTAAGTCCTAAAGCCAACACATTTCTCCCCTGACAACCACCACCTATGGCAACCAGAGCTCCCTGATTCTTTGTTCTCTTTCCTTGCCAGTTAATTTATCATTAAACTTTAGTGCAATTTAGAGAGTTCAGGAAATGTTAAAGGCTAAGCCACACAACAGCTTCACCCCCTGATAAGAGGGAGGCGCTTAGGGCAGCCCCATGAGAACGCAGGCTGTACTCACAGGGGCAGAGCAGGGCTTTGGAGATGGTCCCTAGGGTCTCTCCTGGGCGGCAGGCTCCAGAAGGCAGGTTTATGATGCAGTGTGTGGATAACGTGGCACAAATCCGAAGGACAAGGCTCCCGCCGAAATCCAGGTGTCCTTGGGCACGGCTGCCAGGAGGCAAAGCGCAAGGGAAGCCTCACTGCCCGCCCGTGCCAGCCCGCGGCCGCAGGGGCACGGCGGGCAGGGGCACGGCAGGCAGGGGCGCGCCAGCGGCGGGCAGGGAGCAGGAGCCCAGGGCAGGACGCCTGGCGAGCAGCCAGGTCCCGGTGCTGAGCTCTCCAATCCCGCCACAGAGCCAGGGTGAGTCCAACATGAGCGCCAAAACCAGAGCCCAGACGACGTATTTCAGATTGTCACTAAGATTTTCCCGGGCAATGTGTCCCGGGCCGATGGACACCGGGCGGGAAGCGCCCAGCCAATCACAGCTCCGAACCGCAGCGCGCGCTCCCCCGCGCGGGGGAGTGCCTGTGAGGGACCTCACTCCCGGCGGGAGGAGCGGAGCCTCTCACCTGTGCCCCAGGGGGCGGGGGAGGCGATCTCCCGCCTGTGTCTCCCCCCATTCAAACCTCCGCGGGTGGAGGCGGGGGAAGGGGTTTGGAGCACCCTGTAACCGCAACCTATTCCAATGCCTGACCACTCCTGCAGGAAAGAAAGTCTTCCTAATATCTAACCTAAACCTCTCCTGGCACAACTTGTGGCCAGTTCCTCTTGTTCTGTCACTTAGTCATGTGGGAAAAGAGAGCAGCCCTCACCTCCCAACCGCCTCCTGTCTGAGGGTTAGAGTGGAGAAAGTCTCCCCTCAACCTCCTTTGCTCCACACTAAACCCAAGTTTCCTCAGCTGCTCTTCACAAGACCTTTTCTCCAGAGCCTTCACCAGTTTTGTTGTCCTTCTGTGGACCCCCTCCAGCACCTCCATGTCCTTCTTGCAGTGAGGAGACTCACTGTCAGGAGGTGTTAGGGATTGGGTACCAGGTTGGACTTGATGATCTCTGAGGTCTTTTCCAGCCTGGCTGGTTCTGTGATTCTTCACAATACCATCCTGGAGTTTGCATCTTCTAAAAGGAGTCTGGATCACATAGACAAGTGTTCAAAATCTTGCTTGGTCACATAAAAAATGGTTAAAATCTCACTCAATGCTGTTGGGTAGTGATAGAGTAGGGAGGACACTACTGCCCACTGCAGGCTTGAACCCACAACCTTCCCAGGAAGGGTCTGATGTGCTACCAACTGAGCCACCTGAAGGACACAGGACTGGGAAGGGGAGGGGGGAAGCTAGAAATGGGGAGATTCAGATTGGATGTGAGGAAGAAATTCTTCTCCATGAGGGTGGTGAGAGCCTGGCACAGGCTGCCCAGGGAGGTGGTGGAAGCCTCATCCCTGGAGGTGTTTGCAGCCAGGCTGGAGGTGGCTGTGAGCAACCTGCTGCAGTGTGAGGTGTCCCTGCCCATGGCAGGGGGTTGGAACTGGCTGAGCCTTGAGGTCCCTTCCAGCCCTGAATAATTCTGTGATTCTATGACTAAACAGCTCCTGCTCCACCACCACCATTCCTGCACACATCCCTGAGCTGGGGGCAAGACCCTCACCAGCCAAGATACCCCACACAGGGCTGAGCAGCCCCAGCCAGCACCCGTGGATGGGATGGGAGCAGTCATGAATTGTAGCCCTAACAACCGGGGGGCCAGCAGGCCCCCCGGCCTTTGGTGTCACCACCACCATCACCCAGTGTGCACCAGGGGCACTCACCTGTGATCAGAGGAGGATCCTCCAGCCCCGAAGGGCTCAGCTTGGGCTTCAGCCCTTCCTGCTGGGATTAAATAGGGGAGTGGGTGGGGAGGGCCAAGTGGCCACAGCTGGGGTGGGAGGAGACTCAGCAGAGCCCAGGTGCTGTGGGTTTGAGGGGGAAAGGGGGATGGAAAAAAACTAGAAATGGGTAGATCCAGATTGGATGTTAGGAAGTTCTTCCCCATGAGGGTGGTGAGAGCCTGGCACAGGCTGCCCAGGGAGGTGGTGGAAGCCTCATCCCTGGAGGTGTTTGCAGCCAGGCTGGAGGTGGCTGTGAGCAACCTGCTGTGGTGTGAGGTGTCCTGCCCATGGCAGGGGGTTGGAACTGGCTGAGCCTTGACATCCCTTACAATTCTATGATTCAGTTGTCCTGTTCCTACTTAAGGAGTCTGGGTTGTGGTCTCTGAAACTTGTTGGTGTTTCAGCTATAACAAGACTTCTCAGTCTCTGGATAGTTCAGGGTGGTGAGTGCTGTACAAAGAGGACAAAAAGACGGTTCCTGTCCCATCCAGGGAGGCAAAGCTTCCTTGTTTGGGAGCAGCTAGGCACCCTGTCTCCAAGGAAAGCAAACAATGAGCACTGATAAGCTTGGCATGTCCATGGAAGGAGTTTGACTGCACTAGTTAGTGTGAGCACCCACAGCTGGGAGTCTTTTGTTGTCTCCAGATGACAGGGATGAATATCTCTACAGAGGCAGGAGAGAGGTGAGGGATGAAATGGCCAGCTGCTTGTTCTTTCTCTGCCCTCTTGAACCACTCAAGGCCATGTAGCTTGAGGAAAAACTCTGCTCACCTCATTGAGCATTAAGGTCGGCTGCAGGCATCCCCTAAGTAGCTTTAAGGTAATTCCATTGAGGTTTGGGGTGGGGTTGCCTTTGTCTTCCTGTGTTCAAAGAGAACCTAACACAATGGGAGCCCGAATCATGCTGCAGAGATAACACTCTGTGCTCCACTGCAGCTAGGAGGTTGCTTGCAGGGGCACACCATGTCTTTATCATGCAGGTATGTCACTTTCTGCAGTATAATCCTGTTCACTGCTAAAAAGGAAAAGGAGAGACAGCTTGAGCAGCCTGATCTAGTGTGAGGTGTCCCTGCCCATGGCAGGGGGGTTGGCACTGGCTGATCCTTGAGGTCCCTTCCAGCCCTGACAGTTCTGTGATTCCATGACCTGCAGTATTTTGAGGAAGCTGTGAGACTGGTAGCTCCAGTACCACAGCTGAAAACGCTTCTGCACGGGAAGCTGACTGCTCAAGCTAACCCTCAAAACACGGATGACCACTTGCGAGCATGATCTACTTGTTCCTATATGCAAGCCTCATAGAAGAGGTCACAGTTCAGCTGCTGCAGATCCATGAAGCACCTCCTGTGTGTGAGAGCTTAGAGCGTGCAGACCCTGCTGTGAACCTCCCAGGCCTCTCTGAGGGGTTTCCTCCCCAGTGGTACCCAGCTGTCTGGAGGCAAGCTGCAGGGTGATCACACTCAAAAGCCATTTTCCCGTGGAGTCAAGCGGAAGATTGGGTTTTGTGTCTGAGAGAAATATTAACTACAGCAGCAAGCTGAATTGTGAACTGAGAAGAGAGCACGAAGGTCCTGCTCGAAATCTGCACCCTTTACATTCCAAAGTTTAAAACATTAACATTAATGGCAAACTTGAAGCTTTGGCAGTGGAAGCATTTAACCCGTGGCTGAGTGGCCCGTTATTTTTTTCCTGGTTTGGGCATTTGAATTTACTTTTAACCCCTTGCCCCAGCTGGGGATGCTAAGTGCCGTGGCTGTCTGGCGCGGGGCGAGTGCCACCTTCTGTCTGCTCCTGGTAGCACAGGGTGTTAGGGGTTGGAAGGGACCTCCAAAGATTATCCAGTCCAAACCCCTGCCTGAGCAGGATCAGCCAGAGGAGGTCACACAGGAATATCTCTGGGTGGGTTTTGAATGTCTCCAGAGAAGGAGACTCCACACCCTCCCCGGGCAGCCTGCCCCAGTGTTTTGTCACCCTCACAGTGAAAAAGTTTTTCCTTATGTTCACATGGAACCTCCTCTGCTCCAGCTTGCACCCACTGCCCCTTGTCCTGTCACTGGGCATCACTGAGCAGAGCCTGGCTCCAGCCTCTTGTCACTCACCCTTTACATGTTTATGAGGTCACCTCTCAGATACTGCCCTGCACATCTCTATAAACACGAATGAGGTCACCCCTCAGTCTCCTGTTTCAAGGAGATGTTCCACTCCCTGAAACATGGCTCCATAGGAACAAAAAGGAAAGCTCTGAAACCCTTCTCTGGGGTTCCCTTACCTGCACATCCAGAACAGTTTCAAGGAAGAAACAATACTGACCTGGGACTGTGTCTCCTGTTGCTGCCAAACCCTTCTTGCTTTGAAACAGGATATAGGCACCTTGAATATGGCAGTCCTCCACCACACACAGACCACCTTCTCTGCTTCCTGTGGTTGGGACTTTCATTTGCTATCTGAGAAATGGGCACACAGGCCCTCAGCCACGCTGAGCACAGCCTGTCATGCAGCCTGGAAAGGACAAGAAGGTACTGGGAGAAGGTCCACAGGTGGTGTCCAAGTTCTTGTGGAAAATGTTTGCTTCCTCTCTTAATTACTGTGCTTCCAAATGCTTTGGGAGGTTCTGGGGGCAGTGGGGAAGAGGGGAAGCTAAGCTCAAACCATTTCCCTCTTTCAGTTGTTATGCACCAAACAGGTTGGGGCTTTTGTAGGTAGCCTGTGTTGGGGTGGTTTTTTTTTGCCTTCTCTCACTTTTTCAGCAAGCTTGTGGTTCTTCCAGGAAAACAGAAGGACAGAAAAGCTTTGCACAGAATCAAAAAAGACAGGGGGTGGGAAGGACCTCTAAAGATCATCTACTCCAACCCCCCTGCCAAAGCAGGGTCACCTACAGTAAACCACACAGGACCATGCCATGTAGGTTTGGAATGCCTCCAGAGGAGGAGACTCCACAACCCCTCTGGGCAGCCTGGGCCAGTGCTCTGCCACCCTCCAAGGGAAGAAGTTTTTCTTTCTGTCTACATGGAATCTGCTGTGTTCCAGTTTGTGTTCATTGCCTCTTATCCTGTCTCTGGAACCAGTGAGAACAGTCTGGCTCCATTCTCTTGACCCCCACTCCTGAGATAGGAGATCTGCTCTCAGCCTGCTCTTCTCCAGGCTGAACAGCCCCAGTTATCTCAGCCTCTCCTTGTCAGGTGGATGTTTCAGTTCCCTCAGCATCTCAGTGGCTCTGCTGGACTCTCTCCTGTAATTCCCCTGGCATCCTGGAACTGGACACAGGACTCCAGGTGTGGCCTCGCCAGGGCAGAGGAGAGAGGGAGGAGAAGTTCCCTCCCCCTGCTGGCCCCCCTCTGCTTCATGCATCCCAGATGCCACGAGGGCAGATTGCGGAGACAGGCTGAACTTGTCCAACTTCCCTGCCCAGCTTCTTTTCCTGCCTTCAAGCCCTGAGCCATGGGGCTGTTCATCCCCAGGTACAGGACACTTGCCCTTGTGTTAGCTCAAGGGGCTCCCCTTTGTCCTGTCCCTGTCTCGCTGAAGGGCAGCACAGCCTGCCAGGGCTCAGCCACTCCTCCCAGTGCGGTCTCAGCAGCACCGCTCTTGTTTCAGGAGTTCCTGCGCGTACAGCCATGGCTCTCTGCTGACCACCACGGCACCTTCCGCAGCCGCTGAGGGAAGTGCTGGCCCCCTCCCGCAGCTCACCAGCCCGTGCCAGGGCAGAGAGACAAGGCCTTCCCCCCGCCCCCACGTTTAGCAGGGGCACCCTGAGCCAGGATGGTCTCTCTGACACCGCCCGGCACGCCTGGGAAGGTCACGCCGCTCCCCTGCCCTCAGGAGGGCGCGAGGGCTGCCCTTAGTCAAGATGTCGGGCGGAGCCTTGCCAGAAGGAGGGCGGGGGTGCCGGTGCCGCCATCTTGCTTGTGGTCAGCGGCGTACGCTGAGCTGGCTTTGCCTGTGGCGCGGGGGCTGCTGGGAGAGCGGCGGCGGCGGCGAGCGGCGCGGTGCGTACGCCGGGGGCTGGCTGCCGCGGGGGGCTGGCTGCCCGCGGGGGTCCCTCCACTGGAGCCGTCTCGGGGCTGGGGGTGGTGATCCTGTGACAGAAGGTTGAGGGAGGTGTTGGGTCAGCGAGGGGGGCCGGAGAGGATGGTGGCGTCTCTTGTGATCGGAGCTGAGAGGTCAGGGGTGTCCCTGTAATGGGAGCTGGGGAGGGGGTCTGTGATGTCCCCAGATGTGGAGCGCCTGGGTGTGGGTCTGCGTCTTCATATGGGGAGGATCTGAGGGGCAGCTGTGGTGTCTCTCTGGGGAGTGCTGGGGGCAGTTAGTGGTGCTCCCTACAGAACGGGGAGGGGTCAGTGTGTCCTGTAAGGGCAGGGTTAGCGATGTCCTCTATAGCAAAGCTTGCGTGGGGATCAGCAGTGTGCCCTAAGAGCAGCATCGGGAGCTCAGCAGCTTCCTCGGGGGCCTGGTACTGTCCCACAGCTTAGAGCTGGGACCAGCAATGGATCCTGGGGCTGTGCTGAGGGTAATCAATGCAAGGGGAGGAGTGCTTTACCCTGTGGCAGTGGTGGGGATCAGCAGTGTAGGGGTCAGAGGTGGTCCCTGTGGCTTCGTTCAGAATCTGTAGTGTCCTCTGTATGCTTTCTGCTGATGGGCTGAGGCTCTGTGCTGTCCCCTACAGCACTGATAGTGAGTGCTCCAGCCCTCTGATCCTCCAACAGTTCAATGTCTTCTTACACTGAGGGCACCAGAACTGGCCACAGTACTGCAGGTGGGGTCTCACAGGCTCAGAGTAGAGAAGGAGAATCACCTCCCTCATCCTGCTGGTCACACTTTTGGTGCAGCCTAGGACAGGGTTGGCCTTCAGGGCTGGGAGCCCAGATCCAGCTGATAATGGGATTCATTTATTCTGAAGGTACTGGCTTTGCCCTGCAGTCCCTTGTGCCTGCAGGCCACTGATCTACCACTGACTTGCTTTGCAGGCCTGGTGTCCATCTAGGAGATGGCTGCTTGAGTGTGTGCCGCTTCTGTCCCCCCAGAGCTCCTGCGGCCCCATGGCGACGTACCTGGAGTTCATCCAGCAGAACGAGGAGCGTGACGGCGTGCGCTTCAGCTGGAACGTCTGGCCCTCCAGCAGGCTGGAGGCCACCAGGATGGTTGTGCCCCTGGCCTGCCTCCTGACCCCGCTGAAGGAGCGCCTCGACCTGCCTCCCGTGCAGTATGAACCGGTGCTGTGCGGCAGGCCGACGTGCAAAGCCGTGCTCAACCCCCTCTGGTAGGAATTGCTGCCTGGGGCTGCATGGGTTTGGGTTTCTTGTCTGACCTTCGCTGCTTCCTTCTCCTTTTTCTCTGCTTGCTGCCTGGCAACCTCTGCCCTTCAGACCTGGTGGGTTTCGTTCAGGTCCCTGCCTGCACAAGGAGATAGAGAATCACACAAACAGTCAGGCTGGAAAAGACCCCCAGGGTCACCAAGTCCAACTGACAACCCTGCTCTGCAAGGTTCACCCCTAACCCGTAGCCCCAAGCACCACATCCAGCCACCTTTAAACACATCCAACCACCTCATCAAATCATAGAATCAACCAGGTTGGAAAAGGCCTCAGGGATCATCAAGTCCAACCTAGTACCTAATACCTGACACCTCCTGACAACTAAACCACGGCTCCAAGTGCCACATCCAAGCCTGTTTTGATGGTGACTCCACCACCTTCCCTAGGCAGCATGTTCTAATGGCCAGTCTCTCTTTCTGTGAAGAACTTTCTCCTCACCTCCAGCCTAAACCTCCCCTGGCACAGCTTGAGACTGTGTCCTCTTGTTCTGGTGCTGGTTGCCTGGGAGAAGAGACCAACCCCCACCTGGCTACAACCTCCCTTCAGGAAGCTGTAGAGAGAATAAGGTCTTCCCTGAGCCTCCTCCAGGCTAAACACCTCCAGCTCCCTCAGCCTTTCCTCACAGGGCTGTGCTCAAGACCTCTCCCCAGCCTTGTTGCCCTTCTCTGGACACATTCAAGTGTCTAAATGTCCTTAAACTGAGGAGCCTAGAACTGGACACAGTGCTCAAGGTGTGGCCTAAGCAGTGCTGAGTACAGGGCAGAATGACTTCCCTGCTCCCCTGACCTCCCTGGGCAGCCCATTCCAATGCCTGCTCACTCTTGCTGGGAAAAAAACCTTCCTAATGTCCATTCTGAACTTACCTGTGTATTGAAATGCCAGCCTGTCACCAGAGCTGCCAGAAGCAGGAGAGAGAGAAGCCTTTGGGGAGGCAGTTAGGACAGAGATGATATGGAAATGGCCAACATTTACCAGCTCAGGGAATTTTGTGGTGAATGGTCAAGCTTCAACCAAACAAAGATGCTGATTATACTCCTGTTGTTCTCTGAGCTGTAATGTTGATTTGATTCCTGCTTCCTACTCATCCTGCTGCTTGTAGGTCAGTTCCAGTGTGAAAAGCAAGGTTTTCTTTGAAGTTTTTGCTCAGAATTTAAGAGGAATAATCTCAGTCCCAAAAATCAGGTGATGGTCTCGAGGCTGAGAAGAGCTGGCAGGGCCAGAAGGAGATCAAGGCCATGAAATCAAGGCCAGGCTTTACTGCATCAGCAGTTACAGGATGTTGGAATGGGCTGAGAAAAGTAAACTTAGTGGGGCAGGGAGCAGCCTGTTTGTTCAATGTTTGCACAGGATCTGGCTCCTGTTGCTCTGTGACTGGAGTGCTTGTGTGGTGCAGCTGAACAAACAATAAGAAGACCAAGATCAGTCCAAGTGTAGTGAAAGAATGATTAGACTCAAGTCTTTTGTCTGCCAGAGACCCCTCCAGAGAGCAGTCAGTGGCCTGAAAGTGGCAGGGCTGGGTGAGTTAAAGGACTTCTTGGCTATAAAAGAGTTTGAATTGTCATTCACTTTGGAATGTCTGAACTCTGTTTCTTCCTCAGTGCTGTGAACCAGAGTAGATAAACACAATGATAGAATTGTTTTGGTTGGAAAAGACCTCTGAGATCATCAAATCCAGCCATCAACCCAGCACCATCATGCCCACTAAACCATGTCCCAGAGTGCCATGTCTACACGTTTCTTGAACACCTCCAGGGTTGGTGACTCCACCACCTCCCTGGGCAACCAATTCCAATGCCTGACCACTCCTACTGTAGAACCTAAACCTCTGCTGGCACAGTTTCAGGCTGTGATGGTGAGGCTGCACTGTGAAGTTGTTGCTGCAGGTACACTGACTGCTCATCTTTCTCTTCCAGCCAGGTTGACTATCGAGCCAAGCTCTGGGCTTGTAACTTCTGTTTTCAGAGAAATCAGGTGAGTTGGACAAAGCTTCAGCCCTTCCATACTCTCAGTGGACATTTTGTTGTTGGCCTCCCCTGGCAGAGGAGGTTAAGCATAAATTTCATGTGTCTAGATTCTTTCTTGCTGAACCCAGGCCAGAGGACTGGAACATCTACCTTACAAAGAGAGGCTGAGAGACCTGGGGCTGTTTAGCCTGGAGAAGAGCAGACTGAGGAGGGGTCTTATCAGTGCTGATCAATAGCTAAAGGATGAGGGGCAAGAGGATGGAGCCAGGCTCTTCTCACTGCTGTCCACTGACAGGACAAGGGGCAGTGGGCACAAACTGAAACACAGGAGCTTCCACATAAACAGAAGGATAAAAAGCTCTTCCCTTTGAGGGGACAGAGCCCTGGGCCAGGCTGCCTGGAGAGGTTTTGGAATCCCCATCTCTGGAGGCATTCCAAACCTGCCTGGATGTGTTCCTTTGTGGTTCACTGTGGGTGATCCTGCTTTGGCAGGGGGCTTGGACTAGATGATCTTCAGAAGTCCCTTCCAGGCCCTACCATTCAGTGAGAGCTCTGCATTTCTGTCCTGCAACTTCCTTGTTCTGTTTTTCTGTTGTTCTCTTTTTCAGTTCCCTCCAGCATATGCAGGCATCTCTGAAGTCAATCAGCCAGCAGAGCTTATGCCTCAGTTTTCAACAATTGAATATATAGTGCAGGTAAATGAATCCCAGGCAAGTTTGAAGCCCTCCAGAATTGTCTTGTTCATGACAGATTTATGTGTTAGATTTACACAAGGTGATGCAAAGAGGTCCAGGTAGGTTCAGGGGGTGAACAGGAAATTGTGATCTTTGGTATGCGCTGGAGCAGGCTGCCCAGAGAGGTTGTGGAGTCTCCTCCTCTGGAGCCTTTCCAGCCCCATCTGGATGTGTTCCTGTGTGCCCTGTGCTGGATTCTCTGCTCCTGCTCTGGCAGGGGGGGTTGGATTTGATGATCTCTGGAGGTCCCTTCCAACCCCTAACATCCTGTGAGCCTGTGTTTCATTCCCAGAATGTCTTGCATCTTTCCCTATAAAAAAGGGAGTGCACAGTTGACTCTTTCTCTTCTCTTCCCTCCCTTCTCCTGGGATGCAGTGAGCTGTCTTATCTGGTGTGGGGGTTGAGGATTGTTCCAGGCTCGATTGTGGCCTTCAAGGCCTGTTTTGGGCATACCATGGGGGTGGAAGAACACAGCACTGGAAAATGGAGCACTGAGGTTTTGGTACTTCTCTCCCCTTTCTCCTCTCCCTTGCTCCTCTCCTCTCCCTCTCTTCTCTCTGTATTTTGTATTATATATATATCCATCCTGCAGTTTTTTATCCAGACCTGTGTGGAGTCTTCTTTAATCACTTTAAGTGTAATTTTAGACCATGTCTTGCTGCATTAACCCAAGACAGACAGGGCTTGTTTTATTCCTTGACTGGATGCCTTACAAAGTGTGAGCTGGGCTCTGCACATGCCTGCTGAATGCCTCTCTTCTCACAACAGCGAGGTCCACAGACACCCCTGATCTTCCTGTACGTTGTGGACACGTGCTTGGAAGAGGAGGACTTGCAGGCACTGAAGGAGTCCCTCCAGATGTCCCTGAGCCTGCTTCCTGCTGATGCTCTGGTGGGGCTTATCACTTTTGGGAGAATGGTGCAGGTCCACGAGCTGAGCTGTGAGGGGATTTCCAAAAGCTATGTGTTCAGGGGCACGAAGGACCTGACAGCTAAGCAAATCCAGGTATGTTCTGCCATCTCCTAGGCCTCTGGTTTGTTGCTCTTAGCTCCACTGACACTATTGCTGCTCTCTCAAGTGCTGGGCTCTCAGGGAGGAAGAAGGGTTCAGTACTCTTGACTGTTAGCCTGTTTCCTTCCCAATATCTGTCCTCTTGTTTGTAAATTCCTTGGAAACCTGTCTGAGAGAAGAGTTTGTGTACCTCACAGGTTGGATGCATTGATCCATTCCTAATGAGAGGGCAAAGATGAATCATCTCACAGACTGTCATGTGTTTAATGCTACAGCATTGCAGGCCTCTGAGTGTATTGACAGCAAGTAGTATGTGTAGTATTTAAACAGCACAGCTCCTCTGCCTCCTCCTTTCTTTAGGATATGCTTGGGCTTTCAAGGCCAGCTGTTCCTCTTCAACAGGGAAGACCTCTTCAAAGCCCAGAGCAGCCTGTTATTTCAAGCAGGTAAGTTTGCAGCAGCACAGCAGATGAGCTGTATTTGCCTCTGTGAATGCAGCTTTCACCTTTCACAGCTCCTCTCTTTCACCTCTTGTACATTTTGGGAGACTAAATCATCACTGAAGCTCTTTCCTGTGCTTTCTGTGACTTTGACTTCTTGTCACTTCTTTGATGTCTTGGTCAGCTTGGTTTTTTCAATGTTGCACAGCCCTATTGTCTTGGAAAGTTTGGATCACAGAATGCATTGGGTTGGAAGGGATCCTCAAAAGTCATCTTGTGCAACTCCCTTGCAGTGAGCAGGGAGTGATCTCCAACTAGATTGGGTTGCTCAGGGCTCCACCAAGGCTGACCTTGAGTGTCCTCCAAGGATGGGGTTGCCACCACATCTCTGGGCAACCTGTTCCAGTATTTCACCACTCTCATTGTAAAGATCTTCCTCCTTATGTGCAACCTGAATCTACCCTGCTCTGGTTCCAGACCCATGTCCATCTTCCTATACCTACAGGCTGTTGTACACAGTCCATACACTGCCTTCCTGTGGGCTCCCCTCAGAATGCTGCTGTAAGGTCTCCTGGGAACACCCCTGGGTGTGAACAGGGGCACATGTGCTGTGACATTTTGCCTCTGGGACTCTCTCAGTGCAATGTCTGTGTGCTATGAACAACAAGGTACTTTCAGTCTTCTCTAAACTTAGAGGAAACCATTTGATTGTGATTGTTTTTGCAGGTTTCTGCAGCCAGTGCATAAGATTGACATGAATTTAACAGACCTGCTGGGAGAGCTGCAAAGGGACCCGTGGCCAGTGACCCAGGGAAAGAGGCCTTTGCGTTCCACTGGGATAGCTCTTTCGATTGCTGTTGGCTTACTGGAGGTATTCTTGGTGCTTTGTTGTGAGATGAGCTGGGCCAAGTAAGCACCTGACAGTCTTTGCAGGTGCCAGTCCAGCTTGTGTCTGTGGCCCAGTTAGGCTGGGCTGCAGAGGTGGGGATTTTGAGATGCATCAGCACCAGCTGCTGTAGTTTACATCTGAATGGCGAAGCCTGCAGGTGTTTAAAGGCCTCTGGATGCTTGTGTGTATTGCCACGTGGTGATGGAGGCACTGAGTTTAGGAGAGAGTCATCTAAGAAGTAAAAAGAACAGAAACTGCTTGTTTCCTCTTGTGGAGACATGAAACTTGGTGTGGCTTCAGTCTGAAGCTGAGTGCTGTGGCTGCCAGGAAATGCATTGCTGTTTATCAAGATGGTTTCTCGCACTGAAGCCTTTGAACCATTCTCTCTTTTTCACTTCCCCCTTGTCTTTACCTCTCTTTCTCTCATACAAATCTTCATGTTTATTTCAGGGCACCTTTCCAAACACAGGGGCCAGAATAATGCTGTTTACAGGTGGGCCACCCACCCAAGGACCAGGCATGGTAGTAGGAGATGAGCTGAAAACACCTATCCGTTCTTGGCACGACATAGAGAAGGACAACGCCAGGTTCATGAAGAAGGCTACCAAAGTAGGTGTTAGTTCCTGCTGCTTGTGTTTGCAACAACACCTGAGCAGGTCCAGAGGAGGGCTGCAGCACCTCCCCTATGGGGACAGGCTGTGAGAGTTGGGGCTGTTCAGCCTGGAGAAGAGAAGGCTCTGGGGAGACCCTATAGAAGCCTTCCAGTACCTGGAGGGGGCCTACAAGAAAGCTGGGGAGGGAGTTTTGACAAGGGTGTGCAGTGATAAGATGAGGGAGAATGGCTTTAGGCTGGGAGAGGGGAGATTTAGACTGGATATTATGAAGAAATTCTTTATAGTAAGGGTGGTGAGACACTGGGACAGGTTTCCAAGGAAGGTGCTGGATGCCCCTCCCTGGAGGTGTTCAAGGCCAGGTTGGATGGGGCTTGAGCAAGCTGGGCTGGTGGGAAGTGTCCCTGGGGGTTGGAACTAGATGGCTTTTAAGGTCCCTTCCAACCCAAACCATTCTATGGTGATGATAAACATTGTGTCAGAACACAAAATGGCATCTGGGAAAAGGACATGACACAAGCCTTCACATCCTGCTTTGCTGGCAGCTGCCAGGTGTCCTTCCACCAGGGAACAAAGGTGTTCTGTTCTCGTGGTGTGGGAGCAGTGTGTCCAGACCAGTGCCTGGCTCATGGCCATCCTTCCACCCACCAGGACCCCAGGTCCCTTTCGCCTTCCCTGCTCTCCAGCAGCACTGGCACCTCGTGTTTCAGGTGGTGGCCCCAGCTGCAGGGCAGTAGAGGACTCACCTGCTGGAGCACCCCAAAGACCCTCTCTGTTCCCCCCAGCACTACGAGACCCTGGCTAACCGCGCCGCGGCCAACGGGCACTGCGTCGACATCTACGCCTGCGCCCTGGACCAGAGCGGGCTGCTGGAGATGAAGTGCTGTGCCAACCTCACTGGGTATGTTTCCTAGCAGGACAGCACAAAGGTGGCACTGGGTTTTGGCTTGGGCTTTTTGGAAAGGAGAAGCCAGTGCAGAAAGCAGGGAGCTTTTACTCTCAGGACAAAAGGGTAAGATGTTTACTGTTCCGTTTCTAAACTGTGGTTTGAACTTGCCAGGGATTACTCTGTGGCAAACCTCTCCTGATCCCAGCCTACATTCCTGGAGTCTCAAAGCAGCATGTGAGTTAGCACTGCTGGTAGGAAGCTCGCTGGCCTGCTTTGAGAAAGCTGTTCTAAAGCATGGTGCAGTGTGCCTTTTGCAGATGGCTTCTTGCCTCCTTGGGAGCAAGTATCCCCTCCAGAGTTTATGGGACAGGAATGCTGAGCTTGGTGGCCTGGGAATGATCAAATTGCCATCAGAAGAGCGTGGTGGTTAGAAGCCTTCCTTGTAGAAGCCTTCTCTTTTCTGGGGAAGGACTGTTTAAAGGGGCCTACAGTGATAGGACAAGGGGCAATGGTTTGAGACTAGAGCAGGGGAGATTTAGGTTGCACATGAGGAGGAAGATCTTTAGAATGAGAGTGGTGAAATACTGGAACAGGTTGCCCAGAGAGGTGGTAGAGGCTGCATTCCTGGAGATGTTTAAGGTCAGCTTTGATGGAGCCCTGAGCAACCTGATCTAGTTGGAGATGTCCCTGCTCACTGCAGGGAGGTGGATGAGATGATCTTTGAGGATCCCTTCTAACCTAATGCATTCTCTGATTATATGGGACACATTTTCTCTGCCTAACTGCTCACTTACACTTTCCTCAGGGATTCTTGGCTTCCCTGGATCTAGTTGTAAGTGACATCTCTCTGCCACCCTCAGAGTAAAGAAGTTTCTCCTCGTGTTTAGATGGAACTACTTGTGTTCAAGTTTGTGCCCATTATCCCTTGTCTTGTCACTGAGCACCACTGAAAGCAGACTGGTTCCATCTCCTGACACCCACCCTGTATATATTTCTAGGCACTGATGAGATCCCCTCTCACTCTTCTCTTTCCCAGACTAAAAAGTCCCAATTCCCTCAGTCTTTCCTCACAAGAGAGCTGTCCCAGTCCCCTCAGCACTTTCATAGCCCTTTTCTGTACCCTCTCCAGCAAGTCCCTGTCCTCCTTGAACCAAGCTGCCCAGAGCTGGACACAGTAATGCATTAACTTGTCTGGCCTTGGGGGAGATGTCCACGGGTCTGTATCTGCTGATGTCGGTTCTAACGGTGCAAAGGCATGCTGTCACCCAGTCTCTGCATGTGTTTGCATGTGTGAGAGCTGGCCTCGGGTATCCTTCCCAGTTGTTTATGTTGCCTTGTGTCTCTTGTTTTCCCCAGAGGACACATGGTGATGGGAGACTCCTTCAACACTTCTCTCTTCAAGCAGACCTTCCAGCGGGTATTTAGCAAAGGGCTCAACGGGGAGTTCCGGATGGCCTTTGGTGCAAGCTTGGATGTGAAGGTGAGAGGCTGCTTTCCTTGGATGGCATTGAGTAAGGATCACAAGTGCTGTTCACAGAATCACAGAATGGTAAGGGCTGGAAGGGAGCTCTGAAGATTGACTCCAGCCCCATTGCCAGAGCAGGATCACCTAAAGCAGGTCACGCAGGAACACGTCCAGGTGGGCTTGGAAAGTCTCCAGAGCCAAAGACTCCACCACCTCTCTGGGCAGCCTGCTCCAGTGCTCTGCCACCCTCACAAGAAAGAATTTCCTACTCATGTTTTGATGAAACTTCCTGTGTTCAAGTTTATGCCTGTTACCTCTTGTCTGGTCACTGGGGGGCACTGAGAAGAGTCTGCTCCATCTTCCTGACACCCATTGGCTCAGCCGTCAGCACTTCAGTCTCATGTGGTCACTACAAAGGTGTAGGTGGCAAGTGGTGTCCCTGAGGGCTCTGTAGTGGGACCTCCTGTTCAGTATCTTCATCAGTCATAGAGACAGCAAGATTGGGGGCACCCTCAGCAGGTTTTCTGATGACACCAAGCTGTGTGGTGTGGTTGATAAGACTGAAGGATGGGATGCCACCCAGCGGGACCTGGAGAGCTGGGCCTAGGAGAACCTTAGGAGGTTCAATAAGGTAAAGTGCAGGGTCCTGCACCTAGGTCAGGGTAATATCAGTCCAGGCTGGGGGATGATGAGATTGAGAGCAGCCCTGCAGAAAAGGACTTGGTGTGCTGGTGGATGAGAAGCTGGACATGAGTCAGCAATGTGCACCTGCAGCCCAGAAGGCCAATGGCATCCTGGGCTGCATCAAAAGAAGTGTGGCCAGCAGGCAGAGAGGTGATGCTGCTGCTTTGCTCTGGTGAGACCTCACCTGTGCCCAGCTTGAGAGCCCCAACACTAGAAGGATGTGGACCTGCTGGAGCAGGTCCAGAGGAGGGCCACAAAGATAATCAGAGGGCTGGAGCACCTCTCCTGTGCAGGCAGGCTGAGAGAGTTGGGGTTGTTCAGCCTGGAGAAGAGGAGGCTCTGGGAAGACCTTATAGCTGCATTTCAACATATGAAGGGGACCTACAGAAAGGTTGGGACAGGACTGTTTAGAAGGTCCTGTAGGATGAGGTGCAATGGTTTGAAAGTAGAACAGGGTAGATTCAGGTGGGACTTAAGGAGGAAGTTGTTCACAGTGAGGGTGGTGTTTCCAGAGACGTGCTGGAGGCTCCATCCCTGGAGACGTGCAAGGGCAGCATTGGTGGGGCCCTGAGCAACCTTACCTAGTTAGAGCTGTCCCTGCTCACTGCAGGGCTGTTGGACAAGGTGACCTTTGATTGTCCCTTCCAACCCAGTGCATTCTGTGAGCTGGGACAAGGTACTCAAGGGATGCTGTCCTTGCCCGTTGTGTGTGTGTGAGTGACCAAAGCTGAGCGGCCGCTGTGGTCTCTGGGGGTTCTCTTTGACTTCATTAAAGAAACAACAAGAAAAGTTGCTTTTTAATGTTATTTTTGTTAATTAGTTTTACTTTAACCTTTCCCTAGACCTCCAGGGAGCTGAAGATTGCAGGAGCTATTGGGCCCTGCATATCCCTGAACACCAAAGGGCCCTGCGTCTCGGAAAACGTGAGTTGGTGCCATGGGGGGTGGAAAACTTGAATAAGGAAGTAACTAAAGGTGCAAAGTTTCTGTCTGGGCCTCCAGCTCAGAGTGTTCAAGGAGAAGAACAACTTGGAAACATCCCAAGGAAAACATAGAAGGAATTCTTGCCCCATAATGCTGTCTGTTAATGGTGTGGCCTTCAGTAAATTCATTCATCCCTCAAAAGTAAGATCTCTAGAATCACAGAGTGGTTCCAAAGCTCATCCAGTCCAACCCCCTCTGCAGTCAGCAGGGACATCCTCAATTAGATCAGGCTGCCCAGAGCCCTCTCAAGCCTCACCTTGAATATCTCCAGGGATGGGTCCTGGGCAACCTGCTCCAGTGCTCCACCACCCTCCTGGTGCAGAACTTCTTCCTAACATCCAATCTAAATCTACTCTTCTTGGGAACCACTGCCCTCATCCTTTCTCTGCAGGCCTTTGTAAACAGCCTCTGTCCAAGGAAGAAGGCCTGAAGTAGCTTGTATCTCTGAGCAGAATTTAACATAAGCTTGCCTTACAGAATCACAGACTGGTGGGATTGGAAGGGACCTTCAGAGATCATCTAGTTCAAGCCACCTGCCAGAGCAGGTTCACCTAGATCAGGTTGCCCAGGATCACAATGTCCAGGCACATTCTGAAAGTCTCCAGAGAAGGAGACTTTCAGCCTCTAACCTGTTCTAGTGCAGAGGGTTATTCCTCTGGAGATGCAGAGCTCTACACTTGCCCTTGTTGAACTTCATGGCTTTCCTCTCTGCCCAGCTCTCCAGCCTGTCCAGGTCTGGCTGGATGGCAGCACAGCCTGCTGAGGTGTCAGCCACTCCTCCCAGCTTGGTATCATCAGCAAATCTGCTGAGGGGTCACTCTGTCCCTCCACCCAGGTTGCTGCTGAAAATACTGAACAGAACTGCTTCCCTTCTGGCTGCCAGGTACAGAAATGCTGCTTTCTTTTCCATTCTCTGCAGGAGCTTGGAGTTGGGGGAACATCTCAATGGAAAATCTGTAGTCTGGATCCCAGCACAACTCTGGCCATTTACTTTGAAGTAGTAAATCAGGTCAGTCCTGCCTTCTTTATTCCCTTGGTCATCTTTTTTGCACTCCAAACAGCTTGTTTTTCACAGGGCCAAAAAAGTGCAATGACAGCTAATTGTTTTGTGCCAGAGAAGGAATCCCAGAGGTTGCTTTCATAAATTGCCTACTAAGTTGGTTCTGCACAAAACCTGTGTTCTTTCCTTGTCTTCTTTAAACTACTTATTTAACAGACAACAAGCTGTCTTCTTACCAGTAGGTGTTGTGGAGACTACAAATACCTTCCACTTGTTGGAGAAGTTGTCCTCCAAGCTGTAGTAACTTGATGGCTCAGAAGTGACTTTTGGCTGGGGGAATCACAGAATGATTTGGGTGGAAGGGATCTTAAACATCATCTAATTCCACCTCCCTTGCCAAGGGCAGGGACACCTCCCACCAGACTGGGTTGCTCAAGGCCCTGTCCAGTCTGGCCTTGAATACTTCCAGGGTGGGGGATCCACAGCTTGCCTCAGCAACCTCTTGCAGTGTCTCACCACCATCACTACAAATTCCTTCCTAATAGCCAGTCTAAATCTCCCCTCTTCCAGCTTAAATCCATTCCCCCTCATCCTGTCACTACAAGCCCTTGTAAAAGTCCCTTCACAGTCCCTCCCAACACTTCCCTGTCCTCCTTGTGTTGGAGGCCCCAGAACTGGCTGCAGTATTCCAGATAAGGTCTCATGAGAGCAGAGCACAGGTGTAGAGTCACCTCCCTTGTCCTGCTGGTTATACTCCTTTTGATGCAGCCCAGGACACAGGTGGCTTTCTGGGCTGCAAGCACAGAAGTTTCTGAGCATGTGGTAGCTAAAAGCTAGGAAGAGTACTCCAGAGGAATTTCATTCTGCAAGTCCCTTCTCCCTTGTGTGCACTTGTTTCTGTTGGGAGTGGGATGGTCAGTTTGCAGGACAAACCTCATTGTCATTCATACTGCAATAGATAATAAGTGGCCTCCATCCTTTAGGGAACACATCCAATGCTACATGTGCCCAGTACCACTTGACTCCCTGGGCTGCTGGAAACCCACTTACAGGCGTGTCTGTCTCCTCTGGCCCATCACTAGCTTGTGCTTGTGCTGTGATTGCTCACCTGGTGCCCTGGATTGCTCTGCAGTGTGCAGTCATGGAGAAGCCAGCCCATTTTGAAGGCTTGCCTTGTCTCATATTTGCAGCACAACGCACCAATACCTCAGGGAGGCAGAGGGGCAGTGCAGTTTGTCACTCAGTATCAGCACTCCAGTACGCAGAGACGCATCCGAGTCACCACCATAGCCAGAAAGTGAGTACCCCCTGAGGGCTCCTGGGCAGAGCTCCAGCCTCTGATGGGACCTCTCCAGCCTTTTGTTTGCAGAGTGTTTTGCTACAGGGAGGGTGAATCTGGTTTGGGTTTTCACAGAATGGTAGGGGGTTGGAAGGGACCTCTGAAGATCATCTTGTACAACCCTCCTACTGGAGCAGGGTCATCTAGACTAAATCACACAGGGACATGGGCAGGTGGGTTTGGAATGCCTGCAGAATGGAGACTTCACTACCTCTCTAGGCAGCCTGGTCCAGTGTTCTACCACCCTCAAAGGGAAGATTTTTGCCTTCTGTTTATGTGGAACCTTCTGTGTTCCAGTTTGTGTCCATTGCCCTTTGCCTTGTTACTGAACACCACTGAGAAGAGTCTGGCTCTGTCCTCCTGACACTGTAGGTATCTGACCCTTTAGATACTGAGCAGCATGAATGACATGCCCCCTCAGTCTCCTCTTCTCCAGGCTAAACAGCTCCAGTTCTCTCAGCTCCTCCTCATAAGGTAGATGTTTCAGTCCCCTCAGCACCT
Organism: Melanerpes formicivorus; assembly: GCF_026170545.1. Lineage (NCBI taxonomy): Eukaryota > Metazoa > Chordata > Aves > Piciformes > Picidae > Melanerpes > Melanerpes formicivorus. The sequence continues at coordinate 10,857,218 of NW_027142378.1, forward strand.
TAGTGGCTCTCTGCTGGACCCTCACCTGTTGTTCCCTGCCATCCTGGAACTGGACACAGGATGTGTCCAGCAGTTCCTTTCCTTGTTGAACTGGGGAGCCCACAGCTGGATGCAGTAATCCAGAGGTGGCCTCACCAGGCCAGAGTAGAGGGGGAGGAGTTTTGCTGAGGAATGCACATAGCACTAACCCTTTACTAACCCTTTAGCTGGGCAGATGCACAGAGTCAGCTCCAGCACATAGAAGCTGCGTTTGACCAGGAAGCAGCTGCTGTGCTGATGGCACGGCTGGGAGTGTACCGAGCTGAGTCCGAGGAGGGCCCTGATGTGCTGCGGTGGTTGGACAGACAGCTGATCAGACTGGTAAGACCAACAGCCTGCAGCTGCCTACGTTCTGGAGCTTTGGTAAATGTGGCCTTGGAAAAATGGAAGTAGTGTTCTTCTTCCAGACCCACCTGCTTCCTTTGTGCTCTGATCACAGGGCTGTTGTACACTGCACCTCAGGGGTCTGTGTGAGCAGTGAGTTTGTGAGGGGGTAGGTAAACATCCTAGCATGCTGCAAGAAGTGGAACACAGGATGATGCAGGTGGGAAGGGACCTCTGGAGGTCTCTGGTTCAACCACTTGCTCAAGGTAGAGCCAGTTGTGAAGGTAGAGAAGGTTGTTCCAGATCTGGTTCAGGTGAGTTTTGAAGCTCTTCACAGATGGAGTTTCTGCTGGTTCTCTTGCCAGCTTGTTCCAGTATTTGATCACATCCCATTGGCCTCAGCCCATTGACTCAGCCTGTCCAAGCCTCCAGCACATCATCACTCCCACACAGTTTAGTGTCATCTGCAAACTTAGAGAGGGTTGATCCCTTGATCCCCACCTCATCCAGATCATTAATAAAGATATTGAAGAGATCTGGCCTCTGAGCCCTGGGGAATGCCACTTGTGACCAGCCCCCAGCTGGATTTAACTCCATTCCCACTGCTATTTGGGCCTGGCCATCCAGCCAGTTTTTAACTTGGGAAAGCATCCACCCACCTAAGCCATGAGCAGCCATTCTCTTGGAGAGAGTGTCAAAGGCTTTACTAAAGTCCAGGAGAACAACATTCACAGCCTTTCCCTCATCCACTAAGCAGCTCACCTGGTCACAGAAGGAGATCAAGTTCATCAGGCCCTTCATGATGCTGTGCTGACTGGGCTGGGTCACCTGCTTGCCCTGCACGTGCTGAATGTTGGCACTCAAGGTTATCTTCTCCATCACCTTCCTTGGCACCAAGATCAAGACTAAGTACCAAACACAGACCAGAGCACCAAAGCACACATAAGGATGTTGAAGTGACTGTGGAGTCATTTTTAGTTAAATTGCTAAAACCATTGATGCTTCCTATTTGCAGTGAAGCAGCTGGTGCAAGGCCAGGCTGCTGCTGTCCTGGAGGGGAGTATGTTGTTGCAGAAGTGCTTCATAGAATCATAGAATGGTTTGGGTTGGCAGGGACCTCTAAAGGTCATCTAGTCCAACACCCCCCTTCAGTAAGCAGGGATGTCCTTAACTAGATCAGGCTGCCCAGAGCCCTATCAAGCCTGAATGTCTCCAGGGATGAGGCCTCAAATATGTCCCTGGGTAACCTGTTCCAGTGTTCCACCAGCCTCATGGTGCAGAACTTGTTCCTAGCATCCAATCTAAATCTGCTCTTCTCTACTTCAAAACCATTGCCCCTTGTCCTGCCACTGCAGGCCTTTGTAAACAGTCTCTCTCCATCCTTCTTGTAGGCCTCCTTCAGGTACTGGAAGGCTGCTGTAAGGTCTCCCTGAAGCCTTCTCCAGGCTGAACAACCCCAGCTCTCCCAGCCTGTCATAGCACACAGAGCAGCTTAGGTATAATGCAGTGTCCCTGAATTAATGGGGAAAAATAAAATGGGGTGGTAGCAGAAGTACTCTTCCTTTAATTCTTAGGTTATTTCCAGCCTGTGCATGAAAATGGAGAGATCAAATCATCTTTCTCATTTCACTAAGGTACAGAAATGACCGAGTTAGCCTGCCTGTCAATTCTGTACTACTTCTTACTGTCACATTTCTGTCTTGCTTGTTTTGTTTAAAACAACCAAAAGATCACAAAAAATAAAAGCCTAAAAATACCAGCAACCAACCAACCAACCAGCCCAAGGCAAAAGCCTTAATTCTTGCAAGCAGGCAAACCAGAGACGTGACCAAAGTTTCTGTTCTGCTTCCAACAGTGTCAGAAATTTGGCCAATACAACAAAGATGATCCCAACTCCTTCAGGCTGTCAGAATCATTTTCTTTGTATCCCCAGGTAAGAATTCCCCTTCCTGCAGCCATGATTAAAGTGTAGAAGGGTGAGGGGAGAGTGATGGTAAAACATCTTGTATAGTTCATCAGGCTTGAGAGGAAATGAGCAGATGTTTTCCTCATTGGGTGGGTTGGCTCTGTCCACCACCATGACTGACTGATGAGGGAAGAGCTCTGTGGAGTTAACCATCATAGAATGGTTTGGTTTTGGAAGGGACCTTAAAGACCATCTTGCTCCACCCCCCTGCCACGAGCAGGGGTACCTCCCACTAGACCAGCTTGCTCAAGGCCTCACCCTACCAGGCCTTGAACATCTCCAGGGAGGGGGCATCCACAGCCTCCCTGGGCAGCCCATTCCAGTGTCTCACCACCCTAGGAGTGACTTTTCTTTGTTGCCAGTAACTCAGTGTTGAGAAAGAGTAGACTTGTGTGCAGAAGTTTTGGCAGCACACTGACATCTCTCCTCTCTCCCTGGTGCAGTTCATGTTCCACCTGCGCCGCTCCCCGTTCCTGCAGGTCTTCAATAACAGCCCAGATGAATCCTCCTACTACCGACACCACTTTGCTAGGCAAGACCTCACCCAGTCCCTCATTATGATCCAGCCCATCCTTTATGCTTATTCCTTCCATGGACCTCCTGAGGTGAGTCCCTCTCTTCACAGTGTTGTGGTTTGGATTGCACCACACAAGAATTTGGAGGTTGACCCCAAAGGAGTAACTTTACCTCGCTCACTCAGGATTTGGTAATGAAATGCAGTTGTATCTATCACAGGTAGGCTAAATATAGAAGCAACAAGCATATACAAAGTATATCTGCACAGATTTGCAGTTCAACAACAGCACAACACCCCCTTGTGCAGCAATTCAGCTCTCTCTCCCCTCCTGTGCAGACCCACACCCCCCTGGACACAGAGGCCCAGAGGACTGTGCTGCAGTTGGCTCTATCCTGCCACTGTACCTTACAAACCCAGACAGAAGACAGCCAGCCAGGCAAGCAAGGTCGAAGGCAGAGGCAGAGAAGCAAGAAGCCAGGCAAGGGAGAGCCCAGAGAGGGAAAAAAACACAGGCTTGTGCTGCAAAATAGAAGAAATTCTCCAGAGTCATTGGTTGAGATAAAGTTATCTCCCATTATTCTGTCCAGCCCCTAGACTGAAATCTGCTGGAATACCTTACAGACAATTAAGCAGAGCCCTAAAACTAACAAACAGGAAGAGAAGGATCAGTCCAAACTGAGTGTTCACTCAGAGTAACACCATTCCAGCACAAAGACCCTCACATACATGTGCTTTTAGGCAAGGTCATTATCAAAGGGTGAGATGAGGCAATGTATTATGTTTGCAGTAAGTTTCCACCTTTGATTAGAAAAGAAACCAAACCAAACAAACCCAAACCAACCTCCCCAACACACCCTGCTGAGCCATCAGCTGGCTTTTGACCAGCCATGAAGGTTAACACTGACTTCCTTCTTTTTTCCCCCCCAGCCAGTGCTTCTGGACAGCAGTAGCATTCTTCCTGACAGAATCCTTCTGATGGATACTTTCTTCCAGATAGTTATCTACCTTGGTGAGGTACAGTGGAACAGGTTCTCTTTCTCCTTTTGCATTCCCTCCTGCCATGCAGTGCAGTATCACTGCTAGTATTAGATACACTGCTTGCAGAGCCCAGGGTAGCTGAATGGTGTCATGTACAGGCTGCCAGGTCCCAGTTAACACAAAAGTCCTACTGGACTCACTCACTCCACTGAATAACATCTCTCATGGTACTTTAACCATGCCTGGAAAAGGCCAGAGAAACCTGAAACTAAGCTGAGCAGTTTGATTTTCAGAGTGTGGATGTTTTTAGCAGCTGCCCCTGTGTTCTTTTTGTCATGACTGAAGTCAGTGCTCAGGTACTGGCCCTTTCCAAACACCCTGATTTATATCACTGTCCAAACCCACACCTTGTCCCTCCCTACAACCCCCTGAGAGGAGGTTGGAGTGAGGTGGGGGTTGGTCTCTTCTCCCTAGTAACAAGTGGTAGGACATGAAGAAATGGCCTCAAGTTGTGGCAGGGGAGTTTTATGTTGGATAGTAGGAGAAACTTTTTCATGGGAAGGCTTCTCAAGCACTGGGTTAGGCTCTCCAGGGAGGTGTTTGAATCCCTGTCCCTGGAGGTGTTCAAAAACCACACAGACACAGTACTTTGGGACATGGTTTAGTGGGCATGGGGGTGTTGGGTTGGTAGTTGAACTTGATCTTAAAGGTCTTTTCTAGCCTTTATGATTCCAATAATGCTCAGTGCCAGAGTGAGAAAGGCCTTGCATTTGCCTTGGGCTCTCTCTGTCAGCAGAAATAGATGGAACATGCTGCTGCCTTCAGACCTGCGGGTTAGAAAGGTTTTGCAGACATCTCTGCTTTCATTTTCTCTCTTGCCCTGTCAACAGACTATTGCACAGTGGCAGAAAGCTGGTTACCAAGACATGCCTGAATATGAAAACTTCAAGCACCTGCTGCAAGCCCCACTGGATGATGCCCAGGAGATCCTGCAGACGCGGTTCCCAATGCCCCGTTACATCCACACGGAGCACGGCGGCAGCCAGGTGAGGAGCTTCAACAAGGACCTCTTGGAGGAGAAAGAGCTTTGTGCTTTGCTAGGAGGAGGCTTCTGTCAGTGGTGATTCAGCTGTTTGAAATACAGAGCTCTCAAGAGCTTTTACTACAACTTTATCTCTTAATAAGCCAATCAGCTGCTTTTGAAATCTGGGAATGGGGAAAAAACACCCAAAAACCCAGCAAGAAGAAACCAATGAGAAAGGCACTTCATATATCCCAAAAGCCACTCTATATATTCCCAAAGAGTGGGAAAAGAAGTGATTTGGCTATGGATCCAAGCATCCCCAAGGCAGGGAGCACAGTTAGATTGCTGGGATTATGCTGAATGGTTGCCCATCTGTTGCTTTATTTGCTAATGCTCAAATGAGGCTACAGAACAGTTCCCCTGTATGCTCAGCCTGGAGCTGCCAGCTGTTTGTGCAGCCTGTGCAAGTTAAGTTAGTAGCTTGCTTGCAAGAGCAGAGGAGCATCACCAGCTGTGCATCTGGGCAGGGCTGGAGGGAGGTGACAGGTCTGCCATTCTGCAGAACTGTTGCACTAATGGTTTGTCTCTGTAGGCTCGATTCCTCCTGTCTAAAGTGAACCCTTCTCAGACCCACAACAACCTCTATGCATGGGGACAGGTAAGCAGTGGAACAGCTCCCTTGGGTTTGAGAATGGCCATTTACCTATTTGCCTGTGCAGCAGTCATAGTGTTCTCACCACAGATTACAGAATACAGAATTAACCAGGTTGGAAAAGACCTTCAAGATCATCCAGTCCAACCTCTCACCCAACACCATCTAATCAACTAAACCACGGCACCAAGTGCCTCGTTCAGTCTCTTTTTAAACACTTCCAGTGATGGTGACTGCACCAGCTCCCTGGGCAGCCCATTCCAATGGCCACCAATGACCATACAGCCACAAATGGTGTGCAGATCACGTTTTCCTCTGGTACATAAAAGGTTTTTTTGCAGCTCATGCATGAGTAGATTTGAATTGAGTGCAGCCTCAGTGAGTTTGCAGGTGACACCAAGCTGGGTGGCTGTGTTGATCTGCTAGAGGGTAGGGAAGCTTTACAGTGGGATCTGGACAGGTTAGACCCATGGGCCAAGGCTAATTGTATGAGGTTCAGCAAGGCCAAGTGCCAGGGCCTCCAGCTGGGTCACAACAACCCCATGGTAAGCTACAGACTTGGGGATGTGTGGTTGGAAAGCTGTGACTTGGAGAGGGGCCTGGGGGTGTTGGTTGACAGTCAACTGAACATGAGTCAGCAGTGCCCAGGTGGCCAAGAGAGCCAATGGCATCTGGCTTGGATTAGGAACACTGTGGCCAGCAAGGGACAGAGGGGTGACCATCCCCCTGTGCTCAGCACTGGTGAGGCCACACCTTGAGTGTTGTGTTCAGTTCTGGGCCCCTCATAGCAGAGGTGCTCCAGCCCTTGGATCAGCCTCACCTGAACAAAGAAAAGGTGGTTGAGTTAGCAGGCAGTTAGCACACAGGGCTGACATCTGATCTGCTCACAGTTAGTTCCCACCCTTAACAACAATATTTTGGGCTCACTGTTGCTTTTGGGTTTGTGCAGGAATCAGGAGCTCCCATCCTGACAGATGATGTTAGTCTCCAGGTCTTCATGGACCATCTGAAGAAGCTGGCAGTTTCCAGTGCTTCATGACTTGGATGGAATCAAGAACAGAAGCCTTCACGTGGATCATGTTGATAACAGAAGGGGAGCAAACTCTACACATTTCCTTCTCTCTCTCTTTTTAGGCTGAGGCTCTTAAGTATTAAATGAAATAAATATTCAGGGAGAGTTTTTTTACTTGGCCCTTCTAGACATTAATTTATTTGTACTCCAGGTTTTTTTTGGCTTGTCTTCTGTTTTCCTGTTCCATACCTTCTAATTAAGGCTAAAAAGATGTTTTGAGCCCCATAGATTTTTAACACTCTTTAGCAGGATTTTTAATGTTGAATGTTCTTAAATTGGTGTCTGTTAGAAACCAGGGCCTGTGTTAATGAAAAATAAAACTGGCTAAGAGCATTACTATTTAGTGATATCTCCTCTTCAGGCTTCTGTGCAATGGACTTGGCCTGTCCTGGCCTAACTTGCCAAGAAGGTCACCAGCATCCTGGCCTGGATCAGTAATAGTGTGGAGAGCAGGACCAAGGAAGGTATTGTCCCCCTCCACTCTGTCTGGTTCTGTCTTGGGGGCCCTCACTCCAAGAAGAACATGGAGGTGCTGGAGTGTGTTCAAAGAAGGGTAACAAAGCTGGTGATGGTCTGGAGAGCAGGTCTGGTGGGGAGCAGCTGTGGGAACTGGGGTTGTTTAGTCTGGAAAAGAGGCTGAGGGGAGACCTCCTCACTCTCTACATGAAAGGAGTTTTAAGCCAAGTGGGTGCTGATTTCTTCTCCCTAGTAACAAGTGAGAGGATGAGAGGGAATGGCCGCAGGGGAAGTTTAGGTCAGAGATTAGGAAAAATTGCTTGACTGGAAGAGTGATCAGGCATTGGAACAGGCTGCCCAGGGAGGTGGTGAAGGCACCACTTCTGGAGCTGTTCAAAGGCTGCAGAGATGTGTTCAGGGACAGGGTTTAGCACCAGCCTTGATAAGAGTTGGACCATGCTTGGACATGATGATCTTAAAGACCTTTCTGATCTTTGAAGTGTGACACTGGAACACATGTAGCATGTTGTTAACATAACTTTGGAGGAGCTGCTGGAGTGCAGAATAGGTATTTTAAGCAGTGGAGAATCTGCTGAGAGAGGGAGGGGGCAAGACACAGAACTTGCACTTTAAGAAACACCTGCACCGTGCTGAAGTGTTGCCTCTGTCACTGTGGGACAGGGACTGAACTTAAGCTCCTCCATTCCCTCACTCAAGGGTGGGGGTTGGAATAGACCTCTGAAGAGCATCTAGTCCAACCCCACCTGCTAGAGCAGGTTCACCCAGAGTCAGTCACACAGGAACATGCCCAGCTGGCTTTGGGGTGCCTCCAGGGCAGCCTGGCCCAGGGCTCTGCCACACTCAAAGGAAAGGTTTTTATTCCTGATGTTTACATGGAGCCTTCTGTCTTCCAGTTCATGTCCGCTGCTGTTTGTCCTGTTGTTGGAAACCATCCTTAGCACTTGCCCTGTAGATACTGACCAGCATGAATGTGATTGCCCCTTAGTCTCCTCCAGGCTCACCAGCCCCAGCTGTCTCAGTCTCTCCTCAGTAAGGTAGATGTTTCAGGCCCCTTGGCATCTTGGTGACTCTCTTGGAGTCTTTCCACTAGTTCCATCTATGGAACTGAGGAGCCCAGAACTGGACACAATACTCCAGGTCTGGCCTGCCCAGGGCAGAGTAGAGGGGAAGGAGAACCTCTCTTGACCTGCTGGCCACAGTCTTCTTAATGCAGCCCAGACTGCCATTGGCATTCTTGGCCAAGAGGGCACATGGCAGTGCCAGCTGGGAAGTGGCTCTGGGGCTCTCCTGCTGCTACCCCATGTTGCTAGCCATGAAAATCCCACACAGTGCTACAGGCTGGGGTCAGAGTGGCTGGAGAGCAGCCAGGCAGAAAGGGTCCTGGGGGTAGTGGTTGACAGTAGGCTGAACATGAGCCAGCAGTGTGCCCAGGTGACTAAGAAGGCCAAGGGCATTCTGGCCTGTATCAGGAATAGTGTGGCCAGCAGGAGCAGGGAGGTCATTCTGCCCTGTACTCAGCACTGGTTAGGCCACACCTTGACTCCTGTGTTCAGTTCTGGGGTCCTCAATTTAAGAAAGATGTTGAGTTGCTAGAATGTCCAGAGAAGGGCAACAAAGCTGGGGAGGGGGCTGGAGCACAGCCCTGTGAGGAGAGGCAGAAGGAGCTGGGGTTGTTTAGCCTGGAGGAGGCTCAGAGCAGACCTAATTGCCACCTCCAGGTACCTGAAGGGAGGTTGTAGCCAGGTGGGGGTTGGTCTCTTCTCCCAGGCAGCCAGCACCAGAACAAGAGGACACAGTCTCAAGCTGTGCCAGGGGAGGTTTAGGCTGGAGGTTAGGAAGGAATTCTTCATAGAGAGAGATTGTCCACTGGAATGTGCTGCCCGGGGAGGTGGTGGAGTCCCTGTCCCTGGAGGGGGCGCTGGGTGCCATGGCTCAGCTGCTCAGCTGGCGCTGGGTGAGCGCCGCGCTCTGAGCTCTTGGCTGTACTCCGAACCCTCCTGCGGCTGCCGCCCCGCACGCACGCACGCGACCCACTGCGTGCTGCCCGATTGGCAGCGGGGCGCGGCCAATGAGCGCGGGCGTTGCTGGGAGGCGTGGCTGGGAGGCGATGCGGGCGGCGCTGTGGAACGCGCGGGCCGCGCTGCTGTACTCGCTGGGCGGATGGACGACGCTGGGCGCCCTGATGTACTGCAACTCCAAGTACAGCGACTCCGAGGGCGACGGCGGCGGCGACTCCGAAGGCGGCTCCGGTACGGCTCAGCGCGGCCGCAGGGGCGGCGCCCACGGTCACCTCGGCGCGGCACAGCTGCGGGCGCCGTGGGTGACGTGGTGAGGGCGGGGCCGAGAGTGGGCGGGGCCTGGGTGGGCGAGAGCGCTGGGCCGCGGGCTGAGGCTCAGAGCCGCACTCACAGGGTCGTTACGGTTAGAGAAGAGCTTTTAAGATCCTAGAGCGGTGGACGAGAAGCTCTGCGTGAGCCAACAATACACACTTGCATCAAAACCAGTGTGGCCAGCAGGCCGAGAGGTGATTCTGACACCACAGCCCCCTGGTGAGACTTCACCTGGAGTGCTGTGCCCTCAGCACGTGAGAGAGATGAACAAGGGCCGCAAGGATGACCAGAGGGCCGGAACACCTCTGCTGTGAAGAGAGGGTGAAATGATTTTAGCTGTTCAGCCTGGAGAAAGGAAGGCTCTGGAGGGACCTCACAGCTGCATTGCATTATCTGAAGGGGACCCACAGGAGGGCTGGGGAGGGACTGTTTAGAAAGGCATGGAGTGATGGGACAAAGGGCAACTGAAGCAGAATAGATTTAGGATGCACATAAGGAAGGAAGTTCTTTACAATGAGAGTGGTAAAATACAGGAACAGGTTGTGCAGGGAGGTGGTTGAGGCCCTGTCCCTGGAGATATGCAAGGTGAGGCTCGACAGGGCTCTGGGCAGCCTGATCTAGTTGAGGATGCCCCTGCTGACTGCAGGAGGTTGCAGTAGATGACCTTTGGAGGCCCCTTCCAACCCAGTCCATTCTATGATTCATCTAGATGAGACTCAGTGTGGCCCTGAGCATCCTGATCTAATTGGAAGTGTCCCTGCTCACTACAGCCCTCCATAACATGCTTGAACTTTTGGTCAGACAGTTGGACTAGGGGATTGTTCTATCTCCCTTCCAACTGAAATGTCATGAAAGGCACAGAACTGCTGGAGAGAATCCAACAGAGAGCCACAAGGATGATCAGGGCACTTCAGCATCTCCCCTGTGAAGAGAGACTGAGAGCCCTGGGGCTGTTTAGTCTGGAGAAGAGAAGACTGAGAGGGGATCTGATCAATGCCTATCAATATCTGAGGGGTGGGTGTCAAGTGGAGGGGGCCAAGCTCTTTTTGGTGGGGCACAGTAATAAGGCAAGAAACAAGTTGAACATAGAAGATTGCACCTCAACATGAGGAGAAACTTTACAGTGAGGGTGACAGAGCACTGAACAGGCTGCCCAGAGAGGTTGTGGAGTCCCTTTCTCCAGAGACTTTCCAAACCCACCTGGATGCACTCCTGTGCAGACTAGCCTAGGTGACCCTGCTCTGGCAGGGGGGTTGGACTGGATGGTCCCTGGAGGTCCCTTCCAACTCTCAGGTCCTGTGATGCTGTGAGTTTCTCAGAATGTAAGGAAAACCAGAAAGAAGTCCAAATGCCTCTGGCTGTTGTTTTGCCATGATGAATAGCTGAAACATGCTCCTTGCTGTTTTCTCACCCTGCTCTTTACCCTTTTTGTTCCTTAGAGAGCAAAAGTGATCCTGAAGCAGAGCAAGGACCCCGCAGGGAAGTGAGGGTGACAGAAATACCCTTAGGATTAAAGGTGACAACTATAGTAACATACAGAGAAACTCAGCCTCCTATCACTCGGCTGCTCAGGCGTGTGAAGTCGTTCTTTGATCCTCCTGAGGAGCCTCCTTCTGAAAACTGAGTGGTGCAGAAGCTTGGGATTTTGTGCTGGATGGAGATGGCTGCTCCAAGAAGGTGATCCTGGCACCTGGCACCAGACCACTGGTGGAAAGCTCTTTGCATTGCTGAGACAACAGCTTCATCTCTGACTGGACTTTGCAGAACTTCCAAACCTCCCCTGCTGAGGTCACTGCTGTTCATTGCACGTGTGTTCAGAGCCCCAGGTCGCTGTGTCGTGAGGTGCTGATGGCTCTGTCTGCTGCCTGTGTCCAACAGGCTGACCATGGTGCCTGGGGTGGCTTGGGAGGAAGATGATTTTCCAGCTGGTGTGAGCCAGGATGTACCCAGAATGGCTTCTCAACTGGCCAGCTCTGAAACAGACTTCAAATGATTAGAAGCCAGGAAGGGACATGGTTTAATCTTTTTTGGGGGTATGAGAGTTGCTGATTGTCCTTCAAATAAAAGTTTGCAAGAGATGAATTGCAAGCTGAAAACTAAGTCTTCTGCTGCATGCCCTTCACCAGGCCCTTGTGGGTATAGGGGTTTCCCTGAACCTTTCACCTATGCTACCTTCTCTTGTGCATTACTGCCTTCAGGCTGCAGGGGCTACAACTAACCTTTATTCTGTAGGGTTTTCCCTAGTTCTTGTGGGCACTGCCTCCTGTCACAGTAAAGTGTTCTGGGTTTTCTGCAGGTGTTTCCTCCAGGTTCTCTCACTGATGACCTTCATGGCTAATAAGGGCACCTCACAGCCACCACTTCCACTTCTGGAAGACTGCCCTCAGCCCCTACTTTCTACAGGGAGCTTCCCTCGGTCCATTTTGACTTGCTCTCTTGTCAGGGGAAGCTGGCCTGAGATCCTGCACAAACAGATGTTTTTGTAGGGGCTTCCCACCTGTCCCTGCAGGCATCTCCCTACTTCTGTAGGGGCTGCCCGCTCTCACTGGAGCCTTTTACAGGACTCTCTCCCAGCCCTGGTTTCTGTAAGGTCTCCTCACAGTCCTTGCAGATGCCACCTTCACACACAGAAAGCTTTCTCCAGCCCCTCTGTCCACACAGCTCAGCTTCTACAGGCACTCTTGTACCTACAGATGCAGCTTGCTTTATGAGCTCTGGTCCCTGCAGCCAGCACCTCCTTCTCCAGGAGGTTGCTCCTAGCCACTAGTTTCTGTGCGCGTCCCCCGCTCCGCGCCCCTGCAGCCATTCCCACAGCAGGTGCCACAGCCGGGCGGCTTTGCCCCAACCCCGCAGCGCCGTCGGCTCCATACCGTACAGGCTGTGCCGCCCGCGCTCCGCGCCTGTGGCTATTGCCCCTCCCGGCCGCTAGGCGGCTCTGCGAGCGGCGCGGCCCGGGGGGAGCGGCAGCGCCGTTGCCCAGCAACGCCTGCTTCCGGCGGCAGGCCTGCGCTGCGCGGCCCCCGGCACCATGAAGGCCGTCGTGCAACGGGTGGCACAGGCCAGTGTCACAGGTCGGTGCGCCGCCACCAGGAGGGGGGGGGCTGGGGGAAAGGAGGAGGCGGGGGGGCCCGCCACGTGCTGCCCGCCCCTGCATTCCTTGGGCCGGGCCTCCTCGCCTCCGCCGCGGCCTGCAGGGACCCCTCCTTGTGTGTCCGTGTGCGGGCAGTGGGGCTCCCCCCGCGCCGGCTGGTCGTTCCCCCGTGTGGGTTAGGGGTGTGCCGGCTGGCTTGGTTCCGCTGTTGTCCTGCAGCGCTGGCCCCCTCACCTGCCTTGCCTTGCCTTGCGCACCCCCCTGGCACGTCTGCTGTCTCTAACCGGAGCTGCCTGCTGCACGCACTGCACGCGGTGCCGCTGGCCCTGCCGCTGTCCAGTTGCCTCCTCGCGTGGGCACGCCAGCACTGCAGCCGCCGGCCCGCTCGGGTCGGCAGGGCTGACTGCTTACAGCCCCGCTTTGCATGTGTGCCTTGGAAGCGCGGGCACGGCCCTGCGGCCTGTGTGCCTTGGCACTGCAGTCAGACTCGCCTCCTTGCACGGCCTGCCTGTCACACATCTGTGCTTGCGGTGTCTGTCCATGGGGGCAGTGCTGCCCCGGCTTCATCTCCGGGGGTTTGAAAGTGCTGTCTCTAGCACAGGAGTTGCCTCATCCAGTGGAGACAGACTGAGAGAGTTGGAGCCGTTCAGTCTGGAGAAGAGAAGGCTCTGAGGAGACCTAATTGTGGCCGCCTCTGCTGGGCAGTTTCCAGCCACTCTGCCCCAAGCCTGGAGCGTTTATGGGGTTGTATCTGGAGCAATCCCCGTTGCCTCCTGCGTGGCTTGCATAGGAAGAGCACGTCTGTGCTTCAGGGGGGAGCACAGCTTTTGTGCACAGGGGACAAGAGTGGCCAGACCCCATCAGCACTGGGATTGTGGCTGAGTTATTGGCACATTTCTGGCTAGGATAATGATTGGACTTGGTGATCTTGGAGGTCTTTTCCAACCTTGATGATTATGTGAATCTAACCTATTGTTTCTGGCTGTTAGAGTTTGAGGTGTCCCTCTGTGAGGGCCATAGTGCTGTGTTTAGCAGGAGGAGAAGTTTCTGAGCCAGAGAGCTCATCTCAGGCTCAACCACATGAAGAGAAGTTAAATTAAGATAACTGAATGAAATTAGATTAAAACAGTTGTTGATTAAAGACTTCTTAGGACAACACCATGAACCTGCAATGGTTTGTGTTTTCTTGGCAGTATTTGGCAAAACAAGAAGAGGGTTTTGTTCCCAGTTTGCAGGTTATTCAAAGTTTTGTTTCAAAGACTCCATGAGGTCAGGCTGACCTGGGCTGGGGAGGGGTCTGGAGCACAGCCCTGGGAGGAGAGGCTGAGGGAGCTGAGGCTGCTTAAGCTGGAGAAGAGGAGGCTCAGGGGAGACCTTACTGCAGTTTACAACTACCTGAAAAGAGGTTGTAGCCAGGTGGGGGTTGGTCTCTACTCCTGGGCAGCCAGCACCAGAACAAGAAGACACAGTCTCAAGCTGCACCTGGGGAGGTTTAGGCTGGATGTTAGGAAGAAATTCTTCAAGAAAGAGAGCTCAGCCATGGGAATGTGCTGCCCAGGGAGGTGGTGGAGTCACCATCCCTGGAGGCGTTTAAGAGGAGACTGGATGGGGTGTATCATAGTATCAGTCAGGGTTGGAAGGGACCACAAGGGTCATCTAGTTCTAACCCCCCTGCCATGGGCAAGGACACCCCACACTTGTTGCCATGGTTTAGTTGATAGGTTGGACTCAATTTCAGAGGTCTTTTCCCACCTGGTTAATTCTGTATGAAGGATGGCTGTTCACATCTCACAGTGTCCCTTTCTCAGTGACTCTTCTGCAGAGAATTGTGACTGAGATTTCCAAGCCATCTTGAACTTTTTTTCCTCTGCACTTAGCACCATGAAACATAACCACAGTGGAGAAGATGCAGTCTTGTCCTGTCTGTTCTCTATGAAATTTGTTTTATGATTCTCACTTTCCAACCTGCCCTTCTTCCTGAGGGCTTCCTGTTCAGAGTTGCTTGATAAGTGAATATCTTTTCCAGATATGCTTTATTGCTTTTTTTTAACTCCTTTCCTTCCTTATTCCTGAAAGGAAGCAGTGAGGGGGAAGAAATGGTCTGGAAATGAGGCACAAAAGCAGAGGTTTACTGAATGGTGAGAGCAGACTCAAAGGGCCTCCAGGTAAAACTAGTGTAATTAGCATCATCTCCTATGACTAAACAGCTCCTGCTCCACCACCACCCTTTCTGCACCCATCCCAGAGCCAGGGGCAAGATCCTCATCAGCCAAGATACCACACAGAGGAGCTCAGCCCCTGTAAGGAGGCTCAGCCAGCACCCGTGGATGATACTGGAGTAAGCAATGTTGGAGTAGTCTTCCTAGCTAGCCGGGGGGCCACCAGGCCCCCCGGCCTTTGTAGTCACCACCACCATCACCCAGTGCACCCCAGGGGCACTCACCGGTGACGAGGAGGATCCTCCAGCCCCGAAGGGCTCAGCTTGGGGCTTCTGCCTCTCCTGGCGGGGATTAAAAAGGAGACTGGGTGGGGAGCACCAAGTGGCCACACCTGGGGTGGGAGGAGACTCCAATAGAGCCCAGGTGCTCTGGGTTTGAGGGGAAAGAGGAGGTTTGATGAGGGACTTTTAAGGTGACAGGGAGTGATAGGACTAGGGGGAACAGAAAAAACCTAGAAGTGAGTAGATTCAGATTGGATGTTAGGAAGAAATTCTTCCCCATGAGGGTGGTGAGAGCCTGGCACAGGCTGCCCAGGAAGGTGGTGGAAGCCTCATGCCTGGAGGTTTTTGCAGCCAGCCTGGATGTGGTTCTGGGCAACCTGATCTAGTGTGAGGTGTCCCTGCCCATGGCAGGGGGATTGGAACTGGATTATCCTTGAGGTCCCCTCCAACCCCAACAATTCTATGATTGTAAAACAGTTTTGCAGTTTAGGCTGGATGTTGGGAAGAAACTCTTCCCAGAAAGAGAGCTTGGCCATTGGAATGTGCTGCCCAGGGAGGTGGTGGAGTCACTGTCCCTGGAAGTGTTTAAAATAAGACTGGATGAGGCACTTGGTGCCATGGTTCAGTTGATTAGATGGTGTTGGGTGAGAGGTTGGACTTGATGATCTCTGAGGTCTTTTCCAACCTGATTAATTCTGTGATCCTGTGATTCTGACCATGAGCCAGCCCTGTGCTATCAAGGACAAGAATGCCAATGGCATTAAGAAGAGTGTGGGCAGCAGGCGGAGGGAGGTTCTCCTCCCCCTCAGCTCTGCCCTGGGGAGGCTTTGTCTGGATTATTGTATCTAGTTCCTGGCTCCCTAGTTCAAGAAGGACAAGAAACTACTGCAGAGAGTCCAGTGGAGAGCCACTAAAATGCTGAGGGGAATGAAACAGGAATGAAACATCTACCTTATGAGGAGAGGCTGAGAGAGCTGGGGCTGTTTGGCCTGGAGAAGGGGAGACTAAAGGGGGGAGTTCATGAATGCTCATCAATCTCTACAGGATGGAGGTCAGCAGGAAGGGGCCAGAAGCTTTTCAGTGGTGTCCAGTGACAGGACAAGGGGCAGTGGACACAAACTGGAACACAGGAGGTTTCATATAATGAGAAACTTCTTCCCTTGGAGGGTGGCAGAGCACTGGAACAGGTTGCCCACAGAAGTTGTGGAGTCTCCATCTCTGAAGGGATTCCAAACCCACCTGGATGTGCCCCTGTGTGCCTTTGGTTGCTTCTGCTCTAGCAGGAGGGTTGGACTCGATGATCTTCAGAGGTGCTTTCCAACCCCTACCAGTCTGTGATTCTGTGCCTACACCAAGTAGAAATCACCTTTTCACAGCTGGTGCAAAGTGTGTAGGGAGTGTTGGAGTAGAGAAACAGAGTACACTTCATGGTATCAGAACCATGGAATTGTTTGGGTTGGAAAAGACTTCTAAGGTCCTGAAGTCCAGCAGTCAGCTTAAGACCACCACGTCCCCAAGACCTTAGAAGTCCAGCAGTCAGCTTAAGACCACCACATCCCCAAGTGCCATGTCCACACATTCCTTGAACACCTCCAAGGATGGTGACTCCACCACCTCCCTGGGCAACCTATTCCATTGGCTAGAGTCCTGCCACCTCCCTGCTTAGCACAGCCATAGTAGAGAATCTTTATGCAATGTTTGTAGATGCTGGGGTAAGCACCTTAAGATGTTCATCAAGAAGTTACAGCATTGGGAAGACTTTTGAAAGAGGACTTCTATGTGGTCTCTCTAACAAACCTGAAGTGAAGAAGAAGGGTTCAGGGTGATGTTTTCTTTGGTGGTTGTACAGTTGCCAGCTGAAATCAGTGCTCAGCTGTGTCAGAAAACAGGACAAATAATGTATTTTCTTTTCCCTCCCCTCTTGCCTAGTGGGTGGTGAACAGATCAGTTCCATAGGGCGAGGCCTGTGTGTGCTGCTGGGCATTTCTTTGGAGGACACACAAAGAGAGCTGGAGCACATGTAAGTCACAGATTTCCTTTTGCCTTCTACTCTTTCACTGAGGAGTTGCTGATGCTGAATCAGCAATACCTGTGCAGTAGCCAAAGGAATGGAGCACTCCTTAAGGCCCCTTCTAACCCAAACCATTCTGTGATGACAATCGTCTGTACCTCTTTAAGGACTCTTTTGGCTATGGCTCTGACAAGCGACCTCCTAGAACCTGAACGGGGACTGCAAGAAGGCTGGAGAGAGACTGTTTACAAAGGCCTGCAGTGACAGGGCCAGGGGCAATGGTTTCAAAGTAGAGAAGAGTACATTTAGATTGAGAAGAGTACATTTAGACTGGATGTTAGGAACAAATTCTTTACCACAAGGGTGGTGGAGCACTGCAGATGGTTGCCCAGGAAGGTGGTTGAGGCTCCATCCCTGGAGATACTCAAGGGGAGTCTCAACAGGGTTCTGGGCAACCTGACCTAGTTGAGGATGTCCCTGCTGAGTGCAGAGGGGGTTGGACTGGGTGACCTTTGGAGGTCCCTTCCAACCCAGACCATTCTAGGATTGCTGTAGTTTAGGAAGGAAGAAAGGGACAAGGGGATATCTTATTATGTGGAGGCATGAATATGCATCTGCCTTCCCTTTAATCTCATAGCCTGTGGCAGATGTTAAGTTCTACTTGTTGGTCCTGCCTGGGAAGATACAGGAGTTCTCTTTTCTCTCTTTTCCTCCTCCCAGGGTTCGGAAGATCCTGAACTTGCGAGTGTTTGAAGATGAAAGTGGGAAGCACTGGTCCAAAAGCGTGATGGATAAACAGTATGAAGTGTTGTGTGTGAGCCAATTCACCCTCCAGTGCATCCTGAAAGGAAACAAACCTGACTACCACATGGCAATGCCCACAGAGCAGGCTGAGTGTTTTTATAACAACTTCCTGGAGCAGCTCAGAAAGGCCTACAAACCAGAGCTTATTAAAGGTGAGGGCAAAAAGTGGGTAAGGCCCTTGCTGTCACCATCAAGGGACAGGGATCTGCTGGAGAGAGTCCAACAGAGAGCTACCAGGATGGCTGAGGGACTGGAGCACTGCCCTGTGAGGAGAGGCTGAGAGGCCTGGGGCTGCTTAGTCTGGAGAGGAGAAGGCTGAGAGGGGATTTAATGAATGTTTATAAATATCTGAGGGCTGGGGGTCAAGAGGGAGGGGACAGGCTCTGCTCAGCTGCACACTGGGGTAGCACAAGGGGCAATGGACAGAAACTGCAGCACAGGAGGTCAGCATGAAGAGGAACTTCTTCACTGAGAGGGTCACAGAGCACTGGAACAGCCTCCCCAGAGAGGTTGTGGAGTCTTCTTCTCTGGAGCCTTTCCAGCCCCATCTGGATGTGTTCCTGTGTGACCTGTGCTGGATTCTCTGGCCCTGCTCTGGCAGGAGGGGTTGGACTCGATGATCTTTGGAGGCCTCTTCCAACCCCTCACACCCTGTGACCAGTGGGGTTTGTTTGATGTACTGTTTCCTGATCATTACTTCATTCTGTGATTTCCCTGTGTTGCAAAGGAGCAGTCTGCACGTGGCAGCAGATGAAGGGGTGTTAGGATGTCTTCATTAGCAGCCAGTGAGGTGGTCAGTCTTCTACCTGTGCCATTCCTGGTGTTCCTATGGAATATTTTGCTATGTAGGTGTTCCTGTGTTGTTACTGACTGTACAACATGAGCAATAACTCTGACAAGAGAGGCTGCAGCTGTGAGAACAAGCTCTGGAGCCAGGCTTCCTCCAAGGCTGGATGTTTCATGCTTGGGAGCTAGATTAACCCAGGAGCAGGGAGATGTCTGACAAAATCTTGGTTGGGGCAGGCTGAGAGCCGTGGCTCCTAGTTTCACACAGGTATCTTAAGCCTGCAGATGGACACCCATGTTTGAGAAAGAGAAGGCTGCATCAGAAGTCCTTCCTTGTCTTGCTTCAGTGCTTTCTTGTTGTGAAGTTCACTATGAAACACCTCACTTTGCTCTGAGGAGCAGAGCTAATGGCTGCAGGTCTGAGCATCCTGATGGGCAGCAAATTTGGTGTTCCTTCATCCAGGTCTTTGAGGGACTGGTGCAGGTAGAGTGTTTCTTCCTCAGTAGCTTTCTGCAGTTTGTTAACTGACTGTTCTTTTAGAGCATTGGTTATTTTTGTCCTTTGAGTAGCCTGTATGGTAAATATTCTGGTATGTTTTATCCTTCCAAGACCTCTCAGCACTTCTTGTTTCTCTCCTTTTCAGATGGCAAGTTTGGGGCCTACATGCAGGTACATATCCAGAATGATGGTCCTGTAACAATAGAACTGGAGTCCCCAGCTGCTACTGTTGACCCTAAACAGGTAACTGAAGCCAGAAGGTCTGTCTGGAAAGGAAGGAAGGAAGGAAGGAAGGAAGGAAGGATGGATGGATGGATGGATGGATGGATAGATGGATGGATGGATGGATGGATGGATGGATGGATGGATGGATGGATGGGCTGTGCCTCCCCTGCAGATCTGTGCATTTCTATTACAAAGCAGTATTATAAATTATGAAGCAATAATGTAAGTTCCTTAGGGATGAGGAGCTTGTTCATGTTGTGCAGCCTCAGAAGGGTTAAATCACTCAGGAAGTTCAACAACTCAGAGATGGAGACTCCACCACCTCTCTGGACAGCCTGTTCCAGTGCTCTGCCACTCTCAAAGTAAAGAAGTTTCTCCTTTTGTTTAGATGGAACTTCTTCTGCTCAAGTTTGTGCTAGTTACCTCATGTCCTGTCACTGGGCACCACTGACAAAAGCCTGGTCCCATCCTCCTGACACCCACATTTAAGGATTTCTAAGCATTGATGAGATCCCCTCTCAGTCTTCCCTTTTCCAGACTAAAAAGACCCAACTCTCTCAGTCTCTCCTTGTAAGAGAGATGTTCCTGCCTCCTAATCATTTTCATAGTCCTTTTCTGTACCCTCTCCAGCAAGTCCCTGTCCTTCTTGAACCAGGAAGCCCAGAACTGGACACAGTATTCCAGATGTGGCCTCACCAGCACAGAGTAGAGGGGAAGGAGAACCTCCCTTGACCTGGCCACACTCCTCTTGGAGCCACTGTCCCTGGAAGTGTTTATGAAAGCCTGGATGAGGCACTTAGTGCCATGGTTTAGTTGATTGGATGGTGCTGGGTGATAGGTTGGACTTGATGATTTCAAAGGTCTTTTCCAACCTGGTTAATTCTGTGATCCTGTGATGTTGGTGCCCCCACCCTGGAGACGTTCAGGGCTAGGTTGGACAAGGCCTTAAGGTCTAGGGCAAGGTGTCCCTGCCCATGGTGGGGAGGGTTGAACCATTCTGTGATTGTGTGTTACTGTGTGATGATAATTCACTGTCTTCTCCACAGTTCTGAAAATCTCAGCCTTGGCTGGTGTGGGTATTTTGTCTTTTCTCTTCTGTGGCAGTGTGTGTTGGTGCTGTGAACCTGAGTTGCAAGCTCTGCTCAAATGCTCTCCTTTACCTGTTTTTTTTTTAGATAAGAGTCTTCTGAAGTGATTTCATTCCATAAAGTGTTTTCTTGCTCTCTTACTTTGTGAACAGCTGACAAAGCTTGAAAAACAGCAGCAGAGAAAAGAGAAGACCAGAACCAAGGTGCCCTCTGAGTCAAGCAGAGAAAGAAATGCCCCCCGTAACAAGGAGGACCCCAGTGCAAGCAGTGGAGCAGAAGGAGATGTGTCTTCAGAAAGAGAGCCTTAGCTCCTCCAAGAGTAGGTTTGATTTTCTTCCACTCCTCTGCACAGCTGTGTCCTCCTGCTTGGCAGTGGCTAGCCCAAGGTGCTTCACTGAGGCAGCACATGCAGAGTGTTGCATTAGAAGTGCTGAGAGGTGGAATTCTGATCCTCTTGCTGGTGGCTAAGCTCTGCTTCTCTCTGCAGCTGGCCACATCAGCATGTAGAAGGGGGTGCAGACCTCTTCCCAGCTGTGTGCTTGGCTGGAGGTGTGTATCTGTGGCTCTGGCCCAGCTATGAGTTTCCAGGTTGACTCAGGAAATCTAAAATGTGGCCTTGTAACACATCACTGACTTAACTCAGAGCCCTGCTTTTGTTCTTCACAGTGGTGTTTCTCTGTCTTTACCTAGCAGGCAGGTCACCCTGCAGCAGGCCCCACCATTGGTCATACCAAGTGACTCACAGGCCCCAGAAATGTACATTTCAGATGCTGGAGACAGGCTAGAATGGGAATTTTCTGTCATGGTTTCTACCCCTCCTTCCTCAGTTTGGTCTGTCCCAGGAGGACTTGACAACAGATGGTTCATAGAACTTCACCACCTAACCAGAACATTTGGCCAGGCACTGGCAGACACTTGCTGCTTGAAGCCAGTATGAGAACTGGGATTTTCTTTTTCCCTTTGGGCACTTGACCTGCAGGACACACCTGGATATGAGTGAATGGAATTGGCCAGGAAGACCAATGGCATCCTGGGGTGCATTGACAGGACAAGAGGGAATGGCTTTAAGCTGGAAGAGAGGGGATTTAGACTGAAGATTAGGAAGAAACTCTTTCCATTGAGGGTGGTGGGACACTGCAACAGGTTGCCCAGGGAGGTTGTGGATGGCCAGGCTGGACAGGGCCTGGATCAGCCTGGTCTAGTGGGAGGTGTCCCTGCTCACAGCAGGGGAGTTGGAACCAGATGATCTTCAAGGTCCCTTCCAACCCAGACCATTCAGTGATTCTAACACTCCTGTCTGTTTGCCTTCCAGAGTTTCTCACACAAAAGCTACACTGGATTCATGAAGAGAGACCCAACAGACATTCACCTCAGAAACCACTCTTCAGCAGCTTTGGAAAAGAATGGGACATGGGGAAGCAGAACCAAGACATTAGGAACCTGTCTCATTCTGTCTCAGACCAAGCAAAGCCACGCAGTCAGGCTCAGTTGTTGATGTGTAGTAGCAGTAGTGAAAGGGAAATGTTTGTGTAGGTGTTTTCACACGGCTGCAGGACAAAGGGTGGCTGTAGGCAGGCTGCAGCAGGAGGTTCACCATCGCTCCATCAGCTCCATGTCAAGAAGAGCAATCAGGGGGTTTCCTGCCAACTGGCACTTGAAGTCTGAAAACTGGACTCCTGAAGGCAAGCAGCCTTGTGGAAGGCAAGCAGCCTTGTGGAAGGCAAGCAGCCGTGTGTGTCGAGGCTCCCTCGATGGTGTCCTGTGCTGCCTGTTCCCACAGCACCGTGGTGGGTGGGTGTGTCTGTGGGTATGGTGTTCAGCTGCTACCTTACCTCCACGAGAGGCAGTCCAGTCTTTCTGCATGGGTTAAGTTAATTCAAAGGGAATGTCAGCCCCTGGGCATTTTGTTGTGTGGAGCACATCTGTCTTGTAAACTTTTTTAAAAGCAGAAGAGACTTTATTAAACATCTGATGCTAGCTGAGTGCCTG
This sequence comes from Melanerpes formicivorus, assembly GCF_026170545.1. NCBI lineage: Eukaryota > Metazoa > Chordata > Aves > Piciformes > Picidae > Melanerpes > Melanerpes formicivorus. The sequence goes on from NW_027142378.1 coordinate 10,879,530, forward strand.
GTGGTGGTGCCTGTGCCTTGCCTTCCCTGATGTGCCACAGTGTGTGCAACAACCTGAGTGACACACTGCAAAAGTCACCAGCTGAGGAACACCTCAGTACAGGTGAGATGGGGAGGTGCTGGAGTGAGTGCAGAGGGCAAGGAAGCTGGGAAAGGGCCTGGAGAATAAATCTGATGAAGAGAGACCAAAGGAGCTGGGGCTGGTTGGTTTGAAAAAGAAGAGGCTGAGGGGAGACCTCATTGCTGTCTACAACTACCTGAAAGGATGTTGTGGAGAGGCTGCTGCTGGTCTCTTCTCACAGGTAATTAGCAACAGAACAAGAGGGAATGGCCTCAGGCTGCCACTGGGTAGGGTTAGACTGGACACAAGGAAGCATTTTTCCCAGCAGGAGTGGTCAGGCATTGGAATGTGCTGCCCAGGGAGGTGGTGGAGTCCCCAAGCCTGGATGTGTTTAAAGGTGGTTTGGATGTGGTGCTTGGGGATATGGTTTAGGGGTGAGCCTTGTAGAGTAGGGTTCTGGGTTGGACTTGGTGACCCTGAGGGGTTTTTCCAACCTGAGTGTTTCTGTGATACTCACAACACTTAACTCCTCCACTTCTGCTTTGGAAATTTGGGAGTCAGGTTGATGAGCTGAATTCCAACACCTCAGAGGCTTTTAGTTACTTTATGGTAAGTAGCCACTAAAATGCTGAGGGGAATGAAACATCTACCTCGTGAGGGGTGGCCTGTTAGGAAGATTGAAATAGAATCCTAGAATCATAAAGACCTTCAAGGTCATTGACAGGGAGAGCAGAGTGCCAGTGGGGTGGTGGAAGAAGGAGCCCTCAGACCTAGCTTAAGTATCTTGCTTGCTCCATCATCTTTGAAATGCCTTCTGCTTTGTGACTTGTGCTGAAGAAGATAAGGGCATGAGTAAAGTCCTGCAGCCTCTTTGCACCCTGAAAGGTAAGTCAGCAGAAACTAAACTTTGAAGAAGAATAAATGTTGAGAAGCAGTGTGGGAGGAAAGAGGTGAGAGACCACACCTGGAGTACTGTGTCCAGTTTTGGGCTCTCCAGTTCAATGGAGCCACAAGGATGATTAGGAGACTTGAGCATCTCCCCTGTAAAGAGAGACTGAGAGACCTGGGGAGAAGACTGAGGGGATCTCATCAATGTCTATCAATATCTGAAGGGTGGGTGTCAAGTGGAGGGGGCCAAGCTCTTTTTGGTGGTGCACAGTAATGATGGATGCATTCCCATGTAGACTACCCTAGGTGATCCTGCTTTGGCAGAGGTGTTGGACTTGATCTCTGGAGGTCCCTTCCAACCTCTGATGTCCTGTGGTTGTGTGATAAATGGCAAAGTGGCTGTTGGCCAAAGATTTAGAGAGGCAGTGCTTTCCATGCTCTCTCTGAGAGATTAGACAACATGGTCTCTGACTCTCCTCTGATCCTTTTCCTGCCTCACATGGAAGATGAGGACAAACTCACTGTAAAATACATCAGGCCAGGGCCTGTGGAGATGGAGGCCCTGGGAGCTGGAGAAGCCCAGAAAAGCTGCATGATTCAGCTGGGTGTTTCTCCTTGCCAGTGCCCAGCATAGTTCAGTGTGCTGTGGCTTAGAAACTCAGTATCTCCCCCTTGGCCTTTCCTGCCTGCAGTGAGCTGTGAGGCAAAACCAAGAGACTTCCACTTCTGCCTCTCCTGGTGTAACACAGTTGTCATGGTGACACGGGTTGAGTTAAAGCTGCTGCTGTTACTCAGAACCATCCTGCCTCATGCCAGCTTCAAAATGAAAGTCCTGGCTGGAGCAAAGCACCATGTGGATGAAAATTCAGATATTAACACCAGAGGCTTCCTCTTTTGGTTGCTGCTTCTGGTTTTGGGGTATTGGTCTTTTTTCCACTGGGCTGACAGCAGGCTTGAGGCATGAGGGGGAGTTGTTTTATCACTGGCTTCTGCTGCTGCTTCTGCTTTTGCTGTGCTTTCCTGTGAGACAGCCTAGGCTAAGGTTGTAGCATCTCATGAACCCTCCTTATCCCATTCTAGTCTTTTGTGTTCCTTTCCCTCCCAGCCTTGGTGCATGCGGCGCTTGCTTGTTTAAAGCAGGCTGTTAAAACAGCTCCCCATGCACCAAGGCCGGGAGATTACAGGGTTGAGATAATCAGCAGCAAGATAAGAAGATTCAAACTGCAGTGTTTCACTTTGTGTTCTGTTCAGCCCTCTACAACATCAGGTTCAAAAGCTCCTCTCTCATGCTCCAGCTTCAGCAGGGAAAGTGGCAGCACTGAATTCTCTTGTCCCTTTGCTCCAGTCTAACTAAGCATCCTCAAGGTGCAAGTGACCCAAGAGTTGTCATTGGATCTAATAAACCAAACTCATCAGCTGTTTGGTTTCAATTCACCCTAATCTACCCCAAGGGAAATGTTTGAATCTTAGCATGAGTCTCTGCTGCCCAGGACTGCCTCAGGACAGGCTTGCAAACAAGCTCCTTGCTCACTTCCTACCTCTTTCCTGTTACCTCCACCTACCTGGCACTCATCATGGATCTCTTCTGCTCCCATTTCTTTTTTTCCCCTCAGACTTTTATTGCTGACCATGGAAATGGGAGTTAATTAGACCAAAGCCACCACCACAATGCAATGATGCTGGACTGTACCTGCCTCCAAGTGGAAAGACCTCATCATGCTGAGCTTCATGGAATGGCAAAGCTTCTTCTTTTAGTTCTATCAGTAAGGCTTCAGCAGGGAGTGTGAGCATCACTTACAACCTCTTCTGCTTGTTACTGTGAAAAACTGCAGGCTGTTTTTACTAAGGAAAGAACAGAGCTATAAATTAGCACCTACTAGGCACAGCACATGCTAAGAAACAGTGTCCCCTCACCCCCCTGCCACCCAAAATAGCCATCTTAACGTTTTTTGTTGTATTCTGGCAACTTATCATCTTCTTTTTTTCATGTACCTGAGTCATTTTTGTTCCCTGATACTTTTGCACATGGCAGATTGTTTAAGCCCTGGAAGGGGACTATCTAACAAGATAGCTGTCTTCCATTTGCAGGGGCTCACCAGTGAAAATGGATCTGAACTGTATGTCCCAGCATTGCTACAGAGGCAGCAGCACAAGGCAAGTGAAAAGGTTATTTGATGTATTTTAAGCCCATTCTTTGAATGTTGCCCCACTACCCTCTCCCTTACTCCCATAGTTCTCCACAGAGCTTTGACTATTTCCCTACTAGCAGCTCATTTCCAAGGACAGGCACTGAAATCCATGAAAGGCTTCATCACTTGTCACTACCTTGCAATCCAATATCCCAGAGAGATCAGAGGAAGAGCTCAGTAAGAAAAGCTGCTTGGGCTCACTATTGTTATGCAAATAAGGCAGGAAAAGGGTCTGCCATAAATGATCATTAATGGAATCATTCAGCTTTCTGCAACTGGCTTTATCTAAGATGAGGAGTGGTGTCCCTCCCTCCACAGAGTTGGCTTTGAAAGTCTCCAGAGAAGGAGACTCCACAACCTCTCTGGGCAGCCTGTTCCAGTGCCCTGTGACCCTCACAGTAAGGAAGTTTCTCCTCATATTGAGGTGGAACTTCCTGGCTTCTAGCTTATATCCATTATTCCTTCTCCTATTACCAGGTGCCACTGAAAGAACCTGTCCCCCTCCTCCTGACAGCCACCCCGCAGGTATTTATAGATATTAATAAGATCCTATCTCAGCCTTCTCTTCTCCAGACTAGACAGTCCCATGTCTCCCAGTCTCTCTTCATAGGAGAGAGGTTCCAGTCCCTTCATCATCCTCATTGCTCTTCGCTGGACTCTCTCCAGCAGATCCCTGTCATTTGGGGAGCCCCAAACTGAACACAGTATTGCAGGTGTGATTTCACCAGAGGAGAGGAGGAGGAGGAGGAGAACCTCCCCAGACCTACTGGACATACTTTTACTAATGCACCCCAGGGTACCATTGGCCTTCTTGGCCACAATGGCTCATTGCTGTCCCATGGATAACTTACTGTCCCCTAGGACTCCTAGGTGAGCTGCTTTCCAATGCCTGATCAGCTGATAGCTGATCAGTTACACCAAGCTGTAAACCAAGCTGGATAAATGTCCAGTGAGGGGGGCAAGCAACTGCTAGTGTGAAATACAAGTTTCTTTATTGGGAATCAATATGCAGTCTACAAAAGGTTAATTACAAGGTTATCAACATGATGTGTTTCCAATCTGAAAGGGACCAAAGGCCCACATAAAAATTCTTATTCTCCCATTAACAGCACTGCTTCAGAGTCATACAAAAATCATAGCTATGAACTACTACCTGCAGCAGTTAGTTGCTGTCTTTAGTCAACAACAAAGAAGACAAATCAAGGTGAAATAGGAGGTGTGGATCCCAATACTGCAGCTAAGAAGGTTCATCAGGTAAAACCAAAGCAATGCATGACAGGATTTTCTTCCTTTCAGGTGTGCTTTTGGACAATGAATACTGAATGTGCAGGGGGGAAAAAAACCACAAACAAGCAGCATCAAAAATAAAAGCTGCTGATCTGCCCTGCCCCCAGCACAGCCAGAAACAAGGAAAGGCAGCAAGAGGGAGGAATGGCAAACTGCAAGGGTTAGAACTAGCAGGACAAAGAAACCTCCATCAGAGCCTGAGGTGACCTTGCAGGATGCATTCAAGGCTCTGCAGACAGAGCAGGGCAAGGAGCCTGCATCTGGTAGGCTCACAGGCCCCGGTGAGCCAGCCAGAGCAGCTCCCTGCCATAGAACTACTGCAGCCATCAAGAAAAAAGGAGCAGGGAAGAGCAGTGAATGACCTCTTCTGGAAGGCACAGAGGCACCCACCTGTGTCCTACCAGCAAGCTAGAGAGGTGAGTTGCTCACCAGGCAACTCCATCAGGGATTCAACACAGAGGTTGCCAGACCTTGTAGATCCCACTGACTATTATCCACTGCTGCTGTTTCATCTGGGCAGCAACAACACTGCAGTGAGCAACCTAAAGATCATCAAGAAGGATTTACAAGGCACTGAGAGCAGCAGGGAAGGATTTGGAGTTTGAAAGGGATGACAGAATAGGAAAAAATTCCTAAATGGCTGAGGGAGTGGTGTCCTGGTGTGGTGGTTCAGCCCTGGCCTGGATGCCAGATGTCCACCACAGCTGCTCTATCACTCCCCCTCTTAAATGGACAGGGGGAGAGGGCAGGGCTTTGGCTATCTGAGCCACAAAGCTTACTTTCAGGGATCTGGTCTGCTGGGGGCCAGTGGGGGTCCATCCTTCAGAGAAGGGGAAGATCATCCTTAGCCACAAGCTTTCCAATCCAGTGAGGAGGGCTTTAGTCTAGAGCTGCTAGGGGAAGGGGTGCTCAAGCCATCCCACATCAAAGCCAATGGCACTAATAGTCACCCTGGGCCTGGAGCTGGGCTGCAGGCTGTGAAGGGAACACTTGAAGAGCAGGATAAGGGAACCCCCAGTCAGTAAACCAACTTCAAGGGAGCCCCAACTTAAATGGCTCTATGCTAATGCCCAGAGCATGGAGAACAAGAGAAGCTACAGACTTGGGCATGCCTGCAGGGCTCTGGTGTTACTGGCATTGCTGAGACATGGTGGGATGGTTCCCATGGCCTGGAGTGTGGCTTTAGATGGGTACAAGCTCTTTAGGAAAGGCAGGGAAAAAGGGGAGGGGGTGTGGCCCTCTACAGCAAAGACCAACTGGAGTCCATGGAGCTCTACCTGGGGACAGAAGAAGAGGTGACAACTGACAGCTGAGGACTGAAGGGAAGGCAATGGGAAGTGACATCATAGTGGGGGTCTGCTACAGGCCCCCTGACCAAGACAACCACGTGGATGAGGCCCTCAATAAACAGCTAGGTGCAGCTTGCATTCACAAGCCATGTCCTCATGGGAGAGTTCACCCACTCTGATGTCTGGGGGTAGGACAACGTAAGAGTGAGACACTGAAACAGGTTGCCCAGGGAGGTGGTGGAAGCCTCATCCCTGGAGGTGTTTGCAGCCAGGCTGGATGTGGCTGTGAGCAACCTGCTGTGGTGTGAGGTGTCCCTGCCCATGGCAGGGGGGTTGGAACTGGATGATCTTTGAGGTCCCTTCCAACCCTGACAATTTTATGATTCTTAAGTGCCAACAGGTTGTTGAAAACAGGCCTAACACATTGACAGACATCTCAGTTAGCTGCCTGCTGAAGCGTCACAGCTTCACTTCTCCCTCCCATAGTCCATTCCTGCAATATTTTCCACAGAAAACATCTTTAGAGCCAGTAGCATGAAAATCTCCCCATGCATGGAGAGACTGTCTCACCTGTCACCTCTGTTTGTGGGGAAACCCCTCTGCTGGTGTAAATCCTCCAAGCTTCATCAAATTGAGTGAGTCTGGACTGACTGAAGCTTGCTGAGGCTCTGACTCTTGTCTCACTTGCTGCAGTAGTGAAAAAGATTTGTCTGATGCTGGCAGAGAAACTGCAGCCACATCTGCCATATGGGTTTTTGCCCAAGAGATTACTTGGAGTGAATCTATAAAGTGCTGGGGAGGAAACACTCACAGCAACAGAAAAATATTACAGACAATATTATTATTGCAGAGGAATTGGTCCCATTTGACCAATTACATCACTCAGTTTCCAGCTCATTAATTGAGGCTCTTGATGAGAATAATCTTATGTCCTGCTCATCTCTAGCAAGAGGACTTCAGTTTTGAAACACCACCTGGTTCTGCTGGCCCTTGCATTGATGCTGGTCTGCATAGAAGCACTTTAGCAGTTTGATTGCTGAACCACAGAACACCAGGGGCTGGAAGGGACCTCAAAATCCCCCTGCCAGAGCAGGATCACCTATACCAGATCACACTGGAATGCACCCAAATGGGTTGCTGAGTATTATATATCCAAGTGCCAGGAACTCTGAGGAGTGCCATTAGGTTTCACTATGGAGTATGAGATCATTCCCAAGTCCCAGACACACAACAGAAACAGCATATTTTACAGTCTGTCAATTAAGTGCTCACATCCTGCAACCCTTTACAAGGAGACCTTGCTTCCCCTGACAGGAAGTTTACTTGAACACAGGCCAGGCAAACAAGTACTGATTGGCAGAATCCAACCCAAAAGCTCTGAAAATAGAAGAGACAAATTCAGTGACCATTTTTATCCTAAACTAGGTCACTGTGCTGCTTCTTACAATAGAATTTCCTATGGAAATGGATTCCTACTCATATCCCAGGATGGTGCCTCCTGTCCTCTTCTACTGCATGAGGCAGTTGCCAGCTCTGTCTGGATCTTCTCCATCAAGCCTAATCCACTTCTTCTCAATTTCAACCTGTAGTTAGGAAACAAACAAAAGGGGGGGGGGGAGAGAAACCCAAACAAATGAAAACCAGGTAGAATTAGCAAACAGCCTGGCATGAGAGTACAGCTGCATCAAGGGCATGAAGAAAAGCTTTGTCACAGGATCAAAACCTTCCCAGACCCAACATACTTTGATCCCACTGCTCCCAGAAATACCTCAGCCTGAGGGGGAGAAAAAAGGACAGCCAAGCAAGGCTGCCTTTGCAGTTGTGTTTGTCAGCATCACCTTTGGTCAGCCAAGGAATTATTGCATTGTTTTATCTTTCTTTTGCAAAAAGGGAAAAAACCCAAGTCATCATCACAAATACTGCCTTAGTTTAGAGCAAGACAGATGCTCTTCTACCTCCTCCCAAAGGGGTCAAAGGAAAAACCCTCCTGGCTGGACTGGGTAGAATTGGGAAGTTTAGATGGAAGTGCTATTCATGATGACATAACACAGTACACAGCATATAAAGTACACAGCCCACCTTGGCCATGGTTCTCCAAGAAGCTCCTTAGGCCAAAGCTTCACACAAACCTCCCTCTTAAAGCAAGGCAACAGCCTAGGCCTCAAATACCCCCGCCCCATTCTTCCTTGCTACTGTCCACCCCCCACACCAGGCCCAAATTGATGCAGCTAGAACTTCAGCTTTGCCCAGGCTTCTAGCAAGGTGCTCAAGGCCAAACCCCTCTCCCATACCAAACTGGAGACAAGGGAGCCGAGTTGGGAGGGGAGCAGGGAGAGGCAAAGAGCAGAGGCAGCTTGTGCTGTCCCTTTCTAAAGGCTAGATGCAGGCATGCTGGAAATGAAATAACATCATTTCCTGTGTCCACCCACTGGGCTGGACTCTCTGGCCCACACCTTTAGGGTCTGTAAAGGCACCAGGGCTCAAAGCATAACAAATACATAAAGACATGTTCAGAACACAAAGCAAATCCTGTATAGTGGAGTGGGGTGGACGACAAAGAGAAAGAAACCCAAACAAACAAACAAGCACTGAAACCAGCTTGGACATACCTGACAGTTGTAAAAAGCTTTCTGAACCACGTGCTTCTGGGGCTGCAGATCACTCTCTATGCCCAGTGACTTGACTTCTGTTCCTGAGGCACAGGTGTCCTGGACCACAAACTGGACAGTAGCAAATGGATACCAGTCAGATGGTATTTCCTGGTCTGATCCCAGTTCCAGTTTGTAAGACAGGCTGTGTGGATGATCTGAACCTTGCAAAAGAAACAAAAATACCCCACCATCAGTTACTTATCTTTTCTTTGTCTACAGTGCCATCTGCTAGCAAGAGGACTGTGTCCAGGTCCGGAGCCTTCAATATAAGAAGGACATGGAGCTGATGAAGCAGGTCCAAAGGAGGGCCACAAAAATTATCAAGGGGCTGGAGCACCTCTGCTACAAGGACAGGCTGAGGGAGCCGGGGTTGTTCAGCCTGGAGAAGAGAAGGCTCTGGAAAGATCTAATAGTAACCTTCCAGTACATGAAACAGACTGCTCTGGACAGCCTGACCTAGTTGAGAAGGCCCCTGCTGACTGCAGAGGGGGTTGGATTAGATGACCTTTGGAGGCCCCTTCCAACCCAGACCATTCTGTGATTCTAAGAGAACACAGCTCTGGTTGTTTGCTGACTGCAAAGGTTCTTCTGTCTGCTGCAAATTCTTAGTTTCATAGTTTCATAGTTTCATTCAGGGTTGGAAGGGACCACAAGGATCATCTAGTTCCAACCCCCCTGCCATGGGCAGGGACACCCCACACTAGATCAGGCTGGCCAGAGCCTCATCCAGCCTGCTCTTAAACACCCCCAGGGACGGGGCCTCGACCACCTCCCTGGACAACCCATTCCAGGGTCTCACCACTCTCATGGTGAAGAACCTCCTCCTCACATCTAGCCTGAATCTCCCCACCTCCAGCTTCATTCCATTCCCCCTAGTCCTAGCACTACCTGAGATCCTGAGAAGTCCTTCCCCCTCTGAACAATAACAACCAAAAAGCTGAACCAAATAAAAGATCAGCAGAACTATGAAGCTAGGTACACACTGCCACTGGGCAGGCACACAGCACACACAGTGACCTATGAAGCTAGGTACACACTGCCACTGGGCAGGCACACAGCACACACAGTGACCTATGAAGCTAGGTACACACTGCCACTGGGCAGGCACACAGCACACACAGTGACCTAACCTTGCTGCATCTGCTCACACTATTTAAGCCCTTTCTCACCTGTATGATGAGCACTCAAGGAGCTTTGATTGAGGAAGGCTTATGAAGCCAAGCCATCACAGAATGTTAGGGGCTGGAAGGGACCTCAAAAGATCATCCAATCCAACCCCCCTGCCAGTGCAGGATCACCTACACCAGATCACACAGGAACACATCCAGGCAGATTTTGAGTATCACCAGAAAGGGACTCCACACCCTCCCTGGGCAGCCTCTTCCAGTGCTCTGTCCCCCTCACAGGATAAAAACTTTTCCTCATGTTTCCATGGAACTTCCTATGCCTGAACTTCCACCCACTGCCCCTTCTCCTGTCACTGGGCATCACTGAGCAGAGCCTGGCTCCAGCCTCTTGGCACTCACCTTTACATGTTTATCAACATGAATGAGGTCACCTCTCAGGCTCCTCTTCTCCAAGCTAAAGAGCCTCAGCTCCCTCAGGCTCTCCTCATAAGGAAGATGTTCCACTCCCTTCATCATTTTTGTGGCTCTGTGCTGGACTCTTTTGAACAGTTCCCTGAGGTCCTTCTTGAACTGGACACTATTCCAGATGCAGCCTCACCAGGGCAGAGTAGAGGGGCAGGAGAACTTCTCTCAACCTACTGACCACAGCCCTTCTAATCCACTCAAGCATGGAATTGGCCTTCTTGGCCACAAGAGTACATTGCTGGCTCATGGTCAACCTCCTATCCACTAGGACCCCCAGGCTGGTTGTTTCAGTTATGATGGGCACCACTTTTGATGCCTATAAATGGAGTTACAATATAACCACAGGGAATACTTCCTTTTCCTTTTTTGAGGCTTTTTGAATGCAAAAGCCTTGGCCAGGGAACTGCTTGAAAGAGTCCAGGGCAGAGCCACAAAGATGCTGAAGGCAGTGGAACATCTCCCTGCTGAGGAAAGCCTGAGGGAGCTGTGGCTCTTTAGCTTGGAGAGGAGGAAACTGAGGGGTGACCTCATTCATGCTTATAAAGATGTGAAGGGCAGTGTCAGGAGGATGGAGCCAGGCTCTGCTCAGTGATGTCCAACAGACCAAGGGGCAATGGGTGCAAGCTGGAGCAGAGGAGTGTCCATGTGAACATAAGGAAAAACTTTTTCTCTGTGAGGGTGAGAAAGCTCTGGAGCAGGCTGTCCAGAGAGGTTGTGGAGTCTCCTTCTCTGGAGGCTTTCAAAACCCACCTGGACATGCTCCTGTGTGACCTCCTCTAGGTGATCCCTGCTCTGGCAGGTGGCTGGACTGGATGACCTTTCAAGGTCCCTTCCAGCCCCTAACATTCTGTGATCTTTCTCCCTGCAAGAAACACATCATGACATTTGACACATTTCCATGGATTTGCCTTCTTGCAGACTATTTCAGCCCACTGTGGGTCAGAGCTACTTTGAAACTCTTTTAACTGCTTACAGAAAACTGAGAGAGATGTTTCAAATTCGACCAGGAGGTATTACCCCCAAAATGCTTTTTCAAACCCAGGAACATTTCAAGCTTTGCAGGTACCAGCCAGAGGAATTATTCAAATGTCAACAGTTTAAGCTACTGGATAGAAGATAATGGAAAGCTGTAGAAGGACACAAAAACATTAAACAGTAAAACAAACCCACAAAGCAGTTCTGACTTTCAAGTATAAATCTGAAACTAACTGTGCATATCAAGTCTTGAGGTGAAGCAACTGCAAGGAATTAAGGACTCTGGAAGATTCAATAACCTTCTTCAAAACTGCCACCTTGATTTTGCAGAAGCAAACCCACATTAAATAGCAAAGAACCTTCAAGGCTACCCAAAGAGTCAGTTCTGCAAGCCTTGAGAAATCACACAGCTCACAGCAGCACAGCACAAACCCTTGAAGCCTGGAGTGCAGGACACCCATGTCTACAGATTTGGAAGACCTGAAGATTCTCCTTCTGCTTAGTAGTTCTCATGTAGCTCTCCATCAGCTCCTCTGCCTTCCCTGCTCATTTCCCAGTCCTCCTAACCCCTCCCATACTGCCTGCCCTCATCTACCCTCTCTCTAACACTTGTCTCCCCCCAGCTTTAGCTCTGGCTTAGTTCCCTGCCTTGTGTTAGCCCATCTGCCAATGCTTTGTCTCCTCTGCTTCCCTGCTGCCCATTGCTCAGCAGCCACTCACATCATTTTGTACTTCATCTGGCCACTGCTGAGAAAGGTAACTCAAAATGTTTCTATAAATACATCACCAGCAGAAGGAGAGCTAAGGAGAATCTCCATCTTTTAATGGACATGGGAGGAAACACTATGACAAAGGATGATGAAAGGCTGAGGTATTCAGTGCTGCCTTTGCCTCAGTCTCTCGCAGCAAGAGCACTTGCTCTCTGGGTATCCAGGCCCCTGAGCTGGTAGATGGGGAAGGGGAAAGGAATAAGGCCCCCAGGCTCCAATGAGAAGTGGTTTGCAACTTGCTAGACCATTTAGACACACACAAAGCTACAGGACTGGATGGGATCCACCCTAGGGTGTGGGGAAGGAGCTGGGAGAGGAGGAGAGATGGGGAGGGGGAGAGATGGGGAGATAAGGCCTAAAAGGTTCCTCCATGTTCTCTCAACACCAACATTCATCTGAAAACCCTCCTTATGGAAGCTGATAGAGGCCCAGAAGCATAAAAGCAAAACAGAGGTGCCCCCAGGCCCTTCCTTTGACAGCACAACCGATTTACTTGAGTTTTTCTCTGGCAGCCTGTCTATCTTCCACACCACAGCCCTGTAGGCACTCTCGTATTTGGCCGTTCCAACTGAGACTTGTATGACGGGATCCGACTCCACCTCGTGTAAAGCACCAAGGCACGTCCTCCTGTTCATTTTGGCTTTGAGGGACTTCTGCCTTTGGAGGTTCATGGTCCAAAGTGCTTTGATCCACTGTGTGGGGACGGGAAAGCGTATCATGACGTTTTCACAGCACCTGCCGGCGGGTAACGGCGGCGGGGGCCGCAGCGCTTGAGGACATGTTCAGAAAAGCCTGAAGTTCAACGTAGGCTCCCTGAACCACCACCGCGGCCTTCACAGAGAAGGGAAGGTCTTGCCCAGTGTACCCTGTCCTGAAGCGCATCAGCTCCAGCCTGCAGGCATCTGGGGGGGAGAACTTAACGATCCGCGACTGCCGGAACTCCTGCGCTCGGACGCAGCTGTGGAAATGGCAGTCGAGGATCTCGATCCACTTCTTCTCGCCCTCCTGCTCGAAGTACCGCTCGTCCCGCTTCTGGAGCTCCAGGTCGTTCAGGGTCAGGAAGCAGTCAGCACTTCCATTCACAAAGCACAGGCAGTAAACGTGCGTGACCACGGCGCTCTCCACCAGCTTTCCTTCTGCCTTAGTGACCTTCCCCCAGAAGTTATCCACTATTTCCAGAGTCATTTCTTGCTCTTCGTAGCTCCTCTTTTGTCTGGGAACGGCAGGAAGCTTCATCAGCTCTTCCTCGACCGTGACCAGGAAATCGGTGAAGTCGTCGTAGTCCGTGGTGCCCAGCTTTAACATCTGCTCCACCTCTGCCTCGTGGATCACTTCTGCTTTGGGATGGTACCTCCTCTTCTCTGTGTACGACACGCACTCGATCTTCACGGTGTGGATCTTTCCCAAGACATTATAGCTCTCCAGCTTGGGTTCAGACAGCTTACAGTGCGGCTGCAGCTGCAACTCCTTGAAAGGTTTCTCCAGGCCCTTTTCGTAATACATCTGCAACACGCCTCCAGCCAGGACACTGAGGTAAATGGGGCCCCACTGGCGAGACGACATCATGTTCTTCTTCTCAGGTATCCTCATCATGAAGGGCCACCCCTCTGCCTGCTGGCTCCTGAAGAGGCTGCGCGGGACAGCGGGCGAGAGCTCGTGCCACGTGTGAGCGCTGGAGGTGGGTGAGCTTCCCGCGGCGGTGCAGCTGTCGGCTTGCAGGTGTTCCAGCCTCTCACAGATGTAGCTGAAGGAGCCCTGGTTGAGGCTCTTCTGGTCGTGGCAAGTTTCTTTGTCTTTAGGGTGGGAACTGCTCCTGTCAAGCGCTTTGTCCTTCTTGTGCGTGCTGGCACTAGCTGGAGATGTGCCGAGCGAGCAGCCTGCCTTCCAGAAAGGACTGGAAAAAGCACAGTCACCCTGAGAGTATGGGAAATGCCCTGGTGCTGATGCCAACTCTCCTGACTCCTCATAGCTTCCTGAAGGATTAGGGCTTCCTTCATCAGTTGATTTGGAGACCAAAGTCTTAGCTGGATGGTCGTCAGGCAAAGCACTCAAAGCAAAGCTGCTGGGTTTCTGCAAGGCCGGGGATGAGCAACCCTCAGGCGAGGGAAGAAGGTTAACATTTGGTGGCCATTCAGGGATAGGATAAAGGATGTGAATCCCAGGCTTTGGGATGCATGGACTTCCTGGGTAGTCTCTGGTAGGTGTAGTAAGTGGAGAGTTGCTGGGGGGCCCAGGACTTAAGTAGAAGTCAACTATAGGAGATGAGAGTGGAGTGCCGCCTATAGAAGATGACCTACTTGAAGATTCATGCACACTACTGAGGTTGAGTTTAAGGCCATTGGCTTTACAAGTACTCTGATTATCAGCTGATTTCTGAGATGACTGGAAGGGAGGCTCATCATCAAAGGTGACCCAGTTTGCTGGATTTGTGGAACACATCTTGTAGGAGACACTTGGGGCACTTGCACACCTGTATCACCCGCACACCATCTACAAAGAAACAACAGACATCAGCAGAGATAAGTTCTCCTGAAAGACCAAACAAACCCAACCCTTACAAAACTGGACTTGTAAACAACTTAGCCCTAAGGATAAGTGATATGTCCTTGTGGAGAGGCAGATTACAAGCATCCACCAGAGATAAAACACTAAGGGAACACAAAGTCAAGTCACAATACACACATGTGCTAAGCACTGAATTGGCTGGCAGCCTGGAAAAAGGACAGGTCTTCAAGCCAATTAACAAATGGCACTTCAGCCAACAAAGCATCTTTGTTAATCAGCTCAGCTAGATGTCCTCAGAGCAGGACTGCAAGCAGTAAATATTTAGTCTTGCCTTCATGGTTCTAAATTACATAATCACAGAATGGCTTCAGTTGGAAGGAATCTTGAAGATTACCTGATTTCAAACTCCCTGCCATGGGCAGGGGCACCTTCTACTAGAGCAGGATGCCTGAAGTCTTATCCAGCCTTGTCTTCAACTCTTCCAGGGGTGAGGCACCCACAGCTTTGCTGTCAACCTGTACCAGTGTCTCACCACCCTCTACTATGGTAAAGGACTAGTCTAAATCTGCCCTGCTCTAGTTTAAACCATTGCCCTTTGTCCTATCACCACAGGCCCTTATAAAAAGTCCCCCCCAACTTCCCTGCAGGTCCCTCTCACACACTGGAATGCAAATCCTTATGCAGAGTATGTTGTCTCCCAAGTTCTTCCTCCCCACTGGTCTTGGCTGATGAAGCAGCAAACAATAGATTGCTAATGAGTGAGGAGGACTCAAGTACAAAGCAGCACCACAGGGTACAAGCAAACATCACTCATGTGACAAAAAGTTATTCTTGCTGTGTCAGAACTGATTCCCATTTGCCTGAAAGCACACAAGCAGGCAGCGTTCCTAGAGATAAAGCCACCTGCACAAATGTTACTCCCTTCATTAAGGTTGGGCACCAGCGATGTAAAGCTACTCCCCTCGGGGCACACAGAGAGAGAGGTCATGAACTGCATGACACTACAGCCTGTAAGCACAGAACTGAGAGCAGCCACTCTGAGAGCGCTTCAGTTCTAGAGATGATGTAGTGGTTTCAGGCTATGCCTTTAAGAAATTTTCACAGAGCTTGAACAGAAAGCAGCAAAATGTAAATAAATCACTACTGGGTGTTAAAAAAGTAAATTACTGATAGTTCTAAACACTCCCATTGGAGAGATAAGGGACTGAGGCTAGTTGTACAAAACCAGATCCCTCTTCTTGCTTCCTCAGGCTGGGAGACACTGACCTGCTTTTGCTTGAGCTTGGCTGCACTGCTTTGGCTAAGACTAACTAAATCTCTCTCTGCTCCTTTCTCTTGTCCCTTTTGTGTATGAGGAGGTAAGGGGGGGAGCAGGGAGGGAGAAGCTAGTAGCTTCCCCTGGTCTTTGACCAGGTGGGTTCTTGTGCTGTAAATATAGTAACTGTTGTATTTTTTGTACCTGTTCACTGCACTCCATTGTAGATTGTAGTTCTGCTTGTAAAACACAGCTCCCATTTGCTTCCACCTGAGCTGCTCTGGCAAAGTTACTTTTCAACCCACCACACATTGCAAAGTGGAATCTGCAGGCTACAAGTCATTACAAGTGGCATCAGGCCCAGCCAGCATGGGTTCATGAAGGGGAGGTACTGCTTGACCAACCTGATCTCCTTCTATGACCTAGTGACCCAGCTGCTGGATGAGGGAAATGCTGTGGGCCTTGTCTACCTGGACTTTAGTAGAGCCTTTGACACAGTCTCCCACAGCATCCTCCTTGAGAACCTTGTGGGCACTCATTGCTGAATCCCCTTCCATGGTACTGCATGCTTTTAAGTACTGACAACAATCAGAAAACCATCAGAGAATGGCTTGAGTTGGAAGGGACCTTAAAGATCATCTAGTTCCAACCTCCCTGCCATGGACTTCCCACTAGATCAGGCTGCTCAAAGCCTCATCCAGCCTGCTGTTAAACACTTCCAGGGATGAGGCATCCACAACTTCTCTGGGCAATCCATTACAATGTTTCACTAACCTCATGGTGAAGAACTTCTTCCTAATGTCCAATCTGAATCTGTCCTGCTCTGGTTTAAAACCATTCCCCTCCTCCTATCACCACAGGCCCTTATAAAAAGCCCCTCATCAGCTTCCTTGTAGGCTCCCTTCAGGTACAGGAAGACTGCTATAAGGTCTCCCTGGAGCCTTCTCCTCTCCAGACTGTACACACCGAACTCCCTCAGCCTGTCCTCACAGGAGAGGTGCTGCAGCCCTCTGATCATCTTTGTGGCCCTCCTCTGGACCCTCTCCAACAAATCCATTTCCTTCTTGTGCTGAGGGCTCTGCAGGTGGACAAAATGGAGTAGGACTCTGGTCCATCCATTTCTGAAGCCTTGACTTTTCTGTTCAGTACAAACATTTGCACTATGCTAGTTATTTGATAAGCACTCTCCTCTGCACTTAGAGAGAGAAAAGGAGCAAACAAGTCCCAAATGACTGCCATAGCTCAGACACACACAACTGCCAGTGTATCCTTCACCCACACAATCACTTCATCAAGCACAGCAGTGGAAAGAAAAAATCTCATCTATTTGGTCTCTTGACTTGGTCATACGTTTCTCCTCATGTCCCACACCCTTCTCCTCTCCCTCCAGCTGTTAGCATTGCTCCTTCAGCAGTATACATTGATTATTTCTGGAGTGGGAAATCTCCCAAGAGTTCAGACTTTGCTTCACCTTCAGAAGCATTGTTTGTTAACAGCAGCTTACGTGATGCTCACTCAGAGCACAGCCTTTTCCTCCCACAGCCAGGAGCACTGGGCACAGTGCTAAATAAAGAGCATTAGGAGGCTGCCTCAAAGGCTGCCATTAAAAACTCTTTTGGCTTTCACAAGAGATAAGTGACCCCAAAAACCACACTGAAGGACGGGTGACAAAGCCTTTCTGTCTGGAGGGGCTTCAGGCCTGGTGCAGTGTGAAGCTCAGTGGAAATGACAGTGAGTCGAGCAGCCTGAGGAGACACAGCTGTTCACACAATCACAGAACACATCTGGCTGGAAGAGACCTCAAAGATCATTCAATCCAACCCTCAACCCAGCACTGAAGGGTCAACACTAAACCGTGGCCCTACGTGCTAGGTCCACACACTGCTTAAACACCTCCAGGGATGGGGACTCCACCACAACCCTGGGCAGACCATTCCAAGGGGAAGAAAAATTTCCTAGCTTCAAGCCTGAACCTCCCCTGCTGCAGCTTGAAACCATTTCCTCTGGTCCTGTCCCTTTGCACCAAGGAAAGGAGACTGCCCCCTCCTCGCTCCAACCTCCTTTCAGGTAGCTGTAGACAGCAATGAGATCTCCCCTCAGCCTCCTCCAGACTGAACATCCCCAGCTCCCTCAGATGCTCCTTGGAGGCCCTCCATGAGCCTTCTTGCCCTTCTCTGGACCTGCTCCAGCCCCTCAATGTTCTTCCTGTAGTGAGAGCCCAGAACTGAACACAGAACTTGAGGTATAGCCTCACCAGTGCTGAGCACAGGAGTATGACCACCTCCCTGTCCCTGCTGGCCACAGTGTTCCTAATCCAAGCCAGATGCCATTGGCTCTCTTGGCCACCTGGGCACTGCTGACTCATATTCAGTTGACTGTCAACCAATACCCCCAGGCCCCTTTCCAAGCTGCAGCTTTCCAACCACACATCCCCAAGTCTGTAGCTTACTATGAGGCTGATGTGACCTAGGCAGATAACCTGGCACTTGGCCTTGCTGAACATTTGTGTGACCACAGCCACACTTGAAGGGGCAAATAACCAAACCCTGAGATATGACACTGAAAAAGAAACCATTTCAGAGGAATGTAAGTACAATACAAATGCTGTTTACAGTCACAAATACATTTTGCAGCCTGTCTCACTTTCTTGTTAAGAATGAACTTCTTCAGCATCCTTCATTGCTTCCAGATGTTGAATTTTGTTTTCCCCTATGCCTGTTACTGTAACTGTGATGTTACAGCCTATTTGCAGGCTTTTTTCCTGTTCCAAAACAAACAAAAGAAGGAGATTTGAAATTCACCTACCAGCTCTTTAACTTCAGTCAATGTCATTCAAGAAAATTACTTTCCCAGATGGAGCTCTCACCTGCAGTGAAATACCTTCAATGTACCTATCAGAGGCTGTAGCTTTCACCTTTCACTACTGTTCCAAATACATGTTTTGACAAAGAAAAAGAAGAGAGGAAATGATCCTGATGTTAATAAAAACACACATGCAAGGAGGATGGATTTGTACTACTGTAGGTTGAACTAGAGATAGTGGTTCCCCTGCTACTGCTCACTGATCCCCGAAGCTGACTGCTAGGAATGGAGGGAAAAAGCACAGCTGGCTCTTTAAAAGCTGTTTCTCTAAGGCCAGGCTAATAAAAGGAAATACAGATTCTCATGGGATTTGGGCTGCACCACTCTCTGCAGCTCACAATGCAGGAAAGACAAGGACCTGATGGAGCAGGTCCACAGGAGGGCCACAAAAATCATCAGGGGGTTGGAGCACTTCTGCTATGAGGACAGGCTGAGAGAGCTGGGGGTGTTCATCCTGGAGAAGAGAAGGCTCCAGGGAGAACTAATAGTGGCTTTCCAGTACCTGAACAGGGCCTGTGATTCTATAAGAGGGATGGAGAGAGACTGTTTACAAAGGCCTGCAGTGATAGGACGAGGGGCAATGGCTTCAAACTGGAGAAGAACAGATTTAGATTAGATGTTAAGAACAAGTTCTGCACCATGAGGGTGGTGGAACACTGGAACAGGTTGCCCAGGGAGGTTGGTTGAAGCCCCATCCCTGGAGAGATTCAAGGTGAGGCTCGACAGGGCTCTGGGCAGCCTGATCTAGTTGAGGATGCCCCTGCTGACTGCAGGGGGTTGAACTAGATGACCTTTGGAGGTCCCTTCCAACCCAATCCATTCTATGATTCATCCAGGATTGGTCTTTATGTAGCTTGTCCTCCAAGGCTTTTACATCTGCACAACACTATAAAGTGATGCTGTCTCTCAAGTTCTTTTTTTGTCTGACTTAGTGCTCTGAATTCCTTCTTTAGAATTAGGATGTTCTCCCTCGAAACTGTAGCAAATGCAGGCTTCAGGACAGATGTGTTGTGTCTCCAAAAGGCTCCTGAGGGACCACTGTAAATGTAACCCATGGAAAAGGATACAAGATGCCACTGATCTCCAGTCCCACATGTTACAGGGGCCCTAACATCTAAATTACAAGCACGTGTGGCAGCTTGCTCAAATATGCAACAGGAAATGCCATTTTTAGAACCCTGCAAACTGCTAACAAAGCAAGCTGGCTGCAATAACAGCTTTTATGTTGTTTCATAACAAACCATAAAGGAATATGATCCAAAATGCAGCAGTTCCAGCGAGCCCAAAAGCTGCGACTCCATTCATCCTCCTCTGCCTGAAAACCACCTTCCCATTTATCAGATCAATTCAGTTCCTCTGTATCTAGTAAACAGTCATTGTGGCTTAATTGCTTCATTCTAGTACCTCAAGGAAAATCCTATCCCATTACTGACAGTTTTCATAGGCTGCAGCTATTAGTGGCTCCTGCATTGTTTTGAAAATCATAGAATCACAGAGCTGGCAGGGCTGGAAGGGACCTCAAGGATCAGCCAGTTCCAAGCCCCCTGACATGGGCAGGAACACCTCACACCACAGCAGGTTGCTCACAGCCACATCCAGCCTGGCCTTAAAAACCTCCAGGGATGAGGCTTCTATCACCCTCCTGGGCAGCCTGTGCCAGGCTCTCACCACCCTCATGGGGAAGAATTTCTTTCTCACATCCAATCTGAATCTACCCATTTCTAGCTTTGCTCCATTCCCCCCAGTCCTATCACTCCCTGACACCCTAAAAAGTCCCTCCCCACCTTTCTTGTAGCCCCCTGCAGATACAAGAAGGCCACAAAATCCCAGATTATACCTGCAGGAAAAAAAACCCAGCTCAGCTTTTGTGCTTTGCTGGGGTATCCCCTTTTACCTCTTCCTACAGTGGAACAGCAATAACAACTTGCTACTTGCTCCAAGGTGCAACTCAAGGTATTGACTTCAGTACTTGCAATCCAGGTACAACTTGGTCCTCAGCTAGCTGAGGGTGCTGACTTGTCACAGAATCAACAGAAAACTTGAGCATACCTTCTACCTGCTTGATTTATGTTTATTTCACAGAATTATTGAGGCTGGAAAAGACCTCTGAGATCATCAAGTCCAGCCTATGACCTAACACCACCATGTCACCAAGTGCCCCCTCCAATCTTTCCTTAAACACTTCCAGGGACAGCGACTCCACCACCTCCCTGGGCAGTCCATGTGCCTCATATTTGGCTGCACTTTTATTTAACTATGCTCTACCTCTCCTAGACACACACAAAAAATAGTTCTCCAACCTATAGCTCTGAAGTAAGCACAGGCAAAAGGGCACACCTGCTGGAAAACAGGAATGTCTTGGGTTTGGGATAGATACCTGGACGAAGCCTTCCACTGCATTACTCATATCATTACTCCTAGAAAATAAGCAACTGGTGTAACAGTCCAAAAATAGACACCAACTACCAAGGGGAATGCCAAACTGTATTTACATTGCTCACACTCTGGGGCTCAAGCACAGCTGGGAGAAGTTTGGGACTCTCAGCTAATCTATTTAATTTGGAATTCCTTACTCTGGGCCCCAAGAGCTGAGGGGAAGAAAAGCTTTCAGCTTTTGACAGCGTGCACGTCCCCAGAGCAAAGGCAAGCATAACTCATGCAAATTCCTCTGGCTGGTTCTTGCTTCTGCCTTCCAAGGGGAGTACACAGACAAGTGGTTGGTACTTGCATACCAAAGGATCAAAAACTCAATGTTTTTAAGGGCACCAACACATAGAATCATCAAATGGCTTGAGCTGGAAGGGACCCTAAAGACATCTAGTTCCAATCCCACTGCCATGGGCAGGGATGGTTCCAGCTAGACCAGGCTGCTCAAAGCCTCATCCTGCCTGCTCTTTAACATTTCCAGAGATGAAGTGTCCACAAATTCTTTGGGTAGCCTGTTCCAATGTCTCACAACAGAAGGAACAAAGGGGTTACATACTGAACACCTATCACATTTCCTTGTGAGGGTGACAGAACACAGGAACAGGCTGCCCAGGGGGCTTGGATGTGTTCCTGTGTGATCTGGTGATCCTGCTCTGGCATTTGGTTTGGTTGGGCTGGATGATCTTTGGAGGTCCCTTCTGTGATTCTGTGAAATGAAACCCCCCAGTTAGATGACGGACAGGGTAGGGAAGGAGGCAGAGGTTGCTGGTCTGTCGAGCTGCAGGGAGCAGCACTGGTGCACCCCTGAAAGGTGCTTCTGTTCTCACTCCCATTCAGTTTACTCAGCCAGCCCTGCTTTATCTTCCCTGAATCACAGTCCTCCTCAGCATCACCATAGTGACTGCATAGGCAGATTTCAGCCAGCCAGTGGACAGCTGCAGAAAAGTCTCATGTAAACTATTTATTGACACTAAGCTGACATTTTGCTGTCCAGAAGGCTTGGGGTTGGTTGTTGTTTTTTTAATGGAAAAAAAAATAAAAGCCAACAAACCCTCATGGCAGTGCTCTGCCTTGTGGCCAGAGACAGGAAAACAAATCTACTGTTATTTACAGTGCTTCTGCAGGTCACTAAGTTAATGGAATGTCAGTGCATCTTCTGAAGCAATTTTTAATCTGTGTTTGGGAAATCTGTTATCATTAGGAAAGCACAAACATCCCATGAAAGCACTCTTGTCACGGCAGCACTGCAGTACTTTAACATTCCAAACTCCTCCCTCTGGGAAAGGGCAGAGAGTTCTAATACTTTACCAAGCACCAGGAATGCAGTTATGGGTGGCTGTCCCAGTCCTGCAAAACAAACAGCCTCTTCTTTTTTTTTGGTGTTTGGGGTGGGTTCTTTTGGTTGTTTGAGGGGGAGGGAGGGAGGGTTGTGGGGGGTGTGTTTAAGGATTAAGCAGCCCTCTAACTGGAAAACAACAAAACAAAACAAAAAGAAGCTGAACACTTTGGCTCACAGCTCACTTCAAAATACTACACTGCTCATGGTCAGAAAGAAATTCAAACCTGGTTCTCTGGTGGTGTTTGCTGTGTGCAAGGGAAGCGATGGATAAAGCACCACAAAGAACACACGACACAAAAGGACACTTCACAAACTCCTGCCCCAGTCTCAGGGGTGAATAGTGGAAAGTGGGGAAGCTCAGAGAAACACTGTATTTAGCAATTTCCCTGAATGACAGCATGCTTTATCCTGTTGCTTTTATTTTTATCCACATTCAAAATGATCTCATGCTTTAGTGCCCAACAAACAACCACTTCCTGCAGACCAACACATGAGGTGAGATTGACAGAGCTCTTCTATCTGAAGACAGCTATTGGAAACATTTTCTGACAGACCAGCCCTCTCCTCAACTGCAGGCCAGTCCCCTTCTCCTTGACTTGAAGCCTCACAAGAACATTAGCACTGATAAGAAGGAGGGTCACAATTTATTCTTGTTTATTTGGCTGGAGGGATTTTTAATAGCTACTGATGACAGTCATGTCAGAAAGCAGAACTCACAGTGCAGTCACCTAAAAAAAGCTTCATCTGGGCTCCTCTCCAAAAACTGGGTAAAGCTGTGGTAAAGACAAGGGGTTCTGGGGACAAGTTGCTACTGGGGAGATTCAGACTGGATGCCAGGAAAAAAAACACATCACAACTTGAACTCTTAGACATTGAAATAAACTCCCAAGAAAGGTGGTGGATTCCCCTACATTACAATTTCAAGGCCCAGGGTGCTGGGCCATCTCATTTCAATTATATTCTTACCCTGACAGGTTGGACTAGATGGTCCTTGAGGTCCCTTCCAACCTGGTATTCTATGGAAAAACCCAAACTTTTGAAGCTAGATCTGTGGGTTTCCTAGCTTTCTGAAGCAGAAGATTTCAGCTTCTATTTATACCAACCAAAAGCCAAAGATAAAGAGCCCTGGACAGGAGCAATCTTGTTTACCAAAACATTGTGCAAGACACTGCCCACGATAGTGCATCTCTATTCATGCCACTGGATGCACTGCTTGTTGGAGTTCACATTCACACAGAGCAAAACTTAACTTTATATGAATTTGCTATTTACAGATCTGGATTTGGGCAGCAATTAAGCTTATCATAATGGGATAGAAAAAAAACCATTCTGCACACAAGGAGATGGGGAAAAGAAGAAACAAATCCCAGACTGAAACAAGGACATCACACCTGCCTTCAGGCACAATTTCCCAGTGCTGTGATTTACAACTCCAGCCATGTTCTCTGTTTTACCAAGTACTTTTGTGCTCAACTGCTTACAAAGAGCTGCCCCAAGGTCCCCTCTCCCTGTGGCTACCCACACAAAGAGTCAAGAAAGCAAAACTCTTCTTGTCTCGGTAACATTTTCTCACTGTAGGTATGATTTCAGCCCACCAAACCAAAGCAACTCAAGGGTTCATATTTAAGAGCCTCAGGCTCCAAACTTTTCTTCCCCCTTCTCCAGACAGTCATTACCACTCTCCCAAGAAAAGCGAAGGCCTGTTTGCAGAGAAACCAGGGAAGGTTTCTAGTGTGCTGCACCTCAGAGCAAAAAAAAAACACCAGGGAAGGTAAATGGAGACTTCTGCAACTTAACTTTTTTCCAGGCTTTCATAAAATACCTTGGTCTGCATTTCCCCCCTGCACATTCCAGAAGTGCTTTTATTTGCCACAAGCATCTGAAGACCTATACTTCAGAAAAAAAACAAACCCTCACTGAAAACTTCCCCCTTCAGTGAGGACTTCCTTCTGGATCTGCTCCTGTTGTCTCCCCAAAGCCCCACACTCCACTCACAACCACAGGAGAGATTCCTGTAGCAACAACTTCAAACATCATCAGCTTACATCCACAGTTTTAACACCAGCAGCTGAACCACCAGAAAAGATGAGGAAAGTTCCAGGAACCCATTCAAGTATAAAATAATAGGGGGAAAAAAAATCCCAGCACCACATCTTGACTGCTCTAGTCTCCTAACAAGGCAAAAGTCATGGGAACTCGATCCGGTGGGATCTCTTCACCCAAACCCCAGTGAGCTCTGCAGCGGTTCCAAGCGCTGGGTACCTCATACAAAGGCAGCCCCTTGCCACTGCTGCCACTTTAAAGGTAACTAAGAAAACGATTTTAACAGGAAACAAAAATAAAAGAGAGAGAAAAAACAGAGAAAAAGGGAGAAAAGGAAAGGTAAAGGAAAGAAAAAAAGAAAAGGAGAAAAGAAAGAAGGAATGAGGGAGAAGAAAAGGGAGGGAAAGTGAGAGAAGAAAACCAGAGGGAGGGTGGGAGAAGAAAACAGAGGGAGAGTGGGAGAAGAAAACGGAGGGAGAGTGGGAGAAGAAAAGGGAGGGAGAGTGAGAGAAGAAAAGGGAGGGAGAGTGAGAGAAGGGAGGGAGAGTGGGAGAAGAAAACAGAGGGAAAGTGAGAGAAGAAAACAGAGGGAGAGTGGGAGAAGGAAACGGAGAGTGAGAGAAGAGCGAGGGGAAGAGAAAAGAGGGAAAGAGAAGAGAAAGGGAAAGGAAAACAAGTTTTTTTTTTTAAAAGAAAGAAAAATTCGAGCCCAATACCCATCTTTCAATGCCGTCCTTAAACCCAAACAAAGCCGCCCCATCCCCCGGCCCGTTTCAAGCCAGGACCTCTGTCTGCGCCTCAAGCACAGGGAAAATTCCACTTTTAAGGGAACCTTCATCAGGTGCCCGGGAACCCGCTGCGCCGCTCCAGTCCGCTCGCCGGGCGCAGCCTCCGCCGGGACACGGAGCGCGCACAGCCGTCCCGCCCGCCCTGCCTCGCAGCCCCCGCGGCCGCGCTCCTTACCCGCCGCGGCGCCGCCATGCAGTCCCCCGGCCGCCGGCAGAGGCGGCAGCAGCCAGCAGCAGCCAGCGGAGCCGCGCGGAGCCCGCGCCTCGGGCCCGCCCCCAGCCCGGCCGCCGGCTGCGGGGAGCATTCCTTCAACGTCCCTGACGATTTCCTCCTCCATTCCTGCAGAGGGAAAAGAGTGCCCACATTGTTCACGGCCCACAAAAGGGACACCTAAAATAAAGGGAAAAAAAAACCCAAAACCAACCCTGTGCTTTAATAGAGATGAGAACAGGTGTGGGGAGGAGCGGCTGAGGGAACTGAGGGTGTTCCTGAGGAGAACAGGAGGCTGAGGGGAAACCTCCATCTCTGTCACTCCCTGAAGGAGGCTGGAGCGAGGCAGCTGTTGGTCTCTTCCCCCTAGTATCGACTGATGGGAGAAGAGCAAACAGCCTCAAGTTGCAGCAGGGGTGGTTTAGGTTGGCTATCAGGAAAAATTTCTTTACCGAAAGAGTTATCAAACACTGGAACAGGCTCCCCAGGGAGGTGAAGTCAGCGTCCCTGGAGCTATTTAAAAGACATGTAGATGGGGTGCTGAGGGACCTGGGCTCAAGCTGAGGGCTTGGGTTGTGTAGGGTTAAGGGTTAGACTCAGTGATCATCCAGGCATCCTCCACTCAAAATGATTCTGACTCAACCCCTCAGAAAGGGTGGAGATCAGCCAGAAACACTGCTTAATAGTGTGCCCAAGAGTACATGAAAATATTCAAAAGGATAGGAAAAGCAGTCAAAGAGGGGGGAGGAAGAAGAAGCTACAGAAAGAAGTGAACTACCACTGTTTTATGGAGGTGGGGACCTCCTGGGGAACAGGCTGGAAAGAACAATGTTGGCAGCCTGTGGCGAAGATACAAGAAACTGCTAGGCAGAGATGACCTAAGGTTGATTTTCCATGATGTAAGAGACTGCTGAAATTGTTTTTTTAAGTTCTTAGAGGTCCTGCTTTGAGCTGGAAGGTTAACTCCATTTAGTATAGACTATTATAGCTGCTATAACATAACTCTGTTAGTGATTTCACTTCACTCTCTTTCCAGAGACTTCACTTTCTGAAGTTCACAACATGTTTTCACAGACACTGTCTGATTCTAGCAGTGATAGCACAGCATTTATAGTTAGTACTAAGGAATGGTATGCAGAAAGGCTCGTGCTTATACTTGCTTCTCTGCACACCAAGGACACTGCCAAGTCTTGTGTGTTACCTTGAGGATGCAGGCTGCACCTGCTGGGAGAAACAGACAGGACAGGCTACCCTAAACTGACCAACGAGGGATTCCATTCCATGGACATCATATTTGCTGTAAAGCTGAGGGATCATAATGGTCAAACTCTCTTCTTCAATAGCCAGAATCCAAGGAGGACTCTATCTGTCTGCCTTTGATCCTGATCCATGTGTTTCTGAATCCTGTGTTCCACAATATGGTTTCCATCTGCCCCTGAGACCAGTCTGGGACTTCCCCCATGCCGGCTGCACTTCCCAGTGGTGATGGTGACATCATTGTCATGAGGGGTGTTAGGTTTCATACTGGTTTTGAATGCATTTCTTTGTTGTTCTTGTTATTTTCTTTAAAGCTGTATGAGTTTTTATTTTCCAGCCCATAAGTAGCTCTCCCTTATTCCCTTTCTCTTCCCCTTTGGGAAGAGAGAGAGCTTCATAGAGAGTGCCTGTCACTCATTTAGCCCAGCCCTAGCCCTTAACATTGCTAGAAAGTCATGCCAAAGCTCTTCTGGTAATTGAGTTGAGGCAGACTCCAGTCAGTTGAATGGTATGAGGTGGGATAAGCAGTGACTCCAAAAACCATGAAACAGCAAAGACTTCTGTCACTGCTGAAGGAAAGCATTTCCAACAACACTCTGCAATCTCAGTAAAGCATCACTTCTTTTTCTTCAAGGTAGGCCATGAACATTGCCAAGCCTTCCTAAAAACCAGCAGAGCTACAGAAAGACCAAGCTGCAATGTGGCAAGACCACTGCCAGACCAGGTCTCACCTTTCGTTCACCTTCTGCAGAGCTATCTCTGAGGAAACACCTCCTAGCACCAAGAAAGGACAGGATACCTCACGTTTCAGAGTTCCTCTGGAGAGAGGAGTTCCTGCAAAGAAATACACCACAAGGCTTGGAACATGGCTTAAATACCACCAGGACAATGCACTTATGTTATCTTAAGCAACAGACATTGCTTCTTACACTGAGAGCACCTACTCACCAGAGAGAGTCTGGGATACACACCATGGTGTACCCTGGGGTTTTTTATTTATGTGACCATATGGGAGGACATGAGGAAGTGAGGTGGAAAACCTACTTCAGTCCCAGCTGCATGAGTCTGAATTTACAAGGAAATTCTCCCTGGAAGGATGCTGCCCCAGTTTCCAGTGGAAAATTGCCCCAAAAGAGCAGAGAACTCCTACTGCTTTGGATCCTCCTGAAAGGACTCCTGAAGCGTCTTCACAAGACACAAGCGACTCCAGTCAGAATTAGAGGAGCCCTGCCTCCAACCAGATGAAGAAGAGGGACAATTAGGTTTACTGAACTGTGTGGCTTGGCAAGCTGAACCCATGACAGTATAAAGCTTTAGCAGAAAAGGAAGGAGGGGGTGTGGAGATTTAAGGTGCCCCTGCCTTCACTTCAGAAGCAATGAACCTTACACAGAGTTTGCAAGAAGACACTTGCCACCACGATCCAGCTTCCAAGTCAATTCATGAAAGAGCCTGTAGTGTTTAAAGTGACTAGAAAAGAAAAACCTCTGAATTTTGTGGGTTTAACTCTTCTCAGAACCAAGCTGTGCTGCTTATGGAAGATGATAAATTCAGTTTTGACACAGTAAGGAAGTGGTCCATGGCTAAAGATTAATGCTCACAATGGAGACAGAGGAGGCCTGTAAAACTTTGTTTGAATAAAGGGAGAGACCACTGAGGGCAGAATCCCTGGGGGATCTCTCTAATTGCTGGAGGACAGCCTCCTTTTATGCTAAATTCCCATCTTTTTCCTTTCCCCACAGGCTAAGGTACTTGAAAACATAGGTTTCCCTGTCTGCCTCCTACATGTTCCTCCCTTGCATGTACACCCATCACACATCCCAGCTTCATTAAAATGAGGCTTTACACCTCCCTGGCTGGAGAAGTTCATAGCCAGTAAGCCTGTGCACTACCCAAAAAGTTCAGGTTGTGCCTGGCTACTCCTGGTCCTTGCTGCCTTTAAAGGACACTTGGCTGATTCAAGGAAAGAGCCCTGTGGAGACATCAGGATGTAGAGAATCTGTGTCATCTCAAACTTTGACTAGAAGCCTTTTCATTTGTCAAGGCACCTTATCTTATCCCACCAACACCAGACCTGGTTTTCAAAAGCTACTCTCATCAGTTCAAAGAGTTTTGGATGTAGAGGGTGAATTAGGATTTAAAGCAGTCTATCTAAAGCATGATTTCTGGTGCCACCTCTGCACTTCCACATATGAAAAGCTCAGTTTCTCACAGGGCTGGTAGCAGGGTAGCCTGCCATGCAAATTAGGCCCCACGAGACAGACATTTATTTTGCAGCTCAGCCCAGCGACCTGGATGCAAGTATTTGCACTCAAAGCTTCTGTGAGAAGCTGAGTGATTCTGAATTGGCATTGATGTGTCTAAAGCTGCCTACACACACAGAGGCAGACAATGACAACTGCCCCCAGGCAAGTTTCCATGTGGTGGTTTTCATAGCCCCAATCAGGCCTTGCTTTATAAAGGTCCCTGAAAGCTCTTCTCTGTCCCCATCTGTAATCAAGCTGCAGTTCAGCAGACCCAATTATAGCTAAAGCGAGTTCCTAACTCCCTAATTAAAAGAAATATCCAGGAATTAGGGCAAACATGGCCCCTTCTAAACAAACATGGTTTCAATTCACTGCTGAGTAACACTGCAAGTGGTAACAGAAGCAGAAAGAGCAGAGTAAGATAGACCAAGCATTTTCCATACAGTGGCACCTAACCCTTGGGGGAGGAAGCAATCAGATCTCTGGTAGCAATTACAAACTTTTATTGCACTAAGCTTTACTTTTATTATGACCCTGCTGCTGCCAAGATAGTGCTCTCCATTTACTTTACACACATGCTGTATTAAACAAGTGTGCCCAGCTTACAGGGCCAGATGGTTCCCCAAAGTTTAATATAACATTGGATTTATAGTTCTCAACAGTTCACTTGGCTCACCCAAACCCGTTTGTAACTTCTCTAGTCTCATGATGGGTGGTATGTGGATGTTAAAGTTTACTTCCTTTCCTGTTTGCAACTGATGCCCTGGATCAGTGTAGTGAGGCCTACTGAAGAGTGATGGCTCCTGATGTACCCAAAGAAACGTGCTGGGCCAAAGTCCTCTGCCCACCAAAAATCCAATTCATCTGTCAGCAAAGGAAGGTAGAGCAGAATAAGCACTAGGATTACAAATTGGCTTGGTAAAAGAGAAAGTGATCTGTATAAGTCACTGATACATTGCAACAACAATGGGAAAGCAAAATGTTTCAGTCTTGCCACTGATCATGCTTGGAATGCTACTAGAACACTTCCAGCCTGAAGATCCCAGCACCACAGTTTGTGAAATGTTGATCTGGTGAAGAATCATAGAATGGTCTGGGTTGGAAAGGACCTCCAAAGGTCATCTAGTCCAAGCCCTTCTGCAGTAAGCAGAGGCATCCTCAAGAATATCTCTGTAATGTTTTTTGCTAATGCCTTCAAACACCACCATGTTTAAATCAACACTGAAGATGACCAATTCAAAATAAGTAGCAATAAGATGCTTGCACAGTTTATGTGTCAGCCCGAGACTCCTGTTGTAGAGGTTAATCTTTCAGGCAGGAACGCCTCTGACCTGTAAGACCTTAAGGACTTCTAGAATAGCCCATGTATTTACTGCTTCTTGGGTACTTCCATAACTCTTGAAGCAGCAGTTCTTCAGAGAGCAATCTCAAAGCTCAATTCATTCACTGAACACACAGAATAGTTCCTGGGGGTACATTTTCAGAAATCTAGGACAGCTAAACATTTTGTTGAGTATAAGTAAAGCAACAACAACAAAAAGCATTAGGATTTTTCTTTAGCCCTGGCTTTACACTGTATTGTTCTGTGAAAAACCTTCCTACTTTACAACAGTTATTTGCCATTAGTTTCCTGACTAACCAACTAGGGAGTCAAGCATTCTCCACTGTAATTTTTTTCAACATCAATTTCAGGATTGATGCAACTTCCTTGCCCTCATTTTGTGCATTCCACAGCAACATGCACAGACCTTTTCCAAGGGACAAAATAGCTCCAATTTGTATTTCTGGAAGACCTTGTCTCAAAAAGGAAATTTTCCTTTGCTGAAGATGGCTTCAGTTTCGTAAGAGCACAACACTGTTCAGTAACAAACTTAGATACTTGAGAGCATCTGAGATACTCAGAAACTGATTCAGAGCTACCTTATCAGCAGGTAAACAGGGTAGTTGGGCATTTTGACTTGTTCCAGTTCCTAATGCCCTTGTGTCAAGTGTGATATACTACTGTCCCTTCATGGCATTCCTACAACAGTATTCAAACTAAGAAGTCTGCATTTCCCCCCTCTCCCTCCAAGGTTCTATTTTTTGAGTATTGGCACTTAAGGGGTATGTAAAACTTACTTGAAAACACTTCCTTGAAAAGCTTAAGGCAGCTTAAGTGCTCAAACTTGCCTCTTCCTGAGCTTGTTCACTGCTGACTGGTGAGGGAGGACACACAAGTACATTTAGAAATGAATGCTGCAAGACAAAAATGCTGATAAACTAATGCACATTAGAGTCGCACCTAAACGCTTCTGCATTCCACATCAGTTCCAGTTTTGATCTTGGGGGTATACTCTGTTACACAAATCAGTCTGAGATAGGAGATACATTTAACTTTTTATGCACACTTCATCCACCTCAAGATGAGGAAGGACTTCTTTACCTTAAGGGTCACAGAATAAGGGAACAGGCTCCTCAGAGAGGTTGTGGAGTCTCCTTCTCTGGAGACTTTCAAGACCCCTCTGGATGCATTCCTGTGTGACCTGCACCAGATTCTATGGTCCTGCTCCGGCAGGGGGGTTGGACTTGAAGATCTCCAGAGGTCCCTTTCAACCCCTAACATCCTGTGCAGCACCTTCAATACAAGATAAGAGCCCTCAGAAAAGGCAGCTTCAAAAGAACTGAGTGAAACACTTGAAACTGTAGCTGCTTCAACAGAATAGTTGGAGAGAAAGTCAACACTTCCATTCTGCATGATGCTAGTACAAAACCATGTGGGCTCTTCCCATCTTCTCTCCCATTTCATGCCCACATCTATTTTGTCATTAAAATGAAAATCTAATCAGAACAGTTCCACAGTCATAAGGAATATACACATCAGATGCCCCTTTGCTTTGAGCAGAGAAGGTGGTGAGAAAGGCCAAGGACTCAGTGTAGCACACCGCAGTTTTAGGTACAGAAAGAAAACACTGCTACAAGTAACAATACTGCACTAATGACTTGAGCTCACCTCCACAGGAAGAGCTGCTAGTATCTCACCACACCACCACACTGTGCAACCTGGCTATCACTAGAATTAAGAAAAACAAAAGAGAGTCAAAGTGGTTTTGTCTAGTTGATTTGTTTTATTCCACACTAATAATCTAGTGACACAGTTGGTATCAGAGTAAACCCTTATGAGACAAAGTGCCATAATGCAAGTCATGGAACAGGAAAAAAATCAGTGGAAAGTGTGGAGCAGCACAGCATCTGATAAAAAAGAAAAGTCAATGCTGTGATAATTTGTGGTATTAGACTTCACTTAGAAAAAACAAAATTATTATTTGAAGAGGCCTAATGTTCACAAACTTCCCCAAACCCCAAAAGTGCACAGGCAAAACCATCTGCATTCCTCCAGTGAATCCATCAGGGCTTCACTCCATGGAGACTTCTCCAATTCAGTGTTGAAATCTATGTGTTGGGTTGTTATTTTTCCCTCCCCCCACCTTGTATTGTAAGAGAGCAAAGTGAAGTGATCTATTCTACACACATATTGTTTCACTCTTTTGGGGCAAATTATCACCACAATTTCTTCTAGCTTTAAACAGCTACCAGTATAAATACACACATGTAAACAAAATGCCTAAGGAAGGGCTTAAAGCCATTTCACAGAAGTATCCCAATTCAGCTGTTTGGGCTCTTCAAAACCCAAAATGCCAAACACAAGCAGCAAAAGTTTTCACAATTGCAGCCTAAAACAAAACAGTGATCCCATTGGCTTGTGTGAATGTACAGAAATAATTTAAAGCCACAATTCCAATTAAACTCAGAAGGGCTGGGAACAGGAATAACACATCTACAGTAACTGAACAGATTGCATGGCCAGAAAAGGTCTCAAACCTATTTTTTAAGTGGCTATTAACAAGTGAAGGAATGTACAGGCTGATAATTTCATGTATAACTCAAAACCAGACAACTACTGCACTGATCTACATTTGTTGGTGCATGATCATAGTTGAAAAGATACAAAACCTGAAGTCATTACATGAAATTAAAACCTGGTCTTAAAAAGTGCACAGTAAAAACTGAAGGGAATTGCTATATAAATTATCCACAGAGTGGTTTAGAGCCAACATGGAGTTCTGTTTAATCTATGTTCTACATATTTTAAAGCCATTTACAGCACCAAAACAGTTTGTTACTAGACCCAATGTGACCCCCTGCTTCCTGGAACAAGCAGGACTTGGATAAGGAGTCCTGTGCAGCAGCAGCTTCTGAAGGCTGTTGATTAGCTGTGAGCTATCGATTTTTGTTCTTCTTGGAGTTTCCCTGCAACAAGAAAGAAATGAACAGAACATGTAATTTGTAACAGAAAATCTAGACAGAGGCCATATAAAACCTGGAGTCTGATAAATCATCACACAATCACAGATGCATCTGGCTGGAAGAGACCTCCAAGATCATCCAGCCCAACCCTTGACCCAGCACTGAAGGGTCAACACTAAATCATGACCCTAAGTGCCCACACACTGCTTAAACACCTCCTGGCATGGGGAGCCCACCACTGCCCTGGGCAGACCATTGCAATGGCTGAGAACCCTTTCAAGTGAAGAAATATTTCCTAGCATCCAGCCTGAACTGCCCCTGGTGCAGCTTGAAACCATTTTGTCTGGTCCCGTTGCTTGACACCAAGGAGAAGAGGCTGCCCCCTCCTCACTCCAACCTCCCTTCAGGTGGCTGTGGAAAGAAATGAGGTCTCCCCTCAGCCTCTTCCCCAGACCAAACACCCCCAGCTCCCTCAGATGCTCCTCACAGGCCACATGCTCCATGCCCTTCACCAGCCTCCTTGTCCTTCTCTGGACACACTCCAGCCCCTCAGTGTCTTTCCTGTAGTGAGGGGCCCAAAACTGAACACAACACTCAAGGTGTGGCCTCACCAGTGCTGAGCACAGGGGAATGATCACCTCCCTGTCCCTGCTGGCCACAGTGCTCTTAATCCAAGCCAGGATGCCACTGGCTTTCTTGGTCACACTGCTGACTCATATTCAGTTGATTGTCAGCCAATACCCCCAGCAGCAAACAAGACAGACGTACAGCCCAGCTGAAAATCAGCTTTTAATCATGGAAGCTTGTCATGTCTTGCTCTGAAAATCCCCTTATCTTTACAGGTGTAACAGTGGCAAGCACCAGCTATTTCAAATTAGCACAACAGGACCTTACTTCAGTTGAAACCTGGGGAGAAGAGACATTTGAATTATCTCCCAGGACACTTGACTGTATTAACCTCACTAATATTGTAAGGGCAATGAGGGCAAGTCAACTCATAATTCACCCTTAAGTGATAGCTGAAACATAAACCTTGGAGGATCACTCTCCTTCCAGAGTACCACTTCAAGTCTTCAAGGTATGACAGGTGAAGAATTCCAGAAAACATGTTATAAAACCCATGGAATACTATGGGCAATGTGCAGCCAAGAGCTGAAAGAAAACCACTTCCATACACAGGGGAGGGGGGAAGGAGTTGGCTCTGAGAAAATAAACTGTCAGCACAGGACCTTTAATCACAACATGTATCAAATTCTCTTTTTTTAACCCTTCAGAGAAAAGAATCTGTTAGGGAAAACTGTTTGGGGATTTTCTCCCTCAGGAGAGGCTAAGCCTATCCAAGGTGTGGTTTCTGCTGGAGGTCCTGGTCATACTTACTGGGTAATGCAAGAGAATGTGGAACACACTGAATTTCACTAAAGAAATCTAACTTTAGCTGACAGAGTTTAAATTGACAGTGTAAAGTACAAGCTGCTAGGAGTTCAGAGAAACCTGCTGCAATGCATTCCACAATTAAAAGACAGTAATGCTAGTTTATTAGTTTCACAGAGAGGCAAGTGAAGGGTAAAGGCCTTCACAATGTCTGTTCCACCCTAGAACCAACAGAATAAGGCATACCATGGTTTAATCACTGACAGACTGCTGTATTTTTCATCATTAAAGTAAGTCAAAAACTTGTTTCTGGTAAGGTGGCAGACTTCCAGCTTGGAGAGGAATTCAAGTGTGCATTTTAAGTTAACATTCTTCTGTGAAGTGGCAACTTTTTCACCCCCACATATGAGACAGGTAAGATGGAGTATGGAAATACAGAGAAAAAGAAGAGCTGACAAGAAAAACAGTGTGCTGATACAGGAGTGCAGAAAAGTGCAGACACTCCTACCAACAACTGCATCATAAACCCCAGCATCACCAGCTGGATTTGCAAACAGTTCTATGATCACCAGATATAAACAAACTAAGTTACTGACCTTCCATTAGAGGATGCACCATGAAAGCCTACTTTGAAAGAGTGACAAAGTGCTTGTTCTTTCCCACAGGTAAATGTTTTGCCAGAATTTTTCTTCATTGAAACATGCAAGACCAGGTTTGGAGTTTTCTTTCCAGCTGCTAAGAACTGTAGCTGGTGAATTGGTTTGTTAAAGGGTTGGTACTGCAGGAATGCCAAATGCTACTCACAAACCTCCAAACCACAGCCAGTGCTTACTTGTCAACACCTGGCAGCTTACCTTACTAGTCATCTTTAGTGTATCAATTTCTTCCCTTTGCTTAGTTAAGGTTTCATTCATACTGCAGAGGTGGTCACTCATCATACTTAACTGATCCTCATAGCTTCTCTTTGTCGTCATCAGTTCATCCTGAGGGATAACAACCAGAAGCCTTTGCTCAACATTAGTGACAACTGCAAACACAGCCAACTTCTGTCTCCACTTAGCCATGCTTTTGATGTTGCATTTGTGCACTTACACTAAACCATTAAACCAACCCAACCAAACCCCCCAAAACCTTTATGAAAGAAACTTGATAACCATTTCTCTTTTACCTGAAGTCTCATGCATGGTCTATTCCCCTTTTTTGTGCTCTGTTTCCTTTGTAATTCCACTGCCCCCCACCCCCAATTTTATGGCTTAAAACAGGTAACGCTATCCCAGACAGGAAACAAGTTTACAAGGATAGAACACAGCCTGTACATGAACATAGACTGTATACAAAGCTGAAACAATCAGCAATCCACATGTGCAGATGCAGTTCCAGATCCTGACCCTCAGGAGGGATTTTTAACTACTCTGACATGTCCTGGAAGGGCAACAAAGTGACATGCAAGCAATTCAAGAACTCTCCAGTGCAGCAAAGAACTTGATACCAGTGACCAACAGGCCTTTTCTGCAGGACCTGTTACTCACAAATAAGGAAAAGCTTGTCAGGGATGGGAAAGCCAATGGTAGCCTTGCTTGCATCAACCATGAGTTAGTAGAATTTAACATCCTGAGTGAAGCAAGACAAAGAGAAGAACTACAGCAACTCTAGATTTAGGAAGCGAGGAGTTTGGCTTATTCAAGATCTGCTTGGCAAGATCTCAGGTAGAACTGCCCTGAAAATTAAAGGGACCCAGGAAAGCTGAATCAAGGACAGAGCAAAGAACAGCCCAATGCTTGGGAATTCTGGCAGGAGGCCAGCATGGCTGTGTAGGAACTCCCAATTTCAGTAGCTTGATCTGAACTCTCTCAGCTCTGACTAAAGGAAGGGATACATAACTAAAGGCATGACCATGATCAATGGCTGTAATTTTTTTCCTCCTAACTCCCCATTACCCATGAGACAATATTTTACTTGCCTGTAATCTGCTGATGTTTTGACTAGCTAGTTTCAGCTCTTCTGTGAGTGATTCCTTGGACTTCTCTGCTAGAGACAGTCTTTTGGCAAGTGCTCGACACTACCAGTAAGAACAGCACAGGGAGGAAAGAGGAGAAGTCAGTTTCAGAGTATTGCCTTGTGCAGTCTTTAACTGATTGCTTTGGGTTCTTCCATCTTTCTGTAATCCTTAGATGTCAAGAAACTTAGTTAAAGCTTGTGCACATCAAAACACAAAAGGTAATGTTATGGCCAAACAGACATTTCTTCATTTTACAGAACTAGCAGACTTTCAACCCTCTAAATATATTTTTCACACAACTACTAAACAAGCAATACAACTAACTTGCTTCACACACTGCTCAAAGAGAGAAACACAGTTCCTCTACCACTATGAAAATATTTAAGAGGATTTTCTTTGTCAACCTGGAGCCTTGGCTTATTCCCAAAAGTGTTTGTGTTAAGTGCACAAACTGCTTTCAGGGAAAAGCAGCAAATAAATTACCTCATGACTTGAAATGAAGTCATGAAACCACAGCTACAATGAATGATTTTGTTAACTCTTGAAGTATAACTTAGGCCAAAGAATTTCCTGCTGAGAAGGGAGCTCTTTCCATCACTTAATGATAAGCTCAAATATTTTTGAATGACATCAACATCACTAAGATTAAGCCAAAGCTTGCTTGGTAACTACAGCCAGCTGCCCTGGCTTATATAAACAAACCTATATATAACAGAGATTACACTTCTTAGTACACCTAACACAAGGCTACCACAAGATTAATATTTCATTTTTATGTATACTAGACCACAGCCAAAAAACATCCCAGGAATAGACTTTGATGAAACATTGTGTGCCATATAATTGAACTCACTCTTATTACGCTTGCCTGCTCAAAACTAGACTTACTCTTTCAGTATAGATGCTGCCTGCATGCTCACCTCAGCATGGAAGTGTACTGATTTGCTGTCAGCAAGCTGCAGGTGGGATGTAAGCTCTGCTATCCTCGCCATGTAGTGGTTTTTTATCAGGCCCTCACGAGATTCAGCATCTGGAGCCTGGCAAAGCAAAAAAGATTTAAGCAGACACATTAGTGTTGGGCAGAGTGAATACTTCAACACCATCCTCTATATTGACTTCCCTCCCGAGGCCTAGGTGGTCTACCAAAAAGCATTAAGCTCCCCAAACACAATGCACCAATTACAACAGGTCTACACTACAACTTGTCACTGATGGTGACTCTTAATGTCACACTTCCTTAAAGGACAAAGAGCTGACTAAGGATGTGAGATGATGGCTTAATTTAGCAGATCAAGTGATGAAGACAAAAATCCCACTGACTACTGACTTCTTTCACTTACACTAAGACTTACTGCCTTTTCCCCAGATGGAAGAATTCCTTTGCACAGCTAAATTTCAGAAGCTAACAGCTGTCAGTGATGCATCTTCAAGTTTCTTTAGAGATTTGAACTTAAAAAACCCCAACCCCTGCCAGTTTATTGTAAGTGACAGAGTAACCAACTAGGGGCAGCTTTCACAGAACTTAAAATTCACCTGCAAGTTCAGCACTATGCAGCAGCTTTTAAGAACTTCTACCAGTTACCACCTGGCCTCCACCCCCTTTTAACCACACCTTCAGAAGAAAAGAAGTGAACTAAAATACAAATCAGTTCCCTGCAGTATCAGAAAAGAGAAAGCAGTGAATCTTACTCTAGGTTCCTGTTGGGGTAATCCTTCTGCCTATATCAGTGCTAAATAAAAAGGTAACTTTTAGTTTGAGAGTTGAGTCCAAGGTTCTTTCAGTGTGACCTCTGGTTTGGGAGAGCCTGCACTTAACAGCAAGCACTAGAGTCAGTGACTTCTTTTTGCATCTTGAGCCTGGCCTCAAGAGTTGCTTGGAATCCAATTAGGGTTACTGAGGGACAAAACAGAACAGTGCTTTCCTCAAATTACAGAGGACAGACCTGGACCACAGTCACAGTGCTCTGAGCTGCTTACACCAATAGAAGATAGCAGTTCACCAGACAGATGATGATAATTAAGAAACACATGGATTTCACAAACCCTCACATAAGTATGCAGATTATATGGGTGACTGAGGCCATTACACTATGGCATTCTTTGCAATTAGACCTTTGGAATAAGTTTAACAGAATCAGAATGGAAGTACTTGCCAGATGTGAATTGATAATGTTTAAAGCAGGTTACCTTTTCGTTATCAGTAGTTATAGTCAGCATTCCAATCTAGAAGGAGGAAGAAAACACACTGAAGTGAGAAGTGCAAAAAACAGATACCACAGCAGCAAGTCATCCCAGCTTCAGTCAGAGAAGGATTTGAAATTAAAACCAACCCAAATCTTGCAACAGTTACAACTAAACCCCAATTTAAGTACTTCCACCTGTAACAAACATGAATGCCTCCAACGTAATTCAAGCTGACACCAACTCCCCAGATACATCCCATGCCTTACAATGTACACCAGCAAAAAGCAGTAAAAGCAACAAGATGCAGCTAGCATGACTATGCAACTGCTTGGTTACATAAAACTAATTCAGAGGTGTGTTAGTGCAATGAAACCTGGCTTTCCTTGCTCTTCAATGTGAGGGGGTAAACTTGGACTTCTTAAGTACACCTGGCAGAGCTCCCGGATAAGGGTGGATGCCAGTA
This sequence comes from Melanerpes formicivorus, assembly GCF_026170545.1. Taxonomy (NCBI): domain Eukaryota; kingdom Metazoa; phylum Chordata; class Aves; order Piciformes; family Picidae; genus Melanerpes; species Melanerpes formicivorus. Next base: position 10,918,463 of record NW_027142378.1, read on the forward strand.
ACTAGTTCCATGGAGCAGTACCTCCAGAGAGCTTTTTTCTGATCTCAACAGGCCTAGAGATTTAGGTTTATAGGAAATATTTATATGGTATTGAAGCACAGAATCAACCAGCTTGGAAAAGACCTTTGAGATCATGAACCCCACCAATCACCCAACACCATCTAATCAACTAAACCATGGCACAAAGTGCCTCATCCAGGCTCTTTTTAAACACTTCCAGGGACAGTGAATCCCCCACCTCCCTGGGCAGCACATTCCAATGGCAACTCTCTCTTTCTGAGAAGAATTCCTCCCTAACACCCAGTCTAAACCTCCTCTGGCACAGCTTGAGACTGTGTCCTCTTGTTCTGGTGCTGCTTGCCTGGGAGAAGAGACCAACCCCCACCTGGCTACAACCTCTCTTCAGGTAGTTGTAGAGCACCATAAGGTCTCCCCTGAGCCTCCTCTTCTCCAGGCTAAGCAGCCCCAGCTCCCTCAGCCTCTCCTCACAGGGCTGTGCTCCAGACCCCTCCCCAGCTTTATTGCCCTTCTCTGGACACATTCAAGCATCTCAACATCTTTCTTAAATTGAGGGGGCAGAACTGGACACAGTTCTGAGAGTTACATTAAATACTGTGGCTAGAAAAAGAAGCCATTCCCAAACTCCTAATGGATTAAACACAGGATCAAACCCTTTTGTCTGATTACTTCAAACCAATCCACTGATCATTTTTATCCTGGGGCAAAAGGGCGGGGGGGAAGAACTCCACTGAGTACTGAGCTTAGCAAACTGATTATTTCATACCAATAACATCCCTGTTAACATCACTTTTGAAGTGGCATTTCATAGAAAAGGCCAACCCCTTTTAAATACCAGCAATAAACAGGAAAAACAAACAATTTACCAATGTAGAAAAGCAAGGATGGAATGCATACCATTCCAAAGACAACTCTAAACCCCACTTGCATGCACCTCTGAAGGTTGTGTAAAAACTCCAGAGGAACATTGAAAGCTTCGACACTTCAAGTTAAAATTAAGCTATAGTAAACTGATCTGGAAAGAGTCCTATACTAATCACCTCCTTCCATTTGCTTTAAGACACAGAGATGAAAATAAAAAGAAACTGGAAACTCAGAGATGACCTGAGATACACACCACTTGCAAGGCTTCCTAACTACAGGGTCAGAAAAATCTGTAAGTTAAACGTCTATTATTTCCCTACAGAAGCCAAGGAGCATCAAACTCTGCAGAAAGCATTAGCAAGCAGCTTTGCACATACAAGGAGTCCAAGTGTGAATGCATTCACACAGTCAAAAAGCTTTCATTACTTGTGTTCCACTGATCAAACAGCACCACTGCTAAAGCAAGTGGATTTTTCTCTATTGAAGGAAAGAGGTCACTTACCAGACTAGTACTCTGAATAGGTTCCCTCAGACTCTTTTCTGTTGTTTCCTCCCTTTTTTCAGCTGCATTTGGCACAGCAGAATGCTCTTGGAGAGTCTCAGTTAGATGTCCACTAAGGGAGTTCTTTAGTTTTTGGTTTTCTTTCTCTAGCTTTATTTTAGCCAACTGGGCCTCCAACATCCAGTGTTCTTTCTCTTGTTCAAGCTTTGCAATTTTCTCCAAACTCTGCTGAACCTTCAGGAGGGAAAGTTTACCAGACCACATTATTGGATACAAGGGGGGGAAAAAAAAAGCCACATGAAGGAAATGTTTGAAGACAGTCTTGTTTTAAACCATTACATCAGTGAGAATGAATAATGCAGCAAGTGCAGAACTACTGATTTAAGCTCTAGGCTTAACAGTGGTCATGTGCCAAAAATGACCATTTTATTTAGTCAGCAACACATCTGCAGTCCCATTTTAAGCTTCAGTATATGTACATGCATATGCAAAAGGGCCACACAAACTTGTGAAGACTATTTGATACAGCTTTACCTTTGTAAGACACACTGTCACTTATGTTAGTAAGATTGATACCAAGATACCTGCTGTGCAAGACCTTCTCTGCTTTCTGTGGAGCTCAGAAGAACTCTGCGATTGGCTAAAGCCTCTTCATAAGGCACTGAATCTGCACAAGGCTGCAGAAGGACACAAAGAAACCTCAGTGCTTTGCAGATCAGAATATGTATTCTACATTTCTTCTTATTGCTTAGTCACTTCAGTAAAAGACAGGCAAACATCTTTCAAGTACCTATCAGTCAGCCAAAAAACTGGCCTGAGCTCACAAAACCCAGCACCCTGAAATGCACACCTGAATAAAAGTGCACAGGCAGCTCCAGGTGTCAACTAACAACCAAATGCATCTTAAGGACCACTTTACAGACACTGCAGGAAAGTGATTTAAAGTAACAATTGTTAGGCACACTGTCACTTAACTGCTAATTTTAATGGAGATCAGAGGGGGATGTGCCAGTGTTTGGTTCAGCACATTTTCACCAGCACAGCTTCTTTTCAGCTATTTCTCTTTCTTTTTTGCCTGGTGCTGTCTACTGTATTCCAGTGAATGCAAGTAGAGGAATGTGACATCATTCACTCCATATTCCTGGTGAATACAGGAGGAAATTTAAGTAAGCAGCCACCCTTTCTCCTTGGAGTCTTGGCACAGAAATAATTAGTAGAAATGGGTCCCTCAGTTGTGAGGGCAACTATGCTCCACTTCCTTAGCCAAAGATTCTCATTCAGAGAATCTCATTAATTCCAAATACTGAAAATCCTTAGTTTGTGTTCTCCTTGGCATAACCAACTATCAACAAAACTCTCTGCAAGCTTGCTAGCTGAACAAACCTTCTTCAAAGACTTCATGTAAGCAACTGCCTTCTTCTTGTACTGCAGCATACACTCAGCTGAAAGAGGGCTGATGAATTCTGTTCCTCCTTTAGGCCCACAGCTCAATGAAGCAGTGAAGTGATCCAAGTTGTTGTTAAAGAATGAGGTAATCTACATGCATCAAGAAAAGTCACTTTAATTAAATTGACCAGAAAGATTCAACAGAGCAACTTAACTCCTGCAAGAAAAAGACAAGGATGGAGTGAAGCTGGACTTCACAAGAATTTCAAGCAAGCTACAGGCTCTTGCACAGAACCTAGACCTCAGTAACACAAAGCATCCTCTTCACAGTACCTACTTTCATCACCCACTCTGTTTTTAATTTATATCCTGAAAATACCTTGGAAAAAACTTGACACTACAGATTATTAGAGGCACAGGTTGATTTTCCAAGTCATTCAGCCAGGATTTGGGTCATTTGTTTTATTTTTGGTTTAAAAACAGTTAGGGCATTATAATAAACCAAAACCCATCCATTACCTTGCCCACTCCATTTGTTAAAGCCACAAGGGAAGATAAGATGCAGTCATTTGTAGTTATGAGTTTCTGTGTGGCAGTTGGAACATCTTGTTCTAAAGTGGCTTTCTGACTGTAGTGCTTGGAAATATCTAGAAAAAGAAAAACAATGAGCCACACTTATGTCAAATTGTGATTTTCTGCCTGTTCAAGCAACCTTTTTTGTGTTCAGCTTCTGACCTCAGGTTTCAAATGCTCCTCCCCTTTGTAAGTTGTGTAAAAGTTTAGTTCAGATACTCTCAGTTCTTCAGTGTGCTGCCTGTTTGTGATCACAAGGAAGAGACATTATGCCTGTTAGACAGGGCAGAATAGAAGTGTATATTGAGGGGCACTCTGGGCCCCCAAAAATCATAGATATGCCTCTGTGTAATTATATAACTATAGGTAAGCTTACATTGAAGAGAAAAAGGCAAAGCAAAACAAACCCAACACAACTCACAAAACCTTTTGAAAGTCATTACCAAAATAATCTTAGCTTAAACATACTAAGTGATATCAGCAGCACCAAAATTTAAAGACATTCAGGTATTTACCATGTAGGAACAGCTTGGCCTAATAATTACTCATGTCACAAGTGATCATTACTGTTATATAACCCAGAAGTCCCAGGTCACCACCAGCAGTAGTAATAATATGAAGCAAGTGGAAAGTGATTAAGTCAAGCATTTTGGGGTAAGGGAGTGCAAGTTAAGAAGTATAACATTTATGGAGCTATCTAATGAATTGTACTCCCAATTTGCTTGGGAATACTACCCCTATTTCCTTTGTTCCCAGTATAAGTTGGGTACCTTATAGTAATTATATTAAGAGGTAGGAAGTATTTATTGATAAATATATCTTTGCTACAAGTAGTTAGCAGGTTGAGTTTATCTTAGTCTGTAAAAAGGCAGATATGTCACATGCAGCACTGTTACAGAGAGACTACATGTGCTGTGTTAAACAGAAAGAAGCAGAGCTGAAACCCAGCAGTATTCCTCTACTCACCTTTTAAAACATCATGAAATCCATGAAGACTTGCAGCAATGTTTGTAAACACTAAGTTGTAATTTGTCCTAAGAAGCCCTTCTGGTTTTGAACCTGAGGGTAGCATGTAGAAAAGAAAAATGGAAACACTAAGATTTGATCACAAAGGAAAAGTTTGGTTTGAAAAATACTCCACTTTCCATCTGCTAGAGACATCTGCATGGCATATTAGGAATCTTAACAGATAGAGCTCCCCTTCAATATAAAAATGTACCCCAGATTTTGCCAGAGTAGGCAGGTAAAAGACTTAAGTTTTTACAAATACCAACTGCTTTGGTCTCAAAAAGCAATCACATGTGCAAAAAAGTTTACATGCTCACTGCTATAGGACGGACCATCTGGGTCCTTCTAAAGAGTGAAGACTGAAATAACCTGAAGCTATACAATAGCTGTTTCCCTTTAGTATTTACAGCATGCATTTGGAGTTTCCCCTCACACACACAAAAGTTCTACTCAATTTTTAGTGACTATCATCAGAGTATTATCTTAATCTCAAGACCAGGACAAGCTGGGGTGGCAATTAACCAGCAAACAGTCTACAAGAGATGACAAAAGACAGACTATAAAAGCCTACAGCCATTTCTTCTCTACTACAGGTAACTTTCACTACCCTGAAGTATAGGACATGTGACTGCTTGGTCACTTCCAGGCCTTCATCATGCCCCCATCTACCCAGAAGGAAGACCTCATTAAAGGAATCTACAGCACAGTCTCATAACCTGGATAAAAGTGGGTGCAGTGTGACAGTCTAAATGATAAGTGTGTTTTGCAGTGTATTCTATCTAAAGAGTAGAATTAAATCTTTTAAAAAAAGCTCCAAAACAACAACAAAAAACCCAACCCAACCAAAAAATCCCCAGCCAGACAAAAGCAAAAATCCAGCACTGGTCCAAAGAGAAAACTGAGCAGTTACTGAGACAACTCAGAAACCAACTGAGCCAGAGCTGGCACTTACTTGGTAACACCAGCAGACTAATGTATGTATTTAGCTTCTCAAAGACTGCAGTCAGCCTTTTCATGTCTCTCTGCAGCTCCACATTTTTAGCTTTTAAAGCAGCTGTGCAAAGAGAAGACTCACACTCTTCTTCCAAACTAGGAATGCATGATTTTAAACAAACAAACAAGGCAATTAGCTTACACAAACTCATGAGTTTTGGAGTAGATAATTAGTGTTCCCTACATGCCCAGTCCAAAGCCACAAGAGACTAGCAACTTACTTTAGAAAGGTAACACATAGTAATGTGCCAATACATGATATCTACTGTGTGCATAGAAATATCCCCACTCTTACAAGCTTCAGCCACAAGCCAGGAATGGTTTACACTCATGGCAAGAAACTGATTGCCTCAGTTTAAAGACTTTTCCCCTCCCTCTACTAATTGTAATTTACCTTTTGCTTCCTAAGAAGCACAGGCAAAGAACACCCTGGCTTAAAAGGCAGAAAGGGGTTTAAGGGTTGACTTGGTATTGGATGTTGGCCATCGCTGCATGACTGACACTTAGTGCCCCTATAATTTTATCTAGCAAACCCAAGGTACCTTTTTAACTGGTAAGGAAGAATTTTCCTTAAAAAACATAAGTAGGAAGCTAAATGTTCTGAGAAGGCCTTCAATTTCACAGCTGTTTCCTGGAAGGAAAAACACCACTTGAGTATATTTTTTTCCCCCCTCTGTGAACAAACCCAAAGCCCCAAACCCACCCAAAACCCAAACCAACCCAAGCAACCAGAACAAACCCCCAAGCACCCAAAGCAACCCAACCAACCACTACAAACCCCCAAACCAATGTCTTTTTCAAAACTAAGGAATCTTACCAGGACTGTCACAGTGTCTTCTGTAATGCTCTCAAACAAGTGAAGCATTCCTTCCTCCAGAGGACGGACATAGGAGGCGTTCTCATGAAGGTACTGTGAGAACTGAGGACAGAGACATTTTGAAATGGTGCTTGCTGAAGGCTCTTTGCAAACTGTTTCAAGTTAACAGCTGAATGGTTTCTTCAGCAAAGCAGCTGTCATCTTAAATGATCCCAAGGTATCAATAAGAAGATATAACAGCCAAGTGATACATAGCAACCTCCTTTAAGGGACACAAAGGCATACTTTGTGGGAAAGTGAGAAACTGGTGAAGACTGCAACGCAAGTTCTGGCAAAACCCCAGCCAGGGCTTTGCCACAGCATCCTCTCTCATTTAAATTGCCATGCACAGCACACCAAAGCCTTTCTGTTTAAGTATAAACATTCTTGCATTCCTTCCTCATCTCCCATCAAATTAGTGCTAGTTCCATGCACCAAAAAGCCACCAGAATAAACTGCCCTACCTTCCTCCCAGTTGTTGCTTGCCCCTCAGCCCTTGTCCTATGCATCTACACAGTTATGCAGTGCAAAGTACTGAAGAACTAAACCCAGTGAAAACTGAGAGCAAGAGATACATTTTAATCTGTATCTAGAGCAGTTTCCAACATGGGTTAATGCAAAGGATGGAGCAGTAAGTCAAGGGCAGCCAACTCTAGTTGAGAAGTGTCCCTGCCCGGGGCAGGGTGGTTGGAACTAAATGATCTCTAAGATTGCTTCCAACCTAAGCCATTCTAGGATTCTATGAAAAGGAGAAACTCATGAACTTCCAAGAACTATGACAGTTTTGGCCAATTATCAAACTTTGGCCTCATGGACCTGCCTGCCTTTGCTAAAAACTGCATTCTATGGTTAACTCTGATTAAAAGTATACCTGAGAACAAAGGTGTTTACTGTTACACACAAACAAAGCAGCTTTCAATTTTGATACCACAGTATTAAGAAGTTTCTTCTTCAGGTTGACATAGGGAGTCAAGAGTGATCTTGGTTTTTATTTCACCCCACAAGAGAGACACCTTCACCTTTGATTATTTATACTATAACAGTAGCTAAAGATCCCAGGCAAAGAGAGTACAGTGCAGTGTTAACGAGAGAGAGAAGCCAAGCTCTCATTCATGCATGCACAAATCTGGAGGGCATTAGGGGAAAAATCCTCATTCTAGGAAGGAAGAAATGACACATGCAGAATGTTCCTGATTTGTGTTGCACAAGAGAGGACTGGAGTTATCTGGCATGATGCTGAAGACCCAGCAGAACCCAGCAATCCAATACTTAAACAGAAAAGGAATACTTGAACCTGGGAGGAACTGTCCACAGCTACTTTTGAGTGTCTGGTGGGGAAAAAAATAGCTTGAAAGCACCAGACAAGACCTGGAGTTGGGAGAAAATAAATCAGTGCCAGTGTGCTAAGCCTCTGCTTGACACTTGTCTCATTTTCTGTACTGCATTAAGGGAAGGTTTTTGAGCCACTCAAGAGCCAAGATCACACTGAGACACTTGCCAAGCAAATAGGTAAATCAAAATACAGGAGCAACAGCAGCCTCAGCAAGTAATAAAAGATGTTTCTCAACTGGAAAGTCAGGGCAAGAGCCCTCAGAGTTAGAGGTAGCGTGCACTGAGGCAATTAGGTGATGAATACACAATGGAGCAGACTATAGTTATGGTAACAAAAGGTCTCAGTTTTGAAGTCAGCTTTTAGAAAAGGAGAATCAAATCATGGTTGTGATCAAGTTGCTTTTTTCAGCTGAGGGAACAGAGTCCAAGTTCTCTCCCTCTTAAGATCAGTTTATTTCACATTAAACACAAGACCTTCTGTCTCAACATCTCCCATGCCCCAGTGCATTAACTAATACAAGCATCTCCTCAGCAGTGTAATATTTGGGTGCTTTAAAATCAGCCAGCCAAATTCATTTTGATGAATGCACTTCAGCACTTAAAAAGCAAAACTTTGACTATCACATTGCTCTGGCAGCAGAGCCACAGGGGAAAAGGACTCTCTGCAGCTACACCTTCATTCACATTCAGAGGATTTACCCAACAGAAAAGACTTCTCATGCAGGAGAGGTTCTATTACAGGGGCACATTCATGGCATTCCAGTAAAGACAGAAGTTTGTGTGACCAAGACAGTTCACTCCAAGTCTACATAACTGAATGTAGCTGAAATCAGCAAGCTTTACCTTCTGATTTAGTGGTGATATGGTGTCTGTTGCAGAGTCAATGGGGAAGATTTGTACCTTCTGCTCAGTGTATGTATGGAAGTTCAAGAGAGCTGTAACGAGTTCTTGAATAAAAGCCAGAGCCTGGCCAGCCAGGTCTCGTAGCTTCAGCTGGAAAGAGAGTTATAAAAGTATTACCTTCAACATGCAAAAATTACATTCAAATATGGAAAAAATCCTATGCCTGGGTACAAAAAATCCCAGTAGTCAAATTTGAAAAGAGTTCTATGGCTGGATATAAAAAAATTGCTGCCAATGATTGCTTTCTTGTACTGGTTCAGCCTAAAAATACTTATAAGCAATTATCTGGAAGTTAAAGTTGATGACAAAACAATGCCACACAAAAAAGTGCTTTGCCCTTCTATTTCCCCTAACAGGCACTGCTTTGTATCTGCTGCAATTCTCAACCTACAGGCCACAAGGACAGTAAGAGTTTAGTACACTTACAGAAACCACCTTTGAAATGAAGATTTCTAAACACCAGTAGGTTAGCTGGTGACAACAGCTCGGTTCTCTCAGTGTGGTGACACCTACTTGTAAGGAAATCTAGCTTTAATTAGTAAAAACCAGTGACATTTTCTCTCAGGATAAGAGATGTCTCTCTAACCACTACACTCACTTCTTATTCTCCCACCTGGACAGAACCAAGCTGCTCATGAATGAAGCTGTTCTGATGGCTTAACTCTGTAGGAAGGTACCCAAAAAAAAATGAATCCAAACCCAGAACATTCTGAAGAAGGCAAAAGAGAAGAAAACCACACTTGTGATTTATGAAGGAGAAAACAAAGTCAAAAGTGACATTTCATCCAAGAATGACATCCTTTGGAGATGCATTCTTAATGCTTCAGTGGAGTGTTAAATCAAGTGAAGCTTCATTATGGATTGAGGATGGTGTGGAGTCATTAATGCAATCATTACAGTCAATTTGTGTGTGTTAATTAGATATACAAGGAAGGAAAAGAGACAATATTACTGATTGTTTTGGTCCTTTATGCTGAAGCCTGTGCAAATGCACTAGCATGTGGCCTCCACTGGCAAAGCCAGTCATAAAAATGTTTCCTTGAACATTTTCAAGTCTTAAGCATGAGGCTGGTTCACCTAGCAAGTCAAGACACCCAATTTTGGACAGACTTTTTATTCAGTATTGACTATTTACAGAGCACATCTGGTTGGAAGAGACCTCAAAGCTCATCCAGTATTCTTATTGACTATTTTTATTCAGCATTGTTTAGAAAGTTACGTATGAAGCCACAAAAAGTGCTTACCTGATTTCTTCTGTTGTGTAATGGCACATTCAGAGCATTGTATTGATTAGATCCTATAGGACACAAAAAAACCCCAGACCTGAGTTATGTGCACATGATTTAAGAGACATGCATTTGTAAATCATTAGTTTTTAACATCTAAGATTCCATTGCACTAAGACTACAGTTCACTTAAGTAATATTAACTAGAAAAACCCCAACCAAAACAATTTGCTTCAAAGTAGATCTAAATATGGTCACTTAAGAACTATTACTGTGACTAGGTGGAGAGAAAACACTTCTAAACTTGCCTCAGATTGGAGGTCAAATTTAACCATCTAAGCACCCTGGATTTGATGGTTAGAAGCAGAATCCTCCTGCCCAGAAGAACAGCCTTCATCACTAATAAGAGTGAAAAACCTTTAAGAAAACCCCTTAAAGGAATTCAAAATGACCCTCAAATTCAAGTCACATTTGAGGGACTGTCAAATAAAGAGGACTGATTTTGCAGGGTTTAGATGTGCAAACAAGTTCCTGTATGCAGCTGATTTGTTGATCATTTAGTAGAAGATGTGCTCTCCACCTTTATACCTCCACCACACATCTATTTATAAACTGAACAAATCTTTGCTGAGAATCCAGTACATTGGCAGTGTTTCTTCACCCTGTACAATATTCTGTCAACACTAAGCAAGACAAGTAGCAAAGTCCTCAAAGAGTTTTAATTTTCCTTAGGTACATGCAAATAATTGGTTTTTAAAAACCCTTACACAAAAAGGATGTTGATTATTGTGAATGCTTCTTACAATTACACCCCAAGTGCCTGTTCAGACCTTACAGCCAGTACATTTTAATTCCTAAGGAGTACTTCCCTCCAGCTGGGTACTCCACATTAAACAAGAAAACCCAGACCAAGGCAATACATACTTGTGTCATTAAAAGGTACTTTCTCATTGATTATGCATAGAGATTCTTCCAGTCTGCTGCCCAAAGCTGCTTGAAGATTCTTTAGCTGTTGCTGGCTAAATAACAAAGAAGACAAATGGAAAACCACACACTCACACATTGTAAACCTTGAAAATTCAATCTGCATCACCAACACTGTAGCTCACCATAAAGCAGCCTTAGGTGTGCAGGTCTCTGTTCATTTCTAGCTTTTCCAGACAGAAGGAATAATTTTCCCTCCTTTGTGTCACATTTAATACATGATATTACACACTAATCCCCAGCAAATGCAGTGAAAGATGATACATCCCTGCAAATTGCAATTCCACTCTTGGGAAGCTCTGCTTACTTGAGAGCTCATCTTTAAATTATGTTCCCCTTCTGCAACTATTGTATAAGCTGTATGAAGGAACTCTGTTCCACTGGAATTTGAATGGCAATGCAGAGGAGCCTTTACAGTAGCTACTATATCTATCTGATGCAGTACTCCAATGTGCAACTAGCAAGCTGCCAAGAATTCAATTAACAATGTCACATCACTACTGGAAATACCTCACAAGCATTTCAAACCCCCATACTTAAACACTGCTCTGATACAGCCCATTCCCACAAGACTTGGCACTTGTGTTTCCAATGCATTCTCCAGGGATTTTTCCTCTAGCACTGCTTGGTTTTCATTTGATTGTGTATGTAGAGGTGAACCTGAGTAAAGATTGCTAAGATCATTAGTATAGATTCCTGAGATGAATACTAACATATTGCAACAGGATAAACACATGGCAACAAAGATTAATGCATGTTGATTCAGATCAAATTCCACAGCTTACACAACTTAGGCCCCCACATTCCTCTGGTTTGCTTCTCCTCTGACATCTAGAACTCCAGCACAGAGTGGAGGGCAGGGGGAAGGAGTCAAAACCAACATTTTTTCTTTTTACAAAAGCATTTGATGGAAGAGGATTCAACACCAGACAAAGATAGGGAGAAACTGCCCAAGAGGTACACTGTGCACATGAACAAACATTTTCCTTGTTGAGCAGCTCCAAAATTACAGAGTATCTGTCCAGCATGAACTGCTGTAGCGTGAGGCATGACAGAGAAACTCAAACACAAACTGCTTAACTAGGGATGTTTCCCTTTTGTTCTTAAGGAATGACAAACAGGCAGCTCGATATGGTTTGGTTTACTTTCTAGCCTTGCATTTTCAAGGCATGCAGGCTGTCAAATCTTGTATCCCTTGGCTTTCCTGAACACAGCGTGGGTGTCAGAAGTAAATGGATCCCTTCTCCTTTAGGAGTGGGGAACAAGAGCAGCAGTACCCTCCAAGACATCCTCTGTCATGCATTTATTAGTGTTTTCAGTGTTTAAAAAAGCCAGAAGTGGCAGGCATTCTTATTCTTTTGTAAAGCCCCCCTTCTTAAATGGCAGGGACAGCTCCTTACAGTGACATTGATTACCCAGTCACCATAGAACATGACAGGCAAGCTCTGAAGAAGAGGAGATTAAGACTACACCATTTTTCAAACACCACAAGAAGCAAATAGCAGCAAAATACAGCTTTCATTCTTTGCCAAGTCATTCTTAGTGAAACCCTGACTTGTAGGAGGGGAGAGATACTGGAATCCTAGCATCTCTGTACTTTAATAATTGTGACAGATGCAGACTCCAAGGTCAGCATTTCAAAGAAAGAACTCTTGACCTCATCAGCCACTATGCACATTAAAGATCTACACTGCACAGATTAATTGCTCTTATGAAGAGCAACTCAAGGAACTGGGACTGTTTAGTTTGGAGAAGAGAAGGCCAAGGTGAGACCTCATTGCTGTCTGCAACTACCTGGAAGGCCCTTGTGGAGAGGCTGCTGCTGATCTCTCACAGGTGATTAGCAACAGAACAAGAGGGAACAGCTGAGACTGGGTAGGTTTAGAGTGAATATTAGGAAAACATTTTTCATGCAAAGAGTGGTCAGGCATTGGAGTGTGCTGCCCAGGGAGGTGGTTGAGTCAGCAACCCTGGATGTGTTTAAAAGTGGTTTGGATGTAGTGCTTGGGGATATGGTTTAGGGGTGAACCTTGGTAGAGAAGGGTTATTGGTTGGACTTGGTGACCCTGAGAGTCTTTTCCAACCTGAATGTTTCTGTGATAACTAACAAAATGTACTTGAAAAATGAACTTCAGAGGAGTGCACCAGATTTGATTTGGCCCAGATTCCTCAACTTCTTCCCATGTTCCACAACTTGCCTTCAAGGGAAAGAATGCATTCCAAAAAACTAACACCACAATCCTTCAACCTAAACTTTCAAATACCCTAGCTGAGGATACCTGATTGCTCAAGAAGCTGTCAGGGCTGAAGAGGGATTTTGAGACATTCTTCAACAGTCTGTTGTCTCAGCATTCTTTTACCCAGGCTTTGCTCTTGGAACCAGTTTGTCAAAACTCACATATCTTTGCCTTTATGTAAGTTGAGTAGTTAATTTGTAATGGAATGCTATAAAAAGTAAATTCTTCAGGCTTCCACTACCTTAACAACTAATTCAGTAGTTTGGTGACAAAGCTACTCTTGATGAAAGCTGAGTTTGTGGAATTGATTGCCTAGTTACATACTCAGCAGAATGAAGGAGGGTCTGACCCACACAGATGGTAATGCTGTTGCCTGGTATTTTGAGTTTTATCAGTGGAGTTTTTAGCCCCTTTAAGGTATTACTCTCCAAGACACCACCCCCCAGTTAATATTCTCCAAGACACCACCCCCCCAGTTAATCTTTTACAGCAATCATGGCTTTAAATCAGTTTTTCATTAGATTATATTAAATAAAAACACTTACCACTCTTCAGTTCGAAGCCTACAGTCCTTAGCTTCTCTTTCTAGTGTCTGAGACTTGATCTTTATGCAAGAAGATAATCTCACAATGTAAGTACTGACACAGCAAGATCTTTCATTTAAAAACTTTTCAAACTTGCAAGTATGGAAGTGGGAAAAGTGCTTACTTCTAATTTGGCTTTATCATTCTGCAGCTTTTCTATGGTATCAGTGTGTTTCCTAGTTAGACTGTCCACCACAGCTTGGTGCTGGGCAGCATCAGTTTCCAAAACTTCAAGTCTGCTTCTTAGCTCCGCCTCTAAACGTTTGTGCTGCTCATCTGCTTCAAAGAACTGAAAAGAAAAAGCAGAGTTCACATGAAAGCTTTGTTTTACTATGGGATTGCCATGGTTTAATGAGTGGATGGATTGCTTTATTGCTCCAAAAGGGGCAAAAGAACAAAGCTCATGCAAATGGATTGTACAGCAATGGAAAGGCTATTCACAACCTACAATACTACAGTTATATAGCAGTGAGCACAGCAAAGCATGTAAAACACACTTAGTCTAAGCTTAACACACAAGCCCATTAAGCCAAAGGAGACAGAATCAGACTGTATCATAGAATGACCCAGGCTGGAAGGGACCTCCAAAAGTCATCCACTCTGACCTCCCCGCAGTCAGCAGGGACAGGCCCAATTAGATCAGGCTGCCCAGGGCCTTGCTGAGCCTCACCTTGAATATCTCCAGGGATGGGGCCCCAACCACCTCCCTGGGCAACCTGTTCCAGTGTTCCACCACCCTCATAGCAAAGAGCTTCCTCCTGATATGCAATCTAAATCTGCCCTTCTCTAGTTTGAAGCCATCACCCCTTGTCCTGTCACCACAGGCCTTTGAGAACAGCCTCTCTCTTTCCTTCTTGTAGGCTCCCTTCAGATACTGGAAGGCTGCTATTCGGTTTCCCCAGAACCTTCCCTTCTCCAGGCTGAACACCCCCAGCTCCCTCAGAGGTGCTCCAACCCCCTGATCCTCTTCCCAGCCCTCCTCTTGACCTGCTCCATCAGGTCCCTGTCCTTCCTGTATGGAGGGCTCCAGACCTGTACACAGCACTGCAGGTGAGGCCTCACCAGAGCAGTGTAAAATGGCAGAATCACCTCTCTGGATCTGCTGGCAATGCATCTTTTGATTAAAAGGGAAAAAACATCCACCAAATCAGACCCAAACCCCAGTCCTCATCATTTCTTCCACCTGGGGTTTACCTTAAGCCCCAGGGCTCCTTCTTCCCCCTCACAGTAGGCCCGAACAGGCACAATTGCACAGGAAAAATCTGCTAGGCCTTGAACCTCCACACACACACCAGATAAGGTGTTCAGGGAGAAGAGAGGGAAGAAAAGAGGAAAACAACAACTTTGCAGCCAGATTTAAAGGGATGAAGGATTTATGGAAAGAAATCCACTATTTCCTGTGTCCACCCACTGGTTTGGACAGTCTGGACACTGGAGGTCTCAACTCTGAAGCTTCCTTTTAAAGGCAGACAGCCTCAAACAGCCACAGGAAATTTAACTCTGAGTTACACCAATTTAATAGGCCAGTTAATAACAAGTATTAGTTCTTAAATAGATAGAAATGTTATCATTCTATTTAAAAATACTCAAGAACAAAGCACTGTGTGGTGATTAGACTTCTGTAGCACCTTCAATACGTTGTTGATTAACAGCAGGTATTTGAAAAGCTAAACTTGAGCTCTAAGTTTTTTTCCCCTCAAGTTTTCTAAGAAGTTGAATGCATTCCATTTTGGTAAAGTAATTCCCAGTTTAATGATGGCCACTTGCAGAAAATAGTTTAAGCTTTAAGGGAATCCTGAAACAGTGAACTAAAAAGAAGTTGCCATCCAGCATGAACCATACAGCTCTTGTCAGTAGAGTAGCTAAGTGTCATCAAAGGTTAAAAATCTCAATGAGAACACAATTAACCAAGTTATTCCACACACTGTCTTAAGAACCTGAAATGAAAATGCATCTTTATGAGCAAGCTATCTGATCTAACCTATTGCCTTGCAGATGACTAAGCTTCTAAATCTATCCTTCTATTTTATTTTCTCTGTTTGTGTGAGCAGTTTGCTGAACTAAAGAGAAAGGCTAAAAGAAGTTTCACTCACAAGTATGTGTAGTCGTTCATTCTCCTCTATCTTCTTCTGCAGATCTTCATTGAAGACACTCTTCTGCTCTTGACTCAAATGAGATGAGGACTCCACACTTTTCTAAAAGCAAATGCACTCATTGTTGCCCAGCCTCTGGCAGTATCCCAAAGCCCATCCTCAAATATAGGAAAACACTTACCACCACTAATTCCCAGCAGAGGAGGGTGTGTATCTTACTGACACTAATACAGCAAGAGGTATGCAAGCTGCAGACAGCATCAACACTCTGACAGAGATGATCTTTCTGAATCTTAATCTAAATACTTTCAGAGGCAATTTGCAGTCTCCCCATGGCATGTCAAGATATGAGTAAGGGTGACAGGGAATGCAGTAAAAATTCACTAGCTAAAAATTCAGATTCCAGAAGTATTTGACAAGATTCATGTGAGAGCTGCCTAGAAAAGTCACAGTCATGGCCTGAAGAGTTAACCACTGACATCAAAATTACAAAGATATGAAATGAAGGGTGATCAGTTTTCTCATAGCAGTAGGTTAGTGACAGATCCAAGCCCATCTCCAGTTGTTTGAATACTTGATAAACATCTGGAAAGGGAGACAGCAATGCAGCTGACACACTAGCAAGAAGAGTACAGAACTACTCAGCATATCTTACATGTATCTGTTACTTGTTTTGTGGTATCTCCACTACCATCAGTTAATAACACAAGTTCTGACAAAATCAGCTCAGCCCTTGGCACAAAGCAACTACTAACAGAAATTAGGGCAAGAGAATGACAGGAGAGGAGCAGACATCTGATAAGGAAGAGTTTCTCCCTGCCTTTAGCACATACCTTGTTCTTCTTGCCCCTAGCTTCACTCAGTGCAAGTTCATCTTGAAGTAACTCCACCCTCTTGGCAAGCTGCTGATTCCGAAAGGTCAAGCTGTCCATTTCTTGTTGCAGCTTTCTCAGTGATTGATCCTTCATCTTCAGTTGCTCCTGAATGACCAAAAACTTTAACTAAAAAAACCTTTCATAGAAGTAGATGTGAAAATAAGTGTAACAGTATCACACCAACAAAAACAACACACACACATAAAAATGCTTTCTTTGCTACTTTAACACTGAAGAGGTAAAAGTACATCATAATAATCATTAAAAAGAAAATCACTTCCTTGAGCTGCCCACAGATTCCACTTTTATGGATCACAAAGAACACTGAAAGTCAGCTACAGAACAGAAAGTCTCTTAGTAGTAATTTAAGTTCCTTCTTTATTGATTTAATCAAAATATTCTGAGCAAAATGTATTTTTATTTACCCTTCCCCTTTACCTATCTTGTCACAGCTTAATGCACCTGACAAGCAGCTTTTTGGAGAGATTACCTTCAGAGAAGCTGAGTTTGCTTGCTCATCTACAACTCCTTTTTTCAACACTTGGTTCTGAGCACGAAGCTGAAAAATAAGAGATGCCAATAACTATGCAAGACAAAGCTAATAATAAAAGCCATTCATTAGACTATGCACCAAGCACCACACTCTCTCACGAGAGCACCACAGGCATGCTTTTTGGAGTGGTCTGTTCAGGTAGTTACTACTGGTATCAAGTTGGGGAAAAAAAGTATCTAATTCACATCCTGAAATGCCAAGAAACCAGAAGTTGTTTTGCCACCTGAATGGTTTAGTCAAATAGAAAGTACTACTTCCTCAATAAGTATCTTGGAAGGTTTGCTACTAAAATATACTTAAGGTTTGAAGGGTCCTGAAGGGGACCACAGAGATGATCAGAGGGCTGGAGCGCCTCCCCTATGGGGACAGCCTGCAAGAGTTGTGGCTGTTCACCCTGGAGAAGAGAAGGCTTCAGGGAGACCTGATAATGGCCTTCCAGTACCTGAAGGGTACCTACAAGAAAGCCAAGGAGGGCTTGTAGTGACAGGACATGGGGCTTCATGCTGGAGGAGGGTAGATTTAGACTGGTATTGGGAAAAACTTCTTTACAGTGAGGGTGCTGAGAGACTGGAACAGGTTGCCTAGGGAAGTTGTGGATGCCCTCCCCTTGGAGTGTTCAAGGCTGGGTTGGACAGGGCCTTGAGTAGCTTAGTCTAGTGGAAAGTGTCCCTGCCTATGGCAGGGGGGTTGGGAGCAGATGATCTTTAAGGTCCCTTCCAACCCAAACCATTCTATGAACAGTGAACAAACATGGAAAATCTGCAATTTCTTTCCTGGCTAATCAAGTTCCTGCTTCTATTCAGTGCTATTTCTGTCTCTTCCCTCTCCTCCCCAAAACCGTTCGTGACTCGTTCTGCAATGTAAGCAGGACAAACAATGAAGTCAAAATCTCTATCAATTCAAGAAGAGTTTAACTATACTCTAATGCAAAAATACTTACTACTGGTAGCAGCAGATCAAGAGAACAGCTTGACAAACACTCAGGAAAATTCATGAGAAGCATAGAAGATAAAGCCCTCTGTGACCTGCTTACAGACCTCACTAAAATCACTGCAGTGAAAAGTCAGGAATCCTATTTCCCAGTCATTTCAGAGTGCCTCTACCCTGCAGCAATGAGGATACTGACAGGTCTATCTTCCCATTCCTTGATAACTGCTTGAATCCTGCTTTCCTCCATGGTAGTTTGCATTCATTTGACACAAAATTTGAGTCCAGCTGTGGCAGATATAAATTAAAAGGGTTTGTATAGTGTTTGGGAATATGTCTGGCACAGGCATAAAAGATTCAACACAGAACAGCAATGGCTAATCTTTTCAGTCTGATGACTGCACTTATTTGAAAGGTCAAAAGTCAGTTGACACAGCTAAGCACAGCCTTTTGCCCTGCAGTATTCCCACAGTGCTGCTCAGGCAACACAATAAGGGAAGAAACTCTCAAGAGCACCACAAAGACTTCCAAGCACAGGGTTTCCCCAGGAAGAAAATGCAGTGCTTTTTTTTTCCCACCACAGCTACTACCACAGGAAGATGTCAGATGAACTAGCTCTGTTGTGCTGCACTGAGATGCCCAAGCTGAAGTCTGATCCACCAAAGCCTGCTGTACATTCAAAGAGCCCTTCGACTACTTCGTTTGCCCAGGGAGGTGGTTGAGTCATCGACCCTGGAGGCGTTCAAGGGGAGACTGGATGTGGCACTTGGTGCCATGGTCTAGTCATGGGGTCTGTGTTGATAGGTTGGACTCGATGATCCTCGAGGTCCTTTCCAACCTAAGTGATACTGTGATACTGCTTTCATAGGGGTTGTGTGAGAGAGCCCAAAAATGCAACTCCAAGGAAAGCAACACTCTGAAAACTCACATCCTCCTCCTGGACTGGTCTGTGAACTGAGAGGAGAAGTAATCCTTTGGCAGGTACTTCCTTCAGCATTTACTGAGTCTACCAAGCTCCTTAGCTTTCACATGATTAAGTGGATAGGAAAACAGCTTCCCAGAGCTATTCTCTTTCCACCTGCACAGTTGAGCAACTGATCACTTGCACAAAAGGAAGAATTATTTGCAGAGCTGATCCCACAATACTCTGGAGTTTATGCACATGAGGCAGGATGAGACCAAAAAGCAGTTCCCACAAAGAACCAGTGAAACACCACTGAACCACATCTGTCAGCTTCCAGACCAAGGAAGCTTTTGGACACCATCACAATGCTAACAGAAAGAGGATCCAGCAGCTGGAACTTTCAGAAGGTACAGTCAAAAGCTCACACTTCCAAGTGAGGAATCAAGAGGCCAAGTCCCTCAATTCATAGTTTCATAGTTTCATTCAGGGTTGGAAGGGACCACAAGGATCATCTAGTTCCTTAACGTGCACCATCTTAAATCCTCAAGGTACAGCAGAGCCACTGTGGAAAGCAACAAACGACAGCAACTCTGTGGCTCGCACAGTCCCAAAGTGAATTCATTTGTCTTAAAGTGATTTTATGGAAACATTGAGGAAAAAAAAAAAAAGTGTTATTTTTGAACAATTTAGATTCTGTGTGTTATTTTTCACAGCAATTCCACAGAGAAGAGCAACTGAAGCTGCATCATTCTGTCATCTAAGGAGAGGTGTCAAATACAGGCAAGTAGCTTGTTAAAAACAACCACTCAGATGCAGGGCTACACAGAAACAAAGCACTGCCTCTCTTTCCCAAGACTGAAGAGCTCTGTACTAAGCAAGGCTCCACCATGTAAGAAACTACCTTGAAAAAGAACAGCATCCTCTGCTATGGGCCATACATTTCTGCAACTACTGTGGTAAGCAGCGCCAAAACCGAGGAAACAGTGACCTGGGGCAGGTGCAGAAGAATGGGGACAGGAGGAAAAGCTTAGAATCAGGTGTCATTACTTCCAAGACACTGCCAGCGCTACTAACGCCACGGAACTACATCCACCAGTCAAAGCAAACGACAGGCAAGATGCGAGACCAAGACCTCATCCACCGCTGATGCCCGCCAAAAGCTCCCCTCCCCTGCCGCTGCCAGCCCCGTTATCTGCGCTGCTGGACGCTCTGCCGCCAAGGCCACTCTGCTCCTCACGCCCAGACAGCATCGCCTTCCCTTGGCGCCCAGGAAATTCGCACCTCCCCTACCTGCCCAGCTTTGCACTCGCCTCACCCCTCAAGAAAAGGCAACCTCTGGGCCCCAAACACTCCACCCGCCTTTCAGCCCTGGGAGGATCCCCGCTTCGGCTGGAGCACAGCGCCCAAAGCCACCCCGTCGGGCGGGAACCTCCGGGCTCCACTGCTCCACGGCGGCACCGGGGCGGGGCAAAGCAGGCTCAGGGAAGGCACGGGAAGCCCCGCCGACCGAGGAGGGAAGGCCTTCTCCTTTCAGAGAAGCAGCCCTCAGGCACCTAACTGCCCGCAGGCAGGGCGCAGGGAGCGGCTGGTGGGGAGGCGGTGCCGGCAAAGGGGCGGTAGCTGCCTGTCGCCGAGCATCAGGGACGAGCTCTGGCACGTGATACCTTGGAGTACTCCTGAGCCAGCTTCTGGTACTTCCCCTGCAGGTCCGCGGCTGCCGCCATCTCCCCGCCGCCGCCGCCTCGGCGCTTTAACGCAGCCGCCGAGCCCCGCACGCCCGCGAAGCGAAAACGCACTTCCGGGTTCAGGCGGCGGGGACCCGATGGCGGCACCACCACGTGCCGGGGGAGCGCGGGAGGAGCTTAAGCCGGCGCCGCCGCCATCTTGATTCAACCGCCAAGATGGCGGCACGGCATGGGGCGGGGCCTCACGGCGCTCACGGCCGCCTCCGTTGCCATGGTAACGGCCTCCGGGCACTGTGTCCCCTGAAGCCACGGGGCCCCTTCCCTGCCCCAAAAAGCCTCGACCGTGAGCGAGACAGGGGTGTGTGGAAGGGGTCATCGCGACGTGGACAGCAGAGGCCGGTGCCCCGGGTAGGGGGCCGGGGCCCGGGCCCGCGCCGTGACGGCTCGTGTGACGCAGCGCTGTCACTAGGGGGCGCGCCGGGCCCGGTCCTGTCAGGCGGTGCGCGGAAGGAGGCCTGCAGCAGCGCGTTGTGCGAGACGCCTGCAGGGGGCGCTGCGGCTGTTGGCTGACGTGAGGCACCCAGCGCCCGCTGAGCCTGAGGCTGAGGCTGAGGCTGAGGCTGAGGCAAAGGCTTTGGCGGAGCCGTGAAACAAAAGGCGGTTAGGTAATTTCTCATGAAACTCGAATTCCACAGTCTGGGAGGTCATTCTGAGTAGCTGCACTCGGTGGGCTCCGGGAAGGAGGAGGACAGCCTCGCTGCTGCCTCCGGCCCGCAGCTGCTTTTGTCTCGGAGCCTGCTGCCAGCCGCCCCAGCGTTCAGCCACCTCTCTCTGAAGGAGTGCTTGGGCTGGGCTGACTGTCATCGCTTTCCTTCTCCTTTAGCCTCAGACTGGCCAGAGGTTTAAATAAACACAGCCCATCATCAGGCATTAAGCCACTGAGGACTCCACAGGTGTCCCCCCAGGCAGCCAATGCAGCACTTAGCTCCTGACAGCGACTGGAAACAGATGTGTAAGGAAGGGGAAAAAAGGGGGACAGAAATAAAAGGAAAAAGGGGGAAAGGGTGGGATGGAAGGGGGGGAAAGGTTGAATAAAGGAAATAAAAAGGCAAACGTGAAGATATTTCAGTATAAATGCTGAGCACCTGGTGACTCTCAGGGCTCACTGCTCTGGGGTAAGGATGTAGCAGCAAAATATTATTGGGTTTGGGTGTTGGTTTTTTTCTGGTTGCCATGGTAGAGTTTTTTTCCCCCACTCGATTTCAGCACAGTGTCTTCATAGCCTTTCCTCAGTGGTGGGTAGTGCTAGGGAGGCTAAGCCATTCCCTTACCTCCCTTCCTCTTTGTTTCCCTTCAGTAGGAGCAGATCATCCTCTTCCTCGGTCTGGAGGCTTTGATGAGGTGTGCTCTTCTCTTGCTCATCACAGTAGTGGAGTTGGTAAACACCACATATGATACACTGGCCAGATGAGTAAGCATGTTTGTGCCTCCATAGAAAGTCGAATGTTGCAGGACATGCTGCTGATGGATGTTGCCAGGAACAGAGAGGCACATTTTCAGGAGGTCTAAAAGGGTGGAGGGGAGGGAAGGAAAACACATACTGTCACTGTTCACCCAAATGATCTTCCTGCTGTTCTGTGTGACCAGAAGAGCTCAAATAGCAACCCTGGGATAAGAAATAGGGAAGCTGTATTAGTTTTCAACATTAAAGCCAAGACAGACTGCTTCTTCCACTGTGTCCTGTAAGGAATTTAGAGAAGTGTTTGACAAGGTAACTGGAGTTTGCAATTGCTGTTCAGCACACCAGAGCTGGCAGCAGCACATCAGGGATGGTATGGCCTGACAAGCCAGTGCAATAAATTGTGTACTGGAAAACTGTTCACCTTTGCAGTGGGTTCTAAGCTTGTGTTTTCAGGATTGCAGGCTCTGGGATGTGTCTTTCATGGAATGCTAGAATGAAATACTTTGAAGTGCAAGGTGCTAGGACTAGGAATGGAGCAAAACTAAAAGTGGGTAGATTCAGGTTGGATGTTAGGAAGAAGTTCTTCCCCATGAGGGTGGTGAGAGCCTGGCACAGGTTGCCCAGGGAGGTGGTGGAAGCCTC
The DNA here is from genome assembly GCF_026170545.1 of Melanerpes formicivorus. Taxonomy (NCBI): domain Eukaryota; kingdom Metazoa; phylum Chordata; class Aves; order Piciformes; family Picidae; genus Melanerpes; species Melanerpes formicivorus. Next base: position 10,941,070 of record NW_027142378.1, read on the forward strand.
ATCCCTGGAGGTGTTTGCAGCCAGGCTGGATGTGGCTGTGAGCAACCTGCTGTGGTATGAGGTGTCCCTGCCCATGGAACTGGCTGATCCTTGAGGTCCCTTCCAATGTAAACCACTCTATGATTCTACTTTGCACAACACAGTACTCCCAGTTTGTGCCCTGTTCAAAGATGCTTTTGTGATGAAATTTCCTCCCTGTACCTGGTGCAGAGGGTGCTGGCAGAGAGGCTCCACAGCTGAAAAAGCTGGGAAGGGGGACTGAGGGGATTGAAGTGCCTGGTTGTAGCAGAATGAATTGCTTTCCCACTGACAGCAGGGGTGTTTCTGACTGGGCAGCTTGTGTTCAGGGTGGAGCAATGCAGAAGGTATTTGCCTGCATCCATTCAGAATGGCAAGATCCAAATGTACAGATCTAGGGCACTTCACAGAGGAGGTAAAGCCAGCTTCTCAAAACACAAGCTGATGGAGGGGCTTAAAGGCTGTAAGGCTGAGAGCTAACTGCAGCATTTTTAGGCTCATCAGAACAGCTCATCTTCAGGATGTTTTAAGCCTCAGGCCAGCCTCTTGTATTTTGAAGTGCTCTTGTCTCTTACCCAGTTTCTCCCAGGCACTGGGGTACCTGCAGTGTTTGGAACTGACAGTGTTGTAACCTGTCACTGTGCCATGATGGTACTTGGGGAACAGCTTGAGTCAAATGACCTGATGGACCTCATGGAGCAGGTCCAGAGGAGGGCCATGAAAATGATCAGGGGGTTGGAACACCTCTGCTATGAAAACAGGCTGAGGGAGCTGGAGCTGTGCAGCCTGGAGAAGAGAAGGCTCTGGGGAGACCTAATAGCAGCCTGCCAGTACCTGAAGGGTGCTACAAGAAGGCTGGAGAGGAGTTGTTTGCAAAGGCCTGCAGTGATAGGAGGAGGAGAGGTTTGAAATGAGAGCAGAGCAGACTTAGATTGGATGTTAGGAACAAGTCCTTTACCATGAGGGGGGTGGAACACTGGAACAGGTTGCTCAGGGAGGTGGCTGAGGCCCCTGCCCTGGAGATATTCCCAGTGAGGCTTGACAGGGCTCTGGGCAGCCTGATCTAGTCAAGGATGCCCCTGCTGACTGCAGGGGGTTGAACTAGATGACCTTTGGAGGTCACTTCCAACCCAGACCATTCTATGACCCTGTATGGCTGTGGTAATTTCTTCACCCCACCACAGTGGCCTGCCCATGGTGATCCTACTTTGGCAGGGGGGCTGGACTAGATATCTCTAGGGGTCCCTTCCAACCCCTAACTTGATATGATTCATATCAAATGATATGAAAGCTTCCCAAACATGCAGGCAGCAAAAGCTGTGGGGTGTTCTGGGGTTTTGTTGGTGGGGTTTTTTTTTAGCTTCTAGGAAATTTTCAGATGCCATTGCAGCTGCAGCTCTACTTCCTCTCAGCTGTGGGGAAAAAAAGTCTTTATTGTACTACTTCCTCACAAGCCCTTTCTTAATACTCACCTCTCCCTAGAGAGCAAGGCTGTGGGACCTCTGCAGCAGAGGCACACAGTGTGTGCTGCTGCAGCTTCCTTGTCAGTGACTCAGTACAGAATTGCAGAGGACCAATCCTCTCATCAGGAGTTCAGAGCAAGAGAGGTCAAATGAGTGGAACACCAAACAGTGTGGGGTAGTTGCCACAGGATCCCTCAGAATAATACCTTCTGCAAATCCTGGAATCATGAATCACCAGGTTGGAAGTGACCTCCAAAGGTCACCCAGTCCAGCCCCCACTGCAGCCAGCAGGGGCATCCTCAACTAGATCAGGTTGCCCAGAGCCCTGTTGGGCCTCACCTTGAACACGGGTCCCAACCACCTCCCTGGGCAATCTGTTCCAGTGCTCAACCACCCTCATTTTAAAACACTTGCTGCTAACATCCAAGCTAAATCTACTCTCCTCTAGTTTCAAACCTTGTGGGATCACTGCAGCCCTTTGTAAACAGTCCCTCTCCAGCCTTCTTGTAGGCTCCATTGAAGTGCTAAAAGGTCTTACTAGGTCTTCCTGGAGCCTTCTGTTCTCCAGGCTCTGGGAAGAAAACAAGCCCAGCTCCCTCAGCCTGTCCTCACAGCAGAGATGTTCCAATCCCCTGATCATTTTCAGGGCCCTCCTCTGGGCCTGCCCCACCAGGTCCATGTCCTTCGTGTGTTGAGGGCCCAAGAGCTGGGCACAGTAATCTACTGATAGGAATATAAATACATCTTCCAGCAGCAGAGCTTGATGAGCTAAAACATGCCCTGTTAAGGAAAGAAATCCCTTACAAGGGTCACAGCATTGTTGCTTTTCATGAGGGAGGATGGAGAAGAAAGATTGTGCAGTGGAACAGAAGCTAGAAGCTGCCTTTGTGTTATGCCTGTGGTCATCAGCCAGTAGAATCACAGAATGTTAGGGGCTGGAAAGGACCTCCAAAGATCACCCAGTCCAACTCCCCTGCTGGAGCAGGATCACCTAGGGCAGGTCACACAGGAATGCATCCAGGCAGGTTTTGAATATCTCTAGAGAGAAACTCCACACCCCCCCCGGGCAGCCTGCTCCAGTGTTCCATCACCCTCACAGGGAAATGGGGGTTGAGTTTTAGAGGCTGTCTCAAGACAAATTGGTTAAGAATGGGGGTGATGGTTCAACAGGTTTTGATGGTTGGACTCAATAGTCTTGAAGGTCCTTCCCAAGCAAAATGATTCTGTGACTTTGTGATTCTATTTCCAAGCTCCTTCATCCTCCCTTCCCTGCTCAGAGTGCCCTCCTGTCTGCTTAGTCAGAACCTGCACTCAAATACCCTGTGAGTAGCTGCAGGTAGAGGGAAAAAAACCCCAAAGATTGTGTTTTGAATTATCCTGGATGTTTTCTGTGCTTTGGGAAAACAAACTTCAGTGTCATCACTTAGGAGTATTCACAACAAAAGGGGTTTGATAGTCACAAATGGTTGGAAGGGAGCCATCTTCAGCCAGTCAGACTCCATCTTCAGCCATCACAGGCACTGCACAAGCACACCCTGGAAAGATGCAAGCACCCTACGCTGGTGTTTTGTTTCTGTGACCTTAGCAACAGCAAGTGTGAGCAGCAGGGTATGTCCTCCTGATGGATGCTCCGTATTTCTCATGGTGACTCTGCACCAAACTGCTGCACAGAGCCTTCCCTCCCTTTCCAGAACCTGATGGTTTTGATTAAAAAAAGGCTAAGTAGTTGTAAAAAGATGAGTTTATTTTAATGATTTGTTGGCTTCATGATCATAATTATTTGTAGTCTGCATTGTCATGACTTCAGGGTGGCTGTAGCATTGAAAAGGAGAACTGAGAACAAGTTTGTGTCTCTCCCATTCCTTCCCAGCCCATAGGATAAATAGCTTGAGTCATCTATAGGGTGTGTGCCTGGCCAGGGGAGTGGTGCCTCTGTGTGAAAAGAAACTGCTGAGGAGGAGGAGATGGAAAAACTGAGCTGCCTGTGATAATCCAGAGTTGACTTTGCAGTTCACATTCCTCTTGGCTGCAACACACAGCAGCCCTTGGTGCAACAGAAGCCACTTCTCTATCTTCCCAGCAAATCCTCGCTGATAAAGCAGCAGAACTTAGCAACAGCTGAAAAAGTTAAAGTGGGCTTTCTTTTGTTGCTTGGTGGGGTTTTGAATGCAGGATTCCCCCTCTTCCAGGAAAATGAAATTGCTTCCCTACTCCTGCCATCTTTTGTTGAAGATCCATAGATCCTTGTGGTAGGTTAAGGGAAATCAAAAGTTACTTGGTACAACCACAAAGGAAAGTCCTCCAGAGGCTAGAGAGTCCCAGGGGGAGAGGCAGGTCGTCTACAGGATATTGCAATCTGTTACTCTGTTCCCTTTTCCTGCATCTCTCTAATTAAGGGAGTATACAGCCAAAGCTCACTCTCTTCTCTCTGGCTTGGGACATGTGTGCTCTTACCTTATTGTGACCTTACTGTGGTCTTCCAGTATCTGAAGGGGGCCTGCAGGAAAGCTGGGGAAGGACTTTTTAGGGAGTCAGGAAGGGACAGGACTGGGGGGGATGGAGCAAAACTAGAAGTGGGTAGATTAAGATTGGATGTTAGGAAGAAATTCTTCCCTGTGAGGATGGTGAGAGCCTGCCACAGGTTGCCCAGGGAGGTGGTGGAAGCCTCATGCCTGGAGGTTTTTAAGGCCAGGCTTGATGAGGCTCTGAGAAATCTGATCGAGTGTGAGGTGTCCCTGCCCATGGCAGTGGGGTTGGAACTGGCTGATCCTTGGGGTCCCTTCCAACCCTGACAACTCTATGGTTCTATGATCTACCCCAGGTACCTAGCTTCTCATTGTAAGCCACTGTAGTTGGTAGAAATCAATTAGCAGCACTGCTAGCACCAGAGTATTTATGAAAAGTTGGGACACCAACCACCAGAGCTTAATCATCCCGTTGGAAATAATGAACCTTGACAGAGCTAGGGTTAAATACTTTAAAATTAGATCCTGCTGAAAGCTGAATCTTGTCACTTAGCAACGGCTGCATGGGATGCTGCAGTCACTCAGCAGATGCTCCTCTGGGGAGCTAACATTGCACTCACAGAAAGTGGGTTATGATTGGGTCAAGGTGACATCATGCTGCACAGTAGCATCAGTTTTCTTAAGGCAGCACAGAAAACAATGGCACTTAGGTTTTAATGCCCAGATTTGTGCAGCCACCTGGAAAAGGAAGGCAACTTCTTTCCTTTGGAAATGGCTCTGCTCTGCCTTCACCTTGTACCTGCCCCGTGGAAAGGCTTGCAAAGCCTGTGTGAAAAGCAGCAGGTGACTCCAGCCAGCATACCAGAGCTGATGGCAACAGGTGGGGTTTTAATCTTTTCCAATTACTCACAGCCAAAAGCAAAGCAAAATGCCTGTAATTTGTGGAGGTCTGGCTGTGCATTCCGAGCAGGGAAACCCCAACCAGCAGTTTGCAAAGCACACAGACAAAGCTTATGAAAGAGAATAAAATTGAGCTTGCTGAGCTAATTTTAGTGCTTAAAAGAACTGGAAACCTACTGGATCTTAGTGAGAAACCAAGATACCAGGTTATTTAAATAAGCTTTTGAGGCACAAAATCTATCCTACAAAGTGATGCTGAGTAAAGGTTGATACAGGTAGCTAGAGATACTGTGCTTTTTTCTGCCAAGTGAAAAGCTCATAGGTGCATCAGGTTGGTCTGATAGAGACCAAGATGCATTTCTAGGCACAGAAATAGCCAAGAGTTTCACAGCCCCTATGTCCTAGGTTTGAGCCATGAGCTGCCCAGGGCAAAAGGACAGAAAAGATATTTTACCCAGTCCCAAGGAGTGAAATAACAATGTGTGGTAGGTCACCCTACCAACTGAGCCACTGAAGCTGTCTCACAATGCTCCCCCTGGATTGGAAGTTTAAATGGAAACTCAGTTTACAAATATATACAAGAGACACTCAGGTGAAAGGAAATCATTCACAAATGAGGCTCAGCCCTTCACCTGTGCCTGCCAGGCCAAAACCTTCCAGAGCCTTACACAAACCTCCACCCCACTCAGCCTCAGCAGGCCCAGAGCAGCCAAGCTGCCCCATGCTAGATCCAGGCCTCCTGCAGGCTGCAACAGGCCCAGAGGTGTAGCTGGAAATTCACTGCCAGACAAGGCCAGGAGAAAGTCTCTCCCCAACAAAAAGTAACAGCACACATATGACAAGATGGAGAGGAGAGAGAGTGTTGGCTGCATACTCCCTTAAACAGAGAGATACAGGAAAATGCAATAGAGTACCAGATTACAATATCCTGGGACAACCTGCCCCTCCCCCTGGGACTCTCTAGCCGCTAAAAGACTTTTCTGTGTGGTTATACCAATTAACTCTTGATTTCCCTTAACCTACAACACCCTAGCATCTTTGGAGCAGGCACAGAAATGAGGTACTCAGTCCAGTCCAGGGTTGCTGTCCATTAAGGCTCGAGAAGTCAAGCTACTAGGGAGATGGAGATGATGGCAGCCAGGGCAAAACCAGCACTCAGCTGGACATGGCTGGTTTTAAGAAACTGGATCTCCTCCTGAGAATGTTTTTAAAAGCACAGAAAAGTACTTGGTTGAGGGACTCAAATGATGACAAGGGCAAATGTAGCATCTCCTGCTAGGATATGAGGCAAAGACACCTCTGATCTGCCCTGCTTTAAATGAAAACAACCCCAACCCTACATGAACAAATAAACCACCTCAAACCAAACCAAAACCAATCCCCAAGCAAAACAACAACAACAAAACCCAAGCCACCCCCCCCACACACCCAGTCCTGTAAATAACTGCAAAATGAGCAATACTATGATGATATGAAACATGTATCATGGGTGACAAATGCTCCTTTGTCCTTCACTTGGACCAGCTCCACCAAAAAGGAGTTCCTGGTGAGCATGATCTCTTCTGGTAATCTTCCTGAAGAGCCAGGATCAGGGTAGATCTCATTAAGTGAAGTTCCAGGTCATGAACTGCCAGCTTCTACTGACCAGGGCCTCGGTGTTTGGCAGGGATGAGAACAAAGACATGGATGTATCAGTTGCTAACAGGATTAGCTGAGGGTTTCCAGTTGGGGGAAGGCCATGACAAGCCTAGGATGTACCAGGAAGAGCAGTGCTGCAGAGCTGGGGAAATGGCAAGGCCAGCTTACAACAGGCACCAGCACTCCGAGAAGAGTGCCTGTAGTTCCCATTCATGTGCCAGCAGGCTGCATTTGAACTGCAACTGATGTACAGGAAATTGTTTCAGAAGAATGGTTTCCAACTGGAAACCAAATAATCTTGGGTTTGTTCAATATGTCAAGAGCCTAAGGAGAGAAGTAATTGCTTTTGTACTGATACAGCAGGAAAACAAACAGTCTGATGTTTAACAAAGAGCTGCTTAAACCAACACTGGCACAGGGTAGTCAATATTCTTACATTAGCTGTAAACCGTTCACAGCTGTAGAGAGCAGACAGCTTTCAGGAGAGCCTTCTGGAAGAAAAGGGAGGACAAGACACCCAACTGATCTGAAAGCTGAAAGTTCAAGCAGAGATGATAGCACTTGGCCTTCCCAGGTGCAAAAACCACTCTCCTGGGTAAAAACAGGGAAGAGAGTTTCCATGTGCAAATATGTTGGGAAATGTCATAGAATCACAGAACTGTCAGGGCTGGAAGGGACCTCAAGGCTCAGCCAGTTCCAACCCCCCTGCCATGGCCAGGGACACCTCACACTGCAGCAGGTTGCTCACAGCCACATCCAGCCTGGCTTTAAAAGCTTCCAGGGATGCAGCTTCCACCACCTCCCTGGGCAACCTGTGCCAGGCTCTCACCTCCCTCATGGGGAAGAACTTCTTCCTAACATCCAATCTGAATCTGCCCACTTCTAGTTTTGCTCCATTCCCCCTACTCCTACCACAAGAACATTGCTGGACTAATAAGCAGAGGTGATTTCCTCTACACCAAATGTTCACAGCTACACATATTTACTCATACTACTCAAACTAAGGACACTCAGAGATACCTGGAAGCTGAAAAGCTGTGAAAGTAGAACCATATTGTGTCAAATTGAAACAGCCTTCTCCCCCCGCCCCCCCCCCCCCCCCAAATATTAAAAAATCTAATCTATTAAGTACTTCCTCAACAAATGTCTTTAAAATACAGCTGGTGTAAGTGGGTAATTGCTTCACTTAATGCTTTATTTGGAGAGCTGAGGCTCCACACAGAGGGTAATTTCCAAGCAAAGTTGTAACAGAGGAAAACACTCTTGGGAAATTTAACAACAAACTTCAGGCTCTCTTAGCATAATATAGTGAATAAGAATTAGAAAGATATCATTAACATGTGATACAGAGCTGTGATTTTTGTCCAAACTAATTAGAGCAGTTGTTCTCTTATCAGTGTATTCAGCTGAACACCACAGCAAAGGTATTGATAGAGCACAAGCGTTCTGTAAATCACAAACAGATGACTCCTTCTGTTTAAACCCCTATTTTACACAGGAGGGCACAAAGGTATGCAGCAGTATTTCAGCAATCTGCCTGATGGAACAAGTTCTTCACTATGAGGGTGGTGGAACACTGGAACCCAGAGAGGTGGTGGAACACTGCAACCCAGACTGGTGGTCGAGGCCCTTCCCTGGAGACATTCAAGGTAAGGCTCAGCAAGGCCCTGGTCTAGTTGGGGGTGTCCCTGCTGACTGCAGGGAGGTCAGACTGGATGACCTTTGGAGGTCCCTTCCAGCCTGGACCACTCTATGATTCTATGACAAAACATTCATTGAGTTCCAGGCTGAAGGGTGACATCTCGGCCTCAGTAAGGTGCACTGTGGGCCTGCTGTGGATGAACCTGACCAAAAGCAAATCCCACTCCGGACTGACGGAGTGCTTTACAGCTGACATCCACATGCCTGCAACCCTCTTAACCAACCTACCATGAGCTGTATTTGGCTTTTCTCACTAGTCCAGTTCTGGAAGAGGTTGTGGTGGGAAGGTGAGGGCCCTCAGAGCACCACTGAGAGCAGCAGCCCAGGGCCTGCAGATAAAGAGAGAAGACAGCGCTTTCCGTTTGCAATGCTGGTTTATTTTAGAAAAGCCCCTTTTGATCATCTGACTGAAAAACGTGGGCAGAAAAGTCACAAATGTTATAAAACAAAGTTTATTCTGCAATATCTTTTTTTTTTTTTGTCATAATGAATTGCATCTCTTTGGTAAAAATAAACTTTATAAACATTTCAATTAACAGAGATTAGCATACAAAAAACTAAACTTCTGTAAATCGTCTGTAAAACAGGTCACAGGGCCGAAGACTGGAGGGGGAAGGAAGGGTTAGAATTGGTCACCTACTGGCAAAATCATTCTAAACAAACCCAAGGACATTGCTTATATGCTACATTAGAAACAAGCTAATGGGAACAGTTTCAAACCCAACTCTGGTTTCATTTGATCAGAAAGCATTCTTACAATTCACTTTTCAATAAATAATAGTTACAATGACTTGGCAATTATAAAAGGTTTTATATCACTATATGGCAGTAACACACCTTCCATTAGGCTTTTTTTTTTTTGCCTTTGTATTTTTTAGTTTGAAGAAATGTACATTTATAAAACAGACTTGATAATGGCACTGGCATTTAGGTGTGAAGGATGTGCTTTAAGAGATAATGGCAGGTGCAAGGTTTCACATGTTCTACCTCCTCAATCACTATTCTGACTGCACCACTGCTCAGGTGTATGAGCACAGTACTTTGCTTTAACCAAATCCTGCACTTCCTTTTTTCCCTCCAGCTGCAAACTCACACAACTTCCCATCAAACAGCTGGATTTTTCAAGGTGTTTGATGTGACTTTTGCCCCCCAAAAAGGCAGGAATTTACTCTTGCAATCTGAAAGGCCAAATACAGGTTGTTTGTAAGGTGTTCACATCAGACTTAGCCTGAAGCCTCCCTTGTAGGAGAATCTCATACACTGCAGTTAAAGATTGAATGTGGTTCAGTAATACTTTCCCTGCCAGAACACACAAGTTGACCATTGGCATGAACATTTTACATGTCACTAAAACCAACAAAAAAACCAAACCAGCCCCAAACCCAACAATCAAAATAACTTTTAATTATACTCCATTTATACTATGTACACCAGGGGTCTCTAACTGAGGTGGCAAACAAACCCTAGCCCTGCGCTAGGTAGGTAAGCGAAAGGAAGGGCAGCTCTTCTCCCACTACCAAGAGAGGTGCCCCCCACCTGAGCTGGCAGACTGTGCCTGCCCAAACATGCAGGCAGAGGCATGGGAAAACATGATGGGACAGGTCAGGGGCGCAGATCAGCTGCCTGCTCCTTCAGAAGGACAGAGGGATGACATCAAAGCAGGAAGAGCACGACTCTGCCACGCCATTCTGTGTCCCAGGGAAAGGCTACAACTGCACCCACAGTTCTTCCAGGTGAAAACCTGTAAGGATGTATGCAGCTTTCACTTCTGATGAGTATGGTTTTATTGCTTGTTGCATGTGGTATCTCAATGCATTGTTAGCATTCCAACCCCATCCCTTCAGAAACGCTGGAGGCATTATCACACCAGCTTCAGTGTTCAACAGCAGCACAGCCACACTCCTAAGCATTAAACCTCTCCATTTTTTTTCTGAGGCAAAAAAAAAATGTAATCCAGAATCAAACCAAACCAAACCAAACCATGGAGCTGACTGTGACTGACATTCTTCAGAATACTGGACCTTGGTCCAGCTTTCACTGGAAGCTACAGAAAAGCTGCAGCCACCTTCAAGTGGGAGGCAGGCAGCACCCCTCTTCAACAACATGCAATTGAAATCATGGCACTGAGCAAAGAAAACATCACAGACTGCTCACAGTCTGTGTAGCTGAATCCTCCTTTCCACACTGACACAAACTCTGCCCCTTTGCAGTTTTCCGTCAAGGTACAAGGTACAACTCATGAACACAAAACCCAAAGCAGTTCCACCCAAGCATTCACATCTCCACATTCCAAAATCCTAAGAAACCACTGTGCTGGTGGTTAATTGTCCTTCAAGAAGCAACTTTTGCCCTTATTATCCACCAGGAATACATCTGATGTCAGATCCAATTGGCTAATGCACCACTTGTGATATCCAGAAGACACAATGTCTGCACACATGCTGCCCTGTCGCGGGGGTAGGCTAACAGGCATTCACACAAAGCAGGGATAAAGCAAGAGTATTTTACTTCCCTTTCAAGAAAGGAAAATCATTCTTAAAACAAGTAATTGGAGCAACCAAACCACCCCACTTCCCCCCCCCAATCACTAGTGTTTGTGCTTTAAAAATAAAATAACAACAAAACCTTGGCTTTAAATTCCCAAACACAAAGAACCTCAACTATCTCAGGCCTGATCCAACAGCCATTGAGGCAGTGGGAGCACCACCATCGTCTTCAAGAGGCACTGGAACAGGCCCTCAGAGCAACAGACCTTCAGCAGCATGGCTGTGTTCATAGTTAAAGCAGACAGTTTATGGCAGTATTCATTAAGACTGGAAAAAACCCAACAATGACAACCTAACAGAACCCTAATACTGGTCTAAGAAAGGCCTCCAAATAGCCAGAACACCCCATGAGGGAAAAAAGGTTCAGTTTTGGCTGAATCCAGCACTGGTTTTCAACGACCCAAAGAGTGGACACACTGTTTTCCTAGGTGGCTCTGCTCCTAATTTTCAACCCTCTGGCCCAACAGGTGCTGGGAGCAAAGGCTTCCTGCCTTAGTGAAAACATGTATGGCACACAAGGCTTCAGCAACAGGGAAGATGACTTTTGATAGCTGCACACAACTCTGCAGCATACTTAAGGTATCATCATCCACGCAGCACCCTGACAAACCCACCCCAGCAGAACTGCTGACCCCCTTTTGAAACAGAGAATCAAAGAAGCCATCATCTACAGCAAGATGGAGGAAAAATGGTCACCATACCACTAAAAACACTGCAACATTTTTGGCTGAAGGATGCCTGGCAACTAGAAAGAGATTTTTGTTATTGCAAAAATGAAGAGTGAAGGAATTACTTCCCCCAAAACAGAGAGAGTTCCACCTGAGCTGCAATGTGCATCCAAAGGCTGAGGCGCAACCTTGGCAGTTGGATGCCCTGGATGTGGGAGGAGGCTGATAGGGCACGCAGCACAAGACACAGTGATGTGAGAAACAAAAAGGTAGGGACAGTGCATGTGACAAAACCAACCAGCACTGGGGGTGGGAAGGGGCAAAAACTCCAGTTCAGGGTTCACTAATCCAAAAGGAAGTTACTCTCTTTTGTCTCAGACTGGGGGAGTAAGACTCCTTGTCAGCAGGTGTCTGCCACCTAAAGCCTCCACCTGATCCACACTGTCACCACCATCAACTAGTTGAACCTTCCACCCCAAATGGGTGAAGGGGGAATCAGAAAGGCAGATGGTGCAGAATTATGCAGCTCCTATCTGCTCAACAGGACAACATCAAGTTTGGCCACATGGCAGCTTTCCCTGTCGGCTACATCCAAGGCCCATGTATGCATGTACACATCTGCATGAAAAGGACACATGCACTCCCCCTCCTCCCCCAAAACAAGACAGTTTGTCTTTAAGGTGAAAAAAACCCCAACACCTCTGATTTCCTTCAGGAATCCGACCTGCAGAGAGCAGATTTGGGGAAATGAGAGAAAAGATGGCAAAAAGGAAAGCCTGTGGGTGGTACCCACCTCAGCTACCTCTTAGCCTCAGCACCTCCGCTGAAAGCTGCTCCTGGAGTGCTACAAGCTTTCAGTTACTGCCCAAGGCAGGCTGAAAACTGCAGCCACTTGGAGTTACTTCACCAGTGTTTCCACCCAGACCTGTTCTCTGGAGAGCAAAGAGAGGACCTGAAGCAAGAACCTTTGTTGGTTTTTTTTCCTGCCCCCTCCATATTTTTTTTTCTTCCTTTCCTCCTCTTTTTGGCAATCCTTTAGATGGAAGTGAGAGCCTTCAAGGCAAGGCAAAATGCACTTCTACAGGTGGGACCAGCAGAGATGTAGGTACCACCCACAGTGTGCATCTGAACAAACATCTTTCTGGGGGAGGGAGGAAAAGCAAATTAAGAAAAGAAAAATCAACTGCTGAAAAGGAGAAAAAAACTCCCAAAAGGAAGTGAGCCTTAAGCAGTAACATTTTGGAGAAGACTGAATTATGAATTACTCTTTTTTTTTTTTCCTTTTTCTCTTATTTTTTTTTTCTTTCAGGCAGTGATTGAAAAAATAAATGGCTAAATTCTAGTCAGTGCCCCCCAAACAGAAAACCAAACCAAAGAAAGAGAAAGCAAGCAATGAGTCCTCTTATGGCTTTGATCTCCCCCTTGTGAAGGGTAAAAAAGTAGAAGAAGTATTGCCACAATTAAAAAAAATAGCTGTGTATATCCAACACTGACAGACATCCTATTTTTTCCTCTGCTTGTGACAGTGGCTCTTGGCAGTACATATTAAGGAACTCAAGCACGTTTGGATGCCAGCAAGGTGCAGCAGAGACCCTGCCGCTTCTTTCAACTCCTCGTCAATTTCTTGACATAGCTCCTTGAGTGCTTTGCTGCTGGGCTGACTTTCCTTAGAGGTATCTCCACGAGGTTGTGATGCATAGCCACTGTCTCCCAGAGGATCGTCTTCGTAGTCAACATCTGTATCCACCTCACTGTGGAAGCCTTCGCTGCCGTCGCTGCCATCGTGGCTGCTCTTGGAGATGAACTCGTACACCTCGTCGAGGGAGGACAAGGAAGACATGCTGGAGCGGGAGGCACAGCGCTGGGAGCCCAGGCTGCTGGCACTGTAGTTGTGATCCTCCTTGGGGTCGATGTTGATGGCCATAGGATCATTCTCCTGCAGATTCATGGAGCTGGGAGGGTTGAACGCGCTGCCGTAACTCCTCTTCTTAGGCGTCTTCAGAGGCTGAGGTTTCTCACCTATTAGAACAAAATAAACAGCCCCAAGGTTTGTCAGTGAGCAAACAGTCCAATGGGATCAGCTGCAAAACAAGCACACTGTGGCTGGCTGGCTGCAAAGTAAGCTGAAGGTAAGCATTTAAGAGTCATAAGCATAGAAACATAGAAATGGGCTGGGCCAGAAGGAACCTTCAAAGGTCAGTAAGTTTGCTGATGATACCAAACTGGGAGGCTTGGCTGATACACCTGAAGGCTGTGTGGCCATCCAGTGAGACTTGGACAGACTGGGGACCTGGGCAGAGAGGAACCTAATGAGGCTCAAAAAGGGTAAGTGCAGAGCTCTTCATCTGGGAAGGAATAGTCCTGCAGTAGTACAGGTTAGGAGGTGATCTGCTAGAGAGCAGCCCTGTGGAGAAGGAGCTGGGAGCCCTGGTGGACAACAAGTTATCCATGGGACAGCAATGTGCCTTGGGGGCCAAGAAGGCCAAGGGGATCCTGGGGTGCATTAAGAGCAGTGTGTCCAGCAGATCAAGAGAGGTTCTTCTCCCCCACTCTTCTGCCTTGGTAAGGCCAAACCTAGAGTATTGCTTCCTGTTTTGGGCTCCCCAGTTCAAGAGGGACATTACTGCTCTCTACAACTACCTGAAAGGAGGCTGTAGCCAGGTGGGGATTGGTCTCTTCTCCCAGGCAAGCAGCACCAGAACAAGAGGACACAGTCTCAAGCTGTGCCAGGGGAAGTTTAGGGTGGAGGTGAGGAGAAAGTTCTTCCCAAAAAAGTAATTGGCCACTGGGATGTGCTGCCCAGGGAGGTGGTGGAGTCACTGTCCCTGGAGGTGTTCAAGAAAGGATTGGATGTGGCACTGGGAGCCATGGTTTAGCAGTCAGGAGCTGCTGGGTTACAGGCTGGACTTGATGATCTCTGAGGTATTTTCCAACCTGGTTGATTCTATGATTTAAAAATCTCCAAAACACAGTGGCTGGGACGAGAGAGAGAACCTGTTAGATGGGAAGAGCCCTCTGGGCTTTGTCCAGAGGAGGGTACAGGGGGGTCTGCAGAGGTGGCTCTTGGTGTAGTTGTATGTGTATGTATGTTTGTAGATGTTAATTACCTTTCCCTACTTTTGTAAATAATCATTGAACTTCCACATCCTGTGCAGTGTGGCAATTTACTCCTTGGGGTAAACTCCACATTGGAACACGGTGCAAAACCAAACCACCACACCAGACCATACTGCCTTCCTGAAACCTCGGGGAGGAAACATTTAGCTACTGGGTAGAGAAGAAAAAGCAGAGGAAAATGGCTTAATGCTTACAGCTCAGCATCCCTTGTTGGATGGAAGTGTTTAACAGCATCATTGCAGTAGCAGCATCGATATCAGATTCTGTGAAGGAGAGACAGCAAAACATTAGATCTCAGTTGAGAGATGTGACAACAGTAAGTCCCTAGAAGCCATGAAGACTATCTGTATGTATTGGCCTAAAAGAAAGAGCAGGGGGGGAAAATTACAGGTGTGGATTCAGACAGTGTGCCTCTTACACAGTGCAGCAGTTACAGAGCAGTCTCCTGTCTTAACCATGCTATTCAAAACCTGCATTCTCACACTGATGCCAAGCAACAGTGACCTTATTTAGACATCCATATGAGGCTGCTGTTGCTATACTTACCAACAAATGGCTTTTGTTTGGACCAGCTGAGAGAGAGATTATGCAGTAGAACCACAGAGCTGTTGAGGCTGGAGGAGACCTTTGACATCGAGTCCAACCACTTGGCTAGAGCTCACTATCCCACCATCCACATCCACACATCTTTTAAAGACCTCCAGGAATGGTGACTCCACCACCTCCCTAGGCAGCCTGTTCCAATGCTTTATAATCCATTTCCTCTTGTCCTGTCACTTGTTCTATGTGAGAAGAGACCAACCCTGACCTTGCTCCACCTCCTCTGAAGTAGCTGTAGGAGTGCGAGCTCTCCCCTCAGTCTCCTCTTCTGAAGACTAAACAACCCCAGGTCCCTCAGCTGTTCCTCATGAGACTTATGTTCAAGACCTTCCACCAGCTCAGTTGCTCTTCTTTGGACAAACTCCAGCACTTCAATGTCCTTCCTGCAGTGAGAGGCCCAAACCTGAAGCCAGTACTCAAGGCATGGCCTCACCAGTGCCAAGTAGAGGGGAACAATCACATCCCTAAAACTGCTGGCCACATTATTCCAGATACAGCCAGGATGTGATTAGCCTTCTTGACCACCTGAGTACGCTGCTGGCCAATATTCAGCCAGCTGTTGATCAGTACCCTCAGGTCCTCCTCCATGCAGCAAAGCATCTCAGAAACTCCATGTCCTGCTTACGTGCCTATGCAAGCTTGAGAGCGAGTGTGCCTGTTAGCACAGCACCAGCTCAACACACCTCTGCTCCAGCAGGGCTTCTCCATGCACAATCAAGTGGAAGAAATGGAGAAGACAAGGGAGGAAAGGGCACAGAACTGCTCCAGCTAGAAAGCACAGGGATCTAAATAATAAATAGGTACTTCAGAAGCTTTAGGTGACTGCAGTGCCTTCAGCTGTGGTGACAAGCACTGCTGTGAAACACCAGAGCAGACTGCTGACACCTCAAAAAGGGCACAGAAATGACCAAGAGTGACATTTCTAACCAGAGAGAGGTGAAAAGGAAAAAGCAGCATGCCCTTCCCCACTCATTTCAGGACACACTCATGAACTTTAAAGGAAAAAAAGAGGCAATTCAAGGTTTGCTTTTGCTCACTTCAGCTAGGGATGAAGAAGACTCCTTACACAGGAGAGAAATCACAGAATTGTCAGGGTTGGAAGGGACCTCAAGGAGCAGCCAGTTCCAACCCCCCTGCCATGGGCAGGGACACTCTGCACTGACCAGGCTGCTCAAAGCCTCATCCAGCCTAGCCTTAACACTCCCAGGGATGAGGCACCCACAATTTCTCTGGGCAACCTGTTCCAGTGTCTCACCACCCTCACAGTAAATGTCCAACCTAAACCTACCCTGCTGTAGTTTAAAAACCCTGTCCCTTGTCCTATCACCACAGTCTCTCCCCAGCTTTCCTGGAGCTCCCTTCAGGTACTGGAAGGCTGCTATAAGGTCTCCCCAGAACCTTCTCTTCTCTAGGTTCTGAGCCCCAACTCCCTTTTGAAAGAGCTTTGACAACACTCCTCTACAACAAATTAACACATGCCCACTTCTTCCTGCAATCAGCCCTTCAACAAGGGGACACAAGTCTCTTCAAAAGAAGGACTTGGACAAGCTCAAGCCTTTAGAGATTAAGCTTTGGTAGTCAATTAGGACATTCTGAAAAGTACCTATGGGAAATGATCTCTGCTCAGCAGCTGTTGCTGCTTTTGTTTGCATCTGACTGTCACTGCAAACCAGATTATCTCCATCTTCAAGTCACTTTCTTTAGAACAGAAAAAACCAGAAGAGAAATCTGAAGAATGTATATTTGGCTAACTGTCCCTCCTCAAGGCAAGCAAAAGTAGCACACTGCCTGCTCACATCCAGCTTGTCATCCATCAACACCCCCAACTCCTTTTCCACAGGGCTGCCTTCTATCACCTCATCCCCCAGCCTGTATTGATAGTGAGGACTGTTCCAGCCCAGGTGCAGAACCCCAGTGCCCATACAACAAGCATGCGTTCTGCTACATCAGGTTTATTCATCATCTAGCAGAGCCTTCAAAGCAGGTCCCACACACACCATCAGCTGGGCTTCAGCACACGCCTGTAGCACAAAACCAGGAGAGCAGAGTGAAAGGAAGTTGTTTACCTTTGAAGGATCGGTGGTGATTCTGCTGGAGAACTGAAGTTAGGTAGTGAGGGGATGCTGACCTGCTGAAAAGAAATTCAAAAGCTCAAAGCCAAGATTTAATTAGGCAAATGATCTGTGCAAAGCATAGCAGACAGCACTATGGTAAACCCAAACCCAACCCAAGCAGCCCAGTTTGGTGGGCAACCAATTTCTGTTGTCCTCAGTAGGTGGCCTGACAGATTGGTTTGGCTGTTTATAGGATCACAGAATCATTTCAGTTGGGAAAAACCTTGAAGATCATTGCATCCAACCATTCCCTAACTCTGCCAAATCTGATGCTAAGCCACGTCCCCAGGCACCACATCTCTGCCTCTTTTATCCACACAGAGCTTTCTTAGAGCAAATTAATGCTTAGTATTGCTTAAGACAAGGTATTTGCAAGATGAGGGTCCTGGCCATCCCCAGATCCAAAGGGTAGGACACATGTAGTGATAGAAAGAGAATGCAGCTAGGGGCCTTGCACTTGCTGCCTGAGCTGTGCAGAAATAAAGCACAGCAGTGATGCCAATCATCTGCAATACAAATGTCAGTGTAAGGAGGCACAGATTACAGGTTTGGAAAAAGCTTCTGCTCCAAGTAACACCTTACCTTTTATTCTAAAACCCTGCTGAATGATAGGTGGATTCCCTGAAAACACACTGTAGAGTAATTGTGCACACTAGCCCTCCCACAGGAAAATTCAGAGACTCTGGCAGTCAAAAAGGAAAGGCCTCAGCCCTGGAGCTTTCTAAGGCCAGGCTGGAAGTGGCTCTGAGCAACCTGATCTGGTGTGAGGGGTCCCTGCCCACGGCAGGGGGCTTGGAACTAGATGATGGCATCATGATCCTTGAGGTCCCTACCAAGCCTAACAATTCTGTTACTGGGGGTGCTGATGGATGAGAAGCTCAACGTGAGCCAGCAGTGTGCACTTGCAGCCCAGAAAGCCAACCAGAGCCTGGGCTGCAGCAAGAGAAGTGTGGCCAGCAGGTCGAGAGAGGTGATTCTCCCCCTCTGCTCAGCTCTGGGGAGACCCCACCTGGAGTCCTGCATCCAGTTCTGGAGCCCCTATTACAGGAAGGATCTGGACATGCTGGAATGTGTCCAGAGAAGGGCCACAAGGATGAGCAGAGGGCTGGAGCTGCTCTGCTGTGGAGACAGACTGAGAGAGTTGGGGTTGCTCAGTCTGGAGAAGAGAAGGCCTTGAGGAGACCTAATTGTGGCCTTCCAGTATCTGAAGGGGGCTACAGGAAAGCAGGTGAGGAGTAGGGGCAACAGAGCAGCCCAGGACACAATTGGCTTTCTTGGGGCTGCAAGAAGCTCTTCAAAAACTATTTAGAAGGAAGACTGCCTGAGCCAGCCTCTTGTCCCAGCCACCCCTCACACTGCAATGCTTGGATCACTGGACTGATCTTAAAGAGCTTGGCAATTCCAAAAGCTTAGCTGGCAAGCAGCTCTGAGTGACCTGCTCTAGGCTGAGTCTGTTTTGATCTTCTGTGCTCCAGCTGGACAGTGAGCATATCTAGAGGTGCCTTCCCATCTTTGCTCTTCTCTGCATTTTGAAGTTTGACCCATGTTAACACAGACAGGGTGTTACCACAGCTTTAAAAGGGCCAAACCTTCACTTGAGTTGCACCACAAAACAGGAGTCCATGCCCCCACTTAGAAACATCAAAGCCTGTACAGACATTACCATCTAATGTCCAATTAGCAGTAGTTTCAGTCAGCTGTTCCCATAAACCAAGGCCTGACCACACCACCAGCCAGCTCCCACTTCCCAGTTTGATTCAGGGTTATTCTGGTAATGCTCCTGCTCCAGCAGAGAGCTGCAAAAAGAGGACACTTCTGCATCCAGCAGCTCAACAAGGCTGGAAGGCCAGAGACCACTGTTAACATCTTGTGCTTTAGAAGCCCAACTGGAAGAGCTCATGCCATGCAAATCTTCAGCTGCTCCTGAGGCTCTCACAGGGGTGCCAGCTCCCAGCCTGACTGTCCCACTGGACACTTAATGTCTGCTCCGTGCTACCAGTTTCACATTCTGCTCCAGTAACCCCAGTGCCTCCTGTTTGTTAAGGCAACTCCTCACAGCAAATGCAAGGCATAGGGCAAGGTACAGAGACCTTCATTATCTCTTATCTCACTCAAATTCTTTGCTGAAACAGATAACCTGGCCACGTGCCTACCTGGGAACTGAAGTCACCAACGGCAGTGCATCCACTGCCCCTCTCCACTCCATCCTACCTCTACCTCTGAGGTAGACTCAGCTGCCATTCCTCTTCCTCTGCTGAGAATGCATCACTTTGACCTCAAATTCTCCAAAAGTGGTCACCTCATCTTAAAATGTGTCAGAAGAGGAAGCTCTGACTTCAGAAGTCAGTCTAAAACTACCACAATGACCCACCTCAGAGGATGTTTATGGTAAAGGTTGTTCTTCCCATCCCTGCAGAAAAAGAGTTCTCCTCTGAGACCAGCCTAAGCACGTCAGGCTGTAGAAAAGCTGCTTTTGACAACAGCATGGAAGGTGTCTGTTTTCTCTCTAGACAAGTGACTACATGAGAAGACAGCCTTCTAAGCTAGCAGCACCAGGCTCCTATGAGGACAGACAGAGAGTTGGGGCTATTCAGTCTGGAGAAGAGAAGGAGAGACCTAATTGTGGCCTCCCAGTATCTGAAGGGGGCCTGTGAGAAAGCTGGGGAGGGACTTTTTGGAGTGTCAGGTAATGACAGGACTAGGGGGAATGGAACAAAACTACAAGTGGGTAGATTCAGATTGGATGTCGGGAAGAAGTTCTTCACTATGAGGATGATGAGAGCCTGGCACAGGCTGCCCAGGGAGGTGGTAGAAGCCTCACCCCTGGAGGTTTTTAAGGCTGGATGTGACTCTGAGCAACCTGCTGCAGTGTGAGGTGTCCCTGTCAGTGGCAGGGGGGTTGGAGCTGGATGATCCTTGAGGTCCTTTCCAACCCTAACAATTCTATGATTCTATGATCCTAGATGAGGAAAGAGGATTTGCTCCAGTGCCTGGGCATGCCTACCCTCCAGAGAAATGGGTCTCACCAGCCAGCACTCAGCACAGCCCCAACCTCCTCCTTTTAAACTCTTCCACATGTATAACGATGACTCGGACACAAATCCCAGATCTGCTCCCTGCGAAGCCTGAGCTCATGACATCTCCCCACCTCATCTATAGTCACTCTCACCTAAGAGCCACTCAAATTCTTCTCGTAGGTGGCAGCCAGTAGCCAACACATCAACATCTGCATGGCCATCTCCTCTGCTGGGTGGAGTAACAGACCCACCCCCCAGCCCGATGGCAGGGTTCGCCTACCTCGGTGGTGACGCCGGCGGAGTGTACAAGGCAAGTGCTGAGGGAGAAGGCTGCTTCTTCAGTGCTTGGACAAGATTAGGTTTGTATTCTGGGTCAACACACCACAGAGACCCTTTTCCATTCACCTGCAGGAAAGAAGTACTGCAAATTAGAGATCCCAGAGGCCAAGCTGTAAGAGCCATTTCTGAATGCGTACTCCCAAGATGCAGCGCAGGGCACAGGTACCCACCACTGGACAGCTGATGTGCAGCATCCTCAGGCTGCTTCATTGCCTGCATGGAAAGCACATGCTCCAAACCTGACTGTATAGACCCAAGACCTTCATTATATGGTGTGGAAACATCTGTCTTGCAGCTTGGGATAGCATCCCCTGGGAATGTGCTGCCCAGGGAGGTGGTGGAGTCACCATCACTGGAGGTGTTGAGGAAGAGACTGGACAGGGTGCTTGGTGCCATGGTTTAGTTGATTAGATGGTGTTGGGTGAGAGGTTGGACTCAATCTCAGATGTCTTTCCCTAGCTGGTTAATTCTATTCTATCAAGCAGTTTATTTTGAATTGAACAGCCATGGTGGCTGGCAGGATGATTTAACTGGCTAGGTACTAGCCAGGACTGTCCTCTCAGCTGGCTCCATTCAGTACCTCAGTGACAAACTACTAGTACCTTTCCATCTGCTTCTCATGAACCCAGACCCTTCCCCCCACATCCCAAACCCTGCCCAACTCTGCCTTTTTCTCCCCTCCTTTTGGTAGCTTAGAGGCTATTGCCCTCAGGGAGCAGCCAGGAACTCATCTGAACAGCAAAGCACTGCTTTACACTGTTCTATCTGCTACTTTAGGCAAGCACTTCCACTTGTCACCTAATTCAGTTCATCTGGGGCCTGCAGGCAGAATGGGTTAGGTTCCTCTTTTTCATCAGCATGCTGCCCTGACAACATCACACAGGGACTTTGGATAGCTATGACAACAGCAAGCTGAACTGGAACACACCCTGAAGCCATACACACACTCACAAGAGGCAATAAAGAGGGTGACTTCTTCAGGTAGTTAAGGCTGGGTCAGGTGTGATGTGGAATCAGGCTTCCACCCACCATTGTCTGTACAGAAGCAGACACTGAACCAAAGAGACCATGCCCACGGGACTGCTCAATTTGCTTGGCATCTGCTGCTCAACAAAGGCACAGGGCTGGAGTTAAGTGTTACACCTTAGGAGAAAGCCATGCACTACTGGAACTGAAGATCCCACAGCACAGAGCTACCTTCAGCCTTAAAATAAACCAGTGGTCTAACCACAGCAACAAAGAACCCAGACTGTGGCATTTCTCCAAGCAAACAGCAAGCCTAAGATGATTCAGTTTTGGGGCCCTCACTACAGGAAAGACACTGAGCTGCTGGAGAGTACCCAAAGAAGGACAGTGAAGCTGAAGGGCATGGAGAACAGATCTTGTGAGGAGCAGCTGAGGGAACTGGGGTTGTTTAGTCTGGAAAAGAGAAGGCTGAGGGCAGACCTTGCTCTCTACAACTACCTGAAGGGAGGCTGCAGTGGGGTGGGGGTTGGGTATTAGGGACAATGTCTTTGCTGCAAGAGTGGTCAGGCATTGAACAGGCTGCCCAGGGAGGTGGTGGAGTCACCATCCTTGGGGGTGTTCAAAAACCATGTGGAGGTGGCACTTTGGGACAGGGTTTAATGGCCACAGTGGTGTTAGGCTGATGGTTGGACTCAATGCTCTTAGAGGCCTTTGCAATGGAAACAGTTCTGTGATTCCAGGATGTGAAATGCTAAACTGCCTTCAGAACCACAGAACATTAGAGGGAAAGGACCTCAAAAGCTCGAGTCCAAGCCCCCTGCCAAAGCAGGGTCACCTAGGGTAGTCTGCAAGCTTCCTTTGAAGGTTCCTACTTCACATCAACAGTGGGGAGGCTGCTGCTGTGCTCACTCAGGTGTGGGGTAACACCCCTCTACCAATCTAATGGAAAAGCAGAGGTGTTGAGATGTTCAGTCCTTCCAGCACAAGGCAGTCCTTCCTGATGCCAGCTCAGCTCCAGCCAGAGGCTGCCAGGCATGCCAGGCCCTGCATGCACTTCTGACACAAAGCCTGCTGCCACTTCAGCTGACCTCTGAGCATATGGGTCTGGGATTTGTTTGTTGACTTTTGCTATGTGGTTTGTCAGTTTACTGAAGTCAGAGCCAGCTCTTTCCAGGAATGGGAAGGGAAATAAGGAGGAAGTAAATCAGTGGCAACTGCCACACAGGTCAGAAGACAGAATGTGTACAGACAAAAGTGTCCTTTAGGAAGCTGTGGTGGGTTGAAGCTGCCCCCCAACATAAGATTGCCAGCCCAGCCCAGCTGCAAAGCAACTGAAGCTGTGTTTACAAGCCAAACTGCAATCGAAAAGATGAAGTGCAATGCACATGTGCAAACCAGACAGCATTTACATATGGGTACCGTTTATAAACAACCCAAGAACCCCCCTGGACAAACCAGGGAGCTACCAACAGCTTCCCCTGCCCCGCTCCCTCCCCTCCCCCCTGTACACGGGTGTGGTAGTTTCAGCCTGAGCCCAGAAAATTGTCACAGACCTTGAAGTAGCAGAATGTAAACAAATCACCACTGGGTGTGAAAAGGAAAACGATGATAAGCTCTAACTAATCCCACTGGACCCGGAGCAAACTCAGGCTAGTAAGGTAAACCAACTTTGTCTCTTTTTGCTTCCTCTGCTCTGGCTGGGGCTTCTGGCTCTGCTGTCCTTGGCTGTGTTCTTTGTTGTGGCTAACAAACAACTCTCTGCTCTTTCTCTTGTCCCTTGTGTACAGAGGAGAAGAGAGAAGGGGGCAGGGGGTGGGGAAGCTATTGCTAGCTCCCTGGTTTTGTATTGCATATGACTTTTGTACTGTTGTACGCAGTTATGAATAATACTTCCATTTAAACTTCTCATCCTTTCCCATCTGGTGTGGAGTGTTGTTCTTTAACTCCTTTGAGAAGGATTAAAGAGCATCTGTCTCGCTCCTCAAACCCAAGATGAGAAGATTCAGCAAAAAGAAGCCCCAACAAATGAAAAGGCACCTAAGAGAGACCTGACATTTCAGTCTGATCATTGCAGGCTGACAAGATTCTAAGCAGCAACAGGGTCCTTTGCAGTAGAACGTTAGTCAGCTTTACAAATGTTGCACCACAGCCAGCTCCACCCAGGTCAGCAGTGAATAACAAACCCAAGTGACTTCTGCCATCCCCTGACCTGCCAGAAGTGGCATTTCCAAACCATCTCCAGCTGCAAATAAAGTGTTAAGAGGACATGGAGAGGGGAAAAACCAAACCAACCAACCACCCACAACACAAAGAAGCTAACAAAACCCTTGAGAAGGGCAAAATGAAACCCAACAAAACCAAACCCCTTGGTAACAGTAAGACCCTTCTCCATTGCCCCCCTGAATTTCCAAGTTCACAGAATCAACCAGGTTGGAAAAGACCTGAGAGATCATCATGTCCAAGCTATTACCTAATGCCTAACACCTCCTGACAACTAAACCGTGGCTCCAAGTGCCACATCAAAGCCTGTTCTGAACACCTCCAGGGATGGTGACTCCACCACCTCCCTGGGCAGCACATTCCAGTGGCCAATTACTCTCTCTGGGAAGAACTTTCTCCTCACCTGGAAACTAAACTTCCCCTGGCACAGCTTGAGACTGTGTCCTCTTGTTCTGGTGCTACTTGCCTGGGAGAAGAGACCAACCCCCACCTGGCTACAACCTCCCTTCAGGTAGTTGTTGAGAGCAATAAGGTCTCCCCTGAGCCTCCTCTTCTCCAGGCTAAAGAACCCCAGCTCCCTCAGGCTCTCCTCACAGGGCTGTGCTCAAGGTCTCTGAGGTTGAGCCACTCCCCCCTCACCTTGCCATGGCTTCTCTCCACCTTCCGGAAGCACTTGTTCAAGGACAGGTTGTGCCGGACCGAGTTCTTCCAGCCGGTGGGTGCTGTGGCGAAGTAGGGGAAGCGCTCCAGGATCCAGCTGTAGATCTCTTTGACAGGCAGGCTCTTGTTGGGGGAGTGCTCGATGGCCATGTAGATGAGCAGGCTGAAGGAGTAGGGGGGTTTGGAAGTGGAGCACTTCTTTTCGGGGTTTGGATAGCAGGAGGGCGCGAAGGAGGGCACGCTGTCGCCCTCGATGTCGTACAAGGGGCTGACGATGGGCAGCCCCTCGCTGCCCAGGCTGAAGTTGGTTAGCAGGTTAGTGCTTTCGTGCAGCCAGTTCAAATTGGTCAGCTCGTCGTCCGCCGAATCTCTGCCCACCACGGTGGCCTTCGGCCTGCCGGCGTCGCCGGCGTCGGGCAAGCTTCCCATCCCATGGCACTGCCGTAGTCCTGCAGCCTTCCCTGCTCCCGGCGTTTCTGCCTTCTTGTCCGGAGTCATTCCAGTGACTGGACCCATTTAGAGTTACTGCTCTGCAACACAGAACACGCTCACAAATCAGTGCCAGCCTTGGGAATGGGGTGCAGCGGCAGGGCACCCCGCCACGGGGCTGCACCGTCCCCACCACAGGGCTGTACCCATCCCCGCCACGGGGCTGCACCGTCCCCGCCACGGGGCTGCACCGTCCCCGCCACGGGGCTGTACCGTCCCCACCACAGGGCTGTACCCATCCCCGCCACGGGGCTGTACCCATCCCCGCCACGGGGCTGTACCCATCCCCGCCACGGGGCTGCACCGTCCCCACCACAGGGCTGTACCCATCCCCACCACGGCGCTGCACCGTCCCCACCACAGGGCTGTACCCATCCCCACCCTCTGCAGGAATGCTGTAGTCACCGATGGGAGCCAGGGTCCAACACAAACCCACAGCAACCATAGAACTGCTTTGCTCTGAAAAGCCCTCTGAGGTTGAGGGCCCATCCCCTCGAGATATCATCAAGTTCAACCATTCACCCTATGCCACCATGGCCATTAAACCATGTCCCACAGTGCCATGTCCACGCACTTCTGGAACACCTCCAAGGACAGCAGCTCCATCACCTCCCTGGGCAGCCTGTTCCAATGCCTGACCTTTTTCCAGATATCCAAACTAAATCTCCCCTGGCACAACTTGGAAGCCATTTCCTCTCCTTCTCATGAGTGTGTGTTATATGGTTATAAACCCTTTGTTAAGAGGACACAGAGAAGGGAAAAACAACCAACCAACCAACCTTTATAACCTTTTATGGTTAGAAACCAAAGGACTTATGGCAATGAATCAGGCAATCATCTGCACTGGAAGGGACCTCCAAAGGTCATCTCGTGCAGACCCCTCTGCAGTCAGCAGGGACATCCTCAAGCAGATCAGGCTGCCCAGAGCCCTGTCGAGCCTCACCTTCAATATTCCAAGGAATGAGGCCTCCATTACCTCCCTGGGCAGGGAGGACAGGAGCAGTGTGCACAATGGATGTGTGATGCAGTGACACAGAAATGCCACAGGGTACATTTGTCTTGTGCTCCCCAGCAGGAGGCAGAGCCCTGCCACTCCCAGCCTGCTGCCAGGTGTGGGATGCAGAATTTCAGCCTTCTCCTGCAAACACATTGGGTTTCTCACCAGCAATTTTTTTCTCCTCCCTTCATCTGCTGATATGCTTTTGCACCAGCTACTGCAAGGCTGTTTTGACGGTACCACCTGCACCTATGCTTACCAGAACTAGTGCTGGAAACCAGCCCCACCATTTTCTGTTGCAGTGCAGGGCTGGGCATTATTAAACTACCAGGCTCAGTAGCTAAAAAAATTAAAAGCAATGCAAATGACTCCAATAGCTGCTCAAAAATAGCTTTGCTCTCTCTACAATTTATTTCTCCCTCAAGCCATCAGAGCAGATTTCTATTGGCAGCCAGGGATTGGTAGCTTTAAACACAGCAATATCTGCATATGCTTGTGTCAGTTTTTCAGTCCTTCTTTTAGTCAAAAACACCCCAAACAAACAAAGAGCTGGTGGTAACACCCACAGAGTGAGACAAACCCCAGTGCTGCTGCAGTGGAGTTGCACCCTCTTCCTTCCAAGGAGTAACAATGAGTAACTTTACCTCCCCCTTCAGCACCTCTTCAGGCAGCTACGTAGCAGCTTGCACCTCCCAGATGTGCATTAGTCATTTCAGCACTCGGTTCATAGGGTCATAGAATGGTTTAGGCTGGAAGGGACCTTGAAGATCATCCCTGCCATGGACAGAGACACCTTCCACTAGGGCAGGGTGCTCAAGGTCTCATCCAACCTGGCCTTGAACACCTCCAGGGAGGGGGCATCCACAACCACACTGGGCAACCTGTTCTAGTGTCTCACCACCCCCACTGTAAAGTACTAATACCCAGTCTAAGCCTTCCCTCCTCAAGCTTCAATCCATTCCCTTTTGTCCTATTGCTACAAGCTGCTGTAACAACGCTGCTCCCAGCTTCCCAGTTCATGTTGCACAGAACAGCTCTTTGCAGATCTTCAGTCAGCAAGGTAACTCAAGAACATGCTCATGCAGTTTCAGGTCACTGTATTTATTCCTTTGATAGAGTGAGGCAATGAAGTCTGGTTTACAGCACAGATATCACAGGCTCACAGGATGTTAGGGGTTGGAAGGGACCTTCAAAGATCATCAAGCTCAGCCCCCCTGCCAGAGCAGGACCATAGAATCCAGCACAGGTCACAAAGGAACACATCCAGATGGGGCTGGAAAGGCTCCAGAGAAGGAGACTCCACAACCTCTCTGGGCAGCCTGCTCCAGGGCTCTGTGACCCTCACAGTGAAGAAGTTCCTCCTCACATTGAGCTGCAACCTCCTGTGCTGGAGTTTATATCCATTGCCCCTTGTCCTGTCCCAGGGTGCAAGTGAGCAGAGCCTGTCCCCTCCCTCCTGACCCCCAGCCCTCAGATATTGATAACCATTTATTAAACCCCCTCTCAGTCTTCTCCTCTCCAGACAAATCAGCTTCACATCTCTCAGCCTCTCCTCACAGGGCAGTGCTCCAGTCCCTCAATCAACCTGACTCTCTCCAGCAGATCTCTGTCCCCCTTGAACTGGGGAGCCCCAAACTGGATGCAGTATTGCAGGTGTGGCCTCACCAGGGCAGAGCAGAGGGGGAAGAGAACCTTCCTCTGCACACACTGCTCTTAATGCACCCCAGGATCCCCTTGGCCTTCTTGGCCCCCAGGGCACATTGCTGTCCCATGGATAACTTGTTGTCCACCAGGACCCCCAGCTCCTTCTCCACAGGGCTGCTCTCCTGCAGATCACCTTCTCACCTATGCCCTGGGCATGCTCACAGTCTCCTCCAAAACACAGAGGGAAGAAAAGTATCTTTAAATGATTCCACCTGCAGGTAGCAAGCAGGTAGGCTCCGTGGTGTGCTGTTTGTGTTGGCATGCCATTATGTGTTAGCAGAGAATCATTAGAGTAATTAATACCCTACTTAATGCTATTTGCAGGCAATACACTTACAGTAAATAAACACAGGCTACTGCCCCATTTCTCTTAGTACATGCACTACCAAAATCCACGTCTCCTACTGCCTTCCCAGTGCCTAGCTCACCACCTCACACATCTCTGACATGAGCACATCAGCAGAAATTGATTTCCCCCCCCAGAAAGCTATAAAGGCCATTATTAAACTATTATAATCCAATAAATAAGAGAAAGAATACAATCACAGCTCCACAGCCAGAGCAGCTTTCAGTGGGTATTCTCCAGTGGTCTAAAACTAAAGACTGCATTAAGGATAATTGGAATATAGAAGCAGCAGACCTGTGGAGCAGGACAAGTCATTGGAATGGTAATGCTGGCCTCCATTGTGATGGCAGTGACAGGGACATCAAGGACCACTGTCAAGGATTAAGGCTGGGCTGGTGCCACTAAATGAGTGACAGATGCTCTCTATTCATCCCTCCCCCTTCCCATAGGGGAAAAGGAAGAAAATATGGAAGACTTACAGGTTGGGGGGAACAGCCCAAACAATTGCAGTGGCTTTAATGAAACAGTAACAACAAAATGAAAAAATAGAAGAAAAGAATGAAATGTGTACAAATATCTACAGAACAACAGAGAACTCCACCTCTGGTGCTGCACAGCAGAGAAGTCACAGCCTGGACTCAGCAGCAGATGGGAACTGGAGTCAGGAACTCCCAGACTGGAATAGAAAGCAGAATAATGGACAAAGTCCTGCTCAGACACTGGCCATAGAATAGAGCTTGACAGGCTGAGAGAGCTGGATTGTTCAGCCAGAAAAGAAGGCTCCAGGGAGACCTTACAGCAGCCTTCTAGTACCTGAAGGGGGCCACAGGAAAGCTGGGAAGGGATTATTTGCAAGGGCCAAGGGGCAATGGTTTTAAACTAGAGCAGGGCAGAGGTAGATTGGAAGTAGTTCTTCACTATGAGGGCAGCAGAACACTGGAACAGGTTGCCCAGGGAGACAGTGGAGGCCCCAGCCCTGGAGACATTCAAGACCAGGATTGATGGGGCTCTGAGCCAGCCTGATCTAGTTGGGGATGCCCCTGCTTAATGCAGGGGCATTGGGGCTCAATGACCTCTAGTGGTCCTTTCCAACCCAGTGCACTCTAATCCCATGGTCCCTCAGCTCTCTACTGTGCAGGACATCTATGGAATGGAACACTGTTAGTCTGGGTCACCTGTCTGCTTCTCCTTGCATGTGCAGCCTTTTCACTTACAGCACCCCAAGGCGGTACACAGGATTGAGCAGTGACCTTGGTTTCTATAGGAGCAAGCAGTGAGAGAGAGCCTTTTGTGTATCAGTCCTTAGTAGCAACTATAAACAACAGTGTTATCGTGCCCAGAAGCAGCCACTGGCTGTGAAAACATGCTACTGACTTCAGAAAGTGAACTCACTGGGGAGAGACTGAGAAGTCCAATCACTAAACACAGTTAGTTCTGTTCCAGCTCAAACCAGGACAATCAGCAAGTGCCAGTTTTAGCACTGCCGTTCTGGAGATAGCCACTGTCCCTAGACAGCATCATCTCAGCCCCAGCAACACGACATTAACCTGCTCCTGCTCTGCTTTAGGTCAGAACACTGTAACCTCTCATTCTGTCCAGACCTCTGACTCAGGTCTGAAGGAACCAAAGGACTGCAAGGCCACCAAAAGCTTGCCCTCCTCCTAGACAAAGATCAACCTTGGCAACTCCAAAGGGTGCCTCCCAGATGGGCTCAGTACCAGACATGTTAATGTCTCTCTTGTCTCTCAAGCCCCCAAGGGCCTCCTCATCTCCTAAGTACCCAGGGGCCCTGAGGAACATCTCTAACTATTCCACTGCTTTCTACCTTTAGTAGCCTGGTGAGGAGGGCCAGCAGTGCCACGGGAGTGTATCTGAAGGCACACACTTCATACACACTTTCCAGAGTCATTCATGCAGGCCCTAAATGACCTCCAAAATGAATTTCTCCTCATGCTATGTGCTCTGCCCAGCCACAAGCAGACAGGATTCTGAAAACACAGCTTCCAAGCTATCATTTTCAAGATCATCACTCCTAATATTTGGGGTTTCATAAGTTACATGGGGGTCATGTGATTCATCAAAGCCACCTCTGCTACAAGCTAGCAGGGACTGAGGGCAGGGATAACTGAATGGAAAACCAACAGCAAGAGCAAGGAGAGCAGACAGACAATTAGAAGGTGAGAGCACGGAAGATGCTCTAATGCAGACACCATGATACAAATGCATGTGCTTGGACCCTCAAGATTTCTTCCTGAAGTTTCTCACTGGTACTGGCCAGAAAGGCTGATGCAAAGCCAGAGGCAGGTAGCCACTAGACCTTGCTCTCACCCCACTTCAGTCATCAGCACCCAAGTGAAACAGGCAGGGAGGGGAGAGGGACGCCTAGCAGAAGGGCAAGGTTAAGAGCACAGACAAGTGCTGTAAGGCCACTCGATTACATTTGTCTGCCACCCCTTTACTCCCTTACTGCCACCTTCCCTGCCTCCTCACCTACTCCAGGGGCAGCACAAGCTTTGCAGGAATCCATTTCCACATGGCACACACCTGCTCAGCCACTGAGACAGGCTCCAGACACCTCTCCTCCCACCCTCCCAGAGCCACTCCTTACCAAAGCAGGATGGCAGATGAAAATGTTTCATCATTGGCTGGCACCTTGAATCACAGAATGACAGGGGCTGGAAGGGACCTCTGGAGATCACCTAGTCCAACACCCCCACCAAAGTGGGTTCACCTACATCAGGCTGCACAGGACAGCATCCACACAGGTTTTGAATGACTGCAGAGATGGAGGAGACTCCTCCACCTCTCTGGGCAGCCTGTTCCAGTGCTCTGTTATAGGAATTCTTTCTCATGTTTAGATGAAACTTCCTACATTCGAGTTTGTGCCCAACACCTCTTGTTCTGTCACTGGCACCACTGAGAAAGGACCGGCCCCATCCTCCTGACAGCCACCCTGTGAGTATTTCTAAGCAATACTGAATGCCCAGAGACCGACTGCGATTCTCACAGGGACAGCCCCAGTCCCCAGGCAGAGCTGGAAGGCACAACCTACAGCGGTGCAAACGCTCGAAGTGCGCCTCTAAAAACCGCGCAACAGCTCAGGCTCTGTCCCCAGGCTTTGCCCTGCTAACTACACAGTACCCAGCGTGCTGCTGTTAATGAGCATTAAGACTTGAAACTGAAAGCCAAAGTATCCAAAGCTTAAGAGCATCACGCATGTAAATCCTAAAGAGCTGAACCATTATCTCCTCTCAAGCACCTTCAAAAGAAAAACCAACATCTACTCCTCAAACACAAAGCACTGCAGCAACTTACTTTGCATGGCAATTACAGAGGAGGACCGCGATTCGAGAGTAAGAAGATTAAATGGCTGCTAAGTCAACTGAGGCTGCTCGCACCCAAGTTAGCTCACACCAGAACAGAGGCAAGGCAGACAACATCCTATCCGGCACTCTTGTGAGCCAGAACAGTCCAGTACCCAAAGCCCAGTGCAGTCTTGCAGGCTACTCATGACCCCAACAGCACAACCCAGGTTTAAAGGGGCTGATTAAGGCTGCAGGAGGATTCAGTTAGTTCAGGTTAGGAGTTCTAACAGACTGGAAGAGATTCAGCACTGCAAGACAAGAAAGTATTTCGTGCAATCTTCTTACCAGCTCTCTGAAGAGTCAAGCTGGGGAAAGGTTATGGGGACTGGAAGGTCCTCAGCCCAGCAGAGGATAACATCTGGCCTTAAACCAGGTTTGCACATCCCCATATACAACTCCAGCTAACTTCTTTTTGATGGAAGACCTCGAGCCCCACTGTGCTCTGCCTCAGAAGTGAATGCTTTGGGTGTGTGAGCATTTCACGGAAACAAAGCTGCTCTAACACAGGCCAAGTGTTCCATGGAACCAGAGGCCCGTCTGGGCATACCCTCAGGCAAATAGGGAAGCACTTTTTTTTCCCGCCCCCAAGCAGCCCTTCTCAGACTCTCAGTTCCAAGAGCCCAGGTCCAAGGGACAAAGCTGTAGCACATGCTTCTGTCCCACCAAAGCTGACCTTGTCCAAAACTAGCATCATTGCAGTTAGAAGTGCACAGACACTGGTTTGTGGCCACTGTGCCTGGATGCATCAACCTGACAAGAAGGAATTTAGCCTTTTCATTAAGAGATGCCTTGTGGTGGGTGAGAGGAGCTGCTGCTGTTCCTTGGACCCTTTACTCTCCAGTGGCATCAGCATAACATCAGTGTCCCAAGTCAGGGCAACCTTCTCCACAACTAAGTACAGCACTTTCTTTCTCTTGGACCAGCTGAACAACTGGGCCACCTCTGCTAGCAGTAGGGAGCTCTGGAACCTGCTAACAGCACAGTGATGTCCCTCCAGATTTAAAAACTCAACTAAAGAAAGTCTTACCATGCAGTGTCTCAGTCTGAAGAGCAGAGTATGATTCCAATCCAGGAGAAGAGATTCGTAGCCATACACTGGGGTTAATGCCAGCAGCTCTGCAACCACCCTCTGGGCAACAAGCTGAAGGTGTGCAATCTTATTTACAGAGCCTGGACCTGGGTGTATTCCATGCACAGTTTTTGTACTGCTATGAACAGGCTCTGTAAGAGATGCACAAATGCTTTCCCATGCCAGCAGCTCTACCAACAGCAAACTCTTTTATTGCTGTCTTGTGTTCCCATGCATTCATTGCAAGTGTATTGACAGCAGAGACAGTAGGAAGAAGTTCTTCACTACAAGGGTGGTGAACACTGGAACAGGTTGCTCACAGAGGTGGTGGAGGCCCCATTCCTTGAGACATTCAAGGTCAGGCTTAATGGGGCTCTGAGCAACCTGATCTAGTTGGGGATGCCTTTGCTTACTGCAGGTGGGTTGGACTAGATGAGCTCTAGAGGTCTCTTCCAACCCAGTGCATTCCATCATTCCATGCTAAACACATCAATGTACAGATTGTGTTGTCAGAGCAGCCCAAGAATGAACACAAATAAATGACTATCACTGCTCACCTACACAGCTTTGGGAAAAGCTTCCAAGCACAGGACCAGCAATAAAAAGAACAAACCAAACCCAACCCAACCCCCAAGACTTGGCACAAGCAGTGAGAATTCATGAAGGAAAAACTCCACATCCATTTGACAGGCAGCATTAAGAGCACGACACCAGACCATTTCCCCCCATTAATTTAACCTCGCCCCTCCACCACCTCCTTTGTCTCAGGCCTGTCCACCTCACAGGAGTGGCTGAGCAGGCTGGAGGTCAGCTGAGATTCCAGCTCCCCCTTGCCCAGCCCTGAGCAAAGCCTCTATTTGATTACAGCACTATGTGATGTCACGTATCCAAGACAACTAAAGGCATTATGGTCTCCCGAGAACAAAACCGCCTCTCGGCCGCACATTTTGGCAAGCTGGGCCCCGCTGTCTGCAGTGACAGCAGGCATCTGCACCCCCTCCCACCCTCCCCAGCAACAGAAGGCACCCAGAGATGCTCCCCTGAGGCAGCACCCATGGCAAGTGAGGTCCCTGCCTTTCCCCCTCCTCTTGGCTGCAAAAGGAGAAGTAACTGTTTAAAGAGCCATCACAAAGGTGGCTATCAGCTTCTTGAAGTCAGTGATGCCCTGGGGCAGCACTCATGGCAAGTGGGGTCCTTGCCCTTCCCCCCTCCTCTTGGCTTGCAAAAAGGGGGCAAAAGGAAAAATAACTGTTTAAAAATTCATTAAAAAAGTCACAGAATCACAGAAAATACCCAGTTTGAAGAGACCTCACAGATCATCCACTCCAACCTTCGACCCAGCACTGAAAGGTCAACCCTAAACCACGGCCCTAAGTGCCAGGTCCACAGGCTGTGTAAACACCTCCAGGGCTGGTGACTCCACCACTGCCCTGGGCAGCCCATTCCAGTGTTTGAGAACCCTCTCAGTGAAGAACTATTTCCTAACATCCAGCCTGAACCTCCCCTGGCAAAGCTGGAAACCATTTCCTCTGGTCCTGTTGCTTGCCACCAAGGAGAAGAGGCTGCCCCTCCTCACTCCAGCCTCCCTCAGGTAGCTCAGAGAGCAATGAGTTCTCCCCTCAGGTGGTTATCAACTTCTTGAAGTCAGAGAAAAAAATAGCTCAGCAAAACCCAAGTGAGGCACCAGACAAGCCCCAAGCTCAAACATTTCTTTTTAACCTTGGCATCAGTGGGGTCAAAAGAGAAGAAAGGTTTTCTGAACTACTTCCAAGCCTCTCACTTAGATGAGCTTTCAATGTCAACATTCTCCTGCACCCTCTGACATAATTAAAGGCAGGAGAGAATGAAACAAACAAAAATGGCAAGGGAAAAATGATCTGTGAAAAAAAACACTATTAGGAAAAGTTAAGTAATGCTGCAACATTTAAAAAGGGAAGGGACCAAAGCATTACCACAGCCAGAGGAAGATTTCATCCAACACCTAACCTCTATGCAAAAAGTGTTCATTTTTTGGATACAGGTTTGAAATGAAGGTGTTATGTAAACTCAGGCATGCCTGGATCCCAAACACAGCCCACAGCCTCTAAGCCATTTAGCCCAGCACTGCTTGCAGTGCAATCAAGAAGCCCCTCCAAAGGCTGCAGCCACTGTTGGACCCAGCTCCCTGTCTGGAGCAAAACCAGAAGTGGGTAGGTTCAGACTGGGTGTTAGGAAGAAGTTCTTCCCCATGAGGGTGGTGAGAGACTGGCACAGGCAGCCCAGGGAGGTGGTGGAGTCTCCATCTCTGGAGTCATTCAAAACTCATCCTGTGCAACCTGCTGTAGGTGAACCAGCTTTGGTGGAGGTGTTGGACTAGATGATCTTCAGAGGCCCCTTTCAGCCTCTATCATTCTCTGACCTGGGTAAAACCAAACACAACTTATACTCTAATGCTTACAGTGGATACAGAAACACAGGGGCAGGGGGAGATTTCTGCAGCAGCAGCCAGTTTGATGGAGTCTCTAATACACCTCTGAGAAAGCAGAAGGGAGCACCAAGTCTAGACTGAACAGAACTGAAACCAATCTGAATGCATTAAAATCCACATTGTTGACCATTGGTATCAATCATCTTATCTGCACAACTTCCAGGCTTCTCAAAATGCTCCTGGCATGCAAGCAACCACTCAGTGACCCCAGACTCAACAGCCACTCTTCCTGGTTGCCAGCCATACAGACCTGCAGGCACTCAGCACTGAGAAGACCCCAGCAGCACTCTCCAAAGCCAGTGTGACCCAAACTTCAGGCTTCTGCAGTCATAACATCTCACAGGGAGGAGGCAGAGTACCAGGGGTGATAAAGATAGTGGCTTGCATCGGATAGCAACACTTCTGTACCACCTCATTTATCACCACAGCACAGCAAGCCAACTCCCATTGCTGACTTTAATTGTCTCTGCAGAATCACAGAATGGCTTCAGTTGGAAGTGATCCCAAAGACCATCTAATTCTAACCCCTCTGCCACAGGCAGGGACGCCTCCTGCTACACTGGGTTGCTCAAAGCCTCATCCAGCCTGCTCTTAAACACTTCTAGGGGTCAGGCACCCACAACTTCTCTGGACAGCCTGTTCCAGTGTCTCATCACCCTGGGCTTCTTCCTAACGCCCAGACTACATCTGCCCTGATCTAGTTTAAAACCATTGCCTCTTGTCCTACCACCACAGGCCCTTTTAAAAAGCCTCTCACCTCCTGCAGCCCCCTTCACATACTGGAAGGCCACTATAAGGTGTCCCTAGAGTCTTCTCTTCTCCAGACCAAGCAGACCCAACTCCTCCAATCCTGATCTCATAGGAGAGGTGCTCCAGCCCGCTGATCATCTTTGTGACCCTCTCCCAATGCATGCATGTCCTTCTTTTGCTGGGGGCCCCAGAAGTGGACACAGTACTGTAGGTGAGGTCTCACAAGAGCACAGTACTCTCTACGTACCCCAGAGCATCACTGCACACTTTTAGCCAGCACAGTGAGGACGGGATGGAGAGTTCACCATCACCCAGTGTGCAGTCAGGAGGCATGTGTAATATGACAGGGAACAAATACACCAGGTATTGCACATTAAAGTCCAGCCAGACAAAAAGTGAAGCAGCATCTTGGAGTTTTCTTGTTCTAAATATGAGAAAAAAAACTTTCCAACTGTGGGGTGACAGAGCCCTGGCACAGGGAGGTTGCAGAGTCTCCCTCTCTGGAGATAGTCAAGAATCACCTGGATGTGCTCCTGTGTAACCTGGTCGAGGTGATCCTGCTCTGGCAGGGGGGCTGGACTGGATGATCTTTCCAGGTCCCTTCCAGCCCCTGAAATTCTGTGCTTTACTTGAGGGTGTATTTGCAGGGAGCAGAGGAAAGAGCTGACTCTGGGAACAGACACAACACAGCCACCCAAACTGACCCTCTCTCAGCTGCGCGCTGGGATGTGGACAGGGTTTGCAGCCTGCAAGTCTGCACTTGCTGGAGAGATGAAGCTTCGTGCTGACGTGAGTCACCCAGGGCTGCTGACAGCAGGAAGTTGCCTACCACCATTTGGGTTGTCTGACAGCGAGGCAGAAGCGCCAGGACGAGGCACTTGCTGCCTCCATCAACTTCCCTCACCACAGTTACAGTCAGTGCAGTGACATCCTACATGTAAGACTGGAGTTAACACACCTCACCACCGGGAAGGGGAGGAACAGCAACAGCCACAAAAAGAAAACTCAAGGATCCAAATGGAATAAAACACAGCTGTACCAAAAGGTAGCAAGTGCACATCTGCAGCACTGATAGCTTTGGCTTACTGGAACTAAAAGCTGCTTTCATTGATTTATGGCCAGGAGAGGCAAGCTGTCCTTCCCACAGCTCACTCTGCACCACAGCAGTGCAGTAAGACTACCTTGGTGAATGGAATGGAACAAGAGACGCATGGCATCAGTGGCTGTGGGCACAGTCATTCCTCCCAACAACTCTATCTTTGTCACCCCACTGGCTATCATCCCATTGTGGAGCTCATTCTGACCAAGTAATGTGAACCTGCATTTGGAAAAAGCCTTCAGAGTGCCTGGGGTATTGCCTCCCACAAATACCAGCTCCTTTCAACCCAAGGGTGGGGAGCCAAGGGGTGACAACATAGAAGCAAGGTGGAATTACAGCCTCAGCAAAACCAGCATCAAACCTCCCACTGTTTGTATGGGAAGCAACATTTCCACACAAGAACTGCATCAATTTCTCACCAGTTTAAACTAAATTCACACACAGCACCTGCAGGGGCCAGGCTACCTTGCTGACCAAGAGTTTGCCTACACTCAACATGCCAGGTTTTCACACCTACTGCATTGAGCATGCAGAGGCTTTGGTTAACAAAGATGGTAAAAAAATCAAGTTTGAATGTCCCTCAGCCTCTGTCCTCCATTCCAGGCACTACACTCACACACCAGGTAGCCCTTTTGCTCACTTAATGGGCCCATTATACATCCCTGTATCTGCTCCATTACTTACGAGCCTGGCAAGTTCAGACACTGAGACAGTTGCTGCCAATGTTGGTGCCTTCCAACCCCAAGCTCCCCAGAGGATGCAGAAAGGCTCCTCAAGCAGAAAATACAAGGTGATTTGACCTGTGGGGGGAGCACCTCCTTGGCTGGTGTCCCTTTTGCATTAAAATAACAATAATGTTAATAATAATAATAATAAACTCTCACTTGTGGGTTGAGCAATCCCTGCAGAGCTTCGGCAGCACACACAGCGGGTCACAACTTCATCTTCTGGCCAAGATGCTGCCAATGAAAACATCAACAGTTTTAGTCCAGCAAGGTCTGTGTGGAGTACCTGGGGCAGCACACCTGAAGCAACCTAAGGTCAATGCATCCAGCTCCTTCCAGTCCCCCTACTCCCCAAGGCAAGGGCCACAGCTGGAGCCAACACAACATCTCCGCCATGCTCCACAAGCATAAACACCGTGGTACAGCAGCACTGCTCAGTTCATGGGTGAATAAAAACACTTCCACACAAAAACCTGAGAGCACAGAGAAGTCCTACACAAATTTCAGGCAACTCAAACTTACCAAGTGAGGACTACTGCCTCCTCCCTGTTTCTACAACACTCAAGTCACGTGTGGACACAGACAAACCCCCAGCAGAAGCTGAACCACTGTGGTAGCATGTGGCTCAGGAACAGCATGTCCCAGACCTAAGCTAAGTTCATCAGCTCAGGCTCTGTGCCCTGTTGATTGCTACTATGCAGCCCTCAGCTCAGAGTTGATGTGTCCAACCACCTTCTGCAGAGCTTGGGACATAGGATGGCACCTGCCAAGAGAAAACCAAGCAAACAACTGCAGACTAGTTGATGCTTTTCTAAGATAGGATAAAGCCATCTGAATTTTTCTTGCATAGCTGTAGCAAAGTGCCAGAGGTCTAGAATGGGACAAGGACCTCAAACCAAGAAACACAACAAAGATTATGGCATTCCTATGTCAGTGTGTTGCAACCCAATTATTACTAATGTCCAGCTGAATGAGAAGTCCACCAGTAACAAGATTTGGAGCACCTGTGTGTGTGTATGGATATACACACACATCTGTCCCATAGTACATATAAAGTTACTTTACTTTCACAGGTTAGCAACAAACCTGATGAACTTACCTCCAGAGCATTCAAGTCCAACATCAATTCAGCATTCTTAACTTTACATTTTGCATGTAACATCCATTCCTAGGCTGGCACCAAGGCAGGGAGGTCATTCTGCTGGACTTTGCTCAAGGTTACTCCTTGTTTTCTGGTTTCAATTATTTGTTCTCACTACCCTTTCGTTTGGGCCTCGTCAGAATCCAAACATTTTACCACAGACCCCTCAGTTTCTGCACCCATATCAGCTGGGAGAGCAGGAGTGTGCCCAAGCAGGAGTTAAGCCAGGTGGGCAGTGGGATGCTGCTCCTCAGACACTCAGAGCCAATTCACTGCCCAATTCCACCACCTCTGTGTGTGTGTCCCCTCTCTACACACCCCACACACACAAAAAAAGAAGGATGAAAATCCGTAAAGCCTGGGAAGGGAAGGGCCACGTGCCTGCCTCCAGTACCTCCTTCAGGAGCCCTTTCTACAGCCTTTTAGCCCAAATCGCCCCGAAACGCATCCTCCCGCTTGCCCCTCGTCTCTGGGCGTCCCAAGCGCCGCAGGGGCTTCCCCCTGCCTTTAGAGAGCAGAGCGAGGCCAAAGGACGCTCACTCGCTGAACCGCTTCGGGCCTTGAGCGGCGGTGCGCGGCGGAGGCGAGGGGCACGGCGGGACCGAGCGGCGGCCGCGGCTGACTCCCTCGCCTCAGCCTCGTTAGGGACGCGCGGAGAAGCGCCGGGGCCTGAACGGCCGCGGGACCTGGCAGGCGGAAAAGCCGCGGGCGGGCGGACGGATGCTCCGCAGAGCCGCGCCGGGAGGAGGAGCTGCGGCGGTTCGCGGGGGGGTGGCGGGGGGAACGGGCAGCCCCGCTCCCGGCACGGCCACAGCGGCTTGCGGGGTAGGGGAGGGCTGTCCCCGCGCACCCTCATCGAGCGCGGCCGAAGAGGAAGCGCCGCCACCGCGCCTTGTCCCCGCGCCGGGGGAAGGAAGGAAGCTCTCGCTTCAGCCTCGACACGCGTGGCAGGAGCCGAACCCGTCAGGGGGGGACGGACCCCAGCCCAGCTCCACCACCCCCCGCCCAGCACCAGCAGGACCCGCCGCCCCGCTCCCTGCTCTTTCCCCATTCACCCACGAGCCTTAAAACCCCAACCAACAAAACACACCAAGAGAAAACCATCGAGCCTTGCAACCCCCCGAAAAATCGGAAAGAAAAAACCCGGGGGGAGGGGGTGGAGAAAGCAGCAGAAGGAGCGGGGTGAATCCGGGGTGGGGAGGGAAGGGGGGGAGCGCGCTGGCTCCACTCACCGCGGTCATGAAGCCGTACGGCCGGCAGCACGGACACAATATGGCAGCAGGGGGATGTGTCAGGGAGCAGCTGCTCCCTGCGCAGCGGCGGCGGCACCGCCGGCACCGCCCTCCCGCCTCCCCATGGCAACCGGGAACGACCCGCCCCCCGTCCCCGCCGTCGGTACTGCCTCTCCACCGCCCCACCGCCGCCACCACCCTCCACCATCCCCCTTCGCCCGGGCGATGTGCGAGCTGCCGGCGGCTTCCAGGGTTCGCATCCCGCCTCCTGGCCGTCTGGGCGCCCTGGCCGTCTGGGCAAAGTTTGTTTCCCCAAAACATCACATCTGTCCCCCGGCCCCGAACTTCAAACGCGAGCCCTCCTTTTAGTTTCGCTTCGTTTTCCTTTCCCCTCCCACATCCACAACCACTGGCGCGCTGCTGTATTTCGCTTCCCCCCGCACCGCTCCTATTCCAAGCGTTTGTTTTTTGTTCCCCTCAATTTCTCGAACGACATTAAACTATTTCTCTTAATGTTTTTTCTTCTCCTCCCCCCCCCCCCCCCCGGCTTTCTTCTTTTAACAAAGCTGAAGCCTCCCTGGTGTTTGCTCTGCCTCACAGTGCATCCTCCTCCACCCGTGCCTTCAGCTTTAAGCTTTTGAGGGTGAGAACTTTGCTGTTTGCTTAGCAAGGTCTTTCCGTCCTGGGGACACTCACAGTTTTATAGCATAATAAAGGGGACCTCGAGAAGTCCTTCTCAGGGAGAGACTCTGGATCCATGCCCATTTTTAAAAAGGGTAGGAAAGAGGACCCTGGAAATGACCAACCTACCAGCTGCACTGCTGTGCCTGGGAAGATCACAGCACAGATCCTGCCTATCAGCTAAGCAGGTGGCTTCACCGAGCTCAAGTCCGGCCTCACCAACCTGGTGGCTTTCTACAATGGAGTGACTCCATCAGTGGACATGGGAAGACCAACAGATGGCATCTGGCTGGAGTTCTGCAAAGCCTTTGACACAGACCCCCATAACATCCTTCTCTCTAAACTGGAGAGGTATGGCTTGGATGGGTGGACAGTTCAGGGGATAAGGAGCTGGCTGGATGCTCATGTCCAACAGCTGAATGTCCATATGGAGATGGGTGACAAGTGGTGTCCCTCAGGGATTCATAATGGGACAAGTGCTGCTCAAATGAAGACACTGATGATACAGACAGCAAAACTAAGGACACCCTCAGCAAGCCTGCAGATGATACCAAGCTAAGTGGTGCAGCTGATAAGAGTGAGGGACTGGATGTCACCAGACTGACCTAAACAGCTGTTGAAGTGGGCTCAGGTGAGCCTCATGAAGTTCAATGAGGTGAAGTGCAGGGCCCTGTACCTGGGTCAGTGCCATCCTTGTTCTCAGGCACCTAATGCTGAAAGCACTCTCCAGTAATAAACCCTTACAAACAGACCTAGCAACTCTGCTACCAGCACTGCCTTGCCTGTAAGAGGCTGGCTAAGATCATCAA
Organism: Melanerpes formicivorus; assembly: GCF_026170545.1. NCBI lineage: Eukaryota > Metazoa > Chordata > Aves > Piciformes > Picidae > Melanerpes > Melanerpes formicivorus. The sequence goes on from NW_027142378.1 coordinate 10,982,376, forward strand.
GGGAGTTGGTCTGTCTTGTCTCAACTAAAGCTGGGGCTGCTGTAAGAGGGGAATTAAGAGAGAGCTGGATTGAGCCCTGTGGAGGCAGTGTGGCAGCTGCTTGTCTCTATTCCCCTCCATATAGCTGGAAAACATCAGTGTCAGCATGGACCTGCTGACAGGTCAAATTTGGGTCTACTGTGGCCCTGCTGAACTTTCTTGACCAATTTTGAATCCCAGACACAGAGTCCAGTTGTGATTCCCATCCATTGCCCCACCAAAATCTCTCAAACACTGGAGCAGGCAGACAGCTGCCGCCCTGAAGGTGGCCCCAGGCTGGCTAAGATGTATAAGGGTGAGCACATATGTTCACCTTTTTGAACCCACCACCCATGGATCAAGACTCCAACTCAAGACAGCAATGCTGGATCCAAGGGTGGTGAAATCTCTCTCTCTCTCTCTCTCCCCCCCCATCCATTCAGCTCAGCTGGGGCACAAAACATTTTGAGTGGGCTTTGCCAGGTCAAGTACCAGCTTGTAGCTGGACAGGCACATGCCACAGAGAGGCAATTCAGCATTCCTAGAATTCAAGTGATGGCTCCTCAAGGGTGTTTGCTTTCCTATCAGCCACAGCCCTCAGGAGCAGCCCTACAAAACCCAGCACATACTGTTTGCACCTCAGGATGATGCTTCATTTCCACCCATCTTCAACAGTGGCCTGGATCCATGCCTGCAGCTCATGCAGGAGCCGGGGCACAGGAGGGCTCCAGGCTCTCCTAATCTACACCACCAAACACAAAGCTACCAAGAGGGGTACATACCCTGCATGAACAGGCAGGGACAGTCTTCCACTGCAGGCTTTTTTTGGTCACTATGAGGGGATTCACAGCTCATCTAATGTCTCCTTGCTCTACCTGTACTGAGTTCTCAGCCAGCACCAGGATGCCTTCACTTAGTGCCCAGGCAGCTTGCCAGATGATGGAGGAACCTGTGTTTGTTTGATCCCTGCCTCCTTACCATGATCTGGTTTGCCTGCTAAATCCTGTGTGCCATTTGTGACAGTAAGAGGGAGCAGGTGGTGAAGGAAGGGCTAAGAGCAACAGCATCAGAGCCAAGGCCACCAGTGCTGTTCTACTGCTTATTTGCTCAACCCTGGTAAATTGCAGAGCCATGACATGGAGGACTCACTGCAAGGCTGCTTTGTGCAAAGTCTTTAAAAGCTGCTTGGTCCCAAATTTAGAATTGAAAACATTAAACCATTCTTTCCTGCAGCTTACCCTGTCCGTGATGGAGGCCTGCAGCTGCTGGCAGTCCAAGCCCTCACACAGCCTTGGTCTCCCTCTCACTCCATCTCAGCTTTCTACTGTAGGCAGGATAAACATAAGAGTTATTAAAAGCAGCTCTTATGGAGTACTGTGCACAGGTCTGGAGCCCTCAACACAGGAAGGACATGGACCTGATGGAGTAGGTCCAGAGGAGTGCCATGAAAATGATCAGGGGGTTGGAGCACCTCTGCCACAAGGACAGGCTGAGGCAGCTGGGGGTGTTCTGTCTGGAGAAGGCTCTAGGGAAAGCTGATAGCAGCCTTCCAGTACCTGTTCCAGTGTCTCACCACCCTCACTGTAAAGCATTTCTTCCTCAATCTACCCTCCCAAGCCTGGTTTGAAAGCTTATGCAGAAGTACCTACTCAAGAATGGAAAAGTCAGCCATGGAGTAAAGCAAATGCAATAGAATCATAGAATCGTTTTGTTTGAAAAAGATCTTTAGGATCATTGTTGTCATCCATTATCTAACCCTACCAAGTCTGGTGCTAAACCACAATCCCTCATTGCTCTGCATCTTCAAAACACCTCCAAGGATGGGATTCAACCACCTTCCTGGGCAGCCTGCTACTGTGTTTAAACAGAGAACCCTTTCAGTGAAAAAAAATTTTTCTAATGCCAGATCTAAACCTCCCCTGCTGCAACTTGAGGCCATTTCCTCTCACCCTATCACTTGTTACTAGGCAGAAGAGACCAACACCCACCTGGCTCAAATGTCCTTGCAGGGAGTTGGAGACAGTGAGAAGATCTCACCTCAGCCTCCCTTTCTCCAGACTCAACAGCTTCAGTTCCCTTAGCTGTTCCCTACAAGACCTGTTAGAGGACACAGTCTCAGGTTGCACCAGGGGAGGTTTAGGCTGGATGTTAGGAAGAACTTCTACACAGAGAGAGTGATTTCCCATTGGAATGGGCTGCCTGGGGAGGTGGTGGAGTCACCATCACTGGAGGTGTTCAGGAGGAGACTTGATGGGGTGCTTGGTGCCATGGGTTAGTTGTTTAGGTGGTGTTGGATTGGTTGATGGGTTGGACACGATGATCTTGAAGGACTCTTCCAACCTGGTCTGGTCTATTCTATTCTCCAACTTCATTGTCCTTCTCTGGACCCACTCCAGCACCTCAGTGCCCTTCTTGTAGTCAGGGCCTCAAAACTGCACCCAGTAATCTTCCTTAGCAATGCATTTGGATTGTTGTCTAACCTTTGTCATCTATTTACTCCTAAGCTGAAGGAAGTATCATCTGTAGACTTGCTGCCTGGCAGAAATGAACTCATCATTTTGACTACTGGAAAGAGCCTTGCATTCTGAAGAGCTAACTTACCTGCCTCTCCTCACGGGTAATACCTTACAGAAAATAGTAGCAATTTCCTAAATAAGCCCAAGTCAATTGTTTCTGTTGTGCACAAACAAAAGGCTACATGCCTCTCTGCAGACAGCCCACCGTGTAATCTGCCAGGCTGAATTACCCAGAGATCCTTTGTTTTGAAAGGAGTGGAGAAACCCTGCAGATTTAATTGCCAATAAATCAGCATGACCTCCACTCCCTGACACTTTTGGGTAAAAAATATATATATACACACACACAATGATCTTTTCAAGCAGAAAATGAAGTGACTGCTTTTTACAGTGTGCACATTCTGCCTTTGGAGAGATAAGAGCAATGGCACACACAGAGGTTCCTCCATTAAAAGCTATCCTAGATAATGAAGGAGCCAATCAATGCTGTGTTCTGTTTGCTTTCTGTTTATTTTCACCTCGTGTTCTGCTGCTCTCTTTTTGTTGAGGACAGTACTTGCTTGTTTAACAATTGGCTTTCAACTTGTGGCCATGTACTCTCTGCTACTCAAAGTAAGTTCATTCCTGGCTTATTTTATCTCAGAATCACAGAACTACACAGGTTGGAAAAGACCTCCAAGATCATTGCTGTGGTTTAAGCTTTCCCAGAGTCCAGAAGGCCAAATGGAACAGATTTAGATTGCCTCCCCTCTCACCTTTTTTTTTCCCCTGATAGGGAAAAGCAAATTGGGTAGGAGGAAAGAGAGGTAAAGCTTGGAAAGAAACAGTCTTGAATCAGCTTGGAAGTAAAAAGTAAGCTTAACAAACTGTGAAAGGCATTTGAGTAAAAGGAAGGTTACAAAGGTGTAAGGAAAAGAACCAGACACAGCTGGCAAGGGATTCTCTAGATGCAAGATGGATTCTCTTTAGAGGCAGCCCTTAGGAGCCTGGAGCAGCATGGAACAGGCTCCCACCATGTGGCTACAGCAGCAGGAGCAGGGTCTCAGGCAGGCAAGGACAGAAGAGAGAGACAAAATGGCTCCCCTTAGAAAGGCTTGTGGACAGGAAGTGGGAGTGGAGTTGACTTTGCCCCAAAGATGCCTCCCCCTGGGAGTGGGGGGACACCAAGTCTGTCTGCCCAACTGGGACAGGTTTCTTTGTCCACCTGGGGCTAGGTTCTTCTCAGCCCACCCCCTCCTGGGCTGGATGTAACCTGGCACAATCATCAAGTCCAACCTCTCACCCAGCACCATCTAATCAACTAAACCGTGGCACTAAGTGCCTCATCCAGTCTTATTTTAAACACTTGCAGGGACAGCGACTTGACAGGGCTCTGGGCAACCTGATCTACTTGAGGATGTCCCTGCTGACTGCAGAGGGATGACCTTAGGAGGTCCCTTCCAACCCAGACCATTCTATGATTCTATGAATGACTGATTGCCTTTTGATGTTAGATTATTGTATATGTGTGTGTGTATAGATTTGTTTGCACACAATGTGTCAACACTTATATTTCATATGTGAATATAAGTCTATTTTTGTTTGTATGTAGAATTTAGCTGCAAGATTATCTCTGAGCATTGAACATAAGTGGACTTTGTTCCAGGCATTCATTGAGTTCAGCCAAAGAGGAGGCTGTGCTCTGACTGAGAGTATCCGGAGGTACAGCAAGCTGTAGTAGTGAGAAGTGGCTGGGCTTAGTCAGAGTAATCCTCCTTTGAGCAAACTTCCCAGGATTTTGCTGGGCATCTTGCTTTGTTCAGGATGACAGAATTTGCCCCAGAGTCATTTCTTTGCTGTTTGAAGCCTGTGAGAAGCTCTCCGGTCGGGCGCACAAAGTCAAAAGCACCTTCTGCACACCTACTGCCTGTGTGCCACAGGGACTGCCCCCGCCTGCACCGGGGGGTGGGCAGCCTCCTCTGTCCTTCCCAAAGAGGCAGAAAGGACCAGAGGGGAGTTTAGGCTGCAGCACCTTTTCTCCCAGTCAGTCTGAGCCTAGGCTTTCAGGATAATGACGAGAGAAACTTGTAGAGGTCTTTCTCCCTTGACACAGCAGCAGTTACTATAGCACCCAGCATAAATCATGTGCAGAGAATCAACAACCACCATGACCCCATTCTGCAACTTCTACTTGTGATCCTGATGCAAATCTGCATGCTCTGCCTGCTCAGTGCATTGCTTCCCATGTCCTTTCTCTTCCTATCTCCCTTAGTCTTTTCAAAGTCAGTCCAGATTTACAGCAGGGTGACTTAAAACAAAGGCAGGCTCTGAGGCATGCACCAGCTCTTCACCTCCATAGATCATGACTCTTTACCACCAGAAATCTTTGGTTATTATTCAGGGAGTTAGTTAAAAATCAACAGTTTGGTACTACAGCTCACTGGAGGGCATGTGCTCTAGGCAAAGAGAAAAGGACTGTCTTAGATGGTGCTTGTTAAGCTTCCCAACTAGAAATGCAGACACGTGTGTCTGTGCAACAGCTGGCAGGAATCACTGCCTGGACCTGATTCCAGCTGTCAGAGGAGTAATACTTTCTGGCATCTGCACAGCTATGGAACAAGGATGGCCTGTTCCATAGCTGAGGATCCATCTACTGCCATTTAATACATACCTAAAACAATCTGCATTAAGGAAATCACATTGTTCACCTTCCTCCAGAAAGCCCAAGGCCTCCATCCATCACACAATGAAGTGCAAATCTCAGGTAGTTTCACTGTTCCTGTAACCAAAGGCTTGAGCTGCCAGTAAGGCAATCCACCCAAATCAATTGTCAGCAAACCATTTCATGTCACACCACATCCACATCAGAAGGCAGCAGCGTTGCCCCAAACCCTGCTGTTTTGAGGACTAAATCATTAAGCATGGAGCCTCCCTCATTCATGTGTATAAATACATAAAGGCTGAGTGCCCAGAGGCTGGAGCCAGGCCCTCCTCATCCATGCCCCATGACAGCACAAGGGGCAGGGGTGGAAGCTGAGGCACAGGAAGTTCCATGGAAACAGGAGGAAGAATTATTTCACTGTGAAGGTGACAGAACACTGGCACAGGCTGCCCAGGGGGGTTGTGGAGTCTCCCTCTCTGGAGCTATTCAAGACCCACCTGGATGTGTTCCTGTGTGATCTGCTCTAGGTGATCCTGCTCGGACAGGGGGTTGGAATTGATGATCTCTCAGGGTCCCTTCCAGCCCCTAATAGTCTCTGAAATACTGTAAGTGGTCTTCTACAGAGGCAGGATTCATCAAGAGGTGACATCTTTCTGTGAACCACCAATCAGAGGCTATGTCTCACTCCTGAAAGCCACTGACGAGGTGACAGTGTGGACAGGCTCACTCCAACCAAAGATCCTTCTGGACCATCATTAGGTACCCACCTGTGGCCATGAGTGACAAATGCCAGACAGTTCCCCTGTCAGACTGGAAATAAAGTACTCTAAATGATTTGAACCAAGCTTTGGCTTTTTAACAAAGAGAAGACAGGATGAGTTGGCCAAAGGATGAAGGCAAGTGGCCATGCCAGGAAGCAAACTGGTGAAGGGAGAGGTGGCCCCAAAGCATGGGTCCACCACCAGATGTGAACATCTGGCCAGCAAGTGAGGAGCACCCAGGGTTGGGAATTGGGTCCATGAGGGTCCTGGCAACAAGGCAATGAACATATCCAGGGCCCTGGCAGCCAACGGCAAAGGTCAGATGCTCTGCTTAGGGATTTTTGGCTCATTTTCCAGTTCCAGGAGGAAGGAAGCTGGGGCAGGAAAGCAGGAATAAATCTTCTGGCTGGATCTCCAAGTCCAGCCTGTTCAGCAGTTGTGATGCAGACTAGCATGGGATGCTTCCAGGGCACAGAAAGAAATCTGCATTTCTCATCCCAATGCCAGGAGTTACAGCAGTGGCTTCCAGGAGGCCATTGAAGAGCTTTTTCAGTTCTGTTCCCCTCTGCTTCAGCAGCAACAATAGTCAGGCTGGATAGCCTTGATCATGCCTGCTCCCTTTTGAAAGGCAGTGGCAAGAGGAAAGCGGAACTGGAAGTGATTCATGTGGCCAGAATCTGCAGAGCAGAGGCAAACTGTCGGCTGAGCCAACATGGGCTGCCACAGATAACTCAAAAGTTTTGTGGGGAGGGGGAAAAAACAAATATCTTCATCTGGGGAACAGAAAGACACCCCAAAAGCCACTGCCAAGCCTGGTTAAAATTCCTGATCACACAGCTGTGTTTACAGCATCCACATTACTTAGTGGCCCTGTGCTTGACAAGTGGCTACCAGGAGGAATACTAATTCAAGCAGGCAATACATTTCAGGAAGGCAAGCAATGCAGTTTTCAATCAGCATTATTTGCAGCCTCACCTGGACATGGTGACCTGCTTCCATGGAGACCTGCAGAGTGAATAAGTTACCTGTACATGTGGTTTATTGTTTCAAATCTAGAAAAGAAGTACTTCTGGATCACTGTCTACTAAACCCAGGTGCTATTTCTGTAAGCTGATCAATACATCACACCTTTGTATGTGCATATACACATCACACCAATACCCTTGCCTGCCTTCTGCTTTCACAGAATCACAGAATGTCAGAGGTTGAAAGTGACCCCAAAAGATCACCCAGTCCAGCCCCACTGCCCAAGCAGGATCACCTAGAGCAGGTCACACTGGAAGGTGTTCAGGTGGGGTGTGAGTGTCTCCAGAGAAGGAGAGTCTACAACCTCTGTGCCAGCTGTGAGGTGGGAAGGAACAGTATCACTTGCTGCATCCAGTTCCCAAAGAAAGGTTTATCACAGAATCACAGGATATTATGGGTTGGGAAGGGACCTCCAGAGATCATCCAGTCCAACACCCCCTGCCAAAAGCAGGATCACCTAGGGTAGTCCACACAGGAATGCATCCAGGTGGGGTTTGAAAGTCTCCAGAGAAGGAGACTCCACAACCTCTCTGGGCAGCCTGCTCCAGGGCCCTGTCACCCTCACTGTAAAGAGGTTTCTCCTCATGTTGAGGCAAACCCTTCTATGTTCAAGCTTGGCCCTGTTGTTTCTTGCCTTATTACTGTGCACCACTAAATAGAGCTTGCCCCCCTCCACTTGACACCCAGCCCTCAGATATTTAGAGCCAGTGATCAGATCCCCTCTCAGTCTTCTCCAGACTAAACAGCCCCAGAGCTCTCAGTCTCCCTTCATGGGGGAGATGCTCAAGTCCCCTAATCATCCTGTGGCTCTCCATTGGACTCTCTCCAGCAGGTCTCTGTCACTCTTGAACTGGGGAGGCCAGGACTGGACACAGTATTCCAGGTGTAGTCTCACCAGGGCAGAGCAGAGGGGTAGGAGAGCCTCCCTACAGCTGCTGGACACATTTTTCTTGAAGCACCCCACTAGATGCTCGCACTAGATGAGAATAAAGCCAATAAGCCATTATGCTGGCCTATACTTGTCTGCCAGCAACATTTTTATTCCCACACCAAACATTTCTGACTCTCCAGTCAGTTGTTATCTGTGTTCATTGTTTTTCACAGCTTCCCAAAAGCAAACACCACGACCGTGAGGGCTGGGAGCCAGCGACTGCTTAAGGATGGCTCCAATCTGTGGAAGCAGAAGATAAGTTTGCTAGTCAAGTGGCCAGCATCACAGATATCCTGGAAGTGTGGATCAAAGCCATGTCTACCCAGCAGCACTACCCCCAGCCGAGATTGTCATGGAACAGATTGCTAAGGGCACAGAAAATCAATCCCACAGTATGCCAGGAAAACCTCCTGGCACGTGTGAGGGCACACGTGATGGGGTGCTTCACAGAACTGGGGCTGTGCATGACAGCAGATTCCTCTGCCTTGTGTAATCATTGTATTGGCATTTGCTGCAGCCTGCTTGCAAGAGAGTGCTTTGAATTGTCAAAGCAAGGCTAAGCTAGCAGGCTTTGTGTGGATCTGCACCAAACTGCAATACTGCATGTGAGTGCTCTTCTGTCAGGCATGGATGGTGGCAGCGACATGAAAAGGACTTTTCAAGGCTTAAATTAACTATACTTTAATTAATTGTGCCAACACTGCCAAGGAGACCCAACTGGAAGCAATTTAAAAATGAGGCAAAGTTCAAAGAACTAATCCTGAGTTTTTAACTGCTAGAGCTGTCACAGGATCACAGTGTGAGAGAGACAGTGACCAGCTGGAGAGAATCCAATGGAGAGCCATGAGGGGACTTGAGCATCTTCCCTCTGAAGAGAGACTGAGAGCCCTGGGGCTGTTAAGTCTGGAGAAGACTGAGAGGGGATCTGATCACTGGCTCTAAATATCTGAGGGCTGGGTGTCAAGTGGAGGGGGCCAAGCTCTTTTTGGTGGTGCACACTAATAAGACAAGGAACAACAGGTTCAAGCTTGAACATGGAAGATTTCAGCTCAACATCAGGTGAAACAGATCTGTATCCTTGCACCCAGAGCTTGATGCAGTACTCCAGGTGAGGTCTTGCAAGAGCAAAGCAGGGGAGTAGAACCCACCTGCCTTGACCTGCTGGCCCTGAAGCTTTTGATGCAACCCAGGATACAATTGCTTTTTGGGCTGACAGCACACATTGCTGGCTCATGTCCAGCTTCTCCTCCACCAGCCCTTCTCTGCAGGGATGCTTTCTATCACATCCTCCCCCAGTCCCTATTGATAATGGGAACTGTCCTGACCCAGGTGTAGAACCTTATGCTTGGCCTCAGCACGACCCTGCAGCGCCTGCTCCTGTCCTGCCCTGATAGGAGATGCTGAGGGCCACACTGGCTTTTTGAGGACTGCAGCACATGATAGCTGTGCCTGTATGTGCACATGGACTAGAAGCACCACCTGCATTTATTCACCCACCTTTGCAACTGGGCATCCCAGGAAGCACTGAAGGCTGCAGATAGAAGGTGCTGAAGGAGGCATTCCTGCGGTGCTGGCGGCAGCACTGCCTGTGACAAGACTCTGTGCACGCAGGAGCTGAGCAGATGTTGGCTGCTTATAGGAACAAGGAGAATATTCCCCATTACATCAGATGAGCTGGAAACTAGACATGATGCAACTGCCAATAGTCAGAGTTTAGAAGAAAGCTTCTTTTGGAGAGGGCATTCCCTCCTGGTCTCCTTTGGGGGTAGAGTACGTGCCACCAAACCCTCCACCATGAATCCCTGTTGGTGCTGGGTGTTAGGCTAGAACTGTAGGATTGACAAAGTTCCTAAGTAACCAACTTTCTAATATAGATGATAGAATGATCTGGATTGGAAGGGACCTCCAAAGGTCATCTAGTCCAACTCCCTCTGCAGTAAGCAGGGAAATCCTCAGTTAGATCAGGTTGCCCAGAGCCCTGTTGAGCTCCTCAATTTAAGAAGGATATTGAGACACCTGAATGTGTCCAGAGAAGGGCAAAGAGGCTGGGGAGAGGTCTGGAGCACAGCCCTGTGAGGAGAGGCTGAGGGAGCTGGGGTTGTTTAGCCTGGAGAGGAGGAGGCTCAGAGGAGACCTTATTGATGTCTACAACTACCTGAAAGGAGGCTGTAGCCAGGTGGGGGTTGGTCTCTTCTCCCAGGCACCCAGCACCAGAACAAGAGGACACAGTCTCAAGCTGTGCCAGGGAAAGTCTAGGCTCAAGGTGAGGAGAAAGTTCTTCCCAGAAAGAGTGATTGGCCATTGGGATGTGCTGCCCAGGGAGGTGGTGGAGTCACCAACCCTGGATGTGTTTAAGGGTCTTTTGGATGTGGTGCTTGGGAATATAGTTTAGGGCTGAACTTTGTAGAGCAGGGTTATGGGTTGGACTGAGGGTCTTTTCCAACCTGAATGTTTCTGGGATGCTGTTCTTCTTGTAGGCCCCCTTCAGCTACTGGAAGTTTGCTATTAGTTCTCCCTGGAGCCTTCTCTTTTCCAGGCTGAACAACCCCAGTTCCCTCTGCCTGTCTTCACAGCAGAGGTGCTCCAGCTGTCTGACCATTTTCATGGCCCTCTTCTGGACCTGCTCCATCAGGTCCATGTCCTTGTGTGGATTGCTTCAGAGCTGGGCACAGTACTCCAGGTGAGGTCTCACCAGAGCAGAATAAAGAGACAGAATCACCTCTCTGGCTCTGCTGACCATGCTTCTTTTGATGAGGCCCAGAGGCAGGTGAAACATTCAGACATTCAAATCTTTCCCATGAAAGTCACTCAGCTGAGGTTACCTTTGACCAGTATATCAACATCAACCATTGCATGGATAAACACTGGCTGAGGAAAGGTCACAGAGGCCACCTCCTCTGCCTCTCCAGCCACGCTCCTCTTGTGCTGATAACAGCTCATGCAGCTTAACAAGTTCAAAGAAATGGAGAAAGAACTTCTGTCAGCAGGGTGGTTTAATCAGATCCCTGTGAATAGTTTATGTGCACTATTCAAGAGCACAAGGTGCTCAATTTCTTTAAATATTAGAACAAGTGGAACATCAAAAGTGGCTCAGGTTTGGGGCTCAGTGTCTCATTAACAAGGCACAGTGCATTTTTAGACATTTTAGAGGCCTATGAATATTTCTGTGCCTGAGTAAAACACCCAGCCCTGATGATGCCCCTGGGGCAGTGCTACTGCTCCTGAAGTGGGCCAGTTGGCATCTCCTGAGGATCCAATCAGGTTAGCTGCATGGAAAATTCCCAGCTCTGGCAATCAAGTTTGAGGATATTATTAGCACATCCTGCTTCTTCTTTTAGGGCAGTTAATTGAGAAGAGGCAGCAATGCTGCCTTCCCCTGAATCCCTAAAAGCTTGGAGGTCCCTTTCTCTTCACAGCAATAATTGGTAACATGTAAGTCAGGCTGCCTCTGAGAGCAGTGCAGTATTACAAAGCAGGCATTTGAGTACCAGAGTGACAATAAAGGGCAGCCAGGCAAGTCTTTGCTCATGGCACAGACAGTGGCACCCTCAGCAAGTGTGCCAACGACACCAAGCTCTGTGGGGTGGTCAACATGCTGGAGGAGAGGGATTCCACCCAGGGGGGCCGAGGCAGACTGGGAAGTGGGCCCATGATAACCTCAGGAAATTCAAGAGGGCAAAGTGCAAGGTCCTGTACCTGGGTAGGGGCAATTCTTCACACAAAGAGTGATTTGCCATTGGGATGGGCCGCCCAGGGAGGTGGTGGAGTCACTGTCACTGGAGGTGTTCAAGAGGAGCCTGGATGAGGCACTTGGTGCCAGGGTTTTATTGATTAGATGGCGTTGGGTGAGAGGTTGGGCTTGATGATCTTGAAGGTCGTTTCCAACCTGGTTAATTCTATTCTATTCAATCCCAAGCACAAACTAGGTGACAAGCAGAGAAGGACTTGAAGGTGCTGGCTGATGAGGTGCTTAACATGAGCCAGTAATCACAGTACCACAGTATATTAGAGGTTGGAAGGGACCTCCACAGATCATCAGGCCCAGCCCCCCTGCCAAAGCAGAATCACTTTGGGTAGTCTGCACAGGAATGCATCCAGACAGGTTTTGAAAGTCTCCAGAGAAGGAGACTCCACAACCTCTCTGGGCAGCCTGCTCCAGGGCTCCATCCTCACTGGAACAAAGTCATTCATTACCACATTCCAATCACAGGAGCTGTCCACCATGGCTCTGTAATTGCAACAAGATCATAGCCCTGCAACTGCACTCAGATTTCTTGTGTGCTGGCAGCTCAAAAAGCCAACTGTATCCTGGGCTGCATCCAAAGACAAAGAGCCAGCAGCTCAAGGCAGGTGGATTCTGCCTCTCTGCTCTTGGGAGACCTCACTTGGAGTACAGTTGGAGAGGGTCCAGGGGAGGGCCACAAAGATGATCAGAGGACTGCAGCACCTCTCCTGTGAGGACAGGCTGAGAGAGTTGCATCTGTTCAGCCTGGAGACGAGAAGGCTCCAACAAGACCTTAGAGCAGCCTTCCAGTAGCTGAAGGGGGCTACAGAAAAGCAGGGGAGGGACTTTTGATAAGGGCCTGTGATGAGAGGACAAGGGGCAATGGTTTTAAAGTAGAGCTGGGTAGATTCAGACTGGATGTTAGGAAGAAGTTCTTTACTATGAGCGTGGTGGAATACTGGAACAGGTTCCTGGGAAGGTGGTGGAAACCTCATCCCTGGAGGCATTCAAGGTCAGGCTTGATAAGGCTCTGAGCAACCTGATCTAGTTGGGGATGACTTACTCCAGGGCTTGGACTAGATGACCTATAGAGGTACCTTCCAACCCAGTGCATTCTATGCTAGTATGACTCTATGACATGAAGGAGTGAAGGAACTTGACCCATGTCTTAAACCTGTGATGCAAATGTCCTTTGCTTGACATATCATGGAAAGTGGAGCCTGTTTCTCCCCCTGTTGCTGTGACCAGCATGAGCAAACAGAGCAAAATATGAGGAAGGCAGCAGGGGCTGCAGATGTTCACCTCTTGCGTGTGAAAGCAAACAGTGCCAGCCTATGCTGCCTGCAAGGACAGAGCTGCTGAGACATCTAGGAAAGCATTATCTGCTCCATGGCAATAAACAGCATTTTGTTTCCCTTTATTTTTAGCTTGGTTCCTCCTCTTCCTCCCCACACATGAGCCCTTCAGCTCAAGGCACAGGTCCAAGAACAATAGCGTTTTGAGCCAAGGACTAAGCTCACAATTGGAAAACTAGAGCCTAGATATGACAGGCTGCTCTATTTACTAACACAGAGCACACCAAACCAAACCAAAATAACCTACTTATTTTCCCTTTAAACAGCAAGGAAAGCAAGTGCAGGCAGTTCTGATGTGCTGCCATCAGGAATACCCTGTGAAGTCAGATGAAATTTATGTACAACACTGCAATCCTTGTGTGCATGTTCCTGCTCTAAAATCTGAACCTCAAAGGGGAATGTGAGTTGAATTTAAACACTTAAAGCTGTGGCCTTTACAGTAGGCACTTTTGTATATTCATGCTCCTGCCACTGTCCTCAGTCTCCCATGGTCTTGAATGACTTGTTGTTTTTAGACAATTAGCTTCTTGTCTGCAGAAGAGCAGTTTGGCCCAACCTCGTCCATTGTCTTTTATGTCCATCGAGGAAAGGGAGGGGGAGCCGGGGGGCAATGGGGAAGAGAGGGAAAAGAGAGAGACAGATTTCAATCAAAAGCACAAAGTTGATAAGAGGTTAGTAAGAGCCTGTCTGTGGCCAGATGAAACCTAACAATCAGCCCCAAACACCTTATATCTGATGAGCAAAAGTGAGCACTTCCAAGTAGAACACAGAGAGCCAGCTACCTGCGTTGTCTGAAACAGAGGCAGCTCCCAGTGGTGCCCAGTTGCTGGTGGGTTTGCCCTGCTAGCAGGCCTTGCTCCAGCCAACTCATCTTGAGAATAAGAACTTGAGCTTACTGAGTAACATAAGAATGGTGTTTAAGAGCCATAATTAACACTGAAGACAGAGACAGCTCTTTCCTAAATAACAGAATCACTCTGGTTGGAGAAAAGCCCTTTAAGATCATCAAGCTGTGCAACAGCACTGGTGACAGAACTAAACAGGCAGGAGTGGGTAGTCTGGGTGACCATGGTGTTGCAGTGCTGTTATTTTAATTGTTCCAGCAGCAGCTTTTTAATGTCCAAAGCTTAAGGGACAGACAGCCTACTCCTCTGAAGAAGCCAAGTGACAGCAGACAGAACTGAGAAGCATGGAACCACCATGGTGGGAAAAGATCTCCAAGCTCATCCACTTGCAGCCCAGAAAGCCAATCAAATCCTGGGCTGCATCAAGAGAAGCAGAGCCAGCAGGGCAGGGAGAGGATTCTCCCCCTCTGCTCCACTCTGCTGAGGCCCCACCTGGAGCACTGTGTCCAGTTCTGGAGCCTCCATTACAGGAAGGATCTGGAGGTGCTGGAGCATGTCCAGAGAACAGCCACAAGGATGAGCAGAGGGCTGGAGCTGCTCTGCTGTGAGGACAGAGAGAGTTGGGGTTGTTCAGTCTGGAGAAGAGAAGGCTTTGAGGAGACCTAATTGTGGCCTTTCAGTATCTGAGGGGGGCTACAGGAAAGCTGGGGAGGGAGTTTTTAGGATGCTGGGTAGTGATAGGACTGGGGGGAATGAAGCAAAACTAGAAGTGGGTAGATTCAGATTGGGTGTTAGGAAGAAGCTCTTCCCCATGAGGGTGGTGAGAGCCTGGCACAGGTTGCCCAGGGAGGTGGTGGAAGCCTCATCCCTGGAAGTTTTCAAGGCCAGGCTGGATATGGCTCTGAGCAACCTTATCTGGTGTGAGATATCCCTGCCCATGGCAGGGGGGCTGGAACTAGATGATCCTTGAGGTCCCTTCCAACCCTGAGAGTTCTGTGATTCTATGATCATCAAGTCCAACCATTATCTATCTCTGCTGGGGGCAGAACAGCAAATATGGCATGGAGCAGACAGATGCTGTGGAGGGAACAAAGAGCTTTGAGTGCAGTTTGGGGCTGTGCAAGGCAGAAGGAAGGCAAAGTCCCTGCCTCACCTTGCTGCTGCTCAGCATACCTGAAACCTGGCATAAGCTTCTTTGCTTCACATGCAAAGAAGTTGCTTTCACTACATGAATGAGGCTCAGAGACTCTGAGGAGAATGAACTGTCATGGATGCTCATGCCATCCATCAGGCTGTATCCATCTATGTCTCTGGGGATGTGTGATTCACTCCATAGTGATCCTATTCCCACTGCTGCAGACGACTGGTGTACCCAAAACACTCAATCATCCTTTATCCAGCTCCTCATGGAGCTGATTCAACATTTGAGTTCAGCATGTGCTGCTCATGTTTCTTTTCAATCATAATCTTTACAACCATATGTGTATTTGATCTGCAGCACTGCCAAGGAAGGAAAGCCTCTTCAGTGGCTGGGACCCCTTGCTGTAGAATCACAGAATTGCGGCTGGAAAAGACCTCTGAGATCATCAAGTCCAGCCTGTAAGCTAATATCACAGCATCAGCTAAACCAGGCCACCAAGTGCCACATCCAATCTTTTCCTAAAGACCTCCAGGGATGGTGTCTCCACCACCTCCCTGGGCAGCACATCCCAGTGCCTAATCAGCCTTGCTGTGAGGCAGTGCTTCCTAATATCTAACCTAAACTTCCCCTGGTGCAGCTTCATACCATGCCCTCTTGTCCTGTCACTAGTTGCCTGGGAGAAGAGCCCTGCCTGCTTTATGTCCAGGGGAAAGGGAGAAGGAGCAAGTCCTTGCACCACTCTACATTGCCACAACAAAACACAGCTGCTGTGTGGAGGTCACAGTTAAACGTGGGCTTGCAACACTCCTTGAGCGTTAAAAGTCTCCTTCTCTGGAGGTTTTCAAGACCTGTCTGGATGTGTTCCTGTGTGACCTGCACTAGATTTTATGGTCCTGCTCTGGCAGGGAGGGGTGGACTCAAAGATTTCTGCAGGTCCCTTCCAACCCCAAACATGCTGTGATCCTGTGAAAAGAACCAGCTAACAGTAAGGGGAGCTGACAGCTACCTTGTGCTTTTTGTCGATGCCTCCTCAGCCTCTCATGTGCTTTGCTGGCAGGACTAACTGCTCTTACCAACACTGTCCCTGTCAGGATGCTTCTTGGTCACAAGCCTGTCTGTCAACACTTTCCTCAGCTAGAGATCCAGTCCAGTCCCAAAGTCCTCTCTGCAGCTGAAACAGAGTCTCTTCCAGATATCAACCTAAGGTGGACCTGTTCAAATTTGCAGACTGCAAAGCAGCACCTCCCCTGCATGTACACAGGGACTCCAGGACATTCACCAGCTGCTGCCCACACAGACTGGCACTATGCATGCATTTCAGGCATGACAACTCACCACACAAAATCACAGAATCAGGTTGGAAAAGACCCTCGGGATCACCAAGTCCAACTGACAACCCTGCTCTGCAAGGCTCACCCCTAACCCACATCCCCAGGCACCACATCCCAACCACCTTTAAACACATCCAGGCTTGGGGACTCCACCACCTCCCTGGGCAGCACATTCTAATGCCTGACCACTCTTGCTGGGAAAGCTTTCTCCTACTCTCCAGTCTAACCCTACCCAGTGGCAGCTTGAGGCCATTCCCTCTTGTTCTATCACTAATTACCTGTGGGAAGAGACCAGCAGCAGCCTCTCCACAACCTCCTTTCAGACAGATACAGAAAATAATGAGGTCTTCCCTCAGCCTCCTCCTCTTCAAACTAAAAATGAAGAGGCACTCTTGTTCTAGGACTCAAGATTCCCAGGAATCCATCAGATTACCAGGAACAGTTGGAGGATAAGAGACTGCTGTGATGATCCAAAAGATCTGAGGTGGCTAAAAGAACTTCAACACTTCAGGAGCAGTATGTAAGGTGCAAATGAACACAGAAACCAGATCATACAACTGGAAACCCAGTGCAAGCTTAGAGTGCCAGCAGAAGTACAAACAGCCTAACTGCAAAGCCAGGCTGTCACATGTATTTCACAGGGTCTTGGGGTGTTGAGCCAGGTGGCCACAAGCACACAGCTTGTTTTCTTTCACCTGGCTTAGTTCCCCCAGCAGCACAAGACTCTCAGCACTGGTGCAAACTTCCCACCAGTTTCAGCCTTGCACCCAAACCCACATAAACACTCATCTTGTCATGGAATCAGAGAATGTTAGAGGTTGGAAAGAACCTCCAGACATCATTGGGTCCAGCCCCCCTGCCAAAGCAGGGTCACCCAGGGTCGTCTGCACAGGAATGCATCCAGGTGGGTTCTGAAAGTCTCCAGAGAAGGAGACTCCACAACCTCTCTGGGCAGCCTGCTCCAGGGCTCTGTCACCCTCACTGTCAAGAAGTTCCTCTCATGTTGAGGTGAAGCCTTCTATGTTCAAGTTGCCCTCAGTGGCAGCTTACCTTTTGAATGAGAAACACTGGGGATACCCTGGTGCCAGAGTTTCAGCCCATAAAAAGCCAAGCTCCTGCTCACCATCTGCTCCAAGTGACACCACCACTTTTCCTTTCCAAAGGTCAAACCTGCTGTCGGTGGGAAGATGAATGCAGCCTTCACCTGCTTAGCTACAGCTGCACTGTGCTTGGTTACACTGGGACGTGAGCACAGCAGCCACAACAGGCTGCCTCCTCTTTATGGTAATCAGCCATCTGCCAGGAGGCAGCCCAGCACAGCCCAGCGAGGAGACTCCAGCCAAGGCAGCGCTGGGAAGCTGCTGGAAATCGAGGTAGGAGCTCTTGTCCGGCAGGAGGAGGCACAGCTTCAGGCCATGCTTCAAATGTCAACCTATTTGCTCTCCTCTCCCCCCACCCCTTTTTTCCACCCCCCTTCTTGAGGGTGTGTGATGTGCTGGGCTCATACAAACCTGCCTGCCATGGTGATCATTCCATATGGGAGACAGAGAAGTGCAATTTTCTAAGTGTGCTGGGGTGCATGAAGAAGAGTGTGGCCAGCAGGTTGAGGGAGGTTCCTCTTCCCCTGGACTCTGCCCTAGAGAAGCCACATCTGGAGCATTGTGTCCAGTTCTGGGCTCCCCAGTTCAAGAGGGACAGGGAACTACTGGAGAGCGCCCAAACAAGGGTTAAGAGGATGATGATTAAGGGACTGGAACTTGTGTCTGATGATGAGAGGCTGAGAGACCTGGAGCTGTTTAGGCTGGAGAAGAGAAGGCTGAGAAGGGATCAGGTCAATATTTACAAAGACCATAAGGGTGGGTGTCAAGAAGAAGGGGCCAGGCTCCTTTCACTGGTGCCCAGGAACAGGAAAAGGGGCAGTGGGCACAAACAGGAACACTGGAACATGAGGAAAAACTTCTTTCCTGTGAGGGTGGCAGAGCACTGGAGCAGGCTGCCCAGAGAAGTTGAAGTCTCCTTCTCCAGAGACTTTCAGAACCTGCCTGCACACATTCCTGTGCAATCTGCTCTAGCTGAGCCTGCTTTGGCAGGGTGTTTGGACTTGATGATCACCACAAGTCCCTTCCAACCCCTAACATTCTGTCAACCACCTTACTACAGGATGGGAGACAGTAAGCACCTTGTGGTATATATAATCAAGCATTGCAAAACAGGACACATTCACACCTTCAGGCCATATCACAGTAATCATTCTGACACTAGCTCATCCTCTCACATAAGATGTTTTACCAATAAGAGGTCAATAAATACTGAAAAAGCCTTTGTATATCTTAAAGGAGACTTGTGTGGGCTTCAAAAGAAGTGACAGTGAGGATGACTGGAATGCCCCTAAAGACACTCTAAAGATCCCAGTGTGGGGATTCTCACTTCACTGGGATGAAAATTAAAGCCTTCCAAACCTAGGAAGAGAAGACACCTTGTACAACCTGGGTCTTCAGTGGGACACCTGAGGTGGAAGGCAGCACGGATGTATGTCTTCATTATTCTCATGACATTTGCTGTTGCACAGGACTCAGTTGAGCTAAGGTTATTTCTCATGGGCTGAGGCTGTTGGGGAGCTTTTAATGCAAAGATCAAACCCAAGGATACCAACCCTTGTTTCAAGATGTTCCTCTGCTCCTGTGTTTGAGGGTGTAGCCTGGCACTGTCAGGTTTGCACAGGATGTTAGGGGGTGGAAGGGAACTCGAGTCCAACCCCCCTGCCAGAGCAGGACCATAGACTCTGTTTTCTGAGACCCTGATCATTTTAAAGGTATTGCAATGGAGTAGCTTAATATTCTCATTTTATATTTCAGCATCTAGGGAGCAGAGAGATCAGACCCATGTCACAGGGGTTGGGTTTTGTTTGGGTTGCATTTTATTGATGTTCTTTTGTTGATTTCCACACACCCCCTGCCTTAACTTCCTCCAAGGTAGAGCAGAGGCTTATGTCTACTCTAAGCTGTTACCAAGGCAGATCTGTCTAAATGACCTCTCAAGAAACAAACCAAGCCCAACAGAAAACCAGGCCCAGTAATGCAGTCAGTAATGTTTTCATCTGTATCTTTCCTCAGCTCTGCAACTGGGATTTACTGCATCACTTTGGGAGATGGATAGCATAGCTCAAATGAAGCAGTAATGGAGCACTACAGAATTAGTGCACTGAAAGTGCTTTGTAGGCTGGAGTTAAGACATTTTCATCTGGGATGATGGGATGGCTTTCCTGCAGTAATTAGAGGAGCAGCTGACATTAACTCCCTAAGTGACCTGCTTGTTGCTGCCACTGTGAATTAAAAGTAGATTAATAGCCCCCCTGTAGGTGTGGCCTGCGGTATGGAAGTTAAAAGCACAGAAAAGACTTTGCTGCTTCCAACTGAACTGCACTGCATCAAAAGGATTACACAGCATTGGGATCAGCTGCATGCAGGGAGGATTTGAGAGAGATCACATAGCCCCGGGGAAGGGAGGTGAGGTGTTGGTACAACAAACAGCCCTTGCTAAGTGTGGACATATTTATCCCCCACATCTTCATGAGATTTACAGCCATCAGGGGTTGCACATATGTGCTGTGTTCAAAAAGCAACAGACTCAAATAAATGAATAAAGATTGGCTTGACTAAATAAAAAGCAGTAATAATCAGGACCCTGCAATGTGGGGAGCATGTTGCTGCAAAAACACACTGGGGGAGTGTACCAAATGGAACTGGCACCTCCCACACTGGTGTCTCTCGCAGCACTTGGTAGCTTGAGGTGATGACCCAAACTTGCCCATTTTATTCTAAAAGATAAGTTTGTAGCCCTCATTCTTTACAGTGAGGGTGGTGAGACACTGGAACAGGTTGCCCAGGGAAGTTGTGGATGCCCCCTCCCCAGAAGTGTTCAAGGCCAGGTTGTGCAGGGCCTTCAGCAGCCCGGTCCTGCCCATGTAAAGTGGGTTGGAACTAGATGATCTTTAAGGTCCCTTCCAAGCCAAACCATTCTGTGGTTGTGTTCTTGTGTGATCTGGTATAGGTGGTCCTGCTCTGGCAGGGGGTTGGACTGGATGACCTTTCAAGGTCCCCTCCAGCCCCTAACATTGTGGTTCTGTGGTTGCAAGAAAAGGCTTGTAAATGTGACCCAAATGTATCAGGAGGACTTCATAAAAGCCCAGACAAAATAAGATCTCTAGATCTTTGAAAAACAAACAAACAGCCTCATGATTCCTGAGCTACTCCCAAGATGCTGAGGGGTGGGGCATGCAAAATTTATAACACTTCACTTTTTTCAAGTCTGTTGTTAGGCAGAAAACACAAAGCAAAACCAAATAAAGGACAACAGCCCCAACAAAAAAAAACACCCAAAGAAACATTAAGAAGTTCAGTAACATCTTCTAGAGCTAGTGTCTGCTAGAGTGAGGAAGCCAGAAAGAGAAGAGAGTGCATACAACTAACTTTGTTAGATATCAGACCAAGGGGATGGATGTGGCACTTGGTGCCATGGTCTAGTCAGGGGGTCTGTGTTGATAGGTTGGACTCGATGATCCCCGAGGTCCTTTCCAGCCTAAGTGATACTGTGATACTGTTAGACCTTATCATTGTTTCAGATTAGATTAAACCAGGTTGGAAGAGACCTTCAAGATCATCATGTCCAACCTATCACCTAACACCACCCAACCAACTAAACCACCCAACCAAGCACCCTGTCAAGGGTAATTGATTTACATTCTACCACTTTTCTACTCAACTTTGGAAAGTTTTCCTAGGCATGAGCCTCAAACTCCCACAAACTCCATGAGAAGTCCGACTCAAAGCTGATACCACTGCAGGTAGCTGTAATGGAGGAAGTGAGGAAGAGCCAAAATTCAGCAGCTGTAAACGTGATTCTGCAAGCTTGAAGCTCCAGAGGGTTTCATTTTCATTTCAAATAGCAATCCATAAAACAAGACCTGAAGGAGCAAATCATTACCAGGAAGAGTAACTAGAATAACCCAGGGAAAAAAAAAAAGTAGTTAAAAAAGAGAGAGCTTTTATCTGCTGAATGCTTTTCAGCATGAGCCTTTGTGATAAGTCAGAAATCCCTGTGTTAAGTGTCATTCAACTGCATGCATTGATTTTTTGCCTTTGCCTTTCATGATTTAGATCTCCTATTTATTGAAACAGACAGAGAAGATTGCAAGCTGATCTGTAGAGACTCTCAGTCCAATGCCTCCCTCTTTCAGAGACTCATGCAAACTAAGAGCTTGCAGGAGAGCAAGAAAAACTCCCCATGCATCCAAGATGCATCAAGCAGGATGTATCTTCATTCAAGCCAGCAACATCCATGGTGAGAGCAGGAAAGCAGTGGCAGATTTTGGAGGCCTGATCCTTTACACAGATGGGACAAGGGGAAATGGTTTTAAATTAGAGAGGGGCAGATTTAAATTGGACAAGAGCAAAAAGTTTTTGTGTGAGGATGGGGGAACAGTGGAACAGGTTACCCAGGGAGGTGATAGGGGCCCTATCCCTGGTGACATTCAAGGTCAGGCTTGATGGGGCTCTGAGAAGCCTAATCTAGCCAGGCATGCTCCTGCTGCCTGCAAAGGGGGTGGACTAGATGACCTTCAAGAGTTCCTTCCAACCCAGTGATTCCAGGAGTTGGTTTGGGTTTGGTCTTTTCAGCACATGCAGAAGGCAACACCTGCTCTAAAACACAACTGTGTTACAAAGCCTTCACTGCCATGGCTTTTTCCATCCCACCATAAATAAAGCTCCAACAGAAGCTACAGAGACATTTGCTGGCACACCTTCTTCCTTCAGAGCTGCCCAGTACATGCTTCAGAAGTTAAAAAAACCAATAAAAACCTCCACTCACATTTCTAAGTAAGGTAAATAATGAAAAAAGAGAGCTGAAAATGCCTTACCATCCTTCCTTAGCTCCAGTCCTTCAGACCCATCATTCCTCCTCTTTTTCCCCTCCCCTCTCTTTGGCAAGGTCTGTCAGCTGGTATAAATATGCTCAGCTGCACTATAGGAGACACCTGATGCTGTGGCAGGGCAGGGTGGGTGAGGGTAGCAGGGGAGAGGAGGAAGCATTCATTTGTCTCCTGTGAGGACTGGGGCTTGGTTTCATGCATGATGCCCCTTTGGTTGATTAATACTTGTCTCATGAGGCAAAACAGGATAGAAGCAAAAGCAGGGTGCATAGTTAACCAAATGCCCACTGCAAGGGCAGATTTGGAGAGGCTGGAAAAGAGCTCCAGAAACTCTTAAGGATCTCTCTATATAATCTTCTTTCAGCAACCATGTGTTAATTACTTGTTAGTTAAGCAGAATACTCAGCAATAAAGCCACCCTAGGTAAAAATCATCAATATGAAATTTTGCATTGTTCCTTGAAATGAAGAAGGGGTCTGGCAATCTCAGCTTCGTGGACTTAGAGCTGCTGGGACTTCTTGAGCTCTGAGATCTCTCAGCCCTCTTCAGATCTTGTCCAATAAAGATAGGAGAAGATTAAAAACAACAACAACAATGACACAACCTCCAAACAAACCAAAAAGGGCATTTCCTAGCAGTCCATTCTCCTCACCAGAACCCAGTCTGCTGGTGTGATATAAAAGGAAAGAAAGACTAAGGCTGCTTTGGAGCTGATAGGCATAGGACCATTACAGACACTGAAGGTGGCAGAGTTTTGGGAGCGCATACAGAATGAAGCAAGAATTCCCAATGTGTGCATGTGCCTTCCTCGCAGCTCAAAAGCCTTTGGATGAGGAGCACAGACATGGCTTTTGAATTGCTAAATCCATATAATCATTTAGGCTATTTTCCTGCTGTGAAAGGATGGGTAGGAGTGTCTAGACACTAAGAGGCCAAGACTATTGACACTGGCGGGATCTATCCCCATGGAGCCGTCAGCTCTATAGAGCACTGCAGCTGCATGCTCTGGCTCTCCAGCTGTGCCTCACAGTAGCAGAATGCCAATGCTCCTACCCAAAACAAAGCAGACCTATTATGTGATGATGAAAACTAACATTTCTTTTCTGGGGGGGAAGCACCTCTTCAGGTCCTCAGCATCATCCCGTGGATTTTCTCCAAAAGCCACTCAGAGACCACGTTCAGAAATTCATGGTTGAAAACACACACACACACACACACACACACACACAAAGATTAAGTCACTTTCAATCATGTCCCAGTTTGCATGTATGTGTAGGTGCTTATAAGGCAGGGGAGATTCTGCTTCTGAGCAGTGTAGGGGGAAAAACAAATGTGCACCCCAAGCATCGTTTCCTTGAGAAGTGCTAGGGCTGAGTATGTCTGTTACCTCTTCCCAGTCTGAATAAATGTAGCAGGGTGGTGCCAGGAATAGGTACCTTTGGCATCCTCTTGGCTGAACCTTGCTAAGCAAGACTGCAAAACCAGAAGGCACTGACAGAGAGCAGGAAGAGTAGAACACCTAGTGATTCCGTTCCATTTCTCACATGCACACTTGGTACAGAGGATGAAGGATTCCAGACCACAGCTTCTGCAGTGCAAATTTCTGTTCCCTTTGTGTCACAGAATCCAGGATGGTAGGGGTTGGAATGGACCTCTGAAGAGGCCCTGCCAGAGCAGGATCATCAGAGCAAAGTGTGCCTTCACCTTCCTCTGCAGAAGAGAAATGATGAGCAAGACAGGCAGGAACTGAGCCTGATACCTCACCAGAGGGCAAAGGGCATCTTTGCAAAACAATTGTTCTTGTGGAAGAGTACACCAGTGTCACTTGGAGATGAAGCTACATTTGCAGGAGGATGAAAAGGCAAACACTGAAGCAGCTGTGATAGCCCTGGAGACTGCTTTCAGAGAGAGCTGTCTAACAATGAGTTCATTACAGTTGCAAGCTGAAAATCACAACTGTTTCATACACAGGGAGAAGGTTGCACTCAGTCAATTCAGCTTGCCTGAGATGACAGTGCTGCACTCGAAGGGAGCCATCACATGGAAGTTCCTCATTGCTGTGGGTACCATGAGGGAGTACTGTCAAGTTTCTTAGGAGCTGTTTGCTCTTAAGAGTTTCCAGGCCCAAAGCAATTTTCAAAACATCTTTGTGACACAGATGTTATGAAAACAACATGCAGGCAGCACACAGAGGTGGCATACCTTCTATAATGAGAAGGAAAGGAGGTGTTGCAGCCCTCATAAGCAGTGGGAAATGGTGGATGAGATGAGCTGCTGTTTAAGTTTGGATGTGCAAAGCTTGTTCATTATTGTCATATTATTCACCTGAACACATTTTCAGTGCAGTGGAAATTGTTGAAAGAGGTGGTCAGGCATTGGAGCAGGTTACCCAGAGAGGTGGTGGAGTGACCATCCCTGAAGGTGTTCAAAAGTGTTGGCATGGCACTTTGGAACATAGTTTAATGGCTATAGTAGTGTCAGGATGATGGTTGGACTCTATGATCTTAGAGGTCCTTTCTACCCAAACCAATTCTATTCTACCTGAATACTTCTGGGATTCTGTGGTTTGCTATTTTTCAAGGGCCTTATACTTGTGATTCAGGACTCCAATATAGATCTCCAATTCCAGCTGTTAGTTTACTGACTTCCAGTGAGTACAGAGACAAAGGTTTGAATGAAGCATGGCTGGTTGCTGCTGAAGGCTGCTATTATGAGCCACACAGTGTTTGTTCAGCATCACCACTACCATTGCTGGATCTCCCCCTGCAGAAAAAGGAGAAAATATCTTCCACTGCGAATGTACAGTAATGAAGAAGCCAAATCTCTGATCACTGCTGTCAAATGCCCACTTCCACCTGAACTCTTGCACTGTGACCTGCATCTACCCTATTGACACATCAGCTGAGCAGTGACACTTCCAGCTGTAACTCTGCTCGTGCAGGCGTGGTGCCTCAGCTTCACCTAAGGGTGCTGGCTTGCAGGTGACCATGCTTCAGCAGCTGTTGGCCAAAGGGGCTACACTTCAACTAACAAAACAGGACTCAAACCCGAGGAATCAAGGCTTTAAAGATTCCTTCCTGTAATCTGTACTGACAGAGTGCAGAAGCCTATGCAATATTCCTCTGCCCCCAGCTGAAGTCAGCGCTGCTGCCCGCAAGGAGGGCTGGGCTGGGCCAGCTCTTTGCAGGTACAGCAATAAGCTGTGATACATCAATATTACAAAGAAAACAAAGCTGAGCTATTCCAACCTCTTCCTACCATTTTATCTCTAGTAAGAAATTATTTGCTATGTAGAGGGTAATTCCTCTGAAGGACACCACAATTAAGTGACAAATTAATTTGCTGCTTACATTCACTAGCTCTTCCAGCTGGCTTAATTCTCATCAGCCACCATAATTTATTAACAGTGAGGTGAGAAAAGACATGAATCAGCTTAATGTGCTATAAGTAGGGCATTGTCATGGCAACAAGATGCAGACTGTTTTCTACTATTTACGTATGGTTTGTTTTGTACTCAACCTTGAGATATCACTTGAAGCAACTAGAATTAGAAACAGCTCCTTCCCCCCCCCCCCCCCCCCCCTCTTTTTTTTTCCCCCACTTCAGTGTATTTTAAAAACTAAATAAATTTCAAAAGAAGGCTATGAAAGGCTCTGGAGCATCTCTCCACAAAAATAGCTAGCTATATGCTCCTCAATGAGTCCTCTGAGAAACAGAAGCCTTCACTCTGATCTCCCAGTCATTTTCTCACGTTGTCACACAACCAATTCCATGGATTAACTCCCATTTTATACCACTCTGGGATTAAACCCAGACCTTGCCTGTTCTGTGCTCTGCATATGATGGTTAACAGGGAGGGAGGAGGGGGAGTTAAACAGTATGATTGAAACAAAGCTTTGCTTTTCCTTTTGGTGCTTTTTTAAGACAACATACTGTACTTAATGCAGGACATGGAAGAACAATTAAGGATGTTGCAGCCTCGTGATGGGGAAGTACACAGTTGAAAAGGAAAAATTAATTGTAAAGGATTTTTATTGCCTCCCTGGCTAAGCCTAAAGCCCCTGCACCTTTTGCACGCAGCAATTAATGGTTTTCATAAAACCAGCTCCTCATTCAAAGTTCATTTGATTCACTGCTGCATGAAGGGAATGGCTGGAATGCCCCCACAGCCCTTTGAAGAACAGTTACCAGTACTGCTGGTTTGAGTTCTTCTCTTTTCTTTTTCTTCCTCACATGACCTCAGGAATCTGATATTAAACAGTTAATGCAAATCAAAACAGTGTTAAGGTATGTCAGGAGGAATTAATGGCAAAAAGGAAATCCCTTTCATAAAACCATTGCTTTGTTCTGAGTAAGGACAAAGGAAACAATTAAAAGATTCAAATTTATATTCCCATTTCTCCATACATTGATTCCCCCCCCCCCCCCCTTTTAATATGCCTGAGTTGAAATTACCCAAGGTATTTCTTTGCACAATGTGTAGGGTAACAGAAAACTTGAGTGGAACCATCAAGTAAAACTGTGCTTATTTATCAACCTGAGGGAACACAACCAAACCAAACACACACAAACAATATAATTTTGCACTCAAAACTTCTGTCAAGCTACAATTGCAAGCGTTCAATTGAGCACTGTGAAATGATACCTGCTGAGGTCAACCCTTGAAGTTAATTAAGAAATGAGAGATCTGGGTAGCCTTGCCTAAAGGTTCGAGGGATTTGTGCAGTCAACGTTGCTAATGGCCCCAAATACACAAGAGCCAATAGCTGCTAATTGAAAATGCTCGCATAAGCCAAGTGGGGGGAATGACAGTCTTGCTTTCAACGATTCTTTCCCCTACGCCAAGTTCAGTGAGAAGTGGGTCTGAGCTGCAGGGTTTGGCTGGGGGCCTGCATCTACTATGACACATAACAAGCAGGTATGCCAAAAGGTTTGTTAGGCAGCTCCAACAGCGGCGTGCGCCGTGCACAGCACACAGGCAGCACGCTTCCACTGGAGGTGCTCTAGCACTCAGGCCATTGCCACCTACCAGCTCCCTGCTGCAAGCAGTGTTGCTAGAAGTACAAAGGAGAAGTTATCCCCTCAAATCTCATGGTTAAATAGGAGAAAGTGTACTGGATTGGCACTGCATGTCACAGAGTCCTAGCACGGTAGGGGCTGGAAGCGACCTGTGGAGATCATTGAGTCCAATCCCCCTGCCGAAGCAGGATCACCTAGGGCAGGCCACACAGGAACACATCCAGGCAGGTTTTGAGCCTCTAGAGGATACTACACAACCTCTTTGGGCAGCTTGCTCCAGTGATCTGGCACCCTCACAGGGAAGTTTTTCCTCATGTTGAGGTGAAACTCATGCCTCAGGGGAATAGGCACAAGTCCTTTATCCAGCCCCAGAGGATTTTGAACCTTCTTGCAACACCTAAGGTCTAATCAGGAGATACTGCTTCTGTTGGTAAAGACTTGTTTCAGGAATCATTTTCATTACTTTGAAATTAAGTGATAAACCCTGTTGTGTGGAGCCTGCAGGAGATCCTTGCTTACTAGGAAGACTGGCCTTAAAACTCAGGCTCTGAAGACTGTGGTGATAAGCCAGCTTGTCACCAGCTGGAAGGCATGTCTCTGATTTTGCTTTCTGTTAATTACACTGGACATAGGATCAGACAACTGAAAACCAATTAAAATACAGAAGAGAGTATCTTCCCACATGGCTTTCATTCCACATCATTTAAAAGACAACAAATCAGTGAAAGCAGGCACTGTTTTGCATAATGTTGCAAAATTCCCTGTGAATTTTCTGTAGAAGGCTACTGCAGGGTATTGAACAACATAGTAAGTGACACTCAGAAGATCTAAAAGCACTGCCACTAGTGGCAGACACAAAGAAAACCCTGCAAGGGTTTGCAGAGTTCACCATGCTAACCAGCATGCCTTGCCACAAACCCTTTGGTAGGAGCACCATGGCCTAATGGTTCATTGCTATACAGAGGAGGAGCATATGTCTCAGGCTTGAGGCTGAGTTTCTCAGGAGCCTCTTCACACCCAGATAAATGTACTGAGTAAAATAAGGCAACTTGCAGGGCTGGTGGGGAAGGTGAACAGTTTTAAGTTTATAAGAAAATAAAGATTGATTCAGGCAATATAACCAGAGTTTCATAAAATACAGGTGAAACTTTCTGTGCTAAGAGACTCATAGAATGCACTGGGTTGGAAGGGACCTCTAGAGGTTAGCTAATCCAAGTGCCCTGCTGTAAGCAAGGAGATCTCCAACTAGATCAGGTTTCTCAGAGCCCCATCAAGCCTGATCTTGAACGTCTCCAGGGATGGGGCCTCCACCACTTCTCACAGTATGGCAAGGACTGGTAAGACTTGAGGTTACTTGCAGTGCTGGCACCACTCTGATATGCAGTTTGTGACCATTTCCTTGGGGATGGATAAATAGCTGCAGAAGAGAAGAGTTGCTTTCTTAGCTTGCCCTTTAATGCTTTCTGAGATAATCATCAGGGAAAGAAGAGCAGAAAAGCCTTTTTTCCCACCCAATACAATATCCCAAGCCTTGAAAAGCACCTCTGTTCTCCAGCACACCCAACCCTGGCCTCTGGCCAAGGCAGGGAGGGTTGGAGGAGAGCATCCAGCTGACGATGAGACCTACCCAACAGAGCCCCATCCCATCCCTTCCTCACCTGAGCCTGACTGAACAGTCAGTCATGGGTCTCCATCACCCATGTTCTTGCTCAGGAGCCTCCATACAGTGAAAAACCACATGAGAGCTACTGGTTTCCTGCTTTGAGGGAAGTGGCACCTGGTGAAGCATTTTGTGGCTATCTTGTGCACACTCCCAACAGAAATTTTTGGGCAGTTGATGTCTGAGAAGAAGGGGGACAGCTGGAAAGCTGGCAGTGGCCTGACCAGCATGGTGTGTGGGGGCCATGGCCTGAAGCCTGAGCTCTGGGCCTGGGTGGACATAGCTGGCAGAGCCAGAATTTAAACATTAAAGTTGCCATCTAGTGGTAGGCTTTTGGGAGCAGCCTTTGAATCAGAACTGTTTGAATTGGAAAAGACCTTTAAGATCAGCAAGTCCTAATTCTACCAGGTCTGGTGTTAAGCCACACTGCTGAGCACCACTTCCTGAACTCTCACACTCTTTTGGTGAAGCAGTTGTGATTTCTGAAGCAGATGTGTATTGTTAAGTGCATCCTACCAATTCCTGGGAATTGAAGGAGACCCATCCAACCTCCTGGCTCAGAGCTGTAGCCTGCAAAGAAACTGGGAATGCTTGCCCAAAGGAACTTCCTATATATGTGCCTCCCCACAACGGTGCCAAGTCTGCTGCAAGGAAAACTTAGGCAGAGCAACTGAAAGAGGTAGAAAGTGAGGCAATGCATCGTGCCAGGCACTTTCAAAAGCTTAACTGTGGCAGAAAAGGACACATTAATGTGTTTTCTTACCAAAATATTGTGCTACCTCTGCATTTTTAATGCTGACACTTTATTTACCAATTTTTGGTTTCCTTACTTAAGAAAATGAGAGCAAGTGATGCAGCTGTTAGCACTGCCCTGAGCTGCCAGGCTGAAGGCAAACCTCAGCTCAGGTATCTAAGTAAAATGTGTCACTAAGGAATAAACCAGGAGAGGACAGAGGAGTTTTCAAGTTACCAATATTTGGATACATGAATGCCTTCAGCAGAAGCTGCAAAACTGAAACATAAGGGACATATTATACCTCCATCCCTGGAGGTGTTTATATGCCTATAGGATCTATATGGAGACTTCCCCTGGCTTCAGCAATCATTTATTGCCATGAGAAGAAATGATGCAAGGCAGCAGGAGTATGGGTAAGCACAGAATCACAGAATGGCAGCGGCTGGAAGGGACCTGTGGAGATCATCAGTCCAACCCCCTGCCAAACCAGGATCTCCTTGGGCAGGCCACACGGGAACACATCCAGGCAGGTTTTGAAAGTCTCCAGAAGAGACACAGGCACTAATCTGGGCAGCCTGGTCCAGTGCTCCAGTACCCTCACAGGAAAGCTTTTCCTCATGTTGAGGTGGAACTTCCCATGTTCCAGTTTGTGTCTGCTGCCCCTCATCCTATCACAAGGCACCACTGACTGGCTCCCTCTTCCTGACACCCACTCTTAAGGTCTGTGTAAACATACATTGATCAGGTGCCCTTTCAGCCCCAGGACTCTCAGCCTTTCCTCATAAAACAGATGTTCTATTCCCTTAATCATCCTTGTAGCCCTCCACTGGACTCTCACCAGCAGTTCCCTGCCTCTAGAAATGGGGATGTTTTCTGAACAGAAGAGGTTGAAGAACCTTCATGAGAAAGCCAGGGGAATAAAAACATGGCTGTGGCTGGGAAAGGGACTGGACAGGAGGGAAAGGGAAGGCTGGGAAGGCTGTGGGCAGAATGATCTACTTGGGTGCTCAGATTGTAGCTAAGAAGCTGCAGGCATTCAGCTCTTCCACACACACCACTTCTATTAACAGAACCCCAGGTGGGATTAGCAATTTTTGCAGCATAATCACATTGTTGAGTCATATTTAATTTAGGAGCCACTATACCCAGAGATCATTTGCTTGTATTGAGGCTGAGCTGATTATTTCCCACTTTGTTTTTATGCATTTGATACCTCCCTCTTCAGTGCAGCTCTTCATACTTGTCATTAGTGAACTTCATCTTGCTGATCTGCACCCATGCCTTCAATCCATCACTTTGCATTCTGGTCCTGCCTGCCAAGGCTGAGCAAATTTTCTAAGTGTGCTCTATATTTATCCTCTAAATCACTAATAAAAATATTGACTTGCAATCACTCCTGAAGAACTCTGCACATTTGCTCAGAACACCCTCTTGAAATTCCCTTCCTGTTTGACACTGGCTCATTGGCAGTGATACTTTGAGGGGTTTTTCATTTATTTGTATACACACTGATAATCATCATTTTGCATAAAGCTCTGCAGTTTGCTAGCTTGTATGTACAAATTCTGCTTCCCAGTGTCAAAAGTCTTTGTAAATATGCTGTCTGCTCTTGCTTCCTGCCATCAGGATTTAGAATGCAGATATTTTTGTCCTGCTACACAACTGTGTCAATGCAGCTGGCAGAAAGGAGCACTTTTCACTCTCACTTTCAAATGTATTAATGAAATAAGAATTATGTCTTCTTCTTTCATGAAGGGACAGATGAGGAACAAGCCACTCAATTGATACTGAGAGCCTAGTGGGGGAAAAAAAGGCACAAGACAACAGCTCCATACCTTTACATTTGACTTTGTGTGTAGTATCAGCACACCAAAAGTATTTGCTGCTGATGGAGATGCTCCTTATTATAGCACATAGGACAGAAATGATGCAGGCATTTATTAAGCCTCAAATAGATTTCCTGGTAAAAAGTGAGGTGGGGGGTGGGGGAAGAGAAGGACTTAATAACCACAACTGTCAGTTTTACTGCTAGCATATAATTAGATTATAAGAAGATGATTTCAAAATGTCTAAAGCATAACTGCTTCCTGCTGTTTAAGTGATCTGTTTCTGATTCAGAAGCTACAGTTCATCTGATATTTTTAAGTGTAAAAACCTTGTCTGGGGCCTGTGTTCTCCAGAGTTGTAGTGGGAGGATATTCCTTCCCAGCCTCTGGATTCTGCAGTTTGCAGAGGAAAAGGATTCAAACCAACCAACCAACCAAAAGATCATGTGGTTAAAAGAGGTTCATTTTTTCCCCCTGCATGTAACCTCACCTGTAGCCTCATGGAACTCTTAGATGCAGTCTCATTCAGGCTGCTTATGGCATAGGTTGGAAGATTTTAGGGATGCTACTGATCTGGAACGTAGCATCTACGTGGCAGCCCTCTCAGGCATGTGCTTGGGAAAAGGCTAGGAAAAAAGTTGTCCATAGCTCCATGATGGAAACAAAGACATTAGTCAAAAACCTCTTCCCACAAAAACCTGTGTTAAAGGAATGCAATCATGGTGCCAGTCTGGGAATTAGCTTGAAGGCCAGGGCCAGCAGCATGTGCTGTGAGCAGGATGGATTTGGGTCTGACTTTGACACCAGACAGCCCTGCAGGTTTTGGGGGGGTAGGGAGTGTGGGGAGGATTTGGGGGGGGGGAATGGGGATGGTCACATGGCTCTTCCTATTTTTAAGCTTCCTGCTGCTTTTTCTGCCAAAGGCATCCCACTAAGAGCCGGAGTAAATGTCATTTTGTAGGTGTCTGCAAGACAATAGAAGTGGTCCCAATGCAATACCCAGCGAAATGCGTAACTGCAGCCAGAGATGAATCATGCCAGCACCGAGTCATCTCTCACATATAGCCAGTGTAGGTGTTACTATGACTATAGCAGGCTTCAAAAGAATAAATCACACAAAAGCTGGGCTAGCAGCCTCTCCCCTTCAGCAGTCAGTTAAGCAATTCTGCTCAGACCACCTCACTGTTCCTTGAAGGCGGTTCGGCTGTAAGCTCCTCCCAACTCCCTGTTAATTCCCAGGGATAACATGAGCATCGATTAGGCAGAAGCATGACTCAGAGGATGATATATTGCCCTCGGTGAGAAGTCAAGAGAGCATGTTTTCCCCCTTGTTTTCTCCTGCCTTCGCCAGCACACATTGCCCTACCCACTAGGTGTCCCTGCCAGCCAGGGAAACAGCAAGTCGCAGCCAGGGCTGCATTTGCTTCCTAAGCTGTAAACATCAAAACCAGCCGAAGAAACATGCCTGGAATCACAACTTTTCTTTTGGTTTGGGGTTTTCTTCTTTAAAGCTTCCTTTTTCTGAAGTAGTTCCACATTCATGCACGTTTTGCTAAATGGAAAAGACAGCTTTCCCTTGGGAGGTGTAATGGGAAGGTGTTGAACCAAAGGGGAATCGTTGCTGCTCTGGCTCATGCACCACCAGCTCCATCAGATCACTAACAATGTGTGGATGTTCAGGCCTCACCAAAAAAATGCCTGCTTTGCTGGATCCAGGCTTTTATAGCCTCAGTATGGATGAGGCATAACACACATGTTCAATGGCTGCCCCTGTGAAAAAGGGACCTTTTGGCCCTGCTAAGATTTGCTACAGTAATCCCTGGAGAGTTTTCAGAGATCAGCAGAGCATCATGGAGGAAAGTGAAGACATCAAAGGGAAGCATACACTTGCAGATGTGGCAGCTTCTGCCAGCCCAAGAAAGAGGGAGAGGAAACAAGAGGTAAAAACCTGAAGACATGTTGGGAGTTTGTGGTTTTAACAAATGCTTTGTCCCTTGGTATTACTGACTTGGGGGAGAGGAAAAACAACACACAAAACCATGAAAGAAAGAAGTCTGTCTGCCATGTATGCTGAGGAAATACATCCCACATTTTTGTATTCCTCTTTCCTGATCTGCTCAAGAAAAGCAACAGTATTTTCCTGTCCCTTGTTGATGCTTAATCTGAACAGCCTGAGATCCTCAGAAAAGAGAAGGGGAAACACACAGCAAACCTGAATGTTCTGAGGTCATCACACATGATGATTCCTGCAGCCAAAGTCTGAGCTGAAGACTCTGTATTTGGGAGCCATCAATGGAAATCATGTCCTATTGTGTTGTGTGCTGTACAAACACAGGGTGAGAGACAAGCCCTGTCACAAAGGACTTACTCTCGAGGCAGAAAACTGGGGAGGAGTTAGAAATTATTTGACTTGCTTAGGGTTGCACAGTTTGGTGATGACAGCAGAAGGCAGGCGCTTGGTATTCTGATTTCCAGGCTGTCAATCTGATTTTTCTCACAGATGACCATTTTTTGCTGTTCTAGAGCTTATAGGGTATCATTAATCAATCAATTAATTGATTTTGTATATATATATCTATATCCATAGATATATAAATAAAAATGAAATGATTCTGTATCTATAATTATATACAACTTGATATTTTGATAGGACTAGGGGGAATGGAATGAAGCTGGAGGTGGGGAGATTCAGGCTGGATGTGAGGAGGAAGTTCTTCCCCATGAGAGTGGTGAAGCCCTGGAATGGGTTGTCCAGGGAGGTGGTCGAGGCCCCGTCCCTGGGGGTGTTTAAGAGCAGGCTGGACGAGGCTCTGTCCAGCCTGATCTAGTGTGGGGTGTCCCTGCCCATGGCAGGGGGGTTGGAACTAGATGATCCTTGTGGTCCCTTCCAACCCTGAATGATACTATGATACTATGATATTTTTAACTAGTGTGAGCTTTCCATACAGGCACACACCTTGCTGAACTGGGTCACCCCTCAGGGACAGACCCCCCCTACCCCATCCTGGCCCTAAGGCCATTTGGAGGGTGCTCAGCCAGTGACTGTAAGGTGACCTTCACAGCAGAAATGCAATGCAAGCAAAGGTGTGGAAGAGAGCCCAGCTCTTGTGAAATCTGGCTGTTGAAACACCTTCACATCTTGCACCATACAGTAGAAAAAAAAGCCCTTTTTCTGACTAAAGATCCATTCAACAGGATTTTCAAGCTATGCTTTTTCCATGCTTCCACAAAACAGCTAACACTAACATTTATTTACCAAAAAATAACTCCAGATTCAAATGAACCAACTGGGAAAAATCCAGCCTTGCTGGACTAACCTAACTCCTTCCTGACCCATGCCCATGATAGAGGTACAAGTTGAAACTTGACTCCTGCAAGGCCCTATAGCAGACTGGATTGGTTTAAAAGACCAAATAATTCACAGACAGCTCCTACAACCCTAAAAAAAACACCTCAAAACAACCCCCCCAAAATACTTAGTTTCCATGTGATTGTTTCTGTTCTTGCCCAGATTGCTTGGCTTCTGATAGATTTTGATAGCTTTTTCACAGGCTTCTTGATTTCCTACATGGAAAAAACCCTCTTCATCCTAGATAGTCCTTTCCTAGAAGAAAAACATGGGTTTGGTAATGTCTTTGTTTACATTGTTTCAAACCCAATTTTCCTTGAAAGGAAATGTTTATGGGCTTTGGCTTTTCTCCCTGCATTTCCTAGGCAGAGTTGCTGGAGCTTCGCTCTGCCTGCCCAAGCCCAACATGAACTTCAAATCATTAGTATTATTTTATTGAGCTCAACAGATTTTCTGGGGGTTTGAGCTCAGTTACAGCTCTGCAGAGAGGGTGTGGAACCCTTTATATTCCACTTGGGCAACAGTTAACAAAAACTTCTGCCCAACTTTGCACAGTTATAAATAATTGTACAAAAGGCACAAAGCTTTGGAGACAGAAGCCAAGTTTGTAAGGCCTAGAAACTGAATGAGGAGTTTTTCCATTTGCTTGGAGAAGTCTTGGTTCAAACACTTGCAAGTCCAGATTCATCTGAACACACTGAATGAATGGAAAACTTACAAAGCTATGGACATGATACACTTCACAAAGGCTACTGAGGAAGGCAGAGAGGAAAGTGCTGGGATCAGTGCTGTTTAACATCTTTGTTGGCAATATGGAGAGTGGGACTGAGGGACCCTCAGCAACTCTGACAACACCACCAAGCTGTGTGGTGCAGCTGACATGCTGCAGGGAAGGGATCCATCCAGAGGGACCTAGACAGGCTAGAGAGGTGGGTGCATAGCAACCTCATGAAGTTCAACAAGGCAAAGTACAAAGTCGGGCACCTGGGTAGGGAATACCCCAAGCACAAATACAGGCTGTGTGACAAGGGGATTGAGAGCAGCCCTGCAGAGAAGACTTGGGGGTGCTGGTTGATGAGGTGCTTAACATGAGCCAGCAATGTGTGCTGGCAGCTTAAAAAGCCAACTGTATCCTGGGCTGCATCAAAAGACGCACAGCCAGCAGCCCCCTCTGCTCTGTTCTTGTGAGATCTCACCTGGAGTATTGTGTCCAGCTCTGGAGCCCCCAACACAACATGGACATGTATCTGTGTCAGAGGGTCCAAAGGAGGGCCACAAAGATGATCAGAGGACTGCAGCACCTCTACCATGAGCACAGGCTGAGTGAGTTTGGTCTGTTCAGCCTGGAGAAAAGAAGGCTCTGGGGAGACCTTGTAGCAGCCTTCCAGAACCTGAAGGATCCTACAGAAAAGCTGGGGAGAGTCTTTTTATAAGGGCATGGAGCAACAAGACAAGAGGCAATGGTTTTAAACTAGAGCAGGGCAGACATTAGGAAGAGGTTCTTTATAATGAGGGTAGTGAGAAACTGGAACAGGTTGTCCAGAGAAGCTGTGGAATCCTCATGGCAGGCTTGATGGGGCTCAGAGCAACCTGATCTAGATGGGGATTTGCACTAGGTGATTTTTAAGGTCCCTAACAACTCAGGCCATGCTATGGCTCTTTATTTTCTATGACCAGATTCTCTACCAATCTGTTTTGCAGAAAAGCACAAACCAAGGAAGGCCAAGAAGGAACAGAGCAACCTTGTAAAGC
This sequence comes from Melanerpes formicivorus, assembly GCF_026170545.1. Classification (NCBI taxonomy): domain Eukaryota; kingdom Metazoa; phylum Chordata; class Aves; order Piciformes; family Picidae; genus Melanerpes; species Melanerpes formicivorus. Next base: position 11,018,936 of record NW_027142378.1, read on the forward strand.
CTTTGAAAGGGGACAAATTCATGGTGAGGGTGAAGGGGAAGTGGTGTCTGTGGACACAACTCCCAAGGCAGAAGTGAGCAGAGAGCACAACCAGATGAGCACAGTGCTGTGGGGTGTCAGAATCTGCCTCAATGTACACAGACAAAGAGGGAAACCTTGTAGATCCTGCAGGCTGCAAGGGTTTTTTCCCTCAAAGTGATACAATGGTCAAGGGGAAAGAACCTAAAGCCTATAAAACTCTGCAAGGCAGCAGTTTTGGTATTTCTGCAGTTAATAGAAGGTTGAGATACACTGCTTATACTCTAAGATGGAATTAAAAGTGAAACATTAGAACTACAGGAAATGGTCTCAGATTGTGCCAGGGGAGGCTTAGGCTGGATATTAGGAAACAGCTCTTTACTGAAAGAGTGGTCAGGCATTGGAACAGGCTGCCCAGGGAGCTGGTGGAGTTCCCATCCCTGGAGGTGCTCAAAAATGTGTGGACATGGCACTTCAGGACATGGTTTCATGGCCATGGAGGTGTTGGGTCCACAGTTGGACCTTAGAGGTCTTTTCCAATTGAAACAATTCTATGATTAAAGGTTGACTGACTCCTGTGTATTTCAATAAGTAGAATTATGAAAGTCTTCATTATGCTGCATCTGCCTTTAAACTGCAACAAGAGTCATGGCATAGGATAAAGCCATGTGATTGTTCAGTCCATGACAGCTCTAGGAAGTACTGGAATCCAATTGTTTCCTGTAGAGTAATTAGTTAACATTTCCAACCAGGTAAATAAGAATGCCACTTTGTCATTAACAAGGACAAACTCCCAGGAACCCAATACAAAAGGAAATTGTGTGTGCAGAGCAACCACTGGCTCCAAACAGACTTACTGAACCTGGGCCTAGAAATTGTGACTGATTGGGCAATCTCATGTGCAAAGCAAGACTGTGATAATAGCTGACAGAAAGTGCTAAGGTGATGGAATAAAGGAAAGGGACATTGGAATAAAAGGGAGGGATTTGGCAAGGAGAAAGCTTCTGTGGCATTTGGCAGCTACACCAAGGAGTCTCTCGGGCTTTGTAGGAGAGCAAACTAAATCTGCAGGTTATGAATGGCACTATGAAGCCATATGTTGTCATTTCTACTCCCCTTGCAAAAGACATCCTCCCTAAAGTCTTGATCAAGGAATGGGTTGTAAATCACAGAAGAGGCAGGATGTGAAATGCAGTCATTTTCCTTAGCTTACACGAGGCTAAACCCATAACTGGTAAAAAAGTGCTTTGAGATGGTCTGCTAGTTTCTGCTTTATTGTTCATCACTCTCACAGGTTACTGAAAGAGTAGAAGGCAGTAGAAGGCAGTAGGATATCCAGCTGTCTATTAATAATTGATTTAATGTAACACATGAAGTGTGTGTAATCTGCTTCCTTGCTTCTGTCTTTAATACAACCCATGAATCACTGGTGACCAGTAAAGAGGCTGATTGACCACATTATACTAACTCCTTTTCTAACTCCAGCTGCTGACTTGCATGTAAGAAAGCTAAATGACTACTAAATACTTTGTGGTTATTAGAGGGGTGCTGTGGAAAAGGGAGCCAGTGAGTGGAGTCAGACAATATTAGCTTTTGGCTAAGGACTAAGATCTTTTAACTCTGCCTTCTGCTGCTTCCAGTAGAATCATAGAATGGTCTGGGTTGGAAGGGACCTCCAAAGGTCATCCAGTCCAACCCCCTCTGCAGTCAGCAGGGACATCCTCAACTAGGTCAGGTTGCCCAGAGCCCTGTTGAGCTTCACTTTGAATATCTCCAGGGATGGGCCCCCAACTGCCTCCCTGGGCAACCCGTTCCAGTAGTCCCAAGCCTGCCCAGCATTACATACTGAAATGATGGCTGCCAAACACAGACCTCTCTGGTTTTGGCCCAGTGTATTTTCTCTCCCAGACCTCTCTCTTTTTGGCCCAGTGTATTTTCTCTCCCAAATCTAAGGAAATGTTTAACTTGTGACCAGAAGCTGCTCACGTTCTCCCCATATTGCTAGTACCATGATACCTACCCCCCAATCACCAAAGGTTTCCTATTTTCAGTACTTTTTCAAGGTGAGGAGCTGCTACTCTTCCTTTCTTTACTAATAAGGAAACAAAACACAAGAGTGTGTTGAGAATGTGGCTTGGCCAGGGCTTTTAATTGTCCTCTTTCAGGCACTTCTGCTTTTGAACATATGTGTGTTTTTCACCAGTGCCAAGGTTTTCACTCAGTGAGTGTCACTTCCTTTGTTAGCTCCAAATGTGCAGAGGTTGAAAGGGCATCTTTACTAGTGAAAAATCTTTCAAGGACTTCCATAAATCATTCAAACTTCTGGTTGAAAATGTTTCCTTTCACACGCTTCTCGGTGCCAAATCCAGGCCCGTCTGGAATCATTATTAATTCTGTTGAATTGTTTAATTCCAAGTGGTGGTGTGGGTTTTTTTTTTTCCCCTTTAAAGAAAGACTTGATTCAGTATTTTATAACCATAATTGGAACAGCACACTCAGACTCAACAGCTCATTTTTTTTCATCTTGGGAAATGGCAAGTAACATATCTTGTACTCAGTCGCTTACATTAATAGAGCAATGCTGACAAATCTTTTACCACATAGCTACTACCAAGTTTAATTCTTCTAATACATCTATTTTCCATACACACAGAAATTAGAGTGCCCCTGGGAAGCTTAAGAAAGGTACTTAAGCAGTTTGGAGGACTTTTCTGTGCATGCTTCACTGAGCACATCAGCCAGAGAATTAGAAGAAAGCCACTCTGACTGAAATGCTCAAGAAATGACAGCATCACAGAATGTTAGGGGTTGGAAGGGACCTCAAAAAATCATCCAGTCCAACCCCCCTGCCAGAGCAGGGTCACCTAGAGCAGGTCACAAAGGAATGCATCCAGGCAGGTCTTGAATATCTCCAGAGAGGGAGACTCCACAACCCCCCTGGGCAGCCTGCTCCAGGGCTCTGTCACCCTCACAGGCAAAATATTTTTGCTAATATTTCCATGGAACTTTCTGTGCCTCAGCTTCCACCACTGCCCCTTGTCCTGGGCATCACTGAGCAGAGCCTGGCTCCAGCCTCTGGGCACTCACCCTTTACATGTTTGTAAACATGAATGAAGTCACCTCTCAGTCTCTTCTCCAAGCCCCAGCTCCCTCAGGCTCTCCTCAAAAGGAAGATGTTCCACTCCCTTACTCATTTTTGTGGCTCTATGCTGGACTCCTTCAAACAGCTCCCTGAGGTCCTTCTTGAACTGAGGGGCCCAGAACTGAACACAATATTCCAGATGTGGCCTCACCAGGGCAGAGTAGAGGAGGAGGAGGAGGAGAACCTCTCTTGACCTATTAACCACAGCCCTTCTAATCCACCCAGAATGGCATTGGCCTTCTTGGCCACAAGAGCACATTGCTGGCTCATGGGCAACCTTCCATCTACTAGGACCCCCAAGTCCTTTTGCCTTCCACTGCTCTCTAGCAGGTCAGTCCCCAGTCTATACTGGGCCACAGGGTTGTTCTTTCCCAGGTGCAGGACTCTACACTTGCCCTTGGTGAAGTTCATTCAATTTCTCCCTGCCCAGCCCTCCAGCAAAGCATACTCTTCCCTACAAACTCCCATCAAAAAGGCTGTTTCTGCTTCACCATCTGGAAGGAACTATTAAATTCAGTTTGCAAGCAACCTCCCCTCCACATTGCAAAAAAAGAGAAAAGGAGAAGCTTGTGAACAATCAGCACTTTTGGGTAAATCTGCTTACTCAGCATTAAACATCACCTTTCAATCTGTGAATCACCTTTTGGATTTGTATGCACATGTTTATGGGAGGGGACCCATCAAACCCTGCTTTCATTGATAACAATGGCACAATTTCCACTGACTCAAACTCAGGTCAGCTTGGAAGTTTCTCTGCATACTTCTCCACAGGCAAGTGACACAGGAGGCACTAAGGCTGTCATGTTTGGTTCTTCAACAGCTGCCTTGAAAAGCAGTCACATGTCTTCATTTGAGCAACAGGGAAAACAGGAAAAAGAGAACTACCTGAGACTGACTGCAACCAGTTTTATATTGGAGATGCAGGGCATTATGGGAATGAAATCCCATAATTTCCTGTGTCCACCCCCTGGGCTGGACTCTCTGAGCACTCTGGACCTCCTGGAGGTCTCAACTCTGGTTTGTTTTGTTTAAAGCCAACCTGTCCCAAACCAGGACATGGGGCTGCACAGCCCACTTGGTGCAGTAAGGCAGGCTGGGAACTCAGAGCCAGCACACATGGCTGGCCAGTGAGGGACACAGCTTGCATCCACCACAGCTTGTAGAAGGTTTTCATCCTCAGGAACAAGTCTTTGATGTTCAGCTACAGAGATCTGTAGGTATGGAACCAGAGAGATTTTATAGCAATGCAATTATAAATTCATAGCCAGACTGTCAGGATACAAAATTAGTCTCAGCACTGATTTCTTTGGCAAAACTCCCATTCTCTGGATGGCTTCTAGTAGAATTTTCTGTGACATGAAAGATACCCAAAATATAGATAAAAAGGGTACTCTTCCAAGTGCAAAATTCACTATGAGTGCTCACCATAAACTCAGAAAAAGCTGGAAGGGAGCTTTCATGTCTCTGGTCCATACACCCACCCAAAACAGGGGCAGCTTTGAAGTGAGAAGGCTCACTCATGGCCTCAACCAGGTAGGTTTTGAATATATTCAAGCATGGAGAGTCTACAGCCTCTCTGTAGTGCTCTGCTAGTGCTTGACCATCTTCACTGTGAAGCTCTCATACCTAATTGGCATATACCTTGCTGCAGCTGATATTCACTGCCCCTTACCTTTTTGCTCCATATCCCCAAAAGAGTCCTGCTCCATTGACTCTATGACCACATATTAAGTAGTTACAGAGAGGAATGAGATAACTCCTTAGCTGCTACTTCTCCAGGAAGAGCTAGCTTTCTCAGCCTGTCATTGTACATCATATGGTTCAGCTTCCTGAGCCTCCTGGTGACTGTTGCTTAGCTTGCTCCAGTATAGAATCATAGCAAAGCTTGAGTTGGAAGGAACCTTAAAGATATCTAGTCCAACCCTGCTGCGATGGGCAGGGTCAGCCTTTATCAGATCAACTTGCTCAAAGCCTCATCCAATCAAGCATTGAACATTTAAAGGGAGAAGGCATCTACTTCTCTAGGCAACCTGTTCCAGTATATCACCACCTTCAGAGTGAAAATGTCCATGTCTTCCTTGTAGTAGAGAGGCCCAAACTAGGCACAGCCCTGCAGACTCACACTGTGCTGAGTAGTGGGGCAGTAATCACTTCCCCAACTAGATCAGGTTGCTCAGAGCCCCATCAAGCCTGACCTCCCAAGGATGGGGCCTCCACCATCTTCCTGGGCAACCCATTCCAGTGTCTCACCAGCCTCATAATAAAGAACTTCTTCCTAATGTCCAGTCTAAATCTGCCCTGCTCTAGTTTAAAACCATTGCCCCTTGTCCTGTTGCTACATGCCCTTACAAAGAGTCCCTCCCCAGCTTTCTTGTAGGATCCTTCAGGTACTGGAAGGCTGCTATAAGGTCTCCCCAGAGCCTTCTCTTCTCCAGGCTGGACAGAACCAACTAAATGTTGCAGCCCTCTGATCATTTCTGTGGCCCTCCTTTGGACCCTCTGTAACAGATGCATGTCCTTCTTGTGTTGGGGGCTTGAGAGCTGGACACAACACTCCAGGTGATGTCTCACCAGAGTGTCAAAATCACCCCTCTGGATCACAAGCAATCCCTTTCACATCTCCTGCAGCCCAGCTAGCAAAGCCAAGGGAGCACACATGGCCTTGAAGGAATCAGTATGCAGATGTGCACACACCCATTTAAAACCTTATTTCCTCAACACGATTTGCTCATAGCGAGCTGAATGCAATTGTCCCACTTCATCCTTCCCATGCACTGAACAGAACTAGCCTCCATGTTTTACTACCATGGGTGCAGAAAAACCAGGCTGCAAGTCACATCGATCAGCAGGTCAACAAGGCCAAGAATGCTGCATACATTACAGAACCTGCAGAAGCACTGCCAAGTGCCACGGCAGAGAGGCCCAAGAGTGACTCAAGAGAGCATTACATGAAGGACAGGGCATGCTGCATTTCACAATGCAGCTAAAGAGAAGATTTTACACCTCAGCACCTCTTTGCCAAAGGTTTGCTTGGCACAAATGAACAACATCCAGGTCCCAAGCACATGCATGTGGTAGTTTTCCATGTGGCAGAAGAGCTTTTTCATCCCTACTAGTGCACTGCGCTGCTTATTAGGGAGTAGACTTTTTTTTGCCTCACAGAATGGGCTGGGCTGGAAGGGACCTCCAAAGGTCATGCAGTCCAACCCCCCTCTGCAGTAAGCAGGGGGCTCTGTTTCTGTACACCAGGGCTGCATTCTTACAAGGCAGTGATTATACCAGCCTAACTGGGGATGCTGGTGACAAGATAATTTACAACGCTCTGTTGCATAACTATTGAGCCAAGGTCAGCATAGCCACAGGGCAGTTGTAAATAAAACACCCATCACAAAAGGGTTCACTCTCAGTGAGAACAGGCAGACAAGAGAGAACAGACATGAAGGAGCAGCCCAGACTACATATGAGGAAGAAATTCTTTACTGGGGGTGGTGAGGCACTGGAACAGGTTACCCAAAGAAGCTGTGGATGCCCTATCAATAGCAGTGTTCAAGGCTAGGCTGGACGGGGCTTTGAACAGCCTGGTCTAGTGGAAGGGGACCCTGCCCAGTGCAGGGGGGTTGGAACTGGATGATCTTTAAGGTCCCTTCAGCTGAAACCATTCTATGATCCTGTGGTTATTTATGCTAAACAGCAGAAATCAACAGAGATTGCACTATGTAAGTAAGAGTGGCAGAGTCTGATACCAATTATAAACTCAGATTGGCACTCAGCTGGATATTTCTGTCTGCTTTTCTGGGTTTTATTTTGTTTTTCCACATTCCTCCTCCCCCCTGTCTGCAGCCAAGAAAATGCAGAACCTTCCCTCTTATAGAAGGCATTTAAATGGCTGCTCTTCCTCTTTTTCTTTAATCCAAGAAGTATGAATATTTCTCATTAAAGGAAAGGAATATTTGACAAAACTTGGCAGATTTTGAGTGCATTTCTAAACCTGGAGCCCATCCTTTGTGATGAAATGGAAGCAACAATTTCTGGCTTTTAAATGGGAAGTGATTTATTTCTTGAACAAATAAAAGTGTAGTTGAAATCACTAGAGAAAGCATTAAGGGAAGCAATTTGGACTTAGAGAAAAGGAGATACAAGATCTGCACTTCTGGGGGAAGAAGTGGATAGAAACAACAAAAGATATTTCCCATTTGCAGTCCCTTACCCTAAATTTTCCCAGAAGCAGAACAGGCTGTGGTTGGGGAGAGGAACTGAGAGTATCAAGACACTGGTAATGAGAATATTGTGTGATGTAAAAGGGACACGCTTCATCCTTTCCACAGAATCATCAAGTCCAGCCTATAACCTAACACCATGACATCAGCTAAACCAGGCCACCAAGTGCCACAAATAATCTTTTCTTAAAGACCTCCAGTGATGGAGACTCCACCACCTCCCTGGGCAGTCCATCCCAGTGCCTAACCAGCCTTGCTGTGAGGCAGTGCTTCCTAATATCCAACCTAAACTTCCTGTGGCACAGCTTCATGCCATGCCCTCTTGACCTGTCACAAGTCTCCTCTTCTGCAGGCTGAACACCCCCAGCTCCTTCAGCCTTCCCTCATAAAACTTTCCCTCCAGCCCCCTCCCCAGTCTCATTGCTCTCCTCTGGACCTGCTTCAGCACCTCAGTATCCTTCCTGAAGTGAGGGGCCCAGAGCTGCACACAGTGCTTGAGGTGAGGCCTCACCAGTGCCAAGCACAGGCACTGTGATTTGCCTTCTGAGCTGCAAGTGCACACTGTCTGCTCCTGTCTAGCTGTCCATCTCCTGCTGGAGGAGTCATCCATGTGTCAAAAACTGCATTTTTGATCCAAAACATTGTTTTAATGGGATATTCTGAAGCAGGCCTAATGAAAAGGAATAGCCCCCAAACACCCACTGGGATCTCAGTGCAAAATTCACCCTTCCAATACTGGCACAATAGACCCCAATGTTTTCTGCCACTGAATGACTATTGTTCACTCTGCCTTTTTCAAAGCAGAGTGACAGATTGTGCTGGAATTAGATGGGAGGCATTGATACTTTGAAGCTCTGTAACTGTCTGTGACTTTGCAACAGCAACTAGTTTTAACTCTCTATTTCCTTCCAGTTCAGTAGGTACTTTTCTCTCTGAGTTAGATGCTCCCAGATTTACTTTTTCTTCCTAACTTTTCACCTCAGACACTGTCTGGCTGCTTGAAACTACTGGATACCCAGCAAGCTAATGATTTTGTTAAAAGGGGCAAAAAAAAAGAACAAAAGGGGCAAAAAAAGAACAAAATCAATAATAAAAAAGGGCAAAAAAGGTAAAAAAAGAAGGGGAAAAAGATAAAAAGGGAAAAGCAACAAAAAAAAGGAAACTAAATTTTAAAAGGTGGGGAGGGGTGAAAAGATAAAACACACAACAAAACCCAAACCAAACACAAAACAAAAAGAGCTGTGTCTGGCTCGGGGGGTGTTTTCTGCTCATGTCCTAAAGCCACGTCAGGTTGAAAGTAAGGTACACAGCATCTCCCCCATCCTCCTTTGACAGTGTCCTGGTTTCCATGGAAAAGGAAACCCAGAGCATACAGTGAAAGGTAGGTCCCTGATAGAGATGAGGGGGGTAGCAGATCTGCAGACACCTGCTCAGCTGGAGAGACAGAGCTAGCAAGTCAGGAGCATTGCCTTCTTCCTGTAGATAAAGACAAGAAGATTTATTGCTTGGTGTAGTATTGGCTCTGGGGTTGGAATTGGGTTTCTCCCCAAACTGTTACTTCATTTAATGTTCTTTTCAAGCTTCTCTTCAGTGCAGAAAATTTCAGAAGGAAATGCCACTGGATTGTACAGCTGCTGTCCGCCTGGGCTTTAAATGTGCCAACTGACATCAGGCTGTAGGCAGCGCTGAGAACAGCCTGGAAGTGACTGCAGCTTTCCTGTGTTAGTAGTGGCATCTGACTTGCAAATCTGAAACAGTTGAAAGGAAAAGGTGCAGCAGAACTAGAGACAGCCAGGTCTCAGCTCCTAGGAAAAAAACCCCAACCCTTTTCTTCTGAGAAAAGCACAGTGAAACAGAGTACTCTGGAGGGGGACAAGATAACCTTTGAGGGTCCCTTCCAACCCAGTGCAATCTGTGTATCTGTGATATCCTACAAGGCATCAGAACAAAGCTGTAGTAATTGATGGAATGGAAATGAGGTTCCCAAAGTAACTGAGCAGGTTGAGAATGAAATTTTTGGAGCATAAGCCTGGCAACTAAACCCAGTGTCAGTTTACTATGAGAAAACAGATTCCTTCCCTTGTTTTGCAGACACAAATAATTTGGACAAGAACCTGTGCAGGAATGCTGGCCAGAAGTGAAGCTCTAAAGGTTTGCAGTTGCCTTTTCTGTAACTAGCATCACCACACAGCATCACTACAAAACCTTCTAATGGTACCTTTACAGTGCACAAGCAGGATTTCATCTTGCAGAGAGACTGCTGTCTTGCTGTTTGGTATTTGGGTTATGTAAGGACTTTGTACCTTGGCAAACTCTGAAGAGGAGGCAATGCGAACAGCCTGAAAATTGGCTGTCTGCCTTGCCTCTTGTTAAATCAGTTCTGGTGTTAAGAGCTGTCTCTTGGGAACCAGACAGGGATGTTGGGCTAGGATTCCTAGCAAGGAGCTTGCCTTGCATGTTGGCTGCACATCCTCATTTTGGGACTGGTGTATATATACGTGTGACTAAAGCAATTCAGATTTAGACTCAGACTTCTTTTATGCCCAAGAGGAAGACATAAGCATCTGTAAGTGATGCACAGAGCACACAGATGTTAGAAGACAAGTCAACACATCTTCAATTTACTCTCATTTACCTTTCTGTGTATGAGAGACTTTTAAAGGGTAGGAATACAGAATATAGAATTAACCAGGTTGGAAAAGACCTTTGAGATCATCGAGTCCAAACTATCACCCAACACCATCTAATCAACTAAACCACGGCACCAAGTGCCTCATCCAGTCTCTTTTTAAACACTTCCAGTGATGGTGACTCCACCACCTGCCTGGGCAGCACATTCCAATGGCCAATCACTCTTACTGCAAAGAATTTCTGCCCAATATCCAGCCTAAACCTTGCCTGGCGCAGCTTGAGACTGTGTCCTTTCTGTCCTTTCTCCTTGCCCTCCCCTGACCTATCCCATGATAATATGCAAGATCACGTAGAATCTTCCACTAGAGCTTTAGAGGAAGTGGAATGTGTGCATTTTGCTTCTCTTCTACCACTCACACTTAAGGTGTGGATCTTAAGACCCCAAGGCCAGATCTTGATGCATCCTGAACAAACGCTTGCACGTGTTAAATATGTCATTAGGCACTGAGGCTTATTCCTCTTGGATTGCCATTTGCTCCTGAATAATTACCAGACACATACAACAGTATTTTCCCTGTGTGTGGATTATAGAGCATCTACACTTAGCCCGTATCTGAGGCTACACTCTAGCACCTGATGACCCCTCCCCAGCAGGGGAGGCAGGAAAAGGATGGGAGACCCACAGATTGTATCAAAACTAGATTTCATTAAATAGACAAATTAATACCAATGCCAACAGAAGAGACATAAGGCTGTACTCAGCTCAGCTGAAGTGCAGCAGTCACAACATCCAGGAATGCAGTCCTCAAGAGGGAGGGGAGCAGCATAAGGAGAAAACCCAGCGGTAAGCTCCCCTCTCCTCAGCAAACTCCCTCCTTTACACTGGTTGTGACGTTTATGATCTGGGACATACCTGCAGCCAACTCCAGTCAGCTGTCTTAGCTGACTCAGAGCTGCTACTGGCCTGCAGCCCATGCCTGGCCTGGGAGTCTGTCCCAGCAAAACCAAGACAAAGAAGTAAAGCTCCAATACTATAGTGAGGAAGATAATCTAAAAATATATTCAATGAGTAGATTAGACTAAAACACCATCAAGGAAGTGTTGAGAGATGAACCTTTTACTTGAAACTTTCACTTTAGTGTGGCAAGGACTGACATTTTTTGCTCTCTTGGTACATTTTAAATCATCTGTTTTTCCCTAGGCAAAAAAGATGTATTGAGAACAGCATAAGTGGGTGAAAAATATAAAACCTGACAGACTGAAGAGTCATGGAAGATGTTCTGCTTTTTATTAGCTTGTTATGTGAATTTTATATCTGGGTTTGTGCTAGTGGTTTGCCTGGGAGCACACTGCAATACATCTTCACTTGTTATATTTAGGCAAACTCTTCTCAGGGATGGATTCTCACACCCTGAGTGTTTCTTAAGCAGTCAGTTTTGACCATTTAAACCACTCTGAGTTGTACAGAAGTCTTGAAGCTACAGACAGTAAAGACTCAGCTGCTGAGATGCTCAGCTATATGGTGCAACATGTAGCTATCTGAAACAGTATCATTTCCCCTTTTTTCTATTCAGTTCACACAGGCTTGTATTGACTGGCATCTTGCTTTGAAATTGATCTGGAGTTAAAGCTCAATCTAAAATCATTCTTATCAGAGTGAATTCCAAATGGTTTGGAAGATGGTTTTATATGTTCAAGTGTCTCATTCTCTCATGCATTTCTTTCCCTAAATAAGAGATTGGGGTTTAAGTTAATTAAAATTATTAGACAAGATTCCAACTGCTCTGATTTTCCTGCACCAGATTTGATCTGCACCTCACAATTTCTGGTGCCTCCTCTTAAGTAAGCAATATGTCACATCCCTGTTACTATGCTGCATCAGTGGCACTAAATAAGCAAAGTCTTTCAGTTACAAAGGGATGTTCAGCCTGTGTCACTAATTTCTAGTTCTACCTATATGATCCCATTTGCTCCCTTAGATACCTGCTCAGCCTGCCTGAATTGGCTCACTGAAACATAGCTCTTGAAGATGTGTTACCAGTGAAAGGAAGAAGCAGGAGAGCAGGAGGAAAATGATTAGAGAAAAGGTAAAATAACTGTTCTCTACTAGTTAAGCTCTGAAAGCTTTCTTTCATCTCTCCTTTTGTCACTGTGTACCTCAGAAATACCTATTTACCCCTCTCTTTCTTCTGTTTTTTCATGTTGTTATTTTACCAGGGACCTCTATTGTGGATGCCATTAAGTATTATTTGCTCACGCTGACAGCTGACCTATGAACCCTCTTGGGTTCAGAAGGAAACACTGACATATTCTCCTGTACACTTCAGCATTTTTCCTTACACCTGACATTACCTCATACAATCTGGGCCTCTGAAAAAAAACATCCCAGGGATGTTTTTACCATGCCTTTCATACAGCCTATGCTGCAGTAAAGACTACATTTTATGTTTGCAAACTTGTATGCCTGAACACATCTTTACAACAGGAGAGTGCAGTTCTAGAGTCGCTCCAGCAAGGAGGTTAAATGGCCACCGACATGTCTTGTCATGAAGATTGATTTAGCTTGGTTAAGGCACCTGACACCTCCTTGTTATGTGAGGATGTTCCTACAGGAGTATCAAGTACTTTGGGAACACCCTTACCTGCTGTGTTATCTGAACTAATCCACTCTTATACCACATCCTCTCATTTGCCTTTCCACACTTAATTTTTTTCTGTTGAAAAAGCTTCCTTGTGAACCACACTAAGTCTGGTTTCTTTACTGCTTATCAAGGCCACTGTCTCTTTTGGAATCAAAATACCACAGTGGACATCTCCAGCTTTTTCTCTTTTAGGCCATCATTTTCCAGAGATTAAATCCCTTTTCCTCATGACAGCATGTTTCTTATCACATGGCAGCATGGGAAACTCCATGCTGCCCAGCACAGCCTCCTGGCTTCTCACCAGCTTTCAGCTGCATTTCACAATTACAGGAGCTCCAGAACACCACACTGCCATGCACAGTCACACTCTTTCCCATCTCTTATCCTGGGAAATGAGCCCACTCCACAGGGCCCTCATCCACTACAGGGCCACATCCCTCCATAGATATTTTGATACCTCAGACTTCATCTTTATCTATCAGAGAAAACATCTTTGTCAGTCAGAGAAGACTTCTAAGTGCTGGTACAGTCAGGGTTCAGCTCCTACGCTGGAAACACAAAAGCAGATTCTAACACAGGCTCACGAGGAGTGACACAAAGCAACTGACAGCATTTCACCAAGGAGAATGAGATGCACACAGGCTACCCAATAAACAAATCACTTTAAACAATTTGCAAGCCATATTGACTCCATGTTCTATTAGGAGGGATTTTAGAGAGATGTTTAGAGGAGTTATACCTCCTGGGAAACAAAGCACTGACTGATACACTAAAAGAGACTAAGGAAGCCCAAGCAGTTCCATTTTGGAGGGAATTTTCTTCCTCTTCTGGAAAGGCAGAAATTTCAAAGTGCAAAGGGGTTTCTAAAACACAAGCAAAGCCAACAACAGAGGACTGCCTAAATCACTGCTTCAGGATTTCCAGACACAGTTTCTCATGGAAGTAGGTACTCTCACGTAAAACATCAGGGAAAAACCAGGTTGCAGAAAAAGGAGTGCATAAAATGAAATGCTGGGCATACACACTGGTTACTGAGCTTTGGTAATTAACCCACAGCAACACCAGAGATGATTATTGATCTATATCCCCTCTTGAGAATATGAGGAGAGCTGACCAAGTTCCCAGATAACAACCAGACCACATGATTATCCTTTGTGCCTGGATGAGACAGAGCAAGAATATAAAATATCAGGAAGGATGTCAAGATGTTTGAAGGCTGTTTGCCACTTAGTAGGAGGGAAAGCAGGATGAAAGGGATGGTGATAAAGCTGGGCCCAAGATAGCTGGGAAGAAAGACTGGTATGGGTAAGTTTCCTTCTGATACCATGACCTTACCAAAATAAGTAAAGACAACCTGAATTTCTTGGGCTGAATCCCTTGACTTCATGCCAATTTGCTCCAATGACATTGAATTTTGTTGTGAAACCAATGAGGTTATACAGGGTAAGGGCAGCAACTTGATCCCTAGTCAGGGAGATGCTTATGGTTCTCCAGAGGATGACAGCTAATAACACAAATGGAGCTTTTGCTCTTTAAACTTGACATTAATAATGCCAAATTATTCCCCTTTCCACACTCTATGGTGACTGGTTGTTTTGGTTATAAATAGTAACAATCACTGGTAGGCCAGCAGTGCCTAGAGGTCTTAGCCAAGATCAGCCCTGTTGAGCTATATACTTTGCAAAAACCTAATCAGATGGAGCCTGCAGCCTTGCCCTGCCTGGGGAGCTTGACTCCAAAAAGACAAAGCAGCCAAATGATAGGAGCAGACCAGAGTGTGGAGAGATGGGAAGGGAATCAGCCAAAGGTCATACCTCAATATCAGAGGGAAAAGCAAAACAAGGTGCTAGGCTGGATGGCTGCCAGTGCCAGCCTGTGCTCAAAGCAGCCTCTCCAGCCCCTTTTGATTTGTGCTGGTACCTTGGTGATCCTTTTCACAGAACCACAGAAATATTCAGGTTGGAAAAGAGCCTCAGGATCACCAAGTCCTACCAACAACCCTACTCTACAAGGTTCACCCCTAAACCATATCCCCAAACACCACATCCAGTCTCATCATCAGCCTCTCATCTGAAGGGATCACAAAGCACTTTCCAAGACCAATTACAAGCTCCACTCAGCTGCAGAAGACCGGAGCACTGCAGCCAGGCTGACAACTAGCACATCCTCACTGCAGAAGGATGGGGGGGTGGACATTTTGATCAAAGATATGAACATAAATCCTTGTTGCTACCAAGAGCCACAACATTTGAAATCAGTGAAACAGGAGGGGAACCAACTGGGTTTGTGCCCTTTTTTGTTGTTGCTGTTGTTTAAATCCCTTGAAAGAATTTCAGCCATTCCTTGCCTAGGGAAATAAACTCAAATACCCTGGAACAAGTTAAAATAGATATCATTCAGAGAACCTAAATGCTACAATATGGTTAATCCCTCTCCCCCTGCCCAAAGTAAAAGAAAATAAGAAAAAAAGAAGAAAAAAGACATTTTAAGAGCCAATTATTTTTCATTGGGTTGTTGGGGTTTTTTTTGGCACATTACAGTCATGTTTTCTAGCATCTCAACTGCAGATACCAGCTTAATTTGGTTTTGTTTTTTTTCCCCCCCCCACAAAGTGGTATTTTGACATAATTATATTATTGCTGATGTGAGAATCTCAGCAAAACCACCAACACAACACTTAACAAGAAACACCAACACTGAGACAAATGCCAATGCTGGTGATGCAAAAAACCCACTAAGCCATTTCATTTGGCTAGACTGCCAGGAGAAACAAAGGCCTTTGAATTGCTAACAAGTTAAATCACAAATTGCAGGTTTGCTCTTAAGTGTAACACACCATAAAGAAACTTCAGCACAAATTATTAGAGCTGGCATTGATGCGTGTTTGGCTTCTACTGCGCAAAGCCCGAGTGCACCCCAAGAAGGGAAATCCTTGTGCTTGGGGAAACTAATGGTGAACTCTGCCCTGTGGTGAATGTGCAAGGGCCTGACACAGGAAAAAAAAGAAGTGAGGGGAAAGGATCTGACTGGAAATACAATAGCAGACTTAAAAGGCTCTGATAAATGAAAAGTCACTCCAAGGTTGGGGTCTCCTTCAGAAAAATAACAAAGACAATTTCTGGTATGTGGCTGAAAATAGATTCCATATGAAAATGCTTAATAGAGTTTATCAATATGTTTCATTTTCAGCCTCACTTCAAACAGATGCAGTGTTTTTAAAATCCTCCACAGCATTTTTTTTGAACCCTGTTGAAATTTAGCTGCAGAAGCCACACAATTAATGTTTTCATTTTTCAAACCAATCTGAAAGATTTAAATATTGCAATCCCTTCGTGCTTCCCCCCCCCTTCCATCTGCTTGATCTTGTCCTTACTTCTCACTAAGATACTACAAGTGAGGAAAAAGAAAACATTTTTTTCCTTGCCTGAGAACTGAACTCAAGCCTCAGTTAACTGAAATGTTCCAGAAGCTTTGTGGAAAAATTAGAGAAAGCACTGAGAAGTGTTTAGCATTTTCAGACCATCTCCAGTATTCTTTCAATTAAATCTCTTACCAGGACTTATCTGGGATTCTAAACTCTGGAAAGGATTTTTGGGGGCCAGAATTTCTTTTCCTTCTCAAGAAAAAACAAAACAAAGCAACAAACCCAAAGAACCCCCACTAAAATCAACCAAGCAGCCAAAAAACCCCACACCAAACCCAACCAAGCAGCCAAAAAACCCCACACCAAACCCAACCAGCCCAAAAACCCCACACCAAACCCAACCAGCCCAAAAACCCCCACACCAAACCCAACCAAGCAGCCAAAAAACCCCACACCAAACCCAACCAAGCAGCCCAAAAACCCCACACCAAACCCAAGCAAGCAGCCCAAAAACCCCACACCAAACCCAACCAAGCAGCCCAAAAACCCCACACCAAACCCAACCAAGCAGCCAAAAAACCCCACACCAAACCCAACCAAGCAGCCAAAAAACCCCACACCAAACCCAACCAAGCAGCCAAAAAACCCCACACCAAACCCAACCAAGCAGCCAAAAAACCCCACACCAAACCCAAGCAAGCAGCCAAAAAAAACCCCACACCAAACCCAACCAGCCCAAAAACCCCCACACCAAACCCAAGCAAGCAGCCAAAAACCCCCACACCAAACCCAAGCAAGCAGCCAAAAAACCCCACACCAAACCCAACCAAGCAGCCAAAAAACCCCACACCAAACCCAACCAAGCAGCCAAAAAAACCCCCCACCAAACCCAACCAAGCAGCCAAAAAAACCCCCCACCAAACCCAACCAAGCAGCCAAAAAACCCCCACCAAACCCAACCAAGCAGCCAAAAAAACCCCCACCAAACCCAACCAAGCAGCCAAAAAAACCCCCACCAAACCCAACCAAGCAGCCAAAAAAACCCCCACCAAACCCAACCAAGCAGCCAAAAAAACCCCCACCAAACCCAACCAAGCAGCCAAAAAAAACCCCACCAAACCCAAGCAAGCAGCCCAAAAAAACCCCACCAAACCCAACCAAGCAGCCAAAAAAAACCCCACCAAACCCAAGCAAGCAGCCCAAAAAAACCCCACACCAAACCCAAGCAAGCAGCCAAAAAAACCCCACCAGAACCAACCAAGCAGCCAAAAAACCCCACACCAAACCCAACCAAGCAGCCAATAAACCCCCACCAAACCCAACCAAGCAGCCAAAAAACCCCACACCAAACCCAACCAAGCAGCCAAAAAACCCCACACCAAACCCAACCAAGCAGCCAAAAAACCCCACACCAAACCCAACCAAGCAGCCAAAAAAAAACCCCACCAAACCAACCAAGCAGCCAAAAAACCCAACCCCAAACAACAAAGAAAAGCCTAAAACAGCAGAGTGGACCTGAAATGCAATTTTTCAGAAGCCAATGAAAGAAAAGCGTTAAGTTTTTCTGGGGTTGCCTAACATCTGCTCATGATACAGCATATCCAAATTAATATAACAATTCAATTGTTTAACAGTAAAGGTCATACGGAGGGGGGAAATGCTGTTGTTCCGTGATGCATTGGGTATTAAAGCCTTGCAGTACAGAGTTAAACTGCTTGTAAGCACAGGCTTAGAGCTCCCACGTTTCTTACAGAGTGCAGTAACCTGGGAGCAGGGAGAGCACGTGCACTCAGAATTCTCAGCTCAGCAATGTCAGCCAAAACCCCAAACCCTCCCCAAAAAAACCCAACCCAGTCTCCCTAGAGCCATTTTACTCTAAAAAGCCAATCCAGTCCAGAAGGGGGAGAGGTGTCGCTGTCTAGCTTTAGAACTCACACCTCTTCTTTTCCGAAATCACCTCTGGACTGAAAGCTTGCAGCCCAGCCCAAGCCACTCACTCACACCCCGGAAGCAGTCACGTAGCAGACCGCGTAGGAGAGCGCCACCTAGTGACTAACACCACAACAGGATCACTGCTGAAAGCCTTGCGAGGAGGAAAACCCCAACCGTACTATTTGAGAGCAGTCTGCCAAGCCCAGTTTAGTTAGGGTCTTTGTCATGGGAGATGTGTCCGGTTTTCGGCAGATATTGTTGAAAGTCAAAAAGCAGTTTGCTGAATCACAGAACGTTAGGGGTTGGACGGGACCTCGAAAGATCATCCAGTCTGACCCCTCTGCCACAGCAGCATCACACAGCAGGTCACACAGGAACACATACAGGCAGGTTTTGAAAGTCTCCAGAGGAGACTCCACAGCCTCTCTGGGCAGCCTGCTCCAGCGTTTTGTCACCCTCACAGTGAAAATAGTTTTCCTTATGTTCATGTGGAACCTATGCTCCACCTTGCACCCACTGCCCCTTTTCCTGTCACTGCACACCACTGAGCAGGGCCGGGCTCTGTCCTCCTGACATTGCCCTTCACATGAATGGGGTCACCTTTCAGTCTCCTCTAAGCTAAAGAGCCCCAGCTCCCTCAGCCAGGAGATGTTCCACTCCCTTCAGCATCTGCACTGGACTCTTTCAAACAGTTCCCTGAGGTCCTTCCTGAACTGAGGAGCCCAAAACTGGAAACAAATTTCCAGAAGTGGCCTCACCAGGGCAGAGTAGAGGGGGAGGAGAACCTCCCTCAATCTGCTAACCACAGCCCTTCCAATACACCCCAGGCCTCCTTGGGCCAATGGTATCAGTTTATTTTAAGTTCAAAACACTGGGTTTTGGTAAAACATATCCTCTGTGTTATGAAAAAGGCAGGTCTTCTAGTGGAATTTGCACTTTAAAAACCATAAATTGACAATGTGGGAATCTGGAAATCCAAAGCACCAAAACCTCAATTTTGCATCCATTACTCAAGTGAATCATCATGAGGCATCTGTGGGACTACTTCCAGGAGTAGGAAAAGAGGCATATGCCTCTGAAAGAGCTCAGAAGAGTACAATTCTGCCAACTTCATCATGAATCTCCTGTCTGCTGACTGAAGTCACAGCTTCTGGAGTCAAGTGCCTCCACATGAATCTGAATTCAACCTAAATCCAAATTTCTAACTCTGAAATTCAAAGAAAAAGCTTGGGGAAGCGTGAGACACAAGAACCCCCAGGAACTAGAAATCACCAGGAGGGATAATACTTTAAAATCTGTTTAAATGTCACTGAGAGAACGTGGGCAGGGGTGTCTGCAGATGCCAGCACCGAGCAGACTCTCCCAACCTCACTCTTGGGTGCAGCAGCTGAGGAAAGCAGCCTTTCAGGAGAGTCTTCTGCACTCCATCTCTCCAGGTTTGCTCTTCTGCTATTTCTGAACAATCCTAAGCAAGAGGTTGGAAACAGTTTGGGGAGGAAGGTAGGGGTCGAGGGGATACTGACAAATCCTATTTTCACAGATTGAATGTGGCAACTGTGGGCAATCAAAGTTGCATTACCTTGTAACTACAATGCATCTTCAGCAGAGGGACATGTGTGTACAGCTGCAGGATTCCCACATACTCTATTACTCCTCTTTGTGCTTTTATAAAAGAGAGAAACCAACAAACAAATCTAATCCTCTGCCTTGTTCCTTCCCATTTCCACAGGGGTTCCAGGTTCTCTAGGCTAACAGCATCACAGAAAACATCTGGTTGGAAGAGACCTCAAAGATCATCCAGTCCAACCCTCAACCCAGTTTAGGGTCAATCCCAAACCATGTCCCTAAGAGCCAGGCCCACACACTGCTTGAACACCTCCAGGGCTGGTGACTCCACCACTGCCCTGGGCAGACCATTCCAGTATTGAGAACCCTCTATGTGAAGAAATATTTCCTAGCATCCAGCCTGTACCTCCCCTAGCACAGCTTGAAACCATTTCCTCTGGTCCTGTAGCTTGCCACCAAAGAGAAAAGGCTGCCCCCCTCCTTGCTCCAACCTCTCTTCAGGTAGCTGTAGGGAGCAATGAGGCCTCCTCTCAGTCTCCTCCAGACTGAACAACCCCAGCTCCCTCAGATGCTCCTGGTAGGGCATGTGCTCCAGGCCCTTCAAGAGCCTTGTTGAGGTTCTGGAGCATGTCCAGAGAAGGGCAATGTCCTTCATGTAGTGAGGGGCCAACTTGAACTAAATATTTTCTTCATGGACTGAAGTCCTGCAGACTTATGTGACTGTAACACTCTGTAAGAACCTTCTTTGGCTGTGTTGGTGTTTTCACCATTATTTGATTTCTTTTTTGTTATTGTTGCTGCTTGTATCCTTCAGTCAGTGTAGCATCTAGACTACACCTCCAACCAAAGGACTTTGCAAGCTGATGCTCCTGATGGCCCTATTTAGAACCTTGCTCTTGCAGGAGATTGGAAAGGTCTTGCTCCTGGTTGCTTTTGAAAGCAACGTTTTTTTTCACTGCACTTTTCTTCTGCACTCTCTTTTGTTTACCATTAAGGTCTGTGTGCTTCTCCCACTCTGCCTGTGGCAGTAGTGGCCCTCTGAAAGTAAAGACTACCTCTGGATGGGAAAATTTTGCTGAATTTTTAAATACTGTTATTGATTTCACATTAATTTTCTTTATGAACCAGGAAAAATTCTTATGTGAGGCTGTGACAGCCAAGAAATATTACACAAGTTGTTTAAAATCTACTGCCTGGAAACAGCCTGACAGTTTGACTCATTTATTTTCCTTATTTCTAAGCATATTCTTTAAATATACCTCATCTTCATTGATTAGTATTATCTATGCTGAAGGCTACAGCACAAAACTGATCACATTATCTGCAGCAGAGGTGACTACCTCTTGGAATTCTCCTGCAAGAGGTACTCTGCAGAAAGCTGGGGGTTTCCCCCTTTTCTTTGATGGCACATAAGAACTTCATGATTTAGCCTATGTACCAGCCAACACCATTGCTGTGGCTTCTGTTTCAGGGCACTGGGCCTGTAAAAGGGCAGATTCTCTCAGCATGGGCACTCCCCCCCAGTACAGCAGTTTATGTCACATTCCCCAAGTCTACTTTAGGATACACATTACTGACTGCTCCCTAGTGAATAATTTTGTTAGTCATTCTTTGGCCTCAGAAAATTGCCTTTCAAGTGTTTTATGCAAGAGTATTCATTATGTTCAGTATTCAGTAATTCAGTATTCCTAAGGTTGGAAGAGACCTCAAAGATCATTGAGTCCAACCTGTCAACTATGAACAATTAATGTACTGAAAAAGTCAGCACCTCAAGAAGGCATTGTATAGAAGATGAGTCAATTTATGTCCATGCAGCATTCAAACTCCCTGCATTTTTCATGCTTCTAAAATGTGTATCTCACATGGTAGTACAATAGCTTGTATGAATTTCCTGACCTGAATGGAATAATGTCAAAGCTGTATTACTTTGTGTTAGAGAAAGGGGAAGCAATTGATGAAGAGTTTTCTTTTGCACTGTTTTCAGGTAAGACATCTGGCAGTTTGACAGTAATACAAAGCATTTACCCTGGAACATCTCGGCAGAAGACCCAAAAAATTGGTTTGGAGGAAGCTCCAATCTAGATAAAGACATTCATGTAAAGTGAGAAATATCTTTTGCATCAATTGGGGGGTGAAAGGGCTACTTCTACTCCTTGATATTAAGTTATCCTGATAGTAAGTTTTAAAATGTAGAGAAATCTGAATTTAAGCATCCTAAGCTTCCTCCCTTGACATGTGTAAGGGCCTCGGATTGTTTAACTTCATTTACAAAATACATCTGGTTGGAAGAGAACTCAGAGACCATCCAGTCCAACCTTTGGCCCAGCACTGCAAGGGTCACCACAAAACCATGTCCCTAAGTGCCAGTTCCACACACTGCTTGAACCCCCCCAGCGACGGTGACTCTGCCACTGCCCTGAGCAGACCATTCCAATGTCTGAGAACCCTCTCTGTGAAGAAATATTTCCTAACATCCAGCCTGAACCTCCCCTGATGCAGCTTGAAACCATTTCCTCTGGTCCTGTTGCTTGACACCAGGGAGAAGAGGCTACCCCCTCCTCACTCCAAACTCCCTTCAGGTAGCTGCAGAGAGCAATGAAGTCTCCTCTCAGCCTCCTCTTCTCCAGACCAAACAACCCCAGCTGCCTCAGATGCTCCTTGTAGGCCACGTGCTCCAGGCACTTCTCAAGCCTCATTGTCCTTCTCTGGACCTGCTCCAGCACCTCAATGTCTCTCTTGTAGTGAGGGGCCCAGAACTGAACACAACACTTAAGGTGTGGCCTCACCACATCTCTAAGGCTTAAGCCTTAAAAATGATGCATGTTTCACCTCACAGTCCAAATGATCTAGGAAGTATTTCAAAGATACTGCCAGTTAATGAAGCAAATCCAGGAGCAGCAGATTCTAATCTGATTTACAGTAACATGTGAAGCAACAACATTGGTCACTTCAATTGGTTTGCAGTGATGGAAGGGACATTAGAGCATAGGTCACCCTAAATGACTAACTACAGTCACGAGTAGCACATAACTCTCTTCACATGTCACAGCACCACACCTAGGAGATGAGCAGAGAAGTTCAATGGCTGCTTCCTCCTTGGCAAGAACCAAGTTCCCCAAAACCCAGAAGAACCTTCATCTCCAAGCTCTCTCAAAGTTATTGATCCAAATTACTTTGGTTCTCAACAGTTACTCTTCCAGGCCAGGCCACAATATCAATGTTGTCTTTTCACCCTTTTATTGGGAAAGGCAGAAGACAGCTTGTGTTCATGGAAAAAAAGGTTTATTGATTGGGCTTGGCTACTTTTTTTTGACTAACAGAGGTAATTTAATTAGTTTAATACTGAATTTGTAGTAGTATAAATTTTAGACAAAAGCCATTACATTGCAGACAGATTGGGGATCCATATGATGTCAGTTGTCTCTCTCATACATTACAGTAAGGGAAATATTGTTGGAATAAGGTCTGTATTGCAATTCAATTATGTTTGGCAGGTCAATTAGAATTGCTCACTAACTATAGCACAAGTATTTCCTCTTTGAGTGTGCTATAATAATGGATATTTTTACCCATTTACCTCACAGTATGAGTGATGAGCAGGATGATTCCAATTAAAAACAATACCAAACATTCCACTCCCCAATCTTCATCTTTTTTATCTTCCTTCAGTGACTACTCTTCCACACCCCTAAAAAATTCTGATTCATAAAGCAGACTGCTACCTTCTTTCTCCCACACCTCTCAGGTTTGAGTATGGAAATATTACGTATACACAGCCCAACGAAGTGTCTTGCAACAGAATGTACTTCACTGTTCAGACACTCATGCTAGCTGTGGAAACTCTATGATTGTGACAGATGGATCTCCCCTATCCACCCAAACATGCTCAGAGCTGTGCAAAATCCCAGCACTGGGCTGCCACAGCCCAGCACTGCCCAACACTAACTTCTGCAACTTATATCACATTGGAACAGAGTTTACACAAAGAATATTTGATTGGATGCTTTTCCTTCTTCAGCCTTCTGCATCACATATCACTAAAGAGGAGGAAGAAGAAAAAAAGGTAAAACACCCCACTCCAGTTTTTGTTGTGAACAAGTATAATGCTAGTCCCTACTGAAAGTGGTTCACAGAAGTCATGACAGAAGTCATCCATTTCATCATGCACAGGAATAAGATCACCAGTTTGATAAAAACATCAAGATGAACAGATGTAAATCTTAAAACCAAAACAAAACACCACAACCAAATTGCATCTAAAGGTAGCTGGTTTCCCAAAGCCATGTGACAAAAGCCATCCATTTCATCATGCACAGGAAGAAGAACACCAGTTTGATAAAAAGAAAATGAATATGAAGCTCAATTGTTGAGAAATGAAGATTATAAACAAGCAATAAAGGTTAAACATTCATGAATGCCCAGAGTCATAGCTAGCCTTGCAGTCACTTGCAGTGACTGTCAATAACCAGCATACACAAACCAGCAAACCACTTCCCTTTACCCCATTCCTAGTAAGAGAATGATCTAAAATATTAGACCAATCTTGTCTTTACTCAAGTTCTGCTTCCCATCATGGCTGAGATCTAAAAATACAATTTTTATCTTGATGCTCCATTTGCCTCTTGTGCTTTGCTGTGAAGAAAAGCATGAAAAGCTGAGGAACAAGGTGTAAGACAGCTTCTAGTGACTCAATAAATCTGAGTCTGTAGTACTGGACACGGGGCAAGTGGAGGAAACCTAGACTGTATGGAACAACATCAAGCCAGCTGTTTTGTAAGCTGTCCTTACAGTAAATCTGCACTTAAGACTACACAAATTCCTTCAAGACCTGGATCACACTGATGCTCACCAATAGTCAGTGGAGAGGATTTTACAGTGCTATTGATCTCATTTACCAACACATTCTTCTGAATGGATGATTATTTTTCCCCCTCCATCTCTGCTTGTCAGCATAAAACTGATGAGGTTCTGAGACATTAGTTATAGGCAATTGGGAGGAGAGCTTTTTCCAACACACATCATGGTTATTCTTTTTCAGTTAATTTGGGCGAATTGCTGGGTTTATGTCCTTTGAGTAATGAAAAGGTCACATACCTTTTGATATTGATGTTCACATGCTGGGTGACATATAGGCAGAACTAAAGAACACACACCTATAGGGCATAGACCACACACTCTGCTAAGGAAGCAATGCAAGCACTCAGTTCCCTTCAACTGCAAAATCCTTCAGTCTGCCAGGGATGCAATCTCCACCACTCACCTTGGCAAGCATGAACACCCATCATTTCCAGATTAGCTAGTTTGGGACAAATAAACAGACAAGACTTTGCAGAATCAACCAGGCTGGAAAAGGCCTTTGAAGTCCAACCTTGATCTGGTGCTCATTTCAGATTTGGCTACTCATAATGAAGATAAAACGAAAGTGTCCTTAACTGCTCCTGCCATCCTAGGCATGTCTTGGATAAGCATCAGTGAGCATGAGTGCTTTGTGAAAATGGAAAGTTCAGACTCCCACTAAGATTTTTGTGCAAGAACTATCCCTCAAACCAGCAAAAAATTCCCTAAAGAAGGAATTCTCTTTTTTTACCTTTGGTAGGTTTACATCTGGAAGCAGGCCCTCATACAGCTCCAGCCTCTTGATACCCAATGATTGATTTTTCCAGTTGGTGGTATTGGATGTTCTTCCTGTAAACCTTTCTCAGTTGGGGACTGACTCAATTCATTATGTTGAAAGACTTGTTCAAGCTGTATTCTCTCCAAGGCAATTTAAACAGTTACATATTTGGGGGTCAGGAAACCCCAGCTCTAAAGACAGTACATCATAGAGACACATTGCTGATGCAAAAGCAGACACCTTAGAAATGTGGTCCAAGACAGATTTGAAACTAGAAACACAGTGCAAGCTCTGGGGACAATTTTTAAATAAGAGGCAAAGACCTGAAAGGAGCTCCAAGTGTAAAGCATTTTTTTTTTACCCACACATATGTGTTTGGGAGACTCATGTTATTTAGACAGATCAACTGTAAAGCTCTTGAGTTACACCCACTGTATATTTATTACCTTTAGCAATGAAGCTTCCTACTAGTTGAGACCATCTGAAACATCTGCACTCAGTACAATGCACAGTACTAACCTGATGGACTTGACTGGAAGGCAATAGGTGTTATTTTCAGCCTTGTTTTCCCAATAATGCAGACTGGGTGCTTCAGGCAGTTCCATTTTCACATCCAACAGATGTCAGCCACTCCTCAACATAAACTCATGTAATTGACTGTAGGGTGGTCTGCAGAGCCATCTCTGTTCCAATGCTACCTTAGAATTGTCATTTAGGCTAGATGCTGTTGCTCCTTCCAATCTGAGCTCCAGACCTCTTACATGCTAGACAGATGGGACTGAACTTTCCCATCTTCTCAACATTTCATTGATCCCATTTCCCACATGCTCCCATCAAGCTGCACAAGCAAACATGGTACTGAACCCTGCTGCAAGCCTGTTTCTGACACTCAAGAACCAACAGGCTAGCAGCTAGTCCCCGTGTGACAGTCCTGTCAGAGGCCAGCACACAGAGCTATTGTGCTAGCAGCTCATAGCACACCTGTCCCATGCCTCTCTCCTTACTAGTGATACAACAATTTAAAACTGGATGCCCTTCTCATCAGCTGACATCCCTCAGATGCAAAGAGCTTCATACTCCTTTTCCCTCCCCTGAAACACACTCCCCCAAAAAGCCCCAAAGGTAGGCCTTGTGTACATACCTGTTTGGTTATCAAATTCCTACCAGGGCATCTAATAATGCTGTAGAAGTCAGACACCATCCCTCCAGTAGTTTTTTTCCCCCCAGCAGTTACTTTTATTTAAATAAAAAGTAATTCATGAGAGTTCAAATACCATTCAAGCTTCCAGAGAGTTTGTCAGGGCAGAATAAAAATTAACATTTAGATAAACATATTGCAACAGTCCTATGAGGTTACAGAAAACACCACACATTTCCCCACCCCCAGGTCTTTATTCTTTCTGCAGAAAACAACCTGGTTCCTGCAGCACCAGAAAACCATTCCAGCTATAGACACTCACCCAGCAGGTAACCCACTCAGGTCAGCTAACATCAGCCTAGATTTCAGGAGACATGGATTGCAGGTAAATGGAAGGGAGATGTAAGAGTCTTTTTTAATCTAAGACAGCACTGGATGGTATGTGAAACACAACCAAGGAGAACTGAGGGTCAGAGAAATCACAACAAAACAGCATTAGTATTTCAGCTGCAGAGCAAGTTCCTTCAGTGCCAGGTATCACCACCAAGGCACACTTCTCCCAGGCATATGAGGAAAAACCCTTCAGGTTTAAAGAATTTAAAAAGTCAGCAGTCCCCACAGGGTCAGTCCCAAATCTTTACTGCAGTTATTTTTAGTCCAGGGATATATTAACAGCTTGTGAAATGGGTAGAAATAATAGCAAAAGTTTTCTGTTCCTCAAAGCAGTAATGTGACACTGGAAAAAGCCTTGGATAGGGACTCCTGTACCCTGAGTTCTATTCCTGGCCCTGTTAATATGCTCCCCTTGGGCAAGTCGCATCAGCCCTTTATTCCTTCACTTTCACTTGTAGGGAGAGTGACAGACATGTGGCTCCTTTGCAAAGCCACCTGAACAGATTAAAAAGCACAATAAAACCTGACATCTTGTATTGCCTGTTCAAACCCACGAGCTGCAGCTAAAGGCCCTGCAGTGGGCTTTGTGTGACAAACCACAACAGCGCTCTCAAAATCTCTCTCTCAGGAATTAGGAACCAAAGGGTGGTGAATATACAGTGCAGCTTCCACTTAATTGCAAGTGAGTAGTTCAGTGTTTTTTTTCCCCCTCCAATTTGCAGTTCCCAAACAACTGAAATGGAGCTTTAGGCTGTCATACAAGTTCAAGTCTGTTCTTACTTACCTTTTGTGAACCCCTTAAAGCAATCCACCGATTACAATTCACTGAAATCTATTATCCTAGACTTGTTTTGATCAGCTGTTAAAGCAATACTCACATCCTCAGGGCAAGCAAGGATCATAACAACTGACATGAATCTATCCCACATTCAAAGCATTTCCAAATCTCTGAAGCTAGGCTTTTCAGGTTCTAGTAGATGTATGTTTAAAGGGAATGAAACTATGGAGATTCCTACAGATCTCTCTGGCCTCAGCCAGCCTTGCTGACTTAACAGTTGACACTGCTCCACATCCATTTGCAACTCTTTACTTAATTCTGTAGTCTCTCATCTATTCCATATTGATAGAGAAGGAATACTTTCTTGATCAGACCTTCCAGTTGTTTTAACTGTCTTCACTTTAAGGCAAGTCAGCTGTTAGTCACTCTCCTTTCCCTCCACATCACCAAACAAATAAGCAGCCCTGTTATCAGTATATCCTTCACTACGACTTCTCACTACTTCTCTCTATGAAGGTGTGTCACACTACCTACCAAGCTCTATTTTATGTTAACACATAATTAACAAGTTTGTTATTATCACTAAGCACTTTGTGGCAGGTGATCTCTTCAAAGCAGCAGCCACCTATTCATGTACACAGAGATATCCAAATATCATTAACATCTCAATACATATACAGTGAAAATTTGCTGCAGCTAACTCACCATATCCCTTGACAGCTCTGCCCAAATTGTTTATGCTGTAACAAGTCCAAGTCAACTTCTTCACCTTGGTTTTATGCCTTTCTGTTCACAACATGAAGCTGTTCCAAGAGTCACCAAAAGGTGATTTGTGGCCAACATAACCAGTCTAGCAAGTAGTCAGGTTGTAAACAATCATGCAAAAAAAAAATATCATGATACAGTTTAATTCCACTCTCCTCATTCCCTCTCTTCCCCATTTAAATGAAGAAAAAGACATCTTGACAATGGCAGAATTATTTTGCCATTATGAATCACAGCCACATTCAGCAGTGGTTTATTAGCACATCATACAGGACAGTTTAGAGCATCTCCACAGTGGTCAGTACAATGAGGCCTTAGTAGTTTGGATTCTCAGTGTAATTTTCATTACAGAGCAGTGTTTTCCCTCTCAAGAGGCTAGACAGCAGCAAAAGCAACAGGATGGCTAAGTAGAACATATTAAATACTGACCTACAAAACTCAAATGATGATGATCAAATCCCAGCCATCACAAATCAGATTGGATAGACTTAATTTTGTTATGAGAAGAGCCAGTTCTAGTCAGAACTGTTTTGATGAGTCCCTGGCCTTTCTAATGTCTGGC
This sequence comes from Melanerpes formicivorus, assembly GCF_026170545.1. Taxonomy (NCBI): domain Eukaryota; kingdom Metazoa; phylum Chordata; class Aves; order Piciformes; family Picidae; genus Melanerpes; species Melanerpes formicivorus. Next base: position 11,047,698 of record NW_027142378.1, read on the forward strand.
CTCCTAAAACACAGCCAAAAATATTAGATTAGAGCAGTGTAACTACTACTGTACTCCATACCTTGTGAGCTACCAATGGGTGCTTGCAGGTATCACTTTTTGCATCAGCAGTTTAATAACTTCATCAAGTTTGTCCTACTCAGCTTGTAAGGTTCTCATAGCATCAGCTCAGAGCACTGCACCAATACTTCTACATGACCTACAGATTGCCCTCAACACATTTTGGCTAAGTTGGTGAGACTACCACTGCTTACAGAGACTCACATTTTTCCTATTTACAGGAAGATTTTCCAGACTCCCACCATCATGTCCCTAACACAAGCTGCCACCTTAAAAAGCCAATTATAAAAAGTGTTTTTTTTAGGCCAAGAGATCACTTGGTTTCAAAGTAGTTCAACACTTCAACACTCTAAGAAAGTCTAAAGCCTGCTCTGGTTCAAGTTTTTGTGCTAGTATCAAAAGCTTCTGATTTTTTGATATGCATTAGGTGAAATCTCATCTGTCATCCATCTTGCACATGTTTTCAAAGATGAAGACAAAGTACTAAGAATTTGGAGTACAGCAACATTGCCTATTTCAGGTAACCCTGTGTCAGTAGGAATTCATTTGCTACATCTTGGTGAAGCGAGCACAACCTGAACAGTTAAAGAGAAATGCAATTAAAGTATTAAAATCTTGTACTTTAAAGTTCACAGGGTTTTTAAATGATATGAAAAATCCTCAACCATGGCACTGTAAGGTCAGCACCGTTGTTGGGTGTGGTTATTCTTCCCATTCAAAAGTTAAAGCAGTTTGACAACGCTGCTATGAGAAAAGTGTTTTTTTATGGTATGTAATTGGGTAGCTTTCCTGAATGTTTAGTACATTAGCCAGGTAGCTCTTATGACAGAAACTGGCCCCAGAGCAACATTTATTTTCTTCTCCTATAACCTTAAACTATTTCTTCCCTTGCTATTGAGGAAGGTGGCAAGAATTACTTTTCTCAGGCAGAGAAAACAATCCTTGGGTCTCTCCAGACATTTCTCAAGGCAACAAAATGCAAAGTCTAAGAAACATTTCTTAGCAGCTGCTTTAAGATTTCCTCTACATTTTTTTTCTGATCTGATATTAAAGGTACAATTGCACTGACATTAACTGAATTATAAACAGTTTTAAAGCTGCCTTTTAGGGGAAAAATAAATAGTTATATTGTACCTTCTTTTGTCAGCTTTGAACTCCTGCCTACTATGTTTTGAGTTGCAAGCATTTAATTACATTTTATACCAGATAACACATTTTTTTTGCCTTTCAGAACCACGGTTGTGCTGACTCCCAAGTGCACGGTTTAAGCAGAGCTACACAACCCCCACCTTTGCAGCAGCAGAAGCAGACTCCTGAGCAGCCCTGCCAAGGGAAGGGATCTTCCTTCGTGCCTGGATTGGGCCATCCATTTTAACTGCTTTCTGAAAAGAGAGAAAAACACCTAATTTCCACCTTTTTTCCTGCCTTTCGACCACCGCCTGACAAATGCAATAAAGGAACAAGGCAAATATAAAGATGCCGGAGAAGCCTCATACACCCCGAGATAAATAACGCCGCATTAGCAAAAGCAAGGCAAACGCAGGCGCGCAGGCTGCAAGCCAGCCTCCTTTCCCCGTGTTACAGAAGTAGTTAACAACGAGCCAGCTTATAAGCGGCAGACACATGGAAGCCGAGACGCAGCCGGCACCCCGGCCCGAGCGCCTAAGCCCACCCCCGGAGCGGGGTTACCAAGGCACACGGTACACGCGACGCGTCCTTCCCGCCTTCCCGTGTCACGCGCGGACTCGGCGGGGAGCTGCGGCGCTCGCGCCCGCCCCCTCACACCCTTCCCCTCTCCCTCAGCTTGGGCCAGCCGGTGACAGGCACCGGGGCTGCCCTCACAAGAGCCCGCTCCAACCGCCGGCCAGTCTGCTGCTTTCCTGGCCCACCGGCTTCAGGACGGTTCGGCGGCACGAACGAGGTATAGCGCGGCCCTACCAGACCTCCAGCTCCTGTACCCTTTCCCCGCGGCCTCGGTAGCGCCCGCCGCTGCCGTTCGCACCAGCCGGCCCGAGCCGGCCCCCACAACCCCACCATCCTCCCTCTCCGCCTGCCGCCCCGATCCTTATACTCCGCTCCGCCACCCCACCCCACCCCGCGCCCCTCTCCCGCCCCTCCCGCCCATAGAACGGGCGCGGGGATTGGTCGCGCAGCCACCGGTCGGCTGTGTGGGAGGCGGTGATTGGCGGAACGCGGCCGCCAGCGGGCTGCCTCCTTGCGAGTGTGTGTCTCTAGCAGTGTCAATGGCTCCTCCTGCCACGGAGCAGCGACGGGCTTGAGACGGGCAGGACCGCGGGGCTCCTTTAAGAGAGGGATTTTCGGGGGGGGCTGGGGAGGGGGGCCGCGGAGCGAACGTCCCCCATAGCCAGCGCTCGGGAGAGCCAGCGGCCGGTGGCTCCTCTGCCTCTCGAGCGAACCGGCGAGGAGACGGCAGCAGCAGCAGCAGCAGCAGCAGCGGCGGGACCCCCGCCTGGAAAGCCCCCCCTCCTTCCCTGCTGCCCGCTGCTGCGAGGCGGCCGCCCCGGGGCTCCCTCCTTTCCCTCCCCTCCCTGACGAGGCACCGGTTGCCGGAGGATTCCCCCCCTCCCCTCCCGCCACCCACACGAGTCGGCAAATGAACTCGGTCCGAGCCGCAAACAGGAGACCCAGGCGAGTGTCCAGGCCGCGCCCGGTGCAGCAGCAGCAGGAGAGGAACAACGCCGCCGCCGCCGCCGGGGATCGGGGTAAGTCAGGCACTGTGGCGCCGAGCTGGGGCCTGTGTGGGGATCGGCGTCGGCGCTGGGCCTCGCCGCGCCCGGCCGGGCACCGGCAGGAAAAGCCCAGGCTGCTTCACCCTTGGCTCCAGCTCAGGCCGCGCTTTGTTTGGCTTGGGCTCTGCCCCGACTCGGGGCCGCTGGGCCCTGCCGCCGAGCGGGAGGGAGGCGGGGGCTCGGCCCCTTCCCCAGCCGCGCTCCCACGCCCGCTGGGGAGGGGAGAGGAGGGGGGGAAGCCGATTGCCGCCGGCCCTTCGGGACGGAACGCGTCGAACGCCCTCCCCCGCCCCGCTCCGAGCCCCTCGCCCCGTCCCTGGGGGCTGCGGGAAGACAAGTCACCTTCGCCCAGGGGAGCCGGTGCCTCCCTGAGGGGTGCGGCGGGCTGGGTCCCCGGGCCCACGGAGGGGAGAGGTGCCGCGGGGGGAGCGGTGCCCGGGGATCTGAGGGGATGAGGGGGGGCGCCGGTGCCGGGCAACTTGCGGCGACAGCTTCCCCGCCGCCGCTCGCGAAATGGTGTCCGGGGGCGGCGGCCCGCGGCTCGCCGAGCCTCCGCGGCCCTCCGCGCCGCGCAATGTTTGCTGCGCAGTTCAGCGCCCGGGCTTCGGTTACAGCGCCCGGCGGGGGGGCGCGGGCCGCGGCCCATCGGCCATTTATTTACCTCAGCCACACCGCCCCCCCGCCCGCCCTCGCCGCGGCGCCCGGCGGCCCCGAGCCGTCCAGAGGGGAACGGGGGCTTCGGCCCCCCAGCGCTGCCGGCCCTGCCCGACGGGTCCGCCCGCGCCGGTGGGGCCGGGGCCTAGCGTAAAAATGTTGACAATTTGGAGCTGATGGGGGAGAGCACCATTGTCTGAGGGGATGAGGAAGCGGCGAGGTGGGATTGCTCCCCTAATGGAGCCCGGAGCGCCTTGGCTGGCGCCGGGGTACGGGGTTGGGGTGGGGGCGAGGGGGTGGCAGTTGCTCAGCCCTGGCATTGTCGCCCCGGATGATGGCTCCTGGGGGTGCGAGTGTGCGTGTTCTCCGAATGTGCAGGGCTGCTGTGGGCTTTTTTCTTCCTTTTTTTTTTTTTTTTTTTAAGGCGAGATGGGGGTGGGATTGGAGGAGACATTTTGCATGTCTTATCTGGTGGATTGGGTTTTAATTTTTTATGCATTGGCTGTCACAACTCGGGCATGATAAAGGGGACAGATCCGTGGTGCAGTTTTAGATGTAAAGCTGCCTTTTTACAATTAAAAAAAAGAAGGAAAAAGCGCCTTCATTGTCATCCGAGTGTCTTTTGTTTGAGTATCTGGGATATCGCATCGACAGCGAGGTATTTTAACTGCGAGATACGCTGCGATAAATATTTCGGGGCGTTCTGTGCAATCAAAACATTTTAGGCAAATGAAGGGAAGAAAATTTAATTTGAGGAAGTATTTTTAATTCTCCTTTACACCCCCCCCCCCCCCCCACCTCTCCTCCCTCTTCTTCCTTCCCCCGCCCCTCCTCGCACACATTGGTCAGAGCAAAGAATGTTACCCAGACCAGATTGCTGTGTATATAACCAGAGGATGTGATGTCTTATGCCCAATTATGGGGCTTGTGTAAACCTTCCAAAATTTTTAGTAATTATGTAATTAAAAAATGTCTTTTCTGGGATACTGACATTAAAAAAAAAAAAAGGAAATAAAACAAAAAAATCCAAAAAGCACCGACAAGAACTTCCTCCATGACGTGCCCTGAGTGAGGAATTTCATCGCTGATGTTCTGTATGCAGAATATTGGATTGGTTTATTACTTTTTTTTTCCCCAACCACACCATTTTTTGTCTGTTAAGCAGGAGAAAATACAACTCCTGAAATGCAGCTGGAAGGGTGTGCTTGCAGATGAATCGCTGTGCTTACTCAGTTTTACACTGGGCTGTCTGTCTCAAACTCTGCATGTGTTACTAATATTTATTTCTTTTTGAAGATGGAGGCAGAAACTTCTTCTTCTGAAATATGATGCTGTGATTTGTATTACTCTGACGTTTTGTGGAACTCCCATGTTCACCTTTCCCCCTCCCCCCCCCCCCATGTATATTGTTTATTGTTGCTTATTGTTCGTTGTGGTGATAAAATTGTCACAGAAATCATGTCCCACAGTTTGCTGAAATTACTGTTCCGTGTGGATCACAGCTAGCTTTTCCCTTGCATTTTTGAAGGTCAGCTGCTCCAGGTCTGACTTGCCCAAAAACGTACTGACAGCATTAGGATCTTTTGTTATTAGTTAAATAGGCACATTTTTAGGGTATCTCCAGTGCAGTTCCTATTGTTATTTCAAAACTTGAAAGCTCTGATGCACTGTCTCAGGAAGCTAATGTGAGTTGTTACCTATGACTTGGATGACTTTGTGCAGGGCTGTTACTGTAAAGAATGAACAGTGCTGCTAAATTATAAGACAGTATACTGGGGTTAGGCTAGTACCACACAAGCCAGTGGTGACTTTTTTCCCACCTTTATTCCCAAGCAATATAGGTCATCTTAAAAAAGGCTGTACCAAAGAAGCTGTGCAAGTTACTTGGAAAGGATTTCTGTCCAACTCAAGACTTAAATTTGTTTAAAAAATGTTACTAGATAATGTGAGTGCAGCTGTGATGAAATGAAAATTATTCTTTGTTATTATTAATTTATTTCCTTCTTCATATTGCAGCATGGTACTCCTAAGAACAAATACCATGGAGCAGGGTTGATAATGTGGCACATAGTTAATCTTTGGAACTTCTTATTTCACACCATTAAAGTAGATTGCTTGGTAAAATGTGTACTTCATCTTGAGCTTTATTTATTATTTAATGCTGTGTAAGGAGACAGAGTTTTGCAACTGCGCAGCAGCTGTTAAATTTTTACCACTGGGTAAAGAAAGAAGTTATGACTTCTGTAATTAATAAATAGGGATGAAAGTAAAAGAAATCTGTTCATAAATAGATTTTATAAAAACACTTCATTAAAGATTCCTTGTAAGTGTGTAAAAATAACACAAAGCTGTATTTTATACTGCAAAGTGACTCTTATTTTAATGCATTTTGTATATGCACTATGAAGATGTCTAATGAATGCATAATTGTGCCCTCTGTATGATACAGTGATAAACAATGATGCTGTACCTGTATTGGTGGAGAAGGGACATCAGAAATGATTTCAAATAAAAATCTTCTCCCCCAAACTCACTGTGTTGTACAAACCAAGATATCATCAGGATATACTTCCCAAGATGTTTTGCCTTAATTTCTGCTGTTTGCACTTCCCTCCATCTAAATTAGCCACTCTGGCTAAACTATACAAATTCTGTTTTACCTTCTCTCTCCTCATGTCTCCCCAAGTCTCCAGTGGGGTTTCCAGTGGTTTATTCTGTGGCTTTGGAATTCTGCATGAAGGATACAGAATAGATGTGTCCTTTCATTTTCTTTAGGACAATGGTCTACCCAAAGGGTAGATGGCTGTGTTTAAATGTGCCCGTGTTTGCTTATAGTGCTATTTTTTGTTTCCCTTGGGGGTATGGCTTTGGCTACAGTTTTAAGAAGAAGACAAGGTTAGACACTGATTTTTATTATGATTTAAAAAATATAAATAAATCTTGTCCAGAATGCAGCTCAAACTGTCAATCTCAGAGCTATCACCTGTGATTGTTATTTTGTCTTGTTTCTGTTCTTCTCCAAATAATTACCCAGGTGCCCCTGCACTTCTTTGTACCATCAGCACATTAGTGGATACAGTCCTAATGAGGTTCTGATCTTCATGTCCAGTATTAAGTGCTTTTAGGACTGGATCCTGTATAGTGTTAAGTACCCAGTGTGCAGCACCCTGGCAGCTGGGTCTGCCCCAATCCTGTGTGTTCCTTTTACGTGGTGGTGATGCCCGTGTGACAAGGCAGTGAGCTGGCTCCTGAGCTGCCCACGCCAAATGCTAACTGCTTTATTTATTTTAATTTTTTTTCCCACAGGTTGATTTTTGGCACAGGTGCTTGGTACAAGGGGAGGGATAATACTGAATGCCTGTGGGTGTGGTTGGACTGTGGCAGCTCCCATTTAGATTTGGCTAAATTGGGTTAATACTTAATACATGCGGTTTAATACGTACAGTCTGAGACCTACCTTGCAAGTTTGCTTTCCCCGCCTCCCCACAATCTATTTTTCCAAAGAGCACAAGACACAGACACCCATACAGTCTGCTTGCCTGTCACCCTGCAACTTCTGAACTTGTTAGCTTGTTTCAACCAGATTTGACAACCAAGTGTGAAGTTCAAGTGTGGAAATTGTTGGCTGGGCAAAGGAGGAAGACAATGAGGGAAAGATACTTAAAACTTACCCTTGCCACCCATGCCAAGAAGCAGAAACCAGCTGGCCTGTCAGCACCCAGCATAATTGAATTAGTCATTTTTCTGTACAGGGGACAGGAGAGCTTAAAAGCACTGTGAGGAAGAGTAGGTTAGGCTATGTAAGACATGAACATGTAGAAACTAAGCTCCAGTAGACTTCTTGCTCACAAAGCTTGAGTTTTGTAACGTTGAGATAAATATCTCAGGAAAGTTAAGCAGTCTTTATTTGGCTCTATTTCAAGTGCATGTATGTAACCATTTTCTTTTAACAATATATACACCAAAAGGATTATATTGATGTGTGCTGGGCTGTAACAACTGAATTAAGTAACTCTTCATGGAAGCAAGTGACTAGACTTGCATCAAAATAAACTGTTTCAGTTTTTGTAGGGCGAGAAGTCAAGCATCAGTTGCTGCAGGTAGAAAGGCATCTCTTTCGGGCCTTTCCATATTCCTTAAGAGAGAGTTCTAGGCTTGGAAAAGAGATATTTACACACATAGGTATATATGTAACATGAGACAGACACACAATATGTCATAATGTATGTGTGTGTGTATATATAAAAAATATACCTTCAGCTATGTAATCCTTTTCTCTGCAATGAAAAGTTTTCAAAGCCTACCTTCCAGATACATTTTAGAATCCATAAACTTGGTAACTCAAGTTCAACTTCTGTTTCCCAAGTCTGATTCTGGATTACCAGTACAAAGGAGTGTCTGGGTAACTGTTGTCCTTCACGTAGGACAAGTGCCTACATTTGTACTGCAGCTTTATTTGATTTGGGGAGATCAAAATCAAGTGTATTTGTTCTTGGTATACACAGTAATGTTTACTGTCCATAGTTTTGTTGTATTTTGGCCATTCATAAGACTATTAACATCTGTTATTCTTTGCTAGAAGTATACCAAGTCTTTTTATTCAGTTTCTCTCTTACAAAAACTTGGAACCTAATGGCTTAAGAAGTAATGAAAGTCCCCATAGAATCCTTTCAGTTGGAAAAGACCTTTAAGATCATTGAGTCCAACCATTATTTAACTCCATCAAGTCTGCTGCTAAACCACGTCCCTCAGCACTGTATCTCTGTGTCTTGAATCATCTCCAGGGATGGGGATTCAAACACCTCCTTGGGCAGCCTGTTCCAGAGTTTGAGAACCCATTCAGGGAAGAAGCTTCTTCCAGTATCCAGCCTAAAGCTCCCTGGATGCAACTAGAGACCATTTCTTCTTTTCCTGTTGCTTGTTACTAGGGAGAAGAGACCAATACCAACCTCACTCCGGCCTCCTTTTAGGGAGTTGTAGAGAGCAAGGAGGTCTCCCCTCAGCCTCCCTTTCTCCAGGCCCAGTTCCCTCAGCTGCTCCTCATCAGACTTGTTCTCCAGACCTTTCACCAGCTACGTTGCCCTTTTCTGAACCCACTCCAGGGCCTCAGTGTATCATTACATAAATAAATAAATAAATGAAATATTTGGTATCTTTCTGCTTTGGGGGAAAGCTAAGCTCTCTCCTCTACTTCTGCCCTGGTGCTGGCTGGGAGAATCCTGGTTTTGGAGTAGACCAAAGCTGTCCAACATGTGTCAGGCTTTTACTGTAGGTGTACAGGGCATCAAGGTTTATGAAGACTCTGTGCTCTGGATATGGAGCATTGAATGTGCATGTATAGAACTGGAGCACTGTGAGTGCTTTGTGAGGCCAGCAGCTGCCTGGGAACGTCAGGCTTGCAGCTTGCTTTCCATGGGCAATTTCCTTGCCAGCATGGTAAATCTGGTGTGCCCAGCAAGCTCTGAATCCGCGGTGCCCATGCAGAATGGCTGTGTGTGAGCGTGTTTGTTCGTCATGTGAAATAATGCAGCACTTCCTCTGGGCAGGGTGGTACCATCAGGGAGGCTAGGTGGCAGGCAGAGGGGTCAGCAAGGGCAGCGAGGACAGCTCTCAGCTTCACACTTTGCATGGGGTTGGAAGGGACCCTCAAAAGTCGTCTTGTCCAACCCCCTTGCAGTGAGCAGGGATACCTCTAACTAGGTCAGTCTGATCTTGAGTGGCTCCAGGGTTGGGGCCTCAACCACGTCTCTGTGTGGCCCATTCCTGTGTTTTACCACTCTCATTGTAAAGAACTTCCTCCTTACATCTAACCTAAATCTCCCCTGCTCCAGTTTCAAACGATTGCCCCTCATCTTATTGCTACAAGGCCTTTTAAATAGTCCTTCCCCAGCCTTCCTGTAGGCCCATTTCAGGTATTGAAATGCAGCTATAAGGTCTCCCTGGAGACTTGTCTTCTGTACAGCCCCAGTTCTTTCAGCCTGTCTTCATAGGATAGGTGCTCCAGCACTCTGATCATCTTGGTAGCTCTCCTCTGGACCCACTCCAGCAGGTCCAGAGGAGAGCCTCTTGTGCAGGGGGGCCCCACAGCTGGACACAGTACTCCTGGTGAGGTCTCTCCAGAGCAGAGGGGCAGAATTGCCTCTGTTGACCTGTTGGCCATGCTTCTTTTGATGCAGCCAGGGTGCAATTTGTCTTCTGGGCTGCAAGTGCCCATTGTTGGCTCATGTCCAGCTTCTTGTTCACCAGTACCCCAAGTCCTTTTCTGCAGGGCTGGTCCCCGTGAAGGGAGTTAAGTGAGCACTAAGTGTGTTTCAATGTGGGTCATCTGTGGCACTGCTTAAACTTCCTCTTACAGCTTGTGGCTGTGAGCTGTTTGGTCTGTTAGGAAGAGGAGGTAGTGTGTTCTAAGATTTATTTTTTGTTTTGAACTGTACTGATAAAATATATTTATCCTTATATTCTAATGTGATGTGGGAACAATAAAACAGAGCTGTGCAATGTGTGACTGAACTAATAGGAATTGAGAAAATGAAAGGTTTGTTAAGTTGACTTTGTTACCTAATCCTCTCATGTTTTCTGGTTGTTAAGTGCTTCTGTTTGTTTCTGATGTTTCTCTGTTCAGAACTTGAATAGGAGGAGAAGCAAACTTGGTGATTTTTGTTCGTGGTAGTAAACTAAAAGCTGAATATAGCCTAGGATTTTAGTCTGTGTCCCTCAGATCTCGATAAAATGGGTGAGGGAGAGAAAGCAGACTAAATCATAGAGTAAAATTACAGAGCATCTATAAAAGAAATCTGCTTTTATAATATATTTGTGTAATTTTTAGAAGACTTCTAAACTCTTGTGAAGGAGGAGAGCAAGATCTAGATGTAGATTCTGAAGTAAAGACTCCAGAGTAATCTATCATTTAGATTGCACTTCCTATTGGAAAGTTCTGTGAGCTTTTTTTGAGGGGATTAAAATCTCTGAACCTGAACTCCTTTCTTAAAAGGTAACTTGAAGAGTGGTTATTGTGGTTTTGCTGCTTATGCTGCTTCTTGTTCTTGAAATGTTCATACCTAGCTGGGAGTTCATAGACAAGCAACAAATGAATACTAGTAATATACAGTGCTTTCAGTAGGCTTTTAGGGACTATTTTATATGCTCTCCTCTGAGATACTTCCTTTAGCTGCATTTTGGCTGGATAACTAGCTAAACTTTCAGCCTAATTGCTCTAATGGGGGTCATCCCATTGTTCCTCCTTCTAGCCCCATGTTCTTAACCCCTGTCTTGTGTCAGTATTTGTAGTTCCCTGAACCAGATCACCATGGAAGCTAAGCCTCCAAAACACCCTAACCTAGGATGTTGTGCTGGTTCAGCTCTTTGAACTAGTTAACTGCAGAGTTTGATGAGTGTGTGAGATTAGTCACCAGGTACACAGTTGGGAGTGGGAGAAAAGATGTGGAGCTGCCCCTCTTCTTGCAGCTAACAGATCAGCTCAACTGTCCTGTGAGGCCGGAGCCTTGCAGAGTGACTGGCAATGGTCCTGTCCATTTGAGAGGAGCTGTCGAAATGCTGCTGTGGCTATTCTAGGATACGTGCTATGATACATACAATGAAACCTTCTGTTCCTTGTAACAGAAACCTGCAGTTTCCACTCCATTGCCAGGTTTGTCAGGTCCCTCCTGATGTCTTCAATATATGAGTTCAGGCACTGCTTTGTTCGAGGAGCTCAAACTACTGCATAGCTGTTTTCTGCCTTGAAAAATCATGTTGCTGAGGCTTCCAGGTTTTCTTCTCATAATTTGCTGTATTTTCTTGAATCTGCTTAGTTTATTCAACAAAACTATATAGAAATACCATCCCAATACTCACTGAACATTACTGGCATTCCAGTATTGAAATAGTGCTATTTATCTTCTTGCACAACTGATTCTGTGTTCCAAAACCACTGATTCTGGTGTTGATGAGTATATAGATGTTTTCTTTTTTTCTTCTTTCTTTGTTGTCCTGCTTGACTTGGTTGAGCTTGGATTAGGGTTGGTTGTTTGATGGTTGGTTTTTTCCCCCAATTATTAGTGAAAGCTGGTTTTAAAACTGAGCTAAGCAGACATTACTCATGGTCTGGGAAAATGCTGGGGGTGAATAGGAAGAGTACATGTGGGTTACTGTAGCTGTAGGGCACTGGAAGAATAGTCCTCCTGATATACTAGAGAACTCTCTAGACCCTAACCTTGTAACACAGCAGAAGGAAACAGGCACTCCTAGGAAGGAGGTTCATAAGCAAAAACTTGGGTTTTGTTCTGCTGTGAATTGCCATTAGAAGGCAAAAATAACAACCACACTTGGAATTATTATGGCTGTTTTAATTAACGTTTGTCCAGAGCAGCACAAGAGCTGGAGGTGCAGTCCCAGGGTTATCGTGCTGTGGGTGTTATTTTATACCAAAAGACTGGTTAGCATGAATAGGTCACGTTACAATAACGATTTCCTTTTGTTAATCCCAGTTTGTAGTGTTTGGAAACAGCCTGTTTGCTTTCTGTTGTGTATTTTCAGTTTATACATCTTAGAAGCAAAGGTTTGAAGCTTTGGCCTGTCTTTCTCAATAGAGGTGAGTTGTAGCTCTGCAGCCAGTCTAAATTTCAAGCTATCTTTGTATTTGGACAGGTTATTGCAGGATGACAGGTTACCATATGTCAGCTGATCTGTGGTATCTGATTCACAGTAATTGTTCATGTGTATGCTCTTAGCCTGTGGCAAATGGAAGGTAATTTGAGTTAGCTTGACCCTCTTTCATTACACCCTTTGAAGGCACTCCCTTCTCCACATGGATTGTTAAACCTGCTGGAGAGCCTTGGCTAAAACAATAAGGCAGTTTCTGTCCCCAAGCTAGTTTGGGTGTATCTATACAACAGTGAGATGAGGGCTTGTGTCACTGTCTTCTGTGTCGTTAACTGGTTTTGAGACCATACCTTACTGAAGGAGTGGATTCTATGAAGATGCAGAAAATCAGTCAGGTGTTGAATCACCAGATGTGTTTTTCTTTAGTTATGAAAGCTTTTAGTGCATCTTCAAAACACCACAAATAACTTCTTTATTTCACAGTATCTTGCTATAATTTTAAAGAAGTATGTTTGAGTTCTTTCAGAAGATGCATGGTGATGGAAATAATTCTTAATATTCTACTAATGCTTTTGGATGTTCTGATTCAAAGCTCACTGCATGATTCCCACTGACCACAAATGGCGCTTGAACTTGACCTGAGATGATGTGAAAGGTAAAACAATTGGTTGTATTTCAGTTGCTTAGTTCTTACTTGAAATTTGATTTTTGTGACAGTAAATATATAGCTATCCAGTCTGCTTCATCAACAGTTACTAAAAATCTAAAATTCTACTTAAATGCATATGAAAAATACTTTTCAGTAGTCAGATGTTGCCACCCCATCTTTCTGGCTTACTGAATTTCTCAGGCTCCCAAAGAGAAACTGAGATCTGCCTCATGAATCTACCTCATTTCCCCTTGCACAGGTGAATTTGGTTGGTCAGATACTGCATGGCTGATCCTATGTGTGTATGACAAATAAATGAAGCTTTCTTTCCAGTTTTGATTCCTGTTTGGCCAGTGGGCTTTTTACAGGTGGTATTGGGTAAAGATGGCAGTTCCAAGCTTCTTGGGCTTGGGAAAGTGAGTGGAAAAGTGAGACTTTTTATTTACTGGGATTCAGCCTTCATCAGACATAGGCCTTGATGCAGACTTGCTGTAGTCCTTCTAGAAATACATAGCTGTGAAAAGAAAGAACTTTATGCTGCAGAAGCATAGGAAACCTTCTGATTTTAGTAATTTTCCTAAGAGCTGAGGACAAAACAGATGACTTTTAGCTAAATAAACGTTTTCTGACTATTGGGAAAGCAAGAGACCAACCAGATAGATACAACTGGTAACTGTTGTTATCAAGTTTGCCAATACACCTTTAGAGAAAACTTTATGCTGCAGAAGCAAAGGAAAACTTCTGATTTTAATATTTTTTTCTAAGAGCTAAGGACAAAATAGATGATTTTTTAGCTAATTTTTTTCTGACTATTGGGAAAGCATGAGACCAAACGGACAGGTAAGACCTTAAAGTTGTTGTGTCATCAGTTTAAATTGTGTGCAGTAGCTGTTTCAAGTAGTGTTTGCTATTTCCTTAGGTTGTTGCTGCCCTGAGGGTGGAAGGACAGCAACTTTGTTTAGATGGTTGTTCTATTAATCTTTGGCAAGATGTGACACACTTCACCTTTGTCTGAGGATGGTGAGATCTGTGGCTGTCTTTTTTGGCACAATGGTTCTGCCTCTTTGCCTTCTTCAACAGTCTTTGGAGATCAGTTATTCAAAGGAAACCAGAACTTTGGAATTTTGCTTGCTGCATTGTGACTGGTATTGGCTGCAGCTGTCCAAGTCAAGGTCGTGGATAGGGGTAGGCGGTACCTGAGCTCCATATTTATGACTTTGGAAGTTGCGAGACTGAAAGTCTGTGGTGGTTGGAGCATGTGAAAATGAGTACTAGCAGGGTTTCTGTCACAGAAGAGCCATTTTATCCATATCCATTTGGAGCTTCCACTCTGGCTCCATTTTTAACTCTCTGCAAAGCTACATGGTAATTGAGCCTCTAAGGCATATGCTTTAGGTTGTTGTTGCGAGAACCTTCTTCAGCACAAGTTGTGCAGTCATTTAGCTAGCTAAGCATCAGTGGGATGGCAGGAGAGAAATGCTTTGGGCTACTGTTGCTGTCTGGATGATTAGAAAAAGAATGGGTGTGATTGTGTTACAGGGTAATACCTGCCTGACTTCAGGTGGCTTTTGATAATGAGTTTAGATGCTTTCATGTCTTGCCAAGTTTCTTAGCAGTAGCTGCTCATTGATCAGCAGCTTGTGGTAATAATCTGCTGATACACTTGACAGTATCAGTATGGATGCTTGACATCATCACATCTTACGTGAATTTAAAGGGTTTAAGTAACTGAAAAGGACCTACCTTGGGTGTCTTAGTGGAGGTCTTTTTTGGAGATGAGGTTGTCATAGTGCATATTGATGTGATGGTGGATTTCCCATTTTGTCAAAGCAACATTTGAGCATCTCAGCTTGTTTAGTGTTCAAAGCATTAACGAGAAATGATGTCTTGTGGCAGCTCTGTCTCATCTACATTCATTTGTTTTTTGGAGTGCCATAGAAGAATAAGCGGTGAAACCATTCTGATTTTCAGTTAGAGACACAATAACTGTAATATGTAATTTTGAAGGAAAATATATTGGCCATGCCATTGTTGAAATAAGCACTTTATCTTTTATGGGCTTCTTACTTTATTGTAGCTGCTAGCTATGATTCCCATAAATGGGCTGAAAATAAGAAGTGAGTATAAAGGAAATGTTAACTTACTTTGGAAAAAAAGGAACAGAAAATTAATGAATTTTTGAATACTGCTGTTATGTGGTAGTCCAGTTTAAGATCAATTGCCACATTGGTTGCCCAAGGAGGTGGTGGAAGCCCCATACCTGCAAGTTTTTGAGGCTAAGCTGGCTGGAGCTCTGGACAACCTGATCTAGTGTGAGTGGACCCTGCCCATGACAGTGGGGTTAGAACTAGATGATCCTTGAGGTCCCTTCCAACCCTGACAATTCTGTGATTCTCTGATTGATGTCATGGTTTTTTCAGTCTCTGTGTTGTTTTGGTGGTGTGGGGTTTTTTTTGGGGGGGGATAGCTTTTCAAGAAACTGAAGATTTGAGAGTGCACTGTGCTGTGGTTTGCTCTTAAGCTGATTAATACAGTAGAAGTTAAAAATAGTGTATGGAAAAATCATGGGATTTAACTTCTCTAGTTGAAAGGCCTACGAAGCAATACCTGCCATCCACTGATATCCTGAGAGTGGATTCAGTAGCATGTTCTTGGATAAATCCCAACAGGCAGACCGCACAGTTTCATTTCTTTCGGTTATCTTAATGACCAAGATCACAGAGAGTGCTGTGAGCTGTCAGTATTTGTTTGGGGTTTGGGTGTTTTTGGGTAAGATTTAGAAATGTTATACAATCATGTGAAATCAAGAACAGTAGCTGAAAGACTGAGCATACTGAAGTCCCAGTGAGCTGGGAACAGTGATTTTTTTCAGACTAAATATACTTTGGGTGCCACCCCAGTGTTTCTTCCTTAGCAACAAGGTTGACCTCCGGCATTCCTCTGGACTACCACTATTAACAAACAGATAGAGTCTGTTGAAGTAGTACTGTAATGGCTGGGGAAGGCAGAAATTTTCAGCTGTTTCTGTCATTTGAGGAGTGGAAATAATTGCCACTTTCATAATGAGCAGGCTTTAAATAGTAAGAAAAACTGAAGAAGTGGTGTAGATGCAGATGTAGTCACTGAGATGATTTGTCTATACTGTGCGTTAAACATTCAGGATTGGTTTTTCTTCATATTTGTGTGTAGGATCCTGTTGACAGATTATATTTTTCAGTAACAAATATTCTACATGTGCATTATGGTAGCTGGGGGAAATTCTTGAGCCTGGTTAAGTTTTCTTTTGAAAGATTTCTGAGAGATATATATATATATCTATAGTCTTTCCCCCTTCTTTAGTACTGCAGAAGTATCCAAACATATGACAGAAAGTGAATTTTAATTCCTTTAGCCTGTGAAGTCAAAAAATATTTGGAGAAAGGGACAAAGAAGGATAGATTGGAGCAGCAAGATTTGAAAAGTTGATCTCCACAAGTCCTGCTTGTGCTAGTCTGGTAGATCAGTTAAAAAAAAAAGCAAAAGATCAAGCTGCTTGTTTTCTATGATACAGATAAATTATACATTTCCTCCCGAGGCATGCCTCTTCCTCCCCCTCCCATCAGATATTTTTTCATGTATGTGGAGACAGTATTTTCAAACCTAGCTGGCAAAGTCCTCCCACCTAGATGGAATTTTTGTTAGTCTTTGTTAAAGACTTAATGATCTTAAGGGCTTAAATTAAATAAGACATTGCTCTTTTAATGACTTTTTTTTTCTTCTTTCAGGAATAGGCTTGTATGTATGTATGCTTATTTAACTTGCTTTTCTTTAAAGCCAGAGTCATTCTTTGTTTCCTCTTTTCAGTATCTCTAGCCTCACTCCACCCACTGCATTACTGGTATTAAAGAGCAGTTTCTAGTCCAGAATCTGCTATCTTCACAGAAATGCTTATTTTCATACATGTTAAGAGTGTGCTTGGGAAAGGACTGTTCAGGCGTTCAGTGGTGTAAAAAGATACTAATCAATGCACTCAGCTTTATTCCATGCCTTCTGCCTGAAGGTCTTGCATTGGCCTTGTGGTATATGGGAAGAAATAACCACCATTTCTTGCAGTGCTTCTAGGCCCAGAGTAATTTCAGGTACTCGTAAAGAATCTCCTTTGTTTTACTAATTTGGGTATTTACCTTGCAGTACTCTTGTAGGCTTTTGGTTGTCTGTAGCTGTCCTCGTTGCACACCTGAGATGTAGTGAAGTACTACTGTTCTAACTTCAGCAGTGGGAAACAAAAGACATTACAAAACTTGCCCAAAGTCACCAGGGAAGTCTGGGCACAGCTTCACTCTTGGGTGAAGCAGTGTGGCTGGAGATGGCCACCAGAAAGGGTTTTCTCAGTGATGCTCTGCTGCTTTCTTCCTGTCTTGGTTTCAGTGAGGGTGCACCTGTACAATCACTGGCCCTTGTGTGAGCGAGCCAGTAGGAAAAGGTCTGTACTTTCCTGTCTGGCAGTGTTATGCTCTTGAATTGGTTTAACTTTATCATGGAACCACATCTGTGGCAAAGCACAGAACTGAATGTGATGCTCTTGTGGTCCTGCTGTTAGTAGTCTAGTTTTGGACTGCATGGTCTCTCTTGGTACAATACTGGTCTTCTTTCTGGACTTAATTTGATGCTCTGCTTGTATCAGGGTAAAAACTGGATGGTTGAACTGGGAGTTGTTGCTCCCAGTTGATATTTGTCCTGTGCTTCCAGCTGATCCCCCTTGAAGGCAAAATAGCTCAAAATATGGTTATGGTGGTGCTTTAATCTTTCAGGCTAGCATATTAAAGTAATTATGCAAGGCTGAAAACTGGAGCCAGTCGTGAGTTGCCACGTGAGCTGTATGGCCATCTGTCATTGGGGCAACAACTTGTGTTCTGAGGGGCAGCTGGCAGGGTTGAGCCTTGCTTCATCTGGCAGACTTTTCTTTAGTTTGCCACTGTGTGTCAGTCAGAGCCCTTATTTGTGGGTAAGGAAAAGAGTAGGAATTGCTTTGATTGTTTGTGCAATTAACTTTAAAAATCCCAAGAGGAGCAGTGGGTATTTTGGTGAGAGTAAATTACATTTCTATAACTTGCATTCTGTGTCTTACAGTGTCTTTCTTGTGGTTTTGGGATAAACCAGTAATGTGACAATTGTGAAGCCATAAGGCTGCCTGGGGGTGCACTGAACCATATGTATGGCACAAGAAAGTTCTACGTCCATACGAAAATGCAGTGTTAGATTGTGAAAGCATAAATGCTAAATAAAGTTCTGTATGTTGAGAAACAAGCCACAGAAAGGAGCGTGTGGAAGATTCAAATGTTTAGATTTTCTGCTAGCTCTTTAGAAACAGGCTCCTGAGTAAGGACATTGGAACTCTTAATGGTTATTGATCATATGGACTCATTGCTGTGAGCAAAGAGAGAGGGGAAAAAGACCTGCAAACAACAGAATTTGGTCTGAGGAAGACTATGTGGGCTTATGGAAGGTAATTGTTGGGAAGATAAGTAGTTGAAGAAAACACTGGAGCTGGCAGTCAAACAGTATGTTGTTTTTTATTTGAAATGCTTTGAACAGTTTTATCAGTTCCTTCTCTTGTTTGGTTGGTTGGCTTCTTTGATGACCGGGAATGAGTTCATAGTTTACTGATTTCAGGAAGCCTCAGAGAGCCCAGGATAGCCTTTTACATAAGACTAACTTCTATTCCTTGTTCATCCCATACAACCAGCTGGTTCACTAAGAGTTGAGGGTAGGAAATGGTTTAACTTTAATTAATATGATTCTTTGTCTTCATGATCTGGATTGGCACAGATGATAACTCTGCTCTGACTTAAACCAGCTGCTGGCTGCTCTAAAAGGACCTTTATGAAGATGATAGCTGGCATTTGTGTGCTGTGTCCACTTCTCCCCAGTTTTCCAGCACATCCAGCAGACCAGAGACCATTAAAGGGAGTGTGTGCAACCTGCATTTATTGACTTTGTGCTGGTAAGAGACACTTGGCTTGGTCTCGGAATCTCTCTCACTGTTGATTGTGCCTTTCCAGTGTTTAGAAATAATTCATAAGGCCCCCCAGGCTGTTAAGCTTGGAGTCTTATGAGCATGCAGTAGAACATGTCTGAAGCATCTCCACCTTACTATCTGCAGCTCAGAGAACAGTCTGGAATTACAATTTTCTATAGAGTTGTCCTGTTAAATTGTGTCATTTGCTCGGTGAAAGCAAATCTTTGATGGGAAGTTGGGTTTGGGTTTGGTTTTATTTGCTTTCAGGTTTAGTGGAAGAACTTGTCTTTAATAATGTCTTTAAATTTCCAGGAGGTTACATTTAATTCTCTGTACTTTTCAATCTGAAAACTGAAGTTGATATTAAAAAAGAAAATTGTAATGACTTGGAACAAAAAAAACCAAAAGGGACAGCTTTAAGTACCAAGAAAGGTCACTGCCAAACTACTGTGCTCCTTTATAGGGGCAAAACGAAGCTCAGTGGCACTTTCAGAATTACTTCCAGTGTAATTATTTATGATAAAGGATTTGGTTTATATTGTCTTTGTTTTGAGATGTTGAAGTCTATTACTTGCCTTGATTTTGATCTTTACTCTGGTACTTTGTTTCCTAATAGATTCCTAAGAGACAGTTTTATCTTGGCAACCATGCCCTAGTGTCTGGGGCTGTCCCATTGTGGGAGGGAGGGAGAGGCAGTGGAGTCCTGGAATTACTAGTTTTTCAGAATGATCCTTAGCTGTGTTTTAATACACATAGGTCTCCTGTCTCCAGTGTCATTTGTGATGATGAGTGGGGTGAATGGGGTGGTGGTATGACTTTCCTTCCCTCCTTTTTATCTCATCTCCTCGTTGGTGGGAATCCAGAAGTCTTCTATATTTACAGTAAGCAACCAGTTCTCTGTAAGGTTTGGCTTTATAGCAGATGAAAATTAACGTTGAGCTGCTCTTTACTCAAGATGTCTGCAGCTCTGGGTTTGTCCACCAAGGGCACCAAACCAGATCTTGTTTGGCACCTGTGTCCTTGGCCATTTTGTTGCTGCGTTGTATCTAGAAGTTTTCTCCTCCGTTCCCAATGCTGTCTTAGCTTAAGGTTTGCAAATCTTCAGCCACAATCCATTAAGGATTATGTCCTTCATTACAAGCCTCTCTCCTTCCCATTTTAAAATATCAAAAGATAGTGAAAAAAGGTTTTTTTCTCTTTTGCCTAAAAAAAAAAATCTAAGCTGAGGTAGCCAAACTGCACCTGACTTCTTTTCCTTTTTGAGGGTGCTAGCTCTCAAGTGTGAAACACAATTAGCAATTTTTTCTGAACCTGTTACTTTATCTCTTGACATGGAGGCAATGCTGACATTTTCTAATAGGTGGCACCATGTACAGCTCCAACAGTTCTCACCTTTGGAGTAGAGAAGAGTTTGCTGCAATGAAAGATGGTTTTACTCTTTTAGGTAACTGCTGCTCTTAAAGCCTTGTTAGCATAATACAGTTTTGTGTATGCTTAATTACATGTATTCAGCAGTTTACTGCCTGGCAGTAAATCTAGTCTGAGCTCTAAACATGACTTTTACTCTCCCACTCTAGGTTGTTATAAATGTTTAATGTTTAATTTTTCTCATTCTGGTAACTGCATGTGAATAGTGTGCTTGATCCAGAAAGCATGTAGCACGTAATTGCTGTGTGCTTTACTTAGTGCTGGATGGGAACCCTGATATGTGTGAATTGCTTCTTTATATGTTTAATTAAACAAAATAGGTGGCTTGCTTAAAGGAGCTGACAGCCTCTTGCCCGTATGCAAGGCCTGGTTCTCATACATGGTGAGGTTGTGTTGAAGTATGGGGGACTCCTATATTGCACACATCTCAATCAAGGTATTAGCATGACAGATCACTCTTTACTTGGGGTTGGGGAGAACGTATGAACAGCAGTTTCTCCAGCTGAAACTAGGAGACCTTACTCAAAAATGGGAGTGTTGGAGTTTGTATTGAGTAATTCCTCTCCTTCCATCCCCCATTCAGAAGAATTGGAGGATGTTCTGAACAAAGAAAAGAGATTTTTTTTGTGTTTTGTTTTATTATATTTTTTTCCTTCCTTACAGAACTTTTGTTCTTAATCACAATAAGAGTAATGGTCCAATATAATATTTATTTATTTGTAACCTAAACTCTGGCTACTGTTTGCTGGTGGGTGGTTTCTTCATTTGTTTGTTTTTAATATTCTTTTCCACCAACTTATTAATAGTCTTATGCAAGAATTTAGGCCTCACTTGGTCCTCAGTAAGAGAGGAAATGTCACAGCATTTATATGGATGGTAGAATCCCTTGACTGTGTTGGGTTGCTTGCTTAGTACCCCTCCTGTTTGATATCCTTTGCTTCATGCTGTTGTGCAATCTATGGAATATGAACAGTTTGGGTTTAAAATTAGTGAAAGTTCAAGAATAAACATTTCAGGAATTCCATCTGAGACTTGTTTAGAATACATCTTAAAGACAATTTTTGTGGTTATGTGGAGCATGAATGTAACAAAGATGGCTTGTATTTTATGTGCTTAGCCAAAGAACGGGAAGAAACATGGCAAAGCTCAGTGCACTTATAAAATACCCTGGATACATATTAGAACACTTAAAATATTTCAGTTTTGCTGTTGGAAAAACAAACAATGATCAGAGATCTAAGGATGCCCTTCTGGATGGGGTATAATTAATAGTTGACAAGCATTGTACATTTTATTTCAGCAGAGGAAAACATACACTGATTTAGTAGGCAGGATTTAACTGTGTTCGTGACCCATGTGGCATTCTTCAAGTTGAGTACACAAAATGAATTTTACTTGCTAAAAACGTTTTGAATGCTGATGATTTAAGAACAAGTCTTGAAGGGTTCTTTTGTGTAGTTAGTGATTTTCAATCTGCTCGTGGCTGTGCTTGCCATTTGACTGCAGCAGACTGGCTGGATGTAACGGTGTGATGTAGTTTATGCTTCCAAGTGGGCAGTGTCCTGTATGTTCTGTAGGCATAGGATTTGGAACTTGCTGTGATCCATTGTACTGAGATGGTTCTCTGTACTCTATCTCATGATGGGCATCGGTCTGCTGAGAAAGTGGATGTGCCATGAGGAGCGGCTGTGTAAGAGATGTTACTGTCAGTTTGTAAATGCTTTGCGTGCAGGGTTTTCCTCCTAGAGAGGCTTTGGTGGAGCTAGAGATGCTAGATGGTCAATAAAAACCTCCTGACTCTTAAAAGTGATGGTTAGTGGTGGGCTGGGTCTGAATTGTTGGTGTTGACTATCCCTGAAGCATTGCAGTTCAGGAGCAGAATGAAGCAGGCTCGGACTGTTCTCAGGATTTAAGATTCTTTTTTGTTACCTGGTATCGTTATGCACCCATGCATAGCTCTTGTTTTGTGACAGAGGTCTTGAACTTTCTTCTAGCAAAGATGGAACCTCCTGTGAGTCCTTGGAGAGTCTGAGTTATAAAGTGGATTTTCTTTTTCCCTGGAAATGTTTCTGTAATTGCTATTTTATACTTTGAAATCATATCTGAAATGTCTGTTAATGGAAAGAAATCTCTGTGGTGTCCCAGTTAGTTTACATGTTAATTGCTGGTTATAACTGGACATTTCCAACTACCAGAGTATTTGCCCAGAATATCACTGTAGGTAGTGCAGTCCATCTTTCTGCTACTGCTGTCCATTCTGCCTATCAACTAGAAATAAAGATTCATTCCCTCATGGTTCACTCTGTGGCCTGTTTCTCATCTTGTGCCAGTATCAGAAATTCACACAGCACTGACATGAAATATTTCACTGACTTAAGTATTGCACTTCAAAGATAGCAGCCTGATTTGATGTCAGGCTTCATAGTTTTTCAATCACGGTTTGACTGATGCACCAAAATTTATTCATGCTCCTTACTTGTTAGTCATCATTGGTGGCATATGCTGTGATATCTAGGGAAAAGAAATATTGTCAGCTAGCTGCTGTACAATGACAGGGTTCCTTAAGGTGTAATCTGTATTTCAAAGTAGCCTGCCTTCTAGCCTTGCTGGCTGGAAGCATTAGGTTTCACAGAGTTTAAATGATGCCCACTTGTCCAGCTCTTACTTGGGAGTATAGAGAAGGCATGGGCTGTGTGTTTCTTCACAAGTTTAACTAGTGCCCAAAGACCTTTGGGGTGGTATGTCTCTGAAACATGTGCATGCTTGCATGGCATCAAGATGCTTTGGTTATCTTTGGGGTGGAGGGGGAATTTCAACTGCACAGTTATGAGCATGACTACAGTTCACGAGTTCACTAAAGAAAAATGTGGGGTAAATGTGGTTAATGAAATTAAGGACTTTTGATACTGGATTAGCACATGAAAAAGAAATTCAGATGAAACATTGGAAACTGCAGTTCCCTGGGAAACTCCTTTACTGTCACCAGTAGTTTTCATTGGTATTGAAATTCAAAGGAGTTTGTAGAAAATACGCACTCTTCCCCAGCTGTATAGCAGTGATGTCTGAAAGAAGCAGCAGTTGGAAGAATATAAGCAGCAGTGTCTTCTAAAGCCTCCCCACCTACTTTTGGAAGACATTAATCATTTATGTGCTTGTGAATTGGGTAGAGTATCTTGAGGTGGCAGCAGCTAGGTATGAATTCACTCCATCAATTTCAAGCAAGTCTTTTTGAGGGTAGAGTTCTTAAACTATGTGGCCATCTTCCCAAGATGATCACCTAGGAGAAGAGATGGCTAAACAAGCCAGCAGGGACAGAGAGATGGGGGTGTTCATGTAGCCCCAAAATGCTGCAGGTGTAAGCCTGTGTGGAAAAAAAGTCAACATGATTACTTCTTGTGTCCTGTTCTAGTCTTGCTTGCAGGCCTGTCCATGAGCTCTTCAGGGCAAGTTTGGGGTTTCCCCCCTCCACTGCTTCAAGTGTTTGAAGTGACTAACTTGGCTGTATCTCAGATGCTACTGCAAATGAATGAGAGTGGAACAATTGAGTAGTGGAGAGGTGTATCAGATTGGTAAGTTCAGAACACGTGAAGCTGTGACACAGGATGACTGGAAGAAGGAAACTGAAACTGAGACGATGATTATAAAGACTGGCAGAAAACAGGGCCAGGAAAATAAATTCAATTTGCTGGAGTTATATAACCATCTTAGTGCAGCCTGTAGATTCATTAGTTTGAGAGTGTACTTTGTGAAGGAGAGTGATTGCGTGTGGCTTCACTTTTAGCAAATTGACTGTAATTTAGAGTGAAGGTGTAGGAGGTTGGATATGTCATTACTCTGGTTTTCTAGCTGGTGTGAACTTGTCTAGCAGGTGAGTTTTTCAGTGTGTTCAGCCAGCATGTGTTCTAGCAGACTTCAGTTTACAGTTGCAGAGATACCCTTGTAACGATGATTTGGCACAGTAGCACATCTTGATTCATGTAGTATTTATTTATTAAACACTGAGAACCAAAGAGGAGAATATGGAAGAATAATGAATGATCTCTTTCTGTACCAGGAGGATATTTAGAGATTTATACAAAGCTGATGTACAATAGTAGTATAAGTATTTAATTCCAGATGAAAGATACAGGGGGGAGATACTATTTTGAAGATCATCCTCATGTGGGTGCTGCTTGTAAGTCAAGTATGTCATCCATCCTGGCACAAACAGTAATGACTGGAAGAGCACAATATAGTGATGGGAAGAGAGTGAAGGGGCTGAAGCTTGCTTGCAGTTACCTCTGCTGGGTGCTTATCCTTCTTGAGCCATGGAGAGCTCAGCATATATAGCCCTGGGTTATGTGCCTGGTAGGACTGGGAACCTCTTCTCAGTTTGCTGTGCCCCTAAGAGGGCTTTACTTCTGAATGGAGATTGGAAGTTAGGATGCTTGGGATTGAGGGATTTTTGGATGTGAGGAGTACTCAGCTGAGCGAAAATGAGCTGAGGTTTTTGAGATGCTAATGTGCTTCAAATTTGTGGTTTACAACAAAGCAATCCTTGGGTAAAAGCAGCTGGATTGGAGATGCAATGTACTAGTGAGGCCATGTAGTAGGAGATCTAGAGGGTAACTCCTTAAAGTCTTGGTATGTTCAGCAGGAGTGAGAGAGCTGTTACCTGCCTGATGTCAAACAATTAATCAATTGTTCTCCAATGACAACTTCTCCTTTTGCTGGCTCTGTGGGAAGTCTGGGCTCCTAACTTAGGTTATCCTTCAAAAATGCATGGAACAGACCTTTTGAGCTGGTCGTCTGCTTACTGCCTCTTGGTAGGTCACAGAAGCTGTATTAGCAGCCTTGGCTGCCTTGGCAAGGGCTTGCTGTGTTTGGAGACTCCACAGCCTCTCCAGGCAACCTGTGCCCGTGCTCAGTCACCCTCACAGTAAATGCCCTGATGGAATTTTTGTATTTTTTTGCTTTGTCTTTACAGTGCATAAATGCTTCCTCAGCTTACTTGTGTAGAACTGTAAGCTAAATGAACTTTTATAGTGCCTGGGGCCAAAGAAGTATTTTGTTTTGATTCTAGATTCTACTTGAGCAGTTTGTCTTCCAAAAGAGATAATAATCCTGTAAGATTGTTTGTCATACAGCATTCACCTGAAGGTTTGTTAGCCATCTGTCTTGTTTGTAATACGATGGTCCTTCTTAATACTCTTTATTCCTGCAACCTTTTAAGGGTATTGTCAGATGACCTAGAAGCCACAATAAATTAATACTAGGAGGTGGCAGCCCTCCCCTAACTGAGGTGTTGCGACTGACCTAGGCTGTTGACGTACTAAGTCAAATTAGTTTGGCTAAATGAGAGATGTTTATCTTTACTGCTGGATCAGCATGTTTGAATGTGTTCCAGGGCTCTATACCTGGGACTCTTTATGATGTATTTTTGTATATATATCAAAACTGTCTGGAGAAGTATGGCTTGAAAGCTCTGCATATACAAACAGCTGCATTTCTGTCCTGTGTATATTTGTTTAATTTTTCATCAACACTGGGAAGTACTGAAGAGTACAAGCTCAAACTGCTTAGGCTTCTAGGGAGCAAGGGGTTAGAGACAGAACCAGCACTAGCCATGGGATGATGGGGAACCTCCCCATGGGAAATACTGGCAACTTTTAATGTTAGCTACTCAGTCTTTAGCCATATTTTTCTACTCTTTCTTTGGGAAAAAAAAAGAAAGAGAAATGTAGGTAAAACAGAAGAGGAGTTTAATAATTTGGTTATGTCCACTGGTCCTCAAATTGCCTTGGTCTCTAAGCACCCTGCTTGGTGTATATGCCCAGGGAAAATATGTAAAGCAGGTGGATAGTGATGGAATTGTTCAGACAGGAAAGGAAAAACTACATATTAAGCTGGTCAGCTTTCTAGATGATCTTTACATTTTGTGCATGATGATAAGGAACACTTGTTCCTCTGAAAGTTTCTTTGGATCCCTGTGGCCTTCTAGCATAAGGCTATTGGAAGCAACCATCCAAAATGATAGCTCATAGCACAGGAGTTCTGTGATAGTGAAGGGCTTGAGGTTTGGAAGGGGCTGTGTTGTTGCCCTCTGTCTCCAACCCTGGCATTTCCCTGGTGCTTTTTGTTGCAGACATTCAAACAGCTTTTATAGTTAATGCATGTTATTTTAAAAGAGTTTAGAATGAAAATTTACTGTACTGAGGCATGACAAATTACAGAGGGTTTGTAGGAAGCATGGTGTGTCAGGACTTCAAAATGTACATGGAATAAATGACAAAGAGCTCTTTTATCTGGTCTTAAAATAGGTGAATATCCAGAACTATGGAAACAAAACAAAAATGGAATTTAGGTGCATGAGTAGGAGGACCTTGTTTAAGAAAACAAAAATGGTTGAGATTCTGCTGTAGGCATGCAGAAAGTCTGGGCATAAAAGGCAGTGGAGGGACAACAAACAACCCTGTTGAAAACTTTCAGGACTTCACTTTTGCATGTTGTGGACAATGTGAAAAATGGGAAGTTCTTCTCCGTTTTGTTGATCGCTGCCTGATGTTGGGGAGCCAAACTTACATTGCCTGCTTGAAGTTTTTTGTGTCTCAGTGTTGTTAAGAGTAAACTTGAAAGGCAGGTGGCCAGCAGTTCTTTTATTTAGGAATAAAAACAATCTAGAAGTTTTGGGTGGTTTTTGGTTTGTTTTGCTTTTTAGCCTATGTTTTCATATTGTTTACTGTAACAGAGCTTTAGCCAAGTTGGGACCGTGTGGAAAACAGTTAAAAAATGCTGAGAAAAGAAGCTAGGCTTATGCTTTGGTGAATTATTTTTTTCTCTATATAATGAAATTGTCAGTATCTGAAAATAGTTCCTCGAGATGCAGGGTGTATCATCTGCAGGGTTTTAGACTTGAGAACATTCACTGCAAACACATCAGTTTGGAGGCTCTTAAATTAAGCTGCCCTTACGGGTTTTTTTTTCCCCTGAAAAACGCTGAAGTATCTGCAGTTAGTGTAATTAGTTGCCAAAAGACATAATTAACAGCCAAATAGACTGATTTTTTGCACTCCACCCCCACACACACCTTAGCAGTTGCATCTGCTTGCGTGTTAGTTACTGAAGGTCTACCGAAAACTGAGTTCCTTGATCCAAATCAGTTGCATCATGTATTGAAAATCGGGATTTTTTCAGAAGTTCAAGTACAGTTAAGCATGTATTTGTGAGCCCACCTGTAAGAGCTACTCACAATGTGAGAGAGATGCCAGTGCTGCTAGAAAATGCTAATGGAAATTTAATAGCTACTTAAAAAAAGCTTTTAGAAGTTCATTGATCCAGCATTTCATGCATGATACTGCTGGTAATGGTAAAAAAAGAGACGTGATTAGTCTGCCTATGATGGCATGTTTTCATTGCAATTGCAAACAGGGGAAAGTTGAAAGTAGGTAAGCATTGTGGAGTGGTTATGAAGTGGTGTGGAATGTGCTGGGTAACTAGTGTGCACAGAATTTACACAGGGTGTTGAGGTTTGAATCAAGTATGTGTCGTTAAAAATAAACGTGGTCTAAAAGAAGTTTTGTTTAGAAAACAGACAGCAAAGGTAGCAACTAAAAACACTGCCATTTGGTTTTCTAATAAAACCCCAGGATGTTTTTGTTTTGTTTTTTCCCTTCCCTCCAGATGTCCAAGAGCTGTAACTGCTGGGTTGGGGTGCTTTAGGAGATCCTTTTTCTACTGGGCAAAGAAGAACAGTGTCCTCCCCGTGCTGCAGTTTCTTTGAGCATATAATACAAATGTTGGCAGCATTTGTTGCCAGTGGAAACCAGACTGCTGTGTTCTTCCAATTTGTATTTGTATCATATATTAATATACTGTAAAACTTGATAGGAAACCTGTTTAGTCTTATCTCCCCCAGTAGATTTCACAGAATGGTAGGGGTTGGAAGAGACCTCTGAAGGTACCTAGTCCAGCCACCCTGCCAAGCAGGATCACCTAGAGCAATTCACACAGGAATACACTGGTGAGTTTTGAATGCTTCCAGAGATGAAGACCACAACCTGGTCCAGTGCTCCACTAACCTCAGAGTGAAGAATTTTTTAGTTATATTTATGGGGAGCTTCCTGTATTTAAGTTTGTGGCCATTGCCCCTTGTCCTGTTGCTGGACACCACTGAGAAGAGTCTGCCTCCATCCTCCTGACACTTGCCCTTTGGTTCTTCTCTGTATAGAATCACAGAGTAGTAGGGGTTGGGAGGGACCTCTGGAGGTCTAACGCAGATTCTGGAAATGCTAAAGCAGGTTCACCTAGAGCAGATTGCACAGGATTATGTCCAGGTGGGTTTTGAATCTCTGCAAAGATGGTTTGCTTACCTTTCTTTCTTAAAGCAGCTTGGGTTTAGGTGGGCTTGTTGGCCTTCAGTGCTAGGGTGTTTGGTGGTGATAGCAGGTTTTTTGACTTTTGCTGTAGTTCTTAACAAATCTAGATTTGAATCAGTAGTTGCCTACTACACTAGTGTCTCATATTTTGATGACAGCTTTCTTAACCCATCTTAATAACATATATGCTGGCAAATAAGTAATGAGTAATAAAGCAATTTCTTCCTGCACCCTGACGATACTTGATTTTACAAGTTCCACATGCTGTTTTCTCAGCCATTTCCCAGAAGCTAAACAAAGCCATGCTTTCCTGATTGTCAGGCACTGTGGAGTTTGTAATTCAAGTAAGGAAATAATAGGAACAGTCATTTAGAAAAGTTTTCAGAGTAAGTAATGATCAGATAAGTCTGACTTGGTGCATGAAAACCTGCCACAGTTCATCATGTGAAACTCAGCCTTATTACAATGTATATTAAATACAGCATAACTGTAGACTGATCTAAGGATAAGGAATTCTTGCTTTATCTTTCTGTGTATTCATGTTGCTGGCATAATTAGGATTGAATAACCCTGCTGAAAGGTTGGAAGTAGCTGTATGCTAGAATAGGGCTCTGACTTTTTGGTAAATAGAATAATGTGAGGGCATCCATCCATTTTAGTTATTGATGTATTCATCTCCATTCTGTCATGTGTTTCGGTTTTTGGTGTACTGTTGTACTGCTCCTAGTAATGTTCAGCTGGTAACATTTCTTGGGGCTTTTGTTTAAGTTTGATTTATTTATTTATTAATTTTGGGGTTTTTTTTTGTTTGCCTTTTTTCATTTCAGCTGTAGCATTTGAAATCCTTGTAGAAGTGTTGATTATAGCACTGGGCTGGAACATTCCTCACTGTCAGTACAGACAGGGGGATGAGGTGATAGAAAGCAGCCCTGTGGAAAAGGACTTGGAGGTGCTGATGGATGAGAAGCTGGACATGAGCAGACAGTGTGAGCTTGCAGCCCAGGAGGCCAACGGCAGCCTGGGCTGCATCATAAGAAGTGTGGCCAGCAGATCCAGAGAGGTGATTCTGCCACTTTGCTCTGGTGAGACCTTACCTGGAGTACTTTATTCGGATCTGGAGCATTCAATATGGGAAGGACAAGGAGCTGATGGAGTGTGGGTCCAGAGGAGGACCATGAAAATGCTCAGGGGGTTGGAACAGCTCTGCTATGAAGACAGGCTGAGGGAGCTGGGGTTGTTTAGCCTGGAGAAGAGAAGGCTCCAGGGAGACCTATTCACCACCTTCCAGTACCTGAAGGGGACCTACAGGAAGGATGGGGAGAGACTGTTTATAAAGGCCTGCAGTGACAGGACAAGGGGCAATGGCTTCAAACCAGAGAAGAGCAGATTTAGATCAGATATTAGGAACAAATTCTTTACCATGAGAGGAGTGAAACACTGGAACAGGTTCACTGGGGAGGTGGTTGAGGCCCCATCCCTGGAGATACATTCAGTGAGGCTTGACAGGGCTCTGGGCAACCTGATCTACTTGAGGACGTCCCTGCTGACTGCAGAGGGGTTTGGACCAGATCACCTTTGGAGGTCCCTTCTAAGCCAGATCATTCTATGATTCTAAGAAAGTAACATGTATATTTAATGTCATTGTGGTAGTAAGTTAAAGAAAATAGCCAAAGAGGTAGCAGAATTCATGTTCCACCTTTTACAGTTCAGAGTTGCCTTTTTCTAGTGATGTGTGCTTCTGGATATCCAAAAATATAAGTATTATTACCTTGGGGTATTCTTTTTCCTCCCAGATACCTATCCAAGTTACAAGGTCCCCCTTTTTGCCTCTGGCCTGTGTGGTGTTCCTCTGCATCTTCCTGCTCTAATGGTTGGTGTAAATTGACACTGCAGCTGAACATGACTTGGAAACTTTGCTTGCTGCAGTACATATCTACACCATTATGGGATTTCTTCAGAAAAGATCCCTTTGCAGTATGTTGGCTTGTACTGTTTCTGAAAGCTGCCAGTGTTATCTGGGTTCTACAGAAGTCAAGAATCCAACATAAGATTCTCTTGATGACACTCTGTTTTCCTAGCTACATTAAATCACAGAAAGTGCTTAAGGTGATGGCGTGGGGTTCTTTATTGTTATTTTTTTCCTTCCTCCGACATAACTTAGTGGTAGGACACAGAAAGGGAAGAATGACAGCCAAATCTAGTAGGCTTTAAAGTACTGTTGATGTACTTTTTCCTCCCCTTGCTTCTTTCTTGGAGAAAGTAATGTCTACTCAGTAGAATAGAATTAAGCAAGTTGGAAAAGACCATCGAGTCCAACCTATCATCCAACACTATAAATCAACTAAACCATGGCACCAAGCACCCCATCCAGTCTCTTCCTAAACACAATCCCCCTCACCCCCCAGCACAGAGAAAGAGCTCTCTGCCCTTTTGTCTTGGTTGCATGTTCCTTGGTTATTTTGTCACTGCAAGACAGATCTGTGACTGCCTTTCCACTTCATGATAGGCATTTCAGAAACTCTTCATTCTGAAGAACCTTGGGAAATTCCTGGTTTAGTACATCAAAACTGCTCCTTGACAGAACTGGATTCCAGCTGGGCCCAGTGTATTGACAGATGTCAGTCACGTCTGATGGAGAGTCCGTTTAAGGCAGATGGTTTTGCACGGCAAGTATGTTCTAATCAGCTGCTGCTCCTAATAGCAGGAGATACTTCTTAATGTTTTCTGCCTCTGTTACAGCAGTGCTCTGCAGAAGTGGCTTATGGCAGAGGAATCTGTGGGAGGCTTTTGGTTCCTAAAATTTGGTGAAATGATTGTGCCCTGAGATTGTCCTAAGGGAGTTAAGCTTGAATAGTTGCAGTAGTGTTTAGTCATAATGAGACACATAGCTGTGTAGATTATTTTGTTGCATATAAACATGCCTCCCCTTTCAAGGGGAGCCATGTTTCTCTGAGCAAGGTTTCCCTTAGCTTCCCATGCAGCACAGAAAATCACAGAGTGACAGGGGTTGGAAGGGACCTCTGGAGATGAGCTATTCCAACTCCCCCATGCCAGAGCAGGTTCACCTATTGGAGAAGCTATCATTTCTTTCTCTCTGAGATGCCATCTCCTGGTAAAGGGGGTTTTTGTAGGGAGGAGGAAGAAGGTTGTGTATTTAGAGTTTGTTTGTTCTTTAATGCATGTATTATTTTTGCATCACAATAGCTCCAAGGGTGTGGTGATAAGGTTGCATTCTTGCCTCTGTTCGGGCACTTCGAAGGCCTGATCTGAAAGTAAAGGTGGTTGATGAGAAACATCTTTATGGCCAATTGGGATTCAGAATAAAATGGTAATAGTTGAACCTCTTTCAGTGTGGTTTTGCTCTTGTCACTGGTTCTGCTTTTCTGATGAGATGGAAGTTGGTGTATTTTAGCCAGAGAGGGGGATGACCTTTGGGTCTGGTAACTTGACTGCTCAGACAAATGAAGCGATATGACCAGGTAGAAATCTTCATTACATTGGTACTAGTTGGAAGCTTGAGGCAGTAGTTGGAGGGGGGTGTGTGTGTGTGTGGAAATCCTGTAGTAATAAAATCTTATTTTCTTCAGTATCAGAACTATAATGAGGAAGGGCCCTTAAACACTGTGTATTCCTGAACCTCTAAAATCTGCTTGGTCAGCTCTTTCACCATGGCATCAAGGAATCATGCAGCAAGGGCACTGCATTGAAAGTATTGCTTTATTAATGAGGAATGCACCCTAAAAGGGATCCTTGTCCCTTCTCAATGAGGGCTTGTCAGAGCAGGAGTCAAGCTGCCTATTAAGCAGGAAGGCAAGTTCTCTTGATAAAATACTTGCAAAGCAGCCACCTGGAGATTCGTTTATTAGTTTGCTCTGTGTTCTAGCTGATGGTGTAGTGCACTTATCATCAGTTTGGGAAAACAGTATCATTAAAAAGGAAAATAAATAACAAAAATCCCAAACCAAACCCTTCCAGTTCCAAAACAAATACCAAAGGAAACCCTGCCCCCACCAAGCAAAGAGATTTTCTTCCTTTGTTTTGTTTCTATCTCCTTATTCTAGCTTGTCAGTACTGTTGTTGAAAGGAGCTAATGCTGATTATTAGAGATGCTCGGTGCAAGAAAAAGATTTATTTGTTCATTCCCTCTAAAATGAGTTAGCCAACAAATAGCTCAAGTATGCAGCTACCTGCACAATTATTATGTATAATAAAAATGTGCATCTTAATGTCTTTAACCTGGTGTTAAAATACCTCTTCTGGGGGATGCTTGTGGAAAGAAACTGGAATTTTTCATCAAATCCTGGTTATCAGTTTCTGGCTTCTGAAAAGGAAAATGAATTCAGAGGACCTGGAGGGGTTTTTAACTCATGTTCGCACGTGGGGTTTGTGCTAGATGGTTTTAACACTCTGAACTCTCTAGTGAACAAGGTTCAGAGATGTAAGTAACTGTTTGTGGTGGTTGGTAATTTTAAAAGAAATATAGCTGGGGACAAGTTTTGGGCTTGCAGCCAGTTTATCTTTCCCAGTTGTCTCCTTTCACGTTCTGCCTGCTTTGTGCCAGCTCTAAGAACTTAAATTTTTGCCTCATCTATGTGAGCTGTATTTTAGCATGCAGCATTTCGAGGGTGCTTGCTGACCTAACAGACCTTTGAAGTGAGTATTTCTCCCCCTTCTGATTTGAGTGGCCTGTGTAAGGATTGCTGTAGTGGGCTTCTCACTGTGCTGAGAAGAAAAAAAGATCGAATTGTTAGGTAGATGTTGATTTCCAGTAGATCTCAAGAAGAATTGCTGAATTGCTTCCTGGTTGGGAATCTTCAGTGATACCTGAGTCATGTGCTTGGGGGCTTGGTCTTAGATGAAGTCGTCACAGAAACACAACATAGTTTTGGTTGGGAAGCTCCTTTGAAATGGAGTCCAACCCTTAGCCCAGCACTGTCAGGGCACCACCAAACCATGGCCCTCAGCAGCACATCTCCATGGCTTTGAAACTCCTCCAGAGCTGGGGACTCCACCACTGCCCTAGGCAGCCTGTGCTAGGCCTTGACAACCCTTTTGGGGAAGAAATTGTTCCTCACATCCAACCTGGTGCAACTCGAGGCCATTCCTCTCATCCTATCAGTTGTTCCTGGGAGAAGAGACCAACCCTCACCTCACACAACCTCCTTTCAGGGAGTTGTAGAGAGGCAGAATGTCTCCCCTCAGCCTCTTCACTCCAGGCTGAACAACCGCAGTTCCCTCGGCTGCTCCTCACCAGACCAGTTCTCCAGGCCCTCCGCCAGCTTTGTTCCCTTTCTCTGGCCATGCTCCAGCACTTCAATGTCCTTCTTGGAGTGAGTGGCCTAAAATTGGCCCCAGTATAGTGCCCAGTATAGGGGGATGATTGCTGCCCTAGTCCTGTAGTCCCAGTTTAAGCAAGGCCCCTCACAGTCTGTGACTCCAGAGGCCAGCCAATGTTAACACCAAAACAATACACATCTGAGCCTTAAAAAACTCTCTACGTAGATAAAAGGAGTTCCTTTTCTCCCTGTAGAAAATACATTTAAATGTGTTGTCAAACTAACCTGAGCTTTTGAGCAAATACAGGTAGAGTTCAGTGCCTGATCTATTCTTACTCTTTTTTCAGGCCATCATGACTGCACGACCTATTTCCAGAGAGCAGCAATCTGTCTCTGTGTGTCAGTGTTTAAAAGCTTAAAATGTAAATTGCAAAAAGATGCTCTCTCAATTTAAGGAATTTCCATGCAGGAAAAGACTCTAGGTATTTTGCATATGGTTTTTGTTTATCAAATATCTACACATTCCAAGAAGCTTGGATGTTGTTATGTAATAGATCTTTGGTTTGTTATCAGTAAGAAATTGTATGTGTATTTAAAAAATACTCTGGTAGTCAGTAATGGTTATTGTGCCTGGTTGTTACTTCCCAGAAGGCAGAATCTTTCTATTCCATATGGTGTTCAGTGAGTCTGATCTTCCTGCAGTCTTTAAGAAAGCAAACATTTTTAACATTATGTCTGTCCCCTTTCCAAGCTGAAAGGCTGCTATGTCCCCTGGAGATCTGTCTCTCAAGCTTTTTCTTGCTGGGTCTTTTCCCGTTCCAAACAGTCTTGACTTCTGTCAGAATAATCCTTCTAGAATCACAGAATGGTTTGGGTTGGAGGGGACCTCTAAAGGTCATCTAGTCCAACCACCTCTGCAGTAAGCAGGGACATCCTTGTCTAGATCAGGCTGCCCAAAGCCCTGTCGAGCCTCCCTTTGAATGTCTTCAGGGATGGGGTCCCAAGCATCTCCTGTTGACCTGTGCCATCAGAACCTCACAAAACCCCACCTTTTTGGATTTTGTCTTTATTAGTCAACCTGCTTTGGATATTGCTTGGGCAATCCTGCAGAGTTTCTTTCCTTAATAATAATTAAAATATATTACACTACTTACTGACATTTCTTTAGTGTTAACAGTGGATGAGTTTAAAGCTTTTGCCAAGAAAAGAGCAAGGTTTGTTGTATCCGAAGCACCTGAGATGGGTTAGTTCACATTTCATTGCAGTTCTCAGATTTTCTTCTCATGATGAAGCTCTGGACCCTGCTGGGATTTGTTGTCTTAAGAGTTTATTTCTGAAATCCCACCACTTTAGAACCTCTGTCAAATGTTTTACTGGTGAGGTTTGTTTGATAGGCAAGGCAAATCACTATTCAAATAGGTTCAACATTAACTCTGTTTTTCGGAGGTGTTCTTTCAGAACCTACTCCCAGTTGATACAGATTTTTCTGTTTTAAAACTAGTTGGGAGTGTCTCACCATTTTGTTCCCCTAGTCTGCAGGAACAATTTCTATGCCTGGGAATACCTGCCCCACCCCAGTTCTCCAGGGTCTTGCTTCTCTTAACTACAAGTGTGTTTGGTTTCACAGAAAAAGTGAAATTTCAGTGTTCAAATCCAGTCAGTAAACTCTGTATACCCTGTCTGACCTTCTTCCCTCGAAACACTCACACTCTTATCAGAAAAAAAGGAAAAGAAGGAATTTTTGGAGTTCTAGATATTCCTTTTCAAAAGCTTTTATGAATCTTACTGTCTTCAGAACAGTCATCATTAATATTTAAGATGACTCTTGGAAAGTAAAGTAAAGCAGAAATGACTTTTGCCTGTTTTTTAAAAGAAGAAGGTGTAGACAAGAAACTTCCTCTGGAAGTGATTTTTTTTTAATCTATTTTTGTTAATTTGACAGTCCTTTGTCACTTCTCTGTAACTTACAACGTCATCATGAAACAAAGAGAGAGAGTGAATTGTGTACTCTACCATATGCACTTAAAGGTAGACAATTCCATAGCGTGTATGGAACTGAAGGAGAGTCTTGATTGATAGAGCAGTTGACAGAGCGTCAGATGAATTTTGGTTGGGGTTTTTTTTCCCCTCCAGGAAGTATTTTGTGCTGGTCCTGTGTGGGTGTTAAAACACGCATTATGGTTCAGTTTCCTGAGTTCATTTTGAGCTACCAGATAAGCTGCTGCTTCGTTTAAATATAGGTTTGGGGCAGTCAGTGTCGCTGAGTTTTTAATTTTTAATGAACTTTATTTGTTTGAAATGATTTTATCTCAGAGTGTCATTGATGTAAAAGATTCAGGTAAATGTTTGTTTGAGAACAGGTGGCTTAATTTAATATCTTAAAAATGAAAAACTGCAAATATATTGACTTGCTTAAAACAGTGACAGCATCTGGCAGTCATTTCAGCAGGTGTTTGTACAAGGATGTTAATATTGCACACACTCCTCCAAATTTGTTTATTGACTTTTATACTTCCACCATCAACAAATGTGATTTATAATGTCTTTTAATTATGTTATTAGCTGCAGTAGCTTATACTGTTAGGCTTTAAAATAGAGTTTTTCCAAACAGAATCATGGAATGGTCTGGGTTGGAAGGGACCTCCAAATGCCACCTAGTATTTTGGAGACACTGGGGTTCTTTGGTTTAAAATGGATCTTTCTTCTTTAAAGCAGGTTTGTATCTGTTATGTGAGTGTGGGATTTTAGGGGAAAAGTGTAAAAATCCTGCTCTTGGAAGTTTTCAGTCTGTGTTATGTATTTTGTCCTGTTGTCTGATGAGGGAAGGGTAAATCTGCAGTCTTCAGGAAATAGCACTTTCTGAGAAGCGTTTACCTGAAAGCTGGCACTGTAGCTGCTTTAGTCAGTTCAGAATGTACAGTGGAGCATTTGGAAGGCTAAAAACTGAGGCTGCTTCTCTGACAGATCACTTAAGACTTTCAAGTTTCTGATAGTTTCACTTGATGTTAACTGCGCAGGCCATGTTAGAAAAAAATAGTATCAGTCATGATTGTGAAATGTCAGAAATCTCTGCAGAGGCAGTGGGTCAAACCCTGCAGGTGAGAAGTCATCGTCTGACTGACCTGACTCTGGTTTTCCTTCTACAGCCAGCAAAAGGCCTGCACACGATTAGCAGGTTTGAGGCAGGGCCAGGCCAGAAGCTCTTGCTTCCTGAATTCCTCTTCTTCATGAGCTGCTGTCAGGATAGGTTCCGGGAGTGCTGTCACACAGGCTGGTGCCTCCAGCCTGGCATTGCCCAGCAGTGCTGGGCACCTTGGCACACATGTGCTCTGGGCATCCTTCTGCTTCCCATGTGCTGTGTGGGTTCTTGCTTTGCCCGCTGCCTTCCTTGCCTCTGGGATGGAAAAAGGAAGACTTTAATTCTTCTGATCCCTGCTGAGAATCTGAGTGAGCGTGTGCATATCCCTTCATGTCATCTGTGCTAGAAAAGTAATCTCTGAGCAAGGCTCCTGCCCTCCTCCTAAATCTACTGCAAGAAAATGAATACATCTCTCTTCTGCTTAGCCAGATTTTCAGTGTTTCAGCCAAATTGACCTTTACTTCCATTTTCCCTGCAAGGGTTCTCGGTTCTCTTTCCTTAGTGGCCTCCCTGGGTTTGCTTTTAATGATATGTTTGAGGTTTGTCTCTGCCCTTTTCATCACCTACTAAGGAAGCCCATTTTTCTGCTTTTGTTTTCTTATAGCCACCCTCTATTTTCTTCACTGCTTACACTTGTGCTGTGTTTCACGTAGCAGATTTCAACTATTGTACTGACCATCCAGAACAGGGTGGGAAATACAGCCATTGAGACACTCATTTTGTCTTTGGTGCAATGGAGGGGAACAGGCTTAAGACAAGATGCTCAGAATCCCTGAGTAGCATTCCTCTGGGGGATATTAGCAGCTGAAATCACAATTACTGTGTCAGATCTTAAATAGACATAAATGCTGCTCTTTGCATGCAGTGGTGTTTGAGTACATTTGGGTGTTTTGCTGTAGGAGAGCCTTGCTGCTCTGGTGGCTGCCCAAATTCTTCCTGGCAGGACCCACTTCAGACCTTCAACTCCTTTTCTCCTCTGACCTGTGAGGGAAGGCTGGGAACTCTTCAGTAGCGGCTTCTACCTGCTGATATCTTGTTGAATTGGTGGAGTATTTTCCATCAGAGATGAAAGCAAACAGGTAAAATTGGGCAACTGAATCACAAGTATGCAAAAGGTCTGCTGTGAGGTTAGTAACCTTCTGCAAGCATGTGATGCTAAGACTGCAGTGCCAGACATTCCTTCACAGGAAAATGCTCTGCAACAGTTCATCTATCAATGTCCTTCAGGAGTTTTTCATAATGATTTAATACTTAGTGTCAAAGATAGAGAAGTGCTCAGGTGCTGGTGAGGTGTGTTGTGTAAGCAGCAGTGGGGAGAGGGAGAGTGATCTGGCTTGCACCTGAAGTTAGGGAGGCTTCTCTGTTGTTTTAGTAGATGTTTTACAGTCCAGTTCTGTCCTTAGAAACCTGTGCTGTGCTTGCAAAAGGGTGGTGGTTCTTCCCAGACAGCGTGATCTTGTCCCCTCCTTGTGGCTGTGCTGAGCTGGGCCAGCTGCTGGACTGGCTGAAGGCTAATCATGGTTAGTTTTCAGGTGGATTAATGAGCTGGTGACACTTTCCCTGAACTGACTGTGTGAAGTTGCACACATACCACAAGCTAACTTCCTCCTTTTACCAACTTCTGCTCTCTATTTAGATGTCCTGGCAGTGATGAAATCTGTTCATGATATATGGTAGGGTTTGCAGTTCATACATGCCTGCTAAGGTAGAGGACAAATTTGAACCAGTAAAAGTTCAAAGGAGGAATTGTGTTGGTTAGGTGTCACTGATACAAAACTTGGGCTGTGGTGGCATTCATAATCCTACACAAATGCAATGTTTTGCCATTTGTGTGAAAACATAATCACCGGAACAAATGCAAAACCCTTTGGAAAATCGTGAGATTAAGGTTTTACAATGTAAGGGAATCGCTGGAACTCTGAAAATTGCTTTTCTCTGTGATTTAAAAAGGACTGGTTTAATATTTGAAGAGCAGGGCAGTGTTACGGTGGGGCTGCTTTTTCACTTGTTGTGATTTTGACGTCAGTCTCCCTTCGCTCAGGAAAACCCTTACTCTGGAGCACCTTTTGCATCATATTTTACCCAATTTAAGAACAAAAAAGCAGTTAAAATGAAAAGGAAGCCTGAAATTACTTTCTCACAGTTAAGCATCTTCAAAAAGTATACCTTTTACTTAAGTGGAGTCAGCTTTAATTTCATTTCTAGGCAGCTTTTATTCCAGCCTCTTAACAATGCTTAGAACTTCATTATGTGATGCTAGTTATAGGGCATGCAGTGATATAATTATTCCTTGCATGTTCTGATTGTGTTCCTTAAATATACAAACATGGGAAATTGAAAACAATGAATAAAAAAATGTTTATCATTATACTCCTTACACTTTCTGCACTTCGGTGTGTTTTTTTAATGGCAGAGAGAGAATATAATCTTAATGTTCTGAGTATAATTTAGGCATACAGAATGCATTTGTTTAGTTACCTCTGTTTTACAGAAGGATTTCTATGGTGGCCTGGGCTATTCCTGAAATACCTGGGGAAAATTCTGCCTTGAGTTTTGTACAAGATGCTATGCTTACTAAAGAACTTCTTGATAACGCCTGGCTAATAAATGAAACTCCAGCGTTCCTTATTATGCTGATAGGTGAAAAATGTGATGGAATTAGCACAGTGAATTCTATGCCTGCAGAGAAACGGAGAGCCTAGGTTTTGGGGAGGGGTTGTTGGGTTTTTTTTGGGGGGGAGGGTTAAGCAGCTTTTGGTATAGCTGCTGTGTACCTATGGAGAACATGAATTAATCCATGTGTACTTTCTCTTGTAATCTTACCTGTGCTGTGGATATTCCTGATTTTTCCACTTAAAAGTTCTCTGTCCTCTACTACTTTCTCCCCACCTTCCTGACTATCTTTTTAATCTGCAAGTTTCTGTAGCATTTTTCTGGTATAAACCAAAACTGCAATACTAATTGGCAAATTTCCCTTTTTCATTGCCAGATGATGATGTACCTGCAGATATGGTTGCAGAAGAATCAGGTCCTGGTGCACAAAACAGTCCATACCAACTTCGCAGAAAAACTCTTCTACCTAAAAGAACAGCTTGCCCTACAAAGAGCAGCATGGAGGTAAGTTCTGGTTTGTTTGTTTGTTTGTTCAATTGCAAAGTAAATTCTCCTGATTCAAGATTATCTTCAGGAAGATAATTAGTACTTCTCATAAGTGACTTCATGACTGAATGAGTTCTCCTTGATTTCAAAGGGTGCCTCCACTTCAGCTACTGAAAACTTTGGTCACCGAGCTAAACGTGCTAGAGTATCTGGGAAATCCCAAGATTTATCAGGTAATTACTCTTTGTACAAAACAAATAAGGGGATGTGGGAGAAGATGTGGAAACATTTAACACACAGACTCCTAAACATTTTTTCCTGTGTGTTCTCCAACTAAGAAACAGCAGTGAAAAAACAGCTACAAACTTGTTCTGAACATCAAATTTGAAAGCATAATTTTAATCTGATTTTTTATCTGTAGAAGATGGTCCTTTAATCATGTTGGTTTGGGGCTTTTCTGCATTTTTGTTTGGTTTTATTCTCCTCAAAGCACTGTGTAGTTGTACCCAAGCTACTGGTAGAAGCAGTAATGCTGCAATGGTGCAGCACTCTGAGTAGGC
Organism: Melanerpes formicivorus; assembly: GCF_026170545.1. Classification (NCBI taxonomy): domain Eukaryota; kingdom Metazoa; phylum Chordata; class Aves; order Piciformes; family Picidae; genus Melanerpes; species Melanerpes formicivorus. Next base: position 11,088,266 of record NW_027142378.1, read on the forward strand.
TTCTTTAATATTTCTCATATTGATGTGTCGTTCCAGTATGGTGTTTAGAGGTAGTTTTGGTATGTCATTATAGCAGTTCTTTGTGGAGAGAGGGGAGAGTTTGTCTCTGTGAATAAACAATACACATACACCTATATACACAGTGTACTTACAGTGTATAATAAACACATAGAATAACAGAATTGTCAGGGTTGGAAGGAACTTCAAGGATCATCTAGTTCCAACCCCCCTACCATGGGCAGGGACACCTCACACTAGAGCAGGTTGCTGACAGCCCTTTCCAGCCTGGCCTTAAAAACCTCCAGGAATGGGCTTTCTACCACCTCCCTGGGCAACCTGTTCCAGTGTCTCACCACCCTTATGGGGAAGAACTTCTTCCTTACATCCAATCTGAATCTCCTCACTTCCAGTTTTGCTCCATTCCCCTAGTCCTATCACTAGCCAATGTCCTAGGAAGTCACTCACCACCTTTCTCGTCGGCCCAACATGCAATATTTCTATGGTGTGTGGCTGGGTGTGCATTTAGAGTGTGTGTGTGGCTGGGTGTGCATTTAGAGTGTGTGTGTGGATGGCTGTGCATTTAGAGTGTCTGTGTGGCTGGGTGTGCATTTAGAGTGTGTGTGTGAATGGGTGTGCATTTAGAGTGTGTGTGTGGCTGGCTGTGCATTTAGAGTGTGTGGCTGGGTGTGCATTTAGAGTGTGTGTGTGGCTGGGTGTGCATTTAGAGTGTGTGGCTGGGTGTGCATTTAGAGTGTGTGTGTGGCTGGGTGTGCATTTAGAGTGTGTGGCTGGGTGTGCATTTAGAGTGTGTGTGTGAATGGGTGTGCATTTAGAGTGTGTGTGTGGCTGGGTGTGCATTTAGAGTGTGTGGCTGGGTGTGCATTTAGAGTGTGTGTGTGGCTGGGTGTGCATTTAGAGTGTGTGTGTGGCTGGGTGTGCATTTAGAGTGTGTGGCTGGGTGTGCATTTAGAGTGTGTGTGTGGCTGGGTGTGCATTTAGAGTGTGTGGCTGGGTGTGCATTTAGAGTGTGTGTGTGAATGGGTGTGCATTTAGAGTGTGTGTGTGGCTGGGTGTGCATTTAGAGTGTGTGGCTGGGTGTGCATTTAGAGTGTGTGTGTGGCTGGGTGTGCATTTAGAGTGTGTGGCTGGGTGTGCATTTAGAGTGTGTGTGTGAATGGGTGTGCATTTAGAGTGTGTGTGTGGCTGGCTGTGCATTTAGAGTGTGTGGCTGGGTGTGCATTTAGAGTGTGTGTGTGGCTGGCTGTGCATTTAGAGTGTGTGGCTGGGTGTGCATTTAGAGTGTGTGTGTGAATGGGTGTGCATTTAGAGTGTGTGTGTGGCTGGCTGTGCATTTAGAGTGTGTGGCTGGGTGTGCATTTAGAGTGTGTGTGTGGCTGGCTGTGCATTTAGAGTGTGTGGCTGGGTGTGCATTTAGAGTGTGTGTGTGGCTGGCTGTGCATTTAGAGTGTGTGGATATATGGGCATTTTTTTATTTGTGCACACACACATTTTTTATTCATACATATATAGGCACACATCCTGCTTGTTTTGTTGTTCTCCTTCACTGTTCAGTCCTTCTGCTGTTTCTTTTCATCTCCTGAAATGCTCTTTAGTTCCAGGAGCTCTGCTGTCAGTTTTCTTTGGAAAATCAACACTGATCCTTGCCAGCTCCCATTAATATGGTTTCTGTTGCCATTTTTTTTTTCCTCTAAGTCTGTGCCTCCCTTAGTATTGTGAATTAAAACTGAGCAGCTGGCACAAGGCTTTGGTCCATTTTCCTTTCTTCTGTCAAAGTCTGCTCTGTCTTCTCACCCTCTCCATACTCTTAGATACTCTCTTTCAAGCCTCTGTTTCTTTTCCCCCTCTGTTTTATTCTGACCCTCCCCTTTGATTAACTCTCATTCTTCAAAAGTTGCTGAAATTAATTTAACCTCAGCTTGATAGCCTTGAAATAGCCAGAACCAATGGAAGTTTAACCTGTGTCATTCTACTTCCAGTTCCATTTCCTGATTTGATACTGGAAGCCTTACACAAAGTTATCTTGCCATTGACTCAGTTTCTCTTGATCAGTTCTTAATTTTTCCTCAAGGTTGCTCACTTTTGATGTGTTCTTCATTATGCTTTTACTTTCCTCCTTCCTCTAGTGAAGGTAGTAACTTTTCATCCTGTCCTGTGGTCCCAATGACATCATGAAGACCACTTAATTTCCAAAGGAATTCTCCATGCATTCCTTCTGTTATATTTTTGAGCTCATATGGGGAAGCCACTGTGATTGTGGAGTGCTGCTTCTCCATCATGGAATTGTAAACCATGATTTAAAAATCCTCCTCTTAAGATTGTATTGTGCTTCTCAACCCATCTTTCTATTAATCTTTCCCAGTAGGGCTGATGGTTATTTTCCATTTTCTCCACTGGGTTGCTGAGATATTCCTCTGAATTTGTACAAATAGCGATGTTGGGGTTTCTTTTAATGCTTTTGGTTGGATAATGGTAGATGATGTGGCTGAGTTGTAAACACAAGACTTTCTAGATTGTCATTAGTAGAGATTGTATACTGTCATATACAATCATACAGCTGTAGATGAAGTGAAGCTGTGGGACTAGAAACAGGGGAAAATGTCTTGATGGAGTACAGTTCCTTGTATGGACTCTGAGCTGAGGGAAGGTTGGTGGAGGTAAAAGAAGCAATGCCAGATTCCAACTGGAGTGGAGCCAGTAGTTGATAAAACAGAAGACTGTTCCTTGTTGTACTATGGATTTCATAATCCATGCTGTTGAGAGAGAGCTGCTATTTCAAATTGTAATGTAAAAACAATCAATCTCAGATACTGTCAGGAAGAACACATCATAATTTTGAAATACTGTCATGGTTTCTTCTGGTACTTGCAGCCCTGTCCTGCAGTGGTCTCTGCAGTGGACAGTCCTGAGACGGAAAGATAACTGAATACACATGAATCCTGATGAGAAAGCAACACATTGCAGAAAATCTTGACATAATTTTCCACTTAAGCTCTTTTAGGTAGAATACAAAAAAAAAAGAACCCAAGAATGTAGCTAAGAACATGGTTATGTTGGATCTGTGCTGCTTATGTCACAAGTGACTGCTGAACCTGCAACTTCAGCACTTGACCTCTGTAGAAAACATCCACAGCTTTTAGATCTTACTGAGCCAGGTATTTGTATCTTAAGCTAATATAATATTTCTTGATTTACAGAGAGCTGTAATCTCAGTATGTTCTGGCTGTTCCCTTACGCTGTACTTCAGCTCACACTGGGATATTTCACACTCTTCAGTACTGCTTGTCTCATCGAGTCATTTTAATCCAGGGTTTTAACCATTTGGTATACTCTTTGTTTCTTCCTGTGTAGGTTTTTTTCCCTCTCTTGCTTCTAACTCACTCCATTTGCCTGTCCATTTTATATTGGGCAGTTCTTGCTGATTTGTTTTTTTTAATCACTTTAGGAATACTTCAGTTCAGAGACAAGGAATTTCACTGGGCTATGGAGCTGCAGTAGGGGTTGAGAGTCTAGGCTACAGGCTCACTCATTGATAGTTCTGTACAGTAGGTACATGCACAGCTGATACTTCCTAGAACTTAGTGCCTTTTGAAATCTATTTTGGGCTTTTTCTATTGATTCACAAGGTATTTTTCCAAGAACAGTGCATGCTATTTTTTTTCTAAGATACTGCTGTTTCTTAACAAGAAAATATTTTTGCTGAATGCCTCTTCATGGACCAAAAGCAGTTTGTCTCCATCCTCTCCCTTATAATGGGCAAAAAGCACCCATTCAGGACACAATATGCAATTTGGGATGGCATTCTTGGGCTTTTTATGAAGAGGCTGATTCACTTTCAGGCATCTTTGCCTGCCTTTTGCCATGCTATTAGACTGTACCAGTTTCTATCTGCTAAATGATCAAAATTGAAACTGAATTAGCTTCTCCCTGTCCTGTGGAAACAGAACAGAATAACCAGCTGTGTTTCTGGTTCTTTGGTTGTTTAGTGTCTCAGCACTTTATTAACTTAGAAACAGCTAATTTGTCAAGTTATATTAGGGCAGAGATAAAGATTTGATGATGACCTCTTGCACTTCATTTTGAGTTTTTCCCCATGTTTAACACCTACTTGCAAAACTGCTCAATTGTTGAATTAATTTGTTTTTTGATTGTGTGTTTTGTACTAAAGCTTCACTTTGTCAAGAAGCGTAGAACTGTCATGAAGAGCAGCACACATGTTTCTAATTTGGTGGCCAGACAAACCTTTAAAGCTGTCTCAGCTTATTTTTGTAAACTAGGAGGAAGAACATATTGAATGCTTCCTTGTTGTGACAAGTTACTAAAAGATCCTCAAAACCTGAAGTGTGCATTTGTAAAACAAAAAAGCATGGAGTTCCCTCATGTATCCAGGGGATGTTTGGAGTCTTCACATTAAGAAGCAAATTAGCTTTTTCAAATGATGTTGGAGAATTCCACCTAATAATCACTATGCCAGTGAGCTGAGGGGAGAAATCCTAAATCAGCTGCTTTTTAGTTGAGCAAAAGGGCAATTTAATCTCTCACTTCTGCAGGATTTTGAATTAAAAATAAAAAGGTGGGTGAGGGTAGCAAACACTTCTAAAAACATCATCTTCATGTTGCAAGCAGTGCCTGAGGGGCAAAGGTAATACAGCTTGAAAAATAGCAGGGGGTGCTGGGGTTTGCTGGGGCTTGCTTTCTTTTTCTAAACATTTTACTGCAAGAGGCTTTTTCAACACTTTCAAAGGTGGTGCCTGCCCTTTGCAGAGAGGTAGCACATCTGGATTTCAGTTTTGATTTTGGGATAGAGCCTAGGGAGGAAAATGGGAGCGTGAGCTGTTGGGTTACCCGTGTGTGTGTATGTGATCTCAGATGGAAATTATTTGTCAGAATATTATTCCCTCAAATCTAGTAGGCCATCTTTCTGAGGGGCATTTTAGTAGTCATCCTGTAGTAGCCAAAAATCACAATCCTATTGTTCTGTAGGTTCAAGTGTTCTAGGAAACGTGGAGTCATGCAAGGGACATGCATGTAGTAGGAGCTTTTAGTGCCTTGCATACAAATCCTCTAAGCTTTGAAGGCTTTTCTGTATGCTTCTGCCTCAGAAAACATCCTAGAGACAATAACCAAACAAGTGACCTGTGCAAACAGAATAGGATACCTGCCACAGGAGGTATCCTGCAAGTGGAGGTTTCCTGTATGAACTGTCACACAGGAGTGTGTGAATGTGCTCACAAGCAGGACTTCAACAAAGTGCATTCACACCTCCACACAGTCATCTGGCAATGCCACTTTGTCAGACTGCTCTCAAGAAATGCAACAGCTGGGAAAGCTAACTCTTCCTCTGACTCAGAATCTTCATTTTAAAAGAAGGAGCATAAATGGAAGGAGAAGACTTTGGAATTGTTGCTGGCTGCTGATTCCATGCATCCCAGACATGCTTTTTCCTCGTGTGTTTATTGTGGGAGAACACTTAGGTTTTACTAGTTTCTCCAGACAGCAGCTATTTCTGAGTAAATTTTTTTTGTGTTGGAAAACATTTGCAGGTATTTTGACTTTGGTACTGGATGATGATCATGATAGTTGTCTTGTTTGTTTATTTTTTCTTGTGGCTAATGTGGGTTAATGAAGTTAAGAGCAGTGAGAAGCCAGTAGATCTGGAACATGCCACAGTGGCCTACTTAGCATCTGCAGGTGTATGCAGGTTTGATTCCTTCAATGGAAAAGGTGAACTAAAAAGTTTGGAAGGAGGACTTGTGGTCTAGAACTTCTACCTGACTCCAGAGTCCACATTTACCTCTTGGGCTTTTTTTGTTTGTGGTGTTTTGTTTGGCTTTTTTCTGTGTGTGTGGTTTGTTTTGTTGTTGTTGTGTTGTTGTTGTTGTTTGTTTTGTTTAATTTAGATGTAGATGAAATGTACTTTACCAAAAAAAAACCCCCAAAACAATTAAAACACCCAAAAAACTCACACAAACAAACAAAGCCCCACCAAAAAAGCCCCAAACCAACCAAGAGAAAAAGAAACATAAACCCAAGCTGCTTCTTTGAAATCATTGGCATGTTAAATGGGAATCTTTCAAATGGCAATTTGGTTATCAGAATTTGGGTTGGTTAAATATGATGATAATCTTATCTAGATTACTGTTTAATAGCAGCACCTGCAGAACAATACCTTCAGGAGAAGTTGCCAGATGAAGTGGTTCTAAAGATCTTCTCCTACCTGCTGGAGCAGGATCTCTGTAGAGCAGCTTGTGTGTGTAAACGCTTCAGTGAGCTGGCTAATGATCCAATTTTGTGGTAAGTGAAAAGCTATTTTGCATTATCTTGAGAACTAGGTGTGCTCCACAGGGTGCTGCTGCAGTAGACAAATGGAAATGTTAGTTACAATCAGTTGAATTAAAGCCAATTGCATTTCACTAGGTCTGGTTTACTTCAGCATTTTCTGCTACTTGGGAATATCTGATTATGTGTTACACAGGAAAACTTTTGATCCTCTACTAGTGTAGATACTAGTTATATAATGACTGCTTTAAAACATCAGTAAGCTACCCCTTCAGTAGCCACTCCTTTCTTCCCTCCTTTAACCTTTTTCGCCCTTCTGTGAGGATTGTGTTACTCAATGCAAAACAAATGACACATTGAGATGCACATTTTCTCTCATACTACTCAGATTTTGTTGATTTGAGTTGATTTGAGTCTTGGTTCTGTTCAATGACTGTATGCTCAGGCTGTTTTCTCCCATATGAATCCACCTTTCCCTGGGTTGTTGAAAGCTTGCATAAATGGGATCTAAATTTGTTTGGGTTTTTTTTTAATGAGGGTCAAAAAATAGCATCCATTTCTTAGGCTGTGTTTTAAAAACAAAGATTAAGACTGGGAAAGTAAAACCACCACAAGCTACAGCATTAGAGTACAACATCACAAAAAGCTTTTCTGGACTTTAAAGTTTTCCTGTCCTGAAGACAGTTTTAGGGAGTGCCTTGTCAGGTGAATGACAACTTCTGAGCTTCAGTGGCATCTTGTAAATCTGGGCTTCTTATCAGCGGGCTCAGGCACTGCAGTTACTTGTATTCTGGCACTAATCAAAACAATCCAGTTGTCTGCTGTTTTCCTCTTTGTTTAAGCCACTCTGCTCTGCCCACTGATGCACTCTCTGAAGTACACTGCATCAGTTGTTCTGTGCTAATGCCTTTTAGTTTTTTTTAGCCCTTCTTTTTTTGGCCAAGGAGGGAAAGAGGTGGTGGCACACTTTGTCTTCAGCCTTGTTATTATGCTACTAGCTTTTGTGAGTGTTAAAGCAGTGCTGTAGGTAGTACACAGTTTATGGAATCAGAGTCTTAAGGGTGAACTAACCAAATAAATGTCTTCATGGAAGCAGGATGTTGAGAAGTCTTTTTTATCTTGGATCATGAAACACCTGTCAAAATTTGTTTCTGAGAAAAACACAGAAGTCAGTCCAACAGAAAAATGGTTTTGAAAGTGTTTTGAAGTGGTTGGTACTGATCTTGGTTACAGTCACTGTCACAGACTGGCTCATGCTGTTGTGAAAGCAAAATCCCAGTTTTTAACATTTGGTGTGTTGTAATGAAATGGAAGAGTAACCAGAAATCCATTCATTTTCCTTCTGCTTAGGAAAAGATTGTATATGGAAGTATTTGAGTACACTCGTCCCATGATGCATCCTGAACCTGGTAAATTTTACCAGATTAATCCAGAAGAGTATGAACATCCAAATCCCTGGAAAGAAAGCTTTCAGCAACTGGTAACAACAGTGTTCATTGATACTTAAAGATGGCTTAAACAGTAAAAACACCAACTTCTGAAATGTGGCTGGCAACTAATTAGTTTGGTTTTATACTTCAAAAGATGGTGGGACTGAGTTGGGGAGAGGTCCTTTTGTTGTGCTGTGTAGGAGAAGGAAATCTAAGGCTGTTTCCTCTTTTGAGGTACACTTTAGGGAGGCATCAAGGTAAAGTGGAGTGCTTGAACATCCACCTCTTCCCTCTTGGGTTTTCCTTGTTGTTTTGCATCTCTGAAGTTCTGTGGAAGCGGTTGTCATCGTCTGTGACTTTCAGCTGAACTTCAGATATACTGTTGTTGTCTTACATACTTTAAACCTGTGTGCATGCTGGTTAGCAGATTTGTATGCATCATCCTCTAGCCAACCAAACAGTATATTGATAGCTAAACAAGCTACCTATAAGGCACACGATTCAACCTCTAATCCAAAGAATCAAAGGTATTGTAAGAAGGCTGGGAGTGATGTTTCACTAGCATAAGGGAAATAAATATCAAGATGAGTATATTATGCAATATCCTACATTAGACAACTGGCTAATGAAATTCTGAAGCTTGTGGAGGGCAAATAACTTGACTTGGCTTCTTTGTTCAGTACTCAATCAAAAGTGAAGGTACAAGATTCCTCATTCTTCACCACATCAGTGCAGTTTGGTTTGTGTCAAGCTGCTAGAAAATAAAAAGATGGAAATCAGAACATCTGTTGAGGCATGGATGAGGTATATGAAGCTTTACAGTCACTTTACAGGCTTCTGGCTGCATAAGTAGGTTAACTTCTTGGTTTAGTTGTTCATGCTCTTCCTACAGCCATTTCAACTTGCATGCCTAATATGGGAGGTCAGAATAGTTCCTGGAACAAACTAATATCAGCAGATGGCTTGTTAATTAGGGGATTAATAGATTTCTTGTCTGTGGATTCAAACCCACCTATCTGCAAGCTGGAGAGTGGCCAGGCAGAAAGGGACCTGGGGGGGTACTGGTTGACAGTAGGCTGAACATGAGCCAACAGTGTGCCCAGATGGACAAGAAAGCCAATGGCATCCTGGCCTGTATCAGGAATAGTGTGGCCAGCAGGGGTAGGGAAGTTATCCTGCCTCTGTACTCAGCACTGGATACGCCATACCTTGAGTACTGTGCCCAGTTCTGGGCCCCTCAGTTTAGGAAGCATGTTGAGTTGATGCTTGAAGGTGTCCAGAGAAGGGCAACAAAGCTGAGGAGGGGTCTGGAGCACAGCCCTGTGAGGAGAGGCTGAGGGAGCTGGGGTTGCTTAGCCTGGAGAAGAGGAGGCTCAGGGGAGACCTTCTTGCTCTCTACAAGTGCCTGAAGGGAGGTTGTAGCCAGGTGGGGGTTGGTCTCTTCTCCGAGGCACCCAGCACCAGAACAAGAGGACACAGTCTCTGGCTGTGCCAGGGGAGGTTTAGGCTTGATCTTAGAAAGAAGTTCTTCACAGAAAGGGAGATTGGCCATTGGAATGTGCTGCCCAGGGAGGTGGTGGGGTCAGTGTCCCTGGAGGTGTTTAAGAAAAGCCTGGATGAGGCATTCAGTACCATGGTATAGTTGATTAGATAGGGCTGGGTGATTGGTCGGACTTGGTGATCTTGCAGGTCTCTTCCAACCTGGTTGATTCTGCGATTCTTACCATAAACCTTTTCTTGTTTCAGTACAAAGGAGCACATGTAAAGCCAGGTTTTGCTGAACACTTCTACAGTAATCCTGCAAGATACAAAGGAAGAGAAAATATGTTGGTATGTTTCTCAAGCAGCTCTCGGGAATATTTATGTACCTTTACATGGAAATTTCTCTCAAAACCTGTCCCTTTCCTTTTTAGTATTATGACACCATTGAGGACGCTCTTGGTGGAGTTCAAGAAGCTCATTTTGATGGACTTATCTTTGTTCACTCTGGTATATATACAGATGAATGGATATATATAGAATCCCCAATCACCATGATCGGTGCAGGTATGGAAACTGAGAGCATCTTTGTCTCAAAGTTGTGACCTGTGTTAATTGCCACCTTCATTACAAAGAGATTCTGGTTTGATAAATGCCCATCTTACTAGTCTGATGGAGATGTTTCTGTACAAGTGGGACTAACTAAAGAGCAGCTGATAACTCAGACTGAAGTACCATTGTCTGCTTGTTAGTGCTTGGAATAACTTCTTTATCTTTTTATTTCATTAGGAGGAAAAAAAATTGAATTTGTCAGAGAATACACTCAGTTACATGATTTCAGTTGAAACTTTCAGGTGGCTCTTATGAAGTTTGTTTATATATAACCTATCTCCAGAGTAGAATCCAGCAGTGGGAGCAAGCCCAAATTAGTATCTGTCCCATTTTCTTCAGCATCATAATTCCATCTTGAAGGAAATGAGAGCATCCAGCAGAAAGATTCTGAAACTGGAAGTTCTTTCCCTGTTCATCTCTCAACTCTTCTTCTGAAGGGGAATCATTATGGAGAAGGAAACAAGGCTTTCAGAATAGAATACAAAGATCTAATGTAGGATAACACACCTGGGTACAAACTGTGGTGCTCGTGGAGCTCTTTGCTTTCCCTGTCCCTACTGCGTGTAAGCATGCTAATCCCCAGTAGCATGACAGGGTGGTAAGAATTTAGACTGTCTTAATGTGTGGTAGATAGCTTGATTAAGAGGTTTATGACCTCTTGCTCCTGCGGTGACCCAGATGTGAATTGCCAGCTGCCTGCTTTTTCTGAGCTACTATCTGTCTGAGGGGGGGTTTTGTATGCTTGGTTGGGATTTTCTGGGTGGTTCTTTGTTGGTTGGTTGGCTTGGTTGGATTTTTTAGTAGCATTACTGGGTTTTTATGGTTTTGCTGGTTGGTTGGCTGCTTCTTTTAAATGTCCCTTTTTTCAGGTAGAGATCTGTTCTGCATACCAGCTGTTTTGATCTTGAGTGAGCCCATTCTGGCACTTCTTTCATGGGTTTTTCAGCCTTGGCAGAGAGAATGGTTTTGAGCAATGCAGTCAGATTGTTCCAGCGTTAGCCTTTAAACTCGTCCCTGCAGACCTGCAAGATGCAGGTGCATTAGTATGGTGGTTTGTCAGTTTGTACCTATGTATCTTGAGCTAATATCCTGAACATCCCCACTTACAGTGCTTTAGCTTGTTCTGTGGATAGGTTTTGAAGCACAAACTGGATTGTTTTGGAAGAGAGTAATCTGAGAGACATGTTCCTGGAATCCTCTTACTGCATTGTAATAGTTGTCGCTGTATTCAGTCATAGGGAACAGCTTGAAACTAGTCACAGACTCTTCTACCCTCCCTGTCCTGCAGTGCTTGTGATGTGGATCCTCAATGCTGTTTCACTCTGTATCACCTCTCTGGTGTGCTGCAGTGCTTGCTTAATGCAGACATGCCCTTAGCCAAGCAGCAAAATACCCTCAGCTCCTTTTTCAGATAGGAAATGACAGTAATAGATAGCAGTACAAACAGGGCAACTCCTGTTCATGAAGGGTTTAAAATCCATGCAAAACTGGATGATGACTGTCCTAAGGTACATATTTTTCAATTCGATAATGAAACTTGAAATGACATCTTCACTATCTGGTTAAAATACTGTATGTTCTTTGGCTCCTTTTAACTTTTGAAAGGCCTTCTGCTTTCCCTTCCACTGGAATCAACCTAGGTTATCCAGAAAAACAGTTAACTACAGTGCTTCAAAAGCAAAGGGTCTGCACCCATAGCTGTCTTGGGGAACAAAACCTCCAAGAGGAATCCAGAAATGGTAGATGTAGTTCTGTTTCAGTTTCTGGCATTGCTGACTCTTCACTTCCTCAGACTTTCTCCACTGAATGGTCAGTGCCATTGTAGAGGGAGTCAATTTTCATTTGTCTGGAAAAGAAAACAAAGGGAAGCAAACCACTAAGCCTTGGAGAACTACCTCTTCTCAGTGCAGTCTGGCATGCTATCCAGAATGGTAGGATTAAGGCAGCACCAAATGTCTCCCTACTTCTACTCAAATGTCTTTAATAGTTTCTTCTGCTGACTTCTTCAGGAGCACAACATTGTTGGAAAGGCTGCTTTACATACCTTGAGCTTTCAAGAAGCTTCTGCTTTCTCCTATTAGCAAAATGTTCTTCCAGAATCATGCTTGGTAGTCTAGGTTTGTTATTCTGTTTAATTTTGGAGTTCCTTCTTTTCTTTCCTTAAATGTAAGAACAGGAGTCAGCTTTGGATGGAAGCCTTTGGAGGTAATAGTGTCACTGCAGCTTATCTGAACTGTCAAAGAAAAAGCAAATACAGAGACTGTGTAAGGAAAGGTCTGCTTCAGTGGGCAGAAATCAATTTCTGAAAAGAATTCTGTTCTGCAAGGCTGGGAAGGGCTTGTCAGATTCCTGCAGGAGTACAAGCCTGCTGTGGAGTGGTCACCATGCTCAAGACACTTAGTCTTTCATCTTAAAGGCTGAGTTTCAGCACTGTGCAGGCCTGTGTCCTGATGGGAGCATCGCCACTGAATAAGTGTTTGTTCTGTATGTTAGGAGCTGGCAGCTTTCTTTTCCCCCCCTTTATTTTCCATTTAGCTTAAATAATATGCTAGTAAGTAAAAAAGGTATAATCAAAGGATTTTCAAGTCAGGAAAAAGAATTGCTAAAAAGACTAAGAAGCATTATTGTCATTTTGAAGGTAGGAAAATCTCAAATGGTAAAGGCTGTTGTAACTTCTGACTCTCATTTTTGAGAGCAAGAGAACTTTCATGTGCCTGAACACTTCTTTAAATACCCATTCTGCATCTTTGAATTGAAAGTGGTACTTTAGACTAGTTTAGAACTGTGTTCTTTGCTGTAGATTATACAAGATCTAAAAAGGCCTCTGGATCCTTTTGCCTGATCCAATTGAACAGGGCTGCAATTACTTCCTTCAGAGTCTAGGTATTTTTCTATTAATGCACTGAAAAGTGAGATTGTTTTTGTTCCTTTGGAGGAAGAAAAGAATCCTGTGGCAACATCCAGTTAATTTGTAATTCTGCAGGCAGTCCCTTATTGGAGACTTTCTGTTGAATTATATCTATGGGATCTCAGCCATGAAACTGAGTGTGAATTCTGATCCAGTGGAACATGGCTCTCTCAGATTTCAGCAAATAAGAGTTCTTGCAAGCTATGTTTTGCTAAATCATGAAATTAGTTGCCCTTTATTTTATTTACCTCTTTCCTTTCTTGTACTTTATTCTCTCCTCTTAAGTGATCTTAAGCCAAAAGCTGAAATTCTGAGTCATTCTTTTCCAAAGTTTCAGTAAAATGTTGAAGAGAATCTTTGATGCATTTAGAATGAAACTGCTCCTTGAATAAGTCCCCTTCCCCCTTCAGCCTTTTCCTGGGGAGGATCTAAATGCTCTTGCTAACTGGCATATTCCATAATGGGCATTCTGGGACCTCCAAAACTCACAAGAGATGTGTAGAGTAACTCAAGTGCTGAGAGGAAGATGGTTTCTGTAGAGAACCCTGTCCAGTCACATAATAAACACCTCCAAGCCCAGTTTCACAAATCTCTTTGCTTTGTTTGATAGAGTTTCAGAGCATTCAATGTGAAGTGCAATTTTTCCTTGCCCTCCTAAGAGTGAACACAGTTCTGACACTAATGTATGTCCCTCTCACTATTTCCTGTTAAAGGCTTCATTTTGTTCTGGTTACTGTGGTGCCATTCTTTCTCAGATGCTTGAAGTATACTGATGGATAGTCAAAGGTTAGGGCTGGGCCAGTCACTGAGCAACTGACAGGCACTCTGTGAAGCTCACTCCCTTCCCAAAGGGAAGAGAAGGGGGATAGGGGAGAGATGCTGATAGGTTGGGAAAGAAAACTAAACCTGCTTCAGTGGAAATAATAGCAATAAAATGACAGAGGTACAAATCAATATCAGACCCAACCCCTGATGGAAATTACTATCACTGCCATTCCCAGTGCTGTGGGACAAGGTACTGGGGAAGCCTGGACCCAGCAGCAAATGGGAACTGAATTCAGGAGCTGGTTTCTGTGACTGGATTCATTAATACATGGATTGGGATTGAAGGCAGGACAAACAGAGCCCTTTCTCAGACTCTGGCCATTGAAAAAGAGGCTTGACCATGGTGATCCCTCAGCTTGATACTGAAGGATGGAATCTCTTGTGGGCCAGCTTAGGGTGACCTGGGCTCTCTCTTCTGCTTGCAGATGCAGCCCAGTATCATAGATAAGATTTAACAGTGACCTTGGGCTGCATACTGATCCTTTGGTGCTAGCTAGAAACATCAGTACTATTACTACTAGAAGCAGACACTGCAAAAGTAAGCCATTGACTTCAGAAAGTGAAGTCACTGAGAAGAGACTGAGCTGAAGAGTAAAATCACTGAAGAGTTAGTTCAGTTTCCGCTCAAACCAGGACAGCTGATGTGTGAATGCCACTGCATTTGCACCATGGTGAATGTACAGAAATGCAACCAGGCCACAGAGAAATACTTTGTATGATGGCAGAAGTCCTTATCAAAGCCTCTTTTAGTTGTTATCTAGTTCAAAGTGAATAGTGGTATGAAGAAGAGCTAGACTACCTTAAAATGTTTGCAGCTCTGCAGTAATGAAAGCAGAGATCTGGCTTTCAGATAGTGAGAACAAGCTGCATAAAGATGTAAATGTTGCTTCATTCTGACTGGCACCTTTCTGCCCAAGTGATAAAGAACAGGACATTCCACTTTGCTGCACTAGTGTCAACAGACAACAGCAAAGGATCTGCTCCTCAGAATTGCTGCCTGTAGCCTCATCAATGAAATACAGAATTTAGGGCAGGTACTCTCGGTCACATTTGTGTGCCTCTAGTTGGGAAGTTGCTTTGGGCTTTGAAATTGCTATCAGAGGATTCATCTGCAGTAATACTGAAATGTCCATATTTACATGTCGTGTGTGGAAGGAGGCTTCTGGCTGGCATGTTTAATGTGCAGTTTCGAATCTGGCAGAGGCTCTTTGCTTGTGAATGAGCAGCATTGAATTTGTGCCAACGTCAGGCCGTTGTTAACTTGTGCTCCCTCTGCCGGCTGTTGCCACACCAACATTCCTTGCCTCTGGATTATTAAGGGTAAGGACTAGAGCAGAGCCCTGCAGTTGACACAGGAAATCTGCAGTTGCAGATTAAGGCAACTTGCAAATGAACTATTTCGAAAGCTTCTGTAGAGTCTGGTTCAATCTAATTGTACACTATTTTCTTCTAAAGAATAGTTAGGATGTCAGTTCAAAGCTCCTGAATTTTACATTTGAGAGCTCTGGGGAGGTCACTTGTAGGTCATGAGCAGATTACAAAGTAGTTGTTTAAATTGGTTCAAATTAGTGACGGACTGTATGTGTTTAGCTTTAATAAAAGGCTTTGGAATACCAAAATAAATGGTACTTGGTGACAGAAGTACAGTGCCTCAAGGTTGCTATCCATGTCTAAACTGTTCATTCAGATCATAATAAGTAGTAGTCAAAAAACTCCTCATGGTGCTACATGTTAGTGAGGCAAAATTTCTTAGTTTCTTCAGTGTCTTGGAAACTTCTTCCTCTGACATGAAGACTATTTATGTGCCAGGAACAGCATTCATTTTCCTTTGTTGCTTTAAATGTAATGTTATAGGTACTGAGGATTTAATTTGTGTGGTTTTTTTTTCCCCAGTAGCATGAACTAAGAATTCATGTTTCCTTTACAGCACCTGGAAAAGTAGCAGATAAAGTTATAATAGAAAACACTAGAGACTCCACCTTTGTTTTTATGGAGGGTTCTGAAGATGCCTATGTTGGATATATGACAATCAGGGTAAGGACCTCAAACTTCAGCTAAGCTTCTAACAATTTAATTTTCATGCCTGTGTAAATGCTACATTTCTGTGCTGTCTTCCCTTTTCAGTTCAACCCTGATGACAAATCTGCTCAGCACCACAATGCACACCACTGCTTAGAGATTACGGTGAACTGCAGTCCCATTATCGATCACTGTATTATTCGAAGTACTTGCACGGGTTAGTGGACTTTTTATTGTTTGGAATCAACTCTGTGTTTCAAGTTACTCAACTAACCAGGGCACGTGGGAGCAGCACATAAATTGATTATGGTGTATTCCATTCTTTGATGCAGGTCTGCAAGCCTTATTTGCATTGAAATGGCATTATTACAGCTAGTTCTTTGTGTCTCAAGACCTTTGTGGTAATAGATATTTGGTCTTCTCTTTGAATCAGTTTGGACTTTCTGGCTCATTAGTTTAAAAGCTCGAAAGTGGCAGTTTATATGACCTGGTTTTGGTATGTTTTGGGTTGGGTTGGAGTTGGCAGGACAGAGCATTTGAAGGGAGCACATGTGGGACTTTCAGGTTCATTGCAATATGCAAAATTGATGGCATTAAAATAGTTGTGAGCTGTAACTGCTAAGCTAAGTTCACTTAGTGTCGAGAGTGGTTTGGCCTACTCAAAGTATGAATTCCTAGCTCTGCAGGGTGGAAGAAATACATTATGTGGAAAGTTAGACTCACTTCACCATGAGATGCTGAGGAATCTATGCTGCCTGATTTGGGAAACATTGGTAATCTGTGATCAGGAAAGGAAAGGTCAGAGGCAGTGTCATTGAGAGGCTGGATGGCAGCTCACAGTCCTTGCCAGGAAGGCATGGCAGTTTGCATTCACTAGACAGAAGACAATGGCCAGTTTGACATATTTAAACACAACCAGATGAAATGGAGTTGACATGAGGTGCAAGGTTTGGAGTCTGTGTGGAAATGGCAGTATGAACTTTGCTTAAGTTTAGCCAGTGAAATGGAACAGAGGCACACAGCAGGCTGTGTAGAGGCTGCTTTGCAAGGTAAGGAAACAAGATCTTCAACTAGATATAAACCCTGTGTTTCTCTGGTATGAACCATGGAGGAGGGAGCTGTAATAACTTGGCATGCACTACAGTTCTGGGTAGTTTGTATTTTATATCTGTGATTCTAAGAGTGGTGGAAGGATTCCTTGTCTGTGCCTTTGTGACCATAAAGGAAGATGTGGTCATTCGTGGAGGTTTCAGGCTATAAAACACTACTTCACTTTTGGTCAAAGCAGCTTTATGCTTCACCTCACCATGTTTTAATGGAGACATCAGCTAGTATATGGAAGCATTTAGAGGTTTAGAAAAGAGAAAAAAGGACAGTTAGCTGCTCTCAGTATCTTGATTTCCATGTTTAATGCTAAATACCAGGAAATTATGCTTGAGGAAGAAAAGCCTGGCATATAGGAACTTTCAGAGTATAGGTGAGCCTGATAACACATGAGAGGAATTTGATTTGTTTCTTGGACCACATTCAGCTTGGTTTGAAAAGTAGTTTGAAGAGCTGCACAGCTTCATGTTGAAACATGCTTACAAACAAGCTGGTAGGTCCTGACACTTTTGTGAAAATTGTTGATCAAAATTAAGTTTTGATGCTATTGTTTTGTGTCCACATTTCATTGTGGAAGACTACTCCTTCAGGATGTTGGACTTTGGCCCTCTTCAGTACTCTAGATTTCTGAGTATTGGCTGCAATTGCTGCCTCTTCTCCAAAACTAAAATGTCTGGTCCCTTTTGGAGGTTGTGTCTAGGCTGTGCTGTCATCACTTATTGATTATTAATTTTTATTTGCCTTTTTAATCCTACCAGGTATGGCTATAGCCTGCTTGCAAAGTACTGAGTGTGTGTAAAAAGGGAGGAAGAATGGCAGTCTCTCAGAAAAGGCATTACACATCTTTCCTAGCACAAGCTTTGATACCTTTTCTGTAGATCTAATTGCATTGAAGCAGATTTCCATGTTTTGGTGCATGTACAATTCTCAATGTATGTTTATGTAAAGATGGAAGCTATGCAAGGGTGAGTGATTTAAGCTGGAGGTCTCTTGCTGCCCATCCAAAGCTTCTTTGAAATCTTTAAAAACAAACTGTAAGTGTTCTGATCCTGAGTCTAGAGGTTCTGTTGCATCCATCATAGAAGAAATCAGTATCAATCCTCACCTTGAGACATGCAAGAAGTAGTGGATGGCAGCCTGCCTTTTTCAAGTATTGCTTAAGTGTTTGCAATCATTATAATCTGAGTAAATAAAGCCTAAGCCAGTAATGTGCTTGGTATTCTAAAAGGACCCATTTCACACAATCAATAGTGATGTCCAGTGAAGTGAGGCTGAAGAGAGATTTGCTTTCCTTTAAATAAGCAAACTGCAACAGAGGTACACTTCTAGAACATCACACTGGGTTCCTGAAAAATCTCTAGTCCCTCAGTGTTGTCAAAAGAGATAGAGGAAAAGGGAGTGAAAGCTCTTACTGAATAGAAGAAATCTAGAATTAACAGTTACCATAAATAGGAAACTAGGAATTGCAGGAAACTGGAGCCTCCCCTCCAAATACAAACACTCCCAAAACTGCCCCTGCACCTCCCAAACCAGAATTGGATAAACAAGACAAGATAAAACATCTGTCTAGAAGAGACAGCAGTCAGCTCTTACCTTGGGGAACAAAGGGAGTTTTAGCACTGATGCTGATCCATCACAGAATGGGAGAATTGAAATGGCAAAGTGTTGTGTTATTTTTGTTCCATATTTAATGAGAATAGGCAGGAATGATAAATGTGCTGATCCCCTAGAGGGATAATGAAATACGTTCCACTCCTGACAGGAACCGTGGATGAGGTTAAACAGCTGTAAAAATAGCCATGCTAAAACCATGCAGGACTTCCAGAAGAAGTGGCCAAGAAATCTTCTTGGCTTCTGTGATGTATCACTGAACATTAGGGGTTGGAAGGGACCTGGGAAGATCATACAGTCCAACCCCCCTGCCGGGGCAGGATCACCCAGTAGGTCACCCAGGAACAAACCTGGGCAGGTTTTGAGTGTCTCCAGAGAAGGAAATTCCACAGCCTCTCTGGACAGCCTGCTCCAGAGTTTTGTCACCCTCCTGGGTGAGATGCTCTGTGTCCCTGGGCAGGGGTGGCATTGCTGAGACTAAAGAGGATAAGTATGTCAAGTAGGTACAGTCTGTTGATGCTGGGTAGAGTCAGGAGAGAGTGAATGCAGCTTGGTTGATCAGGAATTGAAAGGGGACGATTGGAGCAAAGTAAGGTGCATTTACATAAAGTTGCAATGGTTGCATCACACTTCTAAAATTACTTTCTTTGACTAAAAGAAGCTAGCAGTCCCAGTATAATTAAATAAACCCTTGAAAAATATTTGACTTTAATGTACAAGTGCCTTAGACTTTTCCAGTATTAACCAGAGCACACCTTAAGTAGACAAAAAATAACTTCAAGAGCAGTTAGAAATGGCTTTTGTGTGGCTGTTTCAAAGATGACTTCTTGACATTAAGCCACGTTATCAGTGACTTGCAGAGAAGGGAGAAAATGCATTTTGGTGAGACATGTAGATACTGAAGATTCAGGCTGTGATAAATAACCAGGAGGAGGGGTGGCTACGCCCTTCTTGGAAGGTGGGCTCTCAATGTTCGCGTTAAGGTGGGCAAATGTGAAGTTGCATGCACAGCTTGCACACAGTCCTTGTGCTAAAGTGCTAAACTTTCCTCCTGGGAAGCTGGATTCCTCAGAAAAGCTTCAAGAGCCAGTGTGGGTTAAAAAGCTAAATACCAGCCTCCTGTAGTCGAGTGGACAAAAGAGCTGGTGTGATCCTTAGTTAGACCTGGGGGAATGTTGAGCAGAAGTAGAGACCATGTTATGCATCTGCTTAGTCCTGCTTCAGCGTGAAGTGCTCTTTCCTGGGTGTCCATAGCAACAGGTGGAAAATTTAGCAACAGTTCAGTGAAAACATCCTAAAAGATAAAGCAAAAGAAAAAATGTAGTTGTAATGAAAAACATGCTGGCTGTGATTGGTTACTTTATCAAAGAGACAGCTGAAGGATTAAATTGCTTGCACTAAATGGGTGCCAGCAGTGGGTATGGTGTGGAGCAAACCAGTAACTAGGTGCTAAAGCTGGAGGATTTCAAGGAAGCAATTAAAAGTCTAAATGAACAGGAGTAACAACTGTAAGCAGCTAGCAAGCTTCATAGTGGTTTCTCAGTTGTTGGAAATATTCAAATCAAAATTAAATGTGTATTCAAACCAAAATGAAATGTGTTACTAAATGATATGTGGCTGAAGTTCCTGCTACTAGAACTGAAGCAGGAATTAATTCAGGGGCTTATTACAGCCTGTATTATTCATAAGGTCATACTAGACAATCAAAATAATTTCTTTTGGGATTAAAAAAAAAAAAAGC
This sequence comes from Melanerpes formicivorus, assembly GCF_026170545.1. Lineage (NCBI taxonomy): Eukaryota > Metazoa > Chordata > Aves > Piciformes > Picidae > Melanerpes > Melanerpes formicivorus. The sequence goes on from NW_027142378.1 coordinate 11,108,292, forward strand.
TCTTTGAATGAGTCTGTGAATTATTAAAGTATCATCTTTGTGGTGCAATGCTGGAAGGTAATGTGACAACTTAGTAATGGAGCACTACTGCCTTGCTTATTTAGTGATCTCTAATTGCAGGGAAGGCCAGATAGGCAGAGATGAGGCCTTTACCTTTCTGAAATCACTGGGAAGCTGCCATTTATTTTTAGAGGCTGCAGAATTTGATGTTCTCATACTTCCTGGAGTTCAGGGAATTGAGCTGATCTGATGAGGTCCTGAGCTGTTTTGAGTCCTAGTTGCCTGAAAAGACTTTTGGTTTCTGGATAATGGTCTGGGGGCTGAAGGCGTGCAAGGAGCTGCAGCAAGGAGCCTTGTGTTTCAGCCGGGAAGAGACCTGTTGATTCCTGACGTGTAACTGTACATTGTAGCTCTGTACTCTCTGCTGTTTGGCTCCTGCTCATCTTTAGTTAGGCAGAGGGGCTTTGTATGCTGCAAAATGATTTTTTTGGGGCTCTTTGGAGTACCAGGTTATGAAGTTCAAAGGGAAGTAAAATAAGGCAGCAATCAGCATAGGTTTTCCTTCTGTTTCTGTTGTCCTTTGACTGTTGTGAATAGTAACTATACAGAGGGCCTCAAAGAGGGAAATAAAGAGTGAAAACTTTCATAAGCATGAATTATTATGTAAGCCATTGTCTGTTCTGGCAGTTGTATGCAGCTACCTAACCTTGTCAGAGTGATTAAAAAGCAACTTCTTGTGTCTGCAGAAGGGTGACATTAATGTTTTTCTGCCCATGGCTTGCAGTGCTTTGGCACTGTGCCTGCCAAGTGGTTTTAAAATACCAGTTCCCAACTAACTTCTCTCTCAGAAGCACTTCCTGACTATTTATAAGTACACTCTGCTTTGGAGCTATGGTAACTGTACTGAACTGTGCTGTGATGCTGTTTTCTTCCAGTTGGCTCTGCAGTATGTGTTAGTGGCCAGGGAGCTTGTCCTACCATTAAACACTGTAACATCAGTGACTGTGAAAACGTTGGACTTTACATTACAGACCACGCACAGGTATTTCTCCAGGCTTTCGGTTCGTTTTTTCTCTTTGGTGAAATTTCTGCCTGTTCTGGATTTCCATCTGAGTTTACATTTGTATTTCCCAGGGAATATATGAGGACAATGAGATCTCCAATAATGCATTAGCAGGGATTTGGGTGAAAAACCACGGCAATCCCATCATCAGACGGAATCACATTCATCATGGACGTGATGTTGGCGTTTTCACCTTTGACCACGGCATGGTAAGATTCTGGTTCCCTTTTAAAGAAAGCAAAAAATAATGTTGCCTAGCTAAGACCTTCAGATTTTGCCTGCCATGGAAGAAATGCTTTTGTGTGTGTTGTGGGTTGGGTTTGTCCCCTCCCAACAAATCAGAGATTTGCCCCCAGAATAAGTTTGCCACACCAGGTCGGAATCTCAGAAGCAAAAGGAAGTTATCTTTCCAAAAATGGACTAAATATGAAATCACAAAATACAAGAAGCTTATGAAGGGTATATTTACATATATTCACAGTTCAACATCACCACCCCTTATACAGTAATTCAGCTCTTTCCCCCCCACCCCTTCTCTGGACACAAAGGCCCCAAAGGTGGCTGCATGCAGGCAGCTTGCCCACCCCCCGGTACCTCACACACAGCCAAAACAAGAGCTTATTCTGGCAGGGGCAAGGTCACAGAGAGAGACAAGCAGCAAGCAAGCAAGAAGTCACAGGCAGAAAAGAGGAAGAACTGTGGTACAGAATATAAGATTTTCAACAAATCAGTGGGATGGTACAAACTTACCTTGCATTATTCTGTGTCCAATCCCTAAACTTGTTTGTTCCTTAGACTCCAAGTCTCTGTAAAATTCTTATCCTTGTTTGCAATTAAGACCTTAAGCTAGGCACTAGCTATAAACTGTAACTGTGTGAACAGACAGTTCAATATATGCTTACTGTTCTTCCCCTGCCCATCAGTGGGCATCTCCATTTTAAAGACCATTTCAGCTGAAGGAGGTTTAAGCAAGCTTTTTGCAGTCAGTTGGCAACCTGTTGCATTGAATTACCTTGCAGTGACAAAATAGTTCCTGAAATGGGATGTAAATGGTGGGTTTACATTTACACTATTGCTTCAGTCTTTTTTCCTTTGAAACAGTATAAAGATCAGCTGGAGCACTTAGAAATGTCAAGTCCTTGTGGAGACTTGATCAGTCTTCTTTTAATGTGAAGAGGACTTTGCTAGCATGGACTTAGTTGTGGAATTTTAGCAGAGAATTGAGCTTCAAAATTCAGGCCTTCTTTCCTAGAAATGTTGGTGGGATAAAGGTGATCATTTCCATGTACATGGAAAATAGTGAGCAACAAATTGCCATAGCTCTTCTAATAAACTGAATGGGTTTTGTTGGTCACTGAAATAAAATCTTATTGTCTTCTGATTTGGTTTAGCACAATACTCTGCCTAGCTTCCAAACAGTGCCAAGTCATTGTTTTTCCTACTTAAGTGACCCAAGTCCCAGTTCCTCCCACCCAGCTGGCAAAATGAGTACTTTTCTTCTGGTCACTCTTAAAATGACAGATCTTTAGGAAGTTCACAGCCAGTGGAGGCAGGGACAGCTGTCCTGGGAGGACTATAGGGACACTGCCTGGTTGTGTTGGAACTGGGTCAGGAAGGCCTGGATGGAGCTGAACTCAGGTAGGGATGCAAAAAGTAAGGACTTGTACAGGTATGTCAACCAGAAAAAGGTCAGAGAAAGCAAACCCCCACTCTTGATTAGCAATACTGACAAACTGACAAGGGAGAGGGCTGAGGTACTTGGCTTTTTTGCATCAGTCTTCAGTGGTGGGTGTAATAAAATGCTTGTAAAATTGCTTTAGACACTAATAGCTTTGAGTAGCTGAGATGAATGAGACCCAGGGCACTTTTGCAAGGCATAACTTGGGTATAGGCTGGACCTCTGTTTTCTTTCAGTTTTCTCACTTAATCTTCTAACCTGTGGGTCCTGTATTCCTTCCATGTATTTAATCTTGCTGTCTCCACCACCCCTACCCCCTATTTAGTATGTAGACTTGAGGGTTAATTGGAAGGTCTGGCTAGAAGCTGCCTCTAGTTTAAATATTAAATACAAGTATTGAAATAATTTTTCTAGCAAATTGAAAAGCCAGGCTGAATTCACACAGAATCACAGGATGTTAGGGGTGGAAGGGACCTCAAAAGAGTGAGTCCAACCCCCCTGCCAGAGCAGGATCATCTGCAGGAGGTCACACAGGAAGACATTCAGGTTGGTTTGGAATGTCTCCAAAGAAGGAGACTCCACAGCTTCTCTGGTCAGCCCAGTCCAGTATTTTGTCAGCCTCACAATGGAAAAGTTGCTCCTTGTGTTCACATGAAACCTCCTCTGATCCAGCTTGCACCCACTGCACCTTGTCCTACTCTTGGATATTAATGAGCAGAGCCTGGCTCTGCCCTCCTGACACTCACCCTACACATCTTTGTGAGCATGAATGAGGTCACCCCCTCAGTCTCCTCCAAGCTAGAGAGGCTCAGCTCCTTCAGCCCTTCCTCAGAAGGAAGATGATCCACTCCCTTTGTGGCTCTGATTGATTTTTAAATAAAAGTGTATTTGATCTATTTTCTTGCCCATGGAATGCCTGTTCCAGTGTTGTGATCGTGGATGTATTGCTAGCAAAACAGAACAGAGATCAATTGCTGTTTAAAAGAAACACTGGCACCTTAAAGGGAACATGTAAATAAGAAATACTTTAATAATACTTGCAGTTAGTTAAGTCATAAACTCCTTGGAAAGATTCTGCTTCCCCTCCACTTCCACCACAGTCTGCTTTGGACAGCACCCTCTGTTCTGGGCCATGCTAGTGACAGAGTTGATAAAATGGCGTCATGGGCAGCATTTGCACAGCCTTGAAGTGGTGTGGTATCTTCCAGGTACAAATTTTACACCCCTGAACAAATTAAAAGGGCTTTCTGTGTTCTCTTAATTCCCTTCTGTATATTTTTGTTTGTTTGTGGTTGGGGTTTTTGGTTGGTTTTGTTTTGAGGGGGATTTTTGTCTCTCCCCCCCTTTTTTTTCTCTGCTATTTTTGGTTGGTTGGTTTTGATATTTGGGGGGTTTGGGGTTGTTTTGTTTTGGTGGTTTTGGTGTTTTGTTGTGTTCTTTGTTTTTTTTCTCCTCAATTGTTTGGTTGGTTTGGGTTGATTTTGTTTGATTGTTTGTTTTTTATTGCTTGTGATTGAAGTGGGTTAAGTACATTCCAGTGCTGAATTCCTGCCCTGCACATTCTTTTGCCGTGGGCTTCTGTGCCAGAGCGCTGGCTCTGTAAGGTTCAAGAGTGCTTTGGTTTGGTTTCGGGTTTTTTTCTCCCAGTTTCATGCTCTCAGGCTGTTCTTTGTGTTTTGATACTTGTAGAAACTTAACCTCTTCTTTTTGAACTGGCAATATTCTGACATTTGCCTCAGTGCTTGTGCCAAATGTTTAACAAGCAGGCCTTAAAAATGCAGCATGGTGCTGCTCAGTGCTTTACTCTGACCTCTTGTCAGTTGCCTGAGATGAGTTCCTAGACCTTTCTCATAAATTTTATTTAGTAGTTGTATGCAAGCAGCAGAGCAGTGCTGATTTACTGTAAGAATAAACATGATTTTATAGTTTAAAGCTGGAATCTAGGCATAAGTCTTCAGTTTTGCTGCTCCCAAAGGGGAAATGCAGCAGGATCGTTTGTTTGGTTTTCCCCCCTTTTTGATGAAAGAAAAGTGTAGTAGCATGTACCTAAGTGAAATGACTGTGACTAGTTCACAGCTCAGTCTTTTAAATCCTACAGATGAAACCATTGTAAGAAGTGGGTAGAAAGTCCAAATAACATAAATGCATCTTCTGCCACTTTCTATGAAGACTCCATAGGAACTTAGCTGGCCTTACGCTGCAAGAGCCAATGTTCCCAGTGCACTAAGAAGGAAGGGCTCCTTTTGTGTCTTGAATGTGGCTTTCTTTATGCTGCATTTGGATTTTTGTAAACCCCACCAGCTTTCAAATGAGGCTGGGAGGCAGAGTGTTAGAAACCTTCCTTTTTATTCTTGTGGTATCAGTCACGATTTTGTGGCTCATTAATTAAGTTGATACAGAGTCAGATACATTGCAGCAGTGCATTTCTTTCTGTCTTGGTCTCCTGCCTGGGTTTTGTCTTGCCCTGTTGGGAGCACAAGTGTCAGTAAATATTTAGGAAGTGTTAAAGCTTTCACAGTTATCTCCTTTCTTCCTTTGTCCCTGCCTCCTTCCCGCTCTTTCCTCCCCTGCCTCCTTCCTGCTCTTTTCTCCCCTGCCTCCTTCCCGCTCTTTTTCCCTGCACACTTGAAAATCATTCTTAGAAGGTGGTGGAGACAAAATAACTCCTGCAGTCCCTCTTTGTAGAGCCGTGTTGACCTTAATAGCTGCCTGACATCTGCACACAGAGCATAAGGGCTGTGGGCTGGGCAGCCCTTGTGTGAAGTGATGAGAAAGGAGCAGGCTGTTTCTCATGGCCTTAGTAGTTGTACCTGGAGCTGGCAGTAAGCTTTGGGTTTGCAAACAGCATTAGTGGGCCCTATGGATAATAAATCATTTAACTCCATACTTAGAAGTGCAATTTCCTTTGTTACTTCCTTGTTAAGAAAATATTTGTTAACTGTCCAAGAAGAAAATGTTGTGTGAACCCCTAAGTGGTGATCTAGGAGTTCATCACTTCAGAAAAAGCCTTTTTGAAAGGGGAGTGGCTGTGATGGGTGGGTAAGTACCAGGGATTGCTTGGGGGCATCTTAAAGACTGAGATAAATGTATCTCTTCTCCCTAGGGGGTGAATTTGGGCCAAAGAAAGTGTTGGTTTCAAACAGAGGACAGGATAGGCAGTCTGGGAAGGAGCTGGTTGCTCAGGGATGTGGAAGACAGCAGTTTGCTTGGTTCGACTGAATTATAGATGTAGGTGGGGTTCAGGTATGGTCTGAAGTGCAGAAATAAACTGAGTGTAATTGCATCAGCTCAAAGTCAGCCGAAGGTGAGCTTAAGCTGCCTCTGCTTGAGGTGAACTGGAATTTCAAATGCAGCTTCTCTTTATGAGTATTGAGTGTTGCAAGCTCTTACCAGCAGAAAGCCTTGGCATTCTGAGCCAGCAGTCACTCATATGAAGGAGTCCTCCTTTGGAGGAGCGCTTCCTTCACAGAGGCTTACAGCAGGTTCTTAGCTGTCTTCTGAATCCGTGGCCCTGCTTTCTCTGGGAAGGTAGAACAGTTGTGTTGATAACTCCATTCTCTGCTTTTTGAGGAAGTGTCACTTGTACTCTGCTGCCAGATGAGGTGCAGGTGTTTCAGGACATAGTGGGCAGAGTGCAGGTAATGTGCAGGTTAATGTACAGGTACCTTTTCTCTTCCTCTCTGAAGCTGTGTGTTATGTCGATGCTGTGGGTGGGACACCAGCAGAAGTGGAGGAGCTGGAGCCTTCTCTTCCGTTTTGCTTCCAAGCAAGTGTAAAAGTTACACAGTGCAGGGCACTGTGTTCAAAAATTAGAAGTGTTTGTACCAAACTTTCCTTCCTAATGAATAACAGCACTTGCTAAGGATTGCAAAGGTATTGCTGACTGCATGGCAAAGGCTCTGCTGGTTTGCAACTCCTACATGGCCCTCAAAGAGAAGGTAATTAAGAAGATACCAGGCCATGTATAGTGATATTTTAATTGAAATGAAGTATTGTGCTAAGAGGATCAAGCTTGGCTTTATAGCACATTGCCATCTTACTTAGCTTTCTCTGAGAGTTTCATTTTAAGTGAAGGTGGGGGGGGGGAACTGTTCCTGTTGGGATAAGAAGTCCCAAAGACTGCTTGTTGAATGTGTGCCTCTGAGATCTCCTTCAGATTCTCCTGGCTGTTAGTCTGTAGCTTTCCTGAAGTGCCTTGAGTTACTGTGAAGAAATCCAACCCTAAATCCTTGGAACCCCCCATTTCTATTTACAGAAAATAGGCTTTTTGTCTGTCACCCAGAGGGGAGGAGGCTGCTGGAATGCTTGGGAAGGTTTTGGCCTGTAGGCCCAGGTGTATTCCTTTTACCTGAATGCCTTTTGTATGTGGTTTGTAAATAGAATTTCCATTTAAACTTCCAGCCCAGTGTGGAAAATTTGCTGGTTTACTCATTGGGAAGGGGTAAAAGATCTCTTCTGTCCTTTTGCCCTGGGCAGCTTTTGGCTCAAAACTAGGACATTCATCCTGCTGCTAGATGAATGCTTGTTGGCATAGCAAAAGGAGCAGGCCTGGGATGGCTCAGTAGAATGCCTGGGTTTTGGGGGGGTTTGGGTTGGGTTTTTTGCCCCTTATCTATGCTGTTTTGAGAGCACTTGTGGAAATCCAGTTTTGTTTATTCCTGCTGCTACTTTTATTGTGTCTAAATGGCAGTGTCCACCATTGGTAAAAGACAAGGCTTAAAAAAGGGGAAGAGGGGGGAAGAAGTGTTTGCCAGTAGAATCCTAGAATGGTCTGGGTTGGAAGGGGCCTCCAAAGCTCATCCAGTCCAACCCCCTCTGCACTCAGCAGGGACATCCTCAACTAGATCAGGTTGCTCAGAGCCCTGTTGAGCCTCACCTTGAATAACTCCAGGGGTGGGGCCTTAGCCACCTCCCTGGGCAGCCTGTTCCAGTGTTCCACTACCCTCATAGGAACCTGTTTCTAACACCCAATCTAAATCTGGCTCCCTCAGCCTCTCTTTGTAGCAGAGGTGCTCCAACCCCCTGATCATTTTCATGGCCCTCCTCTGGACCTGCTCCATCAGGTCCCTGTCCTTGCTATATTGAGGGCTCCAGACCTGTGCACAGTACTGCAGTAGGCCTGCCAGATCAGTCCAGCTTTGCAAAAATGACTCCTGTCCCATGCCCATAGGTATTTATTCTGAGCTGTTATTTCAAAGGCATTTCTTCCTAAGTAAATCAGGGTCTTGCCAGATATGCTAATGGTTCTGAGTCTCAAAATAAACAGGCAGTCTTCTCCATAACACTGTCCTTTTTATAACGCTGATATTTCATCCAGTTTGAGGTGCTATATCCAGAACTGGATTTTTTTCCCTTGGTATTCCATGGGCAGTAATAAATAGCAAGGCAAACACAGAGTATCTTTGAAACAGTGTTTTATTGGGGGGGAATCAGTGTCAGTAGCAGTTGTAATTAGCCCTGTAAGCACTTACATCTTGCCATTCTCCTTTTAAGTGAGGAATGTGTTTTAGAGGGGGTGGGGGGTGGAAATAGGCTTTATTTTACAAAGGACTCTTACAGGAAACTGCATGTCTTGTGTCTTCAGGGTTATTTTGAAAGCTGCAACATACACAGAAACAGGATAGCAGGTTTTGAAGTGAAAGCTTATGCCAATCCCACGGTGGTTCGGTGTGAAATCCATCACGGCCAGACCGGAGGCATCTACGTGCATGAAAAAGGAAGAGGACAATTCATAGAGAACAAAATCTATGCAAACAATTTTGCAGGTGTTTGGATTACCTCAAACAGTGACCCAACAATAAGGTAGAGTTTTCCTCCTTCATCTTATTACTTGGGAGGTGTGATGGGGATGGGAAAAGGGCAGTTTGGTTTTGTTTGTATGTAAGAAACTGCTAAGTAGTCCTGCATGTAGAAAAAGGAAGTTGCTGTTGGTGTGTGGTTGAGCTGCTCTTTGCATTTGCACATATACTTGGGTGTGTGTATTGCTCAGAGTGACAGAACCTACATTTATTGTTGGGAGTCTGAGCCTTGTAGACACAGAGATGTCTAGAACTGTGCAGTGTGTTACCTGCTAACCTCCTAACGTGACTACCTCAATTTCCTAGGGGCAATGCAATTTTTAATGGGAATCAAGGTGGTGTTTATATCTTTGGTGATGGAAGAGGCCTTATTGAAGGAAATGACATTTATGGTAAGCTGATTTGCTTCTTGCACCTTGAATTCTGAGGAGGGGGGAAAAGGAGTATGTGAGTTGGACTAACTGACATTTCCTTGGTGCGCAGGTAACGCGTTAGCAGGAATACAGATCCGAACAAACAGCTGTCCCATAGTCCGACACAACAAGATCCACGACGGTCAACATGGTGGCATTTATGTTGTAAGTATTGCCTGCACACAGCTCTTGCATTACTGCTTTCTGTTCCTGCAAGTGCTGGAAGAGGCTCCTCTGTGTAAAATGTTGGATTGTACTTCCATGAAGGAGTATCTTAGGTTATAAATGAAGTGACTTGTAACAGACCAAAGCTGGTGCTGTTACATTATTGTTAGTGAACTTCTGTTGGAGGCTCTCCTGTCCCTCTTGAACTGGGAAGTCCAGAACTGAACAGAGCACTCCAGCTGTGGTCTCAGCAGGGCAGAGTAGGGGGGCAGGAGGCCACAAGGCCACATTGCTGGCGTGTGGTGAACTGGGTGTCTACCAGCGCTCCCAGGTCCTTCTCCATGGAGCTGCTTTCCAGCAGGTCGGCACCACACCTATACTGGTGCGGGGAGAGTTGTGACCCTGCTTCAGCAGGGCAGTTGGACTAGATAATCTCTAGTGGTCCCTTCCAACTCCCACCACACTCTGATCCCCTAATGCTACAAGTGTGCAGCTTCATCTGTTCATCCTGTGAAGCTAACCAGAGCAGCTTGCCCTGACCAAGGATACTATTGCTTTACTTCTACACACAAACAGAGGTAGTAAAGGGGTCTTAGGAGATGTGCCTTTTTGTGGTCAGTCTGGTGCCAGTGCCAGTGCCACAGCATTCATCTGATTGCATGGCACTGGAGGTATCTCTTCTACCACAGCCAGCAGAGATTTGCAAGTAACATTGCAGAGCATTGGAAAGGGGAGAGGGACTTTCATTTAAGAGCCTGTGGTGATAGGACAAGGGGGAATGATTTTACACTAGAGCAGGGGAGATTTAAGTTAGACAGTAGGGAGAAGTTCGTTACTATGAGGGTGGTGAGCCACAGGAAGGGGCTGCCCAGAGAAGTTGTGGACACCTCTTCCCTGAAAGTGTTTTAAGAGCAGGCTGGATGAAGCTTTACGTAACCTGGCCTAGCCCTGCCCATGGCAGTGGGGTTGGGACTAGATGGGACATAGAATATGCTTAGTTTCGTGGTAACCACTCCAAATCAGATGCAGATATGTCCTCAAAGAGAATTCCTTTTACATCCAATGGTTATTTATTTACATTCTACCACCTTATACTCAATCTATGGAAGCTTTTCCTAGGCATCAGCCTAAACCTGCCACACTTTCCACACAAAAGCAGCAGTCTTTAGGGGTGGAGGGGGTAGAGCCCAAAAGGCAGCATTTGATGTGTGCAGGTTTTCTCAGCTCTTCGTTGTCTTGCCTTTCTTTAGCACGAAAAAGGACAAGGAGTGATTGAGGAGAACGAAGTTTACAGCAATACTTTGGCTGGAGTCTGGGTGACAACAGGGAGCACTCCAGTCTTGAGGAGAAACAGAATACACAGTGGGAAACAAGTGAGTTTTGTTCTGTGGTTACAAGTGGGGGGACATAGAAAAGAACGTTCTTGTGTGGGTTTCTGCTTTGTTATGTTGGAACTGATCCTTTTCATTCTCCATGTGTTAGGTGGGAGTTTATTTTTATGACAATGGCCACGGCGTGTTAGAAGACAATGACATCTATAATCACATGTACTCAGGGGTTCAGATAAGGTAAATGGGCTTTGATCCTGTGTCACAGCAGATGTGGCTTGTTTGCTCTTCTCTTTTTTTGGCCCTTTTTTATTACTTTTTTGACTCTTCTTGCCCTTTTGTCTCTAAAAATAGAACTTTCTGAAACCCAGTCTGTGTGAATGATCTTCTGCTTCAACCCAGCCACAGCCTGGCTATTGACTCAGAATGTCTGGCCCCTGAAGTGTGGAAAGCTTAAAATGTGTCTGTGTGTTTGGCCATAACCATGTTTTAGCAAGCTTTTGCAGCAGCAAGATCTGTGAGGCATTTCTGTAAGGCTGTTTGACATGTTTGGCCATTTAAAAATGACTTCTCTGCTGACATTTCCCTCCAGAACTGGAAGCAACCCCAAGATTAGACGCAACAAGATCTGGGGTGGTCAGAACGGAGGCATTCTCGTCTATAATTCTGGTAGGTGTCTTTCCTCTTCTTGAGCCAGAATTGTCTCATGCTCTGCAATATTATCTCTACCCATTTATTATCCTGTTTGATTTTTATTTCTTCCCCCCAACCCTTTCTTCAATTCTAGGGCTTGGATTTATAGAAGACAATGAGATTTTTGATAATGCAATGGCTGGTGTATGGATTAAAACAGACAGCAATCCTACACTAAGAAGAAATAAAATCCATGATGGAAGAGATGGAGGCATCTGTATATTTAATGGGGGAAGAGGTAGGGTTTTGCCCTGAGTATTCTGGCCAAAAGTTTCATTCCAGATTAAGTAGTGTCCTTTTTAAAGTGCTCTTTTAGGAACCCAGCTCCTGTCTTGTGAAGTGATGAAGTCCTTACAACAAACACACACTGATGCTTTTTAGCCTTAATTACATCAGCAATACTGAAATCTGTGGGAGGCAGGGAGGTTTTTAATCTCCTCCCAAGATGACTGTTAAGACTGCTGCTCAGGACAGTCCTTTCATCCCATCTGCTTTTGTAAGCTTTGCTGTTTGCCTGGAAAAGAGCTTTGAATCTGAGTCATGTAGCCAAAATCCTGCATCTGAACAGTTCAGGTTCTGCCAGTGTCAAAGATGCAGTGGCAAAAATGACAGATCTGTAAGGAATGCTCTTGTATACTTGTGAATTGCAAAGTGCTTCTCTTCTGAAGGGCCCCTGACCTTTGTGTGTCCTGAAACCAGCTCCTGATGCTTTGTAGATAATCACTTGCTGTAAATGAGCTTTAATTTTGTGTAAGCACTGAAAAATCATCCTGGCCCTGCAACCACAAACATGAAAGCTAAGCTTTGCTTTGGCAGGCAAGGACAGAAAGATGTTAGAAAGAAAAGGAAGCAAAGTTTGGAAAGTGAAAAAGCCTTTAGTGTTCCCTCCAACTGAAAAAAAGAATCCATTCCCTGGGAGTTTTCTGTAATGGTGCAAACAATCCCTAACTGTTGTGTGCAGTGGAGAAAAGTCTTTATTGTGGTGATACACAGAGAAGTACTTGGAACTGCATCCCTGCCTTCAGTGTACGGGTGGGTATTCCCCAAGGGAAGGGCATTGGCGGGCCCATGAGACAGGAGGTCTTTGGGAGATACTTCACAGGACAGTTGCAAGGAAGGAAATGGCTCTAAGAATGGCTCTGAGAGTGTGGTGCTTGTTGGTCTGTCTTAGGCCTTCTGGAAGAGAACGATATCTTCAGGAACGCTCAAGCCGGCGTCCTGATCAGCACCAACAGCCACCCCGTGCTAAGGAAAAACCGGATATTCGATGGATTCGCTGCAGGTTTGTGTTGCCTCAACCCCATTCTCGGCTGTAAGGCTTTGAATCAACTCACAAGCTACCTCTTGAGTTTCTTTACCCCACAGTCCATTTCAACTGGGTTATCCTTCTAGAAATCAGCTGGGGATTCAGAATTGTAGGCAGCCTCTCTCTCTCCGTGGTCTCTGGCATCAACAGCATGTTGAGAAACAGCAGCAGCGAAGCTGCCTTCTCATCTTGCTGTGAATTAACTTTTACACTGTTTTATAAGCAATGCCTAAATTCATCTAGGGTATACAGAGTTGATCTGCTGGATGATGCTTCAAAGGTTTCATCTCTGCTTGCAAACCTGGGAACCAGCCAATGGACATTTTAAAGACATTTGAATCGCATCTCCAGTTCAACTTTTCACTCCACAAACTTGACACATTACTCAAACAAGCCTTGCTCCCTCCAAAGGAGATTAGGGATGTTTAATAGTGACTTTTGTGCCATTTACTGTTCAGTGCTCACAGCTCCACACATCCTTTGCATTCCATTCCAGCTCAACTAAAGTTGCATTCTGGAGTTTTTCTCCCAGCTTGCTGTCAGAAGCAGCAGTTTTGTGAGGAAGAGCCTCTGAGGGTGTGGGTTCAGTGAAGGATAGGTTGCTGTCAAGAGCAGTCATGGACAAATGACCTGGGTTCAAAGCTAGGGTTTAAAGCAATTAGCTTTAGGTGCCCAGCTTGAGAACTTCTTTTAATAAGATGTTTTATAAAGGGGTAAGGAAGTTGGCACAAGAACTTTGAAGTGTCAGTGATGAGCACAGCTTTAAGCAGCCCAAAGTCATAGCCCCCCCTGAAAATACCATTTTATTACCAGATAAATGAGTAGTGTATGGTTACTGTCAGAACCCACAGGTGGCAGCCATAGCCCTTCAGAAGGGTTCAACAGAAGAATGTGAACCTGAGTCTGATAGCAAATTTCTAGCTGTGTCCTTTTCCTTTTTCCCCTGGGTTTGTGCTGGGCTAAAAAAAACCACACAAATAAACCAGAACCAACAGGCTTGAGCTCGTGAGCGAGGTTCCAGTGCACAGCCCCTAAGGCTTTGTAACTTCTTGCCCCTTTGCTTTCCCTCCTCTCTTCCCCCTGGCCCACTACAGGTATTGAAATAACAAATCACGCCACTGCGACATTAGAAGGCAATCAGATTTTCAACAACCGCTTCGGGGGTCTGTTCCTAGCCTCTGGTGTCAACGTCACGATGAAAGGTGAGCCTGGAGCCCTCCCGTGTGGTGCTTTGTTTGCTGCTGGGGCTTGGCTTTATCGCAGCATCATTAGAATTGGAAGAGACGTTTAAGGTCATCAAGTCCAAAGATAAACCTAAACCTGCCAGGTTTACCACTAAACTGGTTTGAGTTGTAGCTGAATTAACAGAGGGTTATCAGATTTGCTGTTCTGACCTCTGAATGGTGGTCAGATCTAATTCTCATTTCTGCTCTTGGAGGAATACCTTCTTCCTGAAATCCTCTGGGGAAAAGGCATGCTCCTGTGCTTCCTAAGGGATGTGCAAAAGTCCTTGTGGGAGGGCAGAGGCATTCAGGCATTTTGGTTTTAGGTTTCTTGACAGGGAACTGAAGGCTGGGAGGAAGGTTTGATTCTGTAGCCATTTATTCACAAATGCTTCAGTGAAGGCTTCTCAGGTATTTTACACACCCTGTGCAAAGAGGAATCATTTTCCTGGTCTGAGGAGTACCCTGCAGTGTCTTAGACTGTGGCATTGAGGATTCCATCTGCTTCAATACCACAGCTCAAATGCAGGCAGAGAGCTAAAACTGTTCCTAATGTGTTTAGATCTTAAGAACCAAAAAGGGGAGGGAGTTGCGGGGCTCTGTTCTAACACTCAAGTGAAACAAGTTCTCGATCCAGCTGTGATTGTATCTTGGCTGTTTTGTTTTTTCTCCCCCAACAGACAACAAAATAATGAACAATCAAGATGCCATAGAAAAGGCTGTCAGCAGAGGCCAGTGTTTATACAAGATATCAAGTTACACCAGCTACCCAATGCATGATTTCTACAGGTAACAGGGGTTTGGGGTTTGGTTTTTTTGCTGTCACCTACAGTAAGGGTTTCACATCACTCCTATTTCTTTTCCAGCAAGATCCCTAAAGCAGTTGCCAGGTGTCTATATATAGACACAAGTGCATGCTCTTCCTTGGCTGCAACCAGGAGAGGCTTAAAGCAGTTCCCATTGGAATTTGCTGTGGGCTAGAGGACAATGCATAGTCACTGCGAGCCTAAGCCTGGGGGGGGTTATGCAGCAGACTGCTTTTCCCAGACAAAGCACCCCAGGCAGGCCATCAAATCCCTGGCATGTGCTGCAGCCCCTGCACACCCCTTGAGTGCTGTTCTCCCCCTGCAGCCCCCTCTAGCACCTTGCTCTTGATTCATACCTGATGCCGATGCCTTTTCCTTCAGGTGTCACACCTGCAACACCACCGACCGCAACGCCATCTGTGTGAACTGCATCAAGAAGTGCCATCAAGGACACGACGTAGAGTTCATTAGACACGATAGGTACGTTCCCCAGGCCTGTGTGGTGGAGCTGTTGTGGCAGGAGGAGTAAAAGCAGAAACTTAAAAGAGCTCTCTTTCTTTGTAGGTTTTTCTGTGACTGTGGTGCTGGAACACTGTCTAATCCGTGTACACTTGCTGGAGAGCCTACACACGATACAGACACACTATATGACTCTGCTCCACCTATAGAATCCAATACATTGCAGCACAACTGAATTCCTTTCAGAAAGCAAGTCCTGCCATTCTAATACCATAACTGTTCAACCATGTTTTGTTTGGAGGAAGTTATACTTGCCCATTTCTGCAGAAAGAGACTGTGTTAAAAGCGGATGTGTGAGGTGTTGACACTATGGAGCTCAACCTACCAAAAAAGAAAGTGGCAATATGTTGACTCAGGATCACAGAACTGGGCGTTTTAAAGCATTACTGTGTAAACAACAAACAAACAAACACAAAAAGAGGAAAAAACAGAAAAAAAGAAAGAGACTTGGGAAGGGACAGAAGTGAAGAAAAAAAAAATTAAATAATAATAAAAATAGAAATAAAGCAAATGAAAGAACTAAAACTAAAGCCAAGCTGCAATTTTGTACAGATCCCAACTCCTGCAGGCTGCTGCTTTTACAAGTAGCAGTGGGGCGCAGGCCGAGCTGCAGCAGTACTTATTCCGTAGAGAAGCAGCGCTCCTCCCGTGCTGCCTGGCTGGACATGGGTACCGATGGCTTTTGTACCGTGGGGTAAGACAGAGGAAACAAAAAAAAAAAGGAGGAAAAGGAGAAAAAAAATAATAAAAAAAGGATTAAAAAAAAAAAAAAGAGATAAAAAAAAACAAAACAAAGACAAAAAAAACCACAAAACAAAAATGTGAGCTAGCACTTCTGCATTTCTTTTTGATTTATTTTTTTGTAACATTTATTCAGATTGAGAAATATGATTTTAATGCTTTAATCTCATGTAGTTTGTTTCTAATTTCAAGCAAAAAAAAAAAAAAGACAAAAAAAAAAGCCAACAACAAAAAAAAAAACCACAAAAACAAAACCAATTTACTCTTCCTGTACTTGAATGTGTCCTGTTTTGTTAGCACACCTAGACCTTGCTGTACCTGTACTCATGTCCCAGTATCTACGTTCTTTCTATGAAAGAGAAAAACACTAATCTTAAATTATATCCAGCAATTTTTCTGGTGTCCTCTGAAGTGAGAAGAATCTTCCTCTTCCCTCGCCCTCCTCCCTGCCCCCCAGCAACAGTCCTGTACTCAAACCACCCTAACAAACACCACCCCCACCACCACAAGAAGCAGCAGCCCACCCCCCCAGACAACAGAAGTGTTTTAATGAGACTTCCTAGCCTACAATGCACTATAAAACAAAGTTCCCCCCCCTGTAACTAAGAGTTTTGTGACAAGGAAGTTTTCCTATGTTTTCCAGTAGAAAGTCTCCTCAAAACAGTCTTGTAAACTTTTACTCTGTTCATAGTTTTTTTTGAACAGCCTGGACATTACTTAAGGTAACCTGCTGGAAATGACAGCAACTTTCCTGCTCTAATGAAGCTGAGACAAGTATATCTACAGCCCTATACAGTTTCATAGCTTTTTTCCATTTATGTGTATTGGTGACAGTGGGTAATCAACAGCCTGAAAGTGTATGCATGTACCATAACATCTAGACTTAATATATTGTGGAGTACTCAATAACCATTATGTAGAGGGTAGGTTAAGAATTAAAAGGGTTTAATTTCCTAGGAAAGACAATGGAAAAAAAAATGGTCATTTTTAAAAAATAAAGTTTATTAGATCATAAAGTTGTCTGCTACCACCTTCTTGAGAGCCAAACTCACTCCTGGCGTCCCTAAAGCTGCTCCAGCAGCGCGGTGAGTTTCCGGACAGCGTCTGCAGCCGGGGTTGTTGCACCATCCACCAGCAGGCACAGAGACCTAAGGGAAACGAAGTCAGCTTCACTCAGCACGGACACCGTGGGCCAGAGCCTGGCACTGACACAGCTTGAGAAGATAACAGATGCCCTTTTGTCTCTGCTGTAAAGGGCTGCCAGCAGCAGAGGCGGCCACCGTGGGGGGCTCCAGGACTACTGTACATGTGGCGTCCCCCTCCCTGTGCCCGCCCTCAGCACAGGGTTTGCTCAGGCATTCCTCCCCTTTGGCTGGGCTCACAGCCAGCCCAGCACCTCTGTGCAAATTCAGCTCTCGGCCTTAGAGACTGGCACAGACACCCAGAGCTGAAAATACTGCATTACTCATGGCATCTGCCCTCCTGGAGTCGGGCTTCGGCAGTGCCCTCCCTCGCTGCTCCTGAAGTACATGTGATAGCCACAAAGAGTTTGAATGGCCTCCCTCTGGTGGCTGCCCACATTCTAAGATGGATGCCTGCTAAGCACTGTGCAACTCAGAAATGGAAACCCAAGGCCTTACCTGAATACTCTCAGTGAAATTGTCATTTTTTCAAACTCTCTTGCTTTTCTGTGCCCCTTCTGAATGACTTCCTCTGGAATATTAGCAAGTCTTGCTGCATTGAAGCCATAGCTCTTCGGACACGCTCCTTCAATGAACTTGTACAGGAATGTAATTGTTTCCTGGCTTGGATCTTCACTCTCATTTTCAACCATACATGCCTAGAAAGAGTAAGTTACAAAAGTCAGTGTAAACATTTACCTACAGCCTAATAAATGCATGAGACATCACCTTCTCTCAGGATCCCTCTGTGACTCTGGGGGGAAGACTGCATGCACAACCAGGAGGGGGAAATCCTCTCTGTTAAGTGCTCTCAGCTCCTGCTCACCTCCAGCACCCACCCCCACCCTGTGCCACGCTCAGAGCCACCAGGTGGCTCAGCCACACCCACCATGTGCCCAAGCCGCACAGCCCCAGCGTGTGAGCAGTCCTCCACCAGCGAGTGGTAGTGCGTGGAGAACAGAGTCCGACACTTGATCTGCTCTGCCAGTTCTTTCAGCACTGCACTGGCTATAGCTGTCCCATCAAAAGTGGCTGTGCCTCTGCCTGGAAGAGAAAAATGGAGAAGCTTTGGCATACCCTAGACAAAAGCAGCAAAGTAAATATAGTTCATGTTTTACTTACTACTGAAAGGAGCTTCACCCTCCTCTTAATTGTTCAGCCAGGCACCTTTGCTCCTGTTGGTTAGTTTCCCAAGACAAAGGCAATGCCATGTTGGCTGTGCATCAGTTTGGTACTTTGCCTTTCTCATCCCTGTGTGGAAGACTGGCTGACAGCTGTGAGGAGTGAAAGCCACCAGCACTATAGAATCACAGAATGGTAGGGGCTGGAGGGGACCTCTGGAGATCTAGTCCCCTGCCAAAGCAGGATCACCTAGGGCAGGCCACACAGAAACACACCCGGGTGGCTTTTGAAAGTCTCCAGAGGAGACTCCATAGCCCCCCTGGGCAGCCTGCTCCAGTGCTCCAGCACCCTCACCAGAAAGAAGTTTTTCCTCATACTGAGGTGGAACTTCCTGTGTTCCAGTTTGTGTCCATTGCCCCTCATCCTATCACAAGGCATCACTGAAGTCTGGCCCCTTCTTGACACCCACCCTTCAAATAGTTGTACACATGGACCAGATCTCCTGTCAGCCTTTTCTCCAGGACTCTCTCACCCTACTCTTTGCCCCATAACAGCCACAAACTCTTCAGCACTGCAGAAAAAGACAGGTCTGCTCTCTTGAGAATTGCTGCTAGATGGCTCAACGTTTGCTGCAAGTACTTGGGCCTTAGAAGAGCACAGGAAAACTCAGCTAGAAATAGGCTGATGCCCACTGGAGGGTGGGAGGTGTTCTATTACTTACCAGGGCACCCAAGGAGGTAGTTTAGAGAGAGGTACATAGATACTGAGTGGTTAAACGCTGGGAACATTACTATAAACCTGCCCCTGGGCACTTGGTGGCCTTGTAGACACCCCAGAAACCTTACAGCTAGTCTTCAACCTTGGATTCACACAGTACCAGGTTGAAGGCACCTTGAGAACCATGAGGTCCACCCTCTCACAATCTAGACAAGTTGTCCAAGCACCCTGTGCAGCTGAATCTTGAAAGTGTCCAGTGAGTGTCCACTGCCCTGCGAGATCATTCCAGTGGCTAATTCTTACCATGAAGAGTTTTCCTCTTGTGTCTGACTGGAATCACCCCAGGAGTAACCTGTACCCATTACCTCCCAGTCTTTTCCATATGAGTGCATGTAAAATGTGAGTCTCAGCTGCTTTGCTCTACTTTCCATGTACTACAAATTACCCAGTTCATCCATAAGAACCAGGGAGTGCTTGGTTGCATGCTGGAGAATGCAGGAAGTCTCACTCAATTCAACGAAGAAGGTACTTTCACCTGGGAAAGAAGTTAAGCACACCATGAGAAGCAGTCCAAAACCTGCAAACCACAGCTAAACCCCCAGGTTCTTCATCTGCACTACAGCCTTGGTCAAGATAAAATGAACCATGAAGATGAACTAAAATATAAAGCTCTTTGTTCCCCCAGCATGGAAGTGGTGTGCCTCCATTTGCCAGCAAAAGGAGATTTGATACAGGTATCACAGTATCACTTAGGTTGGAAATGACCTCGAGGATCATCAAGTCCAACCTATCAACACAGACCCCATGACTAGACCACGGCACCATGGGCACATACACAATTAAACAGAGAATCTTAATTAAGACTAAGCGAGCAGATGTCCTGGTTTGGTTGTTGACATCCTACAACTCTGAATAGCTCATGAAGGCTGTTCTCTTGTGTACTCTACAGTGAGCCAGGACCAAAGGAATACACTCCATGTCCTAACAGGAGTTCCAGCAACCCAAATGCTACACAGAATCACAGAGTGTTAGGGATTGGAAGGGACCTTAACAAATCATCCAGTCCAAACTCCCTGCCAGAGCAGGATTACCTAGGGCAGGTCACACAGGAACACATCCAGGTGGGTTTTGAATGTCTCCAGAGAAGGAGACTCCACAAGCTCTCTGGGCAGCCTGCTCCAGGGCTGTCACCCTCCCAGTGAAAATGTTTTTCCTTCTGTTCAGTGGAACCTGCTCTGCTCCAGCTTGCACTCACTGCCCCTTGTCCTGGCACTGGACATCACTGAGCAGAGCCTGGCTCTGTCCTGACACTGCCCTGCACGTTTCTATACACATCAATGAGGTCAAACCTCAGTCTCCTCCACACCAGAGACCCAGCTCCCTCAGCCTGCCCTCAGCAGGGAGAAGTTTAGCCCCCAAATTGTTTTTTAGTAGGTTACAAGCAAAGTACACAACCATGCAGGCCCTTGCACACAACAAATCCATGTGGAAGGAGATCTGAAAGCTCTTCTTAGGGTTCATTTCAAATGATCACATGCAGCAGCCACCAGTGAGACCCAACCTCCTCAGGCTGTCCCTGTGGTAGAGGTGCTGCAGTCCCCTGATCCCAATCTTTGTGGCCCTCCTCTGGGCCCTCTCTAACAGATCCATGTCCCTCTTGTGTTAGGGGCTCCAGAGGTGGGTGCAGTACTTCAGGTGGGGTCTGAGCAGAGCAGAGCAGAATCTGCTCACCTGACCTTTCTGTACTCGTGCTGCATAAGCACTGCTGTGCTCCAAGGAGTTTTGCAACAGGAATTACTAAGCCTTGTCCAGCAGTCCTGATTTCCTGTGTTTACTTAAAGCAATCTCCAGGACTGAGTGTGTTATTAGCAATGTTTATGGATAACTATTCATTCACTTCAGACAATAAAAACCTCTAAAAGGGGAGAGATGTTTAGAATGTTATTTCAGATGTACTCTTTGTGAAGGTCCTGTGGACATCCACTGTGAAAGGGCTGCCCTGGAACACGTTTGGCTGGGCTTTCTTTTCTGCAGTGTAGAAACCAATGCCAGTGCCTCAAGAGGAGATGTGGAACCTAGTTCTGCTCTGCAGTGCTCAGCCCCACAATGGGAAACCTTAAAACGTTTGTGCACAGACTTGGAAGAGCTGAGCTCTCAACTGACAGGGGAAGGAAAAGGCTGCGAACGCTGCACTGCTCCAGACCATCTCTCTCTCAGGAAGGGCTTTGTTGCTACCATGAGCTCTTAAATACTCTGCTGTTCTGAAGATTTCTTTCTGTTCTTCAAGGAAACAAAATGTTAAAGAGCCTTAAGAGAAGCCTCCAAAAAGCCTTAATAAACTTCTCCAGCTGCAAAGCCAAGCCTTGACTCGGAGAAGTGTAAATACAGACACTCTTTTTCAATTAAAAACTCAGAATGATTAATTTTGGAGTTCCCTATGTGCAACAGAAGTTCAGGAGGCTTGACTCCTGTCATAGGCACTGACCCACATTCTCAGCTGGAAGATCACAGAAAATCTCTGCCCTCCTTACATGAGTTGTCATACTCCTCCTCTTAGCACAACAAAGACTTTGTTTGCCTTGCCCCAGCCCCATTTGCCTCCAGGTACACTTTCCCATTCCAGTTGCTGTCATCCTCCACTTCTGTCTTCCACTCCACAAAACAAACAAAATACTCCACAAATATTCACCTGCTGCTTCCAAAAAGGAAATGGAATAAACAAAATGCCCCATGAGTTTTGAAGCACTGCTTCCAAAACTTCTTCTGAAGGAACTGGCCTTCAGGTGAGCATCCTAACTGAAACCAGGAACCTCTGATCCCTCAGAGAAGGTACAAACCCAGCTCCTCTCCAACAGCTACAACAATACTGGCCTATTCCATAAGCCTTAGGAAAAAAGGAAGATACCTGTGTAGGTAACACACAATCAACTGCAGCACATCCACACAGACATCCCTCAGCCTTGCAGCCAGCTGGAAAGCAGGATTTTAATATTAAAATTCATTTAGAAGGGATCCCATCTGTCTGTCAGAAATAGTGGGAGACAAACATGTCCAACAGCTCAGGCACAACTACTCTCCTGTTGAACTCTGAACGCGAGGCAAGAAGTGAGTTGCCCACCTCTGCCTGCAATATTAAGACTCCCTCTGACTTGCCCCTTGGAGCAAGAAAACTCACTGGGTGGCAAAGAACTTTGGGAAGGTGGATGTCAGAAACTCACCTGACATGATCCTGTCTGAGGCCCCCAGCCTGGTGAACACTCTGTCAATGGGTGTGAGCCGGCAGGCTTCAGCAGGCACGTAGCATCCCAGCTGAGCCATTATAACCAGGAGGCCAGCCTGCAGAACATTACAACACCAAAATCTTTACTATATGCTTGCAGCTTCAGTTCCACACAGAGAACAAAGGACTGAAACTGCATTTCCCCTAAAACAAAAAGACTGGAATAGAACACAAAGCTTCCCACTGTTTTTAACAACTCCAGGCTGCAGCATCGTAATCCCAAGCAGGGCTGAACTGCTCCAGAAGCCTTCAGAACACAGCAAGCTAGCACAGCGTGCTGTGCTTATCAAGCAAACTCCCTGCTGCTTTCCCACTTGCTGCTGCAGCAGAAGCATCTATTGCAGGATGATGCAAAGGCCTGGGTAAGGCCACTTGGAAGAGACTACTGAACTGTCCCAAGCACCTCTCCTCAGGGAAGAGGAAGCTTTATTTCTCTGAAGTGGAAATAGAAAATCTGTTGTCTAAACAGGGACCTTTCCTACCAGCTTATGTTTTGGCATTACAGTGTAATTGCTGTAGTGTGCTGCACACCCTGAGGACCACTGCTGGGACCTCCTTTGACATTTACTGACAGTCAGGTCATGCCATTCCCTCATGCATAAGGCAGAGGTCCTCTGCAACCCTCGCAGACAGTCACTCACCTGTCTCATGAGCGTAGACTTGCCACCCATGTTGGGGCCAGTCACTAACACGCAGGAAGCTTCACTGCTGCCATCTTCATCTGTGCTGCCTATCACAATGTCATTAGGAATGAAATCATCCCCAAAGAAGGTTTTTGTGATGCATGGGTGACGTGAGTTTTTAAGTTCCAGGAAGGGAGGAGCACCCTCCCCAGGCAGCACGACCACGGGACGGCACAGGGGTCCGTCCCCATCCTGGCTGTAGGTAGCCAGAGACATCAAGACATCTGCAAGATTAAGAGAAACTCCAGTAAGTGACACTTTCTTGCAGCTTGCTTTTATTCATCCACTGGGATGAAATTTACTCACTGAGCAGCATTTTGTAACCACATTTTTCCTTTTCCCTTCATTTTTTTATTCCTGTCAAGGAAAGCACCCAGGAAGTGCTCCAGAAATAAAAAAGTGAAGGGTCACTGCCATCTTCCCTCCCTCCTTCCTTCCACATCTCTAATGACACCACATTAAAAACCCTGCCCTCCAGAAGCTTTTCAAATCCACATGTTCTGGTTAAAAGATGCCCCTGCTCACTGCAGGAGGGGTTGGAGATGATGACCTTCAAGGGCTCCTTCCAACTCAACGCACTCTCTGAGTCTGTGATAATTCCACTTCCAAGGCTTTCACTATGTACTTGTATGAAGCACTGTTTCCTTGCACTGGTGTTTAACTTGGAACAAGACAGCTGAAGAGGGAATCAGTTTCTGTGATGATGGATTCCTTTGTTAAGGACACCACCAGAAGTTGCCAGAATTGAATTTATAAAAGCATTAAAACTTTCTCTTGGGCCTGGCAGAAAGCAGCAGCCAAAGCCCTTTCTCAGTGAGCCTAGCTCTAAGATCCTACAAGTGGATTAGCTGCAAAGTGAGACCACATTAGGTCATTTTAGAGACTTTATGTGCACATAAAGCTGAGCCTGAAAGCTGTCTCCTTCCCTACTGAAAATCAGTTTGGTACTTGCCCTGACAGTGTGGAGCAACTCACGTGACTGCTTCCCACTTCTCCCAGCACACTTGGAGAATCCCTTCCTAGGCTGCCTGTCTGTCCTTCCCTTTCTACCCCAGTGGCATTCACAGATGACCTTTAAGGTCCCTTGCAACTCCAGCCACTTCATGGTTGCCTCTGCAAGTAGTTACTTTCACTGCACGTGAACACAAAGCAAGGCTCTCACCTAGCACAGCAATGCACTCCACAGCTGTCTGCCAGGCTTTGCTGTTCTGATCGAAGTTGTAGAACAACCTCCTCATGCAGTCCTTCAGAGCCGCATCCCTGCGCTCCTCAGCATTGACCATTGCAGCCAGCATCTTCTCGATCTCCTTGGTCCAGTAACGTTTGTAGCCCTTCCTGGAGGACTTCAGCTCGTACTCCTCCGGCAAACGCCGCGAGACGACGCTTTCCGGTATCTCCATCTGGTAGCGGTTTTTCCCCGCCCCCCAGTACATCACGGATTTGTACCCCAGCAGCTTGCGTTGCTTCTCCAGGTACTTCTTGAGATCTTCCTCAACAGCATCAATGTCCTGCAGTGCTTTGTCATAATCGGGGTCAAACCCTGCCTTGGGAGTGATCACTCCGGTCTTCCGAGCCTGGTTGTGGTCAAAGGCAGTGTCCCATCTCTTGAGCTCTGCGCTCAAATCTGGGAAGCGGCCATCCGGGGTTTGGCCTTTGCGGGTGACCAGCTGCCTCAGGACTTTAGATTTGAAGTCACTGGCAACTTCTTCCATGGCATCAACAATTTCCTGCATGACTTTAAACCCTTCCAGCGCAGACAGAAAGTCAGCAATCTTTTTTTTGCTGTACTTGATCTCCTCGTAGAAGATGGCCCTGCTGTCAGGATGGTTCTGGCTTTTCAGCGGTGACCCAATGCTGTGGATTTTGTTGAGCAGCCTTTCAAGATCAGGAAGCTTCTTCAGGTGTTCACCAACTTCAGACATTTTATCTGGCACCGACAGAAGGTCCTCGACAGCATCTAAGCGGTCGTTGATGGATCCTGGATTACACAGCGGAGCACACAGCCACTGCTTCAGGAGTCGCTTCCCAAACGGGGTGCAACAAGAATCGATCCTTTCCAGCAAAGTACCTTCTGTGGTTCCATTGGTTCCGTTCTGCAGAACCTCCAAGTTCATCAGGGTGACTCCATCCAGCACCATCCGCTGGTCAGTTCTGGCAAAGCAGCTGCTCGTAGCTTTTGCAGCGGCAACATCCACAGGGACGTACTCCTGGAAGTTGGCCAGCGACAACAGCTCCTGGTCAATCAGACACTTCTGGAGATAGAAAACGCAGGCTCCAAGCGCTGACAAAGCTAACTCACTGTTTTCACCAGGAGTTAATCCCAGTGAGTCGCTCTCTGAAGTCAGAGATTTGATTACAGAGGGCAGAGAACATCCATTTTCAGAGGTCTCTTTCTCCTTGAAGTATCCTTCTTCAAGAAGGACTTTTAGTGTTTTAGACGCAGTCCAGAACTGGGAACCAGAGATCAGACCTTCCTGAATGCATGAAACAAGTGAGCCCTTTAGTATCTTCTGTGTGTCCACAGACAGGTTCCCCTTCTCATACAGCACCTGCACAGGAGTGTAATGTGCTACTAAAGTCCTAAACCTCGAACAGTGCCGGTCGTCTGAGAACTGGCCCACGTGAAACTTCCCTACTGATGTGTCGACAAAGCAGACCCCATAGACACGTTGCCCAGAGGAGTCTTCCTTTTCCTTAACACACAGAAGGTATTTATGATGGTTCTCAGAGGGATCACAGTCCATAATGCTGTAAGTCTGAGTTCCTTTGGTGATGATCCTGCATATTTCTCGGCGCACCACCTTGTCAAACCTGGTCGGGTGGGCCGTCGCCTTGCAGCGCGCCTCCATCATTTCGGGAGTTTCTGTCTGCTCCACACGAGCTACCTTGTAGCCCTTCTGCACCAGGACATCGGAGAACCTGCCAAATGCAGTCTCTGGAAAACCCGAATGGGCCCAAGTTCCTTTCATGAAGATCAGCCCCAGCTCGTTGACGCCGGTGACCGCATCCATGTGGTACAGCTCGTAGAATTTCCCAACCTTGTAGAAAATCACCGCATCGAAGTTCTGGCTCTTCAGCTGCCACCACCTCCTCATTCCGGGCGTGCACCTGTTGAGGTAGTCCTCAGGTACGTACAGGGTACGGGGGTCATAATCAGGGTCACTCTGCCGTCTCCTCCGCGCATCTTTCTTCTTTCCCTCCTGCAGCCAGTCGAGCTTTTCATGTTCCCACGCTCCGAAGCCACTGCTGCCTCCGCTGCAAGCGTTCGCTTGGGATTCAAAACTTTCAGGTGCTGCAAAGGATGTCAGCTTGGACTTAGCTTCTACAGAAACTGCTGCCACTCTTTTGGGGGGTTCAGGCTGCTCATTTTCTGAGCTACTCCTTTTAGCAGGCTTCTTTATCTCTTTCCTCTTTCGTTTAGAAGGAACCTTTACAGGACTTTCTGCTACGCTCTCTGCATCTGTCTCCGCATCAGAAGATTCATTCTCATCCACCCCACTACTAGCTTCCTCGCTGCTTGCTGCTTCCTTCACATCAGGCTTGAACTCTGCATCAGAGCCATCATGGTCACTCTCAGAATCCACCACTCTTCTTCTTTTGGCTTTTATGGCATTTTCCCTGTTCCTCACTCGCTTGTTACTCTTAACATCCTCCTCACTACTGCAGTCATCACTGTTGGCTGATGCACTTTCACTCATCTGCTGGAAAAATAAGTCATTTTACCTAGAGAAAATTCTGGCTACAAAGTAAATATCACTGCTGGGGAAAAAAAAAGACGTGCAGAAATGTGGAATAATGCAGGAGCTCAAGCAAGAGACAGCAGAGCCGCAGCCAAGGCCATTTATCTTCACAGAATTTACAGTATTTTTTGGGTACCAAATGGGCTGCTGGCCAACATTAGCATAATTACACCTCTCTGTGGTTTTTACAGCCTCATTCATTACTTTGCATAACTGGTGCCAATGAATAGAACATTTCAACTGGACAAAGGCATAGGGTGGATGAAATTCGGCACAAAGGAGAAACACCTCCATAATGCTAATAACTCCATGCTGCAATTTTCTCCTGCTGATGTCAGAAACGTGATTGGGCTTTGCGGCCGTACAGTACCAGCACAAGCCAGTTCTGTCCGTGTCCTTCTGAGGTTTTTTACCTACCCACTTCCACCCACAAACACACTACTCTATAGTAAGATCATGCACATCTAGGAGAAAGAAAAGAAGCTCTGTTATTTGTTTTCTCAGCCTGAAACCACAATAGAACTTCAGGGCCAGTGCTGGTGAAAAACAGCAGTGGAGGGACCAAACAACACAATACTTCGAGTGACACCCATCCCTTGCAGCAATGTTACACTGAAGAAAGAGCAGATGGATTGCACTGACAGAGAAGGTAAGGAGACCCACCATCCCACTGACACTTTCCTCATGCCATTCCTTTCTGAATTCTATTCTGATGCACACACTGAAATAATGATGGAATCATTCACAACAGAATGTGAATACAACAGTATCACAGTATAACTCAGGTTGGAAAGGGGTACGAAAGATCTCTTTTTAGTTAACCCACCAACAGATTTGAGTTAGCAGCACAAGAACTTGTGTTTTAGTGCTACTGTACAAGATGAAGGCAGACTCCAAAAACCCAATTCAGTGCCTGAAGATGAGTACTCCAAAAGCTAGACACTTCTACAAAGCAGTTCAGATAACTGCAGAGAATTGAAGCTATTTCATGTTTAGTTCCAAAAGGCAGCTTCTAACTTCTAGCACTATTTCTGCAGCATGCAAGAAAATGTTTACCTCTGTTTCCTCCTCTTCCTCCTCTGTGTCTGAAGGTTCATTGCATACTGCCAGTTCAAGTCGCTTAGCTTTATCTTTACTCACTGCATCATCTGCTAGCACCATTGCTCTCTTAATTTCAGGCTTTGTACTATGAAACATACCTCCCCTCAGTGCCTCCACATCTGATGAACCTGTAAAACCACAAGTATTTGGTTAGAACCTGAGGTTAGTCTAGCATTTCACCAGTCCTTTAGTTAGTGTTCCTACTTCACTGCAGACAGATAGTATAATTTTCTAACAGTCTGTGTTGTCACCAGTCATCCCCATCAGGTCTCAGATATCACTCAGCCTGGTAAAGTACCCCTGGAGAAAACCCAAACACTCACAAATGAAATGCCAGCCTAGTACATGGGCACTTAAGAACTGCTTCTGCAACTTGTTCAGATATGGATACTCCTAAGTTAAGCTCTGACCACCCTGACACTAACTACTGTTGCTGTCAGTAGTAACTCTTAGCAGTGCAGCAGAGCTAAGACCACATGGCTATTTTAACAATGATGGCAAGTTCAACCATAAAGTTGTCTTCAAGTTATGGGCATCAGTTCTCTATGACAGAGATCTCTTAGCTGAAGCTCTGCTGGCTGTTCAAACTGCTCCTGTAGGAATTCCAGATCCAACACTGGCCTACTATTAGCCAGATTAGCTGAATCATCAGTTCGCCCTGAGACTGCAGAGCACCCAGCAAAACCTACTATTAATAGCTGCACTATCCCTCACCCTTTCATATCCCTTCAGCACCACAGCTCCTCCTTTAACCTCCTGTACAAAACACAGAAGCAAAGC
This sequence comes from Melanerpes formicivorus, assembly GCF_026170545.1. Classification (NCBI taxonomy): domain Eukaryota; kingdom Metazoa; phylum Chordata; class Aves; order Piciformes; family Picidae; genus Melanerpes; species Melanerpes formicivorus. The sequence continues at coordinate 11,136,629 of NW_027142378.1, forward strand.
CAACTAATCTACAGACTGATTTCTGTAGAAAGGGTCCCTACAGACACCGAGATTCATCTTCATGTCATGCTCAGAAATGAATGGCATATATGAAGATATTATATATTCAACTTGAGCAAAGTGAGAAGCAGGACAGAAGAACAGGTTATAGGTAGGGAAGGCTGAGTCCTTTTCTTGCTTTTACAAGTTTAGCTGACTGCATGTGCCCGTAGGAGCTGCCTGAAGAGGTCCTTACATCCGCTCTTGTGAGTCCCTTCAGACACTGCTACTATCTGAAGCTTCAGCTCCCCAGCAGGCAGAAGGCAGGTGATTTGCAGGAGGCCAGCTTTCTCAGAAATGTGTCAAGCAATTCTTTTTCCCATTCATTCCTTTGAGCTTACCCAGCAGCAAAGGAGGGAGTTGCGTGTAGCTGCTTCTACAGCTCAAATGCAACACACTAACAAACCAGCTCTCCACTTCAGTTTTGCAAGTGCACTGAGAAATCTAAAAGTACTTTCCCTGCAGGACTGACAGCTTAACAATGGCAAAAGAAAAAAGATCTCATCATCTGACTTGGCTGCACATTCAGTTATGCAACATTTGCACATTCATTTAACCAACGTGCATGTAACTCCACCTCCTGCATGCCCAGCTGTTACAAGTCCAGCCCTGCGCTGTACTTACGCAGTTAGACAGTAACACAGGGTAAGGAACTTCATTTTCTTACCCACAGGCTCCAAGACTCTTACTTTGTACATGCTGATGCTTTTTGTCTGAATTTAAAAGCCAAACCTGTATTTGAGATACTTTTACTCTGTTCTGCATTAACCACGTATCCGGTGGGCAGAGCAGTGCTCCTATGCTTCAACATTCTGAGCACTTTGTATTCTTCTGCAATTGCCTCTTGGTAAACAGCTCAACTCTCCTGACCTGTATTTGCTTGAGTGCAAATGCAAGCTGTTTACATACACTTGAGTCTTTCAGAATACCTTCAAGAAGGATACATGTAAACCACAGACCAATTCACCTGCACGAATTCTGCTCACACTCACATTGCCGTTTTAAACTCACTATGGCTGAAGTGTAGCACGTTAGAGCATCAACAGGCCAAAAAGGGATGGCTACATGATTCTGTGAAATGGAACTCTGACTTGTACAAAGCAAGCAAGTGTGGAAAGTGCAGCTGTTTCACTGAAATAGATACATCCTGCAGCAAGTCCAGAAGACTGCAGTAAATCCAAAGCACGTGTCCACCTGAGTTTACAGCAACATAATTTGCACCCAACAGTTGACAGCCACAGGAAAATGATAAAGCAAGATGATGATTATCAACAAGGTGAGACTGCATTTGGTTTTCATTAGTTAGCCAAGCAATTTCTTCAAGAAGACAAACAGCAATGCTGCTCTGTTAACCCCAAGCATTACCCTCACACACACTCGAGAGTTCTCAAGTTGTTTTATCAGCAAAAGTGTCCTGCAGTGCCACAAAGAGGTAATACCGCAGGAGAATCAATTTTAATTCCTAACATCCTGTGCCTCACCTTTTGATTCTGGAAAGACAGCAGTTCCCAAAGAGCTGCTAAAAAGTTGGGTTGGACACTACTGCTATTTTAAGGATTTCAAGGTTACAAACTGGAATAGCAGATCTTAAAGATCTGTTTCGTGCTGAGGGGAGAAATAAAGGAGAAATCACTTTAAAACATGAGCAAGCTTGAAGTTTGTGTTCTAATAAACTAAAGAGCTCAGGGGTTTATTTTTAAGAAGGAACTGTGCAACCACAAGCACACCTGTAACACACTGAAACACACAAACCACAAAGGGATTGAAAACTTGCCTGCTCTAAGGTACAAAGTCCAAAGCATGCTTTCTCACTCAATACTAGCCTCGGTTGTCCTGCTCTTTCTTTATGAGCAATACCACACTCTACACTCTGTGCCCATTTTTCCAAGGCAAGTGGCATATTTCCCTTTCAAAAAGGTTTATTTACATCTCTTACCTTTATATGGTCTCAGGTATTTGATGCTGACCCAGCCTCTTGTAGGGCTGTCATCAAAAAACTGTACATGGACACGAGTGGATTTCCCTTTTCCTCTCATTATTGTTCCTTCAGTTGGATGGTTGTAAATGAGACATGGCCACCAAGGATAACCTTCCATCTTGGCCCAGACCAAGTCACCAGGGGAATATTCACAGGACACACTGCAAAGGCAACAGAGGTGTCATTTAAAGACCAGAAACCTTTAAAAGCAGTCTCCTCACAAACACTACTGCACACTGTTTCTGAGCAGCTTGCCCTCTGAAGGTCTTAGAAGGCTCTGAGGCAGTGCAATCTCGACTATACAGTCCTATACCACCACCAATGCTTCTCTTACTCACTCCTCCAAGTTCTAGTGGATCCACACGTACAAAGCTTTGCATTCACAGAAGACTGGCTGAGCTCAGAGCGGCCCTCCCTGGAAGCCATCCTGTCCAACCCCTCTACTCCAGCACAGCCATCTAGAGCCATGAGCAGACAGACTCTTAGTGGGTTTCTTAAGAGAGAAGAAAAGAATGATTTGGTCCAGTCAGACATCATCTAAATGGCAAAGACTGGAGACTGCACATTGTGAACCTGCATGACTAGGGTAAGTTCTCCTGCAGGCTCTATTTCTCAACAGGTCACCTAAGGGAAATTAATTCAGAGCTGCAATGCCACAACCTCTGTGGCAGCCCTCTGGCACCCTCACAGGAACAAAACTTTCCCTTCTGTTTAGGTGGAACCTCCTGTGCCCCAGTTTGTGCCCACTGCCCCTTGTCTTATCACTGGATACCGCTGAGAAGAGTCCAGCCCAATCCTCATAGCCTCCATCCCTTAGATCTTTATCTGCATTGATAAACACTCCCCTCAGTCTTCTCCGGGCTGAAAAGCCACAGGTCTCCCAGCCTCTCCTCCTAAGGGATGCTCCACTACCCTCATCCCCTCTGCAGGACTCTGCCCAATGGGTTCCAATCTCTCCTGCACTGGGGAGCTCAGAACTGGACACAACATTGCAGGGCAGAATCGAGTCGGTCTGCCAGCACTTGAGACACCGGCACGATACGGAACAAAAAACCACCTTCAGGCAGGAAAGGAGCTGAAGCTGAGAACAACCTCGCCCCTGCGCTCGCCGGCGCCGTTCCGCCTCCACCCTCTGCCGCCTTCCACGCAAGGCCGGCCCGGGGGCATGGCAGGGGGGGCACGGCGCGGGGGGGCATGGCAGGGGGGGCACGGCGCGGGGGGCATGGCAGGGGGGGCACGGCGCGGGGGGGCATGGCAGGGGGGGCACGGCGCGGGGGGCATGCCGCCGGCCTGCAGCGCCTCCCGCTGCCAACGGCAGCGCCTCCCTCCCGCCCGGCCTCAGCGCGGGGTTACACACAGCCACGCACCGCCCCCCGCGGCACGGCTCCCGCCGGCCCCAGGCCCTGAGAGCGCAAACCCGCCCGAACCTGGCTGCAAACCCGCCCGAACCTGGCCGCAAACCCGCCGTGGGGCAGCGAGGCCCGGGCGGGCCCAGGCGCTGTGCGCTGTGCTCTGTGCGCTGTGCGCTGTGTGCTGTGCGCTGTGCCTGCGCAGGGTCTGGAGCGCACGGGGCGGCCGCACCTGCCCCGCCGCGCGCCTCGAAGCAGGCCGCACTCCCGAGGCCTCCTCCTGCTCCCCTTCCCACCCATTACCTGGGGGCCTTGGCGGCCGCGCCATCCCCTCCGCCCTTCTCGCTCCTCTCCTCAGGCTGGGCGGCGGCTTCGCCCCGGGGCTCCGTGCCGTTGCTCGCCGTGTCGGCGGGGCTCGTGACGGCATCGCTGCCATTCTGCTCCGCCGAAGCGCGGCCGCGGGTCAACGCACCGGCCCGCGGCGAAGCCGGTGCGGAGGCAGCCGCCCGAGGCGTTGCCGGGGAGGCCTTGGGGAAGAAGCGGAGCAGAGTGCTCTGGCGAGACATCGCCGCGGCGGGAAGCGCGGCCCGCGCCACCGGAGAGCGCTCGCGCTGAGCCCGCGCTTAGCGCGCGCCACGGCAGGCGGGCTCCGGGCCGGCTCCGCCCCGCGCGGCACGCGCCATCAGCCGCCGCTGGCGGGAAGCGCCGGCGGGAGGGAAACCTGCGGCTCCCGCCCTGGTTTGCGCAGGAAGGGACCTTGACGGGACCCCTCGGCCAACCCCTGCAGCCAGCAGGGACATCTGCAACTGCAGCAGCTTACCCACAGCCCCACACAACTTGAGCAGGCATGGGGCAGCTCCCGTCCCTCTGGGCGTGTTTGCCCTGCTTCCCCGCTCCCTGCTGCTGGCAGAGGGCCTGGGACACCTCTGTCCCCCCCCCCCCACCTGGCAGATGAAGTCTCCCAGGCAAGCATTCCCCAAGTTCAGCAGCCCTCAGCAAGGTCTGTCTTGATTAACTCCAGCCCTTCCAAGCCTGCTTCTGTGTCTGCAGTGAGGCCACAGCAGTTAAGATTAATGGCGAGATGAGATGAGCTGAGCTGGGGTATAACCACAAAAACATCCTCGGGGAAGGAGAGGCATCCACATGGGAGATGACCTTTCCCAAAGGGCAAGAGAAGTGGCGTGCTGGGAAGGGGAGAAGATGGTACCTGACCAGAGGAGATGTTTGGACAGCTGCTGGCTCTGCTATCAGGCTGCAAGGTGGTGCTGCTCATCCTGCTTTGTCACTGGGCAGATGCACGGCAGAGCTACGAAAGGGCAGTAAAAACAATGCAGTCTCTGCTCTGCTTACAGGGGGTTCTTCTCATATGCAGAGGTGAAGCTGTGTCCTCATAAGCAATTTTTGGATGGCTTACAATGCAGTCTAGCTCACTCATTTTTCTTAGCATACATTTGCAGAGGAATTCTACACTGTCACTATGTATCTGCTGGTGCAGCTTTTTCTCTCACTACAATTACCCTTCAATATTGCAAGCTAAAACCTCTCCTACCGTTCAGTACACCTGTGGCCAAAAAAGCGTCCCAGGCTTGCTCCTACTGCGAGTGAGAAAGTGGAAAGTGCAAGGCAGGGATTTGCCCACAAGAGGTCCCGCCAAGCCAAACGATACTGCAGGACTTCAACAGCCTGTTCTTCCCAACACAATTACTTACACTTCATTTCAAAGGGTGTTTTTTCCCATGTAACTCATCATCTATTGCTTCCATAAGCAACCCCCAGCTACACACACCTGAAACTGAGTTAGAAAAGCAACTGCATTTTGCTTCCTGACAGTACTCCAGAAGATTCCAAAGCACAAGGACTGAGAAGTGCTTGGAAGTGGAACACACTGCAGGACAACTCCCTTGGGGGGTATTGCTGTTCCTATCAAAACCACTTGCCAGCACTGGTAGCTGCACAGGTGCTTGGGTAGCACGTTTTTGTCAGCTGGCTGCAGGAAATAAAGCAATCCAGAGGGCCCTGGACAGGCTGAGTAGATGGGCTGAGGCCTGCCATATGGGCTTCACCACCGCCAAGTGCTGAGTCCTGCGCAGCAGCAGGAAATCTCTGCAGTGCTACAGGCTTGGGGCTGGGTGGCTGGAGAGCTAGCTGCTCAGCAGAAAAGGACCTGGGGGGAGTGGCAGTTTAGGCTGGGTGCCTCCAAATAAAGAAGCCACAGTTGAGACCTCCAGTGCCCCAGAAACAGTGTATTTCTTCCCATAGATCCTGCACCCTTACAAATCTGGCTGCAAAGTTATTGTCTTTCTCTTTCTTCCCTCTCTGCTCCCTTGGGAGAGATGGTTTCTTATCTGGTAATTATGGGGAAGTATTAGAGGCCTCTTTGGCCTGAGTAACTATTTCCTGCACAATCTTGGCCTGTTTAGACCTAATGCCAGGGTAAATAGTGGGGGCAGTTCAGGCCTGGCCAGCCTGAAACCAGCCTCCAGTTGGAGGAGAAGAGCAAGCCCTGGGGGTTTTGGTGAACCCCAGAAGGGAAGTGTTGGGATTTTTGTCTGGAGTAGAGGAACTTACATGTTAAGATTAGACTGGGGATTTCTTTGAACTTTATATGCTTTGCTGTGCTCACACTATGCTTTGTAGCATATGAATTACTTTGCCATTTAAACTTTCCATGACTATCCAATCCATTTGTGTGAGCATTATTCTTTTGCCCCTCATGGAGCAACAGGGCAATCTCTCCTGCTCTAAACTAGGACAGGCTGTTAACTGACAGCTGGCTGAACATGAACCACTTGGCCTTGGCCACTTGGGCAGACAAGTGGTTGATGCATCAGGAATAGCATGGCCAGCTAGGACTAGAGAGGTGATTGTTCCCCCATGCTCGGCACTGGTGAGGCCATGTATGGAGTACTGGGCTCAGTTTTGGGCACCACAGCGTAAGGCAGACGTGAAGGAGCTGGAGAGAACAGAATTCGACTTGTTTCCCTACCAAGTAAAGCAATCCTGTGAAGTTGTTTAATGGAAGGCCACAAAAGGTGACATCACTGGAAACATTATGAACAACTCTGTTCTTCTCTTCAAAAATGTATTTTCTTTGGAAGAGAAAACCTCAGGGAACTGTTAAGGTGCTCTTAGTGCAGACTTTACACCAACCTCAGCTGAACACTGAAAAGTGCTGTATTTATCTTAATTCTTTTCCTCCCTCTGTCCCTGCCAATGCACATGCAAATACTCCCACACAGCCTTCAACTGTGCTTTTCAGCTCCCTAAGTGATTCTGGACAATTTCCATTCTAGGAACATTGGAAATGGCAAGAATTTGGCTTTTTTCAGGATGATAGCTCAAAGGTTTTGAAACTGAAACAACTTTGGCCATACTGTGCCTTGCAGCATAGAACCATAGAATTGTCAGGGCTGGAAGGGACCTCAAGGATCAGCCAGCTCCAACCCTCCTGCCATGGGCAGGGACACCTCACACCACAGCAGGTTGCTCACAGCCACATCCAGCCTGGCTGCAAACACCTCCAGGGATGAGGCTTCCACCACCTCCCTGGGCAGCCTGTGCCAGGCTCTCAGCACCCTCCTGGGGAAGAACTATTTCCTAACATCCAATCTGAATCTACCCACTTCAAGTTTTGCTCCATTCCTCCTAGTCCTATCACTACCTGACACCCTAAAAAGTCCCTCACCACCTTTCTTGTAGCCCCCTGCAGATACTGGAAGGCCACAATAAGGTCTCCTTGGAGCCTTCTCTGGACTGAATATCTCCAACTCTCTCAGCTCCAGCCCTCTGATCATCCTCATGGCCCTTCTTTGGACACCTTCCAGCACACCCAGATCTTTCTTGTAATAGGGGCCACAGCAGACCCACAGCATCTGAACTGCAGAATCCTAGAATCACAGAATGGTTTTGTGGTGAGACAGTGGAACAGGTTGCCCAGGGAGGTGATAGGAGCCTTATCCCTGGAAGTTTTTAAGGCCAGGCTGGACGTGGCTGTGAGCAACCTGATCAAGGTGAGGTGTCCCTACCCATGGCAGGGGGTTGGCACTGGATGATCTTTGAGGTCCTTTCCAACCCTGAGAAGTCTATGATTCTATTATCCATCTCTGAACAGAACTGTTGTAGCCATGGGTTAGAAGCATCTTGCTTATGTGACTCTGTCACTTTGTGGATCACAATTTTCATCAGAAATGTGAGTTGTTGTGGCTGTGCCAGACAGAAAACCTCTCTGCTGCTCATTCTCTAGGCACTGCCATTGTCACAGATTTGACACCCAGCAGTTGAGAGGTTAGACTAGTTGCACAGCAAGCCTGCCCTCAGTGCTGCCTGAACTCCACATGTCAAAGCTTCCAGCTGTGCTGTTCAATGAGGCACAATTTAAGGCATAGTTTCTGTCACTGAGTTTGACTTTTCCACAGGGTTACCAGGAGAAGGTGTCTCGTTTTACACCCTACCTTTCTGTCGCTGTTTTCTTCTTTCACATGTCATGCTCTTCTGTTTGACACCTTCTCTTTTCTTCATAGTTTCAGGAAGGTAGTTTCATCAGGAAGACTCCCACATCGTTGCTTGGCTTGTCTGTTACTGTGCATCCTGAATACCCTGTGCTCATAGTAATAATACAGCACAGGTTTTGTACTAACAGAAGTGCAGCTGAATGTTTTTCGCTCGTCTCGGAGCATCCGCTCTCTCCTCCCACATTCTTCCATAATTCTTAACACAGGCTCTCTTGAAGAAAACCCTGCTTCATAATTGAACTACCTCATCCAATTGCTGCACTTTTAAAACACTTTGTTACTCTGAGGGTGACAAAACACTGGGGCAGGCTGCCCAGAGTGGTTGTGGAGTCTCTTTCTCTGGAGGCATTCAAAACCTGCCTGGATGTGTTCCTGTGTGACCTACTCCAGGAGACCCTGCCCTGGCAGGGGGGTTGGTCTAAGTGATCTTTCAAGGTCCCTCCCCTGTGATTTATTCCTCTGTGGACACAAAATGCAGCTAATTCCTTTGAAACACTTCCCAACTAGAATAACAGAATCTTACTAAATCACTGGCCAAGTTTGTTCATTTTCCAGGTGAGCTTTCTGTTCTCTTCCCTCAGGCAGTGGCTTGCTTACCTCTCAGCTAACTACAGCTGGGCAGCACTTGGAACAGGGATTCATAATTTTAGAAGAAACTCTTGGAAACAGATGGCCCCAGACTTTTTTTGTTGATGAGGACTGCTGAACTCCTTTAGTATCTAATTTAAGTCAAATCTGTGAGCTGACAGCAGGATAGGACTTATGCTGTATTGCCAGCTTCAGGCATTAACCCCCCCCAAGTCCTGAAAACATAATGAACTTTCAAATTTGCTGGTGGTTTTTCAAGCTGCAAGTGGTCTAATTTTCAAACAGTTCTCTGGAATGATGAAAGCTGAGAGTCTGACTCCTTTCAGATAAAAAATTCTCATGCCATCCTGGGGATTTGGAATCTGAGGTTTCACAAAAGCTATCATGTGTTATGAATGTCAAAGAATAAACCCTGGGACTCACCAGTGTGCAGCTGATGGGACACAACTGGGAAGTTCTGCATCCTCTTGAGAGTGCATCTAGTGCATGTGCCCATGGGTTTGGGTATGCACAGACACATGGTGTTGAATTGAGAAGGTTGTCTTTCCTGAACTCTTCTAGTTGGGGATGTCCCAGCTTACTGCAGGGCACTTGGTCTAGGTGACTTCTAGCTGAGCCCTTCCAACCCAGCGCATTCTATGACTCTCTGACTCTGTGATGCAGGATGAGGGACAATGGACACAAACTGGAACACAGGAGGGTCCAGTTCAGTGTGAGAAAAAACTTCTTTCTGGTGAGGGTGCTGGAGCACTGGAGCAGGCTGCCCAGATAGATTGTGGAGTCTCCTTCTCTGGAGACTTTCAAAACCTACCTGGACATGTTCTTGTGTGACCCTCCCTAGGAGATCCTACTTTGGGAGGGGGGTTGGACCTAATGATCTCCAGGTGTCCCCTTCAGCCCCTACCATTCTATGATTCCATCCTTCTATGATCTTCCCAGCAGTGTATGAAGGGTGGCCCACTTTCATAAGTGTCCATTGAGAGTAAGAAAGTATCTGGTAGCAGGCAGGCATGTAGCTGGAGTGGTTGAAAGTGGCAGAGGAGCTAGGTGCTGATCATTACAGACTCATACAATCAACATGGAAAAGGCCTTCAAGATCATCAGTATCTGACTCAAAATCCTTACTACTCAATATCTAATTTGTTACCTTTGGCTTCTGCTTCAGATGGAGGTGACTGTGAAAACTTCAGTGCCAGCTGATCCCACTGCAAAGTCAGAGATGAGCTCGAATCACAGATGCTCACTGCTGCTGCAAATACACAAAGGAAAAACACACAGCATTACTCCTCTGCTGAAAGCCCAGGCAGTGGCCTCCTGCACCAGTGCCACAATCATTCCAGGTACCTGTAAAGTAGATGTAAATTCCTATCTCAATTTCAAGTAAGCATGCTTGGAGTAAGTGCAAATTGCCATTCAATCCTTTTCCAAGTCCGTTCCAAATGCAGTCCTCAGGCATGCATTAAGAGGAGTGTGTCCAGCAGATTGAAGGAGGTTATCCTCCCCCTCTACTTGGCCCTGGTGAGGCCACACCTGGAATATTGTGTCTAGTTTTGGGCTCCCCAGTTCAAAAGGGACAGGGATCTACTTGAGAGAGTGCAACAGAGGGCTACAAGGATGGTTGAGGGGCTGGAGCACTGCCTTATGAGGAAAGGCTGAGGGACCTGGGGCTGTTTACTCTGGAGAAGAGAAGACTGAGAGGGGATTTCTCTCATAGCCAAGCCAGAGAATCTTGACAGGGACCACCAACACCATCTAGGATACTGCAGTAGAGGGAGCCACATCACCACCATCCATGATCCATAATGTAAGTACAGTGCACTTATCTTGCTCCTCCGTGAACATCTGACAGCCAAGTGAGCTCTCATTTAGGTAGAAGATGATCTTTAGAAAGAAGCACACATACTAAACTTTCAGGCCTCCTTCATCACTACAAAGGACCCAATTTAGAATCACAGAAAACATACAGTTAGAAAAGACCTCAAAGTTCTTCCAGTCCAACCTTCAACCAACACTAAACCACGTCCCTAAGCACCAGGTCCACAGGCTGCTTAAACACCTCCAGGGATGGTGACTCCACCACTGCCCTGGGCAGACCATTCCTATGCTTGAGAACCCTCTCTGTGAAGAATGGTTTCAGCTTGAAACCATTTCCTCTAGGCCTGTGGCTTCACATCAAGGAGAAGAGGCTGCCCTTCAGGTAGGTCTGGACAAAACCAGAGCTGTGCCAGTAAGAAGCATAACTGTTTGGAGTCATTTGTACCATGGAACAAGACCACTTTCCAGGAAGATTCCAAGTGTACATAACAAAGAAACATGCAGGGTGCACGTGGCTGTAGCAGTTGCTAGCATTTTCAAACCCTGCCAGCAAGCAGAGTCATTGGCAGGATCTTTGAAATGCTTTTCAGTTTTGCCATGCTGCAACTGTCTTTTTCCCCTCCTTACACATTTCAACACCCTTCACTTTTTGTCCCTGCTTCTCCCTATTGCTCTTGGTGATTCAACAGCTCTCTCCAGTGCTGTGTGATACACATGAGTTCCCCTAAATCCACTAAAAGTTCATTTCTTTTCCTTCTAAGTGTATTTTTATTAAGCAGTATTGAGATGATTATTCATTTTGAATTGTAGGGCAAGGTAACAGGATAAAAAATGAAGCTAGGGGAAATTCTGCCAGACTGAGAAATGATATTCCCCACATTTGCTAAGTAGCATGTTAAGGATGTGTATGCATTATTAAATCCTGAGGAGTACAGCACTGGCATGTAAATTTCCCTGAGGCATGTGTGGTTAGATCACTGAGTACCTGCCTTTGTCTTTTGAAAGAATGATTCATACAGAGCTGATCATGACTTCATACCAGATTTTGCACCCTGGCTGACTTTTTGGTCTTCATGCTGACAATAACCTTCTGTAATTTGCACACCTAAAAGGTTATAAGTAAAAACTAGATCAGGTTGCCCAGAGCCCCACTGAGCCTGAACTTGAATATCTCCAAGGATGGGGCCTCAACCACCTCCCTGGGCAATCTGCAGCCACAGGGGGCTCCCAAGTCACAACAAAAAGGACATTCTTTGTTCTGCTAACTCCTCTGGATTTACAGGATTGCTGTCCTGAGGGCTGCCTCGATTCTAAGCACCCTGCCACAGGTCAGCTGGCTGTTGAGAGACCACTCACTGGCCAATCACTCTTTCTGAGAAGCACCTCCCTTCACCCTCCTCTTCACCTAGTGAAATGAGGGATGTCATGGTTTATTGACAAAGCTGGGAGATCCACACTCAGGCAAAATCACTGAATCAGAGATTTTCATTGCTTGGAAAAGACCTTTGAGATCAAGCCCAACCATTGTCTAACTCTATCATGTCTGATGCTAAGCCATGTCCTTCAGCACCATGTCTGAAAGCCAGGATTGTGCTACATCTTAGGGTGGAAGTATTGATCTGGCAAAAGGAATAAGGTTTCTCATCGCTTTAAAAGTAAAAACCAAATCAAAACCAAGCAGACCAAGAAACCCACAGCTAAGTTGCTTCTGAAGACTTGCTAGCAGCCTGTGCAGCACAGATCACCATCAAAGACTCCTCTAAAACAGGTCCTGGGGTATAAGCAAACCACAGCATTTCACAATCTTCCTCTTCCACATGGCCTTGAAGCTTGTATTGCTGTAGATCTTTCCTGCCCCACGGATACACAGTACAGAGGGTTTATACAGCTGAGCCAGATCCTGCATCATTTGTGGTGGTTTGGCTGTTTGGGTTGGTTTTTTCCTCTTAGCTGTTTCATTTCCCATTCCTCCAAAATGCTGCTGCTGTTTCCCTTCTTTCTGCTTTTATTCTTTGTCAGTGTATTTCCCTCATTACTTAAAAAACCCACCACAAACAACAAAGTTCTGAACATCTTTCTCTTTCCTTCAGCTTCTTTTCTTCAGAAATGCAGTCACAGAAAAGGAGCTAATGAGAGAGAAGTAAACCTGAGTAGCAATGCATACACATACAGGTCTGTTTCTGTTCCTATTTGTATTCCAGATGCTCTACCATGGCTTCCTTCCTCAGTTCTGGTTTCCTTTAACTCCCTGTTAAGGTTTTCTTTGTTCTGCAAGCCAACTGTTCACCAAAGATTATGTTAAGCTCACCATGGGATAGAGACCTCAGTCAGCTAAATGTCATGGTTATTTCTAGTAAATCAGAAGTGTCCATGCCTTTAGCCCCGTGAGAATACACTGTCAGATCACAAACAGTCACACAATCACAGAAAACAGCCAGGTGAAAGAGACCTCACAGATCATCCAGTCCAACGCTCCACCCAGCACTGAAGGGCCAACACCAACCCAGGGCCCTAAGTACCAGCTCCACAGGCTGTGTAAACACCTCCAGGAATGGTGACTCAACCAGTGCCCCAGGCAGCCCATTCCAATGTTTGAAGTATTTGCTAGCATCCAGCCTGAACCTCCCTTGCTGCAGCTTGAATCCATTTTCTCTAGTCCTGTCACTTGCACCAAGGAGAAGAGGCTGCCCACTCCCCACTCCAACCTCCCTTCAGGTAGTTGTAGAGAACAATGAGGTCTCCCCTCAGCCTCCTTTTCTCCAGACTGAACAACCCCAGCTCCCTCAGAAGCTCCTTGTAGGCCATGTGCTCCAGGCCCTTCACAAGCTTTGTTGCCCTTCTCTGAGCATGCCATCTCTATGTCCTTCCTGTAGTGAGGGACCCAGAACTGAGCACAGCCCTCGAGGTGTGGCCTCCCCAGTGCTGAGTACGGGGAGATGATCACCTCCCTGTTCCACAGCCTTTCTAATACAAACCAACTCCTGTTGTCTCATTAGCACTTGAGCAATTAAAACAGCTTGGCCCAAACAGAGGGGAAAAAACCCCGCACCTAAAAACCAACCAACCAACAACTTAAAAGCTTTTATTAATTACAAAAACACTTAAATGATTTCACAGCTGAAAATAGCAGCAAATATCAAAGGCCAGATGATGCCTCCTCTTACACCACACAAGTGAGTTTCAGAACTGGAGATGAGCCAGTTTTCTAAAGCAAGAGTAAAGCCACAACACCGAGGCTCAATTAGAAGAATGGCCTTCATTAATTCCAGTTTTCTGCAGAGCTTTTTTCCCCTGCTTCTAGCTGTAGCTGTGTAATTGTTCAACACAGCTTCCTGACAGATCCAGCTCTTTCCCATATCCCCATGTGTACTTCCAGGGCTCTTTATACAGAAGAGTAATAGTTCACTAAGCTCTGCAGCATTCAGGAGCTTGCAGCATCACTTTGCATTAATCTGCCTGGTGAATGACATGCCCAGTACGTGGTGGCTGGAATGAGGTAATTCAGAGCCCAGACTTATTGCTGTTATGGTTTGAGCCTGGGTGTCTTTAAAAAACCATAAAGCCCAGGGGGAGGACACAGGAAATCATGTTATTTCATGCCCAGAATGCCTGCATAGAATCACAGAATTGGTAGGGTTGGAAGGGACCTCCAAAGATCATCGAGCCCAAACCCCCTGCCAGAGCAGGACCACAGCATCTAGCACAGGGCACACAGCAACACATCCAGATGGCTCTTGAAAGTCTCCAGAGAAGAAGACTCCACATCCCTTCCGGAGAGCCTTTATAAGGTGACAGCACAAGGTGCCTCTGCCCTGTTTTCCTCCCTCTCTGCTCCCTGGGAGGATGCACAGGCTGTTAGCTCTGGTGGGGGAGTGAGGCCTGGTTCAGCCTTGGCAACGCTGCCAGCTGGGGCCTGGAGCTGCCAAGCTGAATTTTAGCTGCATCATTGTGGGTTTGGTATGCAGGTAGAGGGGCATGGGGGGTGGAGGTGGTGGTACATTTGAGGCCTGGGTTTACTGGCCTGATTTAGGAGGGATGTTTGTATGAAGCTTTGGCCTAAGGAGCTCGTTGGAGAACCATGGCCAAGGTGGACTATGGGTTTTGTGTGTTTTATATGCTTTGTACTGTTGCATGTAGTTATGAATAACACTTCCATCTAAACTTTCCAATTCTATCTAATACACTGTGGAGGGTTTTTCTTCTACCCCTTTTGGAAGAGATAAGAGAGCATCTGTCTCACTAAAAACTAAGACAAATGCCAACAAGCCTTTCATGCCTCTGTACTCAGTCACCTTCTGCTATGGCCCTACTTAACCAGTGAAAGCAGGAGTGGAAAACAGGAACCTTTCCTTTTTGTAAGCAAGAGCAGCAGGAGAAGCTGTAATATCTAACATTAATTTGCAGGGCACAGTGACTTGGTGAGTAGGCAGGGCTCACCACAATTATCTGTTCCTGCCTTTTCACTGCTTTTTGTAAGGATGGCTGTCCCTAGCTTCACCACAACTGTGCTTTCAGGGATAAACACAAAAGGAAGGTGCACAATGGAGTTCACACTCTTTAGAGCACATTTCAGGCTCTCAAGCATATCACATTGCATCAGTCTCTTTAGAGCTCCTCTTTCAGTCCCTCAGGCTGATGACATTGCTTTGGTTTCATATTTTAAGGCATTCTTCTTCCTTTAAAGCTTCCTGGAAGGAAGCTTGTTCACAAAGATGCAGATTCTCATGGAGTTGTATGGCACTGAGAGCTAACTGAAGCCCCAAAATAACTGCATTGCACTGCCTTGGCCATAAAAGTTACTGAAGGATTTACACTATTCCCTAAAGGCTCCTGCAGAGCACCAGCACTACCAGAGCTAGAGCTAACATTGCTGTAAGTCATTTGCACACTACAAGGATTGCAAAAGCAGATAAAGTCTCCCCTGTGTGTTGTGCTGCCAGCTCAGGTGCCTCTGAAGCATTTCAGTTCAAGAGTCTGTTTAGCCTGGAGAAGGGCAGACTGCAGGGGGATCTCACTGGAGAAGGATCTGGAGTCCTGGTGGATAACAAGTTATCCAGGGGACAGCAATGTGCTCTTGTGGCCAAGAAGGCCAATGGGAGAAAGTAGAAATCGTGTGGGTGGGAACAGTGATTTGGTTTAATATTTGGTCTAATTCTCTTAATACTTTACATTTATAGAGACTGCCTTGAAATAATAACTTCCCTCTATAGTAGATCTCTGATACCTCTGTCTAGTTTGTTAGCTGCTCAGAAGGATTGCCTAGCTAGGTCTTTTAATAATTTCACTGATAATGTATTTCAAGCTATGCTCTTTGAAAGGGTGCTGTGCTACTTCTGCAAAATAAGTTAGAGACAGAGCTGGTAGCCAACCTGAGTGCCAGAGAAAGCAAAGAAATGTGGTTAACACAGAAATTATTCACCCAACGAGTTCAAAACTTATGAGGGGCGGCTGAGGGAGCTGGGATGGGACAGTATGGAGAAAAGGAGGCTGAGGGGAGACCTCAATGCTCTCCACAGCTCCCTGAAAAGAGGCTGGAGCAAGGTGGGGATCTGTCTCTTCTCCCTAGTCACAAGTGATAGGATGAAAGGAAATGGCCTCAAGCTGCACTGGGGAGCTCTAGGTTGGACAGTAGAAAATAATTCCTCACTTCAAGGGTTCTCAAACGCTGGAACAGGCTGCCCAGAGAGGTGCTTGGATCCCCAGCTCTGGAGGTGTTTAAAAGCTGCAGAGCTGTGGTGCTGAGTGACTGGTTTAGCACCAGCTTTGGAAGAGTTAGATAATGTTTAGACTTGATGTTCTTAAAGGTCTTTGCCAACTGAAATGATTCTGTGTTATTTAAAGATTGCATTTTGTACTGACAGGGAATTTTTTGGAGACAGCATTTCAGTTTGCAGGCAGCTTCCACTGGACAGAGAGAATCCCTCATGGTTTGGATTTGCTAGGCCTGGCTCATATTCCCCAAACAGAATTTGAAGAGCATCATAACAGAGCAGACTCTGCAGGTTGGATACCATGAGATGTACAATGGGAATAAATAAATTACACAAGGAAGGAGCACCAGCAAATAATAAAGGTGCAAATGCTCTCTGAGAGTCATTAATATGAATTGCTAGATCAAGGGAGTATGATTGCATGCTTCTGATACCCTTTAGCTCTTAATTGCATATAATTAAATCAGCTGTTCAGGAGCTCCCTTTACCTTCTCAGATAGCTGAGTTCTAAGAACTCTGAATTCACAAGTAACTTATTAGGATTACTCTTGCTCATGACAAAAGCTTCAAAACTTACAGACATACTCTGACAGACTGTCTGAAACCTGTGCCAGTCATGAGTGAGTGTGATTTTGTGACTCTCAGTGCTACATTTGCTTGTCTTGTCCAGTTGGGACTTTTTTCCAGCCCGCAAATAGACAGAGTCAGGGGCAAGAATATTTCCAGAGGCACTGGGGGAAAAGCCTCTGTTATCTCAAGTATCAAGAGCTGAGTTACGATAAACTGAGCAGGGAGCTATAACCAAGACTCCTCAGTCTTGGTTTATAACATTTCCAGTGTTAGAGCTGGAACTTGTGCTTACAAAGCAGGAGGAAGCATTATGAGATGGTGCAAAGTCCTCTGGGCACAGCACATAAAATAAAAGGATTTTATTCTTTCAGGTGACAGCAAAACTACTTGGATCTGCCAATCCTGCACATTCACCCAGCTTTCTGCTCTCAGGAGGATGGTGGCTGCTCATTTCATGTCCTAGAGTTGGGGTATGGGTGGACCCAAGACCTCTGCAGCCCTCTGGGATGGCACTGTCTCAGAGGGTGCATCTGTAAGGGTGTATTTTATTTTCCACTCTGCTTATTTCTGGAGTTTTTTCACCATAAAGTATTTCAGAGCACCAGCAGTAGTACTATTGGCCTGAGAGAAGCACCAAGGGTTCCTATGGAGAAAACCAACTCTTTCAATCAGATAGGCATGGGAAACCAAACAATTTTTCAGGCAGTTAAAACCTGGCTAAGTGTTTTAATGAAATAATACTTTAGGTGTCCCTTGAGTACCTGGCGTGGCTGGAAACCAGGTGTGTCTGGCCACTCATGAATTTAAACAGCATAAAGAGGCTTTGAGCAATCCTAACACATTAGCCTCTGTCACTGCAATTGTTCATTTCCACTACTGGATGATTATTATCCTTTTTACTCCTCAGTGTTCCCTCACTTATTACCTGGCACCCTTTCCCCATGTTTCTACCCTCTTTACCCAATTTTCTTCCTTCTACAGACTAAAAATAAGCACAGTGCTTATCTGTGGCTTGCCCCTGTTTCTTTCAGGTAGTCTAATGAAAGCATGTTTAATGTGTGCAATAAAAACTCTGTTTCAAAGCACTCTCTTAGCTCCATATTTTTTCAGTGATGTTTATAAATGTGCCCATTTTGCTGCTTTATGGCTCTTGCCTTTCTTCTCCCCTTACCTCTGAGATCAGTGGGTTTTCTTAGAACAGCTTTGTCTCTCTGCCTATCCATAATGCACCACTGCATCTCAGCAGCTTCCAACCTTCACTTTTAAAATCATGACCTCTCAGAGAGACAGAATGGCTGTCAGCAAGAGAAATATCACCGGGAACTGAAGGCTTTTGTCTACAGAAGAGATACACCACCAATTTAAATGTCTCATGCACTCTTGTACCCATTGTACCTCAGCCCTCCCATTACAGTTGGACTCTAATAGACCACATGACAGCTTTGAGTTTTCCCAAGGTACCTAGAGGTGACTACCTCTTGGCCCATGCCAGGACTCAGCAGTTTCTCAACCTTTACAAGCGCTAGTGGCTCACAGACACCTGACTTTCAGCTGTATGAATATGATGGCCGTGAAGAGCTGAGCACCACTCTTTGCTCCTGTGATGGCACAAAATCTGGTGCCAGTTTCCCTTAGTCAATTAGCCAGGACTGATGGTAGTACAGGTGAAAGCAGGATCTGCCAGTTTAATGGATTCACATATTATGATGCAATCATGTAAAAAGTAAAGATGTTCTGACTGACTTCTTTGAAGTGGAAAGCAGGAATCAGGCATTTAGGCTCCAGAGCTGGCACGTCTCTGTCCTGCAGTAAAGGAGTAAAGTCACTTTGCTATTACCTACTGCTTTAAATAAAGGACAGGAGATTCTAGTGCCTTTTAACAAACTCTTTAAGTATGAGGCTTCTGCTCTCCAAATCACTATGTTCACTTAACATACAGTGAGCTAGACTTGAAAGGTCATGAGGTAGCACTGAATTGTTACCTATTTGAGAGAACTAAGGGATGAAGTGGGGGGGAGGGGGAAGCTGTCTATTTTTGGCTTTGAAATTTGAGGCTGTGATAGCACCTGGCTAAATGAAAGTGATCTGATCAAAAAGCTGAAAGGCAAGGATGTCTATCCTTCAAGCATCTTTGACAACACTCCAAGCCAAGACGTTGGAACCGTAGGGAAGAAGTTAATCCTACCTTCAACTAAAAGATTTGCTGAAGCCTGTGGCAGAGAATTTAAATGTTAGCAGATCAATTTCTCTTGCAGAAATATAATTCTACTGATTCTCTTCCATTTGTTATTAATTTACAGGCAAGGTGCCATGGAACAGGCAATTTAAGATGGGAGCAAAGCAATTTGTCTTTGTACAGTAAGCTCACGTGAAACCATGCGGCCAGGAAGAGCATCTGCGTTGCCGTGCAGCTGTAAGCCATTAGGGCACTTTGAGCAGCTCAGACAGACAAGTCACAGGGACTCTCCTATCCCACCAACATGTAGGGAAGAAACTGCTTTGGGACTTTATGGAGAGCCATATCTCTGTATGCAGCTGTACATCTGGATGCAATTCTAAGGAAAAGGTAATCCAAAGAGGGTTTGAGCACGCTGAGAACTGCCATGACTTTTATACATTATAAAGTAAGTGCTAGAATGATGGAATCATTTAGGTTGAAAAAGACCTTTAAGGTTATTGAGTACAGCCATTAAATTACAGCAGGGTTGATTTAGGATGGACATTAGGAGGAAGTTCTGCATAATGAGGGTAGTGAAATACTGGAACAAGTTGCCCAGAGATAGTAGAGGCCTCATCCCTGGAGACATTCAAGGTTGAACTTGATGGGGCCTTGGGCAACCTGACATAGTTAAAGTTGTCCCTGCTTACTGCTGGAGGCTTGGACAAGATGACCATCAAGAGTCCCTTCCAAGGCATTCCATGATTCTATGTACCATAAATCTAGCACTGAGAAGCCTACCATTAAGCTATAGAATCATAGAATGATCTGGGTTGGGAGGGACCTCTGCAGGTCCTCTAATCCTGCCCCAAATGATGGCACATATCTTTTCAATACCTCCAGGGATGATGATTCAAACACTTTTGCTGGCAGAGATCAGAAGCCATTGCTCCTTGGAAGCCTGAAGGCAAAAAGTATCTTCTGTGTTAGCAGGGATACTGCCACCTTTTAGAGGCAAGGCAGGACACATCATTAGTCATACATTTTGATTGCAACAAGCCAACAGTTCCCTGTTTGAGACATGCAAGCAAATAAGAACACTAAACAATGCCAAAACATGACATATGCTGACTGTCAGCTGAGCATGGTGACACTTAGCTGACTTCCTATCCACAGGACTACTGCAACTGTATCACAGCTGTGCTAGTCTCATGAGCTGGAATAATTTCAACTCATGATTCTTGAATTGCCTTTATTCCTTTATTGCAAAGTCATCATTGTTTTGTTCTGTTTTTCCTTCTACTGTTAGCATCATCATCCTCCTGGCTGGAGGGTGGACTGGACTCTCTCCAGTAGTTCCCTGCTGTTCTTGAACTGGGGAGCCCAGAACTGGACACAGTAGTCCAAATGAGGCCTCACTAGGGCAGAGGGGCAGAACAACCTCCCTTAACCTGCTGGCCACACCCTTCTTAATGCACCCCAGGATACCACTGGCCCACTTGGCTACAAGACCACATTTCTGTCACATGGATAACTCCTTGTCCACCAGGGCTCCATGGTCCTTCTCTATGGAGCTGCTTTCCATCAGGCCAGCCCTGTAGCTTCTGAGATGGGAAAAGCTGCTGCCACATAGCCTAGTCACATAGCCCTCCATGCTTTGTGTAAACACTCCTGTCCCCATCTGCTTCCATACTCTACTTGCTTCCATTGCACTGCTCTCCTGTTGTATATTATATTTCTGCCATGCCATATGTGCTTCACAGATCTTTCCAGTTTAGATTTTGCTGTTTCCTCTATTTTCTCTCCTCCTCCCAGCCCCCCTTTTTTTTTCTGTGTGTGTGTGTGTGGAAAGTAGGGAGGAGGTTCCCTGCAGCTAGGTGGCCATTTGCTTCACTCAGTGCCTCCCTGGTGTCCACTGCTGCTGCCCACACACTCATGGGTCCCCCTGTCTCCTTGTCACATTTGATCCTGAGTGTTAACTGCATCTCAGTGTAGATGTGCAGCTGCAGCCTGCAGTAGTGTTCAGGCTGTTTCAGGTACCTAGAGCCCTTCAGCTTCTAGCAGCATGGGGCACAAGATTCTCTAGAAACCAAAGTGTCCTTCAACAGTTCTCAGAGACTTGCAGGTTATAGTAACCACGAGGCTGCCATGGGCCTCTAAAGCAGCTCTGATGCAGACACCTGCTCTACAATGCAGCATCTCACAGAATGGTAGGTTTTGCAAGGGACCTCTGCAGATCTTGTCCAACTCCCCTGCCAAAGCAGGTTTGCCTATATTGGGATGCATAGGATGGCATTCAGGTAGCTTTTGAAAGTCCCCAGAGAAGGAGACTCCACTCTGGGCAGCCTGCTCCAGTGCTCTGCCACCCTTACAGGAAGGAAGTTTTTGCTGATGTTGAGGTAGAACTTCCTGTGTTCCAGTTTGTGGCTGTTGCCCCTTGTCCTGTCACTGGGCACCACTGAAATGAGACTGGCTCCTTCTTCTTGACTGCTACATTTCAGATATCATAAACACTGAGCAGATCCCTTCTCAGCCTTCTCTTCTCCAGGCTAAACAGCCCCACGTGCCTCAGTCCTTCCTCAGCAGATGTTCCATTCCCTTAATCATCCTTGTAGCCCTCCCTTGGAATCTCTCCAGTAGTTCCCAGGGACACCTCACACTAGATCAGGTTGCTCACAGCCACATCAGCCTGGGCTTCTACCACCTCCCTGGGCAACCTGTTCCAGTGTCTGACCACCCTCATGGTGAAGTATTTCTTCCCAACATCCACTCTGAATCTACCCATTTCTCTTTTTGAGCTGCAGCAGAACTCCCCATGATCCCTTTTTTGTCAGGCTGAACTTCCAGACTCTGCCTCGAAACAGGATCACTCTCCCTGAAGGACTCTGATTGTTTATATTATGGGCTTTTGTTTCTACTACTCTTTAAAGTCTGGTGCAAGTCTTTGCAGGAAGTGTGAAGAGATGCCACCTCCAGAAGCATGGAGCACCAAATGTGCGTTCTTTAAACACAACAACGAGACCAGGAAACAGCTGCAGAGAGCAGAACACAGCCAGGCTAAATGAACAGCCACCACCCTGCTATCAGCTCTTCATTAGCTGACGAAGCCAACCTAAGCCTACTCTATCCAGTTTTGAACTGCAGAGCAAGCATGAGAAGTCTAATTCAGGCAAGCTATAAATTCCACTACATGCTCATTCTTTGTCATGATCTCCAATCTGTTCCTCTGGTGAAACTTTGGAAATATTTCTTTCCCTACTATATTAAGCCCAGAAGAGGGTTAGAGATTTTTCTCTGCCCGTAATGATCCATTCCACAGCCTTATGGATCTATATAAATGTTGTATTGGCAGTCTGCAAATCCTACCTTCCAGAATGGCATCTGGTGTTTCAGAAGAAAACCAAGGTGTCTGCTCTGGCCACATCCAGTTGTCAGAGAAGCCCAGGATTTCCTCCTGCAATGCAATCTTTGACATTTTCCTGAGGCTTTAGGATTAAATATAGCCATCCTCGCCATGGAGCTGGCTCAGGCTCAGGCTTTCCATATTTAAATGTTCCAGAAAGTTATCTTCAAGTTGTAGTAAACCTATTCAGTGGCACCCACAAGGTCAACTCCGGTGCCCAGCACGCAGGAAAAATCTCACTAGGTTGTCTTATTCTGCTAAGATCAACTCTGGCTGCAGGTGCACGCTGCCCTGAAAAACCAGACTGCCTCATTCTCCATAGCCAGTACTGGCCCATGCACAGAAGGACCAGGAACTCACTGCTGCAGTGAGAGAGCACAGCACAGGGTGGAATATTTGGGCAGAGGTATGCTGCAAATTACTCCAGCACTATTCTCCAGATGCTTTTGCTTTGCAAGGATCTCCTCCAGCTGTTCATTTTGTACTCACCCACAGTGAGTCTGCAGTGTTCCCCTTTACAGTCTACATCAGAGGGGAATTTCTCCATCAGCTGCAAGGACCAGCAACTAGTCTGAATTATACTTCTGGCCTCCTGCAACTCCATTCCCATGTTCCTAATGCCATGCTGCAGATGTAGAAATGAGTCCTCTGCACTGCTGTGCTTCATGGGTTTGATTACTACCATGGCAGATGCTGGCATATGTCCGTGAGTGCAGTTACCCACCAGTATAAAGCATGTTTAAAAGAACAGTTTGGGTGAGTAGCTTTGCCTCTCATACAATGCTAGGAGTAAGGGCAAAGCAGGATGCTCCTGAGTTTGAACAACAATGTGTGAGTGTGCCACATAAGAAAAGACAGTGGGAAAATCTAGCTCAGTGGGCTAAAGGTGGAAAGAAATTAAGAAAGGTGGGAAACTATCATTTGCACAGCAAGTCTAGGCTTCAGTCCAGGCAAGACTTAGCATTTACTTCACCCCAGCACTAGATGTCTTTGCACTTCAACCAAAGGGCTTTTGTTTTCTTGCCTTAGTGGTGTATCCTCTCCTTCTGTCCCTTTGAAGCCAGCACTGGTGAGGACAACAAAGTGATCTTCCAAAGGAGCTGCCAGAATAACACTACCCGGAGTGAAGTGTGTAGCTTTTTCCTCAGGCTGGATTAATTTCAGTCTAATGGAATGTATCCCAGTTATCAAACAGCTTGTTGTGGAGGTCATCCTGTATTGCAGTCTTTAATTAACAGTCTCTAATTAATAGATATAGATATATGCCTGTAGATACATAGATTTATAATATGTTTTGGTTTACATATATACACATATATATATATATATAAAATCAGAGAACAAGAGATACCAACTGTAACAAATGCTTAGGAGGAGCAAATAAATTACCTCATAAAAATGAAAGAACCTTCTCATTGAAAGAAAAGAATCACCTCTCTGCAGATGTGTTGCCAGCAGAACCAGAGAGGTGATTCTGCCACTTTGCTCTGCTGAGACCTCACCTGGAGTACTGCAGCCAGGTCTGGAACCCTCGATAAAGCAAGGACATGGACCTGATGGAGCAGGTCCAGAGGAGGGCCATGAAAATGCTCAGGGGGTTGGAACACCGCTGCTATGAAAACAGGCTGAGGGAGCTGGGGGTGTTCAGCCTGGAGAAGAGAAGGCTCTGGGGACACCTAAGAGCAGCCTGCCAGTATCTGAAGGGGGCCCACAAGAAGGATGGAGAGAGACTGTTTGCAAAGGCTTGCAGTGACAGGACAAGGGACAATGGCTTCAATCGAGAGGAGAGCAGATTTAGATTGGATGTTAGGAACAAGTTCTGCACCATAAGGGTGGAGGAACTCTGGAACAGGCTGCCCAGGGAGATGGTTGAGGCCCCATCCCTGGAGATATTCAAGGTGAGGCTTGAGAGGGCTCTGAGCAACCTGATCTAGTTGGGGATGTCCCTGCTGACTGCAGAGGGGATGACCTTTGGAGGTCCCTTCCAACCCAGACCACTCTATGAGCATCAATTACTTGAAGTCTCAGGGGAGCTCAAAAATTGGATCATCATCAGACACAGGAGGAAGAAGCATCACAGAGAGAGGTTTCAAGGAATTAATTGCAAGCAGGAATGTTCTGATGTAAGAATGACTGCAAAGCCAAGTAATTATTTGTTAAATGTAAGGAGAAGTGTGACAGGATATGAAGCCTCCCAGCACAATGGAGCCCAAAGGAGTTTTGTTTCATTTCCAACAGCAAATGTTTGCAGAGAAAAAAATTGCTTTCCTGCTTTGCTGATCAGTTTGTATTTCAGAAAGTGCACTATGAAAATGGCATCCTGTGAAGAACAAACCACAGAGGAGACTTTCAGATGCAGGAGGATTTCTGAGTGTAGGAGATTTAGAAACCATTGAAAAATGGGAGGGGGAAGAAAGTGAAGGCATATTGCATAGGTATGTGAAAATACACTTAGTGAAGATAAGCTCCAAGTCCATCATAAGTCAATCCAAATCATTCATAACCCATAACCTTCTTTGGTCAAGCTTCAGTGAGAGTTACATCCAAGAGGGCAGGGGAATGATCTGTATCTGTAAGCACTTTTCCCTTTGTGCTTGTGACTGTGTCCATCTCACAGCCTGGAGAAAAGAGAGCTTAGGGGAGCCCTCATAACCATGCACGAGTACATAAAAAGGGCAGCGATCATGAGGAGGGAGACTCCCTTTTTACAACGAGCCCCCTGGCAAAGACAAGGCGTCATGGGCACACGTTGCTGCTGGGGAGATTCAGACTGGATACCAGAACATTGTTTTTCACCATTTGAGCTATTAGACACTGGGATAAGCTCCCAAAGGAGGTGGTGGATTCCCCTACATCAGACACTTTCAAGGCTCAGCTTGACAGGGTGCTGGTCCATCTCATTTCAACTCTATTCTTACCCTGAAAGGTTGGACTAGATGACCCTTGAGATCCCTTCAAAACTGATATTCTGTGAATCCATGAATCTCCTCCAGTCTGTCTTCTACTTTTGCTAATGATTCAAATGTTTGCCCCCAAATGGTTCTAGAATGACTATTTCCCATTAGTGGCATGTTTACAGCTTGTAACTAACCATGAGATAACTGATGTTTAAGTACAAATTCCTACAGAGCAAGGCAGGTCCCACACACTGCACCATCCTCATTACCTACCAAACACCTTACAGAGAGGTCATGAGGCACTTCTGCTCCTCAGAGTTTCAGTGCTGGGAACAAATGGTGGCTCCCTAGGAAGGAGGTACAACCTGCACATGGGATGTGCACTACTGCAGTTTGAGATCCCTTGCAGTAACCCCATGCATCTATTTGCCAAATTATAGCCCACAGAATAAAGATCTAAGTCAAGGTATGCTAGTTTCTATATGCCCACCAGAGTGCTTGGTGACTGAATGTGTTCTCTTTTATGACATGAAGTGCTTTCACAGAAGAGGAAAAGCAGCCTCCCTCCTGGAATTACTGCAATTATTGTGATGTGGGCATATGCTTCTGAAAGACTTTTCTTCACTTTTTTCTGGATCTTTGGAGAGAAATGCTAGAACTCCCAATCCTAACTCATCAGAAGTACAATTTTATGATGCAGCCTTAGCTGTTTCTTTGCTGATGCTTTGCTGTCATGCAGGCTGAATGATGCTTCCTAACCCCAAAGGCCTTAAAATGCAAATACTTATGACAGACAACATTTGAAAGGCACCTTTCTTCAGATCACAAGGTAGAGGAAACAGGAGAGCTGGACCTAGAAGCCTGTAGGGCCAGATAGAATCACAGAACTGTCAGGGCTGGAAGGGACCTCAAGAATCATCCAGTTCCAACCCCCCTGCCATGGGCAGGGACACAGTATCACAGTATCAGTATCACAGTATAGCTAAGGTTGGAAGACACCTCACACTACAGCAGGTTGCTCACAGCCACATTCAGCCTGGCCTTAAAAACCTCCAGGCAGGAGGCTTCCACCACCTCCCTGGGCAACCTGTGCCAGTCTCTCACCACCCTCCTGGGGAACAACTTCTTCCTAACATCCAATCTGAATCTCCCCACTTCTAGTTTTGCTCCATTTCCCCCAGTCCTATCACTCCCTGACACCTTAAAAAGTCCCTCAGCAGCTTTCCTGTAGGCCCCCTTCAGATACGGGAAAGCCACAACAGAGTCTCCTTGGAGCCTTCTCCAGACTGAGCAGCCCCAACTCTCTCAATCTATCCACATCCAGAGACTTGCTTGGCTGTAACATACTATGAAGTTTTCAGAGGGTGAG
Organism: Melanerpes formicivorus; assembly: GCF_026170545.1. Lineage (NCBI taxonomy): Eukaryota > Metazoa > Chordata > Aves > Piciformes > Picidae > Melanerpes > Melanerpes formicivorus. The sequence goes on from NW_027142378.1 coordinate 11,163,017, forward strand.
CTTCTGTTTCCTACAGCCATGCCACTCTGTTACCTACTCTCCTGCACAAACAGGCTTCAGTTTTTCTCAGCATGCCTTCTTGCAACAAACTTCCAAGTGGAACAGAGGAGCTTTCTATTAAGAAACACGGATTTTGCAATAGGCTTCACCACTGCACATTTCCCCCATATGGCAGGCAATTGCTTAGTGATAAAATCTTTTTTCCAACATAATAAGGGGTAGAAAAGATAAATATTAATGTAGCATGACATTCCTGTGTCTCAAGAGGCATCATTAGTTTTTAAATTCACTGTTCAAATGGACCCTTGGTGTTTCATACAGGTTGCCACAGTGATGCCACATCAAAACCTGAACAGGTGGTGACTGCAGACAAGTGAATTACAGAAGAAAATTATAGCAGCAGCTGAGAGAGTGATGGAGGGCTTGAAACACCCTAGGAAGCTGGTAGATGTACTGCTGAGAGACACTAATGTTGAAAACAAGTCCCTAATTTCCCCTCAGTATGAGAAGCTGGGCTGTAGTCTTTCTTCTTTTAGACTATACTGCATCCTAAAGAGATGATGGTGCTCATCTGCAGTACTGTGTCCTGTTCTGGGCTCTCCTGGAACTACTGGAGGGAGTCCAGCTTAGGGCTACAAGGATGATCAAGGGAACAAAACATCTGTCCTATGAGGAAAGGCTGAGAAAGTTGGGTTTGTTCAGCCTGGGGAACAGAAGGCTCTGGGAACACCTCAGAGCAGCCTTCCAGTATTTGATGAGGTCTACAGAAGAGCTGGAAGGGGACCTTTTACAAAGGAATGGAGTGACAGGACAAGGGGCAATGGCTTCAAACAGGACAAATCTCCATTTGGATTAAACATTAGGAACAAATTCTTCACTGTGAGAATGGTGAGGCACTGGAACAGGTTCCCCAGAGAGGTTGTGGAGGCTCCAATCCTGGAAGTGTTCAAAGCCAGTTTGGATGGGGCTTTGAGCAACCTGGTCTGGTAGGAGGTTTCTCTGCCCATGGCAGGGGGTTGGAACTGGATGGTCTTTAAGGTCTCTTCCAACCCAAACCATTCTGTGATTCTGTGAGGTAAGAGCCTGATGGTGCTCCAGCATTTCCATGATGCTGTGTGCAGCAGCCCTTCAGGCTCTGCTGCACAGCACTGCCTCACAAGGGGAAGTGTAAAGGCAAGTTTAGGAGTGTCAGAAGCTGAAGACCCAACTAAAAATGCACACAGAATCACAGAACACCTAGGGCAGGCCACACAGAACACACCCAGGCAGGTTTTGAAAGGCTCTAGAGAAGGAGACTCCAAATCTCTCTGGGCAGTCCAGTCCAGTGTCCTACCACCCTCACAGGAAAGCATACCCACCCTTCAGATTTTTGTAAGCACTGGTCAGATCCCCTCTCACTCTTCCCCAGGCTAAACAGCCCCAGGTCTCTCAGCCATCCCTCATCAGACAGATGTTCCAGTGCCTTCAGCATCCTCACAGCTCTCCCTTGGACTCTCCCCAGCCCTCCCCAGACTCTCTCTCTGGGAAGCCCAGCCTGGACATAATACTCCAGATAAAGCCTCAGTAGGGGAGAGCAGAGGGGGAGGAGAACCTCCCTGGACCTGCTGCACCCATGTTCTTTGCTAACTGGTTTGCATCTTGGCTGCTCTACCAGTCCACTTGCACTCCCCATGGACTCAAGAATGTCACTGCTTTAGTCACACTTCTGCAAAAAAACCCACAAAGCAAACCAACAAACAAAAGCAGCAACAGAACCCCCACCAAAACACACACAAGGAAGTCTCAACCAGATAAGCTTTTTATGACATCTGGGAATTTAGTGGCAATTCCATTTAGTGCTGCTCAGCACATAATGTGAACATGAGGAAACATTTTTTCCCTGTGAGGGTGACAGAACACTGGAACAGGCTGCCCAGGGGGGTTGTGGAGTCTCCCTCTCTGGAGGTATTCAAAACCTGCCTGGATGTGTTGCTGTGTGATCTGCTCTGGCAGGGGGTTTGGACTGGATGAGTTTTTGAGGTCCCTTCCAGCCCCTATTCTGTGAACATTCTGTGGTTCTGTGAAAAGTCAACATAAATTCCAGCTCTTGCTCAGCACGGGGATGGCATTTTCCCTGTGTTGTGGTGTAGCAAAATCAAGTCTTGATCATGCTGTAAGCTGAGACCGCAAGTGCCTTACACATCACTATCACTCTGTCCCCCAGCCTGCACTGACAGTGAGGACTTTTCTGATCCAGGTGCAGGACCCTACCCTTGTTCTTAATGAAACTCATGAGGTTCACCTGGGCCTGGAGTATCCAAGCAGCATGGGGTGGATCTTCTTTTGACTTAACAAAAACCTGTGCAGTGCAGGAAGTCAGGCAGAATTACAACAGCTGCATCAGAATGTGAACACAAATCACATTTCCAGATTGTGCTCATGCTAAGAAACACCCCAATAGCCAGTCTTAAACTGAAACCATGCATTAGCCCTGGCTGTTGCAAACAGGAGAGAGCTCAGAGAAGCTCAGTTTCAATGGTTTTGCTGTCCAGTGTGAAAAGAAAACTTCTATTTGCCTCTAGATTTTAAAATATTCCCATTATGTGTCTGCAATAACCAAAATCATAGAATGGTCCAGGCTGGAGGGGATCTCCAAAGCTCATCCAGTCCAACCCCTTCTGCAGTCAGCAGGGACATCCCCAACTAGATCAGGTTGCCCAGAGCCCTGCTGAGCCTCACTTTGAATATCTCCAGGGATGGGGCCTCAACCATCTCCCCAGGCAACCTGTTCCAGAGTTCCACCACCCTCATGGTGCAGAACTTGTTCCTAATGTCCAATCTAAATCTGCTCTTCTCTAGTTTGAAGCCATTGTCCCTTGTCCTGTCACTCCAGGCCTTTGTAAACAGTCTATCTTCATCCTTCTTGTAGGCCCCCTTCAGATACTGGCAGGCTGCTCTTAGGTCTCCCCAGAGCCTTCTCTCCTCCAGGCTGAACAGCCCCAGCCTGTCCTCATAGCAGAGGTGCTCCAGCCCCCTTCTTGCAGTACTAGAAATTACTAACTCAGAGCCACCTGGTAGGAGCATTTGCTCACTCAGCAAACGTGGGATAGTTGTACCTATTACCAGAACAATGCCTACACAAGGAGGTTTGTCTGTGAAAAAAACCACTGGAGGGCATGATAAAAAACGAGGAAGGGTGGCAGGACTAATGGAAATGAACTGCTACACTGCACTTTTGTTTCCCAGCCCAGGGGAGACTGGAGAAATGGACTCTAAAAAATTGTGCACAGCAGTTTATTCTTGCATGTCACAGAATGGTAGGGGCTGGAAGGGACCTCAAAAGCTCATCCAGTCCACAGCCCTGCCAGAGCAGCATCACCCATACTGATAGCAATCAAACCTGCACTTGTACAACAAGGAGCATCGATGATCTCTCCATTCATCAGTCACTCTGACCCAAAAAGGTATCTTTTGGGTGGGTGAAGCCAGCAATTTGGGTTCCTCACAAGAAGGAACAGAAGCTGATGGAGCTTGCTTGGGGCACAGCACTGGTTCACAGGTCCTAGGCTGATTCTGCTGTGGATGACTCCAGAGGTAAGCCCTTGCCATGGACCCCAGATGTGACTGTAGGTCACCTTGCAGGGATGGAGTGCTGGGGGCAGGGCAGCAGCCTTGCTCTGCTTGAGTGCTGTGGGACAATGCCAGGGTGGCAAAGGCACTATCCCCTCCTGTGGTCTCCTTAGCTCCCTGCTCATCCCCTTACTGCCTTTATATGAGTCATATCCAGAGCTTCAGCTTCCTCCTCCCAACAAAGGCAGGCTGTTGCAAAGTGGAGCAGGTTCTTTTGATTTTATTTCTTTCTTTTTCCCCCCACAGGATGAGTCAAGAACAGGGAGATTTGGTCTGAGGGTGCTCTTCAGCCTATTTATCACCAGTGCCCCAGAATCATTAAAGAACAATGTTCCAAAGAGTAAATACCAGCTTTTGTACTGACAGATTAATTGTTATGTGTCACATCCTAGTGCCAAGTGTAGAGAAGAGAAACACAGACTCCTTGGAGGTGCACAATGGAAATACACAAGGCAATAAGGATGCTCCCTGCTGGGAATAAGAAACCCTTTCATAAAGGGATGCAGTGCTGGATGCCCAGGAGCTCCTTCCTAATAGTTTCAAAATGCAGCTGGTAGTGCTGAGCAACCTGCCCTAATCCAGTGGGCAGCCCTGCCTGGAGCAGGAGGTGAGACCTCCATGGCCACATCCTGATAGACCCTCAGTACACCTGGGAGAGGACATGTTCCTTCACCCCTTGCTAAGTAGGATGCTAAGCAGTCACCTCTTACAAGCCAAGCTCAAGGTGATGACATGTGGCAGTTACAGCTCCCCTCCCCACCCAAGCTCAGGACCTCAAGGTGAGGCTTGCAAGGAACTGATCTCTATCAGCCTTTTGTCCCCAGTGCCCCTTGGTCTACTGTTCTTCTGTTGTCTTGGAGAAACCTGCCCTCCACCAACAGAGCCATTGACAACAGCCAAACCAACAGGGGTATGAAGGGAGTTATGGAGAGGGGCTCACTCACTCTTGCTCCACAGAAGGAGCCTTTGCAGCTCAGAACTTCTCCTGAGAGCTAAGGAAACCCACAGTCCCCAATGCTTGGTGACTTGGTACATCTACACCCTGGCTAGCTGGAGGGAGATTTTCCCTTCCCGAGTTGTGTGCACATTTTGTTCATCTCTCCAACCAGTCGAACAGTTTCATTAGTCATGCAATAGCATTCTCCCAACTGACACCCAAACCTGTAATTTTATTGTGGTGGAAGGAGAGCAGATTTACATTGCAATAAATCAGAGGCTGTTAGTCACCTGTTTTGTCTGTCTCCTTCAAGACACGTGAGAGGAGAACGCAGCATTCTGCAAGTCGTACAGCAACACTGTACATGTTCAGTCTGACACCTCAGTACCTTTTCATCCCTCCTCCCTCCCCAGCTGGCATGTCAGGGGCTGGAGCTGCTGTTGATGTGGCAGTGATTTAAAGCTGCAGCTGCTCCCTTCTGGTGCTGTTTGCTCATTCATTAGATGTACAGGTTCCAGCTACACTTGCTGGGCGCAGTGCTGGGTGGGATAATGGGTAACAAAGCTCAGCCTCCCCCTACAGTATTCATGTTGTTGAATGCAGTAGAGATTGGTTTGCTATATGCTCCTCTTTCCCCACTCCTGTTCCTCTTCCTCCCACATAGTCCCCAGGTTCCCAATGATCTGGGTGCCAGCAGGGCTTGAGTGTCCAGTCACTCCCAAGGAACAGAAACTAACACTGCAGCAGTTAGATCTGGGCAGGAATGCAGAGCTCACCTAACCTGAAAGCAGGCTGTGGAGAGCTGGGTGTGGGTCTCTTCTCCCAAGTCACAAATGAAGGTCAAGAGGAAAGGGTATCAAGTTGCATCTGGGGAGGTTGAGGTTGGACATTAGGAAAAGCTTCTCTACTGGAAGGGTTCTCACAGACTGGAAAGGGCTGCCCAGGGAAGTGGCTCAATCACCATCCCTGGGTGTGTTTAGAAGCCATCTTGATACAGTGCTCAAGAATGTGGTGGAGTAGTAGAGTTAGACTTCATGATCTTAAAGGCCTGTTCCAACCAGAGGGATCATGTGCTTGTGTCTGCTCAGAGCTTACCACCCTGGGGGTTAACCTCCTTCCCTCTTTGTTTGCAGAAAAGGAAAAAGAAATCAAATAAGAGGGAGAAGCTGATTCTGCAGGGGAAGCCTTCAATACAATTTGTCACACCCCAGACTGCTCAGACTACTACAATATCATCCATTCCCTCTGCTCCTGCTACACTTCCTTGTGGCATTTCTATTTTCTCATTAAATCCAGGCCCAATAACCCCATTTTTCACACACATTTTAACAGGTTAGAGGTCTGCTAGTTTCATCCCAAGCCACTCATCATGTCTCTCTTTCCAATCATAAAATCCAATTTGTTCTGGTATCTTAGAACTAAATGGAGTTTAAAGGTTTTACTTCCCAGGCACATAGCAGATCAGGGTTTGCCTGGCTTGGTCAAGAGTAAATACAGTTTGCATTTTCTGCTGCTCTGCCCTTTCTCTGGCAAAATGAAAGTCAGCTATTTTAAATTCAAAGCCATACTGCAGGTCACAAACACAAGGGTTTTCCCCCCAGTTCTCTATGGCAAGATATATTTACAGAGGTAGGAAAGTCCTCTGTGCAGCAGTTTGTGTTCTCCAGGGAGCAGTGCTTGCAAGTCTGTGTAAGCCTGTGGTCCACACTGGAATGAGAATGGGACAGGTTTGAGGGTTCCCCCCCAACCCCCAGAGTTACTCACACACTACTGTGCTGGGCATGCACATTCATCTTGCAGACAGAATGGGTGGGATCAGGCTGTGTGCCCATCTGGACACGCTTGTAAGTGTCACTTCAGCAACCTGATGTGGTTGAAGAGCTCTCTGCTCACTACAGGGGTTTGGACTAGATGACCTTTAAAGGTCCCTTCCAGCACAAAGCCATCTGTGATTCTATGAACCAAGGGCCACTGGATACTGTGAAGCAGAGTGCAAGGGGTTGGCTATGGAGTCAAATCCTACACAGATGTCTGCTCTTCTGCTTGATCCAAACACTGAAGTCAGGGTCAATGGTTTGTTTGGGAGCAAGATCCCCTAAAGGTTTGTACTCCAGCTCTTTATCTAGCCAAGAGGAAAGCTTGTTAAACAGTGCAATACAAGTGCCAAAAGTCATTGCCAACAGAGAGCTTGTGGTCACTTGCCTGTGACAGCTATTGTGAGTTTTAAAACCCTCACCTCTTGCATCCATGAAGAAATCCAGGCCTTATTCAGACTTTGGATATTTGCTCATTCCGCCTGCTCAGACACTGGGGAAAGTCCTGCACATGGTGATTCTTTGGAAGTATTTACAGTTCTTTTGAACTCAATGTCCACAGTAGTTCCCTGACAACAAACTGCTCCTGGTTGCTGATTTCCCCCTGAATTCACTTAGTTTTACCTGCTTTTGTTACCTGATGGTCTAGTGACTACAAACCGTACCTGGAAGGAACAAGCTCCTCAGCAGCTCTGCTCCTAGAAAGGGAGAAAAGTTACTACTGCCCTTTAACTGTTGCAGCACTAAGCCTACACACTTCACACACGATGCTGGGAGAGCAGAGAGGGAAAGTGGGATGTTGGGAGTTATCATGTGCTGTCTGGCCAGGTGCATGGTGAAAGGAACAGTTCCAATGCCAGTTGGGGAGGTTTAATCCCTTAAAAATACATTCAAGGAGCTGTAATCTGCACTTGCCTTTTGTTTGCCAGCAGCTCTGTGATTTGAATGGCTTTATGAGTCTCCATCCATGGCAGGGGGGTTGGAAGTGGACACTGTGCAGTTAAAATTACTTCAGTTTCAGATCCTAAGTGCCCTAAATAAAACACTGACAATTTAGAGCATCACTTGGAGGGGTGCTGCCTCAGTTAATCTGTAATTTGGGCTACAGTGAGGAGACATTTTCAGCTGTGGTGTATGAAGAGGTCTGTCAGTGTCAAACTCTTGCTGTGCTCAGTGAACAAGGAGCAGATGAAGAGCTTGTGCAGAGGGCTGGCTGTTGAGTCCCTCCTTTAGCCCCTTCATGCCCACTCCCTGGGACTCCACTGACTGTTCCCAGCACTTCTTCACATTTCCTGCTCTCCAAACACTTCTCATTCATCTTCAAACTTAATGAAATGACATCAATGGACTAAACTGTTCTCCAGAAGAATGATTACTGTAATGTAAGTCATTTCTTCAGAAAACAAACCTTTTTGGGTCGTTTTGAGATACACACTCATAGCTTCCTATCAGGAGTGAGAAGGTTAATGTATGCTCAGGCAGCAGCAATTCAGGCAGTGACTGGTTAACTAACACACATAACTAGCAGAGAATACTTGCAGTAACTGAAGAGTTCATTTTGTGACAGTCCTCCAGCAACTTCTTGGCAAATTCAGAATAATTAGAGCCACCTATCTAAGAGCTGGTAAGAAAGGGAAAATAACTTCTGAAGGGGCTATTGAAGAAATAAATTTAGCAATATTGTGGGAAATGGACTGAATAAATTAAAGAGATGCTCTGAGAAATCTGACCACATTAGAAACAGCAACTGCATGTACTCCACAGGTTCATTAAAATGGATTGTATATTCAAGAGCTGTATACACCACCCAAGATTAGCAATGCAAAGGGAAGAGCTCCCTTTGAATGTACTTACTCCTGAAGGAGATGTTTTCCTCCTTTCGCCACGCACATTCTGTTCCCCTCTGCAGGAAGCAGCAGGCAAGCAGCTAAAGAGTAAAAAGAACAGAAGAAATCAGAACAAATCATACAGGAGCATCACTTTCTGCTTGTTCCTGCTCGACCATGCTCGCTCCTCTCTCCTGTGCCATGACTTCCAGCACAGGCACTTTTCTCTTCATGTCTTGGTGCTCTATTTTCCTTCCTCTCCGCATCACTGGAAGCCTCTGCTACTTCTGGTTGTTCCCAGTGCCCCACAAGAACATCTCTCATGTCCTTCCCACTGGGTCAGCAATACCCATCTCTATCAAAAATTAGGAGATGGGGCAAGCATGGTTCTGTGGGATGTCTAGAAAGCCTTGGCAAATGGTCCAAGGAGAGAGTCTGACATCATGGGCCACCTATTCATCTCACTGCTCTGAGCACCCGTGGCATGTCACAGGTAAAGTTTTCACTGACACAGCCTTAAATTCCAGTCTGGCCACCAGTGCATCTGGGGGGCTGGATGTTCAGTGAGGACTGCAGGCATGCTGCAGCATCAAAACTATTCCCTCTACTAACTTGTGAAATTAGGTGCTCAGAGTAGGCTTTATTAAAGACACCTCATTAAGGGACACATACTGAAAAGGAAGCATTACTAAAGCACAGGATTAAAGTGAGGGTTATTCAACCCTGGGTTTGGTAACCTTCTGCTGAATGCTGCTCAGGGCTGTCAGCAGACACTGGCTCAAACTGACACCAGCAGTTTCCCTATTCCAAGCAAGTCAGGCATGTGCAGAACAGAGAGCTGCTGATTTTTTTATGTACCTGTGTGCATATGACCTGAGTTCCTCCGAAACTAACTTCAAGGCATAACTAACCCCATGGAAAAAGAAAGAGTTAGGTCAGCAGGTGAATGCAAGACTCTTCCAGAACAAAACAGAGTTGAGACAGCCAGTGTGGCTTTACAAAGGGCAAGTCCTGCTTGACCAAACTAGTTGTCTTCTAGAATGGAGTGAGTGCATCAGTGCCCAAGGGAAAGCCTTGAATCTGGACTTCTGTGAGGACTCTGACAGTCCCCCCCATAAGATCCTTCTCTCTAAACTGGAGACACATGGACTCAATGAGCAAACTATTTGGTAGACAAGGAACTGGCTGGATGGTTGTATCCAGACAGCTCAATGTCCAAATGGAGACTGGTGACAAGTGGTGTCCCTCAGGGGTCCAGACCAGGCCCAGTGCTGATATCTTCACAGTGGGATCAAGTGCATCCTTGGCAAGTTTGCAGATGATGCCAAATGAGTGGGATGCCATCCAGAGGGACCTGGACAAGCTGGAGAACGGGGCCTTTGTGAACCTCATGAGGTTCACCAAGGCCAAGTGCAATGTCCTGCACCTGGTTTAGCTCAACATCTGGTATCAACATGGGATAGGAGACAACAGGATTGAAAGCAGCCCTGCCAAAGAGGGCTTGGTGTACTGGTGGATGAGAAGCTGAACATGAGCCACCGATGTGCTCACTCTCACAGCCCAGAAGGCCAACTGTATTCTGGACTAAATTGAAAGAGGTGTGGCCAGCAGGTCAGGAGAGCTGATTCTGGCCCTCTGCTCTAAGCAGGCTTTCTTATTGATTATTATTTATTAGACTTTCTTATTGAAGTTCAACAAGGATCAATATAGAGTTCTGCACCTGGGGAGGAATAGCACCAGGCAGCAGTACAGATGAGGGCTTGACACTTTGCAAAGCAGCTCCATGCAGAAGGACCCTGTTGTCCACCAGGACTACAAGCTGTCCATGAGCCAGCAATGCATCCTTGTGGCATAAAAAAGGCCAATGGCATCATAGGGTACATTAAGAAGAGTGTAACCAGTAGGTCAAGGGAAGTCCTTCCCATCTACTCTGCCCTAGTGAGAGCACATTTGGACTACTGTATCCAGTTCTGGGTTCCCCAGATCAAGAGAAACAAGGAACTACTGGAGAGAGTCCAAGGGAGGGCTACAAGGATGATTAAAGGAAGGGAACATCAGCCTGCTGAGGAAAGACTGAGACAGCTGGGGCTGTTTAGCCTGGAGAAGAGAAGCTGAGAAGGGATCTGATCAATGTTTATAGTATCTGAAGTGTAGCTGTCAAGAAGGGGCCAGTCTCGTTTCAGCAGTGCCCAGTGACAGGACAAGGGACAACAGACAAACTGGAACACAGGAAGTTCCAGCACATGGGAAAAAACTTCTTTCATATGAGGATGCTGGAGCAGTGGAGCAGGCTGCCCAGAGAGGCTGTGAAATCTCTCTGGAGACTTCCAAAAATCTTCCAGGATGCATTCCTATGTGGCCTGAGGTGCTCCTGCTGTGGCAGTGGGGTTGAACTCAATGATTTTCAGAGGTCTCTTCCAACCCCCACCATTCTGATTCTGTGATTTTTAAACTTCAGGCAGATCAGCTCTGGAGGCAACTGCCCCCTAATTTGAACCTTCTCTGCCTGTACAAGCCTCAGGGAGCTGCAGAACCCAGAGAAAGCATAACACTGATGCTGATGAGGTGCACATTCCATGATTAGTATTCTCTGGGGTTTAAAGATGATGTTTTGAGAAGGAGATATGTCAGAGGACTGAAGTTGTGCTCTGTGTTTTCATAGCCTCCCTCAGGTTTACAGGTAGGGACATTTTCCCCTTCTAGAAAAGCCCAGGCTTCATCTATTCAACAAGCAGCAAACAGTGCCCACTGAAGAGCAGGACAGTGAGCTTAGTGCTAGAATATTGACCATAATGTGTTAGCCATCCATTTCCAGTGAAACCAGAAGCAAGGTCAATGTATTTATAACTCTGCCCATTTTGCTGCAAGCTCAAAAATGCATCTGAATTTGATGAGCTTTGCTGGCTATGTACCTTGGAGTGAAAGCAGCTTTCACTCCCCAGCATTATTTATAGCACAGTCACAGTAAATAGCGACTGTGAGTAGGATGGGAAAGGAAGAAAAACAACATCACTGAAATATGGCTCCACTAACTCCAGGAACAGGTTGGTTGCTCTCCTTGCTCTCCCACTGGCAGAGAATCCTTGCTTGGCTTCTGTCCTCTTCCATCACATTCTCCTGCTTCACTTGAAACCTTTTGCCAGTTTGTTAGCAACCAGTAACTACTTTTGGATGCCTTCTTCTCACATTTCTGTGCAGTGACCACCTGTCACAGCACAAATAAAAGCCTCCTAATTCCCCAAACATTCTCATTAAGATTCTCAGGGGTCATTGAGCTGTGTGAGACAAGTTGTATCCACTTCTCAAACAACAACAAGATGGGAAAGTTTTAGCTTGAGTTAGTTGCCTTCAACTTCTCAGCCCAAAGAATCCTCTTCCAGGTTTCCTTTGTGATAACAGAAGAAACCACCCAGGAAAGCAGGAGGGAGACATTGATACAGGAAGCCAAAGTAGAGATTTGAAAGGGAAACTGAATTCTGAGGCTAGGCATAGCCACAGATTCTCATCATCAGCTCCCTGACCTGCTTGCTCCAAGCAAGCCATTCTGTTAATGCTGACATGAGCAAAGAATAACGTCCCCAGCTAACAGAGATATTGTACACCGATTGTTATCTCACTTCTGCAGGTCTAGTTCAGCCTAATGCATTACCTCTAATGGCAAGAGCAGCAGGAATAACTTTAAAAGCACCTCAGATGACATTAAGATCCATATTTATTGCAATGGTAAAATACAAGTTAAAATTAGCCTGCTCTGCACAAGTTTTAAGCAAACTGGACTGCTTTCAATAACCAAATTATCCAAAGGCAGGCAGAGGCTTTGCAGGAAACCAGGGTGGCTGCAAACCTTTCCCAGGAGCAGCAGGGGATTTGGAGAACCCAAGGAGGAAATGTTTTCACACTCCACATAAAGCTCTGACTGCAATAGATGTGCTTGTCCCAAATGCTTTGGTTTCAAACAAATCACCATTTCCCATCCCCCCCCCCCGTGAAAAAACCACTGAGGGAGCGTTGTGCTTTTTCCACCTCACGCCACGCAACCAAATTGTTAAGGATCTTCACACTCGGAAGTATTTTAATCCCTCACCATATGAAATGTTTCCTCTTTAAAACAAAGTGGGCTGGTAAGAAGAAGGCAGTGGAATATTAATGTGAGTATAAAACAGTTGAGAAATATTAGCTAACAGAGGGTAATTACAATTATCACATGCCCAAATGTTAGGTAATTAGAGGTAATGTGAAAGCATTGTCTCCAAAGCTAGTATAGTAAAACACAAGTTCCTTTTCAAGCAAACTTTTGGTGTTCTCCTTGGTCTTCACAGACTCACAGAACTGTCCAGGTTGGAAAGTTAAACTGATAAGCCAGCATGCCCAAGCCCACCACTAACCTATGGCACTAAGCATCTTTAGGTCTTTTGTTAAACAGCTCCAGAAGTGGCAACTCAAGCACTCAACCTCTTCCAGTGCCTGACCACTCTTCCAGTGCCTGACCACTCTTCCAGTGCCTGACCACTCTTCCAGTAAAGAAATTTCTTTCTTGCATCCAATCTGAACTTCCCATGGCATGACTTCAGACCATTTTCTCCCTAGTATCAGGTGATAGAAGGAGGAGAGACCAACCCCCACCTCACTACAACCTCTTTTCAGGTGGTTGTAGAGAACAATGAGTTCTCCTTCTCCTATAGCAAGAGACCCCAAACTGAAGGCAGTATTCAAGATGCAGCCTCACAAGGAACAAATACGGGGGGGGGGGGAGGGGAACTCACTCCCCCCAGTCCTTCTGTCTACAGTATTTCTGCTACAAGCCCAGAGACTGTATGCCTTCTTGGCCACCTGGGCACACACTGGCTCATGTTCAGCCAGCTGTCAACCAAAACTGGTAGCTTGCCATACCCACAGGAAAGTATTGCAGCCGTGACATAGGCTGAGCACTGACAGTCTGGTTTACAAGGCAGAGCAATTAAGAGTTGTGATTCCCATTCCTATCTCACTTGTTATGTCTACAAAACCATGGTAGCTCTCCCTTTCTGAAGGGAAATGTCAGATACCTCCTGCTTTGACAGTTAATGTCAGAGCAAGCTCTGCCAGCTGCAGCTCTTTCCTTCCCATTTGTTATTTTTAAGGCAGGAGAAGTGCAGCTCAGCTTTGGGAGAAACATCCTTAAAGAGCTGGGAAATAAAATAATGCTGAGGCACTTCTCCACAGAAAGCAATCAAGAATTCAGAAGATAAAATGAAACCACACAAAACCCCCAACCCAACAAACAAAAAGCCCCACAACCCCCAAACCAACCAAACAACAAAACCACCCCCCCAAATAAACCAAAATACTTCCTTATATTGAAATACTGTAAAAATATTACATACTGTATTCTAATTGCAGGAATATAGCAGCAGTATGCTGACTATAGCTGTGAAAGTACTTCAGAATGTTCAGTGCTCCATAAAACAGAGACAGCTGTAGCAAAATCATCATTAGGAAGGTGTGTAAAGGGAAGAAAAAGGTTCTTATTTCTTTCCCAGGCACCTTAAGCTATGATTGGTGTGGAAAGATTAACTTCTACTTGTTTTGTGTGGCACTCCAATTAACTTGGGAGTCTGAAGTACCAGCTTGCTTAGTCTGGGTCTCATTTCTCTGGATGCTGAGTGTCCACAGCATCCACAAATGGGGTAAGCAAAAATAAATCCAGGGTGAAGCAGCATATCTAATGAATCAGGTATGTGCTAAGTAGTGCATGTCTCATTCACAACAATCAAAGAGAGAAGGATCAGAGCGATGCACTTTCCTACTTCTACACAACAGAAATCCTGAGGAGTAAATCAAGGACAGATATGGACAGTTTGGGTGTCACCCATTCTGGTTTGGGTTTTGCATAGCACAGATCATACAACCCATACCTGAGCCTTTCTTTACTGTACCAGCACTTGTGCATACTTCCTTCCTTCCAAACACACAGACCATGTTTTCACTGGCCACATGCTACATAGATACATTTTTTGCTGGGATGTGTGTTTTATTAGCAGGGAAAAACACCACCCTAATCACCCTGAAGAACACCCTGACTAGAGAGTACTGAATTTCAGATGGCACTCACTTGTGGCAGAAATCAGTTCTGCAGGCATGGTGCAGTCTCCAAAGAAAGGCTTGCTTTTGTACCAGTGGTGTTTGTAACTGGCTGAAGAGCAATCATGGAATCATACAACAGCTTGAATTGGAAAGCACCACAAAGACCATCTAATATCAGCCCTCCCCCTAGACCAGGTTGGTCAAAGCCTTATCCAGCCTGCTCTTAAACATTTCCACAGATGAGATGTCCACAGCTTCTCTGGGCCACTCATTCCAATGTCTCACCACCCTCATCATAAAGAGCTCCTTCGTATTGCCCAGTCTAAGTCTACGCTGCTCTGCTCTCAGACCATTGCCCCTTGTCCTGTCACCGCAGGCCCCTATGAAAAGATGCACTGTGCCTGAGGAATGAAGCGGTCAGCACCATGACCACAGCATTAACCAGGTTGGAAAAGACCTTTGAGATCATTAAGTGCAACCTAATCATCCTTCAGGTAATGGTTTAGGTGTTCAGAGCTGGATGACTGATGATTTCAAAGATGATAACCTAAAATACTCTGCAGTTGATAACTTAAAGGACTCTCAGTAGCTTATACAGCAAAATCCTGAGCTAGCTGCTATTTTCTTAACTCTGGTGGCTTCATGCCCAGATGTATTTTGGTGCTGCTGGGAGGTGACAAAGGCAAGCATTACCAAGTCCTTTCAAGTCTCAGCTAAACCACAAGCCCTCAGAACTGAATTATTATGATTTAATTCCAGTATATGATAGCACTTAAGTCATGGGATTGGTGTTACAGCTATGAATAATGCAAGTTTATTTAAAGGAATGGAAGTAGAGCAGATTATTTAAAAAGACACTGACTGCTGGGGCTGAAGAGGGTTTTTTTCCCCAAATGTCTTCATCTGTGAGCAGAGCTGCTACCAGAGCACAAGGAAACACTAGTTTTGTTATGTATTATGAATGACAGACAAGTTGCTGTTTATCAACATGGGAGTCAATCTCCTACCCCATAAGAAGCAGTAGGAGATGCTGCTGCAGGCATCATGACCAGGCAACCTGCTATAAATAAGTAACCACATATTTATAAACTACACTGCAGATTGACTCATTTAGCTGGGCATCTTCCACCCAAGATAGCTGCCACTCCATGAGCTAAACTACTGTCTCTTCTTCTTTAGATCAGCCTTTCATCACCTGCTAGATGCTTCTGGTAAAAGTGATGAGAAGTGTGGTAGGAGGCATTGGAGCAAAGTACTCTGCAAGCCCATCTCAGTTGCCTACTGTCCTGGTGTTTTTAGGGTGAAGGTAAATAGTTCCTGTGGTTACATGAGTATGGTGTATGCTCTGAGAAAGAGCTGGTTCTTGCTGGATTCTGCCAGCAAAAGACCTGCCTGGAGAGGTCTCTTTCCAGGGACCTTCATGAACTTCTCTATAGGAAGCACTCACTGCTCAAGAACACCTCCTGACTATCATAGCAGGGAGCAGCTCTGAGGAGAGGTTAGAAGAACAAAAACCATTGCTTTCCCTCCAGTAGTGTTAGCCACAGGTGACAGCCCTCGTTCTTGCCAATGATCAACCCATAGCAGCTCACAGGGCTGCAGTTTTCTGTCAGAGGGCTAGAGAGCAACTTCTGGTTTCTTCACCATATCACCAAAGAACTAATCTGTACTGGTGCCTGCTGTTATTCTTCCTCAGGTGCAAGACTCTATACTTGTCCTTATGGAACTTCCTAAGGTTCTCCTTCCCCCAGCTCTCCAGCCTGTGCTGATCTCTTTGGGTGGCAGCACAGCCTGACAGGGTGTCAGCCACCCCTCCCAGTTTGGTAACATCAACAAACTTGCTGAGGGTACACTCAGTCCCCTCATCCAGCCTGTTGATGAAGATACTGAACAAAGCTGTATTCAGTATTGATCCCTGGGGAACACCACTGGTCACAGGCCTCCAACTGGACACTGCACTGCCAACCACAGATCTCTGAACACCATCAAGCCAGTCACCAATCGACCTCACAGTCCAACCACCTAACCCACTTTTGAGTTTACCCATGAGAATGTTACAGGAGCCATTATCTAAAACCTTGCTGAAATTAACCTCATCCAATTGATGCGCCTCGTACAATTAGCTCTGGCCCATCAGTCTAACCTGTAAAGCTTCCCTACCCTCCAGCAGATCAACACAGCCACCCAGTTTGGGGTCATCTGCACTCAATCCCCTCCTCCAGATCACTGATGAAGATATAAAAGAAAACAGGCCCCAGTACTGAACCCTGGGGAACACCACTAGTGACCAGATGCCAGCCAGATTCAACTCCATTCACTACTATGGGCCTGGCTAGCCAGACAGCAAAAGCTCTTTTTCTGAAGGCCATGGCCTTTGAACAGGAAAGCCACCTTCTATATACAAGCTGACCATTTACCAAGCTCTTTTATTCATTCCTGATATTTGAGTTCATAATGATTTTAGTTTTGCAATTATGTAGCTTTCCAATACAGCCATGTTTAGCATGTTGGCTTGTCAACCTCAATCCCACTGCTTCGTTTCAGGACACTCCTGACACACCATGTATCAACTGATTCTAATCAACTGCCTCATTTCATTTTGAAATGTCTTATTTCTTAGTCATTCTGGGAAAGATCTTTCATGAAAGCAGCATAGGTCAAGGGGAGCTGAAATATGATTTTTTCCACTCCATAATTCACATGATTAATTGAAAAGGTTAAAAAATTCCATTCTTGCAACTGATTCTTTAGTGGAGGTTGCCGTGTTTTTTTCTGATGAAATTACCTAATCTGTCTTCCTCTGAGCAATACACTATTTCTGATGCCTAAAATAAAACACCCCTTTCTCAAGGTTTATTTGATGGCTGTGTTGGAATTTCATTAACAGCTTATCAACTGATCCCTTCACAGAGTTTCCCACCTGAAATATGAATTGGATACTTTCTTGCTAAGACCTCTGCCTGGCTGGAACAGACCCTTCGGTACATACTAAGTCTGTGTCCTCACATAATGCAAATACCAGATGTGAGCTCCAGTTGTGCCTTTGGTGGCATGACACTGAGGCAAAAGCTAAATCCAGATAGAGGGAACAAAATGTGGGCACTGAGCTTTCAGAAGCACAGGGGAGAATTCAGTGGAGGTAAGAGAATTCTACTGAAATAACTTTGAGCTGAAGCATACGTTTAATGGAGAGGAAAATCCTCACCAACCGGAGATTCATGTGCTTAAAACAAGTGTAGACAGTGCCAGTGCATGACAAATAGTCCTGACAGCTAGGAACTGAGAACACTGCTGAGAGCAAAACACACTGATTTTGATCAGTCTACATTTTTACATCTGAAAACCTGCATGCAGTAAAGATACCAACGGATTACAAGGCTACAACGACTCTGAGTGCTTTGGATGGAGTCATTGCAAGTGCCAAGGTGAAGCAGCTGAAGTGACTGGTGATACCGTCCCTGAGCAGCTTCATCTCTTTTACAGCTCATCATTCCTCACCATTATGTTATTCTTGTGGCTGTACTTGCAGCTGGCTCTTGTCGAGGTCAGCTCACAGTAGTAAAGTCATGCTAGTGCCAGGTCAGAGGCACAAAGGTCAATACCTGTATTACCAAGTATCTACAGCTTCAGGGGAACCACAGCAAAGAACTTTTCCAAAAGTTAGAAAAGAAAAAAAAGAATACAAGTAGTTAATGCAGTGTGCTGCAGTTCTGAGAGAAGAGAAAATAAAACCAGTTAGATGCCTCACTGAACCTCAGTACTTGTAACAGTACTGTGGCTCTAGCCCTGTGGTCTCATGGCTAGCTCTGTTGCTAGTGAAGAGGCTGGTGCTGCCCTGCCTCTGCCTCTGGTACCACTTGCTTCCTTCCCAGCCACCCATTCTCTTTTCCACCCACTTGATGTTTGTGGTAGCAGGCCCAGTGGAGTCCTTGGTGAGCTCAGCCCCACCTGGGTCACATTGAGGCAAGGGAGAAAAGTGGCTCTGTTGGGAGCATTGAGTGTGCTGGTTTGAAATACTTCCTGTATTCAGTTATATAAGGAGAGAGATCATGTAGGAGGAATAAAAATAATAAGCTGTTAGGATGATTTGCTGAAACTAGTCTTCACCTCAGCTCCCACAGAAACACAGAAATAAAAGTCCAATTTCCTCCACAGACAGAGATCATCAAGGGCAGAGAAATTACAGAATGAAAAGAAACATTTCTATTGGGTGTCAGCAAAAGTGATGCTAAAAAAAGACTGAACTTATGGCCACAAGGCTGTAAGAGCATAGCTGAAAAGCTGAAGAGCTTCCTCCTCCTCTAGACAACAGGTATGTCCGAGAACTTTCAATTCAATAGATGAGAAAGTAGCTGCTTGTAATGTTGTAAAATTCTATTTCCAGACTATCCACAAGAGCTGTTCAGGGCTTCTAAATCAAGGCACATCAACTGCTCACATCTTAGGACAAGCTTAACATTTACATCCACGTGCACCCATGCATGTAAAAATACCATGCATTATTTTCTCTTGAAAGAGATACAGTAATTGGATTGATCAAAGTAAGGAATAAAGAGCAACAGATATCAGACCACTTCTGGTGATGGTGGGAGTGCTAAAGCACAGGACCAGGCTGCTCAGAAAGGTTGTGGAGCCTCCTTCTTTAGAGACTTGGAAAACCCTCCTGGATGTACTCCTGCATGACCTGTTCTGGGTGATCCTTCTTTGGCAGAGGAGTTGGACTCAATCTCAGACATCCCTTGTAAGCTCTACCCTTCTATGACTGTGATTAGCTGCTGAATGGCAGGGCAGCAGGGCTGCTCTCCTTCGCAGCTTCAGAACAATTAACCATGTGGCCAAACTGCTTTATCACCTTCCTGGCAAACAACAGAAGTACCAGAGCAAACTTGAAACCTACAAACCTTCCACCCAAACAGCATTGCCCCTGGACCATTCTATGAGGACTAGAAGTCATACATGAATTTCTCCTCCATATCTTGATTAATCTGTCTGGAGTCATAAGCTTTTGCCAGTCATCCTTAGCTGATTAACAGTTAGGCAAAGCATCCCTATCAAACTGGAGCACTCATGCTGCATTACCATTGTGACACTGTCGCTGTAGGGGGTGACAGACAAAGTGACAAACATGCACTTGTGGTAAGCAGAGTACAAAGACCAAGATTATGCCAGCAAGCAAGACCTATTTGTGTGTATGTGATGTTAGTGTGGCTGTGTCTGATTGCTTAACAAACTTTCCTCAAGATTCTTACTGGTTAGTGATGGCATTGCTGTGCTTACTTGCTGAGCTAGCCCAGCTGTCCTCTCCTCTGGCTCCTCTATCTCAATCTTGCAGTTTCTCATCCTCAAACACACTACACATTCAGTCCAGGGCCTTTCCAGACACTCAAGGGTACATGGCAATGTATTCATCTACAAACAGACAACAATACTTTCTCATGGATATACAGTGATGTTTGTGAGGTCAGTCTCTTTCTGGCCCATCAAAGGGTCTGCAGATTCATTGCAGTTTCCCACATGACACCACTATCATGGATGTTACTACCTTAGCTGCTTTGGGAGAGACTGGGAGGTTGCTCCATGAGAGAAGAGGGAGGTGATTTTGAAGAGTTCTGCATTGGATCAGACAGAACATGGCCACAGCACTACTTAATTCAGGAATATCCCAGCTATGTTCATGTGACAGGCAGTAGTCTCTCATTACAGAATCACAGCACTGAAAGAGACATCTGAGACCATCAAGTCTAACCCTCGCCTATAGGTCACAATCCCACCACTACTGCTAAGCACCTACCACTGAAGCCCATCTCTAGGACTCAACATGCCTGCTCAGTTCATATAGTTACCCTTTTCTTTCATGGTTATCTACCAGGATCAAAGACTGTGATCTTAGAGTAATGTTGTTTTGGCAGGGAAAGATGAAGGCAGGGGCTGAAAGCAGAATATTTTTGGTCAAAGTTGCAAGGTCCTCCAACTTTTCTGATGAATTCTGAGCTTTCCTCCTGTTGTAATTTTAATGTTTCTGAAGGAATCCATTCAAATGCCTTACATGGGCAGCTTTATTGCCATAGCATTCATTTTAAAACACAAACATATCCCTCAAAAGCCTTCTGAGAAAGGCTTATCTGCAGAATTCTCAGCAAAATGCTTGATTCCAGTGAATATTTCAGGCTTCTGATTGGTAGTGAAAGATAAAAGCATTCCACTCCTCTTCCATCATAAATCACACTTACTGCCACCTGGAACAGCCTCATATTTCTGCAGTAGGAATTTCTTCAGCAGTTCTGCATGTAGCACATGGCATTGCAGAGTTCATCCTGAGCTGAAAGAGAAAGCCCTTGGTGCTGCCCTCTGTCACTCTAAAGGCTTCTCCAGAGCTTTTACTGGGGAATATTATTTTCCCTTGAAACATATCAAGATAAGCAATACAGCAAATCATTGCTTGCAGCTTCAGCTGAGACATTTCAGCAGTGCCAGCTCATGGTCCATTCCCTATTCCACCCACACAGCAGCTTTCTGGTGATAACCCTTCCCACATCTACCCATCTTCACCCAATTACACGTATTTAGGACGAGCACACAAGGATCAAGAAGTTCCCAGTCCCTCCCGTGGGCACATCGAAGCTGCTGCCTGCTTTTGAAAGATGCAGAACAGTATGGTGCCTGCTGGTTATACTGCACTCCCAGAAGGGTTTGGGACTTGACTTTACACTGGAGGTGGTGGGACTTCACATGACAAATGTTTCCCAGCAGGAAGGTAGCAGGAATGCAGAAAAACCTGCTGCAGTCCTGAGGGCTAAAAAAGAGCTCCAGGACTTGTCCCTGGAGCATTTGAAGTCTCACTCACCTTAGTGGTATCAAACCTTTAGTGACAAAACTAACCAAGAGAGAAGATCTGCAGCCAGGAGCAACAATGTTCTGGTGCTTGTCCAGCTGATTTGCAAACTTCCCTTCCACCTCCAATCTGTTCTTCAGGGAGTGGGAAGTAAAATACACATACTGAAAGGGGGTTGTGCCCTCCCAACTTTCTCCCTTTCTACTGACTGCTGATGTCTCCAACACTGTCTTGAAATTACCTTCTTCTGAAAGATGATATGCTTTTCAAATAGCACCCTTTCATTCCACAGAGATGCAGATATGTTGGGGGTGGAGAATGATTGTAAATAATAGAAATGTTCTGAAAGAAACGGCAGAGCTTTGTCTGGATTCTGCATTAAACTTGCACTTCACGTTTTCTGCAACCAACCTGCCACTGGCCTGGCTGCAAAACCAGTGGCAGGGAAGGGCAAGTTATTTGACACGAGCTAAACACTGTGTTTTTCCTTGTGTGATACTTTGTCACCTCCCTTCATGATATTAAATCTTCTCTGAAGGTGCTCTGGTGAATCTGCTTGCAAGCAGATGAGGAGAGGATGCCCAGAGCAGTCCAAAGGAGGGATCTGCGAACAGGTTTGCAAGTGCTAAGAGAGGGATGAGATCATCTCCTCCATTATGCAGAGGAATCCAGAGTGCAACACCAAAGCTACTCTGGTATCCCTCACCTCTCACCAGTTTCTGGGAAGGCACTGAGTTTTAGCTGAACCTCCTGTGAGTGCAGGGCACTTCTGTCCACTTGCAGAAGACATGCTCCATAAATACAGCAGCATGCCAGCACTTCACAACAGCTCTAGTCCTTTGACATACAGACAACACAAACCAGATCTGAATACCACAGAATTGTCACATGTAAGACACATGCCAACCACAGCTTTCTAACAGCTTAGGGAAGAGCATTTTGAGGGCATTCTGGTAGCAGTAGAAAACACATGATGTAAACACAAACAGAGCCACTTCCTATTTGACAGCCCTACAGATGACTGCAGGCTCCTCTACCTGAAGCAAAAAGCTCTCACTTCGGTGAAGAAGGGATGAGCACAGCTTGAACTCAAAGTCAGCTACATCACTAGTGCCCATCCAGGTCAGAGAAAACACCCAGACTATCAGCTGCCTTAGGTGGGCAGACATTTCTAGACCACTTTGATTAGCACCCAAGCACCCAAGCAGCCATTTCTAAAGAGATGTATTTGTGCAACACAAACCTCAACTACCCACTTGGAACACACAATTTGTGCACAAAGCCAACATAAATTAAAAATTGAGAGATTCTTCTGGCAGTGGCACATTAAGAAGGCAGCCAACAGGCATGCTCAGTGCTGGCAGATGAGTAACTTGTTTGTTGCATCTGCTTTGTTTTGGGAACTTGACACTGGGAACTGGACTCTACCAACTGGACTGTAACTAGCAGTATCTTCTCCATTCCCCTTTCCTCATCCACAGTGGTCCACCCTGCTTGGTCAACACAAATCTCCAGAGGTCCCACACCTCACTCCTGTTTGCTTTGCTTTGCAGGGATGATGTGGGGCTGTCCAACCTGGCTCTTCCTGGGTATAGGTCATCAATGCAGATCAAGCCTGCAGGGCTGGGTCTCCTGCACCAGTGTAAGGCAGGGCATTGGCAATCGCCATGAAGAACAGCCTGCCCAGCCTCAGAGCTGACTGCAGCATCACAGGGAAAGTGACTCCACCGTGAAGTACAAGGGCTTCTCTAGTTCTTGCTGCATATCCCCACATCACTGCCCAAGCAAGACCTCTGTCACACAGGAGATTTTCCCCTGCTGCTGATCTCAGCATGCTGCACAATCTGACTTTGGAGCAGGTTTGCTCAGCAGCTCATCAACTTCAGTTACAATCTACATAGGCTAGTCCCACTGCTGAGACAAACTCCTTCTCCCCCTCTTTTTAAATGGGGTGTGAAACCAATGACTTCCTCCCTTCTCTCCTTATTCATGTTTTTACATCCTCTTCACAACTCCTGTTTCAGGCAGTCAGGTTTTCTGAGCACATCTCATGGCCAGGTAATTCCAAACAAGGTACTGCTTCAGCTGAATGCAATTTAGATGAGTAGATTTTCTCCCTCTGCTCTCAGACTAATGCAGCAGCACAGGGCCCAGCTTCTCTCCTGGGAAAGTTCACTGCTAGTTACACCACATCACTTTTGCACATGATACACAAGGATGGCTTTGAAGTCCATCTCAGAAATCTCTTTTACACATTCTATCTTCCTCTCTCCCCACTGCCTTCCTAAGCAATAGCAATTGCAGTAGCTTTGGGATATGGCTTTAAAATTGTTTCACATCTCTTGAATGGAAAGTGGTAACATGGAAAGAAATCACATCATAGTAATAAAGCTTCTTCCTCTTTTGTTAGAGAGTGGTAGAGTTTGGAAGGGACCTCTGGAGGCCATCTAGTCCACCCCCCTGCCAGAGCAGCATCACCTAGGGCAGGCCACACAGGTGGCCTTCATAAGTCTCTAGAGAAGGAGTCTCCACAACCTCTCTGGGCATCGTGGTCCAGCTCTGGCACCCTCAACAATAAAGAAGCTTTTCTCATGTTGGGGTGGAACTTCAGGCAGTTGTCCACAATTGGTTTGAGATTCAAAACCAAATGAATGGCAGCTTCAGAGAACCAGACAGAAAATTGGCATGTTCCCAACATGGGTTCAAACCAGGTGCCCTGAGTTTGGGATTTGTCAGGAGATCTACCCACAGATGCCCCAGCTTTAGAAGCTCCTCCAACAGCCCTGTGCTCAGGTGGGATGGATGGCTAGTCAAACAGCTCTGCCACACCCTCCTGTTTCAGGGGCTGACTCTTCTAGGATAAAGAATGTGAACAGAATCATGTGAAGCATATGGAGAGCTGAAAGCAGGGCTCCTGGCTGTCATCAAAATACACATTAACACTGCACACCACAGTGGCTGTGATAATAATGCTACAGCAGCAAAGAGACAATGCTGATGCACACAGCATGTAAGGGAGTGGTCAGTTCATGTGCAGACCATAATTAAAACCCCTTCATGCAAATACATGAACTCCAAATCATCAGTGAGAGTGTGTGTATGTGTGTTCAAAGCAGAGCCTAGCATGAGGCAGCACCCAGAAAGGGAAATAAAGAGGGGTAAATGTGGCATGCTCTGGCTTTGCTTCACTGCTTTCCTCATTCTCAGTAATTAAAGCAATTCTGAGTGCTAGGCTGATACCTGGGTGACTGTCTTCCCTCATACCTTCCTCTGCCTCTCCTACTTATTGACAAGGTATAAAACACCTCAGGCTGCTCCTTGATTTATTGCAGACCAAAACATTCCCTTCTCACTAATTAGAGCACAAGCTAAAACTGCCTTCCTCTTGAAAACTGTCTTCCTCCTCAACTGCCAGCAAAGCTGGCTGGAAAAGCTCCTGCTGTCCCCCAAGTATGTGTTCACCAGTCAGCTGCTGCTGAAAGTTTCTGTGCTCTGAACCATTTTGTAAATGGTAACAATTAGTTCAAATCCCATTGTGGCTCCTTAATGGTGATGCTAATGGGTGTTGGCAGATTCAGTCAGAGAAAAAACCAAATGTATTCAGATTAAAAGCAGAAGTCTTCCAGACCTCATGAGAGGTGTTTGTTCCTGTGCAGTTTCAAGAGATTTTGTCTGCTGAAAAGGAGCAAGCTCATGGCATAGCAGTTATGGACTGCATTAGGTCTGACAGTGCACATCTGATTTTGTTATGAGAGTGGTTACAACTATTTGCAATTAGAGAAAGTTTTGTCCAGCTGCCTTGCATCTTATTTCAACCTGCCAAGGTTTCCTACCCAGACTTGCCACTGCTTAGCATTTACCAGCAGTTAACTATGCCTAGGGCTCAGGGGAATCAGAACTCGGTTTGGGGTATCAAAGCACTTGGCAGTCAGTATAGCTAGGGGTCAGCAATCCACACAAAGCAACAGAGATTTGTAGTGTTGTAGAGAGCAGACAGAAGCTCTTTTACCCCTCCCCAAAGGAGCAAAAGAAAACTCTCCCCACAGGATTGGCAAGAATTGAACATTTAAATGGAAGTACTCTTCACAACCATATAAAACAGTAAAAAAACCATACACAAAATTCACATTCAGCCCAGCCTGGACTTTACCAAGACCTGCCTATGCCAACGTTGTCCAACAGCCTCCCCCCACACCAGGCCCAAAACAACAGCTCCCAGTGCCCCCCTCCCAGCCCCTACTACCCAAAGGATGCAGTAAAAAACAAAAGAAATTATCCAGGCCACTCAAGGGCAAAAGTCTCAGCCTCCCTGAAACGCCAGAGAGAGAGCAGCTTGGCACGCTGGGAGAGGAGAGAGGGAACAGGGGAAGAATAGCCAGGGCTGTCCATTTCCAAAGGGGGGATGCAGGAATGATGGGATGAAATAACCAGAGATTACATTTCTCCAGTGCCCACTTCCTGGGCTCTCCTAGTCCCTGGGGGAATTTCCTTTTCTGGGGCTCCTAAACCCATCACACCTAGGTGTTCATCAATGCAAAAACAAGAGCACAAAAGCAGCTGCTTAGAAATGAGAAGATCCAAGACTAGATGACCTCAGAGGTCCTTCCAAAGCCTATCCTTCTGTGACTGGCTGTGCCTCTGCAGCAGCAGGCAATGAGCTGCAGGATTGGTAAACACCAAGGATAGGTGCACAACTCAAAGAAAGCAGCTTAGAAATTCTGACTGATAAGGAGCACTTCCACATCCTCTTCAGAGCCATCAAAAACACTACATCAATAAGCCACCCCTGAAGCATCTACCCACCTATGTATTGGGAAAAAACATTGCCTATATTTAGCCCATATCTGGGTCTGAACTTCAGCAGTTGTTCTGTCACCCAGTGATCCCTCCCCAGCAGGGAGAGGGGAACCAGGAAAAGGAGAGAAAACCCAGGGGTAAAAACAAAAATGGATTTAATAAAGCAGCCAAATGAACACCAAGCTCAAAACAAGAGAGCTGAAGTTATACTCAACTCAGCAGAAGTGCAGCAGCCTCAATAGCCAGGGTCAGTCCTCACAAGCAGGAGACACACAAAGTGAACCACAAAATCCCCCCTTTTATACTGACTGTGATACTCATGGTCTGGGACACCCCTGCAGCCAGCTACATTCCGCTGTGCTGGCTGGCTCAGAGCTGCTAATGACTTGCAGCCCATAGCTGGCCTGGGAGTCTGTCCCAACAAAGCAACACTATTGAAAGGTTTGCTCAGCTAATTATTTCATGACACTGTAGAATTGCATAGACCCTAAGGTGTTGTGTTTCATCCATTTCATACTGAAAGAATACTTAAGCACACAGAACATTTACAAACCTTCTCTTTCTCTCCCCATTAGCAATGGCTTGTTAAAAGCTGTGGTATCACAGAATGGTAGAGGCTGGAATGGACCTCTGGAGAATGAGTCCAACCCCCCCCTGCCAAAGCAGGATCACCTAGAGCAGGCCACACAGGAACACATCCAGGTGGGATTTGAAAGTCCCCAGAGAAGGAGACTCCACAACCTCTCAGGGCAGCCTGCTCCAGTGCTCCAGCACCCTCACAGGAAAGGTGATTTTCCTCATGTTGAGGTGGAGCTTCTTGTGTTCCACTTTGTGTCAGTTGCCTCTCATCCTAACACTGGGCACCACTGAAAACGGACTGGCTCTTTCTTAATGACACCTACCCTTCAGGTATTTCTGACCTCAGTGCCAGGCAAGACCATGGAACAGGTCATCTTGAGTGCAATCACACAGCACCTACAGGATGGCCAAGGGATCAGTTCAGATTTTTAAGCCTGGAAAGCATTGATTAGTGAAAGAGACAAGGGTGTTCCTGGCACAAGCAGAAATCCTTCTCCAGCTTACATTTTTCAGATTCATAGATATTCAAGGGCAGCAGGGAGAATGAGGCCAACTGGTTGGAAAAATGATGCTATTTATTCTGGGGAAATACAAACCAAACCAACTCACCAAAGCAGAAAAATGAGTTGCTGCATCAGCAGGAATTGGGCATCATTAGAAAACTTTTTCTGCAGAGGTAAAGTAAAAGCAGCTGCAGGTCATCCTGACTGTGCCCAGTGCTAGTCTGCACCAGGACAGGTAGCTCAGTCTGGCTGTGCCCTTATCCCAGGATTTGTAAATCACAGGTAGGAGGCCTGTAGCTCCTGGTGTTCCCCAGGGACCAGTACTGGGTCCAGTTGTGTTCAACATCTTCAGCAATGATCTGGATGAAGGGAGAGTGTACCCTCAGCAAGCTGGCTGATGATACCAAACTGGGGAGACTGGCTGATACATCAGAAGGCCGTGCTGCTATTCAGAGAGGCCTGGACAGCCTGGAGTGCTAGGTGGAGAGGAACCTAATGAAATTGAACAAGGACAAGTGTGGAGTCTGCACCTGGGCAAGAACAGCCCCCTGCACCAGTATAGGTTATAGTGACCTGTTGGAAAGCAGCTCCACAAAGAAGGACCTTGGAGTCCTGTTGGGCAGCAAGTTACCCACGGGACAGCAATGTGCCCTTGTGATCAAGAAGACAAATGGTCTCCTAGGGTGTATAAGTAAAAGTGTGTCCAGCAGGTTGAGAGGTGTTCTCCTGCCCCTCTACTCTGCCCTAGTGAGACCACATCTGGCTGTGTTCCTGTGTGACCTGCCCTAGGTGATCCTACTCTGGCAGGGGGGTGAGACTAGAAAATCTCAAGAGGTCCCTTCCAATCTTTACCATTCTGTGATCACATAGCCCAGGGGTCTGCCACCTCCAAACATGCAGTGAGGCCACTGTGATTTAAACCCACAGACTGCAGTACTCTCAGGGTGACACAAACCTCAAGACCACAAGGCTACATGGGCTTTCCTGTGTATTTTCCCTACAGCTGGCACTTTCCCTACAGCACAATAAATGGAGATTGTTTTTCCTGCATGCAAGAGAGGGTTCAATAACAGAAATCTCATCAGCAAGCTGAGGAAGCAGCTGGACCCCGCTCTCAGACTGGAGCTCCCACAGATACTCAGGTACCCTGGAGCAGATAATGATGCCACCAAGCATACACCTGGGTAAAATCACAGAGAGATTGTCTCCTGGCACTGTCTCTACCACTTACAATACTGCTGAGAACCTAAACAGTTGAGAAACAAATGGATTGTGTGAAACTGGAAAGGAAGGCAGGTTTCACTGTCCTGAATTATGGGATGGATAAGCAGCCACAAAATAGAATTGTCTGCAGCTGCTGTGGGAGCTTGTCAGATTGCTCCCTCTCTTCCAAAATATATGGCTCAGGCCCTGCTCATATCAGAGGGATCACCACAAATGCCAAATGTATTTCTATCATTCTGCATTAAAAGGCACTTTTTGCTGCTTCTTTTAATTCTCTGTGATTTGCAATTAGCAGAAAGTAGATTTTCCTGTTGTGGCATCACACAGGTCCTTTGGTCCAGCTCGGGGAGTGACAACACCGTGCAATATGTCAAACTAGAAATACCAGACCCT
The DNA here is from genome assembly GCF_026170545.1 of Melanerpes formicivorus. Classification (NCBI taxonomy): domain Eukaryota; kingdom Metazoa; phylum Chordata; class Aves; order Piciformes; family Picidae; genus Melanerpes; species Melanerpes formicivorus. The sequence goes on from NW_027142378.1 coordinate 11,191,594, forward strand.
AATCTACTCTTACAGCCCTCACACTCAGCAGAAGAAAACTGCCCGTCCTTCCTTCTCCATGGAGAAGTCTTGCCTGTGATCTTATGAAGATGCTCAGGAGAACCATGATAATATCAATTGCATAATAATGATGCAAATACATCTTGCAGGGAGAACTGCAAAGGCTTTACTCAGGACATTTCCCACCAAGCCATCCTGCCTTTCTTACACAAGGATGCTGGATTGCACAAGGCAAGGGAGTCACCAAGGTTCTGAAAATCCTCTAGCAACCTTGTTCTCAGAATCACACAACCACAGAATGGCTCATGACTTCATGAGCTCACCTCTCAAGCCTATCAAGGTCCCTCTGGATGGACCTCTCCTGCATTTACTTTCAACAGCTGTGGGTGTGATGTATCCTGAAACTCTGTTGTTCATTGTTAAAAAGAAAAGAAAAGAATCAGCCATTTGCCACCAGCTGAATCACAAAGCTGAGACCACAGAAGGCCCTTAGTTCCCTCTTTTGCTGATACACAGTCTGGGGCAGGTTCATTAAATACTTTCTCTTCAGCTTTTATATTCTTGCAACACCAAGCCCTGTGCTGCACAGGTAATGCAGACTGATTATTTGTACAGGGACATGCAGTTCTTAATGTCACCTTCTTGACTTCAGCTGAGGACTTCTTACATAGCAATGGCTGCACTGGATCAGACCAAAAGCCCTCTGGTGTGAGTTGGCATCAGGTGCTTTATGGGATGGAATAAGAACCAGGAGCACAACCAGCAATACCTCCACCATAACAGCATCTCTGTGGCTCCTGAACCTGGCTGTGTGTGAACACCTGTGTGCACTAAGAGCCCCTGGCAGACCTTTTTTCCCTGAATGGGCTAATTTCCTCTTGAAGTCATTTGAATGATGGGTCTGTGGTGGCCAGCAACAATGAGTTTTGCATCTGAATCATGACCCATATGAAGCAATACTTCATTAGTTTCATTTTAAACCTGCCACCCAGCAATTTCTTGGAGTGTCTCATAACACTGCTGTACAAGGATTACCAAACAAACTTTCCCTACCTTACTGAGACTGAGGAGCTGTAGCCTGTTTGTTCTCTCCCAGCTTGGACACCTTTGCCTACCTTGGATCATGCAGCTGCCCTTACCTGTACTTTTTCTAGCTGCTTTATTATACTACTGCCAATATTTTACGTTGCAGTGGAACTTGGAAAACCACGCATTGGGAAACAGCCCTTCCCTCTGAAAGGACTAAATGGACATTAAAGGACACTTCAAATATTTAACACCATCTGGAGTTAATCCCCTGCTTCTAATAAACTATGCTAAAGAAAAAAGTGCTTGAAAATGAATGGGCTGTGACAGCTATAGAGCCATAGAAGCATAGAGTTCTTAAGGCTGAATGACACCTTTGAGATCACCAAGTTCAACTGCTCACCTAGAGCTCACAATCCCACCCAAGCCACTGCCATTAAACCATGTCCCTCACCACCACATTCAGGCATCTTTTAAATACCTCCAGGGATGGTGACTCCACTACTTCCCTGGGCAGCCTTTTCCAATGCTTGATAACCCTTTCTGTGAAGAAATTGTTCCTAATACCCAACTTGAACCTTCCCTGGCACACTATCACCTGCACCTGCTGATTTGGGCTTGGATTGCCATACTGACTTCACAGTGGCAGAGGCAGGAGCTCTGAGCTCCTGTTCCTGCAGGCCTCATTTCTGCCCACAGTCATGGGTAGGTGTGTGGTTCACTAAACCACTCTCAGTTTAGTAGCAGGGCACTTAGGAGTCTGGCAGTGGCCTCAGTTTCTCTCAGCCTACAGATGAGGTTTATTAGAGTCTGGGAAACAAATGCACCAGGTGGGACTGTAACTAGCAGTATCTTCTCCATTCCCCTTTCCTCATTCACAGTGGTCCACCCTGCTTGGTCAACACAAATCTCCAGAGGTCCCACACCTCACTCCTGTTTGCTTTGTTTTGCAGGGATGATGTGGGGCTGTCCAACCAGGCTTGGCTGCAGATGCCAAATTATGGCTCTTGTCTGGGCTCCCTGAACATGCAGAAAAAAGGAATTAGCTGCAATAGCTGTGTAGAAGACTGGCACCAGATAAAGCTCCTGCTTTCTCTCTTCTTGTAGTCTTCATTAAAAGCAGAGGACTTTGAGGTTCTCAAGTGCTTGAAATATAAAGAGGCTGTGATTCCTGCTTCGGCACTGGGGCAGTGCCACTGCTGAAGCTGCTGCTGCTGGCAGAACAGCAGGGCAAGAAGATGCTGCTGTGGGGCTGCTGGAACACCCCAGTGCTAATCCACTGGAAAAGAGGCAGCAGGAGCTGCAGAGGCCCCTTTCAGGCCTTGGAGACTCTCTTTCCCTCAACTCTTTGAGAGACATGGCTCTATCCCTTGTAGCACTGAGCTCTGTGGAGATATGAAGCCCACAGAGTGAAGAGGGATGGCTTTGGGGCGTTGGTCTTTTCCCCTGTGCTTGCTGCTGCATGCTTGGATGGAGGGAACTGTTTCATCACTGGCTTCTGCTGCTGCATTTGCTAAGGTAACTGTATTAAAAGTCCTTATCTCAGCACAGAGGGCCATTCTTTGGTGTCACTTTCCCTCCTGTCTGTGTGGGGTGGGAGGCTAATTTGTTAGAGTGGCTGTGTTAATCCAGGACACAACCTCTCCCACCACATTTCCTCAGCAGCTTGCACAGATGTAAATGGCTAATCAGCACCAAATTATTTCTCTCTCTAATGATAGGGCTGGGTTTATTTCTCTCATGACATGCAGTTTGTCAAATATGCTGTGCTACAACTGTATTTGTAGCAGACTGCCAGAGCTCTGAATGGCATAACATTTTACAAAAGACAGGCCAATAATATACAAATAGCAGAGCAATTTTCTTCTTCCTACAAAGAAAGGCTGACTTAATTTATCAGTGGAAAGAAAATTGATGTTGTCACTTAACAAATACATCTCTCTTTTCATTTCAAATCCTGGGGAATGGCACAGAGAGAAAAGCTGGAGATGCAAGAGACTCCAGTGATCAAAGTGGGAAAATGCAGCCAATCTCTGCTACAGAAGAGCACACTGAGGATGGTGTCTGTGCTACCAAGGAGTTTGCATCCTACGAGGCTCAGTGTTTCATCTGTCATTAAGATGGACTGGCTGCTGTTTTCATGTTAAACAACTGCTGAGCTGCACAGTAAGTATGAGACATGGAGACAGAAACTAAACCTGAGACTTCCTCTGCTTTTAGCTTTGCATGCCAGGCTCCACTGTAGGCAGAGGCAATGGCTGTTTAATTGTTTGTATTCACTATTGGTAATGGGAACTGTATAGAACTCTTCTGTAGGGTAACCTCACAGCCACCACTGCAGAGACTTAACTCTTAACTGAGGATGAAGACTGCAGGGACAGTAACACTGCTCCTACTCCTTGTGTTGTGTTTTCCATCAGTGGTTAGACCTCAGCTGGGTACTCTACACTCCACTGCATATATGCAGTCCCTTGATGGCCCCCAAGGAGATTTTGTTTGAAGAACACAAGCAAAGTAGGCAATATTATCACCTTCAACATACAATCTAGGCAGCCTCACCAGCCAGGAAGGTGTGAACTTCCCTGGCCTGGCAGCTGGCTGTCAGGACCTCACCTTGCCCTCCTCAACCCTCCCATCCAAGGACTATGAGTGAATTGAGCTCAAGCTCAGAAATATTTATTTCATATTTTGGATTTTTTATGCAACACTGTGGCTAAAAAAAAACCCAAAACAGCTGGTGAGAGAACCTGCTTTAGTGCCTGACAAGAATCAGAATATGCCTCAGGAAGAAACAGATCATTTTGAGAAATACAGCCCAAGAAATTAGTGTAACTGTACAGTGCAGCCCAAAGAGGAAGGTAATACACTTAGAAACTGCCAACAAAATATTCTGCTTTAATTAAGGCTATCATCTGCTGGAGCTCATGAAAAGAGGAAGACATGAACATTGTGAAAGTATCAATGAGCAAGTGTAAGCTGCATTTGTGAAATTCCTTTTAGGAACATCTCTAGCCCTCAGATTGCTCTGAATATATGAAAATGTGACTCTCCAAGTCTTATAAATCAGAACGACTTTTTCTTTTACATCTCATTATCTTGTGGGTACTTCAGTCCTGTGTCACAACCTCTCTACTTTGGCTGGGTGCTTAATACATCCTTCCTGTTGTGAACTTCAATGTGGAAATTGAGCTAAATGGACTGTTAAGCAACTGAAGAGAGAGAATTAAGAAAAATGGAAAAGGCAGAAGGGAAAAGAAATTAAAAACAAGAGAGTAGCTAGCAGATCAGGTCTGCCTTTTCACTCAGCCTGTGTGAATCACAGAAGAGTGAATGGCTCAATTTAAAGAAGAGCAGGGCCCCACATTGTAATATTGCCTTCCCATCACAGTATCACAGTGCAGTAGAAGTTGGAAGGGACCTCCAGGGATCATTGAGTCCACCCCCCCTGCCAAAGCAGAATCACCCAGGGTAGTCTGCACAGGAATGCATCCAGGTGGGTTCTGAAAGTGGCTAGAGGAGACTCCACAACCTCCCTGGGCAGCTTGTTCCAGTGCCCCATCATCCTCCACCCCCTAACATCCTGTGATCCTGTAAGAAGCAGATGAGACTCCTTTGGGGCTGAGGGACTCAGAGCCAGTTCAGACCCAGCAAACATATCTCTGATCCCATTAGAAGCTATGGTCAGACTGCTGGTTTTTGCAGGTCACTGGTTACCCATCCTACACTAACAGAGAGTGCTGCAGTAGCAAAAGGGAAGAGCCAGAAAGCTAATCAGTAGGAAGGAATTTTATCTGCGTTTAGGTTAAGGATTGTTTGGGCTCCCCTAAAGCATGAGGTTTCTCTACATGTCTGCAGTTATCAAACTCTTATGCACAGTCAACACCATCACAGGACCACATCCAGAGGATTTAGGAGCCAGTTATATTTGGCTAGTAACTTTATTGTTGGAACAAAATTAGAACTTTGTCAGCCTGAAGACAGCACAATAAAAACAATCTTATTGCTCCTTCCCTGCTTGGTGAAAGCTTTATGGCTCAAACAGCATTTCTAATCCTTTATGTCCTGTCTCTACGATGCATCTAATGAATAACCTCCTTTCCTCCTCTGTATTTCACTTGACAGTGAAATATACCACACAACTTTTTAAAGCAGTATCTTATCACCCCATTCCCACCCTAGTTTTGCTGCTCATGTCTCTTCTCCCTTTCCTTACCTTCTTCCCCACTCAAATACTTCCTTGTCTCCCCAGCATTGCCAATCAGCCATTGGTCTGCCTTCACAAAGCACTTTGGCTGCCAGCATTGCTCCTTGCTCCAGCTTTTGCTCCTAGGGCAGGACATGACTCCTCCAGAAACACTGTTTGCAGGCAAAGACCTACAGCCTAATTGCACTGGGGAGGGGGGAGGAAATCATATTCATTTCAGTATCTTCTTATGGAGTCCAGATGTTTAGCAGAACTGAATACCTGCAGAGAATGGTGGCCAGGAGTACAGAACAGTGCTAGAAGTTTAAAACCAGGATATCCAAGTCCTGTCAGAGAACTGACAGTTTTCATCTACTGAAGGTACTAGAGCAACCCAGAAAAGGGGAATATGCTTGTGGTTTTAGGAGCCAGCTGAAGAGAAAATGCTTTCCATGAAAATTACCAGAGAGCTGGAACACCTCTCCCATAAGGACAGGCTGAAGGAGTCAGAGCTGTTCAGTCTGGAGATGAGAAGGCTGCAGGGACACTTCAGAGAGGCCGGAAGGGACCTCCCAGGTTCAGGACAAGTCTGTCACTAAACCACATCCCCACTCACCAGATCTAGATGGCTTTTAAACACCACCTCGAATGGCAACTCAACCACCTCCCTGGGCAGCACATCCAGGACATTTTTTTTCCTAATGTCCAGTCCAAAGCTCCCCTGGTGCAGCTTGAGGCCTTTCCCTCTCATTGCAGCATTAGTTACTTGTGAGAAGAGATCAGAGCCTACCTCACTCCAGCCTCCTTTCAGGCAGTTGCAGACAGCAATAAGGTCTCCTCTCAGCCTCCTTTTCTGTACAGTAAACAGCCCCAGCTCCCTCAGATGCTCCTCACAGGACTTGTTCTCCAGGCTCTTCACCAGCTGTCAGCCTTCTCTGCACCTGCTCCAGCCCCTCAGTGTCCCTCCTGTAGTGAGGGGCCAGAGCTGGGCACAGCACTGGAGGCATGGCCTCCCCAGTGCTGAGTGCAGAGGTGTGATCACCTCCCTGTCCCTGCTGGCCACAGTCTTCCTAAGCCAAGCCAGGATTCCACTGACCTTTTTGGGCACCTGGGCACACTGCTCTCTCGTATTTACCCATTTAATCACATCCCTAGGCTTGCTGGCCACACTGTTACAGATACAGGCTGGGATGAGAGAGGCCTTCTCAGCCACCTGAGCACACTGGCAGCCATTTTGTCCTAGGTGGCAATGGCATCAAACTAAAGAGTAGATTTAGACTGGATGCACCACGAGGGTGATGAAACACTGGAACAGGTTGCCCAGGGAGGTCATTGAGGCTCTATCCCTGGATATATTCAAATTGAGATTTGACAGGGTTCTGGGCAGCCTGATCTAGTCGAGGATGCCCCTGCTTACTGCAGGGGGGTTTGGACTATCCGACTTTGGAGGTCCCTTCCAGCCCAGTGCATTCTATGATTCTGTGATTCTGTTCTGTATTTTCCAAATCCTCAGAGGCATAAAGGTGCTGCCCATAGAAAACTGGGTTTTGATGTGTTCAGGAGCTGTTAACAGCATTATCTGTTAAGTTTAATCATGAAGTATTTCCTACCCATTTGTTTAAACCAAGACAACTGCAGGAACTGAAACTGCAGAAAGTCTGCTCCATCAGAGAGCACTTCAGACTGCCAGCACTGTAAATGTCAGTTGAAATCTCACCTCTGGAAGGCCACTAAAAGCAGCAGTAAGCTCTCACAACTAAAAAAGAACAGAACAAAAATACCCACTATATTTTACATTATCACAGAACATTCCTGGCGAGCCACATTCTGAGCTCCTGAACACTAAGGCTTTCTACTGGAGAAGCTGATTTCAATCCTACAGTGTCATTGTATTCCTACAGCCAGAGAACATCTTGTGCATGTCACCAGGCACACTGGCCTGAATTAAGCCATCCACCTACCCATGTACTGTCAGTCACCTCTTCATTTGCTGTGGGCAAGACGGTTTCAGTTTGACCTGCCTTCAACCCATCTGAGTCACAGTCCTCTTTAGGTTAGTAAGGAGCAGACGAGCATGTCCAGTACATGTTCTACTATCCACAAAGCTATTGGCTTCATGTTTTAGTTTTTCCATGCCAGTAACATTTCCTGTCAACATGAGGATGCACTACCCATTTACCTCCTCTGCACCTGCCCTCATAAACTCACCCTTTCTACAGCAGAATTGATGCCTACCGGCTATGATCTACCAGACTTTCCTCCCAGAAAGGCATAGACATGAAACAAAGCAGCAGAGAGGGGAAGTGACTGAAACCCAGTTATAATTAAGGATGGAAACATTGCTGCTCAAGAGGATTGATTTTCATGCCTGACGTCAGTTGAAAGCGATGTCGTTCGCATAAGGAAGTCTCCATTGGATTACAAGCACTCAGTGCAGCAGAGGCCAGGTTTTAAACCGTAGCAGAGGACTCTCTTCTCCAGTACTCATTTACACCTCCAAAGGCTGAGCAGTCCTGTACCATTATAACCTCCACAGCATTTCACTCAGCAGCCAAAGGCTTGCAGTGGACCCATGTTCCCCAAAGCCTGTGGGAGCCTGGCGTTGTGTTTGGCCTGAATGCACCCCCAGAGCATGGTATCCCACCTAAGGAAATCACATCTCTGGGATGAAGCAGAAGAGACATTTTAAGGCTTGAAGATGAGCCTCCTGTCCTTCTCAAATGCTGTTGTCTGCTGGAGGTTCTTCTCACCCTGTTCTGTTTGGCTCACTTCCATGAAGCACTATAAGTTAGCAACTCCTTAGATACCCTCTGTTGACAATTAATTTGTGTTGAAGTGGTGTGCTCTGAAGACCACACATACACATCACTTTGGTCCAGGAGGACATGGCTGCTAAACCAAAGCTGTTGAAGATGACTTGTTCTGAAGGTGTCAATGGGAACTGTTCACCTGTTTCAAAAAGAAGCCCACCACAGGCTTTAGATAAGGGACTGAGCTCTTGACATTTTCACAATGAAGCCTGAAATTTGGCAGGCATCTACAGTTGCAGATAAACAATCCTGGCAACAAGAGCAGTTTTCTTTTGCAAAACCCTTGTGGGGGTTAAGTTAGGACTGTGTTTGGGGGGGTTTGGTTTTGTTTGTTCTTTTGTTGTTGCTGTTTTGTTTTTCAATTCAAAGTTAACTGACATCATAACCAGGAACAAGATTTTGGTATAGAATTCCCTAGGGAACCTTGTCTGTAGTCTGCTGTGCTCCAAAGAAAAGAGACCAAAAGGAGAAGAGGGTACAGGAGTTTTCATTGCAGGTGTGAAAACAGGCAGAAATACTCACAGCTGGACAGTGCTTAGCCCCAGGTCCCCCAACAGATGAATCAAAACCTGCTGTGAAAGCAATTCATTTGCCTTTGAGAAACAGCTGATCTGCAAGTGTGCGATGCCAATGCAGGCAGGCAACATGTCCCGTGAAGGCCCCATGTATGTTCCCCATGTATGTTCCCTCTTCTTCCAAGAGGGTCTGTCTTTATTTTAATTTCTAATTATCTGCTGTCCATTGAGGGCAAAGGGCACACAGGCACTGCTCAGTGCCTTTTATGTCTGAGATGTTTTCATGGATCCAGGGTATTTAGTTCCTGTTGGGCTGCCAAGAGAAAACCTCTTTAGCAGCTAATGTGAAAGGTTTCTAATATAACAGTATTGTTCTTAATAATAGAGACAATGCTGAAGGCCATGATCCATCAGAACCAGGGAATTTAATATCAGAGCACAGAAACAGCTTATAGCTACCACACCTCTGCTGGGAAATGACTGTAAAAGGTGCTTTATTGAAGAGGGTGAGAGACTTAGGGAAGTGATTCAACAGGCTGGATGCAGCAAGTGATGGAGGAAGGAGTAAGACACCACAGGGTTGTTTGTCCTCTCTGCTCTTCTAGCAAAGCTTTGCTGCTGCATAGCAGACAGGTTTGTGTGTAAGTACTAGACAGGAACCTAGAAGATGCTGTTGCAGACACCACTTTTTATAATGCACCTCAGGCTCCACCTTACAGGCAGTCCAGCTTTTGCCTCTCATTCATACAACTGCAGAATCATTTTGGTTGGAAAAGACCCCAAGACCACAGCACCATGGTCACTAAAACATGTCCTGAAGTGACATGTCTACACACATTTTCAACACCTTCAGGGACACTGACTCCACCACCCTCCCAGGCATCCTGTTCCAATGCCTGACCACTCATTCAATAAAGAATTTATTCCTAATATCCAATCCAGGCCACCCCTCCCTTCTGGAGGACTGTTTAGAAAGTCTGTTACCCTAACAGCTAGGGACCTTTTCCAGCACTCATTTTCAGAGCATGCACAAGCAAGGCTCATCTGCTCTTGTGCCAATGAACTTCTTTACCTTACATGTACTTTTCTTTCCTTGATCTTCATCCTCCTGAGCCATGTCTAGACACCAGTCTAGAGCTCCTGAGCTATACCTCTACACCTTCCAGAGTGTGTGTGTGAGGGCTGGGCATTCACGCTGATAGCTCATAATTATTCAGTACTCAACTGGTAAAATCCAGACATTTGTCTCCTTGGTCATTTCCAGCTGACTACCTCTCTATTTATAGATTTGTTTTGTTGTTAGGCTGAAGCTTATGACTCAAGTTCCCACACAATGCAGTTAAGGTGATGATTTCTGTTCTGTTGGATTGCACTGGCCCCTTCAAACTTCAGCACTTGATCACAGATGGGAGAATTTGCCTCAGGGGATGAATGCTTATAGACTCATAGAATCATTTTGGTTGGAAAAGACCTTTAAGGCCATTGAGACTAATCACTGTTAAACTCCACCAAGTGTGGTGCTAAACCATGTCCCTCAGCACCACACCTCTGCCTCTTTTAAACACCTCCAGAGACTATGACTAGAAGTGTAGTGTACCATGTGTACCATCCTCTTCATGACCACAGATGTACAGGCCTGGAGCTACTCTATACTTCCCTCATTGGAATTCAGAGCAAAAAGAATGTTTGCAATCTCAAACACAGGGAAACTGTGACTGGGCCACCATGAGTCCAACCCTTGTGCAGTGCCATCAGAATCACCTGCCCTTTGTTTCTCTGAATCACAAGCTAAATCAGAAAAGTAAAATCTTAGGAGGACTAAACTTTGACAAGTGTGATGTTTCCTTGTTGGAGGCTAAGCACAGCACAAGTGTGATGTTTCCTTGTTGGAGGCTAAGCACAGCACAAGTGTGATGTTTCCTTGTTGGAGGCTAAGCACAGCACAAGTGTGATGTTTCCTTGTTGGAGGCTAAGCACAGCACAAGTGTGATGTTTCCTTGTTGGAGGCTAAGCACAGCACAAGTGTGATGTTTCCTTGTTGGAGGCTAAGCACAGCACAAGTGTGATGTTTCCTTGTTGGAGGCTAAGCACAGCACAAGTGTGATGTTTCCTTGTTGGAGGCTAAGCACAGCACAAGTGTGATGTTTCCTTGTTGGAGGCTAAGCACAGCACAAGTGTGATCCCATGGATACACCCTACAAAATGCACAGTGTGCTGGAGATTCTGCCAGCTGGTTTATCCCACAGCACAGAACCACTTCTGGCAAAAGTTCTCATTGGGCTGAGCTGAAATAGATGTGGTGCTGAGGAACATGGTTCAGCACCAGACTTGGCAGAGTGAGAGAATGGTTGGACTCAATGGTGTTAAAGGTCTTTCACAGCCCAAACAGTTCTATGACTCTGATCTTGTTACATCCAAGACCTACTGACAGTCCTCTAGTGAAGCTGTTAGGTCTTTCCTTCTGCTGCAAAACACTCTAAATCATCCAAGATCATTCACAAATTGTTTCATTCTCCTAGATAGTTGGAAACAAGCTTGAACAAGTGCTTAAGATGTGACTTTTTGTCTTTTAGTAGCGGGCAACACAGGCACAAATTTAATGAGCGAGATGAAAGGCAGACTACATGTTGTGTCAGGACAATGAAAGACTAAAACTCACAACTTTTGCTTGGAAAGCATGTCCTTTGCTTCCCCCTGTTCTCATTCTGAACAGTAGTTGGATCATTTCCATTCAGATGTGAGGAAAGAAGCAAATCCAGAAAAATTGCACCTAGAAAAGACATTGATTTTCTAATAATCATTCCCCTTGGAGAAGTGGCTCCCTAATCTAATGCATGCCACTTCTCTGAAGAAAAACAAACCCAAAACCAAACCCCAGCAAAGCTCTGAAGGCAGCACACTGCAATGACACAAAATAAATAATGATCTGTGATTTCTTGCCTGAATTTGCTCTGCTACTTCCCCAGCCCACGAGAAAGAAAGCAGCTCTTTGCTTTCTGTGTCATGTGCTGCCTGTTGTTTGTCAGCAGGAAAAATGCAGAGGACTAAAAATGCTTATTGCTTTGAAAGCACTAATAAAAAGTGTGCTTGCCTTCACATTAGCTATCACTGGTTTGTTTTTCTTTTCCTGCAGAGCCTGACAGAGAGAGAGAGGTGAAATTCCACATTGTTATGTATAAAATAGTCCTTAAAGACAGGCCTGGGGAGCTAGCTGTATTGATATTAATGGGTCTCACACAGCTAAATCCCTGCTCCTGAGGGCTTCCTGTTCAGAGTTGCTTGATAAGTGAATATCTTTTCCAGATATGCTTTATTGCTTTTTTTTAACTCCTTTCCTTCCTTATTTCTGAAAGGAAGCAGTGAGGGGGAAGAAATGGTCTGGAAATGAGGCACAAAAGCTGAGGTTTACTGACTGATGAGAGCAGACTCAAAGGGCCTCCAGGTAAAACTAGTGTAATTAGCATCATCTCCTATGACTAAACAGCTCCTGCTCCACCACCACCCTTTCTGCAGCCATCCCAGAGCCAGGGGCAAGATCCTCATCAGCCAAGATACCACACAGAGGAGCTCAGCCCCTGTAAGGAGGCTCAGCCAGCACCCGTGGATGATACTGGAGTAAGCAATGTTGGAGTAGTCTTCCTAGCTAGCCGGGGGGCCACCAGGCCCCCCGGCCTTTGTAGTCACCACCACCATCACCCAGTGCACCCCAGGGGCACTCACCGGTGATGAGGAGGATCCTCCAGCCCCGAAGGGCTCAGCTTGGGGCTTCTGCCTCTCCTGGCGGGGATTAAAAAGGAGACTGGGTGGGGAGCACCAAGTGGCCACACCTGGGGTGGGAGGAGACTCCAATAGAGCCCAGGTGCTCTGGGTTTGAGGGGAAAGAGGAGGTTTGATGAGGGACTTTTAAGGTGACAGGGAGTGACAGGACTAGGGGGAACAGAAAAAACCTAGAAGTGGGGAGATTCAGATTGGATGTTAGGAAGAAATTCTTCCCCATGAGGGTGGTGAGACACTGGCACAGGCTGCCCAGGGAGGTGGTGGAAACCTCATCCCTGGAGGTTTTTGCAGCCAGCCTGGATGTGGTTCTGGGCAACCTGATCTAGTGTGAGGTGTCCCTGCCCATGCAGGGGGATTGGAATTGGATTATCCTTGAGGTCCCCTCCAACCCCAACAATTCTATGATTGTAAAACAGTTTTGCAGTTTAGGCTGGATGTTAGGAAGAAACTCTTCCCAGCAAGAGAGCTTGGCCATTGGAATGTGCTGCCCAGGGAGGTGGTGGAGTCACTGTCCCTGGAAGTGTTTAAAATAAGACTGGATGAGGCACTTGGTGCCATGGTTCAGTTGATTAGATGGTGTTGGGTGAGAGATTGGACTTGATGATCTCTGAGGTCTTTTCCAACCTGATTAATTCTGTGATTCTGTGATTCTGCTCACTACTTATAAAACATAAAAGAGATTAAACTGAGAATCTTGATTATAAACAAAATTTAAATCAACACAGCCTACTTCAGAGAGCATGAATGTAACTCACTGGAAAATAACAAGCCACACTGGCATCTGGACAGACATGAAGCCTGCTTGCTAGAGCAGACCTTTTTCACAGCAGAGCTTGCTACCCTTATCCCTTATCTCTCAAGTCCAGTGGTTCTCACACCAGCAGAATGCTCTTTATTTCCTTTGGGGATGGTGGGAAGCTTGCCATAATCCCAGCCATGATTTCATTGCATCTCCAATGGAGCTATGATATGCCATTAAAACAAATTAAACTCCATTTTATTGATTGAGAGAGGGGATTCTGCCACTCTGTTCTGATCTGCTGAGACCCCACTTGGATTACTGTGCCCAGCTCTGATGTCTTCAGCACAGGAAAGATAGGGATCTGTTGGAAAGGGTCCAGAGGATGGCAGTGAAGATGATCAGAGGGCTGGAGCACTTTCCCTATGGAGACAGGCTGAGGGAACTGGGGCTGGTCAGCCTGGAGAAGAGAAGGCAATTTTCCAGTACCTGAAGGGGGCTACAGGAAAGCAGGGAAGGGACATTTTTGTAAGGGCCTGTGGTAATAGAATGAGGGGCAATGGTTTTAAACTAGAGCAGGGCAGATCTAGATTGCACATTAGGAAGAGGTTCTTCAATATGAGGGTGGCAGAACACTGGAACAAGTTACCCAGGGAGGTGTTGGAGGTCTCAATCCTGCAGACACTCAAGGTCAGGCTCTGAGCAACCTGCCCTAGTTGGAGATGTCCCTAGGGGGTTGGGAGTGACCATTAGTGGTCCCTTCCAATCCAGTGTAGTCTATCATTCTATTCTGGAATATTTCTCAGCCTAAGGAGAGGAACAGGACCAAGGTCAGAGGGGTAAGGCAGGCAAATGGAAGATAAATTATTGGATCAAGAGTCAGTAGCTGACAGCACAGTGGTAGCAGATGGCACATTGGCTGAGCCTGACACAAAGACACTGCCAAACAGGAATGGTTGCATCTTGAGATGCAGCTAAGAGTCCAAAGGAAGCACAACACTCAGCTGCCCAGAGGTGGCTTGTTTCACAAAGGACAAATCTCCTATCTGCAGTATATTGTCTGGCTGGCTACTGAACCTCTGATTTAGAAAAGGAAAATAGAGTTTGGCAAGCAATGCTTGAAAACCTACCAAGCTCTGCTTCAGATCATGCTGACCATCTCATTCAACTGGAAGATAACCAACCTGAAGGGCTAGCTAGCATGGAGGCTGTGCAGCTGCAGGTAAAACCCCTGAGAGGACTGCAAGACTGATGGAGCTTTCAGAAGCCTTCTAAAGTTAAGTCTCTGCTGCTTCTTATTGTCCATCCCAACAGCTTCTTGGGCTTCTCACAGATGCACAGCTACAGATGTGATCTCTCAGCTCTCAGTTATCATTATTTACTCCATTTCTGAATGGAGTATGGATACCTTCCACCCCACTATCCTGAGGAATTTACTTCATTCCTTACCTAAAGCCTTGCCTGAAGCACACCATGTAGTTGAGTTTCATTATTGCATGTTCTTCATTGTGCATTTGTTCTTGTTGCTTCCACTGATGTATTTTCACCAGATAAGTGCTTGTGAAAGTCCAAATCATAACCCAGTGCTGTAACCCCAAAGTGACAGCACTGGTCACAATACACCTTTGATGGAGTAAATTCACTGGAAGAAGTTTAATCACTTTCCCTTTCCACTGCTCATTTGTTAAATGACTGCAAAATGCTGCCAAGCAGCCTCATTCAATTTCCCTCTGGTGCCCAGGTGAACATGGACCACGGCCAACTCTAAAAATAGGAAAACCAGGGAGGCTGAAGTTCACTTCCAGGCTAAGAAAGACCAGAAATGAAAATGACTCTGGTCCCGAATGCAGCTTTTTCTGTTTTCCACGCCACATTTCTGCATGCTCAGCGGCACAGCAGTTGTCTTTCTTTCATCCTCATGAAAGGTGTATTGGCATTGCACACAAAACAGCTTTTATGTGCCTATAAATAATGGAAAAACTTAATGTGGGAAGAAAGGGCCTCTGAAACTCTCTACACAGCACACTGGAATTTCTTTTTGTCTTGGAAGCTTGATGCATTGTGCTGTTTGCTCACCACTTGTGAAGCAGGAATGGACAGCTGTGAAAGGCTCCTCTCTCTCGTGTTCTTCCCCCACCTTCTGCTTCCTACAAGTGCTTCTGCACTTGTTCAAAAGATGACAACTTAGAATCACAGCACTGTCAGGGCTGGAAGGGACTTCAAGGATCATCCAGTTCCAGGTCCCCTGCCATGGGCAGGGACACCTCACACCACAGCAGGTTGCTTACAGCCACCTCCAGCCTGGCTGCAAACACCTCCAGGGATGAGGCTTCCACCACCTCCCTGGGCAACCTCTGACAGTCTCTCACCACCCTCATGGGGAAGAACTTCTTCCTGACATCCAATCTGAATCTCCCCATTTCTAGCTTTGCTCCATCCCCCCAGTCCTATCCCTCCCTGACCCCCTCAAAAGTCCCTCCCCAGCTTTCTTGGAGCCCCCTTCAGATACTTGAAGGCCACAATAGGGGTGTACTTCTGTAAAGCCTGAGTCTGATAGTGTCAGCTTGGCAGGTTTCATCTGGAGGGATTTCTAAGAGATGTATCTGCTGGGTCTGCAAAATCCCTACAGAGGGCATGCAGAAGGTGTTTGATTGCCATTTCCTACCTTTCCTTGATAAATTCTTCAAGCTGTCCTTGGCTTTCCTGTCAACAGGATAAACTAGTAAGCTATCCTGTCTCAAAACTTTGTCTGCCCAGCAGCCCTATTTCCAGATTCATGTTCCTGCTCCCTCCCTTGAGGATGGTGAACCTCTGGGAAGGGTGGGCAGAGTTGCCTTTCCTGTGTCCATCAAGGTAGCTAGGTTAAAGCCCTCATCTGTCAAATAGAGGATGGGATGTGCAGCAGGACAAGAGCCTGTTACCAAGAATTGTTTTCTGGGTGGCAATGTGAGGTTCAGGGCTCCCAGAAAGACATTTCCCTTCCCCCCTCCACCATGATCTGCTGCAGCAAGGAAAGTGCTTCTGGGAACATACTGGGGACTGGATCTCAGCTGAAAGTAGCCCTTCAAAAATAGCAATTTTTAAACTGAATCATTTCCCAAATCACACTCTAAAAATTACTTCCCTTCCTGGCAAGCTCTCTGCAGGCAGGCAAGCATGGATTAGGAGGATGCAGGTTTCTCAGGAACTGCACCAATCCCATTCCACAGGTCCTTGCATCCCTCCATCTGTGCATCTGTCCCTCGCCTTTACACAACTGTGAACCTCAAGCCCTCTCTGAATACAAAGGCCACTTCTCTCTCCTCAACAGAGAGACTTACAAATCCTCCTCAGAGTTATTGTCAGGAGAGTTGGTAGGCTGCAGAACACTTTTGCTGCCCAACTGGCCCTTCAGCCCTTTCAAAAATTCCCTCCTGCACTCGGAGAGCTGAAGGATGCTGATCTCTTCTGAAGGGCCTGGGCCTGGTTGTGCTGAACGAAGTTAAATAAAAACCCAAGCAACTACCAAAGCACAAACAAAGAAACAAACCAACCCCAACCAAGAAGGTGCCTGGTTTGTGGCTTAACAGTTAAAAAAAATTGTGTAGACCTGGCACTTCAGGACGTGGTTTAATGGCCAGAGAAGTGTTGAGTTGATGGTTGGACTTGGTGATCTTGGAGGTCTTTTCCAACCCAAACAAGCCTAGGATTCTATGAACTCAACAGGAGGTTCTCTATTCAGACATTAGTCTTTGTAAGGCCTCAGAAATATTGCAGAGCTGCTTCTCCCCGAGTTGTAGAGCATTATCTTCCCCTACTTAAAAATCATTTGTGTGCCAAGATACTGCCTGAGATTTCACTGCACAAAGCAAGAGGAGAAAACAAACTAGCAAAACTAATGCAGGAAGAACAAAAACCATGAGTGGAAGGTTTGCCCAATAAAATGTGAGGTTTCATCCCCCCGAAGAGCGAGATGAAAATAAGCCAGCAGGAGCTGCCTAAGTCGCTGGTGCCTTCAGCTTCCCTTGAGCAGGGAAGTGAGAACACATTCAGCGTGCTCAGGATGCTCAGAGCACTACAGAGGATCAGGCCTTTCAGAATTGGCTATTCATCACGTTTAAATTGAATGTAATTGCCAGGGCTGAATAGCTAATTAGGTTCTTCTTTCTCTCTCAGTGAGAACAGTGCAAGTGTGAACGCAGAGTTAGATCATTACTGGGCCGCAGGAAAAATTAGAAAGAAAGGCAAAAAAAAGGCCACTGCATATCTACTCATAAATTAGCACAGAGAATGAAGGCATGTCTTGATTTAATCAGCAATCACTTTCTGTTTCTCTTTCACTTGTGGAAATATTCTCCCCATAAACCTGTCCTTCTAGCTAACAGTACTCCTCTTTCAACACAGCTTAGAATCCATACAGCACACAATCAGAGACTGCACCGAGTTGGAAGGAACCCCTTGAAGGTCATGTTGTCAGCAGGGACATCCCCAACCACATCAGTTAGAAGTAGTTTTCTTGGCATGCATTGCAAATCAAAACCCAAATCATACTGGGATGTATAAAAAGCAGCACAAAACCCTCCCCACGTTATACCCAGCTGCAGTGACAGTTACAAATCTATTTGTCCTCAGCCACTGCCAAGGGAGCAAATATGCCTTGCACTCCAACCCAGCTGTACAGTTCAGGTAAGGGACTGTATGGCACGTTTGTCTTCAAATCATGAGACACTTCAACACCAACAGAGTGGTAAAAAGCTCCTAAATGACAAATTGGAGGGGTTTTTCTCTCAATAGATATTCACTGCACTCATTGGGACATCACAGAATGGCTTGATTTGGAAGGAACCTTAAAGATCATCTAGTTCCAACCTCCCACTACAGCAGGTTGCTCAAAGCCTCATCCAGCCTGCTCTTAAACACTTCAAGGGATGAGGCATCCACAACCTCTCTGAGCAGCCCAATCCAGTGTCTCACAACCCTCACAGCAAAGAATTTCTTCCTAATATTCAATCTAAATCTACCCTGCTCTAGTTTCAAACCACTGTCCCTTGTCCTGTCACCACCCAGCTTTCCTGTAGCCCCCTTCAGATACTGAAAGGCCACTCTAAGGTATCCCTTGAGCCTTCTTTTCTCCAGGCTGAACAGACCCAACACCCTCAGCCTGTCCTTATGGGAGAGGTGCTCCAGCCCTGTGATCATCTTTATGGCCCTCCTCTGGACCCTCTTCAACAGATCCCCTTCTTGTGTTGGGGGCTCCAGAGGTGGACACAGTACCCCACGTGGTGTCTCACAAGAGCAGAGGAGCAGAGTCACTTTCCTTGACCTGATGGCCACATTTCTTTTGATGCAGCCCTGGACACAGTTAGCTTTTTGGGCTGCCAGCACCAGTGTCTAAGTGAAGCTTGTACTGAAATCAAGAATCCAGCTGTGGAGGTCTTGATCCCCCTAGAGCCAAAAGAAGTGCTCTTGCTAACTTGCTTGTAAGCTACATGGTAGAGAATTTTGAGGATTTTACTCAAAAAAGCAGAGAAAGAACTCCTCCCTTGGAAGGCTCTAGCAGCAGCTGGGCTGCCTAAGTTCTAAAGCACCATAGCAAACTTTATTCTCTAATAACAAGACATGATGTTCAGTGTTATGACCTATTCTCAGCCAATGGTTTAATTAAGCATTTAATGAACACATCACACTTCTCTGCATGAGCTTCACTCGAAACGACCAAGCTAATAATGTAAACATCAGAGTTTGATTACTAAAATAATTGCTTTCCCAAACACCAGCCTCCTGGCAAACAGCATGGCGGGTGCCACACACGCAGTGCACCCACAAGGCAAGGGGCCAATTTTAGCAGAAACCCTGACAGACAGCTGGCCATCAGCTTTACAAAAATACCCTAGGCAAATGGTTCTGGGACAGTGAGAGTCCAGCAAATGCTTGGAGATTTACTCAGAGCTCTTGAGCTTGGAAGAGACCTTTCAGATCAGCAAGTCCAACCACTCACCTAGGGGTCACAATCCCACCACTGCTGCTAAGCCACTGCCACTAAACCATGTCCCTCAGCACCATATCCATGCATCTTGTAAACGCCTTCAGGGGTGGTGACTCCACCACCTCCCTGGGCAATGTTCCAATGCCTGAGAACCCTTTCTGTGAAGAAATTGTTCCTAATCTCCAACCTGATCCTCCCCTGGCATAACTTGAGGCTGTTTCCTTCAGTCCTGTCAGCATCTGCATGTGGGAAGAGACCAAGCCCCACCTCACACCAACCTCCTTTCAGGTAACTGTAGAGAACAATGAGGTCTTCCTTCAGCCTCCTTTTCTGAAGACTAAACTGTCCCAGTTCCCTCAGCCAGTCCTCCTCAGACCTGTGTTCATGACCCTTCACCATTTGATTGCTCTTCTTTGGACTTGCTCCAGCACCTCAATGTTCTTTTTGTAGTCAGGGGTCCAAAACTGACCCCAGTACAACTTGATTCATAGCAAACATCACAGACTTAAACAAATGACTGCCTTTAGGGCTCTTCCCCAAGCAGAGATACAGCAGCAGCAGCTTCAGGACATTCTCTCAAACGAACTCTGGTGTCTGGCTGAAGCTAACCGAGATGGTGACCTTCAGTTAAGCCCAAATTCTGTTGCTGTGGAAGCTTTCTGCCCAGCTCCTGGAGGGGTTTTTCTGGTGTTGCTGTGGAAAGGGCCATACATTTTCAGCAAGAATAGATGGACTTTTTTAAATGATTTTTTTTCCCTAGCTTTATAACAAAAAGGAAAAACAAAATTGCCAGAGGGTGACAAAATTTCAAGACTCAGAGTAAAATATCTTAAGTGAAACAAGTTGTCAAAACATTTTGAAAATCTGTCAACAGCTCTAATTCTTAGAAACCAGGAGTTGGTGATGCTTGAAATATTGTCTTGTCCATGCTGAAACAGCTAAGCCATCTTCCTTGCTCCCTCAGCTTGGGTTTTTTCCTCCATGGAAAGTTACCAGCACAGTTTCCTATGTATTGGGGATTCTTCAAGCTAACCAACAGGGGACCAGAGTCACTCATTCCTAGGCAGGACATCTCCAGAGAGGTCATTGCATACTCCAGAGTCACTCAGCTTCTCCTGCTGAGGAAAGATTCAGTACTGTCACCCAAGAAGCAGAGAGTTTTTCGGCCTCCATCTGTGGCCCAAGCATAACTCAAGAAGAGATAATGCACAGTGTGGTGAGAAGAGGAGAAGTTTTCTGTCTCCCCACTAAAAACATCACTGGCCTTTCAAGAAAAGATGAAATTGCTGAGCACTCCAGAGAGCATTTTGTAATGCTTTCAACACAACAACCCAACCCACCAAAACCACACCACCACCAAAAAACCCCCAAACAACAAAATGGAAGTCTTCTTCCCCCTTGCAAACACAAAAATACCAGGAACCCAACCCCAAAATCCATCAGCAGCAATATAATTCCCTTGTCTCCAGGTACATTGGTTTAGATTGATAGCATCTGACAGAGTGGACTGTATGTAACCATTCCTGGCTTACCAGAGTGGAAGTTACTTAGAACTACAGGCACTAAATGGTCCCTATCCTACCTATGGGAGACTTCCCACTCATCCTGCTGAGCTCTGGATTTGGTCTGATATATTTTCCCATGTATATTTCTGCTTCTTTTGTCCTTGAGATGTGCTGTCACTTCCCACAGCTACTGAGATTGTGATTTATTGGTTTAATTCTTTTATTTGTGTTTGGGTTTAGTATTTCTAATGGGACACAAGTGACACTCTGAAATAGGAGCCACTTCTTAAGTGTTGCACGTGGTATTGGTTGCCTTGAGCACAAGAGGAGACTGGAAATCTCCTGTGATAGTTCTGGACACTTTCCTTCCACCTCTGTTGAAGAAAATGCTTTAATGCAAACACGGTGATGGTGAAAAGAGAATGGTAAAGGTGTTAGTAACTAGCAAAACATGATAGAAGCACAGAGTTGTTTTGGTTGGAAAAGAACTCTAAGATCAGCAAGTCCAACCATTGACCTAACATCATCATGCCCATTAAACTATGTCCCAAAGTGCCACATCTACACATTTCTGACTCCACCACCTCCCTGGATAACTGCCAGTAACAGGAAATCTCAGGGCAGAGCAAAATCTCTCAGATCCAAAGCAAGAAATAAATGTGTGAAGATCAGCTATGAGCAGTCCCAGTGATGGTAAATCTCCAATTCCTAAAAGGTAGCAAGCAGTTACCTAAAGGCAGCAAGGGTTCTCCTGTGTAAAAAATAGAAAATCTAGGTTAAAAATCCCCCCCAAGATAAACCAGGGAACAAACTTCCACCAAGAGAGACTGACATTGCAGTTGCAGATTGTGGGGAGTATTGGTTCTTACAAACCTGGATCTTTCCCACACATTCTCATTCCTTGTGCACAGGACCAGGATCACTCCCATCCTCTTTGCAATATTTTACCACAGTGAATTCTACCTTTGTTCCTCTTCTAAATATGAATATTATTATTTACTACCAGTCTCTCAGGAAGGACTGCAGTTCTTACTGCAGCCCAACAGATAAGGAAAGCTACAGTGTTTGTTCCAAGCCAAACAGCAAAGGAGGGAATCCATCAGCTTAGGAAAGGAAATCATCTTTCAGATGCTAAGACTGAATGGCCATTTGGCACAAACCCCAACATATCTCATTTTCATGGTATGGTTAGATAATGGTTGGACTCAGAGATCACAGAATCATCAAATGCATTGGGTTGGTCATCTTGTACAACCCCCATGCAGTGAGCAGGGATGGCCCCAACTCAGTCAGGCTGCTTTGGGCCCATCAAGTTTGACCTTGAATGTCTCTAGGTATGGGGCCCCCACTACCTCTCCAGGCAACCTGTTCCATAATTTCACCACCCTCATTGTGAAGAACTTCCTCATAATGTCCAACCTAAATCTACCCTGCTCTAGGTTGAAGCCACTGCCCCTCATACTATTTCTACAAGCCGTTCTAAACAGTCCCTCCCCAGCCTTCCTGCAGGTCCCCTTCAGATATTGCAATGCTGCTCTAGGATCTTCCCAGAGCCTTCTTTTCTCCAGGCTGAACAACCCTAAATCTCCCAGTGGTGCTCCAGCCCTCTGATCATCTTTGTGGCTCTTCTCTGGGCCCACTTCAGCAGGTCCATGTCCTTCCTACGTTGAGGGTTCCAGAGTTAGGCACTGTACTCCAGGTGAGGGCACAGTACTCCGGGTGAGGATGATCACAAAGGTCTTTTCTACAGTTAACTTTGTGCCACACAGAAATTGGGAGTCACATCAGAAACAACAATTCCTGTCCCTAGAAAGGGCCGAAATTAATCAATGAGTGCCTCACCAACCACCCTCAGCTCCCTGAAAACCACCTCTCTTGGCACCGGGCACAGCGACAAGCTTTTAACCCTCAAAAAACTTCCCCAAGACCAAGGAGCATCACAGCCATAAGGAAGCAGTTGCCTTGGCCGTGTCCCCGCTCCCTGGCTGTGCCCGCTGCGGAGGGACACCAGCTGTCTGGAGCCGCGGTGGAAACTCGGCGCATGGTGGGCTGGGCAGGCAAGGACCGGGCTGGAGAGGGCAAGGCAGGGCTGGGCTTGGCAGGACGAGGCAAGGCAGGGCAAAGCAAGGGAAGGCAAGGCATAGCAGGGCTAGGCGGGGCAGGGCTGGGCCGGGCCGCTCCGCCCCGTCCCTCCCCCGGCCGGGCGCGGCGGCACCCCGGGGGTGCGGCAACGGCAGCGGCTCCCCGGCCCGGGCAAGCGGCAGCGGCGGCGGGAGCGGTGCCGGGGGAGCCTTCCAGCCGGGGATGCGGCTCCCCTGGGGCCGCGCCGCACGCTCCCGCCCTCCGCCCGCCGTCGACCGGGCGCCGCTCGGAGCCTCCGCCTCCCCGCGGCGGTTCCCCCTGCGGCGGGGACGCCGCCGCCGCCCCGCATGGCCAGAGCGAGCCGGCCGGGGCGCGCCGCTGCAGCCCACGGCCCCGAGAACGCGGGGCGGGGGGCTGAGGGCGGACTGGCGAGGCCGGCGGCCCCAGGTCTCCGCCGCCAGCCAGGCGGGCAGCCCCGCCGGGGGATGACTCAGAGCCGCCGCCGCCCCTGCAGCGAAGCCGCCGCCGCGCCGGTGTCCGCGCCGCGCCGCCCCATGCCCGCCGGGGGCCGCCCGCCGCCAGCCGCGCCGCGCACCGGATGATGCCCCCGCGGGGGGCGGCGGGTTCCTGCCGCCGGCGGCGCCTGGCGCCCCTCAACGAGGACAACGGGCGGTTCCTGCTGCTGGCCGCCCTTATCGCGGCGTACCTGAGCGCCGGCGCCACCGTCTTCTCGGCCCTCGAAAGCCCGTCGGAGGCGGCGGCGCAGCTCCGCTGGAACCGGACCCTGCACAACTTCAGCCGCATCTTCAACATCAGCCTGCCGGAGCTGCGCGCCTTCCTGCGGAGCTACGAGGCTGCCATGGCCGCGGGCATCCGCGTCGACGCCCTGCGGCCCCGCTGGGACTTTCCCGGCGCCTTCTACTTCGTGGGCACTGTCGTCTCCACCATAGGTGAGAGACCGCCCGGGGCCGGGGGGGGGATGCTGCGGCTGCGGGGCGGTCGTTATAGCGACCAAAGTTTGGGGAGCGGCGCCTCCGCGTTGCTACGGCAACAAGGGACCTTGCAACCCAGGATTGGACTGGGGTGGGGGAGTTCAGGTCCCTGTCCCAGTCCTAGGTCCCTGTGGCCTATCCTATCTGTTACCACCCGGCTGGCCGGTGGCAGAGCTGGGCTTCGGCTGGCCCAGGATGCGCCGGTGCGTTCACTAACGGCGACAGCGAAAGGGCTGAACATGCTGAGCTCCAGCCGGGTTTTCGCGCTGGGCTCGGTACTGGTTTTAACCTCTGGCGAAGTTAAAAGTGCGGACGGGAATAGCTAGGGAAGCTACACGAAGCCGTATGTCTTCCAGTTGCACCTAATAAGTGTCAGCGCATCGCTGCCGGCCGGGATTCACGTCCCATAGCTGTTGAGGGAGAGCAATGCTTTGCGAGCTCAGTTGTGTGGCGAGTTTTGGGGAGCGGCTTGAATTTTACTCTCAAATTGACCATTGTTTTTTTACTCTAAAAGCACCGGCAAGAACTGTTATGTGGGAGATTGACTTGGAAGTAAAGCCGCGGCTCCCTGCCGCGCTCGGAGCCTTGCTTGAGAAATCTCCTCCCTGCGGACACAGGATCTCAACGGCTCTCTCTCTCTAGCAGTTCTTTAAGTTTTCTAACAAGCCAGTTGTCTTGGGGCTCCTGTGCAGAAATCTCAGGCTTTTCCCCTTCGTTAGAGAGGCAGAAACACACAGCTCCTTGCTGCACTTAGGTTTGGAAACTGTTTTATCAATAGTGACTCATCTGTAGAATAGAGGCGTGATGGTGACTGCAGCAGTGTTGTCCAGCATTGGTACTTTTTGCATTGAATAATTCCCTCAACTTCTCCTGCTGGAGTGCACTCCTTTGTCCACTCATTAAAACACCGTGTTCATTAAGTGCTAGGCTCTCCTTTATCACAGAACCATGTATTTTTAAGAAGTTGTGACTGACCTGAGTGGATGGACAAAAAAATACCAGTCTATTAACAAACCCACTCATTTCCTTCCACCTGCTGTAGCAAGCAGAGAAATCTGCAGGGGGTGGCCGATCTGCCAACACAGGCTTCACCTCTTCCTGGTTATTGAAATGTAAAATGTTTCCTCTTCATTTGCAAGCCTTTGTTTGCATCTCCACTTCATTGTCCTGCAGTCATCTGTACCTGGGTGGAGGGAATGAGAAACTCCGGGGAGGTTTTTTTTTGGGAAGTCTTGACAGGTGTAAATGGCTGAATCAAGAACTGTTTCTCATCTTCCTGTAGTGTGACCTAGGGCACCACTCTCTCTTCATAGCCAATAATGTCTGCATCTCACCTGCAAGATGGAGGCTGAAGATTGGTTTTGCCCTGAGCTGCAGGAAAGGTTGGGTTCTGCCAAGCCTTCCCCTGAGTAGTACCTTTTGTTGGTGTACTACCTGCAAGCACTTACTCCTGAATTGCCTGGACTGCTTGGGGTGAATTCAGCAAGCCTGCTGTAGAGCAAGGTTTTGCTCAAAGCGAGGAGATGCAGCAGAAGCTGGCTTGAAGCTGGGTTGTGCCTTTGGGCCCAGTGAAGGCCATGGCAGAGCTGCAGTACTGGGGGCACCAAGCTGCATGTCCCTGGCAGGAGCAGCAGTCTCCCAGAGCGCAGGCATCCCGAGGCTGTGGCACACCATCCTGGCAGAGCTACATCTACAGTTCCTGCAGATGAAGAGGAAATGCTGCCCCCACCTCAGCACGTCTCCTCACTCGCCTCTTCAAGCTGCTGCAGCTTGTAGAGAGGCAAAGCCCACGGTGAGCTCAGATGCTTCTCCATGGGCAAGGTTTTTTCCACTGCATGGTTGTAGTCAGTCAATTCTTGGCAGCTGTTTGCCCAGCAGAAGCAAAAAGAAATTACAGCACACTAACTAGTTGCCCCACTAAAGTCCAAAAGCTGTCCTCTGAATGAAAGCTGCAGAAAGCTGTCTCCCTCAAGGTCTCAGCATGGGAGAAGCCAAGTGGCAGGCATCAAAATGTCACCTGGGGAAGCAGTTTCATAGTCATTCTTTTGTGGTCCCTTTGTTCCCACCTCACCAGCTGATTTCTGTGCCTACCTACTGGAGTAGCTTTGATTCCTCTGGCGGCTCACATGCTGTATCATTCTGGTTTAGAGCAATTTCACTTGCCTTTGCCTCACACTTCATTGACAAAGGAGAATGTTGTCTTCACTCAACATTGCCAGGAACTACCAGACACCTAGAGTCAAAACAGCTTGCCTTCCTCAACATCTTCATCACTTGCATGTGTCAAAGCAACTTTATTACTCCATCTAAACACCTTCCTATCCTGGTGACGCATCGGGAAGCTTTCTTACTCACTGCTTAACAAAGAGCAAGTAGATGCCATGTCTGCCAAGGGTAAATCACCCACAGGTTCTTCAGCCTCTTATCTGTAGAGGATTCCAACCTACAGAAAACTTGCAAAGCCTTTTCAAGTCTTCACTTTGCTCTCACTGGCTTTAATAAAACTGCTAAATGCTTCATACGTAGGCACTGAAGTGCAGTCACTCAGGGACTGAACTGCAAATTTTCCTGGGGTTTGTGTAAGCTGAACAGAGGAAGGGAGACTCCAGTTCTTCATCCTTCTGTGAACACAAGGCTTAGGCACAGTCGGGCTAGGAGAAAACTGCTCCATCCACCCTCCTTGAGCAGGGCCTTTGTAATGCCAAGCAGCTCCCCTTCATGAAGTGCTTTATCTCCTCTACCCACCCTTCAGATATTTGTATCAGATCCCCTCTCAGCCTTCTCTTCTCCAGACTAAACAGCCCTAGGGCTCTCAGCCATCCTCATAAGACATGTTCCAGTCCCTAAATCATCCTTGTAGCCCTCCTTTGGACTCTCTCCAGTAGTTCCCTTTCTCTCTTGAACCTGGGAGCCCAGAACAGGACACCGTACCCCAGAAGTGTTGTCATTAGGTCAGAGTAGAGGGGCAGGAGAAGCTCCCTTGACCTGCTGGACACACTTCTCTTCATGAGGAAGAATGGAAAATAAGAAAAAACAAATAAAAACCAAACAAGAAAGCAGTTGGAAGAGTGAGCAATGATTAAGCTACACTGTCAGGTTATTTGTCTTGGCCATCCTACATCAGGTCTGCAGCCAGCATGAGAGTTGTGTTTCAGCTTGGTCTGCTGCAGCCAGATCTGGTTCCTTAGGCTTGTGTGATATTTTGATCAATGTTGATCAGCCTGCTGGTGAATTTCCAGAAGTTATTTTCTCACTTGGGTAGTCTCCATAAAGAACTTGAGAGCAAGAGGTTCCAAGGTCCAATGGTTGTCATATTCCTGTGAGAGAAATGATCCTACAGTGATTTTCCTCAGATGAAGACCTGGTGCCCATAGCAATGATTTCTACTTGAACCCAGCTGCATGGGAGTATTAACTTCTTTGGGTGCCACTGATAGATAAGAATTTGTAGGCATAGGTTGGGTGCTCCGAGCAGAAAAGTAATCTAAATCACAGCTTGCCTTCTTGTAGTTGAGAGCAACAACAGGAAGCTTGACTTGGAGTATTTCCATGTAATTACGTGGGTGACTTGAGGTGTCCACGCTGAAGGGTTGCGCTGAAATCACTTTGATCTGAAATGTGTTGAGGTTTTGTTCTAGAAGGCGAGAGGGAGGAACTTCAGTACTTTAAATAAAGCTCTTTCTTAAAGGGGGAAAAAGAATCCTTAGAATACTATTTTGATCAGTCTCAGTACTGCTTAGGGTTTACCTGCCCCTGCTGGGTTATGCCAGCCCCCCAAAGCAAAGCTGTTACTGTGCTTCAGTCATCTAAACTGAATGACTTCTACAGAGCACATCTGCTCAGACTGTTTAATATAAGAGCTTCAGAGGTTTCTTAAACCCCAGTTTGGAAACCAAATGTTTCAAAACACATCAGTACAGTGGAGATTTATTTGTTGGTTTACAGCTGGAGAAGTTAAGCCCAAGACAATGAAATTGCACTTCTTTTTGAGGATGTCAAAGGCCTTACTGAAGTTAAGGTACACATCATCCACTGCCCTCCCTTCATCTACCCAGCTAGTCACCCCACCATAGCAGGCTATCAGATTGGTCAGGCATGATTTCCTCTTGGTGAATCCATGCTGACTACTCCTGATAACATTTTCTTTTCCTTGCATGTGCTAAGAGATGACCTCCAGAATGAGCTGCTTCATCACCTTTCCAGAGAGAGAGGTGAGGCTGTCTGGCCTGTAGTTTCTGGAGTCCTCCTTGCCCTTTTTGAAGACTGGAGTGACAGTGGCTTTCCTCTAGTCCTCAGGCATCTTTCCTGTTCTCCGTGAACTTTCAAAAAGGATGCAGAGTGGCACCCTTCTGTAACATCACAGCATAAAGAATTGCTCAGTATCACATAAGATATGATCTCTTATCTCAGAAGCAGAAGTTTGATTTTGACTTCCTGTGTGCTGGTTCAGGTTTGGACAAAAGACAAACTGGAGTTTACAAAAGGCCTGCAGTGACAGGGTGAGGGGCAATGACTTCAAGCTGGCAAAGAGCAGATTTAGAGTGGATGTTAGGAACAAGTTCTTCACTATGAGGGTGATGGAACACTGCAGCAAGTTGCCCAGGGAGGTGGTTGAAGCCTGGAGATATTCAAGGTGAGGCTCGACAGGGCTCTGGGCAGCCTGATCTAGTTGGGGGTGTCCCTGCTGCATGTGGGGAGGTCAGACTGGATGACCTTTGAAGGTTCCTTCCATCCTGGACCATTCTATGATTCTATGATCAGGGACATTTCTGCAGCTTTCAGGATGCCTCTGCCTTAGGCAGTTGAAGCAGTGTATATGCCTCCTGCTTGACACAACATTCAGTTTGGTCTTCAGTGATAGTCCTGATGGGCAGCAACCCCCTGTGTTTCAGTTCCCTATGGATTTACAAGAGGTTGGAGATTGCCAACCAAAGGTTGGTGGGCCAATATACCTCTTGGCTATCTTTCCATCCGTGGAGCTGACACGTGTGGCTCCAGCCAGTCTGTATTACTAAGCAACCTCACTGTAGCTGCAAACCAGTTATCACTCCTGTAATAGCAGCGAGGGATCATCAGTACTGGTCTTACCAAATGCCCTGTTTACTGCTGTCTCATAAATCTAAATCCTGCCTCAAACCCTAGAGGATGTGTTCCCATGGAACCTGGCCAGTCCCTGGCCTCTGCTCCCCACTTCTGCTCTCCTGGAGACACTGCTCCTTTCCTTCTCTTACAGCTTATGTAGTGCTGCCTTTTCCAGGCACTCTTAGTTTCTCCAGCTTGTGCTGTCTCTCTCCCAATTAGCATGCCATCCTCTACTGATAATTTATTTGCTTGATAAAGTTGTGAGTATTATTTTAATGCCTTAGCAGTCTTCCAAGTTAATGACAATCAAAGAAGTCAGAGGTGAAGTTTAACAGTTTCTTTCTGTTCCTTAATATCCCTGTCCCTCTTCACTGCTGTTAATCCTACTTTTGATCCTCATTTCTTTTTGTTCCATTCAACTAATTCTTCCTTCTCCCATTGTCTTAAGTTTGACACAGGTCATAGACACTTCATGATTTTTCTTGCTTTTACTGATGGGCATCCCTGGAGGTGTTGAAGAAATGTGTGGACATGCCACTTTGGGACACGGTTTAATGGCCATGGTGGTGTTGGGTTGAAGGTTGGACTCAGTGACCTTAGAGGACTCTTCTAACCCAAGCAATCCTGTGGTTCTACAATTCTCTGTCATGGTTTTAAGGCCAGCTGCAGCTGAGCCCCATGCAGCCACTCACATGATTTCCAGTTTACTCCCTCCCATCAGTAGAATGGGAGGGAGAAATAGGGAGCCAAATGCAAAAGCCCACAGGCTGAGGTAAGGAGGACTACAAAGAACGAATGAACAATAGGAGTAAGAACAATGGTAAAGAAAATAATATCTAGCAACAGTAAGAAGGGTAGGGATAAGTACGGGTCACACCGACGAGTGGTGGAAGTGTGAACGTCCTCCTGAGGGCAATAAATCTTAGCAGTGAGAATAAAACCTTCTGTGAACAGAAACACTGAAGCAGCAAACCAGAATTAGAATCTAAGGGCAACTGCATGGCCATCCAAACCAAACAAATAGGTTTCATTTTGTATCTCCTCAGCAGCCTGCTTCTGCTGAAGTCAATAGCTGCAGAGCTTTAGGAAATCCCACCATACTCATTTCATTGGCCAACAAATGTAGGTCTGATGCTGCCAGCACGTGTCATTACTGTAAGCAGTAACACATCTCCCTCAGCTCAGGGGGTCTATATATCACCACAGGTAGTACACTGATCTGTAGACATCAGAAGGTTTCAGTGCAGTCCCTCTTGAATCAGATGAGAAGCAGAGTCAAAATTAAATGTAATTGCATTAGCTGAGGCAAAGCATTAGCAGCCTTTTCAAGTAATTAAAGCTTTGGAGTGGAATAAGATAAGAAATGGAAGAGTTTGATGGGGTCTGATGTTAGCGTGTGGGTGAAGCACTTCTACTGCTCGTGTTTAAAAATCCAAAGTAAGTTCTCCTTACTCATTGAGAATAGCAGCAGTGATACCTTAATAACATCTGTAGCCCCAGAGTGATTCTTCAATCCATTTTAACTTTCCTGAGCTTGTGTCAACACAGCTTCTTTCCCTTCAGAAATGATGGGCCAAACGTTCACCTTCATTCTCAAATCTTAAGCAGGCAAATTTAATGACAGCAGAAGCAGTGACTAGAGGAGATCTGCCTGTGTGAGAACTGAGGGAGAAACTAATTGAGTAAACTTCAATTAAAACAGATCAGATCCGTTTGGTTATTCATTATTGACTATTCTGTCACCTCTTTGCTCAGACTGAGTATTGTGCCAGCAATTTATTCCTCTCCTGAGGATGAACCAAACATAAAATGTCATTTGTGCTCCCTGCCTGTGGAGTCAAGTCTGCTTCAAGCCCTCTGGGGCTGGAAATGGCTGTGGAGTAAATATTTTAAATACAAATTGTGGTTTCAGTGAGAGGGGCAGAAAGAAACTGCGTCATGAAATGTGGAAAAGGGCTTTGGGGTGCTGGTGGATGAGAAGCTGGACATGAGCAGACAGTGTGAGCTTGCAACCAGAAGGCCAAGCACATCCTGGGCTGCATCGAAAGATGCATTGCCAGCAGATCCAGAGAGGTGATTCTGCCACTCTGCCCTGGTGAGACCTCACTTAGAGTACTGTGTGCAAGGCTGGAGCTCTCAGTATAGGAATGACATGGACCTGATGGAACAGGTCCAGAGGAGGGCCACAGAAATTATCAGGGGGCTGGAGCACCTCTGCTACAAGGACAGGCTGAGGGAGCTGGGGTTGTTCAGCCTGGGGAAGAGAAGGCTCCAGGGGGACCTAATAGCAGCCTGCCAGTACCTGAAGGGAGCTACAGGAAGGATGGGGAGAGACTGTTTACAAAGGCCTGCAGTGATAGGACGAGGGGCAATGGTTTCAAACTAGAGAAGAGCAGATTTAGATTGGACATTAGGAACAAGTTCTGCACCATGAGGGTGGTGGAACACTGGAACAGGCTGCCCAGGGAGGTGGTTGGAGCCCCATCCCTGGAGATACTCAAGGTGAGGCTCAACAGGGCTCTGGGCAACCTGATCTAGTTAGGGATGCCCCTGCTGACTGCAGAGGGGATTGGACTGGGTGACCTTTGGAGGTCCCTTCCAGCCCAGGTCATTCTGTGACTCTATACTATGATTCTATGATTTGTCCATTTGGCAGAGCTGCAAGCACCAGGAAAATCTCAGATAGAATCAAAAGCTCAAAATGGTGTCTTGATGAGCTCACAAAGCTTTTCCTGTGTCATTCCATTTCCAAGCAATCAAGTGAAATGCATACTACAGAAAGGTTAAATACAGAAAATGAGGAAGAAGTGGTTAGGCAGCAGTGCTGCCACTCTCTATTTCTGTTGCAGTTACTTGGAATTAGGTCTTTGTGCCTTTGTGAATGAATTAGAAGAGGCAAAAAGACACTGGAGAATGTGGTGCCTTGCTTTCAGCTGGAACTTCCTGAAATGAGAGACTCATGAAGGCATACTTAAAACATCAAGCTACGGTGGATTTGCCAGAGTTTTGTCTTTAAGGTGTGACTGTAGAAGTTTGCATAGAGATTTGGAAAAAAAAACCCCAAGCCTGTGGTCAAACAGTGGAAGAGATGTTTGTATCTTTAGGATTCTTTCATTCCACAGGTCTGCCTGCACAGGCTCTTTGTGAAGCAGAAAAGCTGACCCAGCTACCACGACACAGATGTTCTCTGAATGCCTACCTACCCAAAGCCCACTGGCAGAAGAATAATATGCTACAAGTCTATGGTTTAACACAGTCAAAAGATAAGCCTTGGACAGCCTTTCCTATCTCTAAGGCTGGGAAAGCCCAGAAGTGACATCTTGCTTAATCAGGGGAAATATGACATTAACCCAAGAGAGATGAGTAAGAGGAATGCCACCTGCAGGTCCTGACCACCTTTTCTCTACAACTGGTAATCACACTCTTCTGGTTGTCATCCTTCTCTGAGCTTCATTTTCACCATCTCCATTTAGGAGAAGGTTCCCTGTCCCTCATTAGAAACTCTGTTCTGTTGCAATAGTATTATTAACCAGAAAACCCAAACATAAGCTTGCCAAAGATCTTGGGGCTCAATTCCATGACCTTTCCCCACATGTTCCCTCTTCAAACTGGCTGCTGGTGGCTTGGCACAAGTCAGTGCCTGCTTGCTTGTGCAAGCTGCATAGAGAAATCACAGAGTGACAGATTGTTAAGGCTTGGAAAGGTCATGGAGTCCAATGCCCCTGCCAAAGCAGGATCACCTAGGGCAGGTCACACAGGAATGCATCCAGGTCAGTTTTGAAGGTCTGCAGAGAAGGAGAATCCACAACCTCTCAGGGCAGCCTGCTCCAGTGCTCCAGCACCCTCACCAGAAGGAAGTGTCTCCTCGTGTCGGGCTGGCACCTTCTGTGTTCTAGCTTGTGCCCACTGTTTCTTGCCCTTTCACTGGCACCACCAAAAAGAGCCTGGCACCTTCATCTTGACACTACCCCTCAGATACTTAGAGATGTTGATAAGATCCCCTCTCAGCCTTCTCTTCTCAAGATTAAACAGCCTCAGTTCTCCTATGTCTTCTCTCAAGAACAGCCAGCCCCAGCCAGGAATAAAACTGATTTAGAGACACTTCTCCTTCTTCCTTGGCTTTATTCTGTGCCAGAGCAGCTTGGCCAGAGCAGATAATCAGCCTCCTGTGTTTGTTGGGCTGTGTCTTTGTGATAATGCATTCAGTAGTGAGCAAGGGTGAACTTGTTTGGTTAGGTTTTGGTATGCACCTTCTTCTCACCCTGTGCACGGACAGACAACATGCAGGGCAACCCAGGAAAAATAAACCCCACTTGGCTACGTCTGCTAAATGTGCAGAGCAAGAGCACTGGTGCTGCTTGTGAAGCTGAAGCCTCAGTGTTGCTATTTTTAAGGGTCATTTATCACTCAGGTCTACAAAAGTCAAGCCACTTGAGCTGATAAATGTGCCTGCTGAGTACTCACTTGAAGATCTTCCTTAGAAAGCTCAACTTGAAGGTGCCAGCATAATAAAACACACTTGGGAAACCTGCTGTAAACATGTACATGAGCAGCTGGGTTTTGAGGAGGTTACTCCTCTTTCCTTTCCTGTGGGATCTTAGGGGGTATACCCCTAATGCCTTAAGAGAAGAAACCTCACCCTTACTCTTTTAGGTCCAGCATTTCCTTCACCATAAACACCTTGTTCCAGCTCTGTCACTCAGGATGCTTTCTCCATAATGCCTGGAGTCCTCTCCTCACCTGCCTGCTGATGTATCAGCCCCATGTGGCAGCACTTCCATGTGCAAGTACCCTGCACCTGGGGTCAGGCTTCATATTTCCATCTTCAGGGTACTGCACAGGACAGTCTTCCTTGCAGCTTCTTAGCCCCTGACTATCAGACCTGTCCTCTTCCTAGCAGACAAGATCCTTCACCACCACCTTCATTCCAAAATTTCCTCTCCAGAACACTTGAGTCCCCTTTTCAATCTCAGGATCACAACTACCAGCACCTCTAGTTGCCTCCACAGCCCTCTCCATCACACTGCTCTCTGCTGCAAGTGCCTCTTGCCCCATTCTGGGCAGCCTGATCTAGTTGAGGATGCCCCTGCTGACTGCAGAGGGGGTTGGACTTGATGACATTTGGAGGCAATCCTTCCAACCCATTGTATGATTCTCACAGGGCAGGCCCCCCCAGCATCCTGCTGCTCTCCAGGGATACCCATGAGGGTGCAGATCCCTTGCTCACAAGCAGAAATCACAAGTTGCCAGAAGAGCTGGGGAGTCCCAGCATTTCTGCCTTGATGGAGCTGCTCCACTGTCTCCCAGCCCTGGGCACAAGGTACAGTTTCCCAGCCCTGTCTCTTGTCCTCACCTGAGTCAGCACTGGGCATAATTTTGGGTTCATATTTGTCATTCCCCTCTACAGAAAAATATTACTACCTCTTGGTCTATTTGTATACCCTTCTGTTGCACCTGGTAGCTAACAACTATTTATTAGCTTAACCTTTTAGCTCCATAATGCCATGGTTGCCAAGTTAATAATTTGTGGCTGGTTTTTCTTTGTTCCTAGGAAGCATGGGTTAATTGAGGCTGACAGTTCTATTCACTTTTTAAAACCAAGCATAAAATCATACAGAATCACCTGGTTGGAAAAGACCTTAAGTCCAACCATAACCTAACATCTCCCTGCACACAAGTGTTAGACCATGTCCCTAAGCACCTCATCCAAACATCTTTTAAACACCTCTAGGGATGCCTGGATGCATTCCTGTGTGATCTGCTCTAGCTGATCCTGCTCTGGCAGGGAGGTTGGACTACACAATCTCCAGGGGTCCTTTCCAACCCCTACCATTCCTTGTTTCTCATGGATTGCAGGAGGACCAGCAGCCTCCAAGCCAATGCAGCAGTAGAGATGATTCAATTCAGTATAGAGGATCAGTTCTGGTGTCCACCACTGTCATGCATAGCAGTGCTATGGATAACCAATAACTTGATCACATTTGTGTGTAAACAGAATAAAATCTGTACTGTGGAAGGCCTTTCCTAACTGCCTGCAGCTCCTTGAAACTTCTTCATGTTCAATTATTCATTTCCTGGCCAGTTCTGCCTTTGTGGCTCCTACTGGGTGTCAGTTGGCTCAAACACTTCACCGGTGGCGATGCATCAAGGAGCAGCAGGTGTGACTTGAGTGGGGTTTTTTTAACTACATTCACTGAGTTTATCACAGTTGTCTTACAGGTTGCAAAACAGACTGGTCATCTTTTCCCACAGTCCCTCAGGGATTGGGTCCACATATGCTTGTTTGATGTACAGTTAGGGAAAAAGAACACCTGGGTTAGCTCCCCCTGCTCGCCAAAGCAAATGTACAGAGCCTCTGACCTATCTGTATCCTGTAGGCTTTGTGGAGAACAAGTCCATGTTAGAAGTATGCTGTTCAAATTGCCAAGAAGTTAGAAAATGCCAGAAACAGCCTGCTTATTGAAGTGGTACTTACATAATTGCCAAGCAGACAGAAACAGGGAGGAAGAGAGGTAGATAGATGATAGGTAGGTAGTTTAGGTAGGTAGATGATAGACAGACAGATAAGTAGATAAGTAGGTTAGGTAGGTAGATGGTAAGTAGGTGGGTAGGTAGGTAAATAGGTAGGTAGGTAGATAGATAAATAGAATGATGTTAGATAAATAGGTAGATAGGTGACAGAAAGGTTATAGGACTCAGTCCTTAGCTTCATAGTCACTCAGTGTTTTCTCCATGGGACATCTGTTCCAGTCTGTGGATCACCAAGGACTCCAAGCTTGTGTAGAGATGAAGCCAGCCTTAAAAGCTGCAGCAGTATCTCATGTCTTCAGACATAGCATGGGGCTAACTCAAAGTGCCTGAATTCACACAGTACTGGACAGACCTCTACTGTTCAGGAGTTCTGCAGGTAGTAATCTAAGTAAAAGCAAATGTGATTGGACAGCAAGTTTGATGTTAAAAGTTTCTGGCAGTGCAAAAGCTCTGAAAAAATGTACTGTTTGGGCTCAAAGGAGGGTGTTTGAATAAAGAAGTTTTACAAAGGTGTTAAGGGGAAAATTAAGTTTTTCAAATGTAGTTAGAAAAAGGCAAAGTCCAGTGGAAGAATTGCCTGGTAGAGTTCTTGTTCCTTGGGTAAAAGTGCTGAATGCAGCAGAAGGTTTCTATCTGCAGTGGGTTTGTCAGCTCTGAGCTGTGACCCTGTATCCAAGGCAACTGTTTCTGGATGTTAGGTAGTAAGGAACTGTAGAATAAATGAGAGGTAGTTATGAAAGCTCCAGGTATGACTCTGTCAGGGGCAAAATGATGAAATAATGATGAACAGGGGGGAAAGGGATTGCAGGGGGCACCAGAAACCATGCATAGAGTTCAAAATATGATGGTTTGTTCCTTGATACAGTAATATGTCTCAGTCACTAAAGACCAGC
This sequence comes from Melanerpes formicivorus, assembly GCF_026170545.1. Lineage (NCBI taxonomy): Eukaryota > Metazoa > Chordata > Aves > Piciformes > Picidae > Melanerpes > Melanerpes formicivorus. The sequence goes on from NW_027142378.1 coordinate 11,227,693, forward strand.
CACGACCACTGCAAATCCATCAAGTTAAGCAAGTGTGGAACAGACATGAAACAAAATCAGTTGTGCTTAGTTTATCTGTGTTCTGTAACCCCTATGGCTTGGGACCAGTCCTGTGAGAGCTTAGTCTTTGTATTTCAAGAACTTCCTTCTCTCTGGAAGCAGCATTTTGGTTATAGAGTTGTTTGTGGTTGGCTTTGGTTTATTTCTGAGAAATCATTTGTTTCAAAAGTTGTATTCAACAGCTGGAGTGGCTTTTGGTTCCTTTCAATGAACTGCGCTATGGTTATGTAATGGTACAGCGGTGATGCTGCTCTCATGATCCAAGTGCTGCTACACTCTGGGAGTTAAAATGATTGCTCAGCTGTGCTGACTTGGGGTGTGAGCCAAGTCCCAGGCAGAATGCCTGTACAAGAGGAGCTGAGGAGCTGCATGAAACAGGCAAGGACACATGATGCCATAGTAAAGGCTGGAAAGCTTTCTTATGTTCAGCTTTTGGGGTAATCCAAACTTTCTTCCATCTCTGGGCAAATGCAACTTTACTGGAAAATTGTCACCCCCTTGAATGGAATAGGGATAGGATAGGATAGGATAGGATAGGATAGGATAGGATAGGATAGGATAGGATAGGATAGGATAGGATAGGATAGGATAGGATAGGATAGGATAGGATAGGATAGGATAGGATAGGATAGGATAAGCCAGCTTGGAAAAGACCTTCAAGATCATCAAGTCCAACCTATCACCCAACTCCAACTAAACCATAGCACCAAGTGCCTCATCCAGGCTCTTCTTAAACACTTCCAGTGATGGTGACTCCACCACCTCCCTGGTACAGACAAGGTAATTGCCAAACCAGTTGGCCTAGCAGAAGAGTTCACACGTACTAAAGGTGCTATTCCTTTTTGTCTTGTGGCATCAACAATCTCTTTTAGCCATAAGAAAATGGATAAAAGAAATCAAGAGCAACAGGAAGGATGCCACAGGTTTGTCCAGCTGCACTACCTCTTGAATCCATCACCATCCTAAGTAAATTAAAACTCCAGAAGAGCACAGCAGTAACCACAAAACCCTATTATGAGGCATTCATTAATTGCCAGCACTTAGCCATGAAAGGCTGCTGAAGGATGTTACCTGAGAATTGTTATTATCAACTCATCTCTTCTAATTCCATTTTTCTGGGCCAGAGGAAGCATCAAACAGCTGAAATCAATACTGCCACAGAGCTTGTGCCAGAAGTAATGGGGCAGAACTGCACTGAGAGAGGCTGAAACACTGTGTCTGAGGCACACAAAACCAGTCTCCAGTTACCCAGACAATACGTGTCAGGACCATGAAAAATGCAAAGCACCATTATCCCTCTCCCCTTGTACTAGCTCAGAAGCCAAGCAGTTCTGGGTGAATTCATTCCAGAGACTCATAGAACTCTTTCAGTTGGAAAAGACTTCTAAGATCAGTGAGTCTAGCCATTGAACTAACACCACCTGGCTTTTAAACCATGTCCTGAAATGCCATGTCTACAAGGGCTTTTAACACCTCCAGGGATAGTGACTCTGCCACCTCCCTGGGCAGCCTGTTCCAATGCCTGACCACCCTTTCAGGAAAGAAATTTTTCCTAAGATCCAATATGTCATCCATGACTCATGTTGTACTTAGCCTTGAGCAGAGGCTCACCTCAGATATGTTGTGCAGAACACATTAGGACAGCAATGTGCTCTTGTGGCCAGGAAGGCCAATGCCATTCTGGGCTGGAGCTGAGGGCTCTTTAGCTTGGAGGAGACTTGAGACGTGACTTCACTCATGTTTATAAAGATGTGCAGGGTGAGTGCCGAGAGGATGGAGCCAGGCTCTGCTTGGTGATGGCCAATGATAGGATAAGGGGCAATGGGTGGAAGCTGAGGCATTGGAAATTCCATGGAAACATGAGGAAAAGTATTTTCCCTGTGAGGGTGACAGAGCACTGGAACAGGCTGCCCAGGGGGGTTGTGGAGTTTCTCTCTGGAGATAATTCAAAACCCACCTGGATGTGTTCCTGTGTGACCTGCCCCAGGTGATCCTGCTCTGGCAGAGGGGTTAGACTGGATGAGCTTTCAAGTTCCCTTCCAGCCCCTAACATTCTGTGGTTCTGTGAAGCCCTCCTGGTAGAGATGGTGCTGAAGAGGGAAAAACAGCTAGGGAAGGCAGACTGAATTTTGTTAAAACTACTTCAGAAGTCTCACTTAAAGGAACCACATTGAAAGTAGAAGCCTTGAGCATCTCTCACAAATGACCAGGGGAAAACACTGAAAAGCCTCAGTGCATTCACAATGTGATCCAAACTGTCACTACCTCTTTTTTTGTCTTTTTGTTCTTTGTAATTAATAAATGTGTCTAGCCATATGTGTGACAATAAACCCATTTATTTTGATGGTGGTGTTCACACACTTGCTGTGAAGCACATGTTTCAATGCTTTGCTGATAAGGCATGGGGAAACAGATGCCTTCTCCATAATGAGCTGGCTGTGTATCCTAGCTGGCAACCACAACAAGCTCCCTGGCTTCTTCTGAGGACCAGGCACTAGTTCATATTCATCATCAGATGAGAAGGCTCTTGCAAGCAGACAGCCCAACCCTATCAGCTTCAACCCCACAGAGGAGGAGGAAGTGAGAAGAGCTTCCCAGTCACTCAGGTTAAGCCATGGACCCCAAGGCAGGCTTCTTAAGGGCTGCTCAAAGGTGGTCTTTTAGCACAACAGAATGGAGAGACCATGGATCCAGAAAACAAAGTCTAGTGACCTCTTTGCTAATACTTTGTTTTCTGGTGATACTCTGCAAATTTCTTCACTATCCTTTACAGAGAAGACTACTTCTGCTGTGAAGATACTGATCTATAACCATAGAACTGTGGAGGTTGGAAGAGATCATCAAGTCCAGCCCCCGCCTAGAGCTTGCAATTTCACCACTACTGCTGAGCTACTACTACTGAACCATGTCCTTCAGCATGATATTCACATGGCTTTTCAATACCTGCAGGGATGGTGACTCCACCACCTCCCTGGGAAGCCTGTTCCAATGCTGTGAAAAAAAAATTCCTAATATCCCATCTAAACCTCTCCTTGGCACAATTTGAGGCCATTTCCTCTTGTCCTGTCACTTTTTGCATGTGAGAAGAGACCCCCACCTGACTCAGACCTCCTTCCAGGTACTTGCAGAGAGCATTCCCCTCAGCCTCCTTCAGGCTAAACAACCCCTGTTTCCTCAGATGAAGCAAGCTGTGTTCTCTCTGCCAAAGAACTCCCACCATGAAAAGAAACCAAAACACTCTAAAGGTTTGCCTAAGAGATTTCCATAGCAGCAGTGCTGCTGGGATGCAGATGCTAGTTGATCATCTAATCTTACAATTGTCAGTCTGCGAGATCCCAGTGTTCCCAGTCCTCCCAGTCTGCCAGGTGGCTCTGCAGTGTGGGTATCTGATGGCTTTTCCTCTGATTATATCAGGTAGGGTAGTCACAGCAGGGGTTTGGTTAAGACTTTAAAGTGCTGGGTTTTGGAAGGTATTGTTTTTCCCCTCTTATGTCATCTGAAAACTTCTGTCCCCTCAGGAGGAACTGTGTGATCAGATCTCTGTGACAAGAAGGTTACACTGGGTTACAGTTGGTCAACAGAGAGCTTAAACTCACCTGGAGTACTGCATCCAGCTCTTGGGTCCCTAACACAAGAGGGACATGGACCTGACGGAGCAGGTCTACGAGAACCACAAAGATCATCAGAGGGCTGAAGCACCTCTCCTATGAAGACAGGCTGAGAGCTGGGGTTGTTCAGCCTGGAGAAGAGAAGGCTCCAGAAAGACCTTAGTAGGGGCTTTTCAGTACCTGAAGGGGGCTTACAAGAAGGCTGGGAAGGGACTGTTTACAAGGCCCTGTGGTGATATGACAAGTGACGATGGCTTTAACCTAGAGCAGGGTAGATTTAGATAAGAAGTTCTTCACTATGAGAGTGGTGGAACACTGGAACAGGTTACCCAGGGAGGTGGTCGAGGCCCCATCCCTGGAGATGTTCAAGGTCAGGCTTGACAGGGCTCTGAGCAACCTGATCTAGTTGGGGACGTCCCTGGGTATTGTAGGGTGGTTGGACTAGATGACCTCTAGAGGTCCCTTCCACCCCAGTGCATTCCATGATTCTATGATTTGCGTGGTGAGCGATGCATGCAGAACAATGCCATTAACCTTCCCCATTTATCTCCACACCCTAGGTTTTGGAATGACCACGCCAGCAACCGTGGCTGGCAAAGTATTCCTCATCATTTATGGCCTTTTTGGGTGTGCTGGGACTATCCTTTTCTTCAACCTCTTCTTGGAGCGAATTATCTCTCTGCTGGCGTTTATCATGAAGGCGTGCCACGAGAGACAGCTGCGAAGAAGCGGTCTCCTACCTCCCAACTTCCGCAGGGGGCCAGCTATGGCTGGGGTGGGCAGCCTGGTGGGGTGGAAGCCATCCGTTTACCACGTGCTGCTGATCCTGGGAATCTTTGCCGTTACCATTTCCTGCTGCGCCTCCGCCATGTACACGGCGGTGGAAGGGTGGAACTACGTCGACTCTTTGTACTATTGCTTTGTCACCTTCAGCACCATCGGCTTCGGAGATTTGGTAAGCAGCCAGAACGCTGCCTACCAAAATCAGGGATTATACAGATTCGGGAACTTTGTCTTTATATTGATGGGGGTATGTTGCATATACTCTCTTTTTAATGTCATCTCCATCTTAATCAAGCAAGTGTTGAACTGGGTGTTGAAAAAATTGGAATGCAGTTGTTGCCCCAAGTGCCGTAAATCCAGCGCCCGCCTGGGCCGCCGCAACGCCATCACCCCGGGAGCACGCCTGCGCCGGCGGAACATCTCCATGGACACCGAAGGACAGTATGACAGCGACACCGAAGGCAGGAGACTCTCAGGAGAGATGATCTCCATGAGGGAACTCACAGCCTCCAATAAAGTCTCCTTGGCCATTTTGCAAAAGCAGTTGTCCGAGACGGCCAACGGCTACCCGAGGAACGTTTGTATCAACACGAGACAGAATGGTTTCTCTGCAGGGGTGGGGGCTCTAGCCATCATGAACAACCGCTTGGCAGAAACCAGTGATTCTAGGTAGAGTTTTTTGACATTGCTTTTGTTTCTTAAAAACCCAACAACAACAAAACACAACCACACACAACAGCCCAAAACCCCAAATCAAATGGTGTTTAAAGGGTAAGCTTTCGGTTCAGAGACAGCCATTTGGAAAGCTTTCAGTTCAGCGACAGCCGTTGGGCGTTCAGCATTTTAGTTTTGGAGCCGGTGGGGGCTGGGGGTTTATAAGTCTTCTCTAATATGCAGTAACATCTACTGTAATGTTGCAGTTTTCTCCCAAGGTTTTGTTTTGGAAGAGACTTTGATATCTTTGATGCCATCTCTGATGCAATTATGGGAGGATGAAGTGCCATAGTTAGGGTGGTGACAGTTACAGAAGGATGAATGGACAGTCAGGATGGTGACAGTTACAGAAGGATGGAGTGCACAGCTAGGATGGTGACAGTTACAAGGATGGAGTGCACAGCTAGGATGGTGTCAGTTACAAGGATGGAGTGCACAGCTAGGATGGTGACAGTTACAAGGATGGAGTGCACAGCTAGGATGGTGACAGTTACAGAAGGATGGAGTGCACAGCTAGGATGGTGACAGTTACAAGGATGGAGTGCACAGCTAGGATGGTGTCAGTTACAAGGATGGAGTGCACAGCTAGGATGGTGACAGTTACAAGGATGGAGTGCACAGCTAGGATGGTGTCAAAACCAACGTCCTTCTCTTCAGATCATAGCCTGAACGCAGACTCTGTGTTAAAATCAATAAAATGGGCGAGCGGAATTCCAGATTTGAATTTGAGGTTGATAAGGTTTGGCTAAAGCAGTATCTTACATTGAAGTCTGGATCTGGCCCTGAATTTTGTGCTTGATGCTCCTCAGCAATTCCTTCCAGCAAGCCTGTATGTGACATAGGTGTAGGTGACAGCAGGTGCACCAGTTTTAGAGGGGCTGTGCTTCACTCTAACAGACCTGCTGACTTCAGTGGTGGAGGATCAAATGGGCTGAATTCCCCTGACTGTAAAAGTTGGTTTGTATAGTCAGTCTTGTCTGAAACACCACCTTCTGCCTAACTCTTAAAAGTCAGGAGATTATAAAGAAATCATGCTAAAATGTGCAAAACCCATCCCTACCTGCTGACAATGAAAACAGGCAGCTGTCAGCTTTGGTACTAGCTTCATTTAATGCAAGCAAATCCAGTACTCACCTCTGGTGTCAAACATTTGCATTGCCACTGAAATGTTTATTTCAGTACTTTCACGTGAATATAAGCAGCAAACCAAGAATGCAGGCTCCCAGTCATCCTGAGTTTGCCTGTTTTACTTGTGCAATATTGTTGTAGAGATTCATGCAGATTATTTCTTGGCAGTGTTCTGGGGGCCCCAATCCTAGTCTTGTTTCCCACAGTTCTGATTGTGAAGGTTATCTAGAAGAAAACTGCATTGGAGGTCCCCCAGAAGCTGGCTTCCCTCAGGACATTGGTACACCACAAGTTGGCCTAAGGCTGTTGCTACTGTCTTAAAAGTCAAAGTCATATTTAACCTGTGCTAGCCCAGACTGCTGGAGAACCAGAAGCACCTTCAAGCAAACCTAGTACCAGTGTCTAGCATGACAAACCCATCTGGATACACTCCTGTGTGGTCTGCCCTAGGTGATCCTGCTTTGGTGGTGGTGTTGGACTTCATGATCTCCAGAGGTCCCTCCCAACCCCTACCATTCTGTGTTTCTGGGAAAGGGGTGCATAGGAATTACCACAGATTTCTTTCAAAGCTCTGGATCACTGCTCTAAAGTCTCTATTCCATACCACTCTTTCAGTGCTGTGAAGGTAATAAAAAGGCTGAAGGAACAGGCAGAGGTCCAAGTGTTTGGTGAGCCTAGTTTGAAGGCTAAATGTTAAGCAGGATGTGTAGGGTCAGACTGTGGACTGGGGAAGATTCAAAGACCGACTGCAAAGACCCCATTCAGGAAAGCAACTTCCAGAGCTGCAGGAACCATTTTTAGAAAGAGCAGAGACAGGGAAACAAATGTATCACTATTTTTTTTCCCTTTGGGATTACCTCTATGGGCAAGTCTTTTTAAGTAGGATGGTTTATGTGTTTTAATTATTAAGAGTGCATAGGAGATGTTTCTCTCTTATTGCAGCTAGACCCCTCTTAGGGTTGCAGTTTGGTACATTTGCCATCATGCAGAATATTGATCATTAGAACAGACCCCACTCTACATAAATCAAGACAGGCAGGCTCTGCCCCAAAGGTATTAAAGAGTTTGGAAACACAACATCCCAAACCACAGCAGAATTACTGAAGTTGATCATTTTACTCATAAAAACATGTTCAAATGCAGTAATGTTGTGGGAGCTCAAGAATGATATTTGCAAACTGAGAGGATTTAATTTTGCAGTTTAAGTGGTTTCCAAAGGGTAAATATTACAACTGTGATTAGGGACCTGTCAAATGTTTGTAAATAGTTTTCAACCTACCTTTTCCAGATGAAGGAGTATAAAACTGTACATACCACCTCTGCTATACCTGTAACTTTGCTGAGTCTGGTCCAAGGCAGGCACACAGTCTGCCTTAATATGGTTTGAATGTTTCTGAGTCTTTTTTGGTGCCAGTAGTCACAGTGCAGGACCCTTTGCGTTTCCTGTTGACTCCAGGAGTCTTGGGTTGGCTCCTAGAACTGGGTTCCTCAAGGGCTTTGGGCATCTGGTTGAGACTTTATGCACTTGGGTCTAATGTTTCTTTACTCCTGATAAGCTCCATTCTGATCCTCCTTAGCCTCAGAGGTGTACAAAGTGCATGCCCAGTAGTGCACGTATCCCCAGAAGCTGACACAAAGCAACCACAGGGACCCCCAGCTTGTGTCTAAGCCCTGTAAAACTCCCCCATCCACATCTGGCTCAGCAAGGCCAGTTTGTGAAAGGCTTGAGAGCACAGTTACTGAGCTGGGTCTTACTGAGGAGTATCTGACAAGGGGTGGCTTTTCCAATTCCCCCATATTCAGTAACCAAAACAATTTCAAGGGTGCATGAAAATCAAGCTCCAGATCAGTACTTTTCTGCTTGCTAGAACTACCTGGGCACCCATCACCCAAGAGCCTAAGTGTATGAGCCAAGAGGGCATAGGAGCTTTGAGGTCAATCTCCTAGTCCTTCCTGCTCTTTCTGTGGCTTGTTTTTTAACTTGGGCATCTAATGGCTTTCATTGTGCATGGTCCAACTCAGGAGGCGCCAGGGCAGCCTTGCACCTTTCTGTGAATTGAACCCTGAAGGTGCAGCAGTTGCACCAAGTGCAATTCCTCCTGGTATTTCATTTTCACAGACAAAGCAGATACCTGCAGTGCCCGGAGACAGGCTGAAGCACAAGAAATAAGGAGGAACTGAAGGAGCAGAGTGGGACAGTGAAAGCACACTGCACTAGATTGCACTTTCTTTTCAGGTAACTTGGGAGTGGTATTGCGTTCTTGAAATGTTTGGGGGTTTTCCCTGGTTTTATTTTTTGACAGGCTTGAAAGAATACAGTTAACTTAGGATTCTGAAGTTCATCTTCCCTGATACAACCCTCTCTGCACCACCCTGCAAAACCAGCCACAGGGGCTCCTACCTGGCACAGATATCCCAGTTGCCTGCTGAGCAGCTGTGCAGGTAGCACTGATGGGAGCTCAGATGCTGTGCTCCAGGTTGCATTGTTTCTTCTGTCTGAGCCCAAGAAGAACATTAAGGAGCAGCAGGAAGCCACAGGACTCAGGATGTTTCTGTGATCCAGCCCCTAGGTGGAAGCAATGATGGCACAAGCATGAGCTGCTCAGACTTTCAGCAAGCAGGGAGGAACATAGGGTGCCCACCTGGCTCGTGTGCTCATACCTTGCACGTGGGAATAAACATTTCAGTGAGTTTTAATAAGAAACAATAACCAAATCCAAGCAATGTCTTCTCTTTCCCCTGGAGCTCAGGACAGAAGGGTTACAAAGAACAGACACCTCCAGTGTTTGGCAATTCACTACTTGGGGTTTCTCTTCCCTGTGTGTTTCTTGGACAAAGTTTGGAGTCACACTGAGATGTCATCCCCTTCTCTGTTCTTCCCACCTGCAAACACACTTCTCATTTTGTGCAAAAAAAAACATCCAGATGGCTTTTAATTTCCTTCCAATGTGAAGGATGCTCTTCAGGTGATAGAGATGTTCAGAGAAGTAATCTCACTGACTTCAGTGGCAGATGGAGGAGGCTGTAGTTTGCCTGTCTCCCTGCAGAACAGGCATTGCACAAGGAACCCCCATTCCCACCAGCAAGAAGTACAAAGGTTTGTCAGGCAGTGGTTGAGGCTATGCAGCATTAGGCACAATTTAAAATGGAAAGAAGGTGTGTTATGAAGGATATTTGTGCATATTTGATGTGTACTTCCTAATGGATAACCTGATTGCCAGCTCTAATTGCAGCAAAAAATACTAGTGTGAAAATCACTCAGGCTCCTGGTGACCATCTGGTGCCATGCTTGGGTTACCCAGAGGTGCACTGTGCTGGTGCTTGTCAGTGTAGTGCTGGTGTCTCAGTCCAGCTTCAGCCCTTCTCATCCCCAGCTTTCTGTAGGTGAAAATTTGGGTGTACTATGACCACTTCAGGCATGTCTTGACTTACTACTGAAAGGAGGACTTTGACAGTGCTGGGGGCCATCTAGCCAAGCATACAGGCTTGATCTAAACCTGTTTGTCTCCATGGGATGAGTTTATAATTCTGTGGAAATTAGCTGTAGCAATGAGACCATTCTCTCTTTTTTTTTATTTTCCTTTGATTTTCTAACCTTTAACTTGAAAAATATTCAGTGACTCATTCTTACAATGAATGTTCAGAGCTAATCTAAACAAAATCAACATCATACTTTGCTGGCTGCTGGCAAATCTATGGCTATGGCTGCTGCTCTAACCGGGTTACTGATGTGCCTTTCCAAACAAACACACAGCTTTCAGTGTGCTCTTTAACTAATACAGTAAATGTTATGTTCCATAATAAAGTCAATTAGGGCATATTGAATACTTGAGTCACACAGTTGATAACTAATGAAGTGTGCTTTTGCACACTGTACAATCAACATGGAACATCTTGTTGGCGAAGGTGTCTGTATTTGAGCTCATTCTGCACTGAGAGAGCAGGAACATGTCATAGAATCACAGAATTGTCAGGGTTGGAAGGGACCTCAAGGATCGTCCAGTTCCAATCCCCTGCCATGGGCAGGGACACCTCACACCACAGCAGGTTGCTCACAGCCACCTCCAGCCTGGCTGCAAACACCTCCAGGGATGAGGCTTCCACCACCTCCCTGGGCAGCCTGTGCCAGGCTCTCACCACCCTCATGAGGGACAACATTTTCCTGACATCCAATCTGAATCTCCCCACTTGTAGTTTTGTTCCATTCCCTCTAGTCCCATCACTACCTGACACCCCAAAAAGTCCCTCCCCAGCTTTCCTGTAGCCCCCTTCAGATACTGGAAGGCCACAATTGTGGCCTAGTTTTGAGTCCCGAGCGGCCCAGGGCAAAAGGACAGGAAAGGTCTTTAACCTCTTCCCAAGGAGGGAAACAGCAATGCTCCCCACTGGAAACTCAGTTTACAAACATACTCAAAAGGCACTCAGGTGAAAGGAAATCATTCACAAACGAGGCTCAGTCCTTCACCTGTGCCTGCCAGGCCAAAACCTTCCAGAGTTTCCAGAGACCTCCCCCCCACTCGGCCTCAGCAGGCCCTGAGCGGGCCCCCAGCAGGCCCCACGCCAGGCCCAGGCCTGCCACAGGCTTCAGCAGGCCCAGAGGGGCAGAGGGAAACTCACTGCCAGACGAGGCCTGGAGAAAGCCTCTCCCCCTCAAAACACAACAATAACAGCACCTGTCCTGAGAGGGAATGGGCTGCACACTCCCTTAAACAGAGAGACACAGGAAAACAGAACAGTCCACTACCCTCATGGTGCAGAACTTGTTCCTAACATCCAATCTAAATCTGCTCTTCTCCAGTTTGAAACCATTGCCCCTCATCCTGTCACTGCAGGCCTTTGTAAACAGTCTCTCTCCATCCTTGTAAACCCCCTTCAGGTACTGGAAGGCTGCTATTAGGTCTCCCCAGAACCTCCTCTTTTTCAGGCTGAACACCCCAGCTCCCTCAGCCTTGTAGCAGAGGTGCTCCAAGCCCCTGAGCATTTTCCCACCTCTGGGCCAGCTCCATCAGCTCCATGTCCTTCCTGTATTGAGGGCTCCAGAGCTGGACACTAAGCATCCAGTTCTGTAAAAAGATCTTCCTACTCAAACCTGCCCATTTTATCTTCTTTGTTTACAACTTTCAAAAGGAAGTCAGAAGGATGGAAATCCCATTTGGAAAGAAGCCCTATACTGTACATTCCCTCCTGTAAATATTGCTTCTAAAGGGATTAAAACCAGGACTACCTGATTGCTGCAAACACAACTGCATGTACAGACCTTCAAAACATGAATATTTTTAACCTCTTTGGCAATTGCAGACCAAGGGCATGCTAACATCATTCTAATTCAGGTGAAGAAACATTAAGAGTTCCACTTGCTGCTAACCACTGTTACCAGAAACACCATGAACATGATGCAGCTACAGCTTCAAGGATAATTTACTGACTCCTGCTGCACAAAGATTTCCTTTTGTAGGTTGGTTCAGTGGCTTGAAGTTAGGTGGGGGTGGTTAAAGCTGTTTGGCTAGGTGATACAGACAATTGTGTCCATGTGGCCAAGGCAGCAAATGGCAGCCTGGGTTGCATCAAGAGCGTGGCCAGCAGGCTGAGGGAGGTTCTCCTCCCCCTCTACTCTGCCCTAGTGAGGCCTTATCTGGAGCATTCTGTCCAGTTCTGGGCTCCCCAGTTCAAGAGGAACAGAGAACTGCTTGAAAGGGTACAGCAAAGGGCTACAAATGTTGTTAGAGGACTAGAACATCGGTACCATGATGGAAGGCCGAGGGACTTGGGACTTTTCAGGCTTCTTACCAAAAGGGTTCTTGAAGACTGCAACAGGCTGCCCAGGGAAGTGGCTGCATCACCACCCCTGAATGCATTTAAAAGCCATCTAGATATGGTACTCAGAGGCACAGTGTAGTAATGGTTCTGGTAGAGTTAGATAATGGTTGGACTTGATGATCTTAAAGGTCTTTTCCAACCATGGTGATTCTGTGATTATCAACTCATTTTACATTCAGCCTCTGCACTGGCAAAGCAGTGATGCTGCAGTCCTACTTTCCTCATAAAATGGGCAAAGATACCTGTTCAGGCTTTCTGTATGAGAACAGCATATATAAATACTCTGAGAGGAATCAATTTCCAAGTCTGGCTGTGTTTGCTAAGAGATCTTTATCAGTTGAAAGGGGGGGTGGGAGGGGTAAGTCTTACCATTGCACAAGTAGAGCAAAGCAACAAAAGAAGTGGTTCTCTGAACAGAAGGCAAGGTGCTTAAACTACACCACCAGCTCCCAGAGCTCAGGCATGGGACACAATTATCATAGTGTTCACTTCTAATGCTCAGTGCACCTGACTCTGAAGGGAAATAGTCAAGGCTTTGTATTTTCTTCATCTGCATGAAAGCAAAATGTGAGGACATGACTGGTGTGCAGGGATGGAGTTGCCTCCATCCCCAAATTTAAGTGCACCCATGTTCCAGAGACCATGAATATAGGTTCAGTCCCCAGCAGAAAGTGAAACTTCCTTGGGCTGTGTGTGTTTTTTTTGGAGAGGAGCTGAATGTCATGGCAACCTGCAGCTGCCTCCTCCAGCCAAGCCTCCCCCAGCTTGGGATCCATCCCATCACCAGGTCCTGGTTTGCAGCAGGGAATGTGCTGCCAGGAAAGCCTTCTTAAAGGGCTGCCTTCTTAATGGGCTGAAACCACCAGAAAAAATAGAGAGCATTTTCTGGTTTAATGATCAAAAGAGGGTTGCCTATTATTCACAGCCTACACACAAGATGTCATGCTTTTCAGTTTCCCTGCACTGATCTTTCAATCTAATAAACAGCTGACCTTCAGTGGTCATGGTTATTAAAGGAAAAAAAGAAAGAAAACAAAACCAAACAAAAACTAACCAGCAACCCCCCCAAAAAACCCCCACCACCCAAAAAAAACCCAACACACCAAACCCCAGAAAATGTGTCAGGAAAGCCAAATAATCCTAAATTAGACAGTAATGATTTCATGTGCAAAAGCTGTGAGCAGAGCAGCTTCTCTCTGTAGCAGCCAGCTGCTTTCCTAGCACTGGAAGACATTCAGGTCCAGGAGAGCATCAGCTGGATGTTAGGGATGCTGGATATTGGCCTGCAAACAGCTGCAGCACCAAAAATGGCACTTTCCAAACACGTTTCTGCAGCTGTTTCTACATCGTTAGGAACATTTCTTATCATCAGAACTGAAATCAAGGGCTGGCTGCAAGTCTCACACAAGCTTTTTAGGGCCATTGGTGAATGTAAGTTTTAGCCAGGGACAGCTGTAACAACCAAGAAGAATTTCAGCTGAGCATTCATCAGAAAAAAAGCAAGCTATTTTTCTGGCCAGAAATAGCTGTGGCAGGTTCTAGTGCCTGGCATCGTTCAACATATTCCAAAGAGCTGGAGAATAAAGAAATTACCTAAGTAAGCCAAAAGAGCTGGTAGGCTCTTGGAAGCAAATGCTGCTCTTCCCTGAATCTGGAGTAACTTGGTTGAACTGCAGGTAGTAAACAGCCTTGTTACATAGAAGTTATGACTTTGAAATGCCTGGGAGAAGTCACAAGGAGCTGCATGTATTTTTCCAGCACAGTTTCACTTGTGCATGGAGTGAAATGCTGAAGCCTCAGTTCCTGTAAGTCACCAATTAGAAAAGATAAGATTTTTTTTGTTCCCTTTCAGATGATGCTTCCTAGCAGACCATTAAACTGGGACAAATGTCAAGAGGGAAAACTCTTTAACCAAATGACACTCTTTCAAAAGCTTCATTCTGGGGTTGACAGGACCTGTGCCTCCAACACGTGCCATAATTGTGAGTGCTTTTAATGAACTGGTCCCATTTCTGATGTCAGCTCAGGATTCTTCCACTGTAAAATCTTTGAATGAAGAGGACTAAAAGCCATAACCAAAGCAAATTAAATCCAGATCATGTTTCTATACAGTTTGCAAAGAAAACAAAACAAAGCAAATGGCTCTTTTGGCCTTGGAATCCCTTCATTCATGGAAGCAGGGTTAGGGACACAAGAGGCAGAGATGGCTGATGTGCAGCTGCCTTGCAGAGGTGCTGGCAGAGGACATGGAGGTAATGATGATGTTCGGGGAACATTCCTGTGTGTTTTTAATGCTGTGATACATGACATTAATTCTGTACATCTGGGAGGATGTCCAATTCCAGGTGACACTTGGATTGTTGCAATGAAGCTATTACAAAAGACTTTTGAAATAAACAGGAGAAAAATTCTTGCCTGGGATGTGTATGGAAGTCTTCTTCAAAGCATGGGGGGGAGGAGAGGAGGGGCAAGGCAGAGGCCTCTCTGAAGCGTGTGGCTGGGAGACCATGAAGTTGTAAGGGGAGGCTCTAGAAGCCCTTAGCTGCTGACCAAACTCTGTATGGTAGAGCAGAACTGGGGAGGATAAAAGCTAGTGGAACCCAATGTACATGGTGGTCATCTACTAAAGCCTGCAGCTGACTGATCCTTGGCTTTACAGTAAAACAGAGAGCAGATGGAAACTGTTTGCTGTGTAAACAGTTACAAGGGATTGCCTACATATCCACTCTCCCAGCCCCTCTTCAGATCAATAGGATCCATCTGTCCAAAAGGAGTTAGATAATATCTTGGACATTGTGGTATTGAGTAGAGAGGCACTTTAAAAAAAAATCAATCACACTGCAGGCAAGAGAAATGTCACTGCAGCAAACGTGGAGGCTTGCTCATCTTGCCACCAGGAACCACAGCTCAAACTTTGCTGGTTTAGAAACCCAGCCAGAGCCCATGCTGCTGTCCCCCATCTCCTTGCCTAATCAAAACAAGCCCCAGCAGAGAGCTTAAATGGCAGCTGCTCTGTGGCATCCCAGCCAGACACACCACCTGTGAGGGCTGCTTTGACAGCCCCTGCTTGCCAAAACTCACACAAATTATTTTCCCAGCAGAAAGGGCTGAAGAGATGCAGCCACAGAAGTTAAACTGAGCCAGGGAGCAAAGGAGAGGGGGAAGCTGTTTGCTGTTCAGCACTGAGCCTAGGTGTCCTCAAAGATACTGAGGCTTGGAGTACCAACTCCCCTGGGATTTATTCTGGGTTTCCTTCAAAGAAGTTAGGATTTTCCCAATGTTTCTCTTTCTTCAGAATTCCAACCACGAAGTTCTCTACCACAGAGTATGGGGTGGAAACCCCTGCTGCTCTGTAGACCACTCCTATGTACAGGAAATAGATTTTTTGTTAGGGTTTTCAATTACAGTTGCACTTTTTACTGCTCCATTTTGATGTTACTGCTCTAGCACATTCCTGCTATTTGGTTCAGAGGAACCACCAGCTATCCCAGCCCATTTTCTAATGGGGGAAGAAAAAAGGTACTGTGCTCTGCTGTCCAAGAAGGCAGCAAGGCAAATTAGAAGTGAAAACTCACCTGGAAGGGCAGCATTGACAGCTCCTGGGATCTCTCAAGTGGCTCATCCCAAAAGGCCACTCTGAAAACATCTCTTCTTGGTGCATATCAGGAGGTGGAAGAAGTCAATCAGCTCTCTGGGAGATGCCTTCCCTTGTTTCTGCTGCTGGTAGAGAGCTCATTCACGCTGTCCTCTGGTAAACCTGGGCTGTTTGGTTCAGAACCTTGGTGACCCTTCTAAGAGCAGACACAGGGGTGCCAGTACCCAGCCATGTCATGCACCTGCCTCCAGCCCCTCAAAACCCCTTCCACAGTCAGGAGTGCAAAAGCAGCCCTTAATCCACTTCACTGCAGCAGGATCCATCTCTCTCATGAGGGCTGCCTTTGTATTTGCACTTTCCTTATGCTACACTACAAGGCATTTAAATTACAGTGATGATGGAGCTGCCTCAAAACCCTGTATGTGTCACTGGGTTCTTATCTCATGTGTGTACTGGTACTGGCTCACACAGAAAGATTGAGGCTGGAAGGGACCTCTGGAGCTCATCTAGTTCAACCTCCTGCCAGAGCAGCTTCACTTACAGCAAGTTGCACAGGACAACATCCAGGCAGAGGAAAGCACTGTATTATGGAATTTAGATGGGAAGAGAGAGGCCCAGGCAGTGCTGGCTGTACTCTGCAGTCTTAAACCTTTGTGCCAGGGGGTGGTTAGATGATGGGAAGAGATTGCTGTTCACTGTGGGATGTCCAGCTCTATCCACTGGCATGTCACCAGTGTGCTGTGCTGGCTTCCCTCCTTTCCAGCACCCCCAACAATGAGCACACAGTGGCATTTTGGACACCCCAGTCCTGCTCCCAGCTTAGCGAGACACAGCAGGCATGGCCTGAAGTTCAAGAGGAGTGAGGTCACTGGATAAAACCCCACAGGAGGGTTGATAGGTGCATGATGAGGCACTTACAGATGGTTCATTAGACCTTCTGCAGTGTGATTTGGGATTTAATGATGCCTTACACTTTGCAGTGATTCCAGCCAGGGAGCTGCAAATGTCACTAGATTACGATGACTGCTATTGCATCTTTCTAGGTCTGAGTTTCTCCTTCCACCTCTTGTCAGGATCAAATCACCTTCTTCACAAATGTATAACCTGTCCAGAGAGTGCATTTTGTGCATCTATTACATAGATATTTGCCCAGAGAAAGCTGTGGATGCCTCATCCTGGAAGTGCTAAGAGCAGCAGTTGTGAACTGCAGCAGGGTAGATTTAGATTGGACATTAAGAAGCAGCTATTTACTATGAGGGTGTGAGACATTGGTATGGGTTGTCCAGAGACATGTGCACATCTCATCCCTGGAAGAGTTTAAAAGCAGGCTACATGAGGCTTTGAGCAACTTGGGTCCAGTGAGAGGTGCCCCTGCAGGGGATTGGAACTAGATGATCTTTAAGATTCTTTTCATTTTGTGATTCTATGCCAAGGAGGATTACATAAAGGTTAAAACCCAGCTCCCCCTACTCCTGTAAGCACCCACTTTGGTAGAAAGGAGGCTGTTTGAATGAGTGAGCCTAAAAAGGTTTGACCTGGAAATACCTTTGAAATGTGCTGCAGAAGTCATTAAAGCCCTCACCACGTTCCCTATTTGTGTCTGTGTCCCTCTCTCTGCTTTTATCCACTTTAATTGATCTCTTACCCCATTTATTCCTCTGCCTGCTTCCTTCCCAGCACTCCATTCCTCCAAGCTCATTTCAAAGCAGCGTGTGAACTTGTGACCTGCTGGAACAGGTGACAAAAACCTCCTCAGCTGAGCTGATCCTCACACTGGCTCTAAAAATAAATCCCACCCTCACCTTCCTCTCCAACCCATCCCTTCAGAGGCCAACCCCTCATCTCTGGGGGTAACCAAAGAGCACCGTTCCTACCCTGCGAGGAGTGTACAGGTTGGAAGCGAGCGGAGCGCCAGGGAAACAAGGCCTTTACAGTTTTCATAGGAAACCAACTCCCACAGGAAACACAGAACTTAATTTTGCCATCAGCTGTTCCCACAGACTCCTTTGGAAAGTCAGCTGAAGCTGTGCATATGTGCCTGAAAGCCCTTGTTCAAAAAAAACCCACCACAAAAGAGCCAGCTTTATATTTAGATTGTCACCCTGCAGGCAGGCAAAGTGGGGCATGTGGGAAGCTTCTCAGGCTGTGATGAAACCCTTCATTTGGAGATTTATTAACATTTGAGCGTCTCTAATCACATCTACACTGCTGCAGTGACTTGCAGGCTGCTGCTGCCCCTGCAACCCAGGAGAAAGAAGGGGTGGTAGGAAGGGACCCCTGGAGATCATCTAGTTGAAACGCTCTGCCACAGCAGGATCACACAGGGCAGGTCATAGAGGAGCACATCCAGGTAGGGGTTGAAAGTCTCCAGAGAAGGAGACTCCACAACCTCTCAGGGCAGCCTGCTCCAGTGCTCCAGCACCCTCACAGGGAAGAAGTTTTTCCTCGTGTTGAGGGGGAGGTTCCTGTATTCCACTTTGTGCCCAGTGCCCCTTGTCCTATGCCTGGGCACCAGGGAAAGAGTCTGGCACCACCTTCTTGATACCCACCCTCCAGGTATTTGTAACTACCTGGGGCTGTTCAGCCTTCTCTTCTCCAGGCTGAACAGCCCCAGCTCTCTCAGCCAGGCCCCAGAGGGGAAGTGCTCCAGCCCTCTGATCACCTTTGTGGCCCTTCTCTGGACCCACTCCAACAGTTCAATGTCCTTTCTGTACTGGGGTCCCCAGAGCTGGATGCAGTGCTCCAGGTTGGACCTTAGGAGAGAATAGAGGGGCAGAATTGCCTCACTTGTCCTGCTGGTCACACTTTAATGACAGGACAAAATAAGTTATGCAATCAATAGAAAGGGTGGGGGGAGAGGACTCCTCTGGGGTGATGTGAAGGGGTTGCTTTGCTCTTTCCATGTGCTTTTGCTCCCCCCAAGTCCAAGACTAGCTCCCTGGTCAGGCATGATCTTAAGTCTTCTCCTGTGCTCCTGGCTAGAGATGTGTCTATGGCAGGAGCTCCAACAGTCTGTGTCTCATTAGTGGACAGGCAAGGTAAAAGCAAAGCAATTCCTCAGTCACTCTCCTGAAACCTCTGCAAATCAGGCAAAGCCCATCAGCAGCTCCAAAGACACAAACCCATTTTGGCTAAGATTGTGCAGATCCATGTAGTGATGCAGGCTCCTTGCTCTTCATGACTGCAAGTAAAACTTACTTTTCCCCCTTTCATTTCCCAAAATATAGCAATAATTAAGCAACCCCTCATGAGCAGCAGTTGTGCTATTAGAGAGGAAATGAAATCCCCCTCTGTGGATCTAAAAGGTGATGGCAAATGTTAGCATATCCCTGAGATGTGCAAGGCAGTTTAAGCAGAAATTACCTTCTAATAAAAATGGATTATAGGCAGTTAGAGGCTGCACCCACAGCCCTTTAGAGAAAGCATTAAAATGAAGCATCCAGGATCATTTTCAGAGGCTGTTTCCAGCTGGAATGCATTCACCTTCTTTCTGACCCCTCAGCACTCTCAGTAAAGAGGAGCCCATGGCTGAATGAGACACTCAGCTTTGCTCCCTTCTGTCACCAGTAGTACTTCTATTGCCTGTGATTTCCAACCATCCTGTGACCTTATCCTCAAGCCTTTGGCATCCTCATTTCATATATATTACCTGATGATCTTCATGGTCTTTTCCAGCCTAACTGATTCTACACAGGAACTCAGACACCAAAGAGTCAAGCACTTGTCTGGAATGGCACAGCAGAACCTCGAGCCCCAGACCAAGGCTGTAGGCAGTACGTTTTCCTATGTGGTTTCTCCAGAAGAGGATGAGAGAAAGTCTCAACTTTACAAACCCTGAGCACCTTGGCTCCAACACCAATGGAGAGTATTCAGTGTTCTCCTAAACTTTCACCAAACCAACCACCCTCTTGCACAGTGGCAAGGGCAGGCCTGGCCCAGCCACCAAATGAGTGACAGAGGATCTCCACAAATCCCTCTGCCTTCCCAAAGGGAAGAGAAAGGGAATAAGGGAGACTGATGGGTTGGGAAAGAAAACTACAGCAGCTTTATGAAAACAACAACAATAAAATGAAATAGATACAAACCCAGTATCAAACCAAACAATCCCTGATGGCAATTAGTCACTGTCACCACTGGTACTGTGGCAGAAGTCCCAGACTGAACTGAGCACCAGATGGGAACCAGATTCAGGAACACAGATTGGGATTGAAGGAAGAAGGGACAGAGTCCTCCTCAGACACTGAAGAAAAGAGGAGGCTTGACCCTGGTGATCCTTCAAGCTTTATACTGAATATGACATCCATGGGGAGGAATCCCTTGTTGGCCAGTTTAGGGTCACCTCTCCTGTCTGCTTCTTGCTGCAGGTGCAGCCTTTGATGTTCTGCACCCCCAGTGTGGCACACAAGATTTAGCAGTGGCCTTGGACTGTATACCAAATCTTGGTACTAACTGTGTAAGTTGTGCTCTCACTACTAGATCAGACAGTGTCTGTGAAAACATGCTGTGAACTTCAGCAAGTGAAGTCACTGAGAAGAGACTGAGCTGAGAAGTCAGGATTAGTTCTGTGGCAGCTCAAACCAGGACACACAGGCAAAGCTGGCAAAGGTGGACACCAGGCCACAGCACTGACACCTTCAGAGGATTATTAAAGGCAAATGAAGGAGCTGAAAGCAGATGTTGCCATGGATAAAGCTGACAGGGCCAAGTGCTCCCTGAAGCAGGAGTCAGAAAGCAGCTCAGCCCAGCGGGATTTTAACCAAACACTGGGTTGTCAGAGCAGTCTAAAAAAAGCCTGCCTCTTGGTTCTGCAATTGCCAGAGAGAAGACAGCTGCATCTCAGCAATTTAGAAAGCCAGCCTAAGAATTATTTATTTCTGCTTTGTACCTAAGCATCCAAAAGTCCATGAGCTAACTCCAGACGGCTTTTTCTGGCTATCACATGGCAGTCTGAAAGCTTTTTGATCTACATTGCTGAGCTGCAAAAATATTGCTTCAAAAGTCCACGTGAAAACAACCAGGAGAGGTTGGTCACTCTTTGGTGGGATTTTTGTTGCTGGGTTTTGCTGCTTTGGGGTTGGGTTTTTTGGCTGGTTTCACCTCCAAAAAGACCTGAGGTAATAGAGAAATCCAGGGACACAAACAGACACTGCTGGAAGCCCCCAGAAATGTGTTAAGCACATTCCTGTCAGAGCACACTGATTTATTTGCCAAAGCAGGTGGAAAAGTCACCAGTGCAAAATGTTGCTTCCATGTGTTGGGTGCTTTTGCTTGCTTTCCAGCAGTGGTGCTGAAGGCTGGGGCAGCCAGCCAACAGAACCATGCAGCCATAGAACTGTTGAGCTTGGAAGAGACCTTTGAGATCATCACAGCCAACTGCTCACCTAGAGCTCACAATCCACCACTATTGCTAAGCCACTGCCACTAAACCATGTCCCTCAGCACCACATCCCCATGACTTTTCATTACCCCCAGGAATAATAACTCCAACACCTCCTTGGGCAGCCTGTTCCAATGCCTGAGAACCCTTTCTGAGAAGAAACTGTTCCTAACATCCAACCTGAACCTCCCCTGGCACAACTTGAGGTTGTTTCCAATTGTCCTGTCACTTGTGGCATGAGAGAAGAGACCAACCCCCACCTGGCTCCAACCTCCTCTCAGGTAGCTGTAGAGGGTGATGAGGTCTCCCCAGAACCTCCTTTTCTCTGCAGTAAGCAACCCCAGTTCCCTCATCTGTTCCTCATAAGACTTACATTCAAGGCTCTCCACCAGCTTTGTTCCCCTTCTCTGGACAGAATGCACTTTGATCAGACCTGCAGACCACCTCAGGACCCAGATCCTGAATCACAGAATCACCACAGCTGGAAAAGACCTCTAAGATCATCAAGTCCAACCATTTTCCAGCTCTATCAGGGCCACTACTACACCACCTCCTTGAGCACCATATCTAGAGAGCTTTTAAATACATCGAGGGAAGGGGAGTCACTGCCACTTCCTCACTCTTTGAGCAGGGCAACAGGTGCCACCATGGTGCTCAGGTCTCCTTTGCAAGCTGGTTCCTGAGTAGCTGCATTACCTGCAGTGCCACAGGGCCCTCTGGAGGGCTCTCAAGTCTAAGAAGTCCAAATGCTCCCCAGACCAGGGGCAGCACCAGCTCAGTTCCATCACCAGCCCTGGGGCAGCATCCAGATACTACCAACATCCATTCAATTTGCAAGCAGAATATGGTCTGGCACTGGTGCACAGAGAAGTGCTTCTGGATGCCCTTCAAGCAGATAAATACAAAACATCTCCAGCAGAGGAGACTTGGGAACTGCTTTTTTAAAGGATATCATTTGATTAAAGGGTTTTAAAGAAATTGTCTTTGTCTGACAAGGGAGAAGGAGGGGTGTGTGTTGGCAGGAGCCTGCTGTTTGGTGTAACACTGCTCACAGCAGCTCTCTCCATCAGCCCTTTGGCTCAGCAGCAGGCACTATCCCCACAGCTCCCACTCCTGGTGCTGCTAGAATCACAGAATCACTGGGTTGGAAGGGTCCTCTAGAAGTCTGGTGCAAGCAGCCCCACAGTATGCAGGGACATCCCCAACTAGATCAGGTTGCTCAGAGCCCCATCAATAGCAGCCTTCCAGTACCTGAAGGGGGGCTACACAAAGGCTTGCAGTGACAGGGTGAGGGGCAATGGCTTCAAACTAGAGATTTAGACTGGATGTTAGGAACAAGTTCTTTACCACGAGAGTGGTGGAACAGGTTGCCTGGGGAGGTGGTTGGGGCCCCATCCCTGAAGACAATTTCAAAATGGGAACTGCTGATTTTTGAGGCACACCAAAGCTGAGAAATGTTATTTCCATGAGGATGGTTTCTGGCTGGTCCCTCAAACAGCTACAAGCAGAGCCTGATGAACCCCAGCCCGAGTCATGCTCTGTCACATGGGCTCATCCTTACTCACCATACCCTGTCCTCTTCCCCTCTGTTTTTATCATGGCCTGCCAGGAGGGCACAGAAGAGTGGGAAAAGACACTGTTTTCAGAAACACACCCCTGGAAATGTGGATTTAATACATTTTTGATCTATGGCTTGTGGTTTTTTTCCTAATATTTATAGATGTATGAATTTTCCCAAGTGTTTCCTGCCTCTTGGTCAATGTAAGCTAAACAGGAGGAGGCATTCATTCTAAGCTTACATAAGCACTCAGCATACTGCCAGGGTTATATTAGTATCACATCCTAACAGATGATTCTAAGTGATTTTAACAGGCCACACAAGTCTCCTAAAATACCAAAGGTTTCCTGCCAGCTTTCCTTTCTAAGCCACCCACTGAGGGAACACAGAAGTTGCCTATTCCAAACATCACCTCAAGCTTAAACCTTCCCCAATTGCCTTTCTAGAAAGGGGTTGGAATTAGATGATCTTTTAAGGTCCCTTCCATCTCAAGCCATTCCATGCTCCTATGATCTAGTCACTGATAGCAGCCAGTTCTCACTGCATGGCTGGAATGAATCTCTTAGAACAACAGCAATGATCAGGAAACCTGAACTTTGTGATACAAATGAGTTCATCATCTTCCAAAGCTCTCCTGGAAGAAAAGCACACTTTTGTGTACCAACTACAGGAGAGGGACACAGATGAAACCATTGAGGACACAACAGCAGAGATCCATGGGCCAAATCAACAGGCAGTGAATCTCTGAGGGAAAAAACCATGTTTACCTAATGCAGCTCCTCCAACTTGCAGAGGATGAGCACAGCTCTTACAAGAGGGAGTACTGAGAGCTAGCCTTGCTTCTCTCTGCAGCAGAAAGACAAACAGCACTGCAGCCTGCTCACAGGGAGTGCTGCACTGGAATATATCATGCTTGAAATCCAGCCCCTGAAGCACAGAGAAGGGGCCAAGAGTCTCCTTTTGCACACTGATTTCCTTCCTGGGGGGTGAGGAGGAAGTGTGTGTGGGAGACTACCAAAGTGCTTCAATGTATTAAAAATAGGTGAAACCATATATCAGAGAACTGGGAATTACACTTGGGCCTGCCAGAGCCAGTTTAGCTCTGCTCTACTGGCCTGCACGTGGACCTGCCTGCCCCAGTACAGCAGAGGCAAAGCTGGGGTCCTGTGGGAGACACACAGCACCATCTGTCCTCTGACTTCACCATCAGCAGAGTTCTCAGGAGACAATGCTTCCCCCTCAGAAGATTTCAAAGCAACCTAGTAAGCCATACAAGTGTTTTATAGTGATAGGATGAGAAGAAATGGCCTCAAGTTGCACCAGGAGAGGTTTAGGCTGGGTATTAAAGCCCCTCCCCACCTTTCCTGTAGTCCCCTGCATGGCTGGTGTAAGATCTCCCTGCAGCCTTTTCTTCTCCAGATTCAATAGACCAAACTTCCTCATCCATTGTTCTTTGGAGAGGTGCTCCAGTCCTCTGATGATCTCTATGGCCCTCCTCTGGACCCTCTCCATGTCCTTCTTGTTGTATTGGGATCTCCTGAGCTGAACACAGGTGGGGTCTCACAAGAGCAGGGTGGCAGAATTCCATGCTTTCTACACAAAACAAAGACTGAGTACAAGAGAAGCCAAGATATTGTTTCAAATTCTCAACCTGAAGAGAATCCACATCCCTCAAGGTGCAAACCAGCAGCTTCAGGCAGGCACAGATACTCTTCAGGAGCACAGCCCAGGTTTTTGTCGCCCTCCCTGCGTGGCCCCAGCAGCCACTTGGAGATGGAACCAAATTGTCAGTGGAATCTGCTACAGCCCTCCCTGCTGGGGCTAAAGCTCTGCTGTTTGCTGTGGGAAGCAGGCCTGCTGCCAAAGCCCACAGTGACCCTCACAGGAACAGTGGCTTTGCAGTACGCAGCAGGACCATGTGGGTCAGCAAGGGAAATGTTCTCATAAGCACTGGCTATTTAACTCCCTTGGCTCACCTTGTGTATCACAGCTCTACAAGGACAGAGCCATTACACCCTTACAGAAAGTGCCACAAGCAGTCAGCAGCTCAACCCAGGTGCCAAGATAGCTTTTCCCACAACAGCAAAAAAGCAAATCCATTTGCTTGCCTCTACAAAAGCATTCCTCACTCCAGCTGCTGGAACAAGCACCATCTGCCAGCTGCTTTGCTGTTGTTTCCTTTAGCTGATGGTCCAGGCAGGAGGGAACACCACATCAGGAAGGTAAGTCCTGACTGCCACTGAGAGTGATTGGAAATTGTCACTTCCCTCTTCCACAGTGGGAGATTGCACACTCTCAACTGGACTAGCAAAGCAGCACATGTTGGGATATGTCTGTCCACATCCTAAGCCAGGTAAAGGATAAAACCCACTGTTGATAGGTGAAAGAAACACAGACAAAACAAGGCAAGGTAAGGTGCTCCCTTGTGTCTAGGAGTGCAGAGAGCTGACAGGGGTAGGGAAAGGAAAGGCAAAAGGCTGGGAAGGGTGGCTGCAAAGCTAGGAGAGGAATAAACACATCTGAGAGACAACTTCAGACAAAGTTTTTTCAGCAAGCAGACAGCATCAAGAGACAAGTCATGTCTGCCAGGGCTACAGCACCCCACAGACAACAGCATCTCTCCCACTGTCTTTTAAGGTTTCGGGCTCCTATGGCCACTTGTTTTCCTTTGTTCCCAAGTCAGCAAGGTCCAAAGCATTCAGTGCATGTCCTCATGCTACTTTGGATGCAGAGCAGCAACTGCTCTGCCTTGATGTTTCAAATAAACCTGTCACACTGCAGAACAGGAAGGCCAATTGTCACACTGCCTGGGAGCTGTGGAAATGTATCAGCCTAGGTGTTGGTCATGTATTTGAGAACTCATTACATGCCATGGAAACCAGTTTAAACTGTCATCCCATCCTTGCACCAGGCAAGGGCAAACTGCTCACACAATCCACAGGCTTCCCTAGATTTGGAAAAATGAAGTCTAGAAGCACTCCCAGTTGCTCAGAGTGGCTTTCCATCCAGTTACATCCACTAGGAGCTAGGGCAAAGACATTATGTTCAACAAAACCCAGGCCAGTAACATGCCTGCTTCTCAGGAGGATCTATCTGAAGTTCTCTTGGATGCCTGGAAGTCTTCCCAAGCCAGCTTCTGCACATCTGCCAACAGGCAAGGACTCATCTCAGTCATATTCCTGATATTTCTGATTCCAAAGCTACCTCATCTCCTGGGGAGGAAAGAGAGACACAGAACTGCATTATTATTTGAGAGGAACTTGCACAGCTGCAAGTAGGAATATTCAGAGTCCCAGAGCTGGCAGGCTGCCCTCCCTAGATTTGTGAGCTACATCTCTTGAATGCTCCAGCTTGAGCCTGCTGACCACCAAGCACCTCACTTGCATTTGGCCACAACTCAAAAAGTAAAGCCAGCATTTTCTCATCAGACTGGCTACCAGATTCTCCTGCACACGAGTAGGTTGAACTCCTGATTACTAAGAGCTGGGCAGCAAAACCACCACAGTGAAACAATTCCTTCAGTGTTAGATTGTGTCTGCTTCCAGGTGAACAGCAACAGCCCAGACTGAGGAGACTACCCCTGCATTAAGCTAAGCAAATTAAACCTTGTGTCTGTACTCAAGGCTGACAGTAAGTGGCCTCAGCACTCCTCAACAGCTACAACGTTTTCTTCTGAAGCTTTGCTAGTCTGTGCATCCTTGGCACAGCTCTGTAAGAACCAGACAAGTTCTGGAATTGTTCCTGTCTCATAGGTAGGTTTCTGATGAAAAGCTAAATTGGAACTAGCAAAGAATAGCCATCCTGCTGCTCACATGAAATCACACTACCTGGAACCCAGTCTGCAAGCAGCGCTGGCATAGGGAGACTGAACTATGCCTTATCCTCTCCTGCCCATATCCCACAGCAGCAGGGGAGGGAAGAGAAGTGTAGAAGAGAAAACAGTTGATAAGCTGAGTCTTTAAAATCCCATTAACTTGCACCTTTCTTCCTTGAGCATTCAAGGGCATGAATAAAAAAATCTCAAATCCTTCTTCCTGCAGATGTATAACTCCCTTTCTGAAGCACAGAGGAGAAGACGCTGCCCAGAGCTGCTCCAGTCAGGATGCTCCCTCTCTGCAGTAACACACACAAGTACTCCTGGCACCCTGAGACAGGCAAATGAGCAGCCTCCAACTGCAACTCCAAAACAAAACCAGCCTTTCCTCAGCACACTGCAGACACGGTGTGGTGAGGCACCACACCCAGGGTGCAAAGAGTGCACACTTAAAGAACAGCCAAGAGGTACTGAATGAGAGCAGGAATCAAGTAAAATGTGTTCCCTCTTGCAGGTGGCAGCTCAGCAAGGCAAGGTAGACACCAAAAGCTGACACAGGGTCAAGAGCAAACCAGAGATGTCCCTGGGAGAGACCACTGATGTTTTTATGCCTGTTGCCACAGGTGGGGACAGAAGATGAGTAAAGGGCATCTCAAAGGGGTTGCAGGTACCAGCCCTTCCAGTCCCCTCCAAGGGCTGCCCTGTTCCTAGCAACAGTTAGGCAATTTGATCCAACACAAGCTGTGACTCACTGCACTATCTGATCCTTTAAAACGGATCCTCCTTGTCCATTTCATGTACAGTTCTGTAGTTTTGGCTGGCTCCTGCCTGAGCCAATGGAATCTGCAAACCCAGCTAGATTATTACTTTATGTAACACATCTTTCCATTCACAGACTTCTCCAGACACAGCAACTGAGCACATCTACCCAACTCTGCTGGTTGTAAATGCAGGGCTATTTTTGGCTTTTTAAAGCAGGATGCATTCAAATTTAAAGACCAAAAAGGTGTTACACAGAACCCAAACCTCTCAAACAAGCCTTTACTTTTTTCCCCCTCTTTCAGTGCTCTGCCACCCTCAAAGTGCAGAATTGTTTCCTTGTGTCTATGTGGAGCCTCCTGTTGGTGTCCACTGCCCCTTGTGCTGTCACTGGACACCAAGAGCAGCCTGGGTCCATCCTTCTGACACTCACCCTCTTTAGCTACTGATCAGCATGAATGAGATTCCCCCCAGTCTGCTCTTCTCCAGGCTAAACAGCCCCAGCTTTCAGCCTTTCCTCAGAAGGCAGATGTCCCAGTCCCCTCAACATCTCTGTGGCCCTCTGCTGGACTCTCTCCAGCAGTTCCTTGTCCTTCTTGAACTGGGGAGTTTGGAATTGGATGCAGTTCTTGAGCTACAATTAACAGTGCTGCATTTCCAGGTGAACCTAAACTTGCAGCTGGATGCTTTCAAACTGTCCCAGTGCAAGGAGTACATTACATACAAATCAATGCATTCTTTCTTTCTCACAAAGCATGACCAACTCAAAGGCTCCAGTTAAACTGTAACCTCACCCCCAGCCTCTGCTCACATTACAAACCCAAAGTATGCAAGAGTTACCACCACTCAGGCATGAAGAGCAGGCCTGTGGTGTGTATGACTGAAGCATTACCACCCAGCCAACAAACAAAGTCTCCCCCTACCCCAAGCTCCACATACAAGAATTTGGTGACAAACCCCTTGGATGAGATGCCTTTGTGGTTTTTTATCCCTGATGGAGGCAGTAAAACTTTGCTGAATTGAGGTAGCTGTAGCATACAACAACAGAAAATCAGGGTATGGGGCAAAGATTTTGTGCATGCACTGTACCAGTTCTCTGCCATCTCAACTGTTACACTTCCTAGGATGCCTTCTCTGGCAGATGAGTGTGTTTTCTTTGTAGAGTCAGGAATTCTCTCAAGACTGGAAAAAAAAGGCATTTTATTGCAAACTTCCAAAAGGACAGAGAGCTCACAGCAGAAGCAGGGATGGGGCACAGAACGTGCTCAGCATTATTCACGAGGGCTTTTTGGTTTTGAAATGAAATAACTACAATCCAAGAGGAAAAAAAAGCCTACATGAATCAGTACAAGTCTCCTAAAGCTCCCAGACAAGGCAAAAAAAGGTAGTTCTTGCCATACAAGAGAGCTGCAGGCTGTTCTTACACCTCTCAGGAAGTCACTTTCCTGCGGGAAATGATTTCGTTCACAAAGCTGTTGTTCTTGGCCAACACATCGTTCCTCAGCTCCTGCAGCTTCGCTCTGATGGCTTCTTCTGACATCTCTGGCAGGGGCAGTGCTTTCACTTGACAAAGAAAATCCTGAATGATCTTCTCACCTTTCTGAAACGGGAGGAGAAGGGAAGAAAAGACGACAGACAAAGCAACAGAAAGGTTCAGCTCAGCCTGCAAGGAGGATTTCTCTTCCAATTCCCCGAAGAACCAAACTATTATTCATCACCAAGAAACTCACTGCAGGCCAAACTCCTGGCTCCTCTGGCACCTGCTGTCATGTTCCCAGCAACAGAAGAGTCCCTCTAGAGGGACTGGAGCACTGCCCTGTGAGGAGAGGCTGAGAGCCCTGGAGCTTTTTCCTCTGGAGAGGAGATTTAATCAATGTTTATAAATATCTGAGGGCTGGGGGTCAGGAGGGAGGGGACAGGCTCTGCTCACTTGCACCCTGGGACAGGACAGGGGGCAATGGATATAAACTCCAGCACAGAAGGTTACACCTCCACATGAGGAGGAGCTTCTTCTCTGTGAGGGTCATGGAACACTGGAACAGCCTCCCCAGGGGGGTTGTGGAGTCTCCTTCTCTGGAGACTTCCAAGACCCATCTGGATGTGTTCCTGTGTGACCTGAGCCGGCTTGTATGGTCCTGCTGTGGAAGAGGGTTGAACTCTATGATCTTTGGAGGTCTCTTCCGACACCTACAACCCTGTGATCCTATGAATCCAGTTTACACTGGTGTCAGGAGTTCTTTGCCCTTTAAGTCCATCAGCAGAAAGCACAAGTTGATCAGGAGAAATAACAATACTTCACACTGAGAGCCCCTGAACGTGTTCCACACTTCACTCCAGTGTGTGACCAGAGTCAGGTGAAGGTTGCTGGCGACAGCAGCAGCAGAGAGGCTGCATTACCCAAACTAATTACTTTTTGGAGGAATTGTAAATCAAACCCAACATCTCAATATGCAAAAGGAAAGAACAAATTGTAACCAAGCAACTGAAGAGTGCCTGTCTCCAAGGAGAACAGATGATAATTAAGCTTTATGCATATGCTTTTATACAAACAGGCACAGTGGAACTTCTAAACAATCTGAATTGAATAGCAAAAAGAAACATTTCAATCAACAGCATTCAGGCACCCTGCACCAGAAACTTTGCCCAGAGTATTGGACAGAAATTGTCTAGTCCTCTGCAGTTTTGCATTTTGGAACTCCACTAAAGTTTCCTTAGTTTGGTTTTATCATTTAAGATTAATGCAGGATGCTTTCACTGCAGGAGTCTCCAAAGGACTTGGAAATGTTGACAGCACGCTCTTCCCTCTAAGCATGATCCTCACTATCAATACAGACCTGGGGATGAGGTGTCAGGAAGCAGCCCTGTGCAAAAGGATTTGGGGGTGCTGATGGACAAGCTGGGCAGGAGCAGTGTGAGCTTGGAGCCCAGACCACCAATGGCATCCTGGGCTGCATCAAAAGATGTGTGGCCAGCAGATCCAGAGAGGTGAATCTGCCACTTGGCTCTGCTCTGGTGAGACCCCATCTGGAGTACTGTGTACAGGTCTGGAGCCCTCAATACAGAAAGGACACGGACCTGATGGAGAGGGCCCAGAGGACCATGAAAATGCTCAGGGGCTTGGAGCACCTCTGCTGCAACAAAAGGCTGAGGGAGCTGGGGGTGTGCAGCCTGGAGAAGAGAAGGCTCCAGGGAGCAGCCTTCCAGTACCTGAAAGGGACTACAGGAAGGATAGGGAGAGACTGTTTACAGAGGCCTGCAGTGACAGGACAAGGGGCAATGGCTGCAAACTAGAGAAGAGCAGATTTAGATTGATGTTAGGAACAGGTTCTTCACTATGAGGGTGGTGGAACACAGGAACAGGTTGCCCAGGGAGGTGGTTGAGGCCCCACCCCTGGAGATATTCAAGGTGAGGCTCGACAGGGCTCTGGGAAACCTGATCTGGTTGGGGATGTCCCTGCAGACTGTGGGGAGGTCAGACTGGATGACCTTTGGAGATCCCTTCTGGCCTGGACCATTCTATGAGTCTGTGATGTTAAGGAAGGCAGACTGTGCATGGCATCTAAAAGGATGTCATTCTACTGCCTAGAGAGTGCATGAAATAGTATGTGTTCCTGAAATGCCCAAGAATAAAACACTGTGCTGTATTTCTTCCAAGTCTTTGCCATGCCAGTTTAAGACCATGAGCCCTCAAATAAGGGACAGCAAAAACAGGAGCAACCCAACCTACAGAGCCAAAAATCATCTAAACAATTAAAATAAGAGCTGTAACTTCAGCCCCAAGAAACACTGCATACAGAGTGATGAGCCAGCAAAAGCAATGAACACACAATTCTGGCTTGGGTCACAGCATAAATAACACTACAGGACAGCTAGAGACATGCTGCCCTGGATGACTCCAATTGCCTGTCCATCATACCAACTGCTAAACAGCAAGCTTAAAGAAAAGAAAAGAACAAGTCTTATTCTCAGGAATATGTTTTAAGGTAGAATTCTTGCCTGTGTTAAGCTGAAATGAAGCACAAGCAAACCCCACTATCACTGGGACAGCCTTCCCACTCCTAACAAACTTCACAGCTAAACAATTTTGTTATGGAAAAATGAGGTTCACAGAATCACAGAATGTTAGGGGCTGGAGCATCCAGTCCAAGCCCCCTGCCAGAGCAGCATCACCTAGGGCAGGTCACACAGAGCACATCCAGGAAGGTTTTGAATACCTCCAGAGATAACTCCACAACCCCCCTGGGCAGCCTGTTCCAGCCCTGCTTCCACCCTCACAGGGAAAAAATGCTTCCTCATGTTTCCATGGAACTTCCTATGCCTCAGCTTCCACCCACTGCCCCTGGTTCTGTCATTGGGCATCACTGAGCAGAGGCTGGCTCCAGCCTCTGGGCACTCAGCCTTTACATAGTTATCAACATAAATGAGGTCACCTCTCAGTCTCCTCCTCTCCAAGCTGAAAAGCCTCAGCTCCCTCAGGCTCTCCTCATAAGGAAGATGTTCCACTCCCCTAAAAGTTTTTGTGTTTCTGTACTGGACTCTTTCAGGCAGTTCCCTGAGGTCCTTCCTGAACTGAGGGGCTCAGA
Source organism: Melanerpes formicivorus (assembly GCF_026170545.1). Lineage (NCBI taxonomy): Eukaryota > Metazoa > Chordata > Aves > Piciformes > Picidae > Melanerpes > Melanerpes formicivorus. Next base: position 11,259,489 of record NW_027142378.1, read on the forward strand.
ACTGGACACAGTTTCAGATGCAGCCTCACCAAGGCAGAGTAGAGGGGGAGAACCTCTCTGACCACAGCCCTTCTCATCTACCCCAGGATGCCATTGGCCTTCGTGGCCACAAGAGCACATTGCTGGCTCATGGTCAACCTTCCATCCACTAAGACCCCGAGGTCCTTTCCCCCCTCACTGCTTTCCAAGAGGTCAGTCCCCAGCCTATACTAATTACAGTTAATTACCCTCCAGCTTTGGGATATCAGAACCCTTAAATTATTTTACCAGGGTTATGCCAACTACATGAATTTTATGAAACATTCCTGATATCAAACCTCTCTTTCTCTGCAGAATTTCTTGGCTGGTGGTTCTTCCTCAGATTTCATGGACTTGCCAATGTTTTGAAACTCCTCCAGCTCCAATGCTTTCTCTCTTGCACTTTCTATCACATGTTTTGGGAAAGCTGCCAGCTCTGCCACATGTATTCCAAAACTCTGGTCACAAACACCTGGAGGCAGAGAAAAGAAAACAAGAAAGAATTCTCAAGAGATAATACAGAGGGATCACAGAATGTCAGGGGTTGGAAGGGACTTCAAAAGATCATCCAGTCCAATCCCCCTGCCAGAGCAGGGATCACCTACAGTAGGTCACACAGGAACACATCCAGGCAGGTTTTTAATGTCTCCAGAGAAAGAGACTCCACAACCCCCCTGGGCAGTCTGTTCCAGAGCTCTCTCACCCTCACAGTTAAAAAGCTTTTCCTTATGTTCACATGGAATCTTCTATGCTCCAGCTTGCACCTACTGCCCCTTGTCCTGGCATTGGACATCACTGAGCAGAGCCTGGCTCCAGCCTCCTGACACTGCCCTGCACATCTTCATAAACATGAACAAGGTCACCCCTCAGGCTCCTCTTCTCCAAGCTAAAGAGCCTCAGCTCCCTCAGCCTTTCCTCAGCAGGAGGATGTTCCACTCCCTTCAGCATCTTTGTGGCTCTGTGCTAGACTCTTTCAAGTGGATCCCTGAGATTCTTCTTGACCCTGAGAGGCCCAGAACTGAACACAATATTCCAGATGTGGCCTCATCAGGGTAGAGTAGAAGAGGAGGAAAACCTCTTGACCTACTAGCCATATCCTTTCTAACCCATCCCAGCATACCATTGGCTTTCTTGAGCACACTGCTGGCTCATGGCCATCTTTCTGTCCAGCAGGACCCCCAGGTCCCTCTCCTCTGTGCTCCTCTCCAGCAGGTCAGTGCCCAACCTATACTGGTCCATGGTGCTGTTCCTTCCCAGATGCAAGATGAAAGGAACACACTTGCCATAGTTGTGTGTTGTGAAGAATTAAATGTGTGACACAGTTTGGTTCTCCCAGCACTTTCCAGTTGACCTTTCAGACCACAGATGATAGCACAGGCTAAAGAACATGCTCTTACTTAAGGAAGCTCTCTTACAGCCATAACTGCAGGACTCCAAAAAGTGCTTCAGGAGAAAGGGAAAACTCTTCAGGCAGAAAGAATTTCCCTCTAGCTCTTGAATGAAATTGAATAATGGTTTTTATGAAAGTGCTTCAGCACAATCTGGAGACTACTGTAATTTGCATGATTTGTTTTTCCATGTGTATTTTTTCTCAGTTCATTTATATGTGTGGGTCTATATATATATAACATTGTTTTAAATGTGCCACTCTCAATCATCCTCCCCCTTCCCATTAGTACCAACTCCTCAGTGCCCAGAAGCCATCTTTTAATTATACCAAAACCTTTCAGCTTTAAAGTTCGCACTCACTTCAATTAATACACTGGTTATAACATTTGGTTGAAAGAGAAAAGCTCTCAGAATTGCTCAAAATATATCAATTCTACAGTTATATAAAATCATTTTCACTTCAGTATCAAAAGCCCTCTGATACAATCTGTCAGCTGCAGTTCTGATTGGCCACCCACAAATACTACTGCATCCTTTTCATTCTGGTCTCCAGCAAGGAGTTATGACTAAGTTAATTCCCCATGGAAAATGATCCTTAACTAATCATCTGCTAAGTGCTGGCTAACTGAAAGAAGCCAGGTAAAGGGAAGCAGCATTTAGATATATTTTCCTCTGGTTTACTAACCTTGTACTCTCTGAAGTTTCTAAATGGAAATTACTGTTTTTAAGCAGAAATTAGTCTTCTTCATTTTCTATTAGAAGTACCTGCCTGCCCAGACAAAGCCAACTCAGGCCTTTGCTCAGAGAGCCCACAATGCTTTCTGTGACTCCTCTCCCAGTCATTCTGCCACACCTGAAGCATGATAGCAGGGGTAAAAAATATTGTATAAGTGTTCCTTGTCATGCATTCAGATTTAGTTATACATTTCAAACCACATGGAACTTGCTGCTTGGTTCAAAACACAGCTGTAGCTGAGCTGCCTATATTCACATCCCTGCCTGAACAACAGAACTCTTCCAAAAGTGGAGCAGCACAGCACTAAATGCAAGAACATACAAAAGAGACATTCCATTTGAGACCAGGTGTTTTAGATGAAGATTTTGTAATGCTCTCTCTCATCTGACAGAGTTTTAAGTAGATGGATACTAATTACTTGATCACAACAACCCCATGCAGTGCTCCAGGCTAGGGGCATAGCAGTCAGTCAGAAAACTGCCCAGCAGTCACCTGGGGGTACTGACAGACAGCCTGCTGAACATGAGCTATCATGTGCCCAGGTGGCCAAGAAAGGCACCAGCATCCTGGCTTGGATCAGGAATAGTGTGACCAGAACCAGGGAAGTAACTGCTCCCCTGTACTCAGCACTGGGGAGGCCATATCTTGAGCACTGGGTTCAGTTTTGGGGCCTCCACTAAAAGAAAGACATTGAGGTGCTGAAGCATAGTCAGAGAAGGGCAACAAAGCTGGCACCAGGGCCACAGCAATTCACTACTCAGAAGCAAAGAATGGGCTCTGCTTAGGAAAAGTGCATGCACAGAGGAAAACAGAGACAACTGCTAAGGAATCAAGCTATCAAAAGATAAGTACACAGAGTTACAAGCAGCAAAACTGGCAGCCAGAGATAGTCTAACCAGCTTTAAGCAGAGTCTCTGTAAAACCAGGGGAAAGCAGTCCTTCTGGTCATGCTTTGATTCCCCTTGCTCAAAGCAGTCTCCCAGCTTTACAGGGAATTACTTGCAACCTAACTGCAAGATTGTAACCACAGGGAAATACAAAATTAGAAGTGATTATAGAAATAATCAAAGGGGAAGAAATGAAGCAGTTTCAGAGACTTCAAACCAGAGGACAAGAGTAAGAAATAGTCAATTAGTAACATAAGAGTAGAACTAGAATGTAGTGCCCTTTGAGAGAGGCTCAGATCAGGAGGTAATAAAAACAATTTACCAATTGTCTAAAGACACTTAACAGCCCAGTGAGAGCCTGTGGGGATCACAGAAATCAGTTTTAAAAGCATAACAAAATAATTAATCACTGGAGGGAATATTAAGAGTCATTTCAGAAGAAAGAATGAACTGAAGAGTCCTAAACTGACTGAAGAAATGAGGAAGCACTGGAGGGAGTTCCAGGATAACACATACTGAATATGCATTGACCCTGAGCTGAGTTATTATGAGCAGTTATTGGCATTGTGTGAACATGACAAAAGAGCTTTGAAAATGAGGAATGAAGTTCAGCTATTGAGGCTGTAAGATGCAGTCCTAAAGTAAGGGAAGAACAGTCTCCAGGACTTGAGACAGAACCTGAATCGCTTGGGTTGGAAAATACCTTTTAAGATCATCAAGTCCAAGCATCACCTAACTACCAAGCCTGGTGCCAAACCATGTCCTTTTGCACCACATCTACCTGACCTGGCAGTTGGATTAAGGTTTTGAAAGTCTCCAGAGAAGGAGATTCCACCACCTCTCTGGGCAGCCTGTTCCAGTGCTCCATCACCCTCACTGTAAAGGAGTTTCTCATGTTGAGGTGAAACCTTCTGTGGTCAAGTGCGTACCTGTTGTTTCTTGTCCAATTACCATGTACCATGAAAAAGGAATTGGCCCCCTCCACTTGACACCCACCCCTCACACAGTGATCAGATCCCCTCTCAGTCCTCTCAAGACTAAACAGCCTCAGGGCTCTCAGCCTCTCTTCACAGGGGAGATGCTCAAGTCCCCTGATCATCCTTGTGGCTCTCTGTTGGACTCTCTTCAGCAGGCATGGACCGAGCTCCTGCCATACACTGAACACATCTATGATAAACCCAAAGCCTGAGGTACAACATGGTATTTTAAGTGGGTTGGTTGTTTGGGGTTTTCCCCCCCATTAAGTTTTCTCCTCTCTTACCTTCCTTGACACGATACAGCATTGTCAGGGTGTCATCACTGGTCAGAGCAGTGACATGGAGGTTATTTACTGTGGGCACCTGCTCAGCAAGAGCTGTCAGCTCGTGGAAGTGGGTAGCAAACATGCAGAAGGCACGGATTTTGCTAGCAATGTATTCTGAAATAGCCCAGGCTAAGCCAAAGCCATCATAGGTGGAAGTTCCTCTTCCCAGCTCATCAATGATGATCAGGGAGTTCTCAGAGGCCGTCCTGCAAACACAAGAGTATTTTATACCATTTCAGAACAGCGTGAACTCTGGATGTTGGGAGTACCTCAAGCCATGTTGCAGGTGTATAAGCAGAAAAGAGTAAGAACTTTCCTATTTACACAGAGACATAGAAATAAAGAGCACACAGGGTGTCACAGTGGCCATTCCTAATTTGTTTCATTGTCAATTTGTTGGCTTCGGCCTCACGGAATCACAGAACATTAGGACTTGGAAGTGACCTTGAACATCATGTTTTCCTCCAGTCCTGGCTCACTGGTGAGGTCCCAGATGACTGGAAACTGGCCAACGTGGTCCCCATCCACAAGAAGGGTCGGATGGAGGAACCTGGAAACTACAGGCCAGTCAGCCTGACCTCAGTGCCAGGGAAAGTGATGGAGCAGATTATCCTGGCAGCAATAACTGCGCACCTGAAGGATGGCCAAGGGCTCAGGTCCAGCCAACATGGATTCAGGAAGGGCAGATCCTGCCTCTCCAACCTGATCTCTTTCTATGATCAGGTGACCCGCCTGGTGGATGTGGGGAGGCCTGTGGATGTGGTCTACCTAGACTTCAGCAAGGCCTTTGACACCGTCCCCCACAGCAAACTGCTGACTAAGCTGTCAGCCTGTGGATTGGACCACTACACTCTGTGCTGGGTTAGGAACTGGCTGGAGGGCCGGGCCCAGAGAGTGGTTGTGAACGGTGCCGCATCCAGCTGGAGGCCAGTCACCAGTGGTGTCCCCCAGGGATCAGTGCTGGGCCCTGTCCTCTTCAACATATTCGTTGATGATCTGGATGAAGGGGTAGAGTCAGTCATCAGCAAGTTTGCAGATGACACAAAGTTAGGGGCAGATGTTAGTCAATTAGAGGGTAGAAAGGCTCTGCAGAGGGACCTCGACCGACTGGAAAGATGGGCAGAGTCCAATGGGATGGCTTTCAACAAGTCCAAGTGCCAGGGGCTGCACTTTGGCTATGGCAATCCCATGCAGAGCTATAGGCTGGGGTCCGAGTGGCTGGAGAGCTCCCAGACAGAGAGGGACCTGGGGGTGCTGATCGACAGCCACCTGAATATGAGCCAGCAGTGTGCTCAGGTGGCCAGGAGGGCCAATAGCATTCTGGCCTGCATTAGGAATAGTGTGGCCAGCAGGAGCAGGGAGGTCATAGTGCCCCTGTACTCTGCTCTGGTTAGGCCGCACCTTGAGTACTGTGTCCAGTTCTGGGCTCCTCAGTTTAAGAAGGACATTGAGACACTTGAGCGTGTCCAGAGAAGGGCAACAAGGCTGGTGAGAGGCCTTGAACACAAGCCCTATGAGGAGAGGCTGAGGGAGCTGGGATTGTTTAGCCTGGAGAAGAGGAGGCTCAGGGGTGACCTTATTGCCCTCTACAACTACCTGAAGGGTGGTTGTAGCCAGGAGGGAGTTGGCCTCTTCTCCCAGGCAACCAGCACCAGAACAAGGGGACACAGTCTCAAGCTGCGCCAGGGGAGGTTCAGACTCGAGGTGAGGAGGAAGTTCTTCACCGAGCGAGTCATTCGGCATTGGAATGGGTTGCCCAGGGAGGTGGTTGAGTCATCGACCCTGGAGGCGTTCAAGGGGAGATTGGACATGGCACTTGGTGCCATGGTCTAGTCATGGGGTCTGCGGTGTCAGGTTGGACTCGATGATCCTCGAGGTCCTTTCCAACCTAAGTGATACTGTGATCATCCAGTCTAAACCCCCTGGCAGAGGAGGAGCACCTACAGGAGGTCACAAAGGAACATGAACAGGCAGGTTTTAAATGTCTCCAGAGAAGGAGACTCCACAGCCCCTCTGGGGAGCCTGCTCCAGGGCTCTGACACCCTCAGTGTGACAGTTTTTCCTTTTGTTCACATGGAGCCTCCTCTGCTGCAGCTTGCAACCACTCCCCTTGTCCTATCCCTGCACACCACTGAGCAGAGCCTGGCTCTAGCCTTCTGAGTAGCAGCTCTATATGACCACTGCAATAAACAGAAGGCTACCTCAAGAACTTAGGAAGCTGCTAAAACCCTTGAGATCCTCTACTGAGATCCTAGAGAAAATGAAGTCTTAATTTGTCTGTCTGAGAGCACCTCCTTTCCCACCATCAAGCCCAACCAACCAAAGCAAAGCAGCACAGGACTCACCTAAGGATTGAAGCAGTTTCTAGCATTTCAGCCATGAAAGTGGACACCCCTTTCAGCTGGCTGTCTCCAGCTCCCACCCGGGCCAGGATACAATCCACAATGGTGATTTCTGCAGAGCTGCAGGGTACAAAGCAGCCAATCTGGGCCATCAGAACGATCACTCCTGTCTGGCGGATGTAAGTTGATTTTCCCCCCATGTTAGGGCCTAAAGAGGAAATGTTGAAGACTGATTGAAAGAACAAGCAAACCACCATCATCTTTTACAGCCCCACAGTTCTTTCAATTTACAGCCTGTTCTCCTTTAAAACAAAGGACATTGCAACTCACTACTCCCTTGCCAGGAAGGAGTAGCAGATTTGTCTACCAGCGAGTGCAGCCACGACTCCTAAGGCTTGCAGCACCCCAACACAGCAGCTTTACCAAAAGGAAGGTGATCAGAGAGCATTAGAGGCCTTTCTTTAACCCAGTCCTCTCAGCCTTCCTTCATATGCCAGGGCTTCCAGTGCTCTGATTATTCTTGTGGCCCTTCTCTAGACCCTTTCCAGCCTGTGTGAATCCTTCTTGTGTAGCAGGGACCAAAACTCTGCACAGTGCTCAAGGTGCAGCCTGCCCAGAGCTGAGTAGAGTGGGAGAATGACACCTTTGTCCCTGCTGGGGATACCCTAATCAATGAAACTCAGCATCCTGCTGGCTTCCTTTGCCACTGCAGCACACTGTTCACTCATGTTGAGCCTTTTGTCCACCAAGACCCCCAGGTCCCTCTCCACAGCACTGCTCTCAACCAGGTGGCTCCCAAGCTGAGCTGCTGTGTTCCCAGGTGCACAACCCTACACTTGGCTTCATTCAACTTCATGCAGTTCCCTCTTGCCCACTTGACCAGCCTGTCAAGGTTTTCCTGGAGGCTAGCTCATCCTTCTGGGGTGTCAACTTCCCTGCTTAGTTCTGGGTCATCAGGGTGCTCTTAATTGCAACCCCCCCAGTTTGGGAATTTCTCAGAAGTGTAAGCAGTCATCTGACCCACAGGGCCCTGGGCTTTAAGCTCTGTCATCAATATTGCTGCTTGAAGAGGCACATTATTTGCTTCCACTTTAAATAACAATTATGATTAGTCTCTAAAAATTACAGACTGGCTAAAAGCTAATGAAACTGATGTAAATTGCCATCCAAGGGGATTCTGGATCAGCAAACCCTGATATCAGTAAGTTAATTTTAACTGGAGTCCAAATGAAACAAAAGGTATTTTCCAGCAAACTGCTCATTAAACCCAATTTTACTCTTTAGCTACTCAGAATGTATGTCAAGGACATCTGGATGGAAATTGAAATTCCATTTAATCTATAAACACTAAAAAACAAAATGTTTTCCTGTGTAGTAAAATGATCTTAATTGCACCAAAGAATTGGCAGAGGGGAAAGGGCCCAGTGATTGAAACACGTTTTGTATTGCACAATGACTTTAACACTGAAGAAAGAAAACATTAACTGCTGAAAATCTTTGCCTACAAAATGTGCCAGCATGGAGACAGTACAGTTGATGGCTAGTGGAATTTTCCAAGTCATTTAGGCAGGTTGAGGTTTCCCAGGCTCTGGAGGTTGCCTGGCTTGTGGAGTCACAGTCACCAAAGCCAAGAACACATCTACTAAGGTCTAATTGGTTATTTCCCATTGTCCAAGCAGTCTCTATTCTTCCCCCAAATGATTACTGCTAGCCTAGCAATCTCCTTCTCCAAAGAGTGCACAATAACTACAACCAAAACAACTAATTCCATGAGTACTTGTTTGGAAGATGAGAGACGTGTGTCTATGTGCACAAACATACACAGTACCCACTAAGGGAAGCATTTCACAAGAACATTGGGCGTGCTTCCTTTTCCTACTGTATTAAACAAGAGCTTACAAACACCCTCCCATCTTTTCCAGAGCTAAGTCTTATCCCCCACACAGAAAATCAAGCAACTTGCTAGCTGCTTACCTTCTAATGATAGGAGAAATAAGACAGTTTTGCAGAGTTTTTGGGTTCAGAGAGTGGCTTGATTTGGAACTTTAAAGATCACCAACTTCTCACCCCCTCCAGACCTCCCACGAGAGCAGCTTGCTCAAAGCCTCATCCAGCCTGCTCTTAAACACTTCCAGGGATGAGGTGTCCACAACTTCTTTGGGCAGCCTGTTCCAGTGTCTCACCACCCTCACAGTAAAGAACTTCTTCCTAATGCCCAGTCTAAATCTACCCTGCTCTAGTTTAACACCATTGCCCCTCATGCTCTCACCACAGGCCCTTATGAGCAATCCCTCACCAGCTTTCCTGTAGCCTCCTTCAGGTACTGGAAGCCTGCTACAAGGTGTCCCAGGAGCCTTCTCTTCTCCAGGCTGAACAGACCTAACTCCCTCAGCCTGTCCTCAGAGGAGAGGTGCTCCAGCCCTTAGAATCATCTTCACTGCCCTTCTCTGGATCCTCTCCAAAAGATCCATGTCTGTCTTGTGTTGAGGGGTTGAGATGGAGCCATCACTCCAGGTGGGGCCTCACAACAGCAGAGGGGCAGAATCACCTCCCTTGTCCTGCTGACCACCCATCTTTTGATGAAGCCCAGGACACTACCTGTTTGCTTACTTCTTTTCAAGACATCGCTATTGGAAATACTGGAGACACTTAAATCTCAGTATCAACATGAAAGAGAACAGAAACATTTACCAGTAATAATGTGGAACATCTGCTTGTCCTTCTCAAATGTAACATCATTGGGGATGAAGGCCACCTCATCTTGTACTTCAATGCAAGGGTGCCTGGCCCCTTTCAGCACAATCCTTCCTTGTCCCTTCTCCAGGATGACAGGGCGGATGTAGGGCACCGGGGCTCCGTTTGACACGTGAGCGAAACTGACAACGGCATCCAACTGAGCTATCACATCATTCATGGTCTGGATTGGCTCTGCATAACCTGGTTTTGAACACAGATGCACAAAATCAACACAGGAATGTTTCTGTCCTTGTTGAAACCTTATCCTGAAGCCTATACTGAGCCCATAAAACCAATTCACCTGCATGAAAAGACAATTCTGTTCAAGACATCAGCCACCTTCTAGGAGAGTCTAAGATGCCATCCTGAAGTTTCCAGGCTTTGACTACAAGGGGACTTCAGACTAAGAGAGGAAGAGGTCAAGCCATGTTGAATCTTTTGCGTTATCATTAGACAATGAGAAACAGCTTATCTCAGTATGGGAAGGCAAATGCTCACACAGGCAAGATGGCTGGAAATGCAGTAAGCTTCCTTCCTCAGTACACTGCATTCCCATGCTCATGCAAGCAGAGACACAGCACTCCCAATCCAAACACAGCAACCATTTGTTTTGATGTGAAGGAATGTACAGAGAGGTTTGTCAGATACAGTGTCTGTGATACTAGACAACTGAACTAGATGGCCCAGCATCCCCAGCACCAGTTTAAGCTTTAGTGGGTTTGTTGTGTTGTTGGTCTTTTTTCAGGGAAAGGGATGGGGGACAGGAGTCAACACAAGTAAACCATCCAGCACCTCTATGAATAGGATGCATGTTCCAGATGAGGTCACAGGATCACAGGATGTTAGGGGTTGGAAGGGACCCAAAGAGATACAGAAAGAGTCACAAAATCACAACACATTAAGGGGTGGAAGGGACCTCAAAATATCATCCAGTCCAACCCCCCGCCAGAGCAGGACCACCTAGAGAAGGTCACACAGGAACATGAACAGGCAGGTTCTGAATGTCTCCAGAGAAGGAGACTCCACAGCCTCTCTGAGCAGCCTGTTCCAGTGTTTTGTTACCCTCACAGTGACAAAATTTTTCTTTCTGTTCATGTGGAACCTCCTCTGCTCCAGCTTGCACACATTGCCTCTTGTCCCATCATTGGGCTTCACTGAGCAGAGCCTGGCTTCATCCTCCAGGGTGACATTGCCTGCCCATCTTTATCAACATGAATGAGGTCACCCCTCAGGCTCCTCCTCTCCAAGCTGAAGACCTCCAGCTCCCTCAGCCTTTCCTCAGCAGGGAGATGTTCCACTACTTTCAGACTTTTTGTGGCTATGAGCTGGACTCTTTCAAGCAGCTCCCTGAGGTCCATCTTGAACTGAGGGGCTCTAAACCAGACAAAGAGTAACTAACTTGAGCCTATATTGCATTCATTCCTCACCATCCTTCACAGACCTCAGGACCCACTCCCTCAAGCTCTTGGCCTTTACCTCTTTTGCCTTTCACTTTGTCTGCCATTTGGGTGGAGAGTCAGGGAGGCAGGTGAAGGATAGATGTGGCCTTTATAGGCATGTTTTGTTCCTTTTATGGGATGAGCATTTGCACACACCCATCACTGCACATTTGCAGCAATGCCAGCAAAGAGGCTGACCACAGAGGACAGTAGATTTCAAACTGTCAACAACTGTCTAAAAGCCAAACTTCGCTTCTCACACTAATTCCTTGAGGAATGTAAGGGTTCTTCTCAACAGAAGGATCTACAAACTACCTGCAAATCCTCCCAGCATTGCAGACAGTGCCACACAGTGATATTGACATAGTCACCTGAAGCAATATTAATGATTTCCTTAACAATTGCATCCTGAGCCTCTTCGTACTCTTCTCTGCTCTTTATATATTCCTCATTGACGGAGCTCAGTTTGCTGGGAACAAAAGCAGAACATTTAGAAGCTGTGATAGTCTGGTTTTGACTACAGTGCAAAGCTTCTGGCCTCCTCACCTATGACTCAATACCAGTTGTCCCCACCTGTTTCAACAGCAAGGTTCAGCAACAGGACCACAAAGCAACTAATCTATGATTGCTCCACGCCAGGATGTCAGTAAGATGAATTCCAAGTGGAGTATCACCCACAAGGGCAAAACATCATTCTGAAAAGCCTTACCAGTAGCTGTCTGTTACAGACATGCTAGTCTTGAAGCTGAACTTCTGGCCTTTTGCAAGATGATGTCATCAGTTATAGAACTGGCAGAGAAGAACTGCTAAGCAGCCAGGTGATTAGCCCAGAGTCCTAGTCCTACAACAGCCATATCAGGGCTGAAGGCACTGAACTTCTTCCATTCAGTAAAAACCTCAGTGAGCTGTCACCAACAACAGGTTCTTCAAAACAAGGTGAGTTGAAATCAAGAGAGAGTTTAAACAAGTGTCTATTCTTCTCAAGCTCATTTCTGAGCACAGAGCAGAATCTGCAGGACTGAGTATGAAACACATCCTAGCAGTGCTCCCATACTGGAAGCTGAAGTCAGCCTTGGGCTTCCAGGACCATCTACAGAGGCAACTATAGCTTAAATAAGCACAGAGAAGCCTGGTTTATTAGTTTGTTCTGTGGGCTTGTTCCAGAAGAGAAAGTAACAGATGACAGAGTAGAGGTTCCAAGTACCATCTTTTCAGTTAATGAAAAGCCTAACTTCCTCACTCCTTTGGATCCATAACATACTTAGACTGAAAAGAAGGAAAGAAAAAAAGCTGGGTTCAAAGTCAGGGATGCTTTGAAACAAAATTCCTCTGAGTGAATGTCAAAACAAAACTCAAGTTCCCACTTTGTTCATTGAAGTAAGTGGGCACAAAACACACAGGCTGGCATGAGGCAGTATGTTTGCCCTCCTTTTCAGAGTAAGATTTATCACCTTGAAAGTGAGTGATCAGCAAAACCAATCACGATTAGTAATATCACTGGCTTGAAACCAACCTTGCCCTGTAGGAAGTGCTCCTCAGATGTGTCTGTCAGCCAAGATCTCCCTCTCAAACTCACTTCCCTGATGCTAACTCCAGCAGGAGCTGTTTTGACACATAGAGCAGTATCAGTGTGGTTTGTCTGAAACAGACTGTACAGTGTATTAATCTCTGCTATTTTTACCCTTCCATATATAACACATGCAGGAGACCTAAAGACTGCTTTTCTCTCCTGGATCTGCAGAATCTTGTCTGAAGGTTGCTGACTGTGGCTGATCATTAGCAGCACTTCTTAGGGTGGACACTGGGGCTGGTACTATTTATGGCTTGATTAACAACCTGAATGATGGGACTGAATGCAGTCTCAAATGTTCACAGTCTTGCTGAGAGTGCAAGACCACATTAAGGGGAGCTGTCAGTAGGCTGGAGGAGAGGGCTGCTTGTTCATTGGGTTATCTACAGACTGAAGAAATAGGTGAAGAAGAATTTCAGCACAGACAAATGTAAAGTCCTGCACTGGGGATGAAATAACTCCACCCAACAGTACAGACTGGGGGCCAAATGGCTGTAAGAGTTACTCATGAAGGAAGCTGGGGGGATCCAGTGGACAAGATGCTGAACACAAGGCAGCTGTGTGTCCCTGAAGCAGAAAAGGCCAAGCCCACCCTGGCTGGAATAGCAAGAACTTAGCCAGCATGACAAAAGCAGTGATTCTTCCCATCTACTCAGTACTCATGAGAGCACATCTGCAGTACTGACTCCAGTTTTGTCTTCCCACCTGGAGCAGATGGCCACCACAAAGATCTGGAACCACATAGCATACAAGGACAGGCTCAGAGAGATGCCTGAGCAGGCTGAGAGAATGTGGAGTCAGCCTGGATATGAGAGGCACAAGACTATTCTTGGAGTTGCATAGCAAAAGGAGAAAAAACAAAGCAAACCATGCAAACCCCCAGGCTACTGCAACCAAAATTTGCATTAGAGCTGACTAGAAAAGCTGTCACAAAGAGTGGTTCAGCATGGGAGCTTGTGCCCCACCAAGATAACCTGGTCAAGGGTTGAAAGATGGGCACCTGGGAAACACTTTGAGCTACCTTATCTAACTTTGATGTAGGACCTAACTTCCAAGGTGGTTCTGCTTTGAGGGAGGGGTTAGACCACTTCACCTCAAGAGATTCCCTTCAACACAAGTTATTGAGTCTCTATATGCAACTTTCTGCTTTGTTTGCTCTGTAGAAAACAAACCAATGAAATACCAAAAGAGAAACATCTGCTGACCAAGGTAGCCCTCAGTTTGTTCTAAAATGATCTAGAAGAGTTAAAAATTCAGCAAAAAAGAGTTTTTGCTTGGCTAACCTGTGACAGAGCTACTGTCCAAACAAGGAGATCATGAAACAGCATCCAGGCAATCAGCCTGAAGACTGCAATTTTGTAATAGCTCAATCTACAGAGCCACAGAATCAAAGCCCAATACATAGGAAGAGCAGAAATTACTGTGTGATGTGAAGTAAGAGACAATTACCAACAAAACTGCTGCACATCATATTTGGTGATAAACATAAATAGCATTTCCCTATTGCAGCTTGGGGAAAGTGCCTGTATAAACACTCATGGTGAATGCAATTATGCTGCTAGCTGCAGCTAAACCAGAGAAATTAGCCCAGGTCGAAAGACCAAAAATAGCTAAGAGTTGGCAAAGTAAATGGGGAATGCAGCCTTGAACAGAAACTGCATCACTACTCCTCCCTCTCACCAGTCTTGCACAGCATCTCAATCTGTGGGCCACTTAAAAAGGTGAACACTCAGCCATTCAGGATGTGTGGGGAAACAAGTTTATCAGCATCATCACAAAGAAAGGAATCCTTTTGTTTCTTTAACAGGCTTGAAAAGCTACCCAGATGATCTCCTACCTGTTAGTAAACTTCACCCCATTCTTCTGGGTATCAACTATTTCATACTTGGAATTGTTCCGCAGAACCTTCTCCTCCTTACAAGTTATCCGGAAGTGATGTCCAAACTGGGAATTTGTCTCCAGCTTGATACTTTTGCCAGCCTCCAAACCTTTCAGATGAAAAGAAAGGAAAACCAAAACCCAACTGTATTATCAAAACTCCTGCAGCTCGCTCCATTTCCTCTCACTGATCCCCAAGCTTGCACGATGTAGCTCCTCTTCGATACACTATTGAGCAGACTGACTTTGGTTCTGTGCAGGTATGGGAAACACCCAGACCTAAGAGAAGTTTACTGATTTATTGATATGCTCTCAAACTGCATATTCCAAGTCAGGTCCACAACTGTTATATTGCCACATATTCTCCAGAAATGTGAGCCATGTTCATAGCACACTGCAAGGACATTCTACATGGACTGTATGCTCCAGTCTTGTGATCCTTCTAATGTGTACTTCTGCTGGCATGATTTCTCACATTCCATCCCTATACAGTCTTGTCTTTCCTTTTTAGACAGGTATCTTGTTTATATGGACAACAACCAAACACACACTACACACATGCAGGACCTTGTTCAAGGTGTAATCAAATAACTATGGTGCTGACAGTTTTCCTTGTCGTATTTGCGTTCAAAAGTGATTATTTGGTGTAGTAATGACCCTGGTGGAGTTCAGAGCCAACCATTCTGTTGATTCTGTGATTTTATCTTATAATTTGCTCTTTGCATGCCTGTTTCATGCACAAGGAATTTTTTGTATAGGATCAACAACTATTTAAACGTTTCCTTAGCTTACTGTTGCAGCTTTGAGCCCAGCCATGACCACCTGTGCCAGCTTCACCTGTGGCACGTTCTGCACGGACACCCTGGAGAATGCACAGGGGGAAAAAATCCACCCCAAAAGTTTCACTGCAAGTCCTCAAGGATGCAAAACAGAACTAGACTTAGGCAAGGGTTAGAGGAGCTACACCTCTACAACATGACTTTTGCAGTATCTTGCCACATACATGACAGTGTCTGAAATATTTTACAATAGCATCCTAAAAGAAGGGAGAAAAAAGCCAACTAATCAGCCAAAAACCACTCAGTCTTCAACAGACTGCACTGTGACTCCAAGCTAATAACAAAATTGGATATTAGGAAGAACTTTAGTAAAAAGGTGGTCAGGCTTTGGAATGAGCTGTTCAGAGAGGTGGTGGAGTCACCATCCCTGGAGGTGTGTGAAAAATGAGTAGATGTGGCATGGAAGACATGGCCTAGCAGTCATGGAGGTGTTGGGTAGAAGGTTGGACTTGATGTTCTTAGAGGTCTTTCCAACCTTAACGATTCTGTTCTATTACAATAATACAAATATCCCTTAACTCCTCAAGAGCAGCTTTTGCCACCTGATCTCCAAAGGAGGCAAGAATCAAAGGCAGTTTCGTGCCCTACCTAGTTCTTTGGCTGCAATCTTTAAGAAGGACTGCATTTTTTCTTCCAGCTCATTCATCACCTCTCTTAATTCTGTCAGATTAGGATCAAAAGAAGCCTTGACAAGAAATTCATGATTCTCCACCTAGGGGAAAAAAAAATCACAAGAAAATGACCGTGAATGTAGGCAGGAAAAAAGAAGAATCACCTACCTGATCACACACTGTGAAATTCATTTACTTCATCATTTGTTCACTTTATTGATGTAAACATTTCTGTCATGCAAGGTGATAATTGGTCTCTGATTCAATTACAAAACAAATACATTTAAAACTATCTTTTCCCCTCAAATAACATACTTCATACAAGCACAACACACCAACTGAACAGACTTCTGCATTCTGAGGTGGAGTCATCTGCACTTTTCTTTGCATACAAATAACCGAGCAGCAGGCAGGAGAAAAAGGGAAGTCAGAGGAAACTGAACTTGTGCACATAATCTGTGTGCTAGACTGGACTGAGGCAGCTAATCAGGACAGAGCATTTCAAAACAAGTCTTTGGAAACAGAAGTTTCTGCAACAGTAATTCCTGCCCAAAACACACCCAAGAGGTGAGACAAGAAGCCTGCACAGTTATCACCAGAAGTCCTACCCATTTCCAGCCTAGTGATTGGAAGGCTGGCATCCACATTTCCTTCCAAGCTAAACATGGTCAGGAGGTACAGCTGCTTCTACAGCCAGGTTTGTGCTTCTCACACCCCTGCAAATATCAAGTTCCATTTGCAAGCCCAACTCCATTTTGAAGGTGCAAACTTCTACAATCAGCAAAGTATTAGCACTGTTGTCCAACATGGAAACATGCAAAGGGTTCCAAAAAGGGTTCTAGAGAAAGCAAATGAAATTAAGACCCAAGAGGGTCACATTTCAATCGGGTGCTAGGAAGAATGGGGTGACAGCTATGACTCTGTTAGGCTAGATAGCTAAACTCAAAACAAGTCCTTGTGTGAATGGCTGTGTTTTTAATACTATATACCAAAAGTACTAACAAATTTGGAAGTTGCCCTGACTTGAGGAGGAGGTTGGAGAAGCTGGGTTTCAAAGGCCACCCAGGATGCTGTGAAAGACAGAAATGGAAGTGACAGCTGCTTAACTCGTATTACAGATAGGTAAATGAATAACCACATCCCCCACTCTTTGAACTCAGAGGCTTCTTTTTCATAACATTGGAATGGATTACTGACATCATTTAGGGTTTTTTTGAACTCAGATGTGTCTTTTTTATAACATTGGCACAGGTTATTGACATAATTTAGTTACTATGACAACCTGTCCTTCAATCACACTCAGAACAGAGCTGGGTGTTTCGTTTGAACTCCCTCAAAACCTGAAGAGGAATTCAAGCCAAAGTTCAACATTTATTTGAACAAGGTTTATTCTCTTGGTTAAGAGTTTTCCAGCATCTTGAATGGAAAAAAAAAATCCCCCATCTGACACACAGGATTTTAGGGGACTTGATTAAAAATAACTGACTGCTTATTCTCTTTAGAAGGCCAGCAAAACATTTCTAAAGTAGAAGTTGAAAAGAGATTTGAAGAGCTGGACTATGAAGGGTGAAGCTTAGACCAGCTGTTAGTTTTAAGGAAAACAATCCCAGGGCATACAAACTGCATCAACAGATGGTCTGTAACTAGTATAAAGCTATAAATTTCTTCATTAGCATAGATCACAAATTACAGCAACATGCCAATCAAACAGTCTTTCCTTTACCAGTAAAAAGCAGTTGCTGAATGCATACACAGAAGAGACAAAATGCAGTGCTTCTGCCTTGGGAGAATATCTGTGTGTTCAAAATTTTAAAGCCTTTGCAGCTTCCAGAAGTTCAGCACCTTGCCCATGCTGCCAGGCCTGGCACACAGTCACAGAGATCTTGTATTTCTACAGTCAGCTGTGACTGACACAATGACAAACCTAACAGCCTCCCAAGTTTTCCAAATCATTGAAACATCTTACTGAGGATCACAGGAAGCTAGGGGCTGGAAGGGACCTCCAAAGATCATCCAGACCAAGGCCTCTGCCAGAGTAGGATCACCTACAGAAGGTCACACAGGAACTTTGTCTTTACACTAGAAAGTAAAGTCAGTCTTTATATCTAGGTCAATCACTTCTCAGAGAGGCAAGATTGCCTGTTACAAAGACTTAACCTCACCTAATAGAGCTGAGTTTACTGAACTTTACAGAAGCAGAGGAATATGCAATATTGTGCTAGGCACATGTTAGATTTGAGATCCATGCAGAAAAGCAGGACAATAACCTCCCCACTTTTCACCCTGATGAACTGTTTGAAAAATAGTTTCAGCTCCCCAGTACCAAAGTGCCCAATGCATTTTCACATTGGCTACTTAGTTTCAGACAGCAGATGTATGTCCTCTTCCCAGAGTGGTAGAGGCTGGAAGGGATCTCTGAAGATCATGTAGTCTAATCCCCCCTGCTGCTGGAGAAGTATCACCTAGAGTAAATCACCCAGGTACACTTCCAGGCAGGTTTGGAATGCCTCCAGAGATCCTCAGCTGCCATACTAATAACAGTCTTCATCTATTCTATGGCTAAAGTGACAGTTTAGCTGATTAACTAAATTCAGTGAGTAGAGCAGATTGTAAAGTTCAGTAAGAAACTGTAGCTGCAAAATAGAGCTCTTGCCAAACACCAGCCCATACCTTATCCATGTCCAATGTTGTTTCTATCATCTCCACAAACTTGGAGAAGTCGGAGGAGATATCGTTAAGAGGTGTTATAAACACTGCCAGTAGCAACATCTGGTGAGCTCCTGGTGAGAGCAAACAAGAAAAATCAGTCACAAAAGCACACAACTCCATGAAAATTCACTTATCCAAGGCAAAGAGCACAACCCAACAGCTGATCCATTTTCATTCACATTGGCCATGAGTAGCTCACTGACAGATGCACAGCTTGTCCTAAAGCTGGCATGATCCCATCTACCAACTGTCTTTATTAATACAGATACTCTGCAGCACCAAGGATAGACTGCATAGCAGATGTACTGGCTTGAAGTCATAGAGTCATAGGTCACCTAGTCCAACCCCCCATGCAGTCAGCAGGGACATTCCCAACTAGATCAGATTACCAGAGCCCTCCTGAGCCTCACTTTAAGTATTTTCAGGGATGGGGCCTCAACCATCTCTCTGGGTAACCTGTTCCAGTGTTCCACTGCCCTTATACTAAAGAACTTTTTCTTAACATCCAATCTAATCTGCTCTTCTCTAGTTTGAAGCCGTTGCCCCTCATTCTATCACTGCAGGCCTTTGTAAACAGTCTCTCTCCATCCTTCATGCAGGCCCCTTTCAGGTACTGGAAGGTTGCTATTAGGTCTCCCCAGAGCCTTCTCTTCTCCAGGCTAAACACCCCCAGCTCCCTCAGCCTGTCCTCATAGCAGAGGTGCTCCAGCCCCCTGCTCATTCTCATGGCCCTACTCCATCAGATCCATATCCTTGCTATATGGAGGGCTCCAGATATGAATGCAGTACTGCAGGTGAGGTCTCCGCAGAGCAGAGTAAAGTGGCAGAATCATTGAACAATAAATGCAGATCACAGTTAACTTAGCATGCAGAGACTGTGGCAGTTCTGTCAAAGTAGTATTTTCTTCAGGCCTACAAATAAGCACCTATTCAGTAGCCAGCTGGGAAAATGCTCTCAGTAAATGAATGTTTACATCTTTGCAGCCACGTCAAGTTAATCATGGCAAGATTAGCATTACTGAATAGATGATTTTACACAAATTGACTTCAAACTAGGGGTTTGAAGTCATTGGAATATGTACAGAATTACAGTATTTCCCTCTGATGCTTACAGGCAGTTTTGGCCTCCCCAATTCAAGACAGACAGGGATCTGCTAGAGAGTCCAAGAGAGCCACAAGGATGATTAGGGGACTTGAGCATCTCCCTTATAAAGAGAGATTGAGAGACCTGGGGAGAAGACTGAGGGGATCTCATCAATGTCTATCAATATCTGAAGGGTGGGTGTCAAGAGGAGGGGGCCAAGCTCTTTTTGGTAGTGCACAGTAATAAGACAAGGAACAATGGATACAAAGTTGAACACAGAAGGTTTCACCACAACATGAGGAGAAACTTCTTTACAGTGAGGGTGCCAGAGCCCTGAAACAGGCTGCCCAGAGAGGTTATGGAGTCTCCTTCTCTGGAGACTTTCAAGACCCACCTGAATGCATTCCTGTGTGGACTACCCTAAGTGATCCTGCTTTGGCAGGGGGATTGGACTTGATCTCTGGAGGCCCCTTCCAAGCTCTAACATTCTGTGAAGACTTTGTACATTAGCAGAGAAACACAGAATGAAGATCTGGCTATTCCAGAGACTCCCCAGTTTAGTGCCAGACTAGGGAAAAAGTCTGAATTTTTCTGACCATTTCTGTACCGATTTATAAAAGTCAGAGTGAGGAGGATTACCTAAGCAAATCTCTTCTCTCTCACTCCTACAACTCAAATAGAAAGAAGCTTGGTTCATTTCCTTTTCCCCCTGTTCCTTTTTGTTTCCCCATTCCCCCAAGCTTTTAAAGTTAAAGCTCTTACCCAGTTAGCATCTATTAATAGATTCCATGTTGCTGAGAGATTATTGAATTTGTTAAAATGGAGTCATCTGCTGACTAAAACTCTTCAAAACAAAGAAAGATCTGGAAGAAAGTACAGCTAGCTTTTTATTCCAAATCTCTTGCTCTGTCACATCATTTTTCCCCCCTGCTGTAAGAAGGCACATCTAAACCAACCCAGAAAACAAAAGGAGGCAGGAAAGAAGGAAGGGAGTGAAGAGCAGTTGCCAGTGCACCAGCTGACAGACTGCATGGGACACAATGAAATGATGTGCTCTGCTCTTGAATTAATAAAAAGTGATTGTGCTTGAACTCAGTGATGACAACTTCTTTTCTTAGTGATGACTAAGTAGGAAAGATTCACAATACAATTTCACCACTTAAGTTTGAAGAGTACCTCTTCAGATAGCATGGGATGATGTCACAGTCAGAAATATGGAAGTGCTCCCTTATTAATAACATACTCATGGATTTCACAGAAGGGGAGGAACCTCTGGAACTCACCTAGTCCAGCCACCCTGCCACCTAGGGCAGGCCACACAGAAGAACATCCAGGAGGGTTTTGAATGTCCAAAGGAGGAGACTCTACCACCTCTCTGGACAGCCTGCTCCAGTGCTTCAGCAACCTCAGAGGAATGAAGTTTTGACTCCTGTGGAGGTGGAACTCCCTGTGTTCCAGTTTGTGTCCATTGCCACTCATCCCACCACAGGGACCCAGTAAGAAGAGACTGGCCCCTTCTTCTTGACACCTCAAGAAAGGTGATTCTCCCCCTCTACACCACACTGGTGAGACCCCACCTGGAGCACTGTGTCCAGTTCTGGAGCCTCTATTACAGGAAGGATCTGGATGTGCTGATATATGTCCAGAGAAGGGCCACAAGGATAAGCAGAGGGCTGGAGCTGCTCTGCTATGAGGACAGACGGACAGTTAGGGTTGTTCAGTCTGGAGGAGAAAAGGCTCTGAGGAGACCTTATTGTGGCC
This sequence comes from Melanerpes formicivorus, assembly GCF_026170545.1. NCBI lineage: Eukaryota > Metazoa > Chordata > Aves > Piciformes > Picidae > Melanerpes > Melanerpes formicivorus. The sequence goes on from NW_027142378.1 coordinate 11,280,791, forward strand.
TTCAGGATCTGAAGGGGGCTACAAGAAAACTGGGGAGGGACTTTTTAGGATGTTGGGTAGTGATAGGACCAGGGGGAATGGAGCAAAACTAGAAATGGGGAGATTCAGATTGGATGTTAGGAAGAAGTTGTTCCCCAGGAGGGTGGTGAGAGACTGGCACAGGTTGCCCAGGGAGGTGGTGGAAGCCTCATCTCTGACAGTTTTTAAGGCCAGGCTGGATGTGGCTGTGAGCAACCTGCTGTAGTGTGAGGTGTCCCTGCCCATGGCAGAGGGGTTGGAACTGGCTGATCCTTGAGGTCTCTTCCAACCCTGACAATTCTATGATTCTATGAAACACCACTGCAAGATTCTAAACTGAACTCCAACTTGTATAACAGATTTATGGTAAGAAAAGCCCACTGTTGTACCTAGTCAACATTATCAGCAGGTAAGCTAACCACTGAGGAAAAAAGTAATAGACCTACATACAGTGAAAAGAAGAGAGGAATATTGATGACAAAGGCTATCTGCTCCCAGGGACAGGTTTTAATTTAAACCATCATTTACTTATTGAAGCACAGCTAAGTGTTTATTGGGTGCATTAAAGATTTTACTAATAGTATGGTTTAAAATGCTGTCTGGAAATACAAATCAAGCAATAATCTCCCAACTGGAAAGATTTATGTAGCTAGCTTGGCAGCAAACAGAAGGATGAAAACTGGCACTGTTCTATCAAGGGAAAACAGACAAATGTCAATGACTAAATGCACTTAAAACCACTTAATGGTACCAAAGGAGCAAAATGCAAGTTGGGCTTAAGTTTAGCACAGGCTTACTGGAGGCAGATCCTATCTGTACAGCACACTGCCTCTCTAAAACAACAGCCTGCCCAAGACAAAGGGAAATCTGTAGACCTAACCTGAGCTCTTCCAAAGCAGAGCCATATGGGATGCTAAGATGCAAGACCCATAATTAATACAGTGATCAGAAGGGAGACAAAGAGGACATCACTGGCTTGCAAAAGATGAATGAGCTGGAAGGACATCAGTCACACAGATGTGTGAATTAATAACATCAATCAACAAAAGCAGGTTGCTTATAAAATTCACACTGTGGAAGGTATCAGTAGATGAAGTGGAACAAAATACATCAGGAACATAACTAACTGACCATGCAAACTGCACTAATAGAAACAAAGCAAAACTTAGCAGTGAGCAAGATGATGCATTGAGAGACAAATGAAATTCCACTCTGAGGAGGAGAACAATCAGCTGGAAATGACAAGAGGATGGGAAATGGCCAAGTTTGATCCCATCATGGTTATAACACACCAGTGCAACAGGTATGCAATGAACAGGCCTGGAACAGACAGTTCCAGGAGCTCTAAGGGAATATTAAAGCCACTGTACACAGTATGATAAAGATACATCTGGAACTCAGCAAACAAGTCCTGTACCCTGCATATTCACAGGCTAAGAATACAGTCTCAATCTGAGATGGGAAGGAAGATGCTTCATCAGCATCTGTTTCCCCAGAGACTTTCAAAAGCTGCCTGGACATGTTCCCAAGTCACCTGCACTAGGTGATCCTGCTTTGGCATGGAGGTTGGATTAGATGATCTCCAGAGGCCCCTTCCAACCCCTACCAGTCCATAACTCTTCCAGACACCTTGTAAGTACCTAGGATTTTGTGCCCCAGTAATTGAAGTAATGAACAACTGCTCCCTTTTGTCAGCAACAGCAAGATAATCTGATGACTCAGTCCATCATCTTATGCAGGTTGCTTATGCATTAAAAAACCTAAAGAAGTTCTCTTCACTCATTACTGCTCTCCTCAACTTTGATAACTGATAAAAACAAGCATCTCAACAAAGCAGTGCTCCATGCTGAGGGAAAGACCATCACTGCTTATCATTTCGTGGTGTAATTGCTCTGTCTCCCTATAGGCACTTACAAGAAAGAGTTCTGCTACTCAGAATTGCTAAAAGCCTTTCTGACTTTCCATCTCTTGATGAGTTAAAAGATTTTGTACAGCCTTGAACAGGAACATGATCAGATCCAGTCTGAAGCAGTCAGATATATTCAATATCACCAGACCATCTTTGTCCTTTAAACCAGAGCATAAGAGTACAAAGAAAAACTCAAAAATAAAACCCCAAAACACCACAGAAAAATATACCCCCCCCATTTTACCTCTTGTATCTTAGCTCTGCTGCTGCTGACTGCCCTGCTGAAGCTGACTGGTTCACGTGCAAAAGAGCAAGAACCTTTTGCAGTCTATTATTTTTTCCCCATATGGTGAGCTTAGCAGTTTGCCTTACACAGCTTGCTCCTCATAAGATCTAAAAATGGAATTGTTTTCCCATATTCTAACAGAAGAACTCTGCTGATGCAAATGACAACTAATAGAAAAAGCACTAATGACACCAAGCAAGCCTGAGCTAATACCAGTTCCAAAGGCCTGAGGTGACAGGACGAGGGGCAATGGCTTCCAACTAGAGACCAGCAGATTTAGATTGGATGTTAGCAACACGTTCTTTCCCATGAGGGTGGTGGAGCACTGGAACAGGCTGCCCAGAGAGGTGGTTGGGGCCTCATCCCTGGAGATATTCAGTGAGGCTCGACAGTGCTCTGGGCAGCCTGGTCATAGTTGGGGATGCCCCTGCTGACTGCAGAGGGGGTTGGACTACGTGACCTCTGGAGGTCCATTCCAACCCAGACCATTCTCTGATTCTAACTGGAACATGTAAGGATTTGGCTGTGTTTAAGTGTCTGATTGGCTCTTGAGAATTTCAGTTATTCCAGATTCCAATGTCCAAGTTTTATTCCTGCAGCAAGAGTAATACAGAAGGGGGGGAAAAAGGAATGCTTGCAAATCTGCAGGTTACTGCTTTGCACCATCACTGAGAAGAGGGAGGGGTAAGCATTACCTTCGTGTTTCTCTAGGGCCTGTACCACATTGGGCAGCTGGTTGATAGCTTGGTACATGCGGTAGCAGTCCTGCAGGTTTGCTGCCTGTCTCTGGAACTTCTTTGCCAGCCGGTTGAGATCGGGGAAGCGACGCAAGAGATCCTCCTGAAGGCACTGGCGGAGTTCTGGATCCTCCACAAAAGCTTCAACCAAATTCAACCTAGACAGGAAGGTTAGAGTCATCATGATCATAGGAGGGTCTCTAAGTCTTTTATAAAGTCACTAACTGGAATGGAAACATTTCCCTGGCAGTTTCTGTTCATCCTTCCTGTGTAGCTCCATCCATTGGCCACCATTCCCGATAAAAGCAGCAATGAAGCAAGGACAACACATGAGCTGAGCCAGCAGGAGGATTTAGCCTGTGCCATACTTCTGCTGTAATTTTTAGTGGTTGGAGCATCTAATGAACAGCATTGAAGTGAAACTGTTTCAAATGCAAATGCCAACATCTGTTTGGCAGGTATGTCACAGAATCTACTTTCCCATGAATCCTTTCCCTGCACCATAAAAAAGAAGTTACCCAGAAGGAACAGATATTATGTAAGAAACCCCCACACTGCAGGATGAAAAACCCACTCCTGGCAGAGTTTAGCTGACACTGGCCTTCTGGGCTGCAAGCTCACACTGTCTGCCCATGTCCCAGCCTCTCATCCACCAGCACCCCCAAGTCTTTTCCCACAGGGCTGCTTTCTGTCACCTCCTCCCACCCCAGTCTGTACTGATAGTGAGGATTGCTCTGGGCCAGGTGCAGGACCCTGAGCCTGCTCTTGTTGAGCCTCATGAGGTTCACCTGGGCCCACTGCTCCATCTTGTCCAGGTCCCTCTGGATGCCATCCTGTCCCTCTAGTGTATTGACAACACCACTCAGCTTGATGTCATCTGCAAACTTGCTGATGGTGCACCTGATCCCACTGCCTGTACCACTGATAAAAACTGGTTCCTGTATGGACCCCTGAGGGACACCACTTGTAACTGCTCTCCATCTGGACTTCAAGACATTGAGCACTACCCTCTGGATGCAACCATCCAGCCAATTCCTTATCCACTGAACAGTCCACCCATCAAATCCATCTCTCTCCAACTTGGCCAGCAGGATGTTGTGGGGGACTGTCAAAGGCCTTGCAGAGCTGCAGGTAGATCACATCCATAGGTTGTCCCTTATCTACTGACATAGTCCCTTTATCATAGAAAGCCACTGGTTACTCAGGCAGGATTTGTCCCTAGTATCTAAAGGGCAAAGGTCAAGAAGATGGGGCTGGGCTCTCTACAGTGGTGCCTAGTGATAGGACAAGAGGGGACAAGTACAAACTACAATGTCAGAGGTTTCACTCAAACATAAGGAAAAACTTCTTTCCTATGAGGGTGCCAGAGCACTGAACCAGGCTGCCCAGAGGATCTGGAGTCTCCCCTGGCTGCCATCCTATGCAACCTGCTCCAGGTGAACCTGCCCTGCTTGGGCAGGGGGGATTGGACTAGATGATCTCTAGAGGTTCCTTCCAACCCCTACCATTCTGTGAGATTCCCTTCTGCCTGTCCTTGCTTCTGCTCCCTAACATTTGGGTGCTATTTTTGAATAGTGGTGTAAGTATTTTTCAAGTGCTGAAAGCAAGCATAAAATCCCAATGAGAAGTGACAAACCATTAAATTACATTTTCCCCAGCAGAATGTGAGTGAATTTTCATACATTTCCTTTCTCTCTCTCTTCCCCCCCTGCCATCAGTTAGCACTGCCATCTTTACATCTCTGGCATTATTTCTCATTCACAGGTAAACAAAGAAGCCAGGTATTGTCTATTGTGGCATGCTGGAGAGGTGAGTGTTCCTTGGTCACACTTCAGGAATATGAAGGAAGAACTCTGCCTCCTTCAGAAACCTGCAGATGTGATGCACTGTTGATCTCATTAGTCCCACTGAAATGCCATCTATCAGTATCTTGGCTTCAGCAGGGAAGCTCATTTCATTTAGAGAGATGCAAACAGAGGAAGGACAGCTTTCACCACACTGTTTCTACTCTGCTGCTTCCTGGCAGAAAAGCACATTTGTTTCAGTACCAGGAACATTTGCATAGGCAAACTGCAAATGAAATGACACTTTGGGGGTCGTTCTGAAAGCAGTGCACTCTGCATTACACCAGGAAGTGCCCTGCACAACACACCAGGCACTGGGAACAGGACACTAACCAGACACCTGCCTACCTTTCCCAGGAGATTACAGAAGGAAATCCCATCTGCAAGTCTTTTGCTCAAAGTACCTTCTGCCTCTTGTCAAAGCTTACTGAAATGAGAGGCAGTATCTGCCAACTTGTTCCTCTTCACAGGAACCAAGTAGCTTGGTCATTTTTAGTCCTGTAATCTGGAAACAATTCCTTTCAAGAGCAGGATCACCTGGGGCAGGTCACACAAACATATCTAAGCAGGCTTTTAATGTCTCCAAAGAAGGAGAGTCCACAACCTCTCTGGGCAGCCTGACACCCTCACTGTGATAAAGTTTCTCCTTATGCTCACATGGAACCTCCTCTGCTCCAGCTTATGCCCTCAGCTTGTTCTGTCACTGGACATCACTGACCAGAGCCTGGCTCTATCCTGATACTGCCCTTCACATCTTGAATGAGGTCACCCCTCAGGCTCCTCTGCTCCAAGCTAAAGAGCCCCAGCTCACTCAGTTTTTCATCAGAAGGGAGATGTTCCACTCCCTTTAGCATTTTTGTGGCTCTGGGCTGGACTCTTTCAAGCAGTTTCCTGTGGTGCTCCCTGAACTGATGGGCCTGAGCTGGACACAACATTCCAGAGATGGCCCCACCAGGGCAGAGCAGAGGAGGAGGAATTCATCCTCTACATTATATCCCATCTTGCCCTCTGACAGCTTAGGTTATGCATGTCAGAGCACTTAAGGACCATGAGGTCCTTCCACAATCATTAATTCTAGGACAGAGGTATAGACACATGGGATCACTTCTTGAAACACTACCTTTTGAAAGAGCAGGAGCAGCAGTTTCCACAATACCACCACACCTATCTTTAAAACCTAGCTGCACAGAGACTTGCCTTCATCCTGACACACAGATGCCCAACACTCTGAATCCATGCAGAGCTCTGTAAGGCACAGGCAGATGGCATTCTTTCTTTCTATACACATTGATTTAAACTCACTGTCATTAAAATCCAAACCACCCCTGTTCTGTGTAACCAGCCTGTTTTGGTTGTCATTAAAAGTCTGGCCCTCGTGTCACCTGTGAATGTGTCACTAGTTGACCTCCTGATCATTAGAGAGTTTCTCAAGCATCTCTTCTGGACTCTTGAGCTTACCTTTACCAAGATCAATAAAAACTTCTGGTTTGGTTTTCTTTTTGCTTGTGCCTTTTACAGGAACAAACCCTTGGCTTTCACCCATGACTCCCTCAGCTTGTTTAACATCCTCTTGGATAAGAACTTGTCAAGGGCATTTTGAAAGCTTTAATTTATTCTTTTTCTTTCTTTCCCCCCCCTCAGTTGTCCACAATGATGACAAGTTCAAAGACTCCTCAGATCAGCATGATACCATTTTCCTCTGCTGAAACCATGCTAATTAGACTAACATCTCATAATCTTCCTAGTACTGTTCTGTCTTCCCTGCCAACCACAAACACACAGAGCTGACAGGTTTATGTTCATGCCACTTTCTGCACAACAGTCTCTTGCAGGGTAAGAATAGATGCAAGGTTGCTGAACAGAAAGGGCTACGTTAAGATAAAGCAACTCTAAGCCCTGCCTAATGCTCACAAGCAATAATGGACTCAAGTGACAGGTTGTTTATAATATAGAGCTTGACTGAGGGGGGGTGGGAATCCCACCCTATAAAAAGAAACAAATAATGAAATGCAAGAAAGTGCAATCAAACAGCAGCTGACACCACTGTGTAACTTTCCTTCTGCCAAAGGAAAATGAGACACAAGCTTTCCACCACAGACCTAAGGCAGCACAGTCAGGATAACAGAACAAATAATACCTACTGAAATCATACTGGAATATAACTCAGCACTGTGTTTGGAGACAGTTATTTGCATTCACCCAGAACCTAAAGGAACTCTAAGGGTTTGTAGCTTCCAGAGCTTCAGAGACCTCTGAGCAGCCTTCCAGTACCCGAAGGGGGCTACAAGAAGGCTGCAGAGGGAGTGTTTCCAACAGCCTGCAGTGATAGGAGGAGGGGCAATGGTTTGCAGATTCAGATTGGATGTTAGGAAGAAGTTCTGCACCATGAGGGGCCTGGAACACTGCAACAGGTTGCCCACAGGGAGGTACTTGAGGCCCTACCCCTGGAGATATTCAGGGTGAGGCTCAACAAGGCTCTGAGCAACCTGATCTAGTGGAGGATGTCCCTGCTGACTGCAGAAGGGGTTGAACTGGATGACCATTGGAGGTCCCTTCCAACCCAGACCATTCTATGATTTGCAAATTAAGCCACAAAACCAGCAAACAAAATCTCAGGGAATAGAACAGAAAGCCAAGACAAGTGCTTTTCTTGAACTGGGAAATGATAACCCCCTTTTTCTTCTTGCTATTCAAAACCTTGGCTATTCACCAGCTTGGAATTATGTGCAGTAACACCTCACATTAGGCTTAGTGTGCTGTGAGAAAAACAACCCCAACCCACAGCTACCTCCAAGTAGCCTGATTCATATACATGTTTCATAGAAGGCTGAACAAAATTCTGTGTGCAGCAGTAACAACTACATTAACAGATTAAAACAAAGGACCAGAGTTAGGCTGAATAGGTTTTTAATGGCTGAGCAGAACTGACCAGCATCAACCCCCCCTAACAGACCAGTGAGCTCTACACCCATGTCTTCATCTCTCCTTCAACATCCTGGGCAGGTCCTGCACACCTCTGTGCATGCAGGAAAGAGAAAGCTTCCTCTAAGAAGCTCTGCTCACAAAAAGGGCTCTGTGTTTTTTCTATCATATGAAACTTGGATCCATATGCAAGCACTTCCACCCCTGGAAAGGTGATGGGGCAGCTCATTCTGGAGGTCATCTCTAACCACATGAAAGAAAAGGGAGTTTTCAAGAGGAGCCAGCATGGACTCACCAAGGAGAAATCTTGCTTGACTAATCTGATAGCCTGCTACAAAGGCACAAACCAATGCACAGATGAAGGGAGAGCAGTGGATATTGTCTGGTTTGACTGCAGCAAGACTTTTGATACCATCTCCTATAACATCCTGATCTAGGTGATTCTGCTTAGGTAGAGGGGGTGGAGTTGATGAGCTCTAGAGGTCCCCTTCCAACTCCTGAAATGCTATGATTCTGTGATTTATTAAGTAATATATATATTTACTTACTACTGTAGAGTAGTAACTTAAAATCCCAAATTCTAAGAGACATTTTCATGTACCAGCTAAAAGTTTCCCATGATACAAGGGCAAAAGTGTCACCAGTGAAATTGAATTGAGAATGCACATTTGCAGGAGAAGTTGGCTGACTTTTAAGTAGCTCTTAAAGGTTTTAAGTCCCCTGGCTATACAAAAGCTTAGCCTTTGAAGAGCATACATTTGTATTCTCTGCCTGCTGAAGGTTTTCTTTGACTACAGAATAAGATGAACTTTTCTGTGCAACTTTTCAACCTAATCGTAGAGAATTTTATCAGAGAAACACCACTTACAAAGGCAGCACAGGAAGGACTGCTTTAAGAAATGCCAAGGCCTTCATCTCACCACAGAATTTTCAGAGCATGCAGTTACACCAGCTGAATTTCATATTGCCTTCATACAAAGAAAAGGGGAGAACACTTCATGTACCATTACTTTGGTTTCTCTCAGGTTTCCTTCCAACTCAGATTTCTTTTTAATCCAGTGTAGCCAAGGTAAACCCTTCCTGGACATGCTCAACCAGATAAAACTGAGAACTCTTCTCTGATCCTGTAGAAATTACCAGAATAATGTAATAAACTACCTTCAGATACTGCCTCTTCAAAGGGAGGGCAGGGCAGAGCCAAACCACTATCTTATCTCTTCTAATTGGGTTTTCCTTTTTTGCAAGAAGCCTTTGGATTTTAACACCCAGGAGAAAGTCCACACTAGAGCAAATTGCTGCAGTTGATTAATGGTTTAGGTTAGAAGTGACCTTAAAGATCAACTAGTTACAACCCCCCTGCCATGGGCAGGGACACCTTCCACTAGATCAGGTTGTTCAAGGCCTCACCCAGCTTGGCCTTGAACACCTCCAGGAAGGGGGCATCCATGACCTCCCTAGGCAGCCTGTTCCTCACAGGAACAGGTCTCACCATTCTCACTGGAGAATGGTGGCCTTGTTGCCCACCAGGACTCCCAGGTGCTTTTCCACAGAGCTACTTTCCAGCAGGTGAGCCCCCAGCCTGCACTGATAGAGAGGCTGTAGCCACACCGAGCACGACTTCGCTCCCGCGCACATCAATCCCACTGACCATCCCAGGTCATTTTGGCCAGAAACAATTAGAGCTGTTAAGTGCATTTTAAAAAAAAGCCAAGTTTCTCAGACAAGCAGAAAGAAAAATGCAAAAGATTTGGACAACCCACGCATGCTTTTGGAAGTGTTTAGTTCTGCACAAAAGCCTTCGGTTACGAAACCGAAGCAATCTTCGTAAACAACTTGAAATAAAAGTAACACCAAAGTGAGGAAAACCAACAAGAATCAGCAACTTTAGAAACACCAACACCATCAAAAGCCATTTTACTCTACTTTATACACCACAGACTTGGTATGACTGATCTCCTCAGCTCCCCAACTCAGCTTACACACTCGGCTCACGCTGGACACTTATAGAAGTTGCTCTGATTTCTGGGGCCAAGCCTCCAACTTGTAGCAATATTCATGCAGGAGCAGCCTTGCAGGGGACTTAGCACAAGCACCAGCTCTCCCAGTGCTTCACAAGGTCTGAAGCCAGGTTTGTGTTTCATTAACAACTCAGAACATTGCTTTCTAGAGTTGTATACACACTTCCCTGGTAAATCTTACATTTGAGAGAGACTATAGTAAGCAAAGGGTCAGAATCTTCCTGTTCTTTTCATGAAATTGCACAATTTGGTGTAGTAAGATCGTAAGGGTCAAAAATATGATGTCTGAGTGAATCAGAGAATGGCTTGAGTTGGAAGGGGCCTTTTAAAGTTCCTCTAGTTCCAACCTCCCTGCATGGTCATAGACACTTTGCACTAGAGCAGGTTGCTAAAAGCCTCATCTGACACACTCTTAGAACACTTCCAGGCATGAGGCATCCACAACTTCTCTGGGTAACCCATCCCAGTGTCTCACTACCCTCATACTAAAGAACTTCTTCCTAATGTCCAATCTAACTCTTCCCTGCTCTAGTTTGAAAACATTGCCCTTTGTCCTGTCACCACAGGCCCTTATGAAAAAACCCTTCCCTGGTTTCCTGTAGCCACCTTCTGGTACAGGAAGGCTGCTAGGAGGTCTCCCCAGAGCCTGCTCTAATCCAGGCTGAACAGACCCAACTCCCTCAGCCTGTTTTCACAGGAGAGGTGCTCCAGCCCTCTGAATCATCTCTGTGGCCCTTCTCTGGACCCTCTCCAACAGATCTTGGGCTGAGGCCTCTAGAGCTAGACACTGTTCTGGGGAGGGGTCTCACCAGAGTAGAGCAGAATGTCACCAGCTGTACAAATAAGTAAGCTCTCTTTCAGCTCCCCCAAACTGAACATGCACAAGGGCTTTTAGGTAGAAGCAGACAATCCAGCCAATTCCAACAGGTCTGTGCAAGAGGTTTGCACCCAAGTAAGCAAGGCTTCTTCCTACCCTGCCTGCACCTTCACATCTGTTCCCTTCCACACTGAGTGGCTCAAATCCTCCTGTTTCCCACCTTGCCCAAACCATATAACTTGTTATCATTTCCCCCCCAGCACGGTAGCATAAGGTTGGTTTTATTTCCTCAGATAAGAACATGCTATAAATGCTTCTGTAATATCAAATGACTTCACAGCTTCCCTCCCTGAAAACCAGTTGCAACCTGAAAGAGAGGCAAAAAAGCTAAACTAAAAATACAGGCTGCCTAAACAACAAAACTCTCAAGATGACACTGAAGGAATCCAACAGTGTATACACATCCTCAACTCAGAATTTAAAGTGCATTACTGTTTTATGTGGGAGATGTGAAATTAGAGGCTTCCAGCAGTTGAAGATATTGCATAATAGAGTAGGTTAACAGAAACAGCAAACTGGGAACAAACAGCCCCACAGTGATGCATTTTGTGACCTGTAATGTCTGCATTCTTCCAAAGACAATGCTGTCATCTCAGTAAGATTATAGCTATCCTTGGAGCCTGATGATCTTCCTGGCTTCTTACAAAATTTTGCAATGATTCACAGTGCTAGACCCAGAGTTTCATAATTTTCCTCTGCAGAAAGAGAAATGTCACAGAAACCAAGCACAACCTGGCTCATTGGTATGGCTGGAGGGCTCTTCACAAACCACATAGCATGGAGGATGAAAAGCTGGTAGTCTGACAGAGGCAGCTGCAGACACCTCAAGTTGACACTGAAGGTGATGCTCCCAGTTGCAGCCCCCTCCTTAAACACAGATCCTTCTTTTCTGTGTCTGTCAGCTTTCCACCCAAAGCCCCTCACTCTAGGGTGACTCCACCAGCTGTGGACAAGCCCAGTTGTATGCTGATGCTGTCTAAAGCTGGCTAGGAAGTTATGCCCTCAAGCCACAGTCTCACAAACTTCTAAGATGGCAGAAACCAACAGTGCCACCACAAAAAGGCTGAGGTAGTATTGCCACCTGCTGCTTTTCTCCACCCTGCCATACTTTTGTTCTCCCTCAAATCAGAAGTGAACTAAATCAAGGGATCTCTAGGCACATATCTGATATCCTCAGGACCTATTTAGTGCTAGCAATTAATGTTCATTGCACTGTCACAGGGTAGGTCTTTGAACTGAACTTGCTACTACTGTCTTTCAGTCTCAAAAGCATAGCTTGAAGCAGTCATGAATATGCTGACTACTTTTTGCAGCTCTATTGAAGTAGTCACAGAAGCACAGAGTGGTGGGGAATTGGATAGGAGCTCTGGAGATCTTTGAGTCCAACCACCCTGCCAAAGCAGGATCACCTAGGACAGGCCACACAGGAACATTTCCAGGCAGGCTTTGAAAGTCTCCAGAGAGTGAAACTCAGAATACAAGGTTTGAAAGGCAGCTTTAGGCCCTAGGAGAGCCACAGTAATCACACTGCACTCACTTGCATAGCACTGTGTTATTAGGCAGGCAGACAAAAATGCTCTACAACAAGCTCCCTGCTGTTTAACCTGAAAGATTAAGCAATGTAAGAGAAAGCCACATCCAGCAGTGGGGGGGGTCCTGCCTTCTCAAATTTTCCAGACCATGCTACCATGAAAGCAAGACTGGATGCTTGTACCTCAGAATGGTTGGTCCACTTACAGATCAGGTTTTAAACTCTGTAATGCATTCTTCCAAGAAAGGCTTCACTCCTCTCCATCACTAACATTTATAGAACATAAAACTCATATGTACCAGGGGAAGCAACAGATTCTTCCCCACTCTCATTAATTCCTGCATATCCCATTCAAGTATTATGTCAAAGCCTAGAGATAGCAAATTAAAGTCCTGAGATTGTATCAGGCACAAAATAGTTATTGTTTGGTAACAATCAAGCAAAGATTTAGAAGCTGTACAGATTGATTGTGAGGCTTCAAGCTAGTGAGCTCAGAATGAAAATTAACCCAGATTATCAGAAAAGGCACCCCCCTGAGGAAAGGCTGAGGGAGTTTGGTCTCCTTAGCTTGGAGAAGAGATAGAGGGGTGACCTCATTCATGTTTCTGAAGTTGTGAAGGGTGAGTGTCAGCAGGACAGAGCCAGGCTCTGCTCAGAGATACCCAATAATAGTACAAAGGGCAATGGGTGCAAGCTGGAGCATGGAAGGTTTCACATGAATGCAAAGAAAACCCTTGTCACTGTGAGGGTGGTAAAACACAGCAACAGGCTGCACAGAGAGGTAGTGGAGTCTCCTTCTCTGGAGACATTCAAAACCCACCTGGACGCATTGCTGTGTGACCCACTCTAGGTGATCCTGCCCTGGCAGGGAGGTTGGACTGGATGATTTTTTGAGGTCCCTTCAGTAATTATCCTTTCCAGCAAGGAACCACCTCACTGCAATTAAGATCTCACTCCTGAAGCAGCAATATTATTAGACCTTGAGGGAAGGGAGTGCCTGACAGCATTCTGAAGCATATGCAAACAAAGCAGCAACACACAAGCAGAGCTCTGCTCTGCCTCCTCTAGCCAGGAAGCTTGTCAAAGCTGAAAACTGCAAGGCTCCAAGGCTTGTGCACAAACTCCCTACAATGAAAATTAAGAGAAGCCAAAAGGAAACTTTTGTTCTTCATCTAAAAGGCAAGGCTGGCAGCACTCCTGATGTCATCACACACTCCCCACACAGCCAAGAGCTGCAGGCTGTGTTGCAGAGCAATAGAGAGGGATCTTCAGAAGCATTTCTACAGGGGAGCAATGACCAGAGATTTTCAATGGTCCCCCCTTCTTTCTCTGCAGATAGGACAGATGACCATGCATGCCCTACATCAGGGACTCAGAGGCCCTCCAGCATCTCCCACTGATGGTTCACTTTGCACATGGGACTACTCCATGCTCTGATGGCAGATCAGACCTGCTCTACAAGACTTGGCTTCTGAACATAGCAAAAGATTAAAAGCAAAAAGTATTGCTTCTGCCTGCATTGCAGAGAAACCTGTACACACCTCTGCATCCAGCTGACACTTAAATGGTCACCCCAGTCACAGTTTAAAGCCAAACCCAAGTGTCTTCTGTTTCCCATTCCACAGTTTTGGGTATTTTACTTAGAGAAAGAGTCAGCTCTCCAAGTTATACTAGAAAATAAACCTTGCCTTTTGTTTCTTGAAATGGTTTAATTTGGCTTTTAACTATTACTGAGAACTGCCATTCAGACCAGAGTTATATCTAACACCACTATTTAGATGTGATTCACCACTCCTCCTCATTCTCACTCAAGAAGTAACAAAATTATTACCCTTAATGAATTAGCTCCAGGGAAAAGGAGCTGAGATAAAAATGGGATGTTCTCACCTTACAGCAATCTGCTGCTTCACAGAATAAACAGTTTCCAGTTTTTAAACACACATGCTCAGAGAAGGGACACACAACAAACCAACCACAGAACCATCCAACAGCTAAGCTGAGTTTTCAACATGCTTTTTACACAGCAAATGCTCTCCCACCTCAAAAACCCAGCACAGTATTACTGACTCAGCCTTTTGCTGAGTCAATATATGGTTGAATCTCTCACCCTTAAGGAGCTGGGCAGACCAAAGCTCTAAGAGGACACTTCACAAAACAAAATTCTTGAAGCATCCCCCAAACACTTTGCCAGAGATACTGCTTTGTCTTCCCAAGGTTACAAAGCCCATCTCTTCCTTTATTTCCATGCATACATTATTTTTCATAGCATTTCCATGGTCTTGTTTTCCATAGGAGCTAAAAATACTCAAGTGGTGTCTTCACAGTGAATTTGTCAGGAAAGTAGCAAGTTTATTAGCAATGGCAGTGCACAGCTCCATTCCAGAGATTCAGCCTTGCCAATTTGAGGGTAGGCAGCCACCCAATCTATTCTCTTGCAGCAATACAAATTAATTAGCATAAGTTCTGAAAGAGTCAAGACACCAAAGGAAAGCAAACACCAGCCAGATTATTAAATCTGAAGAACAGGTCTGGCTTGATCTGCATTTAAGGAGATGGTAATTTCCTGTTTGTGATGACAGCAGGTTGCAGACCAACTGCAGAGAGCAAAAGGATTAAATTTAGATTTCAACTTCTCCCACTTTTTCAGGGATTCATTTTCATCTGTGAACAAGCCAAAGCAAGTTATTCTGTAGCTGTGAGACCAAAGAAAGGGAGCAGCACAAGCTGAAGTCCAGAAAGAGGAACTAGGATTGACTCTTTTAGCAGCTGCCTTGCTTCACTGGACTAGATGCTATACAATATTACACCCTTGATTTCTGCATGCATTGAAAGGTTACCCAGCAGCTGCATGAACACTAGTGCCACTGTCAATAACAGAACTGGTAACAATCCACACTCAAGGAATCACAGAATTAAACAGGTTGGAAAATACCTTTGAGATCATGAAGTCCAACCTACTACCTAACACCATCCAATCAACTAAACCATGGCCCTAAGAGCCTCATCCAGTCTTTGTATAAAGACCTCCAGGGACAGTGACTCCACCACCTCCCCAGGCAGCCCATTCCAAGGGCCAATCTCTCTTCCTGGGAAGAACTTCTCCCTAAGATCCAGCCTAAACCTCCCCTGGTGTGGCTTGAGACTGTGTCCTCTTGTTCTGTCACAAGTCGCCTAGGGGGAAGAGACCAACCCCAACCTGGCTACAGTCTCCTTTCAGGTAGTCATAGAGAGCAACAAGGTCTCCCCGAGCCTCCTCTTCTCCAGGGTAAACAACCCCAGCTCCCTCAGCCTCTCCTCACAGGGCTGTGCTCCAGACCCTTCACAGCTAGTGTGAGCAAGGGTCAAGGACATGAAAGCAAAGTTATCCTAATTTAAATAAAGGGAAGAACAAGCAGTGTCAGAACTGTTTGAAGGTTGCCATTCCATCAGCCCAGGAATGTATGCCTTTGGAAAACAAACGTCCATCTTTTAAGAACTACTACTAAACCTCCATGTCTTAGGTTGTAACAAAGAACAATGAAATGACAGAGCAAGAACTCATGAAGAAGTCTACAGTCATGGGCAAGTTCATGAACTCCATCCACTGAAACTGCCCCACCCAAAACCTTCAGAGAAACCGAAGATGAGGAGTAGCTAAAGCTGCTTCTCAGCATAATGCTGCAGTGCCAGTCTGTCTAATTAAACATGGCATTTTGGGGTCCAGTGATAAAATGCTATCACTGCATGGTCTCCAAACACCAGACACAGCTGCACAAAGCTGTATCCATGATTATTTTTTATTATTACTTTTGTGGTTTATTTCTCCTAAGTTTCCACCCTCTTAATTAAAGTTATGAGGTTAAGCTTACAATGCTGCTCCAGCAACACTCACACTGTTCTAGTTTGCTAACCTTCCAGTGTGCATTTCCTATGAGCACACACCAAACAACTTCTATTTCTCTGCCAGAAAAACCACACAAATACTTTTTCATTTGCATTCATTCTGTACAGAAGAGGAACTCAAAACTGTAGGCAAACAAAACATTGAAGACTTCAGAAGCCTTACACATGATAAATGAAATTAAATTACAAGCCCAGACAAAAATCAATGCATTCCTGTGCTAGATACTATGGTCCTGCTCTGGCAGGGGGTTGGACTTGAAGACCTCCAGAGGACCCTTCCAACCCCTAACATCCTGGGATTTACATCCTTTCCCAAACAAAAATTCCTTGCAACACAGGGATCTCAGCTTTTCAGTAGGTTTCAAGCACCCAGGATTGTCCTTTTTTTGAGATGTGGCTTATCTGACATGAGCTAGACTAGCAGAGCTCTTGTTTAATGTTTCTAGGCAGCACTTACTGTCACTCTCAGCTTTACAAACAAATCCAAATGAAAATACAGATTGTCTAGTAGTTCTGAAAATAAGAGAGGAAGCTGAAAGGAGGGGAAAGCCTTAAAAAAGGAAACACTGAGAGTTTCTGTCTCCAAATTATTCCCCAGGGGACTTAAAGATGTCCCTAAAGGTGTTCAAGAAACATAGAACTGTCAGGGTTGGAAGGGACCTCAAGGATCAGCCAGTTCAAACCCCCTGCCACAGGCAAGAACACTTCATACACTAGATCAGGTTGCTCACAGCCACATCCAGCCTGGCTGCAAAAACCTCCAGGGATGAGGCTTCTATCACCTCCCTGGGCAACCAGGTAATGTTTCAAGAAGCTTACTGGAAGCCACCATCATTTTCCTACTACTGGAATGACAATTTCTTCCCAGCAAAGTATTTATTGCATCATAATCTGCATGAGAATAACAAGTCACACTTCTGTCTTCCACCCAGGTCAGATTCAACCTGTATTTCAGAAGCTTCTTTACAGGTGTTAGGGACACTCCCAGCATTTAAAGTGCATTTTAATTAAGCCTTTTAGACAAACCTCCATGTTGGTCATATTCTACCCTCCCTTACTGAGGACACAGGCTATCACCCACTAATTTAAATGCCTGAAATGGGTCTGTTGGCTGTGGAGAAGTACTGACCTGTACTTGGAAAGGATTTCCAGAGCTACTAACCAGAATGATAGAAGCAACAAAGTCCATCTACAATGTTTTGCAGGGAGAACTGCAGGTTAGGAAACAACACCAAAGTAATGAAAAGCTGACAAAAGGATTTTTAATCAGCAGAGAAAACCAAGCCTCTAGCTCCTGTCCAAAGCAAGGCTAATTTCAGAGGATCACTGAACAAGAACAGAGGTCCATCCTCAGCACACAGAGTAAAACAGTGAGCTGCAACCTTTATGATAGCCAATCATGTTATGCAATTAATCTATCTCTTCCTGTCTCTGCAACTACATCTCCATTTCAGAACTATGTTGACTATAAGGTAAAGAGCAGGAACCTCATGTACCTGCCTTCTGAACATACCACACAGGAATAGTAGGGCTGCATCTTGTATACCTATGACTGATAATTTTTTAATCATGGAAAACCAGCCAGACATGGGCAGAACCCCAAGTCTTTCAAGACAAGCAAGTATCAGGAACCTATGTTTTCTTAGTTCTCATTAGGACCTGTCCCAGGAGACAAACATTATTTTATCTGAAGAATGTACACTATGTACATTAATTTGTGTTGCTACTGTACCGATGGTTAATATGGACCAGTGAAGTAACATCGTGTTCTGCTTCTCCAGAACTACAAGCACCACCTTGCAGGTTATAAACAACGCAAAGAAGATGACTTGCGCCACCTATAGGTCTTAGAGGGTTACAAGAATCTAACGATAAAGGAAACTTTCAGACATCCAATTCTCCGTGCTGGAATAAAAGCTAAACCCAAATACCTCCTGTACAGGCAAAACACCAGGCTCACTTCAAAGCAGTGTCACCTCACAGCAATTCCATTAGGATACAGGTTACTGTTAAATGGGGTCCTTCAACGTGGCACACTTCAAGTGGGAAATAATCAGTAACTCCCTATACTTCCTTCTCAAAAGACCTCTATGTTCTACATTATAGGTTGCAAAGCATATAAAAAACAACTTGGCAACTGCTAGTGCTGGGCCCAGTCTCATTCAACAGACTCATCAAGGACCTGGATGAAGAGACAGAGTGTGCCCTCAGCAAATTTGCTGATGATACAAAACTGGGAGGAATGGCTGACACCCCAGTAGGCTGTGCTGCCATCCAGGGAGACCTGGACAAAGACAAACCTAGTGAAGTTCAACGAGGATAAGTGTGGTGTCCTGCACCTGGTAAGGAACAATCCCATGGAGCAGTACAGGTTAGGGGTTGAACAGTAGCTCCACAGAGAAGGACCTTAGAGTCTTGGTTGCTAGTTATCCATGGGACAGCAGTGTGCCCTGGTAGACAAGAAGGCCAAGAGTGTACCTGGGTGCATTAAGAAGTGTACCCAGCAGGTTGAGGGAAGTGCTCCTCCCCCTCTAGTCAGCCTTAGACAGACCCCATCTGAAATACTGCATCCAGTTCTGGGCTCCCCAGCTCAAGAGGAACAGGGAACTACTGAGTAGAGTTCAAGGAAGAGCTACAAGGCTGATGGAGTGGAGCATCTCTATTACAAGGAAAGATGGAGAAACCTGGGGCTGTTTAGTCTGGAGAAGAGAAGGCTGAGAGGAGACTTTATCAATGTCTACAAATATCTGCAGGATGGCTATGAGGAGGATAGAGCCAGGCTCTTTCAGTGATACACAGTGATAGCACAAGGGGCAATGGACATAAAACTCAACCACAGGAAATTCCATCTCAACATGGGAAAAAGCTTCTTTATTGTGACGGTGCTGGAGCCCCAGAGCAGGCTGCCCAGAGAGGTTGTGGGGTCTCCTTCTCTAGAGACTTTCAAAAGCCACCTCTCCTCTTTAAAATGTTGGAATTGTAATTAAAAGACAACCCCAACTAACAGTTAATCCAACACCAGAGTGTCAGTTTGCACCTCAGGGAAAAGCATCTTCTGCTTTAACTACAGTTCAACTAGCACACAAAAGCCTCCAACCACTATTTTTTGCTGTTGTTGTGTTTTGTGTTTAAAGAGCCTTTTGTAAACTAGTTACTAACTTGTGTAAGTCTATCAAGCACAAAAATGCTGTTACCTTTCTTCAATTCTATTCTTGTCCATAAGGGGTTGTTTGATCCACTGATTAACAAGTCTTTGTCCTTGAGGGGTTCTGCATTTGTTCAGCAAGCCAGCTAAAGACTGTGCAGTATTAGCATTTTCCACAGAACTCTGGGGAAAAGAACAACATCAAAAGATTAGTTAGTGAATTTTATTGACACTCACTGGATGGCACTCAACTTTACTACCTAAAAACAAATCAGTATTTCTTCTGTGTTTAACTTAGTAGCCACCAAAAAAGGCACATAAACCAGCATGACTTTAAAGCACTTTTACTCTGGTTCCTGGAACATGGCAAGCCAGGAATAGGTTTGTCTGTTTGAAAGTAATCCTGAAAGGAACAAGAAAGTTAAATAAGTAGTCATGCCTTGTAGTCTGCCCTGGTGAATAGGAAAAGCAGAAATACACCTATGTATTTGCTAGTTTGCTATTTGTAAGGTCAAAGAGGAAGAGGCAAGGTGAGAGAGAAAAAAGGAAGAGGCAAAGAATGCCATGAGAAGCTACACAGACACATTTAAACCCCTGGCAAATCTGTATTGGAATGAGAAACTCCTGAATCCCAGGAAGTGTCAGAGAGAGCATATATTATATATAAATAACCTACTCCAATACACCCAAGTTGGAATGCCACAGTTTCTACTGCATCTGCTGCACCATAAGAACCTCACCTACGTACCTCACACAAAGCAACTCAAGTTACAAAATGTTTTGCCTTTGCTTCAGTACCTGCCTGAAAACCTCCCCACAGACAGCCTGCCACACAGGCAACAACCCAGTCTCCTGCCACATGGCAAACCCCCTTGTTCCAAAGCTCACAACAGCCCCTGAAGATAGGCATGGTCATGTATAGCCTGCCAAAAAAAACATACAACATCTGCAAGGATGTACAAAGTGATGTAGCTATGACAGTGTTGAACTTCCTAGAACACCTCTGCAAAGCTTGAGAAGAGACAGAATTTTGTTTCATTCCCTAGACAGAAATATCTTAATTAAAACAAAGAAAAATTAATCAGAGGATCTCTCTGCACAGCTAACCAGCTCAGATGCTGAATACATGCTCTTTTTTCCTCTCCAGAAATTCCTCTAAGGTAAACAGGGGACCATATTTGTGATTTCTTCCTATAAATCTGAAGCTCAAAAGTGTATTAGCTCCTGCTAAGCAGGGTTTGCTAGCACAAAAAACAAAAGAGGAAAGCTGATCCAACACACCACTTCGAGTCCCTGTTTTCCTACAGCAGAAAGATAGCTGTAGTGGGAGGGTATGTGTGTGCAATGTGAGATGGACACTGGCCAGGTAGCACACCATGATGCTTTCAGAATGAAGCAGTCGTGTTCATTTCCCATCCTGGCTGCAGCCAGCCCTCCCTTTCCATCACCAACAGCAGTGCACCTGCCCTATGCTTCCTATTCCCTTAATACCATCGAATTGAAGCTTCTGTTTTCTTTCCCAATACCACTCCTGTATCAAGCAACTGCACTTTGGAGTTCCCCATCAACCACAAAGCTACAGAACTCCCATGTCCCAGGTGTGCTCCTGCAACTGGAGATGTGAATTTCTGACTAAAACCAGGGAAAGACAAAGCATTTCCCCCACTGCTAGCCAGACTCCTCAGCAGCTACAATCATGAGGTGCTTCCACAGCTCTCCCCATACATTCATTCTAAACAGACACTTGCTTGTGGCCACCTTCTACCATCTTGACAATCTTCCCTTCTTCAAAGTAAGCTAGCAAAAACCACAACAAACTGTGATAAGAGTGGCCAGCAGTGTATAAAGCACACACTGTACAGGAGTGGCTGCAAACAAAGCTAAAATGCAGAAGTTGCCATTAATGAGGGTCTGGGGAGTTGCCATAGGGAAAAGAGGCTACTTATCAAACAGCTATAAATCAGTAAAATAATTCTATTAGAAAACACCAATTCAAGGGTGCATTTCTTACCTGAAAAAGGTTGAGGGCTTGAACAGCTGCATTATCTAGAACCATATACTGGCTGAGATCAAAAGTGGCCAGCTCAAACTGTCCAAAATTAGACTCATCTGACAGCAACTCTAAAAACTTGATAACAGCTGACAAAGACAAAATAGCAACCTGAAATTAAAAAAGAAACAAGAAATCAAACCCCTACCACATTCCAGCTACAACACTCCTCAGTCCATCACTACTTGATAAATGCCCACAGAAAGTGACAATCAGGGAAGACTGAGCCCTGTCAATTCCAGCAGGACTATGAGAGACTCGCCCTATTTGGCAAGACTTCATCTCCATAGGGACATTCTATGGCACTGCAAGGTCTTTCTAGGTAGGTGCAAGAACAACAAACTAGACATTTGCATAATCTGATAAATAAAATGTGAAGTGCACACCTCATCAGCTTCCCAAAGCTGTTATCAGGATGTTTCTGGCTCAGGAACACAAACAAGTCATTGCAGATAGATGAGATACCATGGAGCATTTCAAGACATGGTTTCAGGGTTAGTTTTCAGCCAGAGCAAGCATCTGATCTGACTCACTGCATGGCATTTCAAACACTACTGCCAGCTCATAAGAGAGGCAAATGCATGGCTGATTTGTTCAGCTGCAACACACTTCAAACAATTTCAACCTGTTATGAAATCCTATGTTAAGGGAAAATAGCTCTGTCCCTTACACCTGCAGTGAGCACCATCAGTGAAGGGCATTTTAAAGCATGTTTCTCTCAAGCAAATTACCTCTTGTTTGTTCTCAAACACTTTCAGTTCACATGCAGGCACTAAATCATATGCTGCTTGAACCAGATGACATAAAACAAAAGCATTATCATAAACATGACTTTATTTTCATATCATTTTTCCTGGCATGCAAAACAATCAAAGTATTGTATTGCAGTCCTTAGGCTAGACAGACTGAATAGGAAGCACCTCTTGTGCACAGCCTCTTGTACTACTTTAAAGAGACAATTGAAAGGTTTTTCTCATTTTCAGCAGGACCCCTGGAATCCAACTTTGACACAGACTCAAACTGAGCAGAGAAATGCTAAACACTTCAGCAAGAACACAGTTTAATATACCATGGGTTTTACAACACACTTCTCCAAATATGGGAATCCAGCATAAACCAGGAAGGAGAGAGTTCAGCCCACAACACAGACTTTCACCACTCTGCTTCTAACAAACATGGGTACATTAAACTCTGTCCAGTTCTGAGCTCCCCAGCTGATAAAGTACAGGAAACTTGAGAAAGAGCACAGCAAAGGGCTACAAAGATGATTAGGGGACAAGAACCTCTCTCTCATGAAGAAAGGCTGAAGGACTTGGGACTTTTCTAGCCTAGAGAAAACTGAAGGGGGATCTTAGCAATGCTGAATCAATAATGAAAGGATGGGTGCCAGGAGGATGGGGCCAGCCTTTTCAGTGGTGCCCAGTGACAGGACATGAGGTAATAGGCACAACCTTGAACATACCAAGTTCCATCTAAACACGAGGAGGAAATTATTGACACCGAGGGTGGTGGAATACCGGAACAGGCTGCCCAGAGAGGTGGTGGAGTCCCCATCCCTGGAGTCATCCAAAGCCCACCAGGACAGCTCCTGTGCAACCTGGTCTAGGTGAACCTGCTGTGGCAAGGGTGGTCGGAGCACACAATCTACAGAGTCCCTTCCAAGCCCTGCCATTGTGTGCTTCTGTGAGTGCTCTGTGCTCACCTGCTTTTCCATCTCGGGCAGCGCTGCGCTATTTATCTGCTCTTCTTTTTTTGATTTTAACAAGCGGTTGAGATCCTGAACAATATCTTTTGCTGTGAAATCTGCCTTCTTCCTGTCTGTCAGCAGGATTCCTCCCCTCTGAATGACCTGTTGTACATAAATACACGTGGTTATCAAATATTTTCAATATTCAGGGGACAGCTGTGCAGCACAGGGAGCGGACTGCAGCAGAGAATGACAAGAGAAGGTTTTACCCTTAGAACAACTTTGCTGAATAAAATGCAAATGAGTCAACAGACAAATAATCCATTGTGGATGCACAAGTTAAACTGCTCCTTCACTTTTCCACAAATCATGGAGCCTCCCTAATAAGCTCCAATACAGCTTTTCAGAGAAAGCTTGGTCAAACCTGCAAGCTACAGTGGTTCCCTTACTTGTCGCACTTTTGCCATCTCTCCTGTCGTCTCTCCTCCTGGCAGCACACACTCCTTCGGTCCCAGCTGAACCAGTAGAGCTTCAAGGTTTGAGAACTGATCATTATCTGGGAACTCACAGACACTCAGTTTCCTCAGCGTAGTGTCGACATAGCCCACTCCCACTACTCTCTGTCCATCAGCAGTTGACAGCTTCACCCCCACAACCCCAATGGCTGTCGACATGTCATTGTTGGCAAACAGAATCTCCTCAAACTGGGCAAGATTGCCTGGAGAGCCCTGTTTAAAAAAGGAGAAATACACTTTTAAAGACTTTGCATACACACAGTGCATTTTTCTCTTAAAAAGGGAAACAGCTGATGAAAATTAAGTATGGAACAGCCCATTAATATAAAACACACAGTTCTGTTTCTGCAACCGTTAACGTTCTCCACCTAAACAAAGAGAACTACTTCAGGTTTCTTTTAGTTCCCAATCTATGGCAAAGATATAGTAGAAACTCCACCAGCCTCAGAGCAGTAGAAAATGCAGGGATATCTAACAGACTGCACGCTTTACCATCACACCACCAACGCCAGTCCCTGAAAATCCTGAAACTACAACCTGTGGGACTTGTATTTTAGACTGGGTATTAGGAAGAAATTCTTTCCAGTGAGGGTGGTGAGACACTGGAACAGGTTGCTCAGGGATGTGGTGGATTCCCCCTTCCCGAAGGTGTTCAAGGCCAGGTTGGATGAGGCCTTGCACAACCTGGTCTAGTGGAAGCTGTCCCTGCCCATGACAGGGGGGTTGGAACTAGATGATCTTTAAGGTCCCTTCCCACCTAAACCATACTATGATTCTATGGTTTTGTTCTGGTTTTTTTTTTCCTTTCATGTCACAATCATGAGGTGAAAAATTGTACCTTGTATGCCAAGTACCAGTCGTTTTCTTTGACAGATTTACTCCCCGCTTTGTTCTTGTACACCTCAACTCGGTAATGACGAACCAGAAGCAGCTCTCTCACAAAAGACTCAAAGTTCATTTTACTAAACACAACACTCTCAAGCTTCTGAGTTCCTAAAAACAAAAAACCAAGTTATAAAGTGATGAGTTATCTGAATTTGTTCATAATAATCAAGAAAAACCTGCAGGAAGGATCCTGTTCTAATATAAAAGCAGCAGACTTGTAAACTCCATGAGATCACAAAACCCCCACGACATTCAGCTGGTGAAGGTGAGCATACTCCACATCCAAATACAATCAATGATCACTTCCACGTTTCACTAAATCTATACAGACACACAAACAAAGATGTTTCTCTTTCCTTACAACATTCATGATTTTGTTTTCCAGTTAATCTTTCACACATTTTTAATCTCATGAGTGGTAGAAGCCTGCCACAGGTTTTCTTTCTGGGTAAGGTCTTTTCTTTAGGAACAAGTCCTTTACCATGAGGGTAGGGGAACACTGGAGCAGGTTGCCCAGGGAAGTAGTTGAGGCCCTTTCCCTGGAGATATTCAAGGTGAGGCTCAGCAGGGCAACCTGATCTAGTTGAGGATGCCCCTGCTGACTGCAGAGGGGGTTGGATTAGATGCCCTTTGGAGGTCCCCTCCAACCCAGACCATTCTATGATTCTAATTCTTTCCTAGATAAGCCACTTCTGCTGACAGAACAGACTGGCACCCTATTCAGACTCAGAAGATGACAAGGCAGCTGCCAAGACCCTTTTATCACAACAGATACTGTAAACCCCATACATTTTCTGAAAGTTTTGAAGTTTCTATTAAAACCTAAATTAGGAAGTGCCTGATGGACAGACCTCTTGCTTCTGTTCCTTTATATGTGCAGGCAGATGATAGTTGAACAAATTTAATTTGATACAGCTGCCAAGAGTAGCAATATCACTTCTGTCTCACCTTCTGGGCCACCTTAGGCACCAGCCTACTCTCAGAGTAAGGTAGTTCCACTACTGAACAAACCAGGGTTTGGGGGTGGGGTATATCAAGTGTTCTCCCAGATTGGTAAATGGAATTAACTCAGAGTAGTGTCAGGTAAACAAGAGCTAGTTGACATATAAAGTAGGCACAAGCAATAAGACAAAAAGGAGGCTCAGGGGAGACCTTATTGCTCTCTACAACCTGAAAGGGGGTTGTAGAGAGGTGGGAGTTGATCTGTTGAACCAAGTGATAAAACAAGAGGAAATGGCCTTGAGCTCCAGCGAGGGAAGTTCAGATAGAGTATTAGGAAGAATTTCTTCAGTGAAAGGGTTATCAGGCTTTGGAAGAGGTTGCATTGGGAGGTGGTGGAGTCCCTACCCTGGAGGTATTTAAGAGTCCTGCAGATATAGTGCTTAGGGATATGGTTTAGTCTAGGACTTGTCAGGCTAATGATTGGTCTTTTCCAATCTAGGCAATTCTGTGACTCTAACAGACAGCGATTATCACATTCCTTTTTTCAGTAGCACATCCTCAGCACATTTGAGACTCTTCCTCCCTTTACACGTGCTAAGCAGCAAACTTCCACACCCTTAACAACTTACAGGCTTCTTTCAAATAGCATTTTTTAATTTTCTTTCCTCAAATCTCTACTAAGCAGGTAAAAAATTAATTCCACATAACTGAATTCTCTTTACCAGTCAAAAAAAAAAACAAACATTTTTGTCCTTTTTGTTTTCTTTTCAGCTGAGACTATGCAATACATCAGCAGGGGACAGGTGAAGTGAAAAACAATGTATTTTTATGCTTACTTCTAGCTACATAAGGCTTTAAAAGGTTTTAAAGGCAAAGCTGACAGTCACATCTGTGAAACTCATCACTTTTAAGTGGAATACAAAAACAACACAGATGCATCTGTGCCTAGCCTGGGAGACAGCAAATTCTACATTTGAAACTATCAAGCTCTACAACTTCCCCAGCAGTAGTTTTTATTTTCTCAGTGGTTTGGGGTTTTTTTTGTGGTTTTGAAGACAGGTTGGGGGTTATTTGCATATTAGCTCATCACTTGCAGCAGAAAGTGAAAAGAATATGGAAATGTTGTTCTCCTATTAATGTCATTGCACACATATAAATCAAAAACACTCAAAACAAACAGGGTTATTTTGTGCTGACACTAATTTTGTAGTATTATCTTGATCCTCAAGATGAAAGACTAAGGTTTGCTTCCCCTGGCAAGATAATTCATCTCAAAGCTCATACGTTCCACACCTGCAAACTCCATCATCTTATACCAAAAGATAAATACAAAGTAACAGGGGACAGACGGGAGGGAAAACCTCATGCAATACCTAATTAAACATTATTTACTTCTGCGGGCTGTCACTAGCCCTGCCTGGCTACCATTGCTCACCTATCACCTGCACTACAGCACTGTATGAGCCCTCAGTTTACCACAGAAAATACCACACCATCACTTTCACAAATGGGAACCTAGCACTGCACTGGGAAAACATTACCTGCTGTAAGCCCATGGAACATGCTGTGTCCAACCCACTCTCCACAAGTGACACTCCTGCAGTGGAGCCTGTGATGAGTAGATACTCAGAACCAAGCTTTCTGCTGTAGCTAGCTTCCTACACTCGTACACCTCCATCCATCACACGCATCCTACTCACAACGGCTGCTAATTATCATTTCAAGGCTGCGAGAGGCTGAAGGAGATTTGCATGCAGTTACGTTTGCCTGCGAGCAGCAAGCAGCGGAAGGCAGCAGCACAGGGCACAGCAGCAGCAGGCATCACTGCCTTCCCTCTTGGCCATCCCCGGGGCGCTGCAGCCCTGGGCAGCCCACTGCCTGGAGCAGGGAGAATCACAGAATCACCACCGCTGAAAAGGACCTTCAAGACAAGTCCAACCATCCTCTAACCCTCCCAGGGCCGCTGGTACATCTTATCCTTGAGCACTCTATCTAGACTGCTTTTAAATGCATCCCGAGGTGGCGATTCAACCACTTCCCTTGCCGCAGAGAAGTTTATCCTGATATCCAACCCAACACCCCACCCCCAGGTAACTTGATGCCGTTTCTTCTTGTCCCAGCAGTTGTGACTTCTGAGGAGAGACCGCCAGCCACCTCTCCACAACCTCCTTCCAGACAGAAGAGCATCCCCTCACACTCCCTGGCTTTGAGAGATGGCGCCACGGAGAGTTTCAGCCCAAGGCAGGCGCGAAACGTCACCACAGAAGGCAAAACCAGGCCGCGCCCCAACCCGAGTGAGACCCCAGGAGCCTTGCCCTTGAGAAGGGGCAACTGCTGCACTGGCTACATCCCTAGCACCCATCGCCGCCTCACGGCGGGCGGACACCCCCCCCAAACCCTTCCTTCCCTCGCTCCGCCCCCCCCCCCCAGAAAGGCCCAGTGTGGGAGTCCAATTCGCGCCCTGCCGCCCCTCAGGCCCCTCAGCCCGGACCTTCGCACCTACCCGGCGCGCCCGCCAGCTGACGGATGACGGCGCGGGTTCGGAAGAGCTCGCGGGCGGCCAAACGCGCGTCCGCGCCATGCACCGTGTAGTAGTCGCCGCGCTCGAAGAAGCGCACGGTGGTGTCGGGCTTCTCGGGCAGGGAAAGCACGGCACGCACGAAGCCCGCCTCAGCCCCCGCGCCCTCGGGCCACAGCGCGTCCCGCGGCGGCTCCACCGCCATTTTGCCGCCTCTCAGCCGCCGCTGCGCGCCAGTAGCGGCAACCAATCGCTGCGGAGCTCGCGCGGCGCGTCACCACCCCCGCCCCGTCCCTGTATTTGGCGCCCGGGAGCGTCATGGCGGGTCCCGCTTTGCATTGTGGGAGCATCTGCCGTGCGAGGGAAGGCTGAGAGAGCCCACAGGAGGCTGAGGGGAGCTCTCCTTCACGCTTAGCAATATCTAAAGGGCGAGCGTCCGGAGGATGGAGCCAGACTTTTCTCAGTGGTCCAGGGGCAATGGACACAAACTGGAACACAGGAGGTTCCATGAGAACACAGACGCACTGGATCAGGATGTCCAGAGAGGTTGTGGAGTTTCCATCTCTGGAGAGCACCCCAAACCCACCTGGATGTGTTCCTGGGTGATCTAGCTTAGGTGATCCTGTTTTACTGTAGCCCAAAGACTGACGATGCCTAGCCTGTGCTGAAAGCTCCCAGCAGGCTAAAACAAAAGGCTGTAAGAATACAGGAGGGCCATCAAAGCCTGAAGAAACAAGAACTGCTTGTCAAGGGATTCAGTTTATAATCAGAAAGCTGTGAAGATCACACAGGTTCACCAGAGTTGGAAAATGCCTCTGAGATCATCAGGTCAAATAATTTCCTATCTACCAGAGCTCCTTGAGCACCCTACCTACACTGTTTTTAAGTACACCCAGGGCTGGGGATTCAAACAGTTCCCTGGGCAGTGCATTCTGCTTTGAGAACCCTTTTGGCAGAGAAGTCTTCCTAACGTTCCACCTAAACCTCCCCTGAGGCAGCCCGATGCCATTTCCTCTTGGCCCATCAGAAGAGACCAACACCACCTTCTCTCCAATCTCCTTCCAGGCAGAGATGTGGAGAGGTATGGACTCGATGGGTGGACTGGCCAATGGGTAAGGAAGTGGTTGGATGATTCCATACAAAGGGTAGTGTTCAACAGCTCCATGTCCAGGTAGAAACAGGTGACAAACTGTCCCCCAAGGGTCTGTGCCAGTCAGTATCTTCATCAGTGATACAGACAGCAAGGTTGATCACACACTCAGAAGTTTGTTGATGACACCAAGCTGTGTGGTGTATTGATAAGACTGAAGGACAAGATGTCAGAAATTCATAGTGGCTAATACTGTTTTATTAAGTTCTATTGGTTTGTTTCTGTTCCAGGAAAGTAGAAGTTCTTTTTAACTTCAGGTAAAAAACTATAAAGAACACTTAATGTTTTGCTGGTTAATACCTTATTTTTTCAAGAGCAATCAGTTCAAAACTGCTCTCTCTATAAGAAACATCACATGCCTATGTGAAGAGCTGGCAGACAGTGGCATGTTTTTAAGGTTCAGGACATTAGTATCCTTCAGCTGCAAAAAATCCCCAAACTACAGACCATTAATAAAGCTGCAACATGCTGACACACTGCTTTTTGAACTCTTGACTCCCTCCCTTTCCCATATATACACTTTTAGGCAGCTGGACTGTTGCCCAAGTGCAGAACAAGAGAAAAACTAATATAAAGATCAATGAATTCAGACAAATCAACTAGGGGACAAAACTGCTGTTGCCTGCCGTTTTGAGAGTTCAAGCAGCATTGTGTTTGTAGGACAGTACTCAGAAACAATACAGTACAATTCCATCAGCTGTGGATTTGGTTACACTGTCTCCTGACAGTTTTTAGTGAATTGCTGTAGACTTTGTGGTTTTCCAACCCTTGGGCTAGTTTGACAAGGAAGATGACTGCATCAGAGACACTACTAAGCTTGTGCAAGTATAGAAGATGAAAAAGCTCCATTAGGTTAAAAAAAAAACAAAAGAGAACAAACCAAAACACAACACAACCACAACAAACTATAAAGTAGCTTAGTATCTTCCCTCCACTGTGGGAAAAGTAGGGACAGTCTGATTTTCAAACAAACCGACTGGGACAAGGTCCAGGCCACACAGCAGATACATACCAGCCAGTCAAGTCTGCACATGTATATAGATAGCTCCAGCCCAACCACTGCACATAACATCTCTTTCCATCCTACAGGCCAAAAAAGGTATGAGGATGGGGAGGGGAAGGAGAGGGAACAATGGCATTATTATGGTCCCTTCCAACACCCAGCATTCTGTGATTATCTCGGGGAGAAGAACAGCCATGGATATTACACTGCAGTCATTCAACCAGCATAGGATAAGGAGGACGAGGAATTGGGGAAGACAATAATGCACAACTTGGCATGAGGCAAGTTTAGCAAAGTTAGGCTTTAACACCTCATGGAACTGTAAAATATGCTCACTGGAGGGGTGCTGGACTAGATGACCTTAAAGGGCCCCTCCAACTCAAAACACTGATTCATAGCCTCAGATGTTGGCAGACCCAAGGGAACAGTCACTGCCTCCATTTCAACATCCAAGTGACATATACGTCAGCTACGACAGAAGGTATGCTGCTGACCTCTGACATCAGAGCTACATTCAACACAGCATATAGACTTCCCTGATGCATCCAGCAAATGGACACAAGCTCTGTTCTGGGTTATTTTCCACATTTCCTGAATACAATATAGAGAGAGTAGGTTATCCTACTTCTCTCAAGTGGTGGGGGAGAGGTGTGAAAACTAACACAGGTAATAAGATGTGTCATTCTGTTCCTTATCTTGCATCTCATTATTTCTTTGGCAAGAGGAGTTATAGCATTTCCTTCACAAATCAGATAATGCTGGATGGGTATACACACTTGCTAGCCAATGTATAGTACATAGATCACTAACTGCCAAAGCAAGCTCCTTTTATCCAAAGCTCTGGGAGGCAGAAGCCTGTGTAGGTTTGGTCAGTCCCCATGACCATAAACAGTAATAACTGCACAAAGATTCCAGCTCTGCAATAACTATGCAAATCATAATTGTGCAACACTCTCCCCCTGCTGCCTCACCAGATGCCAAGCCTAGTCACCCCCAACCTGAGATGTTTGAGGTTTTGTTATAAATACCTAGATGGTGTTTTGAAAGAGCAGTCCGTGCATTCCCAAAATTGCTACATTCATAGCATGTTTATTTTTTTATACAAACAATCCATCTTTTATCATTTACTTCTGCTGCCCATACAAGAGTGGAAGAAAGGATAAAGCACACTTTTCACAGCTTTCAGGAAAAAAAAAAGAATCTATCTTGCTCTTGAGATTAGATGGTTAAACCAGAATTTGTCAGGGAGTATTTTTACCCATGTTGAAGTTTCTTGCTTTAAGTATCACACTCCTGAACTTGTGAGCACAATAGCTTCACAGCTCATCGTCTCAACATGGAAGAAGTGGAAGCCTGTTTCCAAGTTTTATTAATTCAAGTCATAAAAAAAAAAGTTACAGCAACTTCAACTATATACAGACAGCCATAAAAACAGTTCAGTTACACAGGCCACAGCCTCCTTACACAGCTGCAAAACAAATCATTACTTTAATGGACCTCCCACAAAGGTAAAATAGCCATTTGAGCTTCTATGCTCCATAACCCTAGTAACAGCAGTTGTTAACTCGTTTCATCATCATAAAAAAACCCAAAAAATAAAACTGGGGAGCAATAGTTAAAAGGTTGACTTGAGTAAGATGGGGTGCTTAAGATTTAACTCCCGACAAACAGTGTAAGTAGTAGCACAGTTACCAGTCTTGGCTGTTAGAAGGACTCTTTCTAGAGTTAAACATCCATGCCTCCAATAGTTTCTGTTGTCTTCTTGGTTGACTCTTACTCTGTCTTCAGCTGATTTAGTTAAGCATTCAGTCCTCTATGCATTTCGTTCATTTCCTTTACCTGGAGGGGGAGGAGGCAGAGGGAGATCAACATTTGTGCTGCTTTGCAACAAAACAACTGAGAAGTCGGTGGGACTTATCCTGGATTTTCATTAGCAAAGGGATTTGATGCATCACCAACAGAAAGAATCATGCCAAGACCACTGTAACACTTAGAGCTATTTCTTCCCTCCCTGTTTAAAACAATGCAAACCAAACCAGCACTCCTTAGGGTGCCTGCAGGGAGCAGATTTTTCTGTTCAGCTAAAACATCCTTTGGATTGCTTTACAAATGTGGAGTGAAGTACCACGTACTAGAACCATTTGTTACTACTCCATTGGAAACCAGCTCTTCAAAAGGAACTGCAAGCTCCATGCAGATATCTCAAGTAAAGGTCTTCATGAGAGAAAGGGATTCTCAGTGTTTCCTGTGGATTGTATAGCCCTTGCTATAGATATGTAAAGATAGTACTTGCCCTTGGCACTGCCTCCCAACCCTGGGAACAGCAGCAGATCACCAGCTGCTTTTGAAACTGGTGTAGAATGAGTGTGGTGAACTACACAGATAACGATTAGTTACAAAATTTGAGTATTTTTGGTCTCCTTGAACCCATATCTGAAGCACCCTAAGCAAGCTTTTAACCTACAGCACGCTTAGGTGCTCCTGAATTCTGGCCAACCTCCTCCCCACGTACACCATAAACAGAAATTAATTACCTCTGCTTTCACGTACTTCCCTTTCCTCCTTCTTGTTAAGACCTGTAAGAGAAGGAGGGAGCAATTGAGAGATTTTGTTTAAGCCTTGACTTCCATGTAACTTGATCCACTTGTGAATTTAAGACTCTGAACTTGAACCTGTCCCTTCCCCATCCTTCCAAAGCAAGGTACTCAAGAAGCTGTCCATCACTCTCAACTTTACACCAGGAGGCAAGAAAGCCACTTTTCACCCCAGTGAGCTTTTCCTCATAATTTCATTTTCCATGCAATACCCTTCAGTTTAAACCTGAAGCATCACCTTTCCCCCCTCTCAAAAAAAGGCAGCACTTCAGAGAGGAATATGTCAGAGTCTAGTTACCCTGGTATGTTATTTCCCAGACTACATTGTTCCCTATTCTTCTTAGCAGCACTGTTAGAACTTACCAGAACAACAATAGCAGCAATTATTGCTATTACTACTACTACAATGACAGCAATGACGCCAGGAGTCAGGGACTTCATGGAAAACTCTGGTGGTATTTCATCAACGTAGTAGACCACTGTCCTCTCAAAAAGCAGGGCTTCGTTATCAATGCTCATGTTTAGATTGTTATTTTGGAAGAGGGAGTCACCTTTTACCTAGGAGCAGATAGGAAAAGAGAGATTCGCAGTTTTACACCATAATATGCACTGCAAAAATTCATCTTGCTTCAGCCTGTACGCAGTTAAGGCTACTCAATGCCCTGTAATGACACACATCTACTCTTTGACAAACTTTACCCAGGACACACTTACATCTTTCTCAAAGTAGTAGGCCACATCAGCTATATCCACATCTCCTGCAGATTTCTCTGTGGAATTTTGCTTCAAATTAATAGTGATGTACGGGTTTTCATACTGGAAAAAACAGAAAATAGCATTAGTATGGTATTAAGAAGGGGCTAGTTTAAATAGAACTGTCCAATACACAGTGAAATATTGTGATCCAACTTGTAAACTCACACCCTGCATCGACTTTGTGGTATCTGTTCTCAAAATAATTGTTTACAAATATTCAAATTCCTTTTTTTTTTTAATGAAGTAAGAATTCATCTAAAGACTGAGAGGCTGTGAAATTTCAGTGCTTCAGCTCAGCTACAGCTGTTTGCTAGCTGCTCCATAAGTGTCACACTTTTGAGAGCTTCTAGCAAGCCTCATGCTGTACTGCACTAGTGAAAAAGTTCTCCAAGTTACTCACAACAAAGATCTGCTCCTTCACTAAAAAGGCTGTGGCTCTTACCTGAACTTTAGCGATATAGCGGCCGCTCAGCTGGTAACGTTTGGTAATGATGTCCTTGAAGAACCTGTAAGGACATTAAAGTCACAGCTGTTAAAAGGAGTGCTGTTTTACACATCTGTTTTCAGCAGCAAGGACAACCACACAAATCAGGGTTTTTTTCCCCCCTGTAGTTTCTCTGCAGTGGGTTGATCCCAGCTGGCAACTAAACCCTCACCTAGTCCCTTCACCCTTAAACAGGAGCAGGATGAGAATTAGAAGGGCAAAGGCATGAAAAAAAACCAACAAACAAAACAGCAACACAATCTGTCACGGGTCAAGATAAAAACAGCCTTGGAAGTGAAAGGGTTAGATGGTGGGAACGAAAAAATTTCTAAGTGATGCAGAAGCAGTGGCTCACGAAGACCAGATGGACACCCAGCCAATCCCAAAGCAATGCCTAGCTGGGAAAAATTGCCCCACATCCCTAGATGCATTGCTGGACATATTATACAGATTCTGACACCTCTCTGGTCAATTTGGGTCAGCTGTATCTGCTCTGTCCCCAGCCCACACAACTGGGGCAGCAGAGGGAGAGTTTGAGAAGGCCTCAACATTGTGTAAGCACTCTGCAGCAAGAGCTGAGACGCTGACGACTTACCAATCCTGTTTTGGTCAGCAGTCTAAAATACAGCACCATACCAACTGCTACCAATAAAATTAACTCCATCCCAACCAAACCCTTTAGGTTGTCATTATTGAATTATACCAGAGCTGTGTTAATTCCTAAGAGTAAAAATGCACTTACTGAAAAAGAAACATATACACTACTGCAGCCTCAGAGAGAGAAGCGTTTACACAGGTCTGAGAGTTCAGAAAAGGAGCTGAGCAGCTCATGTTCTGTGGGCAGGGGAAGCTAATCACTACAAGTATGGTTTCTCTCCTATATGACCTTTGTGAGAGAAGCAGGATATTTTTTTGGCCCAAACTGTTCCCTCCTGTTGCTTCTATGCTCTGCTATCTTTGACAGTTTACTTTGGGGGCAGTTTTACCTTCATCTCTTTCATTTTCTTCAGTGCAATGACTTGATTAAAAAGAAAAGTGGCACTTCATTTCAAGTGGAAGTACATCTCATTAGCAAATAATTCCAACACAAACTAAATTATCTTTATGAAGGATCTGTAGGTCACTTCTAAGATGCCTTACAAATGAGTTCACGAGTTTGACAATGCTTGTGAGCAATTTAGGGATACACTAAGTATCCTGTAGTGCACGCAGCCATTGCCACGAGGGCTCACTATCATCACTTACTTGTCTAAAGATTCAGGGCTCAGAGGAGAGTTTCTTTCAGCATGTTTCATTTCAATGATGATCCACCTGAAGCAACAAGCAAGCACAATGAATATTCTTAAAAGCACACACACATAATTAATTCTAAAAAACTAACCCCAGAGGAAAAAAAAACAGCTACAAAAAACACCACAGAGCAGCAAGAGAACAACAAGCTAAGCCCCCTCTCTCCAAAACCCTTCAACATGTCCTTGTTTCCATATTAAAAAATAGTAATAACAAAGAATAACATCACAGGAAATACAGCAGTT
Organism: Melanerpes formicivorus; assembly: GCF_026170545.1. Taxonomy (NCBI): domain Eukaryota; kingdom Metazoa; phylum Chordata; class Aves; order Piciformes; family Picidae; genus Melanerpes; species Melanerpes formicivorus. The sequence continues at coordinate 11,316,079 of NW_027142378.1, forward strand.
ACCAAGTGCTTATTCCTCTGTCTTCACTTATCCCCACTGCATCTTTCATGCAGCTAAATCCTTCACTACCCAGAACCAAACACAGGTATGCTTTCATGTCACAGCACACCCTACTGAAAGACTTACATTGTTCTGACTAACTGGTTGCACTTCAGGTCTGCATCTTGTTTGTCCGTTCTCCTAACACCAGCCGTATTGACACACCAACAGGTGGTTCCGTTGCACTGCTTTGCCTTGAACACACCATCGTTTTCACACTCGGGATCATAAAGGCCGTCGGTATCTTCAAATGCATCCTTTGGCTTCTCACGACGACCCGATTTTGTGTGTGCCATTTCTGCTTTCATCAACAGGCATTTTGAGGTCACTGAAAACAACCACAAAGCCACGTTACGGTAGCAGCGAACCACGCAGGTTTTAAGTCTATAAGAAGACAAGGCGCAGCCAGACTGGAAGCCATTACAGGTGGAGGAGCAGGTGTCCAACACGTAGGTGGTGCCTAAAGTCAGCGCAACTGGGATGGATTAGCTTCTTAAGAAAAACAGGGAGGAAGTCCGGGCACTTTCATTTCTAGCAGCAAGGGGATGATTCACAGCTCAGCTGAGCTCAAACCAAGAGTAAGGCGTTCAGACGAGGCTCTGTTGCCTCTGACTTTGTAGGAACGGTCATGGCATCCACTTACAAGGAAACAAAACAATTAATCTTTGACAGATCCTTGCCTTTAGAAACTGAGTATTAAATAGAGTGGGGGAGCCTGTATCTGTACAACCACAGAAACACTCAGGTTGGAACAGCCCCTCGGGATCACCAAGTCCAACCCATAAGCATCTATGCAATTTGAACTGGAGGAATCCCGAACGCCTATCTCCCATCGCCAGTTCATTTGGAAGGCCAGGAAGAAGCTTTCTTTCCTTGCCACCATTATTTACCGGGAGCTCACTGCTCTGGCTCCACACAGTCCCTGGAGCTTACCCCGCAGAGAGCGCAGCCAGAGCCGGCGCGGCAGGGGTTTACTTACGAGTAGCGCAGTTGACGGACACGCCAGTGCCGATCGAGTCGCACCAGCACACGCCGCTGGCCTCCCTGCAATTGGTCACACGCTTGTTCTTCTCGCAGATGCACGCTGGAAGAGAAGCGAGGCCATGAGCACGGCTGCCCTCGGGGAACCAGACACACACCCCAGGGCACGGCCAGCCGCTGCTCCGCTGGGCGGGGAGGAGAGACAAAGCCACTTCTCACCGGACGGAGCCGGCTTCCCACCTCGCCACCCGCCCTTCTCTAGAAAAGGGCGAGGGCTTCCTTTAGAAGGTTCGAGCTCTCCGAGGACCCTTCCCACAGGCTACCGGAGCCCCCCAGCAGGGGACGGAAGGGTGTGGACACCAGGGACCCCCGTTCCCCCGTTCCCCCCCTCAGCTTCCCGCCCGCGGGGCTGCCGCTCCCCGCCGGCCCGCGGCCTCGCGCCCCCCGCGGCAAGGGGGCGCCATTTTGGGCCGCGGAGCGGGTCGTCCGCTGGGGGGGCTCCGCAGGAAAGCGCAGAGAGTGGCCGCAGCAAGAGCTCCCAGAGCGCAGGAGCCCGGTGAGAGCCAGAGAAAGAAGGAGAAAGGCTGTTCGAGGTGGACAGAGGGGTCGGGGTACTCACAGCTCTCCACGGAACGGACAACAGTGTAGAGTAGCAGTAGGAGCGCAGCCCCTCTGAGCAGCTTCATGGCTCGGGCTGGCGGCGGGGCACGGAGAAGCCGAGGAAAAGTCCTCCGAGGAGACGGCGCTTAGCGTGCGCGGCGGCCAACCGATGTGAGCCGCCCGACAGGTTCCGCAGGTGATGGTGGCTGCGCCGCGCCCTGCCCGGCTCCGGTTACACCTGGGACGCGCAGGGGGCGGCGGTGGCAGCTCCTCCTCCCGGGCAAACCGGGCGCTGTTAAACCGCCGCCCCCTCCCCCCAGCACCTGGGCGAAACTGGTTGGGGCAGGGCGGGTCACCGCTCCCAGCCCGGCCCAGATACAGCCTTTTCCGTGGGGCTGGGGGGGAGTCAGCGGCCAGAAGAGGGAGGCAGGCAGGCAGGCAGGCAGGCAGGGGTTTCCTGAGGCGCGGTCGCTCTCGCTGAAAGCGGCCGGGAAGGCGCTCCGCCCGCGCTGGCGGGGATGCGGCTGCCAAGGGGCAATGGGGGGCGGCCCAGGCGAGGCAGGGCCGGCTCCCCCACGGAGAGAAACTCTTAGTCATCGGGAGAAGGTCCTGGGTGTGTTTGCTTTGTGGGGTGGGGTGGGGAGGCTGTCCCACACGGTGACACAGGGGACAGGGGAGCAAAGTTGGCTCCTCTCCCGCTTTGGAGCTTCCCGCGCCCGCCGATGACCTTCAGAGGGCCAGGACCATAGGGAGGCTTCCGTCGGGGGTGGCCAACCCCGAGGTCTCTGCCCTGGCCCTGTGCCCGTGGGGCCTTGCACCTCCCCTCCCTCAGGTGGGCGGTTGGGGGGTATTTTCTCTCCCCTTTTGGGACAAGCGGCCCCGGGTTGCGTTCCCAGCCCGCCCTGGGCAAGCTGACCGCCAGTCACAGTGCTCACACCGTGCAGTTCCCAGCAGTGCGCTCCTTGGAACGAGGCCGCGAGGACTTGGTGTTCAAAATGAACCCTGGTGGTCCCTCAGTTGATTTAAGAAGAAGCAGAACACCTATCTGCATAGAATAAACTCTTAAGAGGCTTTCTGTTGAGGTTTTGCTGTGTTGTTGTTTAAAACACACATTCGATTGCTCTAGCTCAGGCCTCTGGAGAGTCGCTTCTGGAGCTGCGAGTGCCTGCGTTTCCTTGTTTGCCAAAGTGTAGTCACCAGTGCTTGGTCTCTGAACAGCAGAGCTTTGTGGGACCCTACAAAATGGTAGGTAGTGCCGAAGGCCTGCAAGGTTACCAGGGAGAAAGGGGGGGGGACACCAAAAAAAGAGACAGAAAAGTCTGCTGCAAGCTTTAAAAAGGCTTTTCAAAATGTAAAAGTTAATGCAGGAATGGGAGACAAAAGATACACATGGTACACTGGAAAGATTTTCTGAAGTCTTTCTTTGATTTAGTGATGAAGGGAAAAGAATATGCATAGATTATTCTGAAAGATCTAGCGGTGTCCAAGAAAAACAAGATGTTTTACTAGGGGAGAAAACCAGAATGACAGCCCTCTAAGTCTCTTCCTGCGTTTATGGAGGAACCAGTGGTGTGTCCAAAGACTCTACAATTCCTCTTGGCAGCATTCATGTTCACTGCACAATAAAAAGTTGCTGCCTTTGTACAGGCAGAGCTCAGTTAATGAACCTGTTTCAAACCCTTGCACTCTTTGAAGTGTCAGTGCAGGTTAGCCGTCTTTGTGGTTTGTCTCTGTGCACAGCTCTGTTTGTGTTGCACCTTTAGTTCTCTAGTTGCTGTTGTCTAGAGTGCCCTGCTGAAATCAGGATGGGTGTTCTCTCAGACGGTCCTAGGTTAATGGCTGTTGTTTGGTCTGCTCCTGATAGAGCCCAAATTAGGCTTTTGCAGCATTTATCTTGATTCTTCTTGCAGGTGTATGTGACTACTCTTCTGATAGCCTTGTCAAAATCAGGGTATGATCTTTAGTAATGAGAAATATTGGGAAGCATTTAGAGTCACAGATAGAGACTTCTCACATTGCTGCTGTGAAACAATGGCATTCTTCAGAGAGGCAAGCAGGGTCAGTAGGCTCGGAAATGCCTGCCTCATGTAAAGCTCACCTTCGTTGTAAATGCACTGGTTCGCTCAAGATCAGAGGAGTTATCCTGCTAGCAAACCATGAAGCTGAACGACATAACCTTTGATAAGAAATTTTATGATAGGCTTTTGCCTTAAAAAAAAGTTAGTGTAGAAGAACAGAACAGGCTGTGTACATGCTAATCCTCCTTCTCCTGGCCCTTGTGCTGTGTGGGGAAGCCTCTGTGACTAGTTTTAAAAGTCCAAGCCTTAAGTCTGCAGTTTTGAAACCTCACAGTGGCTACTCCTGAAAGTAGCACTGCTTCTTCAACCATATCCAAGTACCAGGCAGCTCTTTGTTGCCAGTACACCAAAAATAGCCATAGCCCTTAGTGTCTCTCCTTAGGAGGAGAGACTGAGGGAGCTGAGGCTCTTTAGTGTGGAGGAGACTGAGAGGTGACCTCATTACTGTTTATAAATATGTAAAGGGTGAGTGCCAAGAGGCTGGGGCTAGGCTCTGCTGGGTGATGCCCAATGACAGCACAAGGGGCAGTGGGTGGAAGCTGAGGCATAGGAAGTTCTGTGTAACACAAGGGAAAATTTTTTCACTGAGGGTGACAGAACACTGGAGCAGGCTGCCCAGGGGGGTTGTGGAGTCTCCCTCTCTGGAGATACTCAAAACCTGTCTGGATGTGTTCCTGTGTGATCTGCTCTAGGTGATCCTGCTCTGGCAGGGGAGTTGGGCTTGATGTTTCCTTCCAACTCCTAACATTCTGTGATTCTGTGAAGGATTTTAGGGTATTTTAATGGACTAAAGAAGCACTTTATGGCATGATTTGGCTTTTTTTAGTGTGAGACATTGTTTTCCCTGTTAATTTCTACCCTGTAGGATGCCATACCCTAGCTGGGGTGAAAAGATAGGTGCGTCCTGTTGCTTTTCCTGGTACAGCATTTGATTTGGCTCTAATTAGCAGGAGCTAATAAAAAGCCCTTTATCTCTAATTTCCCCAGGTTTTCAAATCTGAAGAAATTATGGTTTATTAGCATTTCAGAAGCAGAGAGAGTTGCTCTACTCAATGTAATTCCTCAGCAATGCAGTGGAAATGAGTGACCATTCACAACAGTGTTAATTTTACTCACTTTCCAAGTTATTTTTGAGAAAAGCTTCTCTGTAGAATCAAAGCCATCAGAGCAAACACGTGGCTGAAAATACAGGAGGGCTCAAGTATCGAAGTAGCTTGATTACAGATACCTAGGGTGTCTATGGGGTTGGAAAACATTGCCCTTTTTGTCCCTTTGTGATGACATATAAGCCTTATGATGGAAAAAAGTGACCTAGTTCAATGATTGTTCTGTATTAACTTTCCTCAATGAACTGTAAATGTAAGGCTTGGCTTATTGGTTGTAAGCAGGATATTTTTATCAAGTGTTGGAGATACCCTCTCTTATCAGATAGCTGAATGCTGATTAGGCAATGCAGTGTAGGCTAGATAGAGTTTACACTTAGTAAAGCATAATTACAGCTCAGACAAATTATAATTTGAATGCTAAGAGAATATTACTGGCTCCATCATATACCAGAAGGAATAAACAATATTTGGATCACCAGGCCTTAGAGGATATGTAAACTTACATTAGGAAAACTCCTGGGATCTGTATTTTTTCAGCTTTCACTCTGCAATTTACATTTGCTCCAGATTCTGTTGGGAGAATAAAGTTCAGTTCAGTAAAGCACTGAAGAGCCGATGACGCCAGCGGGAGATTGTCTGCTGACTGCAGTGAGCTGTCGATCAGATCCGAGGAGGTCAATGCAGCTGTTTCTGATGTCACTGAGAGATAGTGTGATCCTGGGGTCTGCTCTCACGTCTTCACTAGGTCTTCCCTGGAAAGGGGATAAGTGGACTTCATGTTCCCTGGCACTGGAAAGGGACAAAATCTGCTTTCAGGGAAAGTTGCAAGGATGTGAGTCACTCCCGAAGTATCAGGAAACGATGCAAGGTGGGGCTGTGACATACACTTTGGTCAGCAGATCAGAGAGATGAGTGAAGAGAGCGTGATCAATACTACGGGAGTATTTGGCAGTCTAGCTCTGACCTTCTTCAGAGGCTGCAAAGCTGATCAGTTTTGGATGTAGCCTTCTGAAGATAAGCAAGGAAGGTCTTTTACAACCTATTCTTCTCTTCTCTTCTGTTCCGTTCCATTCCATTCTATTTCTATTTCTATTCTATTTCTATTTCTATTCTATTTCTATTTCTATTCTATTTCTATTTCTATAGTTTCATCCCTAGAAATTAGGTCATATATTACAGCAGATTGCAAAACACAGCCTTGCTAGTATTTTACCAACAAAACTAGGAAGTTTTGGAAGTTCAGGGTGACTTTGAGCTGGTTAAGGCTGACAAAGATAGAAACCATTCAAAAGTGCCAACAGGTTTTTGGGATGGTAGACATGGCAATAGACATTATTATAGGCTTCCTCCTTTTTGTTATTAGGACAGCTTTAGAAAGTTTGTGTTCCTTTTTTTTTTATTGTTTTTTGGGGTTTTGGGTGTTTTTTTTGCAGGCCTCACACTCTGCATAGACTGAAGCCCTGAATGCACTAGAGGAAGAAGACAATATTGACAAATTCTATGCCAGGTCTTGTCCATGATGTGTTTCTGAAGAGTCCATGCCTTCATGAATTGATCTATGCAGCAACTCAAAACTAATAAACCTGTTACTTCTATATATCTTTTTTCCCCCCCCCTTACAGGTTTAAAAACCACAATGTAACAGGTAAACAATGTAATATTGATTTGAACACTGAACATGGACTTGTGGAGAAATTAAATGCTTTGGCCATATGGAGCTGGTCAAATACAGAGCCAATAAGAAAACAAACAAGCAGTCGTGTGCCTTTCAGCTAGACTCAGCCTTTAATTACTTCTCAACACTGTAAAAATAAAACCAAACAAACCTAGTTTACCTGTTTGGTTTGGTTTGGGCCTGTTTCTAGATCTGGTTTTAATCCCTAATAAGAACACAGTTTATAAATGTAATTACGTTTGTGTCTTTTGCCAGAATTGTCATCCGCACTGGAGATGGAAATTAGTTCAAGGTCTCCAGACTGACCAAGAAGTGAGATGAGGAAAGTTTTGAGTGCTGCCATTACCCCTGATCTGAAAGTAAGAGTATCTGCTAAGAGGTAAAGAAAGGGTTGGTGGTTCAGAGGTTTGTAAAAGTAGACAGGGTGTAGCCACAGGAGAGAAATGCTCCTGCAATTAATGTGTGTTCTATTTGCGTCTTTGAGGATCATAGAAACCAACCTGTCTGATACGTTGTGGCATCCTCACCTCCCTGCTAGGGCTTAGTCTTAACTCCAGTGGGTGGGGTCATGAACAGGCTTGTCATCCTTGTCATTGCTTACCTGAAAATACACCTCTGTGGCTTTCACACTGACAGCATTTTTTTAGAACATCCATTGCCAGCATTCAGAGTTGCTCCAAATGCGCAGCATTAGACGTAGGAAACTTGATTCTTTACCCAGCCTACTTCATAGCAGGGAGGCTAGCCATTTAAGGTCATACTGTGCCGGTCCATCAGAACACTCAATGGTTTAGTAGGGTTTGGAAAGTGCTCAGAGCAAAACATAAGCTCACAAATTGTTGTTAAGAGGAGCTGCAGAGTTGTTTAAACTCTAGCATCTAAGATACTTTTTTGCCTGTGTGTCCTTTTAACCATTCTCTGGGAATAAAGGTGCAGGTGTAACTTTGTCAGAAGACTTGTTTAAAACTCTTTGAGGGCATCCTAAATAATTCTCATGTGTTTTATTGCATGACAGTGTCTCTGCTTTGTAGGCAGAAGCAAAGGAAATGGTTACACAGACAGACAGCTGTCCCATGTCTGTTTGGTGCTATCAGAGGGCACATTAAGCACTTTTTTTCAAAAACTGGAGTTACCTGCCATCAGATTTGCTTATGTTGAACTTGTCTAGATATACAGGTCACTACAAGCAAGTCAGGTAACCCACAGTAACAACCTATGGACACAGCTCTACCCAGCTGTGAGCAGAAGACATTTATTCCCCAGCATAAACAGGGTCACAGCATGCACGCGGGCAGTTTCCATGGAGCAGCAAACATGCTGGAAATCCCCACCCACTCTTGCCTCACTCTAACCTGTGTGTAGTCATACCCCAAGCAAAGGTGAATAAATACACCCATGAGCTGAGCAGAAAAATCTCATCCCACAAAGAGCATTCAGTGAAACAGGATGGACAACAGAGAGCAGGGTTAACAGAGCAAGGTGTTCCATGGCTCACTGAAATAGATGGCTTTTGTGTTGTGACTACTTCCCTAGTTCATAAATTTCCTTATGCTTTCAGTTAGCAATAGCTGTGCCCAAAGTTCATCAGTTTCTCTTTGCACTTTAATTTACAACCCCTGTGCTCGTCATTTTATTGCTTCAACCTCTAACTAAAGAACTTTTACAACTTGTGATTACTGAATTCAGAGAAGCAAGAAAGCTTTTTGACCTGCCCTGGAGTAATTATAGACCCCATTGCCTCTTGGGAGGGGCATTCAATATTTAACAAACTGTGGCAACTCTCATTTAACTGTGTGGAGTCTGGACCATTGGGTGGCTGTGAAAAGAGAAAATTCCAGACTCTTTCCAGCTCACATGTTACCTTGCTTGGGTTTAGTTTCCAAAGAGCTGTCCTTGAAATCCTGCCTTCCCACCACTGAACTTGAAGCTGTTGCTTTCTTTGCAGTGTGAATGAGGGGATTGGAGCCATGTTTGCATAAGAAAATAATTTCCCCTTACTTTGGAAATTATAGTTACATTACTGTGGATTAATCCTTTCATGGGATGAGTCTTCTGAATGCCATGCCATTAAAATAAAGCTCTTGACAATAGAGAAATTGTCCTGTGTTAACTCTGACTGTGCTGTCATAGTATAGGGGGTGTAGTCATGGACAAAGATTCAATTGTGCTTGACAGTGTAAAAACAGACTAAACAGATATCCTGTGCTGTGAATTATGTGACCAGTAAACTGAGAGGTCATTCTGAATTCTGGAACTGGAAAATGGAATGAGAAAGGTTTGATGCCATTGCCACATTTTGCCCAGTTACAGAGCCATAAGCCAGCCAGCTAAGAGTTTGAAGGCCACTCTTCTTCACCCACTCAAATGGCTATTGCTTTTAAAAATGCTGAACTCACCTTCAGGAGAAAAAATTAGTTTTCTACTTTCAGTCTGCTTAGATGAAAAGATTCCCTGCACATGAAGTTGCTCAGGTCTTGCATGGTCCTGTGTACTAATGCGAGGTGGTGCGTTTGTGTCCCTCACCAGATGTGAATGGAATGCTTTCAGACAATGTGATTACAGGAATATGTTTAAGAAAAATTCTGGATGCTTTCCTGTTTCAGCCACCTTGTAGTTGTGAAGACTTCTAGTGTTTGCTAGTTGTTTCTGAAAGAGGAGAAAAACACAAGCTGAAGAGTTGGTGCTTTTCACTGCAGCCGTAGGCATGCGCAGTACCCTGGCTGCACCTTGGCACCGCTGACACACACCTGCTCTTTGCTTTGGCACCTGTGTCTTGGGAAGCCTGGTGCTCTTGGCAGCTGGAACAAATGGCTCCATGGTCATGGTGGTGGAGGGGAGTCCTGTTTATTAGTACTCTCTGCATGAAGAAACAGCATAGGCACAACTGAGGGACAACCAAATATGGCCATTAAATACCAATGCAAAATTCAGTCTCCAGGGGCTTAAAAAAGAGAATAAGGTGGATGACATCAGAAGGTTCAGAAACCACTTGAAGGGATACTGTACAGTTCAACTCCTTTTCCAGGGAAGCAAAATATGACCACAAAGATCTGAGTTACTGATGTTGAGGGATGCATCATTCACCACTTGCCATTTTGTGACGTGATGGTGAAGACCTAATGTCTCATCTATTCAACAAAGTAATTGCAACTCTTCAGATACAATTAATTTGGTTCATTTACAACCAATGACAGCAGTGACAGTCCTTCAAAATAAATTTACAAGACTTAAGCTGTCTGCTTTGAATTAGTGAAGTTCATCCAGGATAGATCAGTCTATTTACAGTAGCACTAAACAGCAAGTTCCAGCCTATGTCCCCAGTACTTTGTGTAGATTTGCTGTTCCAGAGCACCCAGCTGTTCTGAAGTATGCAGAAGCAGCATGTTTAAACATGCACTGGACTTGCTGGCAGCCTTCACATTCTTCTACCATTTGCTGGCTTAGTCTAGTCAGTGTACTTCTTGTTCACTACATGATTTGCAAGTATTTTTCTTTTCCTTCTAGTTTGTTAATTTCTCAGTAGCAGAGAATAACTACAGCAGTTCTTGGACTTGGCTATCACAAAACCCTGCATTATGCTTAGAAGTAAAAAAAAGCTGAAAAATGCTTTTCCTGGCCATTCATCCATCAGGGACCTACACTGAAGTGACACTGGACCATTTGTAGTCCTAATGATATTGTCCCATTTCTCAAAAGCAAGGATTTGTAGCTGTAAGGTGCCATTCCAGTGTTCTTATTTGCTCCCTCTAGTAGCAAACAGGTAAGCCACCTTCGGTCTGTTAAGCTTAGTCCTAGCCCAGCCACTGTGATTCTGTAATTATTTGTTTCACACAACTCATCTAAATCCTTCCTCTCCTCCCACATAAGAAAAAGGTTTCTGGTGATAGATGTGGGTTTAGGTGGTTTAGCTGTTCCTTTTGAATTCACTGGAACTTGTGTGACTTGCTACAGTGTTTATTCTGAGTTAACCACACGTTCAAGTTTCGCTTCAGGTTGGCTATGGTTGGTAGGAACTGAGCTCTCAGCTCCCATGCATTTATTCACATAGAACGTCTGTGATGGAGAGGCTGGGCTTTCCCCCCGAAGTCAAGAGTCATCTCTACAGGGAGGAGGGAATTGTTCTTTTCCCCCCTATGTCACCCTCTCTGATCATTCAAAAATATGTATTTCACTGTGCACAGTGTTCTGCATTTAAAAGACCCAATGGCTCTTCTTCATGACTTCATGTGAAAAGAAATACCAGGTGTTCTTCTGATGGTTCTTTATCTGTCTTAACAACAAAGATGCACTGGAAAAGATATCATAAGCCCAAGGCATTTTCCCCCTACTGCACATGTATTTATTTATGTGTATCCTAGATGCAATTTATGATGATAGCAGCCCTGTGTTTTTTCTTCAGTGATGCTTCTGAATCTATTCATAAACACCCCACTCACTGGAAATTTGAAAGTGTTTTCTTTAAAGGAAATGAACTGCTTTGCAGCTGCCTTTTTGAACTTTCTACTTGGTTAGCTATGCAACTCTTTATCTGATAGAATGGAATCCCAGTGCATTTAGGGAAACTCCCCCCCAAACAAACCCCAAAAGCAAAACAAGACAAAAAATATCTTGTATGCCCCTCAGGTTTTTCAAACCCAGGTCTTCTTATCTCTATCTATCTGTCCATATCTATATCTAAATGAGTGAATATAAATAAATAATCGGGTCAAACTATGATATGAAGATGAAGAGTAGCTGAATTGATTTAATGTACACTTGCAGGAAGGATTTGGAATCAGGTGCACGTGAAATGGAGTGTATGATACCAGTTTAACCCGCTGGTGGTGGCACAGCGCCCCCTGATGTCCGCCAGGCTACTTGGCAGTCAGAAAGCTGCATCCTTCCGGATACTCTTGCATGAATTGTCCAACAATTTTCTAGAAGCTGGAGTTAATGATAAGCCAGTTTGAGAACCCGTTAAGTCTACTATATCATAGAGAGGATTTAGAGTGAGGTGAAGTTCTGTGTCCTTATTGTCACTGTGTTCAAATGTCAACCTTTCCATGTTGGTGTTTTTCCATGATGTTTCAGAGTTGCACCCTTGAGTCATCCCCACCTGTACCTCAGGCTGCAGAGCCCTGCAAGGCAAGAAAAGTAAAGCTGCAGGCTTTCCGGCAGCTTTGTCTCATACCTTCAGTTTACTCAGAGTCTGAGCCAAGGTTCTGCAGCTGGTCTGCATAAGAGCAGAGCCCTGGGCCCAGGGAGATATGGGACAGTACAGTAGGAGTTACAGAGTCACAATACCTGTGATTGTAATGGACTTCTGAGAACGAAAAGAAGAAATGTTTTTTAATATCCTGCCACAGAACCATCAGCTCAAAAATATCTTTGAAACGTGTGAGCTACAAGGGGAAAACAAAGCATAGAAACCCTGGAAAACATTGTGTGGATAAAGATCTACATTGTAAGCTCCTTTTTATTGATAACCAAAGGCCTACAAATGAGAAGGTGTAGAGAATAAGCAAGCATCCACTTCTCACTTACTGCTGCAGTTTCATGTTTTGCAGTGGAGCAAAAACATGACAGGAGCTTGTTACCAGTCTGAATGATTTAGATGGCTCTGTGCAAGTTCATATAACTTACTGCTGCCTTTTTCTGTGTGGGAAAAAAAGGTATCAGAAGAATGCTAATTAGCTGAAGAGGGCTTTGAGTCCCTTTGATGAAAAGTATTATGTGACAAATAAAGAGCAGTTTAATGGAGAGCGATTCACAGACTCACAGGATGCATCAGGCTGGAAGGGACCCTCGAAGCTCATCTTGTCCAACCACCCTGCAGTGAGCAGGGACATCACCAACTAGATCAGGTTGCTCGGGGCCCCATCAAGTTTAACCTTCAGTGTCTCCAGAGATGGAGCCTCAACCACATCTCTGGCCAACCTGTTCCAGTATTTCACCTCTGTCATTGTAAAGAACTTCCTCCTCAGGTCTAAATATATGCATTTGTCACCTTCTGTACTGCTTTTGGCTAGGATAGGTACTTGTCTTAATAGTAGTTTGTATGATGCTTTGTTTTGATTTGTGACCTGAAAAGAATTGATAACACACTGATGTTTTACCAATTACTGAGCATCAAGGCTTTTTCTGCTCCTTGCACTGATTCACTATTGAGTAGGCTGTGTACACATAGGAGGTCTGACCCGTACTGACAGAGTCAACCTGAAGACGTGTAGGCACAGAGAGCCTCACAGAAACAAGACTTTTGCCCCAGCTGATGTAAACTGTATTATCTGCACCTCACTGCTGAGTTCCCTGATTTCAGCCTGTTCTATACAGGGATGTTCTTAGTTCATGTATTTGATGTGGTTTTGCTCCGTGTGCACCACCAGCCACCCGAGGTGACCTTCCTGAGTGTGCTAACTCAAAGCACCTAAATAAAGGCCTCTTGCAAATTATTAATGAAAGGTGAAGAAGGACCAAACAGGCTTCTCATTGCCTTAACAAGTGAGAGCAGTTGCACGTGGAATTGGCCTGTAGAATGGGAAACAATGAAACTGAATCAGTTTCTTGCCAGCTTCCTAGAATAAATCTTTAGGTCTTTAAAAAAAACAAATAAAATTGCACAAATATTGCTAGGGAGTTTTTAATTCTTGTTATATTTCACTAACCTGCTTTAGACTAATTGCATACTACTATGTGCATTGTCTCCTGCGGAACAGCTAACAGCAGAGTGTATTTACTGTGCCTGCGTTTTGAACGAGCTTTAAATGCGCCTCTGTGCCTTGTCCCTCGTGTCTCTGTCGGCAGTGCTTTAGGAGCTTTCTACAATGTTGCTGGGCAGATGAACACATTACAGTGAACTTTGGGAGCCGCTTAGGTTGCAGACAGAGCGAGCAGCACCCTCCCGCGCCTCACGCCGTGCCGGCAGCGCCGCCCTCCGCCCCGCTCGCTGCCAAGCCGCGGCCGCGCACCTTCGCACGCCGCACATAGCCGCGCGAGGCCAGCGGAAGCGGCCATGGCGGAAACGAGCCGCGCGCGGGTAGCGGCACACCCGGAGCGCCGGTCCGCGCCGGTTTCGGAGCTCGCCTCTGAGAGCGATGACGTAACGCAAAAGGCGCGAAACGCCACAGACAGAAACCTGCACATGCAGCCCGCCCTCAGGGCACGGCCGTGCCTTTCTCTGATTGGCTGCCGAGACCTGGGCGGGCTTCGCAGGAATCGCCACAAGCCAAGGTAGCAGGTGGAGGGGCGGTTAAGAGTGCCCCGCCGTCTGATTGGCTGAAGTGGCTGCCTCGCGCGCTCCGATTGGCTGCGAGAGGCGCCATCTCGAGCTGCGCGGTATAAGGCGATGGTGTTGGGAGAGGGCCGCCGAGGTGAGCGCTGTATCCGCGGTGGGCTCCTGAGGTGCCAGCATCATCCTCGCGTGGCGGGATTGCTTTGTTGTTGATGTGGCAGCTAACAGAGAGCTGGGCAGGCAGGCAGGCTGCTGTGAGCCCGCCTCAGACAGCCCTGTGCTCTGGAAGGCCACGCTGCGGAGGTCAGTGTGTTTGCTCCTGGGTAAAAGTAGCGTTCATGTAATCGTGAACCCGGCTTGTCTGGACAAGGCTTTTGAGACCATCGAGTCCTGTTACTGTTTGTCTCTTCTAAGGCTGGTGCTGAGCCCTGTCCCTCAGCACCACATCTCTGTGCCTTTGAAACGCCCCAGGGCTGGGGGTTGCAGCCCCTGCTGGGGGCCTGGGTCAGGCTTGAGAGCACTTCCAAGGGAGAGTTCTATTCTCATCCCCACCACCTCCCACTCACCCTCCCCTTGGTAGCTTCTGGGTTTTACAGCTACAAACCCCTCAGGTTTCTGTTAATTGGTTATGCTCCCAGGCTATGTCCTGCTCAGGGCCTTACTGTTATGTGGCTTAGTTATGGTTCTGCCACCTCAGCTCTGTTTGAAGTCTCTGTAAAATGCAGGATCACAGACTGGGGGGGAGGAGTAGAGGGTTTCAGTAGGCCTAAGTTAGTGTGTGCAAACAGCAACTTTCCTGGAAGGGAGTTTTCAACACTTGGAATGGAAGAAGAAAGGCTGAAAGCTCCTCCCACTGGGGGGAAGAGGGTTGTCAAGTGTTAAATAACTCTACATGGTTGGTCTAGGGCACAAGACTTAGGTAATTGGTACTGAACAATTAACTTTTCTATTGCCTGGCATGCATAGGCTGCTGAAATGCTTCATTTGAATGAAGTGCAGAGCACTGCTGCTCACACTGGCTGGGTTTTTTAGTTCATGTCTTCTTCTCTTTCTAACAGGACTCTTTGCTGACCAGAATGAGGCACAACCTGGTGTGCCAGACACCTCCCACTGTCACTGTTCGTGTGAAGTCAAGTGTCTCCAGGTCCCACCAGCAAAAACACCTGCTCAGACTCAAGAGGCCTACTCCCAATGGCCAGGAAGCAAGCTGTAAAAAAAAGGTTGCTAGTCATAAATACAAATGTCCCAAGGGACCCTGCTTGGTTATTCAGCGCCAGGAAATGACAGCTTTCTTCAAGCTCTTTGGTAGGTGAATAATGGACTGGCTGAACAGTATGAAGCTCTTCTAAACTCAAGTCTTGCTTGGGGAGTGCTCTTTGTGTAGCTACTAATGGCCTTGTCTCTCTCCAAAGGTGTTTTGGTGTTATATGTAATGTTAGGAATACAAGAAGGGCTGCAAACTGATGGAAAGCAGCTTTTGGAATCACCAATGCAACCAAGCTGGTGGAATGGTTTTTATTCCCTTTTATGATTATTTTTTCACTATTATTTCCTCTTCCTTTCTGTTTTCTTTCTCTTCCATAAATACATGTAAAAAAGTGCACAGTGTTTTTACAGAAGGCTTACAAAAGGGTGGCCTCTCCATTTTTTAAAGCTGTTATTTGTGGTGGGAATAAACATTTAGAGGGAGAAGTAGAATAGGAAGACAGTCTGAGGCGTTTTAGCATCTCTTGTGTGTGTGTATGTCTGTCATAGGAAGTGTTGTGTTGCTGTAGTGAAGAGATGAATAGTGGAAGATGACACTTTGTTTTTATCTGAACCCTAAATGCAGAAGTGAATCAGAGATCTGGAATCTATTCACAGACAGTGATGCACTGACCACAAACAAGCAAGTGTTGCCTTCTAAAGGCTGTCTGGCAATCAAGGGCCAGCGATCCCAACAGTCTGGTTCCTCAGAAATAAAGATATGCTTTTAGATGGAACCACTTAAAGCAGGAAAAGGTTACACATGTAGGAAAAACGTGGTGATTTTCCAACTCCAGTTGCTGTTAGTGAGGACAAACAACATGCAGTTACTGCATTTTCCACCTTGCCTCTGTGGTAGTTTGTCTTCCTTTCTCCCCTTATTATTATTACCTATTTCTGTTTGTTTTGGTTTGTTGTTGTTGATGGGGTGGGATTTTTTGGGTTCCTTCAGTAAAAGCACCATCTGTTATTTGCAAATACTTTGTAGCAAAGGGGTTAGCAGGGTGTGTTTGACAGGCTACAGCTTGCTTTCATTGCAGATGATGATCTAATCCAAGACTTCCTGTGGATGGATTGTTGCTGTAAAATTGCAGACAAGGTAAGAGGACTTCCTTCTTAGCTGCCAGAACGTACACTAAATGGAAAACCTGCCCCTCATCCCCTGATGCTGTAGTGCAAATACAGACTGCAATTGGCTTATTGTTTGATGTCTTCCTATGCTTTCCTGATTGATTAAAATCATCCAAATGTCTTGGTGCAAGACAAATGTGCACAAGCATGTTAGGAGGATGTATACTGAACTAATACATCCATACTTCATTTGGCATTTTCAAACAGTATCTCTTGGCCATGACCTTCGTTTATTTCAAGAGGGCCAACTTCACAGTGACTGAGCACACCAGAATCAACTTCTTTGTTGCTCTGTAAGTACATTTAAATTACCTGGCTTTATTAGCACAAACTTTGGGTTATTTTATTCCTTTGTTTATGCCACTGATGATTATTATATATGTGATGAGGCTTCTTTAACAACTGTGTAGTTGTCTGGGCTCTATATGAAGCACAGAAACATGCTGCATATGAAAGTGCAACTCTCTTGCAGACCACCACCTGTCTGAAAGGAGCTTGAGGAGCAGGGAGATGCTTGTGTTGGTGCAGTGACACACAGTGTGGTGTTCTGCCTCCCAAACTAAACCTGTGAAGCTTTTTAATGCATTACTAGTCATATATTCAATCACAACCAACCCAAGAAACACTTCAGGCTTGGGGCAGAGTGGCTGGAAAGCTGCCCAGCAGAAAAGGATCTAGGGATGCTAGCTGAACGTGGGCCAGTGTGTGCAAAGGTGGCCAAGGAGGCCAACAGCTTCCTGGCCTGCATCAGGCATAGCGTGGTCAGCAGGGAAGTGATTGTCCCCTGTATTCAGCACTGGTGAGGCCACACCTTGCACAGTGGGTTCAGTTTTGGGGCCCTCACTACAAGAAAGGCATTGAGGGGCTGGAGCAGGTCCAGAGAATGGCAACAAAGCTGGTGATGGGTCTGGAGAACAGGGCTGGTCGAGAGCAGCAGAGGGAACTGGGATTGTTTAGTCTGGAGAAAAGGAAGCTGAGGGGAGACTTTGCTGCTCTCTACAACTCCCTAAAAGGAGGCTGTACCAGGGGAGGCTTAGGTTGGAGACTAGAAGAAACTTCACTGAAAGGGTTCTCAAACACTGGCATAAGCCTCCCAAGGAGATAGCTGAATCCCCATACCTAGGAGGGGGTTTATTTTTTTTAGAGGCATAGATGTTGTGCTGTGGGAGATGGTTTAGCACCAGGCTCGACAGATTTAGAGACTGGTTGGACTGGATGATCTTAAAGGCATTTTCCAAACCAAATGATTCTAAGATTCTGTATGCAGGACAACACATGGCAACATAGAGGTGGCTCTCACTTCCTGTTTTAAGATCCCCCTTTTGTAACTTTGCCAGCCTGACAGTCATTTGTACCAAAATGTTTCACCATGATACACACCTTGGGAATGACTTACTAAAGTTTGTCAGTCTGATTTGTGTCAGCTGTAAAAATGCTGCTAGACAATTGAGAACTTACCTGAAGAGCTCTAAAATGTATTTGCAGCAGAGGTGCAGTCAGTAATCTCTTTATTGAGCCTATAGAATCTCTCCATATTTGACTATCCCTATGAAGAGATTCAGCATTTTCTTTCATAGTGTTATGGTGCTCAGGACCTCTTTTTCTGTAATCATGCTTCTCAGGTGCTTTGATTTGTGCACTGGTGGTGGAAGACAGATGGCTGTTCCTTCTCCTGTAAATGCTGTTCTGGGTAGCATCCACAGAGCAGGGAGGAGGAAGTCATCTGACTCCACTGAAGGGAGAAAAGCCAGGCCAGAAGAAAGGGACAAAGGGTCTGGTGAGACTGGGGACTCCAAGGAATGTTTGGGTTAGGGGCAAATGAGGAAGTTGTGGATGAGGCTAGAAACCACACATTTATCAGGTGTGATTTACAGTTTAGTACTGAAGAGGAGTCAGAACCAACAGCAGCAGGCAGTGAGGGAAAGCAGAAATATGACCATGAAGAAAACCATGCAAGGCTTTCATTCCCACATGGAAGTAAAGCTGCATGCAGATATTTGCTGCCACTAAGTTAAAGCAAGCAACCTAATTTTACAACAGCAGTTACTGAAGTGGAAAGCAATGGAGTTCACATTTTGATAAGGTAGTCTTAGACTTTATTTAGAGTCTAAGTCAGAGACTGTTCATTTTAGTGCAAAGATAGCTTGCCAGCTTGAGGCAAGCTGTCAGGCTGTTAATTCTTGCTCATCTGCTAATTTAGGAGACTCTAAAAGCAATTTTTATAGTAGGCTAAGTTCTTATTCACCCAAAGGCTAACATACAGAACTTCCTGCCTAAGGAAATGCTGTACTCCAGAGAGAAGGCTCTCTTGTTAAGCAGCATTTCTAACAGTACTGGAAAAAACTAGTAACTAATGTTAGAAATCTCACTGATACAGTGAGCCTGAACAACACTTACAGGCACAAACGTGTGTGTGTATTTGAAGGTATCTGGCCAATACAGTTGAAGAAGATGCTGAAGAATCAAAGTATGAGATTTTCCCATGGGCTTTGGGAAAAGCCTGGAGAAAGCTCTTCCCTGACTTCTTAAAGCTAAGAGATGAGCTGTGGAGTAGAATTGACTACAGGGCTATTGTGAGCAGACGCTGCTGTGAAGAGGTAGGGAGGGGTTCAGTATTGTACATGCTCAAACAACAATTAGTACCAGTAACAATCTAGCTCTGTACAAGGAACTCCTTTTCTAAGGATGATGATAACTTCCTCTTTATTGAATATGTTATATTGCACTGCTGTTAAAAGTGAAGCTTTTGATTGACCAGTGTCTTTCTGCTTTCTGCAAGTGCTTTACATTTCACTTCATTCATTTCAGAAATAATGTTGTGTTTGCTTTACAAAGTCTATGTTTGTGCCCAAGTAAAACCTTCAGATTAAAATGCCAGCACCTCAGGTGAGACTTTAATCCCTTCAAAAGCAATACCTTCATCTGACCTTCTAAGGTAAGAGTGTTTCACAGCATTAAAAAGCCAGGCAACTCAAAAGAACACACTTGTAACATTCTCTGTTGTTAATGAGGTGTTATGGAAGGGGGAAAAAGACATTCCTCACTTCTCAGGTGGAATGTAGCTTTCTGGAAAAGCCTTAACCTGTTCTAAGAAACCAGTATTTACTACAGCTGGTGGAAGAGAATCTCATTTACTCTAGAACCTCATTTCTGGGGATGGGATTGGGTGCTTACAGAAAAAATACAAGGAAGGAGGCAGGTGTAGAATGCTTTTCCCAGCTTCCAAGGGTCCCTAGTTCAGTGACACTGGGACTCAGAAGCCCCATCTAGATGCTGTTTAGTACTTAATAAAAGACACCATCTTCAGCCCAAGTAGAAAGCATCAGTTGGTATTTGCTGATGATTCACATGAATATGCAAGGCTGCAAGCTGTTTCCCCACCTGATGTGTAACTGGCTGACTTATTCCTAAGGAAGTGAACTTTCTAGTGGGACAGAAGCAGGTAGACAGCAGACAATACCCATTTCAGCTATGTACTCATTCTCTGCCTTGCACAACTGGGGTCCCTTGTTGAGAGCTGTGCACTTCCCTGTTCTTGTTACGCTCCCATAGGTGATGGCCATTGCTCCAACACATTACGTGTGGCAGCGCCAACGCTCTGCGCGTCACAGCGGAGCTGTCAGAAGCTACCACAGCGCTGAGGCGCAGCTGCCCCGAGGCCCTAGCGCCACCCCTGCAGCCTGCCGGCTGTGCGGGAAGAAGGGAAGATTTGTACGGCTAGGGTTGTCGTCATCATCTTCCTCATCTGCTGCCACTCTGGAGATGATGGACTTGCACTCATGCCAGAATCTGACTGATGCACCCCCAGCTGAAAAAGTGCTTGCTGACTCCTCTGTTTGTCGTGCCCCAGGTATGGTTTGATACTGCAGGTAACCTGCAGTTACTTCAGACAGCTGAGGCCACCTTCACTCCTCAGGCTACTGTAGGGACTGCTGCTTTCTTCTCAGGAGGGCAAGACCTGATCTCTCTGTGTAAGCAGACCCCTTATGACAGATGCAGTTACCCTGACAGAACGATGCTTTCACTGCTGTAGTTTCATTTTCACACCTTGTCTTTGACTTCCTGGAAGCACCAACATTTTTGTTTGGGGTCCACTCCAATTACTTTCATTCACTAAAGCAGACTTTGGGTTGCCTGCCAGCCTGTTTAGGCATTTATTACTATTCTTGCATTACAGAACAAGTTGAAAATCCTATTTTAAATACTTAGAATTGGCTAGAAGAGTAAAAATACTGGGGTGTGTCACATGACTGAAAAGAGTGTGTGCTACCCAAGTTACTGTGCTTATGTTGAGAGCACTGCTTTTAGACAGGGCAGGCTACTCAGCTGCTGCCAGCAGTTTGACTTTTAAACCTGGGGTACAAGCAGAAGAGTTTATTGTGGATAGAATCCTTGCACATTAGTTTGCTCCATATAGCATCCTGAGCCTTTGTATGAGAAGCCTCCACCACTTACAGCAGTTGTGGGGCAAACACTGTATTACTGAGCAGAACACACTTGAGATGTGAACTTCTGGGGGAGCTGAATGAGGCCTCAGTTCTGCAAAGACACTTGGCCATGGCAGAGTTCTTAGTGTACTTAATGCAGGGTAAGAGTTAGTTATAGCTCTGATGTTTATTTGCATATATTCTCACCCACTTACAGGATTGCATTAGTGCTTTTGACAGCCTCAGGGCAGCTCTGATTTCTCAAGGGATCCCTCAAATGTGAAATTAAAATGTTACTTCCTTGAGCTACAGAACCAATCAGGTGTCTCCAACAACTTAATGTATTCAACATCACCCTGTGCTTATGCAGAGACTGGCACAAGAGCCTAGAAGCCTTAGTTTTGCCTCTGTTTTTACACTGGAGATCTGCCTTGTCATATCTGACCAAACTCAGGAAAAGATGTTTGAGTGTTTGAGAATTCTTTATCTATAGTAAAGCTCAAATGACAGGAAACTTTTAACAGCTGGTCTTGTGGAAGTAAGCACAGCTTTACCAAGAGAATGGATTTGGTGACTTTGAGTTGCTCTTTAGGGTTGTGCTCTTAAGAACATTGTTCTTACAGAAACTGGTAGCCAGTGAGGTCAGAAGCTGCTGCAGCAGCACTTCAAGTGGTAGACTTTGATCTATTATTTTCTTAACAATGTTTTTGCTCTTTATTTCTGGCAGACTGTCAGAGCCCTTCCAGAAAAAGGACACCAGGTAACAGCTTGAAACAAGACAAATCCATGGACTGGTTTATAAGCAATGAAGAATGAAAGATGCTGGGTAAGAGAAACATACTGTGCTTTGCAGAACAATCCATGTCATACCTGATCATTCTGCTCAAACTTTCCCCTTCATACAGCAGATGGGATTTCAGATGTTACATACAGTAAGAATCACAGCAGTGACACAACTTGCAAAGCTTAGCAGCTACTTTGTCAGCCTTTATTCTGATACAGAACTGAAGTTAGCAGCTAACATCTCAGCAGCATCAGGGACGCAGTGGTTGAATCTTTCTCAGCTTGGTAAGGAATGCTGATTAAAAACAAAACAAGTTGCTACTTCAGTATGTCAGTATGCCATGGTTGGTTTATTATTAAGTTGTATCATTTCATGATAGAGGAACATGTGCAAGAACATGTGAAATGCTAGTGCCAGGAAAAAGAAAGTTTGTAAAATAAGACTGAAGATTAAAAGGACCCCCAAACATTTTCCAAGTGTCTCACCTGAATGGCTTTCCTGCCAACAAGATGGTCTGGCAACATAAGGCACTGAGCAGTATGACTCAGGATCCTCAGGAAGCGACCCTGTGAGAAGTAAATGCAGCTTTGAATTCCTTCCAACGAGTTTAAAGCATAGATGCAGACCAGAGCTGCCAATGTGCATGGATTGCCTTTTCCTATTGGTTTTGCCTCTGTTGAAATGCTTTGTTGTCCCCTGTCAGGATGCTCAAACCTCTCTGCTGTACTATGGGTTTGGCAAATCTGTACTAGCAGGAGGCATTTTGGGGGGGAGTGCCAGAACAGCAAGATTACAAAAGAGCACACTGGTAATGTTTCTTCTGTGAAATTCTCTAGCCCATCAGGGTCCTCTAAAGCAGCTACAGGACAAATACAGAGGGCTGAATGTTATGTTAAAAAAAGGCAATTAAAATCTGTAAAGAGTAGTGGAAGGGCAGCCTTGCCATGTTGTATTTCTGTAAATAGATGTGTGAGGAGCAGTTGAAGGGCAGCCATTCTGAGTTTGCAGACTGCAAGTTGTTTTCTGTTCAGTACCTACTTTTAATAAGACACTGAAAGTTAAAGTACCATTAATATATCCTTTTTCAATGTGGCAAGGTATAAGCTGTCTAAAAGCTTGTTCTTCCCAACAATCTCAGCTGGCCTAAGGAAAAATTACTGCCTCTTCCCACAAACCTTGCCCTCACTATATCCTTGGATTACCACATTGCAGCGGCAGGGTACCTCAGCAGCAGTAACTCTTACCATTGTATTCACTTTCTTTAGCAATTACTTGATCCTGGATGTCCATTTCCTCATATTCCTTTGGAGGTGGCTCTTCAGTATTTTGAGTTTCCACCATTTGGCCTGGTTTGGAATTCTTGATTTTAGCAGGGACTACCAACCAGTTTCTGTGAGTTACCTCAATGACTGTTTCACACATGAAAGGGAGCCTGTAGGTCCGTATTCTGTCTAAAAGGTCAATAACCTGCGTGATACTATTGAAGAGATGCAAAGGATAGAGTAACAGTTCAACCATCAAATCACACATTGTTAGCCTCACTTGTACTGCCTCTGTCACAGCCTTTCTCTTGGGTTTTACAGCAGCCCTGCATTTTAGCATGAAGTAGCTAGCAACCTGACTACTCAATTGGAAAACAGTGCAGGTAGTTTGAGAGTGTCATTAAGTGAAAACTTCCACTGACCATAATGGCACTGTGCCCAAAGTAAAGGCCAAAGGATTCAGCCAAGTGTAATTTAGACTGACCATAGCTCCCTAAAATAAGAAAAGAATGAAAAAAGCACACAGGAAAAATAAATGTTAAACATGTAATGAATTCTGTCTGTATGTTTTAAAAGACACTTGGTTTTGTAGCAAGGGTAGGTGATGCCTGAGTGCCTAAGTGCCAGGAGGAAGTACTTACTTTGCTAAGTACACAGCGCACACACCACCCGGTTTCAGACTCGGGTGTACCACAGACAGAGCTGTCTGAGGGCTAAGCATATCCAGAACTATCTGCAAGAGAAGGAGAGCTATGTTTTACCAGTAAGTAGTAACATATAGCTTTAAGTACTTGGGCGGGGAAAAAGGCATTTGTCTATAGAAAATGATTACATACAACAGGAGTATGTAATCACAAGCTTTGTTACTGCCTCTCAAAACCTGAGGCCCACACAAAACCCCTTCTGTTTCTTGTTACTTCTGTTAAGTGGAAGTTCAGATAGTGTTTCACCAATGCAGGAGTCCTGTTCTAACATTAAACCTCTTGCTAATTACATTCCACAATGTTGACATGAGTAAGTACTTGCAGGAAACTGCACTTGCTAGCACATTTGGGTATCTAGTCTTCGACTGTTAACCCAGTCTGTGTTCAAGTGCACCTTGAGCATGAAAAGCTGCACTGCAGGCTCAACATCTAACTTGCTGTTTGCTCCAGGATTTAGAGCACTTCTCTTTGGCAAGTTATCCATCTTCTGCTAGTCAAACTATAAAATAGGCACTATCTGAGCCTTCTTGGAGGGTTGTTACTTGTGAAGTTTAAAACAAAGGACTCTTATGCTATGTGGTTTCTTTGCTCAAACTGTTTAAGGCAATTGTTTAAAGTGTTGATGTAAGCAGTTTGTTTTACATGGAATGGTTAACATCCATCTGTTTTCCCTTTACAACACCTGGGCAGGAGGGCAAGCAAAAGCACTCCTTACCCTAACCCAGGCCTTAGTTACCTTGTGTGCTCTATAGAGCTGGTGGCAAAGTATTTGCATATGAATATTTTTAATAAGCTTATGTATTCTCTCAATGTTTGCAATCTGTTCCTTGGTCTGATACAGAAACATCCCTCTCCCCACAACACAATAAGCTTGGGCAGCAGGGAGCAATTTTTTTCTGTACTATAAAGCATACTGCTTTCATTTAACTGCAACCAAACCCTTGGAAAGAGTTGATAGCAGACAAATAAAGCCCAATCTTTCTTTCACTAATGATCTGATTGGTTTTTCTCAGACTACAGTAGTCCTAAGAGGTGGTGTCCTGGTCCATGGCAGGCAGGTTGGATCTCTGATGTCCCTTCCAAGCCAAACTATTCTGTGATCCTACTCTATGGAACCCAGTTATGTGTGTGAGCATCAGAGGTTTTAATTTCTTTAGGAAGATAAATGTTGAAGGGGAGGATTTTTTTTAGACTTACTGCATCAAGTGTTAGAGATTTCATATCTGCAGCAGCTGTTGAAATGTCTTTGAGGATGAAATCCACGTTATCTGGCCACTCTTCCACGTGTCCTCTTTCCCACGCAGCACGCCAGTACCTGTAGTTCTTCTTGGCTAAGTTGTGATGATCCTCTCTGATTTCATAGCTTATAACACGTCCCTTGGGCCCAACTGAAAGCAAACAAAAGATACCAGCCTTACTGCTCTTACCCCCTGTAATAAATGCATTTAGGAAGAAGGGAGCATGGTAAGTAAAAGAACACCTCAGCAATAATGCACCTTTAGAGCTCAGCTTGACTTTGGGGAATGATCACAGGGGAAGCAATGAATTACAGTTGATGTTTTTTTTTCTTCACATTTAAAAAAAAGAGGGGAAAAAACCCAAACCCCACCACCACTATGGAGATGAACTACTGGCTTAGTTCTTTCATGTACTGAAATCCCCAGGTGAAGTAAAGCAGTTAGTGTAGTGCAAACTGTTCCTCAGCTGCCCTCCCAGTGTAACTCCTGCAGCAAGTGCCAACCTGACCATCTGTGGCCCCCTCACGCTGTGATTTTCCTGATATAGCCCAGGAAGCCTCAACTGTTCCCTACTCCCAAGTGCTGTAAAGCTGCCAGGCAGGGACTGCTGCTGCTGGCAGTAGGATTTGAAACTGCATCTTTCCAACTCTTTCCTTACAAGCTCAATCTGTAAAGGTTTGCTGGTTTCCATACAGGGTTCTCTCTTCATCTGTTCCTCTGAGGGTTAGGGAGAGGCTAGGAAATCCCTCAGGACTAGGGTTAGTGCTGAGGCTTCACAGAAGCTAGGTGTTTCTCAGACCACTGCTGCTACCCTCAGGTACTCGGTAACTAATGGTGGGGTGCCCACAAATACTAACTTTAAACATAAGCCTTCAGGATATGCAACTCATGCCTTTCTGGTTTATCAGTTCAAGGTGATCTCTGATCCTGTCTTTGCCCTCCCAAGTCTTTTAACACGGCAGAGAAGGGCAGTACCTTGCAATAGCAGAAATACATAAACCCCTCAGTAACTTGAAAACCAAACTGGAGTGGTGCTTTACTCTTAAGGTGAGTGCAAAAGCAGTGTGGAGATTTTGATTCATTGTGTTTCTTTTCCTTGAAGAAGCTGTTCTGTCAGGTGCACATAAGTTAAATTACTCTGCAATGTGGGCCACTAGCAGGATGCCTATGGATGAGATGAAGTTGAAGGCTGAGGTTTCACCCTCACTCACATTTCTTAGTACAAAGGCTTTCTTCCTTCCAGAGCACTGAGACCTAGATGAAACCACGCTTGCTGTAACATCAAAAAACAACCAAACAAAGCTTGCATCCACATGAGCATTTTCACTGCCATTCATGGGGTCCAGGAACACAAGGAAAAGGAAACTGAGGAAGGTTTGAGACTGGGGGTGAAGTTGAGTATGGTTAAGCAAAGGCCAACAATAATCGTGGCTGAAAGTCTGCTTTTTATGAGAGCAGTGGTAACCCTCTGCACCTTAGTCCTCCAAATGCAGTCAGAGGGGTTTGCAGTCCCTGTGGTAGCTCTGGCACAGATGTCATTTCCCTTTAAGTCAATAAACTCTTTATGAACGTCTGAGCTGCAGCTAAACTCTTAGGAGCTGCCAGTAAACACTTGGTCAAAAGAACAGCAAGGAGCTAAGCAAATCGCAAGGGTTCTGTTTGGTAAAGCCAGACTCTCACCTGCTCGTGACAGGAACAAGCTCATAGCACCTGATCCGCTACCGGTTTCCAGAACGGTGTCCCCTGGGTGGATGTCTGTCATGGTGATGATGGCACTTATGTCCTGCGGGTGACAAAGGCACAGCGCGGTGTTAGGCTCAGGGCTGCGGGTGCGGATGGGGTAGTGGCGCGGGGCTGAGCCGCCGCTACCTTGGGATAGGCGATGGTGGGGCCCCGCGGCATCAGCAGCACGTACTCCTCCAGCGAGGGTCGGCGCAGCAGCAGCTGCGTGCCGGAGGAAGTGCGCAGCAGCTGCCCGGGCAGCCGCCCGATGATGTGGCGGTGCGGCAGGATGCCGCTGGAGCCGCTCAGCGCCGAGCCCGCCTCCAGCCGGCACAGCATCTTCAGCGCCGTGTTGTGCTTCCTGCGCAGCTCTGCCAGCGCCAGCTCCCCGGCGCGGAACGGGCCGGGACCCGCCGCCGCCACAGGAGGCAGCTGACCGGCGGCAGCCGCCACCGTCTCCTCCTCCCGCGGGGGATCCCGAGAGGCCGCCGCGCACCGTTCCAGCTCCGCCGCTCGCTCCGGGGGCAGCAGCCGCCTCACGCGCTCCAGCGGCGACAGCGACGTCTCCCACGCGCGCTGCCGCGGCCTGCCGCCCCGCGCCGCGCCGGGGCCGGGGCCGGAGCAGAGGCCGGCGGCGGCCGCCCGCCGCAGCGCGCGCCAGGCCCTCATGAGCGGAGAGGCGGCGCGAGACAGCGCGAGACGCTGAGCGGCCGCTCGGCGCGCGCGGGTGACGCCATCGGGCGGCGCCGTCGGGGCGAGCACGCGGCGGGTGCGTGCGCCGGCGCGGAGGGTCGGGCGAGGAGCGCCATGGCGGCGGCGTGCGACGGCGAGGCGGCGGCGGCGGCGGCGGCGGGGGCCCTCTGCGCCTTCTCCCCCCGCGACCGTCGTTTCTTCGCCATCTCCGGTTCGGATGGGCGCCTGCGCGTGTGGGAGACGGCCAGCAGTCGGCTGCAGCACGAGTACGTGCCCTCCGCCCATCTCAGCGCTGCCTGTACTTGCCTGGCCTGGGCCCCGCCGGGGGGACGGCCGCCCCCCAGTAAGGTAGGGGCTGTGCGTGAGGGCAGGGACGGGAGCGCGACCCCGGGCGAAGGGAGGCCGTGGGATGGGGCTGACGATGCCGCCAGCAGCCTTGACGCGTGGCCGCGGCCCGCTCGGCTTCACCCCGCCCTCCCGGCGCCATGTGGCGGGGGTCGGCGTGGCCGGGCAGGCCGGGGAGCGGAGATGCGGCGTGCCGGCCTGGGGTGCGGGATGTGCGGCCTGGGGAGGGCGGGCACCTGAACCCCGCAGCGTGCTGCCCCCCCTGCCCCCCGAGGTGCTTGTGGCGTGGGCACGCGGGATGCCGCCCGCCATGGGGGGCCGTGGGGGAATTCTCGCCGCTCCGAGGAGCGTTGCAGGATTGCTCCTCGCAGGTCAGGTATCGTTGGGGGGGACCGGCACGGGAGGTTTGATTACTTTTTTCACGACTTGAGAAGGGGCTCTCAAAGGAAGCTGTGTAAAATAATCTGCTCTTCATAAACCCTGCGCGGAAGAAGCCTTCCCTGAAGGAGCGAGGTAGGTTACTTAGTGGCACCTCTTCCCTTGACTCAGAGGGGGATGCTGCAGAGCTGGCCGGCTGCTGCACTGCTCCCACTCCAGTGAGGGCAATATCACTCCGCACTCACTTCCCTGTGGAAGTATTTCTGTGCGGGCTGCTCTGCTGTCTGTGGTGCATCTTCCCAGGCTTAGGAATCCTGGGAGAAGGTATTCAGGAGCTTTATTCAGCACACACTGCAGGGGGGTCAGACGGTATCCACATTGACATTTTTTAATGTAACCTCACCTCAGGGGGACACTCAGCCAGAAAGCAGCTGGAGTGTGTCCAGTGATGTGCCTCTGAATCTTCTCTATGGCAAAGGCCCCCCATTCCCTTTAGCTGGAACATTCCAGGTTGCCCAGAAAAGCTCTGGAGACCTCATTCCTCAAACTATTTAAGAGCAGGCTGGATGAGCCTTTGAGCAACCTGGTATGGTGGGAGGTGTCCCTGCCCCTGGCAGAGGGGTTGGAACTCCATGATCTTGAAAGCTCCTCCCAACTGCAGCCATTCTGTGATTTCCTGGGGAAGGAAAAATAAACTCCCTTGAATAAAGCACGTGAAATCTGCTGCCCCTGTCACTAGAGGTAGGTGAGGCTTTAAAGAAAGTGTTGTGGTGCATCAGCAGTTTAGGGCATTTGGCATACTGGAAGTGTTTCAAAATGCTTCATGCCCAGGTAAGCAGAGGAAGAAGGCAGTGTCTCTTCTTTCCTCAGCTGAGCAGCATAGTCCCTGAGTTTGGTAACTTCCCAGAACGCTGGGAGAGTGCAGCAGAGAGGGCTGGCTTTAGACTGGCCTTAACTTGGTCATTTTTCAGGTGACTTTGAAGGAAAAGGGTAATGCTTGCATTAAGTGCAGGGCTGTGTGGGTTCTTCACTCTTACAGTGAAACTGGCATGTGAGAATGGAGGTAATCTGTGCTGTGTGAAGCACAACTGCTGTGGTGCTTCAGCCTGGAGAAGGGAAGGCCCTGGGGGAAACCTAACTGCTCCCTTCCAGTACCTGAAGGGGGGCTGCAGGAGGGTGGGAGAGGGACTTGTATGAAGAGTGAGGGACAGTGGTTTGAAATGAGAGAAGAGTAGATGTAGAGTGGATGTTAGGAAAGAGTTCTTTACAAGGAGCACTGGAACAGGTGTCCCAGAGAGGTGGTGGTGGCCCCATCCCTGGAGATACCTAAGGTGAGGCTCGACTGGGCCCTGGGTGATGTAATCTAGCTGAGGATATCCCTTGCATTTTAAATAACTACTTTCAAGCATCTCTACTCAGTGAAGCCCTGAGCTTTTTTCAGGCACAGCTGAGGGATTTCTAGGAAAGCTTCAGTTTCCATAAATCTGGAATAAAAAAGCCCAAAATGAGAAGTGAAAAGGAAACCAACACTTGGTGCAGAGCAGCTCCCTCATCCTGTCCTGTCCAGGCAAGCAGGGTGCTCTGATGTTTAAAACCTTGATCCACAAGTGAATCCCATATGGATCCCTGCTCCAGTTGGCAGTCTGCCTGTGTACCAACCTCCTGCAGTGTAGAGAAGTTTGAGTCTTGTTTTGCTTGCTTTGCCTTTTCCTTGGCTTGGCTTTTTCAAGCATTTTTTGTTAGGTTTTGGTGATTTTTGTTTGTCTGAGGTTGTTCTCCCTCCGTCTCTGATGGTTATGGCCAAAGTTAAAGGATAATAAAATCTGTTCATCATAGAATTGTAGAATGGTTTGGGTTGGAGGGGGCCTCCAAAGGTCATCTAGTCCAACCCCCCTGCAGTGAGCAGGGACATCCTCCCCTGGATCAGGTTGCTCAGGGCCTTGCTGAACCTGAGTTTGACTATCTCCAGAGGTGGGGCCTCAACTACCTCCCTGGGCAACCTGTTCCTGTGTTCTGTCACACAGAATCTATCCAGTTGGAAGAGACCTCAAAAAGGATCCAGTTCAACCCTGGACCCAGTACTGAAAAGTCAACCATGTCTCCAAGTGCCAGGTCCACACTGTGCTTGAGCACCTCCAGGGATGGTGATTCCACCACTGCCCTGGGCAGACCATCCCAATGTTTGAGAACCCTTTCAGTGGAGAAGTATTTCCTGACACCCAGCCTGAAGCTGCCCTACTGCAGCTTGAAACCATTTCCTCTGGTGCTATTGCTTGACACCAAGGAGAAGAGGCTGAGGCCCTCCTTGCTCCAACCTCCCTTCAGGGAGTTGTAGAGAGCCAGGAGGTCTCTTTTTGTTTGTGTGTTTGCAGTGCAGTGAGAGTCTGTGTGGTAATTGGTAAAACTTCCTGAGGAGATTGAGAAGTACCAGAAAACACAAACTGTGCTTGCATCTCCCCTGGCCCTGTGGCCCTTCTTATGTGTCAGGCAGCAGATTTAAATTGCTATCAACAATGAAGCTACTTGAGACTCTCTAAACCTCTTTGATTTACTCCATTGGACTTTGTGACTGCTGGTTTCTCACTTGCTCTGTTTTTAAACCATTTAATAGAAATTTTCTTTCCCAGGGAAGAGTGAACCTAAAATAGCTGCTTGCAGAAGCCCAAGCCTTACTCCAGATCCTGCTTGGGTTTCAAAAATATTTTGGTACTTGTTGGCCTGTAGCAAAATACTTCTAGCAGGAGGAAGTGCTGTTTGTGTTAAACACCAAAGGAAGTCCTTCTTCGAAGGACTAAGATATTTGGCCTGCCTGCCTTCAGCTCTAAAGCTTAGTGGTGGTGCAGACTCCCTGAATCCTGATTGCCATTTCACCTCTGGACAGGAGGGAAAATTCCTTACACTTGCTGGGTGACCTCTGTTGTGCCATAGATCAGCTGCACCACGTGGAGCTCCCACACAGCTGATTGCTCATGTTTTAGCAGGCTCCTTTGGCTGCTTCTGGTTGCTCCTCAGTGCAGCTGTGTCTGTGGTGTGGAGGAAGGATCAACTGGTGTCTGTGTCTGTATTGGTTTTGTAACTGGTGAGAATGCTTTGCTGTGACATAGCACATGTATGGAGAGCCACCAAGTTCATTGGAAGAGCTGATCAGTGCTGTTAGGGATCAGGTGGTTTGGTTTTTCCTTCTGAAGCCCAAAGAGATTTTATTCCTTCCTCAGACTGATGTGCAGCATTCCCTCAGTTTTGACTTGGAGAGATGGAGTGGAGTTTCTTCTTGGGGTGGTCAACAGCACTTGCAGCAGAAGGGTGTGAGGACTTAATTGCCTGATCATAGGGAGCTCTCTGCTATTGATGACAAGTCTTGGGCACAGCACTTAGCTAGGAGTTTTGGTTGCTGCCCTCTCCATAGCTGGGTAGTGCTTTCATTTGAGGAGGCATTCTGAATCTTTAGTGTTTGCAAGACTCTTCTGAAGAGCTTTTGAGGAAAGATCTCCAAACCTGATCATTCCCCAGGAAGGGCTTCCATTCTGTGGATGAAGCATTCTGCTGATAGCAATTTCTGCCCTGGGACACAAACTCAGTGGAAAAAAATGTGGATTTTTCCCCCCCATCATGTGTGGACCCTAGGCCAGCAAAACAGCCTTCAGCAAATGTTTCCAAGTGCCTGACAGCAACTTTCTTACCTTCTGCAGGGAGGTACAGAATGAGTCTCTGGGTTGCTGTGCACTTCGTTGCCTTCGTTTTGTGTCTCGGCAGAGTTTCTCCTGGCTGACTGAGTCTCTCCTTTAGCAGGAGGTGCTCTTCCCTCTGCTCTCACACTGTGGTCACTAACTTATGCCATGGTTTTTTCTGTTCCAATTTTCCAGGATGGCCCCCAGAGGAAGAAACGAAGGTCTGAAGTTGCAGAAGTGGACAAACAGTTAGATGTCCTGGCTATTGGTACAGCAGTTGGTAGCATTTTGTTGTACAGCACAGTAAAAGGAGAACTACAGAGCAAGCTAGTAAGTAGTGCACCCTTCACCACATGCTGCCACAGACTGATGCTTTCAGTCACTTCATTCTGTTTTCTCCTGCTCAAAGATAGCCTAAACCAACCCTAATTATTCAGTTGGGGCTTTCTTTGTTTCCAGTTTCACCTTGGTGACTGCAGATGTGCCTAGAGGAGCAGTAATCAGGTGAAAACTTCAAGTGGTGCCTTTTTCTCTTGCTGGCAGCTGGGAAATCTTGCTGTGAAAGTTAGTGTAGTACCTTAGTGTTGTGTGTGGATTTGTTGCTTTGCACTATGAACATCAGCAATGGTGAAATGCTGAACTGGAGAGTGAAGTCCTGCATGGGAGTATCATACCTTCAGTTCCTGCACAGTATTGTGGGAGAGGAGGGAAGGACTGAAGTGTTCATCCCCTGATGGGGAAGGTGTTAGGGAGGCTTCAGGGAGCTTACCCCTCTTGAGGAGCCTCTGAGTACCTGGGCATTCTTCAATGAGATAACATTGCCTTTTGTTTTGTCTTTCTCATTGATAACTTCCCTCTTCCAGCCCACCACACTGAATACCTTGGTTCTAGTCTTGGGTTACATAACAAGCAGAAAGCTGTGTGAATAACTCTGCAGGGCCAAATTTGAGATCCTGGAGCATAGTTTTGTTTCTAAAGAGTTAGCTGGTTTTAGGGTGGTAACAGTGCAAGAATTGAGAGAGGGCAGTGACTCCTTAAAATCGTGATCCAGGCAAGTGACACTAGCTAAGGAATATCAACTGCTGCATGGAAAAGCTGTGCTGCTGCCTGAAAACTGAACACAATACAGGAGTCTCAGGTTAAAAGGTACTGTTTCTGTCAGTTAGAAAACACTGCTCTTGTGTAGGATCAGGACAGCAGGTGCCATGTGGAGAGTACTCTGTAGTCCAGGTAGGTTGAATTAAAGGCTTATTCCTGCTAGAGTAAGAGCTGTGACTTTTGACTACCCTAGTAGAATAGAATGCCTCTGTTGGGATGTATTTTGTCTGGTTCACAACTGATTTGCACATGGGGGAGTTGTCTGAGCTGCCAGTGCAAATAGTGAAATTCCATGAACTCCAGGAAATATTTTCATTAGGCATTAAAGGCTGTGTTTTAGCCTCAGAGTTTGTGGCTGTTGAGAGCTGGTAATGGCTCACTCTTGACTGCTGAGTGCAAAGGGAAGGCTGCTCAGCTCTGAGTGTGCTTAAGCAATCAGACACTTAGCTGACTGTCAGCAAGACCTCCTCACTAGCCTTTGCAGTGAAACAAATGGCACTCTGTTGGGCAGCCTTGTTTGGCTATGTGTATAAAAGTCGTGGGCAGGAGAGTTGGTTTTGTGTTCACTCTGAAGTGCTAGGAAGGGAATGAATTGAAATGGTGATCTGCACTTACCAAAAGAGGGATTGCTTTTAATGTATGCAACTGTATATGTATAGTGGTCTCTAAACCCATGCTTCAGGTGGCCAGTGGTTTGAATTTAGTCCTCAAAAGAGCAGCTTTTTCTCACTGTTGGTGTGGGGAAGACTCAGTAGTCAACAAATGCACATTTAAAACGTGGAAGTGTCACTTTGGGGCATGGTTTAATGGCTGTGGTGGTGTTAGGTTGATGGTTGAGCTCCATGACCTTGGAGCTCTTTTCCAGCCCAAACAATTCTGTTGATTCTATGATGTATGATTGAGTTGACCATCTTTCACCTCTTGTAGGATGGTGGTCATGACAGTAGAGTAAATTGTGTGAGATGGCATCAAGACAACTGCTGCTTGTATAGCTGTTCAGAGGACAAACACATTGTGGAATGGAGCACACAGACCTGCAAAGTCAAGTGGTAAGTTATGCTGGTGGCTTTTGTGTGCTTCCTTCCTCACAGGTTTTAGTGAGGCTGTGTTGGAAATGCTGCTCTCTGCTGTCCTGGCTTCATGCCTCCTGTGCAGAATTGATTGTTGGCTCTTACTTTTCTGAGCTGGGAAGTGGTTGTACTAAGGGATAAAAGAAGATTTCATGACTGTATTTCCTTTTTTGTCTTGTGTATTGGAAAACTCAATGGAATGAGTAACTGCCCTGTGAGGGGTTTGAGTCCCTCCATGCTAACTTCTAATGGGATGTGGGCTTCTAGTCACTCTGGGGGAATCTGAGTTCTAGGAAATACTATTGAAAGTGAGAGGGAGCAGGTACTGGAACATCTCATCCCAGTGCCATCCATTTCATGCCTGTGTCTTTGCTTCAAGGGCCCTGCTGTGATGATAACCCACTTGGTTTCGCTCACTACTGATGTGCAGTGAGGACAGTTCCACTTGGCTGTCTGAGCAGGCTGCTGCTGTTTGAAACTGCTCTTGGGGCAATGTAGGAAGATACCTGGTGTAGGCATTTAGTTCCTTTGGTAATAAAGTCAAACTGGTTTTAAACTTTGAAGAACTACTCAAGATTTCTGTTAATGATCCTGTGTGGTGGCATCTTGACCCTTCTGTTATGATGTTGTTTCATTTGTGGTAACATTTCTCACTCTTGTGTTATCCTTAGGTTGTATTAAGTAGCAGAAGATGGCTTTTAAATCTCCCTTTATCTTACTGGTACACACCCAGTTCCCTCACCTTTCTCTCTTACATTACACACTCTGGTCCCTAAACTGCCTTTGTGTCTCTGCACTGGATTTACTCAACTGTGTCAGTGACTTTCTTGTACTCTCCATAAGTGGACAAAGTGCTTGGAGGCAGTTTCAGAAGTTGTGCATAGAGGAAGAGAGCCACCTGCCTTGAGCTGCTGACTACACTCCAGCTGATGCAAATCAGCATCCAGTTCAACAGTATTGGGATGTCCTTGTGGAGTGACACCAGTGGCCTCCAGCTGGACTTCAAACCAGTGGTGGTGGCTGTTTGAACTCAGTGATGCAGCCAGACCTTGCCCTTCTGTAGAGTCCATCCATTCAGTCTGTGTATCTCCAGTTTGGCTGCAGGGCTACTCTGGGAGATGTCAGAAGCATTGTTAAAGTCAGGTTAAAATGGCATATGTGGCTTTCTTCTTACTAACCAAGACAGTTGCCTCATTAGGAAGGCAGTTAGGTGGGTTAGACACAATCTGACATCTGTAAATCTATGCTGGATGTTTCCAGTCACACTTTCTACCCTTGCGTGCCTGGAAATGGCTGCCAGGTGGGTTTGTTGTACCACTGCCTGTTGGTACCTGGATTATTCATCTTGTGGTTATGTCTTGTTCCTGTTCTTTTGGTTTTCCTCCTCAAGGCCCAGCTGTGTGGGCACTCAGTGATAGTGTGGTCATGTAGTAAAAGTGCATCCCT
Source organism: Melanerpes formicivorus (assembly GCF_026170545.1). Lineage (NCBI taxonomy): Eukaryota > Metazoa > Chordata > Aves > Piciformes > Picidae > Melanerpes > Melanerpes formicivorus. The sequence goes on from NW_027142378.1 coordinate 11,350,979, forward strand.
TTCAGTCTTAAGGAGCTGACCATGTTGGATTTACTGCTGTGATCCCTGATTTGGTTTCCCTTTACTGTGGGGATACTTTCTCCATCTGACTCATGCACTGGGGTCAGGAACATGGGAGGCCTGACGTTGCTCTTCAATGCTCTGGCCTTGCATTTGTGCTACTGGGTTGCTACGTCATTCTGCAGCAGGCCTACACTTCCCTCAGGCTTGTCTTACTGCTGATGTGCTCTATGTAGGTGTCCTTTTGTTGGCCTTCATGTTTCCTGCTGGTTTGAGTGCCAGCAAAGCTTTAGCTGATTCTGTCCCTGAATGCCTGGACAATATTTTTACACACTTCTGTGTTAACCTGTCTGCACTTTCATCTTCTGTATGCTTAGGGTTTCTTGTGGGCTTGAGTTGAGGCAGGAGTTACCCATTGGGCCAAGACAGCCTTCTGCAATAGCTGGTGATTTTCTGCTCTTTAGCTTTGAGGAGGTTGCTTTCCTGGGCCCCTCTGCCCTTCAGGGCAGCCTCCAGTAGGATCCTGCTGTTCTGTCTCTGAATAAATAAGTTCCAGTCTGCTCTTTTGAAAGCCAGAGTTGTGATTCTGCTGTTCATACTGCTCATTTATTCTGAGGGTCTTAGCTAGAATCTTCTTGTGATTGTTATGGCTGAAGGTTGTCATCAACCTTCACATCCCTGACCAGTTCTCCCTTTTTTTGTGTGTTTTGAGTAGCTGATCCAGTGAAACACCTTTCCCAGTGTGGTTGTAAATCACTTGCATCAAGTAAAAGGCTTCAGCTCTTGCCAGCAATCTCTGGGACTGCTCTTGTCCTCCTGTGCTGCCCTCCCTACACCTGCTGGGGTGGCTAAAGCCCTTCAGAAGAAGCAGGGATTGTGACAATTTATCTCTTCAGTTTTATTTGGGCAGTCTGTATCACATGCCCACCCTCCTTTTGGTCTCCTGTTGTACTTAAGGTCTCCATGGGCCCTTTGCCTGCTTCACCCTTTCATGCTACCCTTCTGTGTGGAGAAACCTTTCCTTTTTGCCTTGCTTGTGTGTCCTCGCTGCAGTGCCTTCCTAAAGGACCATCTATTGCAGCACTCCTGTCTTGCAAGCTATTATGATGCAAAGAAGCCTTGAAATGCTGCTCTTATTTTGAGTACCAGAGGGTTTAAGGAAGGAATTCAGACCAGAATGGGCAAATAAGTTATTCAGCACTTTTGAGTTGCTGTCTTTCTGTGTTAACAAATGGGAAGGAGAGGAGTGCAAACAGAGCAGCTTTGACTTTGTCTTTGAGTCCTTAATTTCCTTTTTTTTTGTGATATAATTTTTGATTCAAATTTTCCAGCAGAGTGGATGTGCATCTGGAGGTTATGCTAATGAAAATTGTTGTGTTGTTATTTTTTTCCCCCTGCTTCTCCATCTCTCTCCCTTTGGATCAAACTCCTCCATCCCAATGTCTAGCAAGTGGAAAGGCGACAATGGCAGTGTCACCTCTCTCTGCATCAGTCCAGATGGGAAAATGCTGCTCTCAGCTGGTAGAACTATAAAACTGTGGGACCTGGAGACCAAAGAAGTCTACAGAGTAAGTAATTTGGTTAAGCTAGGTGCAAAAAAAAATACCAACCTCTTCTTGATTGGTGACATCATGTAGATGGTGTTTCCTGGTAGGACATCTGAAAGCTTCACTGGGGGTGAAGAGCAGTTGGTGGTTTGGGGATTGCTGGAAGCTGTTGCTGTGATGATCTCCTCAATGGTGGTTTCAACTTTCTGAGAGTTGAATGTGAGGACATTGAATTCCTTGGCTGTGTCTGAGCACGCTACCAGCACATGTTCTCAAGCCTGTAGCACAAAGGTGGATGCTGCTTTTTTTCACTGGGTCCCTTTTGGATGCCCTTCTAGCAGGAGAACTTGGTTCACCCCAGCGTTGCTTACTGCTAGCATGGGGGTGTGCATGAATCTGTCCTCAAAGCCTAAACTTCCTGTAACTGCTGGCATTATCAGTTTTGCTGCTGAAAGAGTTGGGAGGCACAGGAGCAAACCCCTTGTTGTTCCCTGAGCAGGGCTGAGACGTGAGCAAATACCATGTTTTAGCTGCTCCGTGAGTGCAGCCATGGTTTCTTGCCTGCTAGCAGATAGGACACAGCTAGTCTCAGTCTCCTGATGCTTGCTGTCAGGTAAGTGTGCACAGCTGTGCTGGTACTGTGGGCTTGTTAGCACATGGCAACTGCTGTCTGTGTTTGCATCCTATGATGACCAACCCCACTATTTCTGAAAGTAGACTGAAGAGCTGATTGCTTTGTGAGGGAGGGGTGGGGAGATTGAGCAGCCCTAGAGTGTCAGCAGATCTGTGTGCTCATCTGGCTGCTGAGAATGAAACTGTCAATCTAGGTTCATTGTAAAAGTTTGAGTGCCAAATTGTAGGGGGGCAGAGAGTGCTTTCTGATAGTACCAGGTGGGTGATTTCTTTTGCATGGACTCAGTCCCAGTGAATTTGCTTTTCGTTCCCCATGTCACATTCACAATTCTGATCACTACCTGGAGGGTCAGAAGAAGTTTCCTTGAAACACAGAAATGGATGGAAGGTGATCCCCAGTCAAAAAAGAAACCACTGAAATATCCTTGTTGACTAAGTAACACCTAAGTCTTTCCTACCTTCCTTTGTGAAGCAATGTTGTCATTTTTGCCCTATGACTGCTCAGGGCAATCCCTGAAAGGTTCTTCTTTTCCTCTTAGCATTTCACAGGCCATGCTACATCAGTGTCATCATTAATGTTTACCACCGTGAAACCTATGAATGAAAACAAGCCCTTTGATGGAATTACAGGGCTCTATTTCTTGTCTGGAGCTATCCATGACCGATTACTGAGTGTGTGGTATGTAAGCTTTTCCTGACTTTTAACTCTGCTTATCCTCAGTGTGGAGGACAGACTCAAAGTGTCCCCTGAGCCCTGCTTAAACTGAAGGTTAAGCAGAAAGGGCACTCTAGAGAAACACAGTGCTGATCTTTTAGATGGTGCTTTTGTTGAGTGAAGATGTGAATTTCCTTGGCTGTGGCTGAGCATGCTTCCAGTTGCCAGCTGAATCACTCCTCTGTGCCAAGAACATGCTGTATAATAAGTTTTTCCTTGTTTTTTTCTTCTTACTGTGAGGTCTGTGCTAAGTTTTCTTGGTCAGTTTCATTTGGAAGTTAATTTGCTCTCAGAGTTTACAATACCCTCTAAGCTGAAAGTTCATGAAGCTCAATAAGGACAAGTGCAAAGTCCTGCATGTGGGGAGGAATAACACCAGGCACCAGTACAGACTAGAGGTTGTCCTGCTGGAAAGCAGCTCCCTGGAGAGAGACACTGGACTCCAAGTGGACAGCAAGTTGTCCATGGGCCAGCAATGTGCCCTTGTGGACAAAGGGACAATGGCTTCCTGGGATGCATTAAGAAGAGTGTGTCCAGCAGGTCTAGGGAGGTTCTCCTCCCCCTTTACTCTGCCCTGGAAAGCAGTGTCCAATTTTGGGCTCCCCAGTTCAAGAGAGACAGGAATCTACTGGAAAGAGTCCAATAGAGAGCTGTGAGGATGATTGTAGAGCTTGAACATGTCTCCTATGAAGGAAGGCTGAGAGACCTGGGGCTGTTCCATCTTGAGAAGGCTGAGAGGGGATTTCATTAATGTATATAAATATCTGAGGGATGGGTATCAAGATAAGGGTGACAGTCTCTTTAGAATGGTGCCCAGTGATAGGACAAGAAACAGTGGGTACAAGCTAGACCACAGGTGGTTCCTCCTCAAAACAAGGAGACACTTCTTTATGGTGAGGGTCACAGAGCCCTGGTGCAGGCTGCCCAGAGAGCTTGTGGAATCTCACAACACCAATCTGGATGGATTCCTGTGTAGCCTGCCCTCAGAGATCCTGCTCTGGCAGGGGGATTGGACTGGATGATCTCTAGAGGTCCCTTCCAGCCCCTAACATTCTGTGACAGCCAAAATTGCAGCAGGAGTGTTTTTGGGTGGGGTAGATAGTGTCAGGGTCACTGGTGGTTTGTAGGCTTTGTGCTGGTTTTCAGGTGCAGAGGGTGCTGCTGTTCATGCAATTGTAAATAACATGTACTGTTTGTCTTCCAGGCAGATCAGATCAGATAGGAAAGAAAAGAATGCTGTCATGGCTTTCACAGTAACAGATGAACCAACTTTTATTGACCTGACCATATCAGAAGTCAAAGAAGAGGTAGGGGCAATAATTTTGTAAGCAGAGGTGTTGAACAATTTTCACTTGCCACATCAGTTTCCTCTTAAGGGTGTGAAGGAAGGAGCTTGGTTTGTATTTTGTTGTTGTTCAGAGATTGCATCAGGCTGGGAGGGACCCTCAAAGGTCATTTTGTCCAGCCTCCTTTCACAGGTGTAAGGATATCTGCCACAGGCACTGAAAGTTTCAAATCCTCATTTTCAAAGCTGCCAAGTGCAAATGGAGTGTTGCCTTCAGAAGTTGTACTTGGGAAGGCAGAAGTGTCAGTAGCTTCCTATTTAGAACAAGTTAGTAAGTAAACTGGGTGTTAGAACTTGGCAGCAAAAAAATAAACCCCAAACAGAGCAGAAAATGAAATAGACTTTAAAATTCCAGTTGGGTATGGCCCTTGCTTACCTGATGGCAAATGGTTTTGGCAGTGTGACTGCATTTGGAATTGCCTTCCTTTCATGAGTCACAGCAGCAGTGTGCATTCTCAAGGGCCCTCAGTTTCAGCACTTCTTTCAAAGTGTTTGTCTTAAGAAAAATATCTGCAGGTGAAACATCTTCACAAACTGTTGCAGTAATGACTGGAAACATTTTTCTCCTGTGGCCTTCAGATTCCTTTCCTAAGCCCTGAGTTTGGTTGTTTTCTAATGTTTCCAGTTGTGCATGTACTGGAGATAAGAACATTCTGTACTGTGCACTGTCACTTCGCTTTTTGGAGCACTCCTCTCAGTTCCTTTGCCCTAAGTACATTTACAAGGTCTACTCTAGATGTATTGGGTACCATAGTTTTGGTACTTGTTGCTTGTGATGATCTGTATGCTACTGTGCAAAGTGTTGAGAGTTGGATTTATCACTAGTGATACATTAAAGTACAGGGGTTTTGTCTCTTAGTAGTTGTTGTAAATGTTCCTGTGATGTTAGTGTCTCTGATCTTCCTTATGGAGTTAGTTAAATCTTTAATGTGTTTGGTTACTGTCTCTGGATGTCCTGTTCTTTGGTCTAATTAAAGCCTTTTACTGTGCCTTCTTCCAGCCTGTGAAGTTAGCAGTTGTGTGCAGAGATGGGCAGGTGCATTTGTTTGAGCATATCTTGAATGGGTAAGTCATACTCGTGTTGAGGCTGTCTTTCAGATTTCCCTAAGGCAGAGTTCAATCTTGTCATGTTGCTGCGTGTAAGCTCTTGTGTCTGTTCATAAACCAAGTTCCAGCTCTCTGTCTTGAGCATTGGACACAGTTCTGCAGAACTTACTTGTTGGGGCTGTGCTGCACTTTGGTATGAAGTGTTGCTTTAGCCAAGCTTTTCATTTCCCTCACCTTAGCCATCTGTAAAGTGAAGAACTTGCTGAGTTTGCTGAGGGTCTGCTAATGAAGCATGCTTAGCTGTGCAAGGTACTGAAGTGTTTAAGCTAAAACTCTTGGAATTTTTTCCATTTCTTTTTTTTCCCCCCAGTTATTGCAAAAAACCCTTAACATCAAACTGTACTATCCAGATAGCAACACCTGGGAATGATGAGGACTCCACACCTAAACCCGTCCCGGTTCTAGCAGCTGCTTTTTGCACGGACAAGCAGTCTCTGCTGCTTGTGTATGGAAACACCTTGCAGCCCATCATAGAGAAAGTGGTATGTAGAACTCAGTCCAGATGACAAAATCCCACACCTCTCCACTATGTGTTGCTCCCAGGTGGAGAGCTGCTTTTGATACTTATTTGTTTATTCACTTACTAAATTGTGTGACAGAGCTTACTCCTTTCCCCTTTCCTGGGAGCTGTAACTTGCCCCTGAGCTGTTTTGAAGGGCAATTCACATTGCTGCCTGTTTCTTGTCATATCAGCTGTTAATGAGTCAGGCCACTGTAACTGCTTTTAAACACTGTTTCAGTTTACCTGTGTGAACCTCTTTGGAGGGCATAGAGATCTGTTAGTAGAAGGCAGATGTGCAAAGCAGCTGCTGTTCTAAAATGCAAAAGGAAATTCCTTCTGCTTTCTACCTCTGGAATTTGTTCTTTCAGTAGCATAATGAATCACAGGAGTCAATCTCAAGTATATTAACTGGTTTTGTCCTTACCTGCTTTTCTTCCTGTCTTTCTAGTCTTTGAATACCACTGAATCCCACGTGTGTTTGATAAGGGACATCCAGAAAGTGTTGTCACTTAAAACAGATGTTGCTTTAACGAAGGTGAGCTTTGCATGAAGCATGGGTGTGTTTCTTCTCTTGTTTTACTTTGCAGATGGCAGAATTCACTGGTCTCTTCTAAAATGAGGTTGGATTTCTGCATGGACCTGCTGAGAGCTGTAGTGGCAGCTGCAGCTATCCATAGCATTCAGTCAGTTGTGGGTAAAGTGTGCTTTGTGGCCTCTGTCTTTGTGTGCTTGCACACATCCTCCCGTGGCTCAGAGCGGGTCCTGTTCTCAGAGGGTCTGACCAACAAGGCTGGCTGATGGCTCTTTTCCTTCCCCTGGAGTCTGTCAGTTTGTACAGCCTCTTTGCTCCTGAAGTAGGGAGAGCTTTGTTTTAGAGTCTAAATAAAATGCAATGAAGCCTTCAAGGACTTGTCCCTTTGGCTCTTTATCAGGGTGGCCTTCACACGTTCCTACTCCCAGGGATACGTATGGCACCTGGGAATGTGAACGTGACACTTAGATGGCAGTAATGTCCCCTGAGGCCACTTGCCACCATTTGCCCATGCAGGATCCTCTGGGCTTTAGAAACAGGCTGTGAACTTGTTAAGCGGTGTGCATATGCCAGGCCTAGAAGATTTGAAATGCCTGCAGTATCAGTGAAGTGAACAGACAGTGCTGCTAACTAACCCCCAAGTTACTTACTGGTTCTGGTGCTCCATCAGCCAGGAGGGGTTTTGTCCTGCTTCTTGGGGCTGGGGGGTAGCAGAGCTGTCAGGCAGAGGGAGGTGTAGGAAGCTCCTGGCATGCAGTGATGATACCCATCTTGGTTTCGCTTTTTGCTGACCTGCAGTGGAGACACATTTCTCTTGGCTGTCTGAGCATGCCTTCTGGGGACAAGGTCAGTGATGGGCAAAGGAGGCAGTGTTTGGACACTGTTGTAAATCATCTGTCAAACTCTTGAGCTACAAACCAAAATGGTTGACTTACACAGTACATGGAAGTTGCTTTGCTCACTGTAGTAGATGATACTTGCATTGCTTCAGTGGGCACCCAGCAGGGCTCCCCCAGGTATAGAAGTCTGGGCAGGTACTTGAAACAATGGTTTGCACAGAAGCACTGTGGTTAAAGAAGTGTTCTGGAAGTAACAGGCAGTATTGCTGATGTTCTGAAGTGTCATACTCTTACATCCTCTGTGGGTCAGGGGAGCACTTGGTTATTAAATATGTTGCCTTTAAAAGTCAGTCTCCTTTGTGCTTACTGAAAGTCAACACCATAGCTGCTTTGGTGTAACCCAAGCTGTTCTGTCTGTCATTGTGACCATAGTCCCAATTCAGACCACTGTGTTCTGCATCTGAGCAATCCCTAGAGGAAAACTGGTGGGATTGAACAGTAACTACCTTTTACATTGTGCTGCTGTTTCTGGTCAGTTCTTACCTTCCAGTGGGAGCCATGTTAATCTGCATGCTGTTTATGGGCCTGGCTGTTAGTCCACCTGCTATCAACATGAGGAGGAACTTCACTGAGAGGGTCACAGAGCACTGGAACAGGCTTCCCAGAGAGGTTGTGGAGTCTCCTTCTCTGGCAGACTTTCAAAACCCATCTGGATGTGTTCCTGTGTGACCTGCCCTAGATTCTATGGTCCTGTTCTGGCAGGGGGGTTGGACTCAGTGATCTTCAGAGGTCCCTTCCAACTCCTAACATCCTGTGATCCTGTGAGCTCTTGCTGGCTGTCATGGGTTAAGTTGCTGCTGTTACTCAAAAGCATCCTGCCTAATGCCAGCTTCAAATGAGAGTGCTGGCTGGAGCAGAATATTATGGGGCTTGAAGTTCAGATTGTAACACGAGAGGCCTCCTGTTCAGGGTGCTGCTTTTGGGTGTTGGCTCTCTCCTGCTGGGATGACAGCCAGATGGGGAGGGATGAGGGGAGTAGCTCCCTGGCATGGGGTTTAGCTCCCTGTCTTCTGATTGCTACTGCTTTCTGCAGGGGTTTTTGTGCAGATAGGTTAAGGTAATTGTGTTACCTCTTTTGTGTTAAACTCTTTTTATCTCAACTCTTTATCTCAACTCAGAGGATTTATTTGTGCATGTGTTACTTTTCCTGCACTCCTGTTTCCTGGGGAAACAGGAACCTGTTAGGTTAGCAAACATCCAACTGCTTATTGTTGGGTACAAACAATGTGTTTGAGTGTTATGGAACAAGCTTGTCAGTAAAAAGATTCACAGGTGATTCCAAAGAGAGCATTGCTACGAAAACGATCTGCCTGCTGCTTGAGGTTGTTAGTTGCTACTGAAAATGTAGGCTGTGTCCAACAAATGGGTTGTGGCAGGCTGGCTTTACTGGGTATGCAAGAGTCTTGGAATAAAATCAGTATTTGAAACTGGAAGACAGCTCAAGATCTTGGCAGTTCATGCAGATGTGGTTACCTCTGTTTGCCAGGTAAAGACACCTGTTGCGAACTCGGACACCAAAGTTCTAGTGCCAGGCATTCCAGGACACAGCACAACTGTCAAAACTCCATCCTCAGGAAAGGAGAAAAAGAAAAACAAGAGGAAACCTGGAGAGATAGAGGTAAAGTGCTGCCTTCCTTTTCTAAACACAGCAATGATGGAGAAAGTGAAGTTGTAAGTCGTCATTACAGCTCCTGTAGGGGAACTCGAAGCTGCTCTGCTAGGTGTGGAAGCAAGGTTAATGGCACCATTTGTATCAAAGAGACTTCCCTCTGCTCAAAACCTTTCACCCTGTTGTGGTTTAAGCTTTTCCCAGAGCCCAAAAGCCCCAAATGGAACAGGTTTATATTGCCTCCCCTTCCCCTTTTCCTGGTAGGGAAAGCAAAATTAGGCCGGAGGAGAAGACAGAGGTAAATCTACAAGAGAAGAGTCTTGAATCCATTTGGAAGTGCAAAGGTAAGCTCACCAAAATATCAAAGGCACTTGAGTAAAAGGAAGGTTACAAAGGTGTGAGGAAAAAATGGGAATGAAAATAGATACAAAACCAGACACAGCTGGCAAAGGATTCTCTGCATGTAAGATGGATTCTCTTTAGATGCACTTCCCTAGGAGTCTGAAGCAGCCTGGAACAGGCCCCACCACGTGGTTAGCAGCAGCAGCACCAGGATGTCAGCAAAACAGGGGCAGGAGAAGAGAGCCTGGCAGCAAACAGCCCTCCCTTTGACTGCTTTGTCATCTTTTCTCAGTCTGGTCTCTAGCAGTCCATTGCTGTAGTTTCCAAGCAGAATCAGAAGGGGATGCTGTAGGTTTGGTAACCTTGCTTTCAGCTGCACTGAAACAGCACTGCCCTTGTTTCCTGTGTGCAGGAGAGCATTGAAGAGCGCCTGGGAGCACTGGACATCGATGTGAGCAAAGTGAAAGCTCCAGGGGGCCTGCCACAGGCAGACAGCTTCGCAGTGCTTTTGGTTCAGGGCTTGGAGAGCAACGATGCGGAGATCTTAAATGTAAGTGGTGCCTGCTCACTGTCTGCTGCTTAATCTACTCATGAGGCTTGGGGAGGGCCAGGAAGGCTGCAAGTCAAGAGCCTGTTGTTTCTCCCAGCTGCCTTTTTGCTGATCTGCTGCTCAAGGCAGTGTTGACATGAATGGTAATAGTGGTAATGCTTTGTTGTTACCTGCCTTTCTTTCTGAGTCAGTCCATCAACTTTGAGAAGCTTATGTTAATGATAAATTTGTTACATGGAACATCTGAAGGGGACCTACAAAAAAGCTGCAGAGGGGCCTTTTGCAAGGGCTTGTAGTGCTAGGATGAGAGGGAAAGGATTGAAGCTTGAGGAGGGCAGATTTAGACTGGAGATTAGGAAGCAATTGCTTACAGTGAGGGTGGTGAGACACTGGAACAGGCTGCCCAGGGAATTTGTGGATGCCTCCTCCCCGTGTTTAAGACCAGGCTGGATAGGGTCTTGGAACAGCCTGGCTGGACCTAGATGATCTTTAAGGTCCCTCCCAACCCAAACCATTCTATGATCTGAACTATGACAAGTGATGTTGCTTCTGCAACTGTCTTCCCTTTAGCTTGAGCTGGAGTGTAGTCTGGGTGTACTGTTTGCAAGTAGATACTGTTGGAAAAATGATGCCAGCCCTTTCACTTGAATAGCTTAGTCTTGCACTTGGACTAGGAGAAAACAATAGTTCTGAGGCAGGGAAATAGTCATAATAGTTCAATGCTGGATAGAAATTATTGGTGGAAGATCCTGGTGAAAGGCATTTATTGACAGAGGTCAAGCAGAGGAAGATGGCAGGGGAAATTCTCATGTGCATGTGACGCTTTGTTCCTGACAGGATGGGTAGGCTTGAGACCATGGTATATTGTTTCAGGTGGGTTGAGTGCCTTGTTTTGTGCTCATTGCTGAAATACCTGTTAAAACTGAGTGATTCTCTGGGCATATTTTTCCCTTTCAACAGAGAGTGCTTAACACAAAAAAGGAAAGTGTAATCAAGAACACAGTAGCCAGGATGCCTATCCACGCTGTCATTCCACTGCTGCACGAGGTAGGAGAGACACTGTGAGCATTCTAGCTGGGGAAAATCCAGGATGTCTCTCTTGCTTTTTACCACTTTGTGAATTTTATGAGAGAGAAGTTGTTCTTAATGTATCTCTGATATGCTCTTCTCTGGTTGAAGGTCAACCAAAGGACAGAATGCCATTGTCAAAACTGGGAAGAGCATTGGATAGTTTAATACTGCCTTGGATGACTATGTGGGGAAAGAAAAGGAAGAGGTTAAGCTAAAGCTTGCTTGGTCCATGACAAGCAGTTACCACTGCATCTTCTTTTAAACTATTTAAAATGAGGGAAAATTGGCAAAGTGGAAACAGCAGTGTCAGCCAGGGCAAGTTACATGAGCTTAAGTGTGCTCATGTGAGAGAAAGAGCTGAATAAATACTTAGAACAGGGAGTTTAGATAGCACTTGGAAATTGGGGAGCAATTTTTTTCCCCCTTTTGAAGATGGCTCAGAAGCTCACTTGCTATATTTAAGCTTTGTGACGTCACTCAGTAATAATTCCAAGAGGGATTTGGCTTCTGACTTGCTTTGTCAGTGATGTTAAATAAAAATCTCTGGTTTGAGGATTAGCCTTTTCTGGACTAACAGACTGCAAGTGCTCGGAGATCTTTCTGCTGCTGAGGCTGTCATGGGGATGTAATGGCTGGGGTTTAAAATCATGATGTGTTTGTTACTTACTGCTGACTGTTTCTGTCCTTACAGCTTACGAAGAGATTGCAGGGCAACCCATACAGGTAAGAGACGACCCAAGGGCAGTTTAACTCACCTGCAACTGCTCTGTGCATCATAGCTTCTCCCTCCACCTCTGTGACTGATGTCCATAGTAACTGTACTTGCACTGCAGCATTCTCACCTGTTGATAGTGAGTGCAAAAAGGAGCTTTTAGTAAGGCAGTGCTTTGTCAGGATGGATGAACTCAAAATGGGGAAAGGATACCTGAAATAAGCATGGAGCCCTCTCTCTGAAATGCCAGGGAGCTGACACTGTGGACCTGATCAATATGTAACATAAAACAACTGTCAGATAATGTATAACTACTTCAGTTTAATTAGCAAACCTGTTTAGGCATCTCCTGGTGTTGTGTTGCCTTGCCTCCCCCCTCCTCATCTTGTTACATTGCTCTAAGCATAGCTTTGCTGTCCTTAATGCTGGTGTCTGGTGTGGAGTTGGGATTTTGCTGTCTTGGCTTTTTGGGTTTTGTCTGTTTGTTTATTTGCTTTTAACTACAGATTCTCTCTGTGCTTTTTGTTTTGATTTGTTTGTTTTTAAATAGAAATTCCCTCATGTAGGTGAAGGAAGAAGTAGAATGCTTAAAGTCTCCCATAAAAGATGCCAGCAGCACACCTTTAGTTTAGTCCATCCCTGGAATGCCTGTTCTTTTCCTAGCAAGTAACTTACACAGGTGTCTCACCTAGGTAGCCAAACTGATTCCATCTGCATTTAACTTTTTATCTAGAAGTGTTTCTCCTCTGGAATGTGCAGTGGGTGTTTCTCAGCCACTCTCTCTGTGATACAATCTCTTGTTCTTTTCCAGTGCCTCACTAATGGTTCGATGGCTGAAGTCTGTTTTCAGTCTCCATGCATCCTACCTTTCTACAGTGAGTATTGTTGCAGTCATGCTCATGCATGGAACTAGAACTAGATTGGAATACTTAGATATACCTGGGTTCCTCCTGGGGGATTTCTGCCTCCTGCTTTCCACATACAGCAGTGCCCAAATCAATGGGCAGAGGGCTGTGCCTCTGCCACTTTTGTGGATCTGCTGCACATTGCTGATAAATTGTTTGTCTCAGTTATATTTCCTGGCTGAATTACAGTCATCCCAAAGCCACACTGAGAGAAGTTATGACATAGCTGTGAGAGTTAGGGAACAAAATGACTGTCAGAGCAGCCTGTGTCACTAAATCTTGCAGAGCTCAATTTGCTTGGCTATTGTAAGTCTCATCTTGAGACTCTCTGGGGAATGGCTAGATTTACAGGGTAAAGGTGTGTCAAAGCTGGCAGGGTAGTAAGTTATGTCCTAGCTTCTGGAGTGAAGCCAGGTGATGGATGAAGCACTCTCGCTTAGTTAAGAGAAAAAGGGATTTTGGTGCTGCTAGCCCTTTCTCCCATGTGTTACAGAATTACTGTGTGCCAGAATGTGCCACCTGTTAGTTAGGCTGCACTTGTACACTGCTGTATGTTCAGGGCCCTTCTACACAGCTTTCCAAGTAGTCCTTCAGCACCTGCTTAGAGCAGTGACTGGAAAAGTCCTGCAAGAATTGCCATGTGTTGAAAGCAGACAGTTTCTGACCATGGCCAAACGTTACCTGATCAGGCTGCAGATAGCTTCTGTGAACCCTCAGCTCTCCCTTCCCTGTAGAATAACGTAAGGATTGCTTGTCCCAAACATGCAAAGGTAGTTTAGAAATTCAGAGTAAGTCATTTGTGTCAACAGCTTCATTTTTCTCCCTCCTTCTCTTCTCCCAAGTTGCCAGACCTTATCCCTCAGCTGGGGATGCTGTACCAGTTAATGGAGAGCAGAGTCAAAACTCTGCAAAAGCTTTCCCGTCTGCACGGAAGACTCTTCATTATTGCCTCCCAGGTGAGCTCCAGCCACGGAACACAGGCTGTGCAGAAGTATTGTCTACTGACTGAACCTCCTGTTGTGATTACACTTGTCAGTGGGTACTTAATGCAGTTGCTGTGCAGCTGTGCTGGTAAGGCTCAGAGCTGTACACTTAATGCTGTCTCACTCTCTCACTCTTTGCTTACTGGAAGTGTTTGCCATTTCTTCCTGCTCTGTGTGCCTACTAATACACAGAGTTTTAAAAGGGAGCAGATAGGAGGAGCCAAGCCCCACCTCATTGTAGACACCTCTGAGCTGGTACTCCATCCTTCATACATGTTTGGATGTTCAACTACTGCCCCAGATGAGTAACTCTGTGTTAAACTTGGTGTAGGCATCGTTTATGTTGTCAGGAGTCTTGTTGGCTTTTAGGGCTGGTGTCTGTGGTTGTACCTAAGGTGTCTGTGATTGTATCTAAGCCTGATCTGCAAATCCCATCCAGGTTGCAGCGTCAGAAGCGGGTGAGGATGTAACTGAGGTGAATCAGACTGCAAAGCTGGTGTATGAGGATGGTAAGTGGTGGATGCAGGATGCAAGGCTCCTGACTTCATGTGGCAGCCAGGGGGAAGTCAGTGGCAGTAAAGTTAGTGGTTAATGGTGTGGGTATCTTGTGGTTCATTGTTCCTTCTTTCATACTCCTTTTATTTCCTTTAATTCCCTCCCATCTCTGCTTCACAAATTAAGGAGTGAGTTAATTGCAAGCTTGCCATGGTGCTCTTCTGCTAAGGTAGCTACAGCCCATGCACTGCTACACAGGAGTCAGTAGGATGCCAAGGTAGTGGATCACAGAATGGTGGGGGTTGGAAGGGAACTCCAGAGATCATGTAGTTCTTTTCCATCACCTCCCCCTCCTCAAACAGGTTTACATAGATCAGATTGCACTGGAACACAGCCAGGTGGGTGTTGAAAGTCTCCAGATAAGGAGACTCCACAGCCTCTTTGGACAGTGTGTTCCAAGGCTCCAGCATCCTGAAGGAAAGTTTTTCCTCATGTTGAAGTGAAACCTCCTGTGTTCTACTTTGTGCTTGCTGCCCCTCTTCTAATGCACCCCAGAAAACTGCTGACGTTCCTGGCCACAAGGGCACATTGCTTGCTCATGTTGAGCTCCACCAGGATTCCCAGGTCCTGCTTCACAGAGCTGCTTTCCAGCAGGTCAGCCCCTAACCTGTGCTGGTGCAGGGGGGTATTCTTTCACACGTGCAGGACTCTTGTCCTTGCTGAACTTAATGAGGTTCACCTCTTCCTAACTCTCACCTGTCTGGGTCTTGCTGGAGGGCAGCCCTCTGGGTGTGCCAACCACCCTCATCAGCAAACCTGCTGAGGGTACACCCTGTCCCCTAGTTGAGGTCATTGAGCAAGACTGGACCCAGTACTGGCCCTTGGGAAACACCATTAGCTATAGGCCTCCCAACTACAACCTGCATCATTGATCACAAGCCTCTGAGCTCTGTCATTCAGCCAGTTTTCAGTGCCAGTTCTCAATCCACCTCACTGCCCACTCAAGCCACACTTGGCTGAGTTTACCTAGGAGGATGTTACGGGTGATGGTGTCAAGAACCTTGCTGAAGTCAAGGTGCACAGCATCTGCTGCTCTCCCATCATCCTCTCATCTACCCAGCTGGTGACTCCATCATGGAAGGCCATCAGATTGGCCAAGTTTGATTTACCCTTCTGAATCCATGCTGACTACTCCTGGTAATCTTGTCCAGCATCAGCATGTACAGGTGCCCTGCCCATTGTGTTTTCCACTGTTCCTGTTGATCAAAATAATCTTCAGGTAGATTGAGTTTTGGAATCGAAGTAGCACAGTTTGGGGACCCAGCAGCATGTAGAGCTGGGCTTTGTTTGCACAGTGGCATTTCAAAGTCTGCTTTCTAGACTGAGGGATTGTTTTTTCTTTGCAGAATCCTCAGAGGAGGAAGGCTCAGATGATGAGATGATTGCAGATAAAGAGTCTGATGTAAGTGGAGGTGGACTGGATCTTCTCCCCTTTACTTGTAACAGAAAGTGTGTGACTGGCAAAGGCTCACACCTCCATGGTTTTTTTTCCCCCCTCCAGGAAAACTGGGATGAAGATGAAGAAAAAGAGGAGCAGTCTGATGACCAAGAAATGGCTGTTGAAAAGGAAATCAATGGCGATTCTGATGGGGAACCAGAAAATGAAAGTGAAGAGGAATAGCGGCATGGAAGAAGAACTTCTAACAGTTCAAACAAGTGGGCCACCAAACTCTAATTCTGGATCAATCTTGCTGGGAGTTGCCATATTTGCATACAGGGAGTGCAGAGCCCTGCAGGCCCTGTGTGCAGAGGCACTTGTGGGGCACGGTGCGTTTGTGGATCCAGAGCGTTTAACCATGCCAGCCTTCGCTCGCCCCATTCCCTGCGCTTACTTATAGAAACATTTCTTCCACCTCATGGTCAGAGTCTGCCTGTCGTGTGGACATGGATTTGTATCTCAAGTGAAATAAATCTGCCACCACTCTTTGTGTGGGGAAACTTGGTTCAGCTTTACACTGAATTTGTTCCTGGTATTCAAGGATCTCTCTACCTTCTTTCCGTGCTTCGGTTAGCAGCAGCGAGTGGGCATCCTGCTGCGTTTGTAACAGAAACCAACAAACATCCTCCCCCAAAACACAGGGGGGAAAAACAGATTAAAAAAAAAGAGAGATATTTTTGTAATATTTAAATTCTCTCCTGAAACTCTTTCCTTTGCCCCTGTCCTCCATGGGTTGAGCCATGCCTCGGCACTGTCCGGCTGCTGCCCTGGCTTACACAAGTGGCTTTCTCCTCTTCTTCTTTCTTTTTCCCTCCTCCTTTTTTAACTAATTTGGACTCAAAAGACTTTTATATGTACCAATCAGTGATGTTTGATGTGCTTCAAAAGGACATGAGAAGTGGCAGTGGCTCCTGATTCTGTTTTGAGGGAGGCTGTATGTAAGTTTAACTGTGCTGAACTGAGCGGGGAGAGGGGCAGCGAGGGCGGGAGATGAGCAGGGGAACACTTGTGCCTGCCTAGCGCACAGCCCTGCCCTCACTCAGGGGTTTGTAATCCCTCAGTGGCAGAACAAGGACAGCTATTTGCTCAGCTAATGGAAGCTGAAGTGGTGCAAACACATTTGTAAGAGCAAAACAAGGTAAAGGTTTGAGCCATTCACCACTAGAATGTACAATAATATATTTGTCTATAAACGGAGCTGTTGCAGCTAAATAGCACCCTCTTTGTAAAGTGAATAAATATACATCTCCTTTACCAGATACCATGTCCTGTGGTGTTTGTTGAGAGGCCATGGGCAGTGGTGAAGGATGAAATGCTCTCTAGGAAGCAGGTTTGAAGAGCTGAGAGACCTGGGGCTCTTTGGTGTGGAGAAGAGAAAGCTGAGGAGGAGGATCTGGTCAGTATTTACAGATACCCAACAGGTGAGTGTCAAGAAAAAGGGGCCAGGCTCTTGTCAGTGGTGCCCAGTGATAGGGTGAGGGCCAATGGACAGACTGGAACACAGCAAATTCTGCCTCAGCACAAGGAAGAACTTGCTTTTGGAGTGTGCTGCAGTAGGCTGTCCAGAGAGGTGGAGTCTCCTTCTCTGGAGACTTCCCAAACCCACCTGGAAGTGTTCCTGTGTGGCCTGCCCTGGGTGCTCCTGCTTTGGCAGGGCATTTGGACTCGATGATCTCCAGAGCTCCCATCCAATCTGTACCGCTCCGTGATTCTAATGAAGGAGGAAGCTAACCTAAGCCTTGACATTGTTTTGCAAAGCATCTGCTCTTCCTGATTTCTTAACTCCTACATTTCATTCTAATCTGTTGGTTTGTCCACAGCATCGGGGTTGCAGCATTGTCTGGCAGCACAGGGAATTGTGTCACTGAAAAAGCTGGAGAAGACATCCTGCTGTCTATGGAGAGCTGGAAGTAGAAAGGCAGCATATGGAGGTTCCCAGTCTTTGGAGGGTTTTGACTGACAGTACATTAGTGTCTTAATAATTTGTAAGCTTTTATTTTGCTTCAGAGATGCTGTGCAGATGAATGCCAGCACTTAAGCACTGTCACAAACCAACACATGAGGCTAAAGTGATGCTGACGTTTTTAATGGGCAGTGGTGTTGCCGAGTGAATCAGGCCAAAAGCTGGATGAGAATGCAGGCCTGCCCATCTTGGGCCCCTCACTACAAGGCAGACCTCAAGGTGCTGTCCAAAGAAGAGTAACCAGCTGCTGAAGGGCCTTGAACACAACTCCTAGAAGGAGCAGCTGAGGGAACTGGGGTTGTTTAGTCTTAGAGGAGGCTGAGAGGAGATCTCAACACCCTCTACAACTAGCCAAAAGAAGGCTGTAGCCAGGTAAGGGTCAGCCTCTTCTCACATGCAACAAGTGACAGGAGAAGAGGAAACAGCCGCAAGCTGTGCCAGGGAAGGTTCAGGTGGAAGGTCAGGAACAATTTCTTCACAGAAAGGATTCTCGAGCACTGGAGCAGGCTGCGCGGGGTCGTTGCTGAGTGGTAGAGGCTTAGCAGTAGTGGTGGAGCTCCCCCTGGTGGAGCTCCAGGCGAACGTCTGGACTTGATGTGAAAAGTCTCTTCCGCACTCAGCAGCTCCATGCTTCTGCCTCAGGTGAGTGCTGTCTGCGGAGCTTTTGGGATGTGGAGTAATGCAGGAAGAAACGGAGTTTTGGTTGTGCAAGGTCCCTCCTGTATGTGCCCTGGCCTCGGGCTCGATGATCGTAGAGGTCTTTTGCAACCAAAAGAGTTCTGTGACTCTCCGAGTGTGATACCAGGGATGGCCACGGGGTGGCACACCAGCTCCACAAATACTCTTGGCATTACTGGGCAGCAAGAGCGCCACCTGCGGTGTGTCTTGGAGGGTGGCTTCATGGCTCGTTGCTAAATGCAGCCTGCTATAAGACTCTGTGGCTCCCATTCTAGCCTCCTGTTACAGTCCTGCTTCCACAGGGACTTAGTACTACACCAGGGTTTGGTGCAAGAGCTGCTTGTTGCCCCTCCTAAGTGTTTCAGTCTTTCATCTGATTCTCTGTTTTTTTTAGGTAGATTAAGAGCTGCCTGCCTGGGATGTGCACCTGGATCTGTTACAGGTTCTGCTATAGAGTGGCTTGGAGGATGGATGTTATGCTTTTGGTCTGCCTGAGTGCCATGGGAAGCGATTTAATTGGGTTTAAGGCAGCACAACCTCTTTGGGTTTTTCATCCTTTGAAATGACTTTTGCTAAGGGCTTCTCTGTCACAAAGTAACTGGCTTGATAGCATTGCTAATGAGAAGCCAAGAACAGCAAAATGTGCTGTTGGAGACAGGATAGCAGAGAAGGACATGAAAAGGGAGAACAGATGGGAAGATTCCTGATTACTGGGAACATCAGCATGCAGACACTTGAAAGCTGCCCATGGCAACTGAGGAGATGGCTCAGCTCGATGGCAGTGCTGTAGCTTAGCTGTCTCTCAATGAAGCAAGAGCTGGATGCTACACTTTGCCCTTCTTGGTGTGGGGGGAACTGTTTTGTGGTGAGGAAACTTCATCCTGTGTGCAGGTTTGCCCTCTGCTGCTTTCACTTCTGCTTACTACACCACAATGAACTCTGTAAGAATCTCATCTGTGGCTTTTGGGATGTTAGTTCCCTGCTCCTTGGAAGAAGGGGGCTGGAGAAAGAGGATTTGAAACTATTTGCCTTGGTAGGACAAGGGGAAATGTTTCTTCAACTAGAGGAGGATGGACATTAGATTGGACATTAGGAAGAAATTATTTACTGTGAGGGTGGTGAGACACTGGAATGGGTTGCCCAGAGAGATTGTGAGCACCTCAACCCTGGAAGCCTGGTCTGATGGGAGGTGGCCTTGCCTGTGGCAGGGAGGGTGGAACTAGATGGTCTTTAAGGTCCCCTCCAACTTAATCCATTCTATACCTGCAGCAGTGTCCAAATTCACAGCTGTGGCACCTTGAGGAGCCATCCAGGAGACTCTGCTTCCCTGCTTTGTGGGGAAGACAGATGCTTTGTGAGTTAAATGATGGTGGGTGGCTTAACACTTCAGTTTTGCTTCAGGATGACTGACCCCAGAAGGGAAAATTGTTCTTCTCCAGTCTGCTACATGTGGGTGACTGCTACTTTGGCTGATTGCCTGGTGGGCATAACCTTCCAGTTTGGGACTGGGTTTAGTAGTTAGCATTAATATTAGTTTAAGTTTTGCCACCTTCCTCCTGGCAGGTAGGTCCCAGAGTTCTCTAACTGGGTGTACAGAGCTCTTGGAGTCAGAAGAGCTGCTGGAGCTGGGCTTTGGAGGTGACCTTGTAAAGCAGGTAGCACATAACACTAAGAGGATCTGGGTAGCTGAGCTCCTGTGACAGCTATGGTGGCTTTCAATTAATTCAGACATCTATAAGGGCTTGTTTTGAACTGAGTAGAAAGATCTGTTCCTGTTGGGGTTGCAGTAACACCTTGTGGGAAGCCACTGTGCTTGAGCAGTGGCAATAATTTGGCCAAATGTGCTTTATTGTTGCCAGGATGATTGGTTTTGACTCAGCTGGTGCTTGAAAAATAGTCTCTCTTTTGGGTCTTTTTCCCCTAACTACCTTATACCCAGCCCTTGCAAACCCCAGAAGCTCATAAAGAAAATCCTGCTTGGAAGAGAGCCTAGGCCTCTGCACCAGGAACATTTTGTCCAAGTGCTTTCATCTCAGCTTCTGTTTTGGCAGCAAGATACAAAATCGCTCAGCAAAGAGGTAAAGAGAGAGAAATGAGATTTGTGTGAGTGAATCTCGTGTTATCCAGGAGGGGAAGTGAAATCACGGTCAGAGCTGGAGTCTATCCAAAGCTCTTCCAATCATGAGGATGGGGTTAACTAGGTTATTTCAACACTTTGGCTCAGTAATGAGCACTCTAAGGCATTTAGGAATAACTTAAGGAATTAATGGTGCATTTTGTCCTTGAGAAGGAAGTATTTCCCTCCATGGGGGCTTGGAAGGGAAGGATTTTTTTCCTCTGGGTTCCTCCCATAGTGGTTACTGCTCACACAAGCTTAGGACCCCCTTGATCTCTGCATCTCTGAATTGGAGGACTTTTTGCCTTCATGAGCACTAGAGAGCACTTGTCTGCTGGCTATTTTAGTGACTGCCCAGAGCCCCTGTGATAAAACAGTCAGCAGTATTTGGATGCCTGATGGCCCTTTTCAGAAGGAGCAGGCTTGTGTGGTGCTTCTCATGCCCTCTGACATGTAGTCAACTCCTCCTTTAATTTCAGCTGCTGGCCAGGGGGGGTCAAGAGGAAGGGGAACAATAAATGATTTCTTTATCTTGAGGCTTGGGGGTGCTGGTGGATGAGAAGCTCACCATGAGACACCAGTGAGCACTTGCAGCCCAGAAGGCCAATCACATCCTGGGCTGCATCAAGAGAAGCACAGCCAGCAGGGCAAGGGAGCTGATTCTCCCCTTCTACACTGCTCTGCTGAGAGCCCACCTGGAGCACTGTGTCCAGTTCTGGAGCTCCTATTACAGGAAGGATCTGGAGGTGCTGGAAGGTGTCCAGAGAAGGGCCAGGGGGTGATCAGAGGGCTGGAGCTGCTCTGCTATGAGGACAGACTGAGAGAGTTTGGGCTGTTTGGTCTGGAGAAGAGAAGGCTCTGAGGAGATCTAATTGTGGCCTTCCAGGATCTGCAGGGGGCTTTGAGAAAGCTGGGGAGGGACTTTTGAGGGTGTCAGGGAGGGATAGGGCTGGGGGGGATGGAGCAAAACTAGAAATGGGGAGATTCAGATTGGATGTGAGGAAGTTCTTCACCATAAGGGTGGTGAGAGCCTGGCACAGGTTGCCCAGGGAGGTGGTGGAAGCCTCCTGCCTGGAGGTTTTTGCAGCCAGGCTGGAGGTGGCTCTGGGCAAGCTGCTGTGGTGTGAGGGGTCTCTGCCATTCTTAAAATGTTGGAGACAGAGGGGGGGAAAAAAAAAGCCAGCACTTGGTGACCATTTTTGAAGTTCAGCAGTGAGCATCTCTGGAACTAGACAGAAATGAAGTGCAATGCTGAGGCCAGGCACAGGAGCCAAGATCACTCTGTCACTCAGGAGAGGAAATGACTGATCAGACAAGGCATCTAACTTTGAGGCCAAACATTTATTTTCTCCCAAAGATTGAAGATTAGTGCCTTAACTGCACCTGCAAGATATGCACTGAATGTCAAAAGCAGGCCTTGCTGACTAGAACTCCAAGTGTCATCTCATTATGGCTGTTGAAGGATCAGATCAGATTCTCCTGCATGAATTTTCCCTTCCATTAACCTCCCCTGTCAGCTGGATGCTTTCTGTTGCTGGATTAGCACCTCCTAAAAACCCCTGTTCTTGTTCCCCTCAGCATCCCTCCATCTGTCACTCCTTCCTTTGCCTAACACCTCTTACTTGCCAGGGCCAAATAAACAGTGCCATTTGAAAGCCAGCATTGAACACCCTGTGTCCCTGTGTCAGTGCTGTGAGGACACAGATGTCCTTCAGTGCTGGGTCAAGGGTTGGACTGGATGATCTTTGAGGTCTCTTCCAACCAGATGTATTCTGTGATTCTGTTTCATGGGGCTGTTCCCACAGCTGATTTGGGGTGTGGATGCCTGCCTGTGTCACTGAGAGGAAGAAATCCACCCCCACACCTTGTGAGTAAAGTAGTAAGAGAATAAGGGATGGACCTGCAGCTGAGGGTTGATGATCTGACTGAAAGCAAACTGCCTTCTTGACAGCTGCCCCAACTCTTTGCCTTGCTTTGTGATTTCCTGCTTGCTTTTCCCTCCCCAGCTAGCTTTTAAACAGCCTCTGCAAGGTGCTTAGCACTTCCACCTGAACTCATAAACCTTTGCCAAGAGCTCTGAAGCACCCTGGCTATGTATTCATGGAGTCACAGAGTGGTTTGGGTTGAAAGAGCCCTTAAAGATCAGGTAGTTCCAACCCTCCTGCCACTAGAGGAGGCTGCTGGGGGCCCTGTCCTACCTGGTCTTAGACACTTCCGGGGAGGGGGATACACCTCTGGGCAGCCTGTTCCAGTGCCTCTGCACCCCCGCTGGAGAGAATGTCTAACTCTGCCCTCTTCCAGCCTACAGCCATTCCCTCCTGTCCTAGCACTGTAAGCTCTTGGAACAGGGGTGCTGCTGGGACTGCTTGGCTAACCATGAGGCAGACACAGAGGTGAGGCTGCCCAGGCCTGGCTTTGGAGCGTGCCCCTGGCTGTTCAGCTGCGACAAACCTCCTGCCAGCGCTGCGTGAGGCTCACGAAGGTAGGTGTGGGTGAGCCACGGAGTGTGGAGCTGCAAGGGGCTGTGGAACTTGACAGGCTTGCAAGAGGAATGGAGCTGGAGTTAACCTAGCAGGCCTGTCTCACAAGGGTGAGAGATGGGGTGTGCTTAATCAGGAGTGTGTGAATGGCCAGGCAGGATGGGCCTTAGGTCTCCTGTCATGCTGTGGTGGGTTGAAAATTCCACCCCCCCAACATAAAACTGCCAGACCAGCTCAGCTGGAAAGCAAATGAAGCCACAGCTACAAGCAAAACTACAATCTAAAAGTGAAAAGCAGTGAATAGGTACAAAATATACAATAGTTACATATGTGTACAGTTTATAGGCAACACCAGAACCCCCCTGGACAAACCAGGGGGCTACCAACAGCTTCCCCCTCCCTGCTCCCCTCCCAAGCCCCCTGTGCATGGGACAAGGGAAAGAGCAGGGAGCTGCTGTTACTTAGCCATGACAAGAACATGTTCACTGTCAGCAAAGCCATCAGAAACACAAGCTAGTACCAGCCAGAGTGAGGAAGCTTAAAGCAAGTAAGTTATCTTACCAACTAACTCCTGTGTTAGGAACCTGCCCACTGGGATTATTTAGGATTTGCCATTATTTCCTTTTTACATCCAATGGTGACTTATTTGCATTCTACCACTTCCTGTTCAAAACCTGTAGAACACTTTCCAGGCACAGCCTGAAACTCCCACATCTGTCCAGAGTCCCCTTTCTGGCAGCCCTGGGCTTGGTATGCAGACAGCAAGGCACCAGTGCTCTGTGGGCAGGTGCAGTATTTCATTCTAATGGTGGCTGTAATCCCAGCCCTGTTCCTGCTCTGGAGTGCTTGATGTGAGCTGTTGGGAAACTTAGGAACAAGACAAGAACTGCAGATCCCCAAGGGATCTGGTTTCCAGTCACAGCTCAGTTCAGCTCCTTTGCACTCCCCAGGATGCCTCCTCGAAACATCAGGTGTTTGAGGAACCCAATGCTGACCTGTCAGGGCTCTTTTAGCTCCCTCTCAGTGGAGTCATCCAGAGTGCAGACTCTCTTTAAATCAATTTTATATAAACTCTTAATTACACAGCTTGAAAAAATTAAAAGTGAGGTGGTGGCCAGATGTGAAGCAGAATGAGACACTAACTCTTACCTGAAAGAAGAAGGTAGATGGGTTTGCACTGAAATATGTTTAACTCTTTATGCACCACGCAGGACCTGGAGGCTTCTCTGTTGCTCTTCTGGAGACTGCTAATGTTTGCTGTATTGGAAAAGCTTTGTGGTGAGCAGGCAAACCACACTGCAGCGTGGTGGTTCTTCCTCTTCTCACACTGCCTTTCCCAAAACAGAATGGATCAGTGGTATGGGGATGCTGCCTTCTAGTCAGGATCTGCTCTGGTTTCATGTAACCCTCCTGATGTGTCAAAGCAAAGCCCAAACGATGCAGTGTTGGGCTGAAAGTTGTCCCTGCTGCTTTCTAGCTCTGTACAGTTAGTGTTGCTACAGCTGATCTTAAGGAGGGGCAGGTGATGTGCCTCAGTTGTGTGAAGCAAGGACCAGGCTCTAATCTTCAGGCATCAATTTACTGCTCCAGCTCTACTTCTGAGATAATGCAGCTGTGGTTAGTAGGTCCAGAGAGGTTCTCCTTCCTCTCTACACTGCCCTGGTGAAGCCACATCTTGGATATTGTGTCCAGTTCTGGGCCACTTAATTCAAGGAGGACCTCAGAGAACTGCTTGAAAAAGTTTAGTGTGGAGCCACAAGTATGATGGAGTGGAACATCTGCCTTATGGGGAAGGGCTGAAGGAACTGGGGCTCCTAGGCTTGGAGGAGACTGAGAGGTGAGCTCATTCATGTTTATAAAGATGGGAAGTGCTGTGTCAGGAGGACAGAGCCAGTGCTCAGTGATGTCCAGTGATAGTACAAGGGGCAATGGGTGCAAGCTGGAGCAGAGGAGGTTCCATGTGAACACAAGGAACAACTCTTTAACTGTGAGGGTGACAGAGCACCAGAATGGGCTGCCCAGAGAGGTTGTGGAGTCTCTTTCTCTGGAGTCATTCAAAACCCTCTTGGCTGCATCCCTGTGTGACCTCCTCTAGGTGATCCCTGCTCTGGCAGGGGGTTGGACTGGATGATCTTTCAAGGTCCCTTCCAACCCCTAACGTTCTGTGATTCTGTGAGCTTCAGAAAACACAAAGCTTCCAGAGTTTCAGTACATATAATTTCTTACTCAAAATGCAGTCTGAAGAGCAGCTGTAATTTAGGGCTGATTTTGTTTCTGGTTTTTTTTCCCCAGTTGAGTTCCTTAGGAAGCAGAGACAATGCCACATGTCTGGAGCACCCATTTGTGCAGATAGGACGAGTGCAGAGGCAGCAGTGTGGTGAATTGTTCCAGGAGTAATTGCTCAGCTGTATGTTGCTTGTGTGTGAGCTGCTTGGAAATCATTTGCTAATAACCCCCTTCTGCATAAAAGTCATCATTGATTTGCAGATAGCAGAAGGAGTTACATTTGTCAGCTAATTTATTTGTTCACAAACACTTCAGCCCAAGCCTGCTTTTTCCAAACAAAGAGAATATCCTGTGTCAGTAGAGCTTTGTCAGTCATGACCTGAGCCAGCAGCTGAGTTAATATTTTAGCAAAGCAGATCATCTCTTTAAATATTCAGCAGCACAATTAGAAAGGTGTTGAGAGAAGCAAAAGCTTTTTAAAACCCAAGGAGGGCATTAGCAGCAGGGCTGCTGGAGGCTGGTAGCTTCTCCTCCTCGGGTGAGAAGCTGGGTAGCCTTCTCCTGCAGAAGTGGCCCCAGGGAGTTTCACATAGAATCAGAGGATGGTCTGGGCTGGAAGGGACCTCCAGAGGTCATATAGTGCAGCCCCCTCTGCAGTCAGCAGGGGCATCCCCAGCTGTGACCAGGCTGCCCAGAGCCCTGCTGAGCCTCATCCTGGGTGCCTTCAGGGATGGAGCCTCAACCACCTCCCTGGGCAACCTGTGCCAGGGTTCCGCTACCCTCATAGCAAAGAGCTTCTCCTAACATCCAATCTGAATCTGCTCTCCTCCAGTTTGAAGCCACTGCCCCTTGTCCTGTCACTGCAGGCCTTTGTACAGAGTCTCTCTCCATGCTTCAGGTACTGCTGGTTTGGCTGGGGTGACATGAGTGAGGTGGGAAGTACAAACAGTTATCTTCATCCTCCTGAAAACCCTGCCCCAGAGTGATGTACGGAGCGGTTAGATTTCGCTTACAGGTTCTGTGGGGTGGTGAATTCTACCAGGATGCTTTAGCACAATTTAGAGAGTTCAGAAGATGGAAAAGGCTGAGCCCCGAAACAGCTTCACCCCCCGATGGAAGGGAGGCGAGCCAGGAGCTTGCCTCAAAATGAGCGCCAGACTGAGCCAGCCAATCAGCGAGCGCAGAGCACTTCCTGCTCACGCTATTGAAGGGTTTCCAGTGCCAATGTGTACTGGGCGGGAAGCACCCAGCCAATCACAGCTCCGAACCGCAGCGCGGGCTCCCCCTCACGGGCCTGTGAGGGCCCTCAGCTCCCGGCGGGAGGAGCGGAGCCTTTCACCTGTCCCCCGGGGGCGGGAAAGGCGATTTCCCGCCTTTGACTTCCGCCGCTAAACCTCCGCTGATGGAGGCGGGGGAAGGGGTTTGGAGCACCCCGTAACGACTGGAAGGCTGTTATTAGGTCTTCCCAGAGCCTCCTCTTCTCCAGGCTGAACATCCCCCGCTCCCTCAGCCTGCTGTGGTGGCAGAGGTGCTCCAAGCCCTGATGGTTTTTGTAGCCCTCCTCTGGCCCTGCTCCGTCGGGTCCCTGTCCTGCCCACAGTGCAGACTCTAGCCCCGCACCCAGTGCTCCGGGTGAGCTCTCACCAGGGCAGAGCAAAGAATTCCTCCTGCTTCATTTCTGACACCTAACGTAAGCAATACCTTGGCTGTTTTTCATTTGGTGCTTTCATTGCTGTGGGCCAGTGACTGGAAGTCATCTCCTCCCAGGAGTGACAGGGGGTGCAGTGCAGACAGGAGCAGGTTCTGGGAGCGCCCACAGGCTGGGCACAGGGGCGCTTCGATTCCAGCAGGGTCACACTTGCTCCTCCCGTTCCTGTTCTTTCCCCTCCTGCCCCTGACCATTCAGTGAAGGAAAAAGGAGTCAGGGTTGTATCCTACACAATTTCATTTCAAAAACCTGTCTAAAGAAAACAGGCAAGCAAAGAAAACCCCAAAGGAGTGGCAGGCCAAGCCTCAGTCTGTGTCAGGGGAGGTTCAGGTTGGGTATTAGGAATAATGTCCTCACAGAGGGTTCCCAGGCTGCCCAGGGAGGTGGTGGAGTCACCATCTCTCTGTACAGGCGTTTATAGGCTGCATGGATGTGATGCTTAGGGGCATGGTGCAGTGGCTCAGCAGTAGTGGTGAGATTGTGAGCTCAACTCTTCTGTTTCATTGTGTCTGGTTTTGAGTTGGGGTTTTGTTCTTTTAAACAACAACCCAGCAGCCTGTGCCTATTTTTCCTTTCCCTAGTGCTCCTCAGGCAGCTCATTTCTGGAGCTGCAGAGGGCTTGAGGTAAAAGCTGTTACCAGGAAATGGTGCCCTTCCTCATCCTGTCCCATCTCTGTTTGCTTTGTCACAGCAGTCCTTCAGGCCAGGAGAGTGAGGAAGAAGCCATTGTATCACCATCTGAGAGAGGCTGTTACCTGCCTGTGAATCTGGGAATCTTCCAGCTTGTGGTGTGCCCTCCTGCCAAGCTCTTATCAGGGGCTTATGGAAACTCAAAAGTGGTTTTTAAGGACCTCTGCGAAGCTGGTGGCAGGGAAAAAGAGTTGCAGGCCTAAATTCTCTTGTCTCTGTTTCCAGTTCAAGTCTTCACCTTCATCTTTATCTCCAGTTCAAGTCCCAATTACCTTTATCACCCCTGATACCCCCAGGTGAAGCTCTGAAATGTGAAGCTGTTAATGTAGTGCCTCTGTAAAGGAGAACAGCAGCCTTCAACTCTGTGTTGCTTTAGACTTTTTGGAACACCTCAGCATTTCCTCCTCCAGCTGACCCAGTCCCAGTTCTTACCTTGACACAGACAGTTGGCACTGGATCACAGGAAGCTCTGCTTTGCTGGTCTCACTGCAGTTCTTTTGTTCTGAGGTCCCAGGTAAGGTCTGGAGTGGTTTGGCCTGCCTCAGTTTCCCAATGTATTCCACACTTCTGGAGTCAGCTGGTGGAGAGGTGCTAAGCAGCACTTGTGGCAGTGCAAACTGCTCTGGGCTCATCAGAGGGAGGTTGCATTGTAATTGTGAGGCCAAAGTATTACTGTCATAGTGTGCCATGACCCAGTGTTTCTGTTTATGCTTTAAAGTGGAAGTGTGTAGTTTCTTTTCCTTTCTTCCTTTCATGATGAAATTAGAATCATAGAATCAGCCCTATTGAGCCTGACCTTGAATACTTCCAGGGATGGGGCCCTGGGCAACCTGTTCCAGTGTTCTCCCACACACTACCCTCGTGGTAAATGTCATGGTTTGAAATTAGGGAAGAGCAGATTTAGATTGGATGTTAGGACAAAATTCTCTGCAATGAGGGTGGCACTGGAACAGGTTGTCCAGAGAAGTAGTTGAGGCCCCATCTCTGGAGGTATTCAAGGAGAGGCTCATTTGGGTTCTGGGCAACCTGATCTAGTTGAGGATGTCCCTGCTCACTGCAGGGGATTTGGAGGTCCCTTCCTACCCAGGTGATTCTATGGTCTTTGTTCAGTGAACACATTTCCCTTCAGGAAACCAAAGCACTGTTTTGATGCCTTTTGTTTCAAGTGTTGGCCTCCACAAGCAGTGGTGCTGAAGGCTTCCACTGCAACAGAGAGTTCTGCAAATGTAGATGCTGAAGCCACAGAGTTTTCTACCTTGCTATTTTTTTCTATATATATATATCTTAGCAGAAAGGAGCTGTTTGCTTTACATGACCTGAGGTGATGCTCTGCACAATTCTACTGCCACTCTTTGGATAATTTGATTTATTTGTCATGAAGCACTTGGTGGAGGCAGGGTTATAGAAGGTGGTATCCCTCTCAAAGCCCTTGGCCCTCTACTGATATGGGGACAGTGTCTAATGAGTAAGGAAAAGATAGGGAGGTCTTGATTCTCCCCAGGGCTAGGCAAAAGAGAGGCAAATGGAGAGAGGCAGCTCCAGCAGTATCTGCACTCTTCCTGTTGGCTGTCCAGCTTTTTTCCTGGGCTGTGTAAGCTCACTGGCTCCAAACCTGTCAGCTTAACTCTTAATTAATGTTTACTCTGTGCACTTGGGCCATTTCCCTTGCAGGCTCAAATGCCACAAAGTGTTAATTGCTCTTGCCTAATGTACAAATGAGGTTGCCATGGGGAAAGCCCAAGGGCTTCCAATCCAGCAGAGGCTCCTGCATGCAGAAGAGAAGCTGCCTGCACTCCGGGCTGCTGTGAAGGGCTGTGCTGCTCAGCAAGCTGCTCATGTGAAGGAAAATGTGCTGTGGGGAACACCTCAGCAGGCTTCTGGACCACAAGCATGTAAAATGGCAACATTCCCATCCCTGCTGCAGATAAGGGGAAAGCCCTGCTCAGCCTGTGCCCCTGCCCCCAGTGCTGCAAGGCTTCAAAGCTGAGGGTGGGGATTTAGCTAAACAAGACCAAACTGTTTGAGCAGATTGAGGCCATGCTTCATGTCTAGAGACAGAGGGTTTCAAGGCAATTTGTTTTGGTAACTTGTGGGGGATGATTGGGCTGTTCTTGTCACAGAATCATAGAAATGAATCATCACATTGCTTTGATTAGGAAAGACCTCTAAGACCATCCAGTCCAACTGTCAGCCTAACACCACCATGGCCATTAAATCATGTGCCAAACTACCATGGCCACATGTTTCTTGAACACCTCCAGGGATGGTGACTCCACCAATCCCCTGGGCAGCCTGTTCCAAACATCATCAGATCCTGCAGTGAAGGTGGTGGAAACTTTCCCCTTCCCTTTGACAAGTTTCCAGCAGAGGTATGCTTCGTGTTTGCTTGCACATTGGGCACAGCTTTAGGGATGACTCTCACACAGAAGTCATGAGCAGGCCAGGAGGGACCAGGAACACGTTGCAGGTCAGTGAGTGCCGCTGAGGTGCCTCAGAGGTTTTCAGCTGCAGTGCTCAGGGACCTGCCTGCCAGCCCTGCAGGCAAAAGATATTTCTTGCATCCCAGGCTTAAGATTTCTTCAGAGCAGTGGTTGCTATGCAGCCTTGTTTATTGCTGGTATGTGCCACTATTTGCCTGCTGAGCTTGGAACACCTGAAAAGGGAAGCCTGCTGTCGTGGAGAAGGCTTGACAATGGCTGTCCCTACTGCCAGGTTTGGAAACAGAGTCTGGGCCAGAAGAAATCCTTCTTCCCTTGTGGGAGATGAGCCACAGGCAGGTTTTACAGCTCCTGGGGGCACTGCAAGCTGGATAGTGTGGAGTGAGGTTTCCAAAGGGAAGGACATGCATGTTGGTGGCCAGCCCTGTCTTGTGCACTGCTGCTTTCTCAGCAAGGTGCAGCGCTGGTGGGGCTGAGAGGAGGCAGGCAGGAGGGCTGCTTTGACTGCGCTCTGGCAGGGGTTGCTTGGTGCAAGCATTGCTCCCAGAAGGCAATAATAAAATCTGGGAGAAAGATTCAATGATTGGTTTTTTCCCTTTTATTTTTCCCTTTTCAAAAAGGGGTTTTGAAAAGTCTTAAAGCCAGGGGAGGGAAAGTTCTGCTGGGTGACTTCAGCTGGCTGCCGAGAGTTGGGGTGTCGTTTGAAAAGACATCATCCTGGGAGATGTGGAAGAAAAGCAGTGCCTGGGGTGGTGGGTGAAAGGAGGGGAGAGGAGGACAGGTGGGAGCTGCAGAGCAGATGGGACAGTTTGTCCACCAGGAAACTCTTCATCAGAGGAGTGACAACCTGGCCTCTGCCTACACAGGAGGTAGAGAGAGATCTCCCAACTTGTCTCTTGGGGTCTCAGGGCTCTCCTTGCTGCTGTGTGTGGGCAAAGAGGCAAGTCCCTTCTCGGCTCCTGCTCAAACTCCCCTTGCTGTGACTGGGGCCAAAAGGCAGAAACTGAACCTTTAATCCTTCCTGGGCTCGTGCTGTTGTTTTCCAGGTAGAATCATGGAAGTCTGAACTCAAGAGAACCTTCTGAATCAGCCCCCAGTGAGGCTGAAGTCAGCGCTATATGGCTCCTGGGGGTGACGGTTCAGCCCTGCAGGATGGAAATCAAGCCTGATCTTGCCAACTGTAGGTGATCTTGGAGGTCTTTTCCAACCAAGTCAGTTCTATGATTCTGTGGTTCAAGTAAGTTTAACCTTGGCATCTCACTCCAAAGGATGTAGGGATGCTTGGAATCATTTTGCTCCAAGGAAAGTGAGAAGAAGCAAACTTTAGTGAGCTCTCAGCCTCTCTGATGCCTAAATCCCAAAGTAGTACCACTCTGAAGAACAAACTTGCCTCCAGTTTAGCCTCTGTTTTCAAGAGAGTTTGTTACTAAAAGTATGAGTATTTGAAAATTGAATGTAGGAAAGGTGTGGGGGGATGAGGATGGAAGACCCACAGTCCAACACATCATGAATTTCTCCTGAGCTGCAGAGCTGTCAGCCTGCCACAGCAGCAGAGGGAGACCAACCCAACTCTCTGAAGGATTGAGACACAGGGACTCTGCTCATTATCAGAGGTGTTTGCTGGTTTCTTTCTCCTTCTGTCTCTCTCTCTAGAGAACATGCCTTTGCTTCACTGTTGGTTTTTGTGTGTGTGTTTAATTCCCTTTCCTCCTGATAACATCCATGCTCCCTCACCCCTAACAATTTAGCAAGCTGGAGCTCTGCTGCAGAGAGCACTGCTGTAATAACAGTAGTAACCACTTGTGTTTGTATAATGTCCATCACCCCGGGGCTTTTGGGAGTTCTGCAAAGCTTCCAAGCATTTGTTTGCAGTTTTCAGTTGGAGATAATCTTCGAGGCCTTTTCCAGCCATGGTGATTCTGTGATATGGACCTGTCCAAAACTAAAAGCTGACATTCCAAATCTGTGGCCTGCAAAGGTCATCTTTATATGCTCCTAGCCTCTTTTTATGGCCTTAAGATTTATAGTGCTGGCCTTAAGATTTATATTTCTGTTCTCCTGCAGGCCAGGTGATGAATGAGCAGCAGAGCTAACCCTTCTTCAGCTGTGCTCACTTTGGGATGTGGTGGTGGCTGGGCAATGTGGTGTTTTCTCTCAGGTCAGCGAGCCAAACCACTGCAAGTTTTCATCAGTCAGCTTTGCTGTCTGGCATGTTTAGATCTGGCAGCCCCCTTTTTTTTCCTTTGCTTTTTGTCCTCTGCCCTCTCAGCACTGCAGTTTGTTGCAGAGACAGCCTATTACTCCTTTACCACTTGGTGGCCTCCAGATCACCCGAGGAAGATGCTGCCAGCAGGTTTGTCCACCTTGACTGTGGTGGGTTGTAAAATTCCCCCCAACATTAAATTGGCAGAGCAGCTCAGCTGGAAGCAAATGAAGCTGTATTTACAAGCAAACCCACAATCTACAATGAAATGCAGTGAAGATACAAAATATACAATATTTACAATAGTTATAGCTCTTTGCAATTTATGAACAGCACAAGAACCCCCCTGGACAGAACCAGGGGAGCCAATAGCTTCCCCTTCCCTGCTCCCCCTCCCTGCACACAAGGGACAAGGGCAAAAGCAGAGAGTTGTTTCTTAAGATTCTCAGCCACAACAAAGATCAGAGCTAAGGCCAGTAAAGCCAGCCAGAAGCACAAGTTAGTGTCTCTCAGAGTGAGGAAGCCAAAAGAGAGAATGCTAATCTATACAGACCAACTTTGTGGATACTGTATCCAATGGGACTGTTTAGAACTTGTCATTATTGTCCTTTTTACATCCCATGGTGATTTATTCACATTCTACCACTTTCTGCTCAGAATCTGTGGGAAATTTTCTAGGCACAGGCTGAAACTCCCACACTGACTACAGATCATGCATTGGGCCCTCTGAGCACCACGGGGTGGAGCTCTGAGCAGCAGGTCAGATGCAGAGCAGCTCCTCTGTTGAATGTGGGCATCAGCATGTGGACACCCTAGGGATTTAAATGCCTGTGGAGTTAGGGGATACCTTTCAGGTGATACCTCACAGGCTTGGATGAATGGAGGCTTTAAATATTTCAGCCCTGCTTGAATGGTGGACCTGGGCCCTGGACAAGACAGAGGTGTTTAAATGCTGGAAAAACCAGGGGATAAATTCTGAGCAGTGGGAGCTGGTTTATCTCAAGGTTCATGCAGCACTAAGAACAGCAGTGGGGCTCCAGTGGGATAGATAGGAGTAATAAAATGGACAATTAATCTGGTCTGGTTAGAGGGTGTGCTCCTTCCTTTGCATGTCAGCCCTGCACCCTCTGCTCCCAGTGCTTGTTACTCAGAATGAAACATTTCAATGCAAGGCTCAGGTCCCTTGTTGCAGCTCAGTGAAATTACTTCAGATCACTGAACATTTCCCTGCCTGATGATTACACAGGAACAGGACAGCATCCTGAAGCTGCTGTGTTTATCCTGGGTGTATGCATCTGTTTGGGGAAACCTGCTTGTAGTCAAGGTGTTTGGAGTTGGTTTGTGCCTTTAAGAAGGATGTATGGAACAGTCTGCAGGTCACTACCAGGAGAAAACTACTGGCCAGGGAAGGTATTTTAGTAGCTCTCTTGTGTCTAACTTACCCAAAGAACTTAGAGAAGTGGGGACATCAGTAGCACAGGGATCTGCCCTGTGGTTCTCCCCCAGGCCTGGGGAAACTGCCCAGTTCCACTGGGCAATGGCTTTTTACTCTGCAGAACAACAACATGCTGCAGATGTGTTATGGCCAAAAAAAGAGAACACAGCCCTGAACAGCTGCCACTTATTCCAGATCCATTGTATCCTCACCACAGCCTCTGGCTGGTGAGATACTGCACTCAACCTCCAGAGTGGCTCCAGTCCTGAGGGGTTCTGGAGGGTTGTTGCCATCAGCAGGTTTCACACAACGATACTCTGATTGCTGTGCTGGGAAGCCACCAGAGGAATAGCTTGTTGAGAAAGGAAGTAATGGTAGCATTAAATAATCTCTGTTTTCATTTACTGTCTGCTAATGATCCAAAGAAGCTGCAAATCCCAGAGGATGTGTTTTCTTTTGATTAACCCAGCAGAAGGATGACAATACAGCTACTGTCTGCTGAAATCTCACCAGGACCTGGAGCTGTTCATAGGCAGCTGTGGGTTTGGGTTTGGGTTTTTCTCCTCTTCAGAAAGCCATTTTCTAACACTCTAACATTCTTTTCTTCCACTCAGCAGAGAGCCATTGCCACTGCTCTCCTTTGGACAGGGAATGGCACCACCTTCTTTCCCATCAGCAGTGGCAAAAGATGAATCCTGCACACTCAGCAGCTCCCCAAGGCTGCAGGCAAAAATTGCTCTGCCATTGTTGTCCCAGTGGGTTTGGTAGAAGGGGGAAAGGAGTGGCCCTATGTAGCTGTGCCTCCCATCATCATTGAATCAGAGAATGGCTTGAGTTGGAAGGGACCTTAAAGATCATCCAGTTCCAACCTCCCTGCCAAGGGCAGGGACACCTCCCACTAGAGCAGGTTGCTCAAAGCCTCATCCAGCCTGCTCTTAAACACTTCCAAGGATGAGGCATCCACAACTTCTCTGGGCAGCCTGTTCCAGTGTCTCACCACCCTCACAGTAAGCAATTTCTTCCTAATCTCCAGTGTAAATCTGCCCTCCTCAAGCTTCAATCCTTTTCCTCTCATCCTAGCACTACATGCCCTTGCAAAAGGCTCCTCTGCAGCTTTTTTGTAGGTCCCCTTCAGGCATGGAGAGCCTTTGCTAAGACAGTGGCAGAGGCAGCCATCTATCCTAGCTGAGGATAGACTCATTTCTGGTCCTTCCTGCTTTCTCCTGGGCATTTTTAATACCTCAAGCAATGGAGCATGCTCAGTTTCATTTAGGAGCTTGATCTTAATCAGCCAAAATCACTACTGGCATATTGCTTAGACATTCAGCCCATGCAATGGGACCTAAGGAAGTATAACTTAATCCCTGCTTTATGCCCTAGTCACACTGGCAGTGGTACCTCCATTCCTCCTTCTAAAGTACACAGTCCAAACAGACAGACATTTGGTTTTTTAAGGGTGTGTAATGCCTGTCTTCCATTGAAAGCAATGGGAATTAGACTGTAAAAAAACCCTCTAAGCCCCTTCCTTCCCTGACCTTAAGCTGTCTCTGTGAATTTATCTAGCCTAACAAAAAGGATGAAGGTCAGAAGTGGGTTAACTGTCTCAGCTAGCTCCAGCCTGTCTGATGTGCCTTGCTTTTCTCCAGGTGAAAGCTTTGACAGCTTGTAAGCAGTTAAATCTCTTGGGCAGGGGGTGGAGCAGTAGAGGATCTTGCTGCAGTGTGAACAGTTTCTGACTGAGATTTCCTTGAAGATCCTGTGTTAGCAGATTGTAAGTTTGATTAATAGCAGAGCACCTGGAGTCCTTGCAGAGGCATGCTTTGGTGTTTGATTTCAGTGTAGAGAGCACATAACAGGGACCTGCCTTTGCTTCCTCCATTGAGGGCAGAGGCATCTTTTCCTTCTGTGATAATTTAACTGAACTTTGCCTGTAACTGATCCTCATGTGACAGCTGCTCTGTTTGCAGGGCTTCACAAGCACCTATGAGAGTGTTTTCCACAGCAGTTCACAGGGACATCCTTCCATACTCCTTGCTCTTTCAAGGAATTTTACTACTGGCTTACCATCCTTCTCATCCCAGGGTGTGCTCTGCAAAACCTCTTCTTGCTTCTCACTTAGGCCATAAGAAAGGGAACAATGCATTTAAGGAAGCCCAAGCCCTGTGTGGTGACTTAAATCTCTGCCAGAAGGTGAAATCTCTGTAGAGTTTTGAAGTGAAATCAACCAAACTGGTGAGGAAACAGGCTAGAGGGACTGAAGCTGAGAAGTGTGACATTTTGCTGTTGCAGTGCTTTCTGTACCCTCATATATGCCCTGTGCACTCCACTAGCCCAGTGGCTAGCTGGCATCTCTAAATGTGCTTTAGCCTCAGGCTTTCTGAGGTGCTGTAAGTACCTCAGCATCTCTGTATGGGCAGGCAATTTAGCTCCACAGGCAGGTGTTTCCTCTGCTATGCCAGCAGCAGTCTTCCTCCAGTGTTTGGGTTTGTGGCTGTGATTTTGGCTGAATGTGGGAAACTGATGGCTTGGATATATTTGTATGTTGTTTGAACACCACCCAGCCTAGATTCATAGAATCCTAGAATTGTTTGGGTTGGAAGGGACCTTGAAGATGTCCCAGTTCAAACCCTGCTGCCATGGGCAGGGACACCTGCCACGAGACCAGGTTGCTCAAGGCCTCATCAAACCTGGCCTTTAACACCTCCAGGGAAGGGGTGTGCCACCCTGGGCACCTCTTTCAGTGTCTCACCACCCTCATAGTAAAGAACTTCTTTCTAATCTCCAGTCTAAATCTCCTCTCCTCAAGTTTCAACCCATTGTCTCTCATCCTACCACTACAAGCTCTTGTAAAAAGCCCCTTCCCAGCTTTCCTGTAGTCCCCTTTCAGATACTGGAAGGCTGCTCTAAGGTCTTCCCTGAACCTTCTTCTCTGCAGGCTTGAGCAGTTCTGTACCCAGGAAGCCCTGTAGGTAGGGCAGTGCCAGGGCTGGGGGGCTGTCACTTGCACTAATGGTGTTGCTTTTCCACACAGGCTCCTGATGTGCAGGGGATCCTACCAGCAGCTGGATCAGCCCCAGCGACTAGCAGGACATTGAGTAGACTCTGATCTGCAGAGAGGCCATCACCTCACTCCCCCATGGCAATGCAAGATGGTTTTGCAGCAGGTAAAGGGCTGTAGCAGACCAGAGCCTTCCTCAGCCAGGGCTCCTGGCAGTCTGGTGCCTGCAGCCGGGGCCAGGAGGATGTTCTGCGGCAGCGGTGCCGGCGCCCAGGAATGCTGCTCGGCTCGGGGAGGCACAGCCTGCACAAGGGCTTTATTCAAAGGGCTGATCACCAGACTCTGGAGATTCCAGCAAGTGCAGAAGCTGTTCCTCATCCTCTGCAAGTGAGAGCCCGGCCTTAGAAGCTGGAAAATGGAGAGGATAATAACCAGGAGAAGTGGCAGGGAAACACCCTGTGTATGATGCTGAATTGTCAGGAACAGCCACGACTAGAAACTGCTTGAGGCAGGGCACATCCCCCTTGGTTTCAAGTGTCTCTGCAGTAAAGAAGCAGGGCATAAACTACTGCAAGAGTGAAGCAGAACAAAAGAGAGTGTTTGGATGGACAATTTGCATGCTACAGATGCAGCAATCACATAAGCCCACTGAATATTTCACAGAACCACAGAAACATTCAGGTTGGAAGAGATCACCAAGTCCAACTGACAACCCTGCTCTACAAGCTTCACCCCTAAGCCATATCCCCAAGCACCACATCCAAACCACCTTTAAACATATCCAGGCTTGGTGACTCGACCACCTCCTTAGGTAGCCCACTCCAATGCCTGGCCACTCCTGCTGGGAAAATGTTTTCCTAATACCCAGTCTGAACCCCCATACCTACCAGCCATCCCTCCCCTGGCTCATCAGGGCTGTGGGACACAGGTCATCTCTCCCACCTTTCCCACCGAGCCTCGCCCCAGCACCCTCAAGGAAGAGTGGTGAGCAGCGTTGCCAAGGAAACCATTCTGCTCAAGGACAAACTGAAGCCAAGGAGGATGTCTGAGGGTCTGTTAGCCTCACACACAGGTAAGGTGGGAGCCTTCCTGCTCCCTTGTGGGAGGAAGGGTGCTAGCTTTCTAAGCTGCAAAGATACACATTCCCAGTTCTCTCCTGGCTGTGCCCCCTGCAATCACCTGTCCTGCTCTCCATCCCATTCATAGCCCTTCTGCTGCTGTAAAGGTGTGCAGCTTTGGGGCAGGGACAGGAGTAGGAGGGTGCACTTAGATGTATAGGTGACCTCTTTTGGGTAAGGAGAGGTTTGTGGGCTCCCTGTTGCCTGAGTGGTGCCCAGAGGAACCAGGGTTTTCCACTGGTGGCTCTGTGGAAGTGAGTAAGTGTTGCTTGCTGGCCTGCTTCAAGTGGATCCCAGCAGGACTGAGTTTCTGTGAGCAGTTTCTTAGAGGTTTCAAGAGGTGTGCCCAACTGGATACCAGGTGCTTCAGGTGCACAGTGCTGCTTCAACTGTGTTTTGTCTCTCTGCTTTGCAGGCTCATGAGGCTGCAGGGACCTTAAGAGCTCTATCCTCTAGGCAGTGGTTTCCAGGTCAGCTTCCCAGAGGTTCCTGGTAACTTGCTTCTGTGCCAGTTGCTGTCTCTGCTTTGCAGGTTTGGCTGGCTGCAGTGACCCTAAGGTGGTTACCCTGAAGCTAGTGGTTTCCAGGTCAGCTTCCCAGAGGCTCCTGGTAACCTCCAAGCCCCTGTCTCTCATACAGAAGAATCCAGCAGGATGAGTGAGGAGGAGCAGGAGGATAGGGAGATTGGCACAGACTCTGACAGACTCAACAAGATGATGTCAGAGGGAAAAGGACATAAGGTGAGGAAACCATGTTGGGGTGTATATGGAGGTGCATTAAGGGCTATGACACTGCCCCTGTGCTCCTGGTAAGCTGTTGTTAGGGTTTATGTATCTCTCTTCATGCTCCATGATGTATTTCCATTGCAACTAGACATGGGCTACCTTGTCAGCTGAGAACAGACTACTCAAGAAGAGATTGAGAGAGATGGAAAGCTTACACAGAAAGAAACCAAAGGAATTGGGGCTGCAGCTTCCAAAAGAGAGGCTTGAGCCTGGAGATGCAGCTGAAAAAAGTAAGTGGTTGCTACATCTGTGGAGCTTTGGTTCCTTTGCTTGCTATTTTCATAGTGAAAGACCACAGAAAATGACCTTGGACTCCTAGCAGACAGCAAGTTCTCCATGGGACACCAATGTGCCCTTGTGGCCAAGAGAGCCAATGGCATCCTGGGGTGCAGCAAGAAGTGACCAGCAGCTCTAGGGAGGTTCTTCTGCCCCTCTGCTCTGCCCTGGTGAGACCACAGCTGGAGTACTGTGTCCAGTTTTGGGCTCCCCAGTTCAGGAGAGAGAGACCTGCTGGAGAGAATCCAACAGACACCATATGGTTTTAAACTATACCCCAGAGATCTAGACTAGATCTATAGAAGAAAGGTTTTATGATGAGGGTTCTGAAACACTGGAACAGGCTGCCTGGAGCAGTCAGTGGAGGTGTTCAAGGTCAAGTTGGACATGGCTCTGAGCACCCTAGTGTAGCTGGAGATGTCCCTGCTCATTGCAGGGGAGTTGGACTGGATGACCTCCAAAGGTCCCTGGCAACCCAAAATGTGATCAGTGCCCCACATTTGTGTGCAGCTGTCACTCTTGGAGTTGTTTGGGTCAACAAAGGGATGTTACTAAGCTCCAGCAAGATTTCTAGCCCTTTCCAAACCCATCCCCATCCTGTCCAGCACTCTCCACTTGCAAGGTTCTTTTCAATCTCTGCAGGATCTGGCCTGCCACCTATCAAAGAGACACTTTCCACATTGCCCAGTACATGCAAAAAATGTGCTGAGACTTCCTCGGGGGAGCAAGCCAACAAGATCTCCCTGCCCAGGATCAACAGCCAGGGGTGTGGCGCCCCCCACAGGCTTTCAGGTGAGTCTGCTGTGCTGCAGCCCCTCTACCCAGCTCTTTCCTTGCACAAGGAGCACAAACTGCCTCATTTCTCAAGCACAGGCAGGACCTTGGGTCCAAAGCCTGTCCTGAGGGTTGAGAGCAAACCTCTTTTGGATCCACTCCAGCTTGGTGTGACATCGGAGCAGTTGGTGCTTGCAGATCCACTGGAAATTTCAGCTGAATAAAGAGGTGGCAAAGCTTTCAGCTCTAGCTTTGGCCCATAGCAATAGTCCAAAATGTAACATTGGTGCCAGGAGGCAGCTGTAACAGCAGGGTTGAGCTCTGGTTCTTGCTGTGCACATATGTGCACCATCACAAGCCATTAGCCACTTGCTGTCTTGGCCCTCTGCCTCTGCTGCTGTCTGGCTCTCCAGCCAGCATTTTTGTTGCTGTCACAACAAGGGTTGTTTCTGCATGGAACTTAGTGACTTGGTACAACCATGCTGTTGCTCCTACAAGTGCTTCACAGCTGTTAGCCTCTTTCATCTCACTGCCTGCACTGTAAGCTGGGAACAAGCAGTGCCTCTTGGGTCACCCCACCCATGTGTGGTGGCTCTGTGTGTAGCAGACAACATAACAAGAGAGGCTACCTGGTAGCTCCCAGGCTGCTTGCTGCCTGCAATAAATACACAACAGATCACAGAATCACAGATCAGCCAAGTTCAAAGACACCTCCAAGATCATCAAGTCCATCCAATCACCCAACCCTAGGTAATCAACCAGGCCATGGCACCAAGTGCCTCATCCAGGCTTTTTTTCAACATCTCCAGGGATGTTGACCCCAGCACCTCCCTGGGCAGCACATCCCAATGGGCAGTCACTCCTTCTGTGAAGAACTCCTTTCTAAGATCAAGTCTGATTCTCTTCTCTCCTTTGTGGGTAGTCTCCCTCATGTTATGATCCTGAGTGTCATGGGTGTGGTGGGTTGAAATTACCCCCCTACTAATCTGAGAGTTACTCCCCTCAAAATAAAATTGCCAGGCCAGCTCAGATGGAAAGCAGATGAAGCTGTATTTACAAGCAGACTCAAATCCAGAAATATGGGATGCCATGAACAGGTACAAAGTATACAATATTTATACATATTTATAAACAACACAAGAACCCCCTGGACAAAACCAGGGGGTTACCAACAGCTTCCCCCTCTCAACTCCCTGCCCCCTTCCTGTACAAGGGAGAACAGAGAGAGAAGAGCAGGGAGTAGGTTGTTAGTACTTAGCCACCACAATGCAGCCAAGGTCAGCAACAGCCAAGCAGAAGCCACCAGGTAGCATCTGCTAGAGTGAAGAAGCCAAAAAGACAG
This sequence comes from Melanerpes formicivorus, assembly GCF_026170545.1. Lineage (NCBI taxonomy): Eukaryota > Metazoa > Chordata > Aves > Piciformes > Picidae > Melanerpes > Melanerpes formicivorus. The sequence continues at coordinate 11,391,654 of NW_027142378.1, forward strand.
CAAGTTGCTTTATACAACTAACTTTGTTAGATGTCAGAGCAAGGGGATTATTTAGACCTTATCATTATTTTCCCTTTACATCCAATGGTCATTTATTTACTTTCCACCATGCTCTGCTTGAGACTGTGGAAAATTTCCCTGGCATCAGCCTAAAACTACCACAAAGAGTTAAGAAGGAGGGAGCCTGGAATGCTCTTTTCCTAGTGATGCTGCTCTGTTCATCAAAATCACCCAGAACTAGCCTGGTGTGGCTCTCCACTCACTGGAGATATGCATAGCAACATACCCATGCAGTGACACCTCTGTTGGCAGTGACACCCAAATCAATCTCTGCCTGCATAGTTTTGATCTTCTATTGCCTCCACACTTTGTAGGACATGCAGGGTAGCATAAACCCCCTCCAGAGTCCCTAGCACTTCATCTAGATTCTGTGCAAGGTTTATGCTCAATCCTTTAGACAGCTCAGGTGTTTTCATCTCCACTTTACACAATGAGCTTTTGAGTGCAAGGCATGAAATTGTTGACCTGTGGTGCTTTGGATGACAAATAGGTTTCATAACAAATGCATTTGTCAGCTGAATTTTCTTATACCTTGTCCATTTATCACCAAGAGAGCCTGTTTACCAACAATTTGCATCTGCATTTACATATTTTCATTCCTGGCTCACATTTGAAAGGCTTTTTTTCCTTTGTCACCACTATCTAGACTGGAAATTGCATTTTTATTCTGCCACAAGAGAAAGCTTAAGCATTGCAGGGTTTGCAAACAAGGACATTTGATGACAAATAAATTCCACCTCAGCATCTTCAAAATACAGCCAGTGGGAACTTCTGAAACAGTAAATATTCATGACACTTGGAAAACAGCCAGGTGCATAAACTGCTGCTTTCCCAATAGTATCCCCAAAATGGATGTGCTTTCAGCTGCCTGTTGTCTAGACTTTTGGAAGCAAATGCAGACAGAGGCACTCTCAGATTTAGAGGGTCAGGTATCTCTGTTCCCTAGTGGTTGCTCCTGGGGAACCTCCCTGAGCCCAGCAGGAACAGCTCTGTCCTGGCTCTCTACAGCTCCCTGAAAGGAGGCTGGAGCCAGGTGGGGGTTGGTGTCTTCTCCCAAGTAATAAGTGATAGAATAAGAGGAAATGGTCCCAAGTTGCACCAGGGGAGGTTTAGTTTGGACATGAGGAACAATTTCTGCCCCCAAAAGGCTGTCAAGCCCTGGTACAGGCTGCCCAGGGCAGTGTTGGAGTCTCCACCCCTGGAGGGGTTTCAAAGCCACGGAGATGTGGTGCTGAGGGACATGGTTTAGCAGCAGCCTTGCAGTGCTGGGTTTTTTCCAGCCTAAACAATTCTGTTTGGATTGTAGTCTGCTTGGCAGAGGGATGCCTTGAGCCAGGATGTGTCATGCTGGTATCTGACACTCTCCTTACAGCTAAGAAGCTGCCACTCATTGGTCAGTGCATACCGGGTGAAGATGAGGCAGAGGATGGGGACATCCAGGAGGCCAGACCCTTCCCTCACCCACAGCAGGAGCTGCTCAATGCATTGACATGGCTCAGCAGTGATGAATGGTAAGAAGGTCCCATGTTCACTCTTGCTCCCTCTCAGTGTAAGTAGTGTAAGTTAGTAAGTTGAGTGCCAACTCAACTACAGAATAGCAATGGAGACTCCTGAACAGCCCTCTGGGGATGGCAGCTGGGGAAAATGTCCCAGTGACAGCCAGACTGGACTCTCTCTCAGGGACAAGGTGCAGGGAAGGGGGCAGAAACAGCAATACAGTACAATCCCTGAGCTCTAGGAAGCACCAGCACAGAGACTTCACAGAATTTCAGAATTGTAGGGTTTGGAAGGGACCTCTGAACATTATCAACTCCAACCCTGCCACTAGAGCAGGATCACCTAGAGCAAATCACCCAGGAACACCTCCAGGTGGGTTTGGAATGCCTCCAGATGCAGAGATGCCACAAGCTCTCTGGCACTCTTCTCCAGGGCCTGCCACAATCAAAGGGAGGAAGTTTTCCCTCGTGTTTACATGGAGACTCCTGTGTTCCAGCTTGTGTCCACTGCCCCTTGTCCTGCTGCTGGACAGCACTGAGAGAAGTCTAGGGCTTCCAGAAATGCTGCCTTGTTGAATGGCCACAGCCTAACCCACCCCTTCTGAAACCACCTCTTTACCTCTTGGTTTGCTCTGGTCACTTTTACCAGCACAGCACCCTGTGACAATGACTCCCATGATTCCATTAAGTGCTGCATCAGGAGCACTTCCTTTGGTCTGTTTGAGCCAACAGCCTGCTAGCTCCAGGTGGTGCTGCCTGGATGGGGAGAGAAAAATCAGTCTCTTTGGTAATTGCCTTTCAGGGATGATAAGACAAAGGCACTCCACAACATCAGATGCCTGGCTGCCTGCCACTCAGAAGTCCTTCTTTCTAGACTTGATGATGTTTCCTTGGCAGTTACCAAGGAGGTAAGAACATTGTGTTTAGCTGTGTCTGTTGTGGGCCATGGAGTAGGTCTGTGCTTGTTCATTTACCTGTGTGCTCAGTGGCTACCTTCAATGCTACCTTTACACCTTCTTTTGTCTCACTTGTCTCTATCATCTGTCCCTACACAGAGCTATATTTACTGGTGTGTGGAGCATCTATCTTGCTCCTCTCTGAGCTAGGTGTCATTATAATGCACTGTACACATGGAGAAATGGGGACACTAATCAAGTGATTTGCTGCAGCCAGACCTCTGCCCAAGCTGTAATCAAACCCTGCAGCTTTTGCCTCCCAGCTTCCTATCATTTCCTCTTCCTCAGTGTCCTGGTGGGTTGCCTGCAACTGTTCATTTTTTGGTGTTTCCTGGTGGTGTCTCTGTGCTCTTACCACTCTGCCTGGACAGAGGGAGAAGTCCTGTTGTTTTCTGGGACTTGTGTCCAGGGGAACTGATTTCCCCTCCTGACTGTTCCAGGTGAACAACCTGCGCTCAAAGGTGTCTCGCGCTGCAGTCAGCACTCTTGGGGTGCTCTTCAAGACCATGAAGAAGCAGATGGACCATGAAGTGAATGAGATTGCTAGAGTCCTGCTCCACAAGATGGGAGAGCCCAACGAGTTCATTCAGAAAGCAGCCAGTCGCTCCCTGGGGCTCATGGTGGCAAATGTGACTCCTGCACGAGCAGTGGCTGCTCTCATGGCTGCTGGAACCCAGTATGTTGGTTTGCTCTCAGTGTTGTCCTCCTTCACCTTCACTTGTGTGGGTAGAGGGAAGTGACAGGAGTGTGGTGGGTTGAAATTACCCCCCAAAACAAAATTGCCAGACCAGCTCAGATGGAAAGCAGATGAAGCTATAGTCACAAGCAGACTAGAATCTAGAAATATGGAATGCAATGAGCATGTACAAAATACACAATGCTTACATGCATTTACAGCTTATAAACCACACAAGAACCCCCCTAGACAAAACCAGGGGGTTACCAAAAGCTTCCTCCTCTCTGCTACCTTTCCCCCAACCCAAAGAGAGAGAGAAGAGCAGAGAGTAGCTGTTAGTACTTAGCCACCACAAGAAGGCAGCCACGGTCAGCAGCAGCCAAGCAGAAGCAGCAGCTGGCATCTGCTAGAGCAAAGGAGCCAAAAAGAGGACAAAGTGAGTTCATACAAGTGACTTTGTGTTAGCTCATCAAAGCAGTGGGATTATTTAGACCTCACAATTATTTTCCCTTTTAAGTCCAATGGTGACTTATTTACAGACTACCACATTTCTACTCAGGATCTGTGGAAGATTTTCCTAGGCATCAGCCTAAAGCTGACACAGAGGAGACAGAAGGGGAATGGTGGGAGGGAAGGATCCTTTCTCCTGCACCTTCTGTGAACTTGATGGTTAGATTCTCTGACCAACCTCTCTTCCTTTCTCTGCTGGTGCCCTGCTACAGCCTGTTTGTTCTCACAGTCTGCCAGCACTGCCCAGTGTGGTAGTTTTAAGCTGACAGAAAGTAGTAGAATGTAAATAAATCACCACTGGGTGTGAAAAGGGAAACAATGCTAAGTTCTAAATACTCCCATTGGATAGATTATAAGCCTAAGGTGGGTGTGCAGGCTACCTTTCTCTCTTTTCAGCTTCTTTGCTCTGGCAGATACAAGCTCTGGCTCTCTCCTGCCTTTGCTGACCTTTACTGTGTTCTTTGTTGTGGCTAACTAACAATTCCCTGCTCTTTCTCCTGTCCCTTGTGTACAGGGGGGTAGAGGGAGGGGGGCAGGGAGTGGGGAAGCTGTTACTAGCCCCTGGTTTTGTCCAGGGGGGTTCTTGTGCTGTTTATAAATTGTAAATGCCTGTAAATATCTGCAAACACTGTATGCTTTGTGTATCTTCACTGCATTTCATTGTGGATTGTAGTTTTCCTTGTAAATGCAGCTTCATCTGCTTCCAGCTGAGCTGCTCTGGCAAATGTAATGCTGGGGGGAACTTTCAATCCACCACACCTAGACATGATGAAGGATGGGGAAGAGAAAGTCCCTGCAAAGGGTGGTGGTGTGGCTTTGTGGGGAGAGGGACAGTGGCAATTCCAGCAGTGCCTGCCCTTTGATATCTCACAGCACTAACCACAAAGGGCCTGGGAAAAGCCACACATCACCATGATGTCATCAGCTTGAGAAATAATGAGGCTGATTGCTGGGACACAGAGCATGTGGGGGAGAAGCCACTGGGTGTGGGCACAGCCTGCACAGCAGAGCCAGCTCCTAGAGAGAGGAGTCTGCCATGCCCTCAGAGCTCCACTGTCTATTCAAATTGGTGCTGCATGTTAGCCTTGAGATGGTGAATCACTTTAGAGGCAGCCTCACAGGTTGCCTCCCATGGGAAAGCTGAAGCAATTACTGCCTTGAAACACTAATGCTGTGCTTGGCAGTTTCAAATGAGCACCCTTTGGAGAGGACAGGCTAAAACAACTGCTCCCCTTTGCTTGGCTGTTGATAAGGGTGAAAGATTCAGACATACCTCTTGCCCAGACCCAAAGAACACACTGTCTGTGGTGTTGGATATTCTGCAGCTTCACGCTCTGCAGGCAGACAGAATCTTCTGCAGGCTAAAACTGCAATGAGAAGACATGGCTCCTTCCCCCAGCAATGACAGGGAGAGTGCTCCCACCAAGGCCTGGGCTTCCTGGCCCTCCTCTACCCTGGGGTTTGTTCTCTTGCCTCCAGGCACCGCAGCGTCCTGGTGCGGAGGTTTGCCGCTGAGCATCTCCTGTCTGCCGTGGAGCGAACTGGAGCCGGGAGGCTCCTGTCAGGAAGCCGTGACAGGATCAACCTGCTGCTGCACACGCTGGTGAAGCTTGCTCAGGACAATCATCAGGACACAAGGTGGTGGATAATCTTAGTTTCATCTCCCTGAAGAATCCTAGACTTGTTTTGGTTGGAAAAGACCTCTAAGGTCCTCCAGTCCAGCCCTCAACCGCACACACCACGCCCATCGAACGATGTCCCAAAGTGCCATGCCTGCATGGTTTATGAACACCTCCAGGGATGGTGACTCCACCACCTCCCTGGGCAGCCTTTTCTGACATGAAAGCACATTTGATGCCTGGCTGTTAATGATCAAACCACAAAAGAGTGGAAGATGAAGTAAATACTAAGGCAGTTACTTCACAGTGTGAATAATGCCTGGGGAGAGGACAGAACTGAGTAACATGAAGCTGTTCAGCGAGAAGGGCCACTGCCAAATCCCTGTGATTAGCCATGAGACTGGGGAGGAGGCTGGAGAGAAAGTCATATGAGGAAAGGCTGAGGGAGCTGGGGGTGTTCATCCTGGAGAAGGGAGACTTAAAGGGAACCTTATCACTCTACAACTACCTAAAAGGAAGCTGTAGTCAGGTAGGGGTCAGGCTCTTCTTCCAGGCAACAAGTGACAGAACAAGAGGGCATGACCTGAAGCTGTGCCAAGGAAGGTTTAGGTTGGATGTTAGCAAGCACTGCCTCACAGAAAGGCTGATTAGGTGCTGGGATGGACTGCCCAGGGAGGTGGTGGAGTCACCATCACTGGAGGTCTTTAAGAAGAGATTGGATGTGGCACTTGGTGGCCTGGTTTAGCTGATGTGGGGATGTTGGGTCATAGGCTGGACTTGATGATCTTGAAGGTCTTTTCCAGCCTCAGTAGTTCTGTGATTCCTTGAATGATACTTTATTCAGATCAGCAGAGCTCCTATTAGTCAGACAGATTCATCTGGTCTCATGTGCACAGTGCAAAGCTGAAGGGTTTGCCACTGGTCATCACTAAACGATCCCAAACAAGGTTAGGACTGTCCTAGAATAGTTCCAGCTGTCTCTAACCCATGGGTTTGGTCTTTCTAAAAGTTTTCTGTAGGTTTAGTTGCCTGTGACAGTCACTAAATTTTCTTCCCAGTTGTTGAATGACCTTCAAATTGCCTCTTGAAGGCTGCTGTAGTTTCAGAGGTGCCAGAGCAAACCAAAAAACCCAAACCCCCCCTTTATTACTTTACATTCCCTATAATAGATGGAGGAACACCTGAGCAGCCAAGCTGCCTGCATGCATCCATGGCAGTGCAGAATAATAAACAGTAAGCATGAGATGATTTGTCCTAGCTTCTCTGCCAGTGAAAGGAAATTATTGTGCAATGGCAGCAAGACTGCAAATAAGCCATGACAGCAAAGCAGGGGAATGTGCTCTGCTTGTTCCCTGGCATCCTTTGATCCTACAGAAGCATATAGAATCACAGAATTGTTAGGGTTGGGAGGGACCTCAAGACCCATCCAGTTGCAAACCCCTACCATGGGCAGGGACACCTCACACCACAGCAGGTTGCTCACAGCCACATCCAGCCTGGCTGCAAACACCTCCAGGCAGGAGGCTTCCACCATCTCCCTGGGCAACCTGTGCCAGGCTCTCACCACCCTCATGGGGAACAACTTCTTCCTCACATCCAATCTGAATCTCCCCATTTCTAGGTTTGTTCCATTCCCCCTAGTGCTATTATTAGCTGACACCCTCAAAAGTCCCTCCCCAGCTTTCTTGTAGCCCCCTTAGGAAATCCACAATTCCAGAGTGAAATTCCATCTTCCTGTTGCCCTGTGTTGTCATAGAATGGTCCAGGCTGGAAGGGGCCTCCAAAGGTCATCCAGTCCAACCCCCCCCAGTCAGCAGGGACAAGCAGCACTGTGCAGTGACAGCAAGTGAAGGTAGATGTCTCTCTGTGCTGAACTGGTAATACCTTCTTGAGAAGGTGTTGCACCTGGCCAGTTTCAAATAGCAGTTTGTTACCACTTTTGCTTTGTCTGTTCCCAAGGGAGAAGGGACAGCAGCAGCAGTCTCAATTTGCTCCTCTCTTCCCTGGGCTAGGTACTACGGACGGAAGATGCTGAGTGTCCTGATGACTCACCCAAACTTCACCAGATGCCTGAGATACTCTGTGCCTCCACGGGACTTGAAAGATATTGTGGAAAGAATTAAGCAGCAAGTAAGTGCCTGGCAGGAGAAATGTCCTCCTTAGGCTAGAACTGAGATTGCTAGGATGAGGTGAAACAATACCTAAGCTTGCTTTATCTTCTTCTTCTTCCACTGAATTGTTTTGCTCCTGGGAATGAACTGTTGCTCCTCAGCCTGCTTACCTGCAGAGGGTGCAGGAGCTGGGATTGTCAGGAATAAAATGGGTGTGTGTTGAATGTCAGCCACAAACAGGAAAGGGAAACAGAAGAAAATGGTTTCACCTCCAAGCATTATAAAAACCCAACACTACCCACCCCCCCCAAATAAACCAAGGAAGTGAGAATAGGCAGCAGAGTCTTTGCAACAGCCAATGGCAGCTGCAGTGCCAAGAAAGTTTCCAAATACACAGAAACTGCCCAAGGCAATCCCAATCAGTCCATATATTGTCAGTGTTCTGCTGCCATGCACTGTGGAGCCAGAAGCAGCCTCATGAATTCAGCACCCAGTGGAAAATCATTCCTTTTGTTTATTTATTTAGTGTCTATGTACATTCTAGAAAGGAATGTGCCTTGGTGCAGGAGTAAGGAGGGTGAATGTGGAGCAAAATAACTCCCAACACAATGGGCCAACCTCCAGAGAGGTCCAAAAGTTTCCTGCTATTCCTTTTAGGAAGGCTTATTCCCTTCCAGGTTGCATTGTTCCCCTTTCTGCTCAAGACTAATGAATTCAGGATTTTATACTGCTGCCCTCAATGCTGGCACCTAGAATCTGTCTTGGGTTATTGAAGACAAGCTGTGGAGAGCACTAAATCTCTGACCTGCCTCCCTCTCTAAGTTACCAAATGTTTTCTTCAGCCTTCCTTGGTAGCAATGCTCCTGGCTATAACTCATGCTTTCAACAAGCAGCTTCTTATCCTCTATAGATTCATGGTTGGGTTTGGTTTTTACTCTTTGTTTTGGTTTTGGTTTGCTGTTTTGTTTTGTTTAAATATATCTTTGTAGGGAGTAGAAGAAAAGAAATGTGAGCTTCCCCCTATCAGAGAAGACAAAAAGCCTAGTAACAGCAACCTGAGGATGCTACAGGACAGCCCAGCTTCTGACAGAGGGTAATGAGCTTGTCTGTCATGTCTGACAAAGCACATGACAAGCTTTGCATGGCTTTTCCTCTGTAATCTTTCTGGTGGTGGTGAACTGTGCCAGATACTGTTTGCATGCTCCACAAATCTTCTGTGGTGAAAAAAGAAAAGGTCTACTTCTGTGTTAGGTTGAACACAAATTCTGTGGAGGGTTTGCCACAAAAATTGAAAGAGGAAAGGATACAGCTGAGAAGGTGCAGTGCAGTGGCAGAGACAGTGTTGGGGAGGGTTGTGGCACAAGCCATTGCAATCAGGGTATTCTTTCCTGAGTGAAGTCATTTTCAGGTGTGTGGTTTGATAAGAAGTCCAAGTTGAGAAGGAAGATGCCATTCCCCAAACCAGCACTATCCATACATGTGTTTTGGCCTAAGTCATGGCTTTCTGACCTTCAGACAGTACCAGCCAGATAACTCCTGAGCCATTTTGGTCAACAGATGTCTCAATGTGGACTTTTAATGTAGGGTCACAGGATGTTAGAGGCTGGAAGGGACCTTCAAAGATCAAGTCCAACCCCCCCTGCCAGAGCAGGAGCATAGAATCTAACTCAGGTCATACAGGAACACATCCAGATGGGTCTTGAAAGTCTCCAGAGAAGGAGACTCCACAACCTCTCTGGGCAGCCCATTCCAGTGCTCTGTGACCCTCACAGTGAAGAAATTCCTCCTCATGTTGAGGTGGAACCTCCTGTGCTGGAGTTTATATTCATTACCCCTTGTCCTGTCCCAGGGTGCAGCTGAGCAGAGCCTGTCCCCTCCCTCCTGACCCCCAGCCCTCAGGTATTTATAAACATTGATTAAATCCCCTCTCAGTCTTCTCTTCTCCAGACTAAAAAGCCCCAGGTCTCTCAGCCTCTCCTCATAGGGCACATTCTCCACTCCCTTCATCATCCTGGTAGCTCCCTGTTGGACTCTTGTAATAATTCATGTCATGGGTTAATGGCATGGTTTTTACCCCTGTGCTGGACTCAGCATTCAGGGTAGGAATTTGGTCCTTGCTGCCTACCCATGCCAACAGGAGAGCTACTTGTATCTGCTCTCCTCTGATATAAGAGTGCATTTATTTAGCTCTGTTGTGCTCAGTGGTGCAGGAAGGTGACCACACACCTAACTAGCACAGTGAGGATTTCTCCATGCTCCTGAAGAGAGATGCTGATCCAAAAGAATTGTTACCACTGGATCTGTTAAACTATGGATCCAGTCCCTAGGGAAGCAATAATGTGCATCTCCTGGTGAGATGCCTGGCTTCTGGTTTTTTCTTTGTCACTGATCCTCTGGATCCTTTCAGATATGCCTCCTTAATCCCTCTGGGTAGGCTTCATCTGTTCAGATGCATCTGAGCTATTCATCCAGCTTTCCATAGCTGTTGTAGAGACACTTCTCCAGTGTAAGTAGTTTGCTTCTCATTCCTCCCACAAGATGAAGCATTTAAACTTTGGAGTAGTGCTGATTTCTCCTCACAAAGGGATGCTAGGTGAGTACCTGGGAAGAGAACTGAAGATAAGTGAGATGAATCCCATCCTTGGCAGCCTGGTTTTCCTGAGTAAGCACCAGAGATAATGTTACTTGCAGACTGTCTCCTGTAGTGGTTGTCAGGAGATCCAAGTTGCTTTGCAGATGGGGATCTAGCTGAAACCACATCATTAGGAAGCTCACTTGAGATGTTTGCTTCACAGCTAGGTAAAGATGTTACCACTGAAAGGTCTTGCCTTGGTTTTGTTTCCCAGTTTGAGGTCTGGCTCTCAAGTGCATGTTGCACCCTGCAAGGGAATCTGTTCCACCTTACCTCGGACTGCAGGAGAAACTCACAAGCTTGAAGAGCTTTACAAGCTCCTGGCAGAGAGAGAGTTTCAGACACGCATCGATGGAGTGATGCTCCTCCTAGATCACTGCAGAAACATTCCTGACTCCATCTGCAATAACATTGTCAAAGTAAGCAGGGCATCTATTGCTCTTTTCCCACTAGTTCTCTCCCTGAGCCTCTTCTAGAGAAGTTAATTCGTTGTGCCTGGGCACTACATACCAGTTATTTGGGATGTCCCTTCTCACTCCTAATAATTCAGTTCATCTCCAGGCTTCATGGTGAGATTTCCATCCAGATGTGTTACTGTCCTGAAGGGTCAAACCCCCAGACAATGGGCCAAGCACCTGCAAATGTGCTAACCTGGACAGTTGCTGGGCCCAGATAAACATGTACCAGGTGTAATTAACTTTGTAAGGCAGCTGTGAACTGTGTGTGCCCCTGGCCATGTTTGGATATGCCCCGGCCCATAGGTCCAGTTATCAGGGTTCTGTGTTACCAGAGGACATTAATGCTCTTGGGACAGTATTTAAACCAGCCAGGAAATGTTGGATCTGTGCTTAAGATCATTTAGCTGTCTTTATATGTGCAGTGTAAGACCCACAACCTGTGAGCACATTTTGTAACTAAGTCCTGGTGGTGTTTGAAGGTTCCACCCCCAGGAAATACTACTTATAAAGTATATTAAAATACCCATCTTTATTACAGTGACTCTGGCAGGCCTGGTGGTGCTGGTCAGGAGGTGCTGGCAGAATTTACTGTTGTTTATCTACTGCTGTCTCCTCCTCCCAGCTAGGTTGAAATAGAGGAAGTCCAGCCTCTGAAAGCTTGGCAGTTATTTTCTAGGAGAAGAATGAGTTGGGCTGGAGGAGAGAAGTATCAGGCTGGGTTGATTTAAAAACAAAGGTGGTGTCTTTTTTTAAAGGATGCCTCTGTGAACTGTGTCTTGTCTGTGCAAACACAGCTCTGCCTGTTCACTCCTATGCACTGCCCTTTTGTGTTTGGGAAGGACTTCTCTTACTCTTCCTGGAGGTCCTTTTTTTCTCATTGGAAATAGGATGACAATGGCTTGAGAAAGATCTTTTCCTCCTTCTCCCAGCAGCTGCTTTTTTACCCTTTTCTAGGAAATGGTGCATGATGGCAGGGGACTGAACCTGCTCTAATGAGGACTGCACAGCACATGAACTGTCACAAATTTACCTGTTAGCTAGACAGCTTGAAGAGCTCATCAGAGCCCTGCACCTCTCCAGGTGCAGGTTCTGAGACAACCCAGAACTTGGATCTCATCTACCCCCAGTTTTGGCAAAATCAAAACTGCCCTCAGCACTTGAGACAACTTTATGGCATTGGGAATACCTGTTTGTTTCACACATCTATGCCACAAGCACTACTTTGCATTGCTAAAAATGGGATTAATGTAGGGATTTATAGCTAAACACCATCTCCCCATCCTGTTTGCCCCCAAGCCCCTTGGTAAAATGTTACAAAGCCTTTTTGCAAGCATGACAGTGAGCAGCCCACAGGAGAACAGGGAAATTGTGCTTGCAAGTAGTGACAGGAAGGACTACTTTCATCTCTTCACTTGCTGGGTGCTTGTTTCTCCATCCCATCTGGAAACAGAGACATTCTAATCCAGCTTTCATGCTGGTTGTTTTCTTCACAGGTTTTTGATGCTTTTGTCCCAAGACTTCAGGACTGGAACAAGAAAGTGAAACAGAAGGCACTGGAGGTGTTGGCTTTGATGATACCACTGCTGAGAGATGCCTTACAGCCAGTGCTGTTCCTTGTGGTATCAGCAATCACTGACAACCTGAACTCCAAGCACCCAGGGACTTATGCTGCAGCTAGGAAAGGGCTGGAAGAATCCATTGCTCACCTAGGTAAGGCTAACTTCAGCTGACTCTCCTCAGCTGAGGCTTCTCCATCTTAGAGTCAAGTCAACACTGAACCTGTTGATAGCTGTTGCCATCTGTGGAAATATCCAGCTGCTGCAAGCTGTTGATATAGTGTGAGGAGTCCCTTCCCAGGGCAGGGGTGCTGGAACTACATGATCCTTGAGGTCTGTGGTGGGTTGAAAATTCCCCCCAACATTAAATTGTTGCCAGAGCAGCTCAGCTGGAAGCAAATGAAAGCTGTGTTTACAAGCAAAACTGCAATCTGCACTGGAGTGCAATGGATCTGTACAAAATATACAGCAGTTACAGGTATTTACAAGTGATAAACAGCACAAGCACCCCCTGGACAAAGACCAGGGGAGCTGCTAATAGCTTCAGCCCCTCTGCTGCCCCCTTACCTCACTGTACACAAAAGGGACAAGAGAAGGGAGCAGAGAAGTTAGAACTTAGGCAAAACCATGCAGCCAAGCTCAAGCAGAAGCCAGCAGAAGCACAAAGTTAGTGTCTGCCAGCCTGAGGAAGCGAGAAGAGAGAGAAATTGTTTTGCAAACCAAGCCTCATGGCAGGTAATTCTCCCATGGGATTGTTTGGATCATCATTTTCCTTTTCACACCCAGTGGGGATTTGTTCACATTTTACCACTTTCTGTTCAAGATCTGTGAAAAAGTTTTAAAGGCATAGCCTAAAACTACCACAAGGTCCCTTCCAACCCTCACACTTCTATGATTCTGTGACATCCTGCCTGCAGTCTTTCTGCCCCAGCCTGCTGGATCACATTGTGATGTGCAGCTGAATGGATGCTGCCTAGCACCTGGATCATATGTCTGATTGTTAATTCAGTAGAGGGGACCTTCCAGGGATCATTTTCAGTTTCTGCCTGAAGTGGATGAGGGAAGTGACTCTCATCTGTCATGGCTGTTTCCCTCCCTCCCTCCCTGCTGGGAAGCTGCATGCATTTGGCTTTTATGGAATTGGATTTTCAAACTCTGCATTCTGCTAAGTCTACATCCACTAAAAGAAGATGAAGAGAATGCATGCTGGAACAGGTGGTGGAGGATCTTGGCTCTCACTGGGCTTTGCTCCCTGCTCTGCTAGTGGCAGCTCTCCTGAGCTGATAGTGTCTGGCCCTTGCTGACCCCACTGTGGAAAGCTTTGACCTTAGTCACTCATTTTGCAGTTCTAGGTGGCAGTAAACTAGCCATGCAAATCCCAAATGAAAATGTCCTTTGGAATGCAAAGGTTGGAACCTTGAATTTCATAATAAAGATCATAGTGGAGAGCAGATGAAGGATGAGATGCTTGCTCCATAGCCATCCTGGGGATCTCCCTGTCTGTGGGGGTAGAAATGCCTTGGCTCCTATCTCGATGTGAGCCAGCAATGTGTGCTGGCAGCCCAACAAGCCTCAGGGATCTAGAGGGGAGGTGTTGCTCTTGCCTGGTTTTCTTCTTGCACACAGTTCCATCAGGGAAGGAGACTCAGGCTGCTCTGTGTGGCTTGCTGAAGATGTTTACATCTGCTGAAACCTTGGTGAAGTGTTTATAGTTTGGTGAGATGAATCCGTGCCTGGCTTTCCCTTCTGGCCTGCTGGTGTCGATTCAGAAGCACGCTGGCAGTGCCTGTGCTACAACTGTCATCACTGCAGCTGTGACCAGAAGCTTCTGGTCCCTGAGGCTCTTCATCTGCTCTTTACTCCAGCTCTGACTTCTGCTGAAATGTGAGATGAGAGCTGGTGAGCATGTCCTTATGCACGCATGCAGGGAGCTGGGGCTCTGTGGTGGATGCCAGGTTTGCAGATCACACGTGTTATCTATGCTGTGTGGCAAGGAGCCTGCACTCCTGCTGACAGTACCAAGCTGGGAGGCTTGGCTGATAGCCTGAAGGCTGTGGGACTGTTCAGCAAGACCTGGACAGACTGAGAGCTGGGCAGAGAGGAACCTAATGAGGTTCAACAAGGATAAATGCAGTGTCCTGCACCTGCAAAGGAATTACAAACTGCATCAGTACAGGTTAGGAGGTGATCTACTGGAGAGCAGCCCTGTGGAAAAGGAGCTGGGAGTCCTGGTAGAAAAGAAGTCCTGCATGGGACAGCAATGTGTCCTGGTGGCCAAGAAGGCCAATGGAATCCTGGGGTACATTAAGAGGAGTGTGTCCAGCAGATCCAGGGAGGTTCTTCCTCCCCTCTACTCTGCCCTGGTGAGGCCACACCTGCAATACTGCATCCAGTTATGGGCTCCCCAGTTCAAGACAGACAAGGATCTGCTGGAGAGAGTCCAATGGAGGGCTACAAGGATGATTGAGGGACTGGAGCACTGCCTGGTGAGGAGAGGCTGAGAGACCTGGGGCTGTTTAATCCAGGGAGGAGAAGATTGAGAGGGAGAGGATTTAATAAATGTTTGTAAATAGCTGAGGGCTGGGGGTCAGGAGGGAGGGGACAGGCTCTGCTCACTTGCACCCTGGGACAGGACAAGGGGTAATGGATATAAACTACAGCACAGCAGGCTCCACCTCAACATGAGGAGGAACTTCTTCACTGTGAGGGTCACAGAGCACTGGAGCAGGCTGCCCAGGGAGGTTGTGGAGTCTCCTTCTCTGGAGACTTTCAAGACCCACCTGGATGTGTTCCTGTGCTGCCTGTGCTGGAGTCTATGCTCCTGCTCTGGCAGGGGGGTTGGACTCAATCTTCAAAGGTCCTTTCCAGCCCCTAACATCCTGAGATCCTATGAACTGGTGAGCTGGGTAACCAGAAGCTGTAGTGGTGTGGTCCTTGAGCAACAGTTCTCAGTCAGGCTTGAACATGCAGCAACATTTCCCCAAAGTCCCAAAAGCCTTTGGCTCTGTGCTGCTTGTCTGCTTCAGTGCAGAGGAGCTGAGTAACAAATGCTAGAGCACAACCTTCCTGGGGCACAGGGACAGAGGGATGTTTGGAGCTTGTTTGGTCCCAATTTGGCTTCCCAAATTCATTGCTTTGCTGTTGGCCTGAAGGGATGCTGGCCCATCAGAGCTCTTGCAGAGCAGCTTCCTCAGAGGCTCTACACCACAGGCATTAGCTGGGCCTGTCTATTTTCCACCTTTCTTCCTCTTTTTATTCTAGTTTTTTTAAAGAGATTGATGATTTGCCAGGTTCATTTCTTTAGAACAAACAGGTATAAATCCAGCTGTAAATGATGGCTTGTTCCACACTTTGTTCTGCATGGGGCAAGATTGCTATAGCCAATACCCACACAGCCAAGGTCTGCTGTAAATTCCCTTGCCATGCAGATTTATGTTGGCTGTGAAAATGCAGCCCTGGGTGGATATGCCTGAAAAATCAGTGTTGAAGAAGTCTTAAAGGGGAATGGCCAACCTTCTTCTCATCAGCTGCTTCATGAACTCAGGGAATTTGCTGACCTCCTGCCTTTCTGTGCCAAGAACAGGGCTG
The DNA here is from genome assembly GCF_026170545.1 of Melanerpes formicivorus. NCBI lineage: Eukaryota > Metazoa > Chordata > Aves > Piciformes > Picidae > Melanerpes > Melanerpes formicivorus. The sequence goes on from NW_027142378.1 coordinate 11,407,316, forward strand.
TGCCTGTGAAGTGAGGAGGAGGGTGTAAGACTTGTACTGTTCTTGGCCTTCACCCCCCTGCTTTTTTATGGTGCCTGGGAGAAGGTTGGGGAAAAGATGCAGAACTCTGCTAACAGAGGAGGCAGCAAACAGATCCCTGTGTGGGGTTGTAGGGAGCTTTCTGTCATTTCCTACTCCCCAGTGCTGAGCAATCATTGGAAGTTTTCCATGCTGGCAGATGTCAGAACAGGAGCAAGGTAGATCTGTCTCACACACTGACTCTAATGAGAGGTAGGCTCAGGCAAACAAGGCAAAATATAGATACATACATGTATTCTTTTTTGGGGTTCTGCTCAGTTTTATGGACATTTGCAAAAATGCAGGCAGGTTAGAAACAAAGTTGCTTGGGCATGAGATACAGGAACAAAAACCAGAAGCCCCCTACCCACCCTCAGCTGCAGGCTAAGCACTAACAAGCTACTCTCTGCTCTCCTCTCTCTCTTTGGGTAGGCAGGGGGAAGGTAGCAGGCAGGGGGAAGGTAGCAGGCAGGGGGAAGGTAGCAGGCAGGGGGGAGCCTTTGGTAACCCCCTGGTTTTGTCCAGGGGGGTTCTTGTGTTGATTATAAATTGCAAATATAGATAAATGTTGTCTATTTTGTACATCTTCATTGCATTTGGAGATTGCACTTTTGCTTGTCAATACAGCTTCATTTGCTTCCTCTCAGCTAGCCTGGCAACTTTACTTGGGTGGTTAATTTCACCCCACCACAGGAGTGTTTCTCTTAAAGCAGCAGCTGCAAGGTAACTCTGGGGAGGCAGAGCAAGTGTAAAACACTGCCTGCCGACACTGCCAAGAGTGTGAGGCCAAAAGTGAAGTGTCTGTTTGAAAAGGTAGATGAGAAGACTGTAATTACAAAGGCAGAAACTTAATTAGGATGGCAGGATGAGTTCTTTTTTGCATGCTTGCAAGATCATTAGGGAGTTGCTTTTTTCTCTCTCAGGCAAACGTGAGCATTTCCTAGCGCAGTACCGCTGGAAGCCGCTTGGGGACCCGGCTCTGTAGTGCCTCACAAAGCAGAGGGTTGTCTGCTTTACTGGTGTCACTCCTGGTGACACCGTGAGGTATCACAGCATGTCCTATGTGAATTCTGCCTCCAAGCAATGTAAAGCAAAGCTTTGCTTGGCTGATTGAAGCAGTGGGGCTGGAGGCTTGCAGACTAACCCAGGAAACAGTCTTGAAAGTAAAACAAGAGCCCAAATCAACAACAGGCAGCAGAGGAAAAACTACACTACATATGGCAGTCAGGCACTGGGAAGTGAGTGTGTTGTGCAGGCTCTGCCAAGATCTGATTGCAGAGACCTTACAAGAGCCCCTGGGAGTAAAGGGGGTTGGCAATGAGCAGCAATTCTCTCTGGTAAGAGTAACTTGGAGTCTTGCCCATAGATCCCAACAGGTAACTTAAAAGATTTGACACCAGCTTAGCCTTAAGATGGGAGTGCATGGGTGGACTTCTGAGCCTCCTCCCCCTTTTCCTTAGAGGAGGCAGGAGGGCACTTCTGTAATGCTCTGGCACACAAACCCTTTTGACTCCCCACATGTGATTTAGATTTGGAGGGCCCTGCTGTGAAATATTTAACACAGCTCCCTGTACAGCTTTGGATTTACCACTGTGAAAGGAGAGCTTTGGGGTTGGAATTGAAAATTTTCCCAAGTAAGCTGAAAGGGGAAGAAAAAGACTCAGAAAATGGCAGGAATTTACTTGGTTTGACAAAATCCACTTACCAAGGCCCTGCCACCCATGTTCTTTCTTAATTTCCTTTCTTTTTCAGTTTCTTTTCTTTCCCTTTTGTGTCTTCTAAGCTCAGAAGAGCATTAGAGACAAATGACTGTTTCTTCTCCAGATAACACCTTGCTGCTGCACTGCCTCACCCTCCGAGTGCGTTACCTCAGTGGCCAAGCTCTGCTTGATGTCACAGAACACCTCTCAGGTATTGCCTTCCTCAGCTGATTTCCACATCTAGGTCAAGAAGGACATCACCTTTAGGGCTGTGCCCCAGGGCATGGCCTTAACTGCAGTGCTGGCTGCTGGGCAGGCATTGCCTTTGCAGAACCCAGCAGCTCAGTGTAAGAGCCCTGGGCATCCTGCAGCCTTCACCACAGTCTCCAGAGAGGACAGAGTTCTTACTTTCTGCTCTCAAATGCATCAGAAGTGGAAGACTAATTTAGAGGCGAAAGAGCTTAGACATTAGGAAGATGCTCTTTACTGTGAGGGCTGCCCAGGGAGGTTGCCATGTTGCTCAGGGAGGCTGTGGATGCCCCTTCCCTGGAAGTGCTGGAGGCCAGGTTGGATGGGGGATTGAGCAACCTGATCTAGTGGAAGTTCTTGCTGCCCATGGTAGGGGGATTTGAAATAGATGATCCTCAAGGTCCCTTCCAACCCAAACCATTCCATGAATCTCTGAGGCTGGTGGGACACTGGAACAGGTTGTACAGAGAAGTTGTGGACTCTTCATCCCTGGAAGTTTTGAGGATCAGGCTAGATGAGGCCTTGAGTAACCTGGTCTAATGTGAGGTGTCCCTGCCCATGGCAGGGGGTTGGACACAAATGGTCTTTGAGATCCTTTTCAACTGAAGGCAGTTTGTGATTCTGCGGTCAGCCACTGCTGCCTGTTCCCGGGGCAGGAGGCTCTCTCTGCTGGCCGATCAGAAAAGGCTTCCAAGAACTACAAGTAAAGTTTGCATGGCTTGTTAAGAAGCTTGTCCCTTTCTCTGGCAGGGCTTGTGACATCTCTGTATCCCCAAAAACCCCAAGCTGTCAAGTGCTACGCCCTGCCTGTGCTCTGGTTCTTCCTGGGAAGGAGTGCCCTGCCTGTCCCAGGCGACAAGATCAAGGCTGCGGTCACCAAGCTCGCACAGAGCCTCTACCAAGAGATGGGCTCCAGCCTCAGGGAGTCTGCTGCCAAGCAGCCTCCACATGTCACCAAAAACCTCTGGAAGATTTTGGACCTGGTGAAGAAACACTGAGAGGTGCAGCTGAAGGACACAAGAGGATTTACCCCCCAGGGCTGATAAGCGAATGTGGTAGTGTAGCAGTGTCTTGTCTATAGGCTTTTGAAAAGTAGTGGCAATAGGCTAAGGAATAATAGGATGATCTTTAGAAAAAGGTAAAAGAATGTACATGTTGAAAGGTAGGAAGGAAACCATTTAAAATGTCCCCAAAATTTGAAAAACAACCCCAAAAATATTAAGAATAAAAAAATTCATCACCCTCCCATTGAAAAAGCTTCCTCATGTGTCCATGGAACTTCCTCTGCCTCAGCCTCCACCCACTGCCCCTGGTGCTGCCATTGGGCATCCCCCAGCAGAGCCTGGCTCCAGCCTCTGGGCACTCACCCTGCACAGCTTTATCAACAGCAATGAGGTCACCTCTCAGGCTCCTCCTCTCCAAGCTAGAGAGCCTCAGCTCCCTCAGGCTCTCCTCATAAGGAAGATGTTCCTCTCCCTTAATCATTTTTGTGTTTCTGTGCTGGACTCTTTCAAGCAGTTCCCTGAGGTCCTTGCTGAATTGAGGGGCCCAGAACTGGACACAATATTGCAGATGCAGCCTCACCAGGACAGAGTGAAAGGAGAGGTTTCCCCATATTTATATTTCATCCATCATCCCTCTAACCACAGAGACCTTACCCACTTGGCCTGTAGGATTGCAGCATGTTTCACATCCATGGATAACCTGTGCAATAGTATCCATGGTTAAGTGGATCTCCATTCCTTCCTTGATGTTCTGAGGTGCAGTGTGCCCACTGAGCTAGAAATAATTCCCTTCTGCATTGCCAGTCCAGATCCACCTGAGCCACTTCAACCTTAGCAGCTTGATCTCCCTGGCAGAAGAAGGCACAGCCCTTGCAGGCCTGTTAGAGCATTTTGGAATTAGCACCTTGAAGACTTTTCCTAGCACCTCCCCAGGAACAGGAGGAGGTAGGCAGTGCAGTTGTGTGGCAGGTGTGACTGAGCTCCCCAGGGTGTATGTGGGCCTCCAAATGCCAAGGGGGAAATGCTGGAGAGTATTGGAGGGTGGCTGAGTTTAAAGAGCAGATCTGGAACTATGTCACTTCATTAAGCACCTGTAGTTAGCCACTGCTCAGATCCATTTGAACTGGCAGTTTAAAGACATGTTTTAATCCATGGTTTTTTACCAGTTGGCATCTCTAGAGGGCCTCCTGGGTTTACTTCCTCTACCTCAAAAGTTGTTCCTTGCTGTTTCCCTCTGAGGATTTCTCCCCCAAGAGCCCTGTAAACGCTGCTTTGCTCAGGCTGCTTTTGCTGAGCTGAATAAAAGCTCTTAGGTTGTCCTTTCCCTGGCTGTGGGCTCTGGGGAATGCAGAGGGAAGTATCTGCACTTCTGTGCATGCCATATGAGGCCTCCCACATTCTGCTTTTCATGCTTTTCCTTGTGGTGCTTGGCAAAGTAGGTTTGAAAGTAACAAATGTAACTGGCTTCTCGATTCTCTGCCGGCCTGGAGTGGGGCTTCCCTGCTCGCTGCTCCCCACATTCCCCCCGTGCAAAGCTTACCTGCCCCACCCACTTTGTCTGGCTCATTACCTTCCTAAGCCTCCAGCTGAGGGTTTGCCCGTGCCAGGGGCGCTTCTACCCCAGGCAGATCAGGTTTAGCTGATCAACAGCACCACCCGCGGTGCTGAGCAGAGGGGTTAATAGGGAGGGGTTAATTCAGCTCAGGTGTGCTCTCCTGCCCCCTCTTTGGCCAGGTGCACATCGCTGAAGTTAATAAGGAGCCACTCAGGTGCTGGGATGGTGCAAACCAAGAGGCAGAGCAGCGTGGGACCTTCTTCCAGCGCCGGTAAGAATATAAATAGTGACTTTTTTCTCACTTACTGTTGTTGTAAGCTTGTTGCAGAAGTCTCAGCAGAGAGGAGACTGCAAGGTGCACCTGCAGGGCCAGCTTAAATAATTTAGTTACTGCATTTACTGTGCAGGGCAGCTGCTAACCCACAGTAGCTGGCACAGCAGAAGGAGTGTGTGGCAATCTTGCACGTTGGGTTTCTCTTACCCTGCACCCTGCCAGAACCCTGAGACAGACCCTGGCTGTCTCAGATGGTTCCTCTTGCTTTCTGATGGGAAGAATTGTCATTAAGGAAAGGTGGAAGATAAAATACAGCATGGCTTCTACCATAAAGGAGTGAAGAAAGCTGTAAGTCCCCTGCAGTGTAGGAAGAGAGTGGCTTTGTGCCATTGGCCTGTGCACAGGGCTATCAGAGCTCTGAAAACGCATGGGCAGGGAGTCTGGTGCTACCTACTCTGAATCCATTCCACAAGCCTCACAGGAATATTATCATAGGATATTAGGAAATTCACTTACTGCAGGAGTGGTCAGGCATTGGAACAGGCTGCCCAGGGAGGTGGTGGAGTCACCTTCCCTGCAGGTCTTCCAGAAACATTTGGACACAGCACTTTAGGGCATTGTGTAATGGCCACGGTGGTCATAGGTTGAGGGTTGGACTCAATGGTCTCAGAAGTCCTTTCCAAGCAAAACAATTCTATGGTTCTGTTTCCACAAATGGATGTCTTCCTCTCACCAAGAGTCAAATCACAGACCTGGGGCATGGCACCTCTGCTCTTCAGAGCATTTGTGCCATGCAAACACATTAGCTAGACCTTGAATCTTCCTGTGGAAATGCAACCACAGACTCCTGCAGGAATGGAAATGCACAGAAAAAGGTGGCCTAAAAAAAACAATGGCAAATGGGGAGGGTGGCCAGGGAGGGAGGACAAGGAAGAAAGGATGGACCTGAGGTGAAGTGTGGAGGTTGAAGGCTCCTGTTGTAAATCCCATGGGTGCTGCTGTGAGAAATGGAGCTGAGAATTACAGAATGCAGCTGAAGGAAGCTACTTTTGCAGAGATGCAGCTGGGTCACAGAGTGTAGTAAGTAGATTCTGGTTGAACTTGCTCTTGCCAAGGTGAAAGGTGGGTTTGGGAACCAGCTGCTGAAGTCACTCTGAAGTGGAAGGAGTGGGCCTGCATTGAGGTGGCTATTTTTACCCTTGTTAAATAGTGATGATGGGGGGCAGGGAAAACAGTGGTGGCATTGCTACCAAATCTCTGACAGCTGACTCTGAATGCTGATACTGTGATACTGCCTTTGATACAGGCAGAGGTGAGAAAGCCTCTCCAGTTAAAATTAGAGTTGACCTGATCCTTTAAGCCTCTACTCTGACTTGGTATTTTTAGCTGGAAAAAAAGGTAACTTTGAGTAACAAACTGCCCCTGTGTATCCTTAAAAGCCACCACCTCCCTCAGCCCCCCACCCCCAGTTTATGAATGCAATTGGCAGTGGTATAGGAGCTTGTAAAGCCTCTTTGTGCCAAGAGCTATGCCACAGAGAAATGAAGGCTCTGCTGCTTTCACAGTTTATCATGTTTCTTAGAACAGCTTGAGTGGGAAGGGACCTTAAAGATCATCTTTGGATGATGCCTCCCTCTAGACCAGGGTGCTCAAAGCCTCATCCAGTCTGGTCTTGGACTGTCACTTCTTACTTATGGAGCATACCAGTGTCCTGGGAAGCATCAGCTGAAGAACTGAGGAGCTCAACAAGTCTTTAGTCTCCTTTTCACTACAAGGAGTCTAAATTAAACCTCTGAGGGCAGTCATTAAGTTATTAATACACTTGTTTATTTAAAGCAGTCTCTTTCTATTTTTGCTGGTTTGTAAACAACCTCTGAAGAAGTTACAACAGCTTTGTGATGCATATGGAGCAGACAGGCTGCAGAGACACTGGTCAGCCAGGGACACCTGGGAATACACTAGTGCCTACTGCACTCCTTGTGCTCTGATGTTTCCAGTGGCATTTTATTTCCAGTGGAAAAGCTTAGTCTAGCTATTTGGCTGTCATAGAATCATTCTGGTTGGAAAAGATCCTTAAGATTATTGAGTCCAACTGTATTGTCTCACTCTACCAGGTCTGGTGCTTTTAGGCCATAGGAGAAAACCTCTGCCCCATGCTGGAGTTAGCTGTGGTTATACACAGCATCTCTACTGAACTGAGCACAAAACTGACACATGGCTCAAGCCTAGATGAGGGCAGGGGAGAGGTGGAAACACAGCTGACCTATGCTCTGGCCTCACAGTGTCCAGGCTGGGTCCTGTAGTCTAAAAAAGATGTGTTTGCTTAATGGAAATGCAACCTAAATTAATTGATGTACCAGGAAAACCGCAAACAAGGCAGGCTTGTGCTGGGGTGGGGAAGAAGGAAGCAAATGGACTTTTTACAGCACAGGGCCTTAGCTAGTGAGCTAAGCAAGGGACTAATAGCATAACATTGGGCTAAGGGTTAAGCTGGTTGCATCCAGAATGTAAGAGAGACCAAATTCATACCTTGCATATAAAAACTCTGATTTATTTACAGCAGCGAAAAATAAACCTCAAAGTTCATCCTGGTCTTATAAAACAACTGTACCCCAGAAGTGTTGCACTCATGAAAAATAGAAGTGTTGTCCAAAAAACCCTGAAATAAACACAAAAAAAGAGAGGAAGTTCCTTCTTTTTTTATAGGTGAGCCAAACTATCATTTCCTCCAAGTGTGAAATTTAGTTACTCTTCATACTTGCAGCACCAATTGAAGGTAAACACCTGATTTGCAGGAGCCCTGTAGATAGACTGTGGTGAAGAAAATCCATTAGCTGGATGTGGTCATGAGTTCATGTTACAAACTTGAGGAGGAGCTCTGTGTCTTCATTATGATGCTCAGTTTGCTGCAACAACATCCATTTGCTGCAGCATCAGAATCCTTCACCAGCTGCAGTGTTGTATTTGCAGTGGGGCCCCTGGTGATCAAAGTCAAAGCCTGGAGAGGTGCTGTGGCAGCATGTCAGCTCATTTATCACATCTTCATGGGAGACTGGTTTGGGGGGAAAGATGCTTTGGCATGTCCAGCTAGCATGTGTGTGAGGAGGTTTCCAGCTGAGTGGCTGAAGTGAACTGCTTCTCCAAGTGCTTCTGTAGCTCTTGTACCACTGAATTTGGCTTCTTGTTGCCCATCATGGATGCTAGAGAATTCCTACATAAAACCACAAAGAGGCAAATGATTATAGTAGCTGAACAGAGGCTGTCCTTCCACTCTTACATTTTCACCTTCAAGGCTACATTTAGGCAAGCAAAGTGCCAGTTCTCTGCTTGTTTCTCTTGCTGCCAGCAGAACAGAGCAATCCAAGATACCTACAAACCCACATTTGGTATGCAGTTGGGAGAGCACTGTACTTCTGATGAGGGGGAAGATGGCTCTGCGGGGTTTGTCCTGCAGTATTGATGATTTTCAAACTTAAGGGGGGCTGGTGCATCTGCCTGTGTGATTGCAAGGTGTCTCTGTTGACCTCTCTTAGCTGCTCACTCTGGGTATGGCTGCTTTGCCACCTCCAGATCACCAATCCCTGACAATCCAAAGCATCTCTTGGCTGCAGGTTAGTTCTTTCATGTTCAAGCCCCCACCTTACACATTTAAGGTTTCCTTGTGTCTGGGGCATAAAATGGCACTGAACTTACTGAAAGATGGTTGTGATTAAGGCACTCTACTAAAACTCAGCAGTTCAAAGGAGTCCCTTGTGCAGCAGCAGAGGAGCCTCACTTCCCCCATCATGAAGGTGGGTAGGTTAAAAATCCTGTATGAAGGTGAGGGGAAACTGTAGGGAAAATTTAGAACCATTCCTATCAAAATGGGACTGCAGTTGGCTTTTTCTGGCTCTTGTTCAGTACTAGAGCTGCTTATGAAAACAGGTCAAACTAAATCAATTCAAATTGGAGTAATTAAAAGTTGCTTCTTAACTGTGATGGCAAATTAGGTGAGCAAGACCCAGTAAATTCCCAAACTGTATTCCACTGGTTGCTGTAAAAGCCTGGGATTAATTGACTGTAAATAACTTGTGTTTTCTTAGCAAGAATCCATCTGGACTCTTCAGTGAAATCACAATGACTCCCCTCAAACCCCAGAAATCAGAAACAATGCTGGTGGATGAGAAGCTCAGCATGAGCCACCAGTGTGTACTTGCAGCCCAGGACATGTTTGGCTTTCTGGGCTGCAGCACAAGAAGTGTGGCCAGCAGGGAAGGGGAGGTGATTCTCCCCCTCTGCTCCTCTCTGGTGAGACCCCAGCTGGAGTACTGCCTCCAGTTCTGGAGCCTCTATTACAGGAAGGATCTGGAGGTGCTGGAAGGTGTCCAGAGAACAGCCACGAGGATGAGCAGAGGGCTGGAGCTGCTCTCCTATGGAGGCCAGGCTGAGCAGTCTGATGTGACTGTGAGCAACCTGCTGTAGTGTGAGATATCCCTGCCCATGGCAGGAGGGTTGGAACTGGATGAACCTTGAGGTCCCTTCCAACCCTGACAATTCTATGATTCTGTGAAACCTGCTTTAGGGGAAACAGGATTCTGAGTGGTGGCATTCTCTTCTTTTACACACACAGAGGAAGGTACATGTCCTTAGGTGCCTCAGGCTTTAAAATGTTGTTTGATTGGGCTATTACAAAGCCACTCTAATCAGGATTAAGCCTTGTACCCTGGAAACTAGAGGTGGTGGGATTACATGATTATCACTGGTGATTTAGAAGATCAAAGCCTTTCTGAAGGAGTAAGATCCCTCATTTTATTCCTTTCAAAGGGGTTATTTTGTTGTAACTTGTGTTTGACCTTGCTCTCTCTCTGCATGTGGATAAATAACTAGCTTAAAGAGGAGGCTTTGCTGAAGCTGTTGAGGGTTTTGCCGCAAACCCAAATTGGTTCAGGATTTTACCTCCCCCCTGGAAAGGTCACAACAGGCACTTTTTACAGAACTGAAACTGGGATGCCTCCTGAATAAACAATGTGTCAAATAATTATGATTTCTGATAGTTTGGGAACTCCTTTATCTAAACAATGAAGCAAAGGACCTGGCTACAGGTTTTTGTCAAGCAGATTACCTCAGGCTCACCCAGCTGTGAAGCATTTCCTTTGCTCAGTGTAGATTTTTCAGTTAAGCCACGAAACACAATCCAAAGGAGAAGCAACTGGCTTCTGCTGATAGCTCATGTTTGGGCCAGTTTGGGTGCTCAGAAGCAATGCCACCGTGTTGTTCCCTTGTGAAAAAACATGGAGTCCCATGTGGAGGCTTGGGTAAGGCTGCTTCCTCCCTCCAGGGCCTCTGGCTTTGCTGTGCCTCTGCCTTCAAGGACACTTTGGCTGTCAGTCCCTCTGCAGCCCCTGGCCCACGATGTAGAGCTCAGGGTGGGAAGAGGATCTGTTGGACTCTCTGATTTCGGGAGCACAAGGGCTGTTCCAAGAATCTCCTGCTTTCCTGGGGCTCTCCTCCAAGCTGCAGAAGGAAAGATGCTCAAGTTAAGAGGCTAATGAATTGTGACTTTTTAAGCCAGCACTGATTAAGTCGCATTAACCCCCAGAGCACAAACCTCGCACGAGACGCAGGAGCAGAGGATGGTAGGGGTAGGAAAGGCCCCCTGGAGATCAGCGAGTCCAACCTTGATGATATGTTATTCCCTGTCTCCTCCTGCATTCACACTCTGTATATGCACTGTCCACATTTCATTCTTGTGATGCCAGCCTTTTATATGTGTCACAGGGGAGCAGCGTGGATCTGGGTTCGCTTGCACAGAGAGAGGTTTGAGTGGCTAGATTTGAGGTTCCTGTCTCACTGCTGTAATACATCTGCTTAGCAGGCTCACACTGATCTCTGAGTATGCCAGCATGGCTGTGGGATGGGTGCTCTGGTGGTATAAATCTGCCACTCCTGAGACAGAGAACTGAGACCCAGAAAGTGTGAATGATGTTCCTGGGGTTGCACTGGCAATCTTTAGAGGCACTGGGGACTTGGTGAATCAAGATTGATCACAGCAGTGGAGCTGAGTCATTAATAGCTCACATCATGAGCCTTTGTGCTGAAATGTGCCCTGTGTTACTGCAAATGTTTAAGCTCAACATGGGGAAATATTCCAGACTTATCTGGGAATCATTACTGTGTCTTAAGTACATAAACTGCTAAAGTGAATGAGCTTTCAGCTCCAGACAAGCTGTTATGTTCCTATTCTGACTGCTAGGACTTCAGCAATCTGAACTGTCAAATGAAGAGACTTGTCATCCATGACCAGTCATGAACCTAACCCAGACTCAAATGGCCCCCAGCTGCAGAAGTTCTCACTTGGGCTGTTTGCTTTGGGCCTGATTCAGTCAACTCCATCCATTCTCAAGACTTCCTTCAACCATATCGTAAAGGTGTTTAGCCTTCTCTGTCTGCTTTACTCTTGGGAGATTAGCAGTCTCAGTGAAATGCTATTGCATTTAACAGCATGCTCAGAAACACTACTGTGCATTAACAGGATTTCTGTGAGCAGAGCAATTGGACCTGCTATGTCTTGATCAGATGCCAATAACTGCTGATTGCTGTCAAATCACCAGAGCTGGAAACCAGCAAAGTCAGCTCAGTCTGTCCCTCCACAGGCCGTCCAAATGGGAACCAGTTCTATTGTCTTGGGCACTGAAACCTGAACCTATTCTCCAGGTACCCTCAGACTAAAGACAAAAGCTCCAGCCCTAGTTAGGTCTAACAATGCTTTAAGTTGTGGTACCCCTTAGAGCATGGGTTGGGCAGGAGACATGCTGATGTGCTGACATGCTTGTGAAAGGAGCACTTGAGCCTCCGAGGGGAGCAGTGAGCGTGCAGGAGAAATGCAAATCTGCATCCAGCACTGACATTTAGTGGCTGGCAATGCTAGTTAGCCAAATGAGATGGAAGTTGCCTCTTTTTCTCTCTTTTTTTGGTGTTTTTGTTAAATTGGGGTGAGTGGGAGAGGGGCCTCAGCTGCCTGACGAGGAACATGTTGCTTGTACAAGCTGATGCCAGATTATCTTTAGCTATCTGCTTCTCAGTGAATAGATGCTTTAACTGGGCATGGGAGAAGTGGAGGCAGACATCCTGGAGTTTGGGACTAACTGTCTGATTTTCAACATGTTTTACCTATAAAAGAGTGAAGCTACAGCAGGTTTGGCTCCTGAGACTACTACCTGAGCCTGCTAAGAACACAGAAACCACACACACACACAGGGGAAAACACAAATAAAAGGCTTTGTTATATTTGGAGAGGAGAGGCAGAGCAAGGGGAGGTGTGGAAGAAAGGAGACTAACAGCTGGGTGGAAATAGCTGTGAACTTCAGACCAAACATAGCCAGAATGAGACTAAGGTATGCAACATCTGATTTAGGGAGATCTGTTAGCTGAAGGGATTGCAAAGCAGGGGAAGCCCTGGCTGCTTAAGGAACTTGAAGGAGAAAGATGGATTGAGTGTGGTTGCTTGTCTGTTACAGCACCTGCTGCAAGAGCTGCATCAGCATCTGTGCATGGGGTGCTCACAGCTGTGACAACCACTCCAGTCCTCAGTGGGAGGAGGTAACCAGCAGTGATGTGAGAGGCTCTCAGAGCTGTTGTCACATGTTGATTCCTAAAGTGCTCCTTCTCTGCCTGTTGCCACATTGCCTGTGAGATTTGTATCTGCCCATTCAAGGCAAGGGCTGTAAATATTTACCCCAGGAAGCTTACTGTAGGCGTGGGAAGCCACACAGGAGTGTATTGCCTTTAAATCAGTGCATGTGGCAATCAGTGAGCCAGACTTCTCTTTGGCATATGTAGAATACAGTAGTTTGGCCTGGAAGCAACCTCTAAAGGTCATCTAGTCCACCCCCCTGCAGTGAGTGGGGACACCTAGATAAAATAATATGGACTAGGACTAAGTCAGTAGGACTGCTTTGTACATCCATTTGTATAAAAGGTAAGCTGAATTTGGCTCAGGATATATTTAACTCTTCCAAAATGCTCTATATCATATCATTAGGATGGTTTTTCTGAGGTGGAAGTGATGATTTTATTTACAGTGGGGTTTTTCCATGTTGGCCTGCATGCTCTGACAGCCTACAACAGAAAGATGATACACCTCACTGAAGCACAAATCAGCTACAGATTTCCAACAAACTGATTCTAAAATTGATTCATAACACTTCCAGGGCTTTGTCTTGCAAGGTTTGACAGAAAGCCCCTTTTGAAAACATTTCTGTCTGCTAGCAGGCACTGGAGCAGACAAAGCTGACTTCAGACAGTGCATAATGACAGAAACCCCAGCTTTTAGGAACCCTCCAATGCCACAGAATCACAACCACAATCCTATCATTGGACATCACTGAGAGGGACCTGGCAGCTCCATCCTCCTGACACGTCTTTATAAACCTGAAAGAGGTCACCCCTCAGTCTCCTGCAGGCTACAGACTCAGCTCCCTCAGCCTCTCCTCAGAAAGGAGATGTTCCACTCCTTTATAGAATGCAACATTAGAACCGAGAATGCAAAACTTTCTCAGTGTTTCCCAGTGTTTTGGACATGTTTTGGTCAGCTGTTCCTCTGCTGTCAGTGTAGGAAAGTTTGTCCTTTTTGAGGAAGGAACACCTCTACCCCTGACTTCAGGATCTAGGACTGTCCTTGTACTTGCAGTGCACCGAGTGTCATCCTATCTCCTGTTTATCTCCTGATGGACAGGACAGCAGTTTATCTCCTGGTGTCTCCCCTAACCAACCTCTGCTTGCAGCCCCTACTCATGGGGATGATTCATGTGATTTCAGCTGTTCTTTGGCCAGAGTAAAAATACTCCTCACATGAGGAAAGGTTACCTGAGAAGGATCTAAATCCTCTTGCGTAGCTTAGAGCTTAATGGACTTAAACATCCTAAGATGCTAAGAAACTAGAATAACAACACTGTACCTCCAGGCCCAGATGGCCAAGAAGGCCAACGGCATCCTGGCCTGCATCAGGAACAGTGTGGCCAGCAGGAGCAGGGAAGTCATTCTGCCCCTGTACTCAGCACTGGTTAGGCCATACCTTGAGTACTGTGTCCAGTTCTGGGCCACTCCATTTAAGAAGGACATTGAGACTCTTGAATGTGTCCAGAGAAGGGCAACAAGGCTGGGGAGAGGCCTTGAGCACAGCCCTGTGAGGAGAGGCTGAGGGAGCTGGGGTTGTTTAGCCTGGAGAAGAGGAGGCTCAGGGGAGACCTTCTTGCTGTCTACAACTACCTGAAGGGAGGTTGTAGCCAGGAGGGGGTTGGTCTCTTCTCCCAGGCACCCAGCACCAGAACAAGAGGACACAGTCTCAAGCTGTGCCAGGGGAGGTGTACGCTGGAGGCGAGGAGAAAGTTCTTCACTAAGAGAGCAATTCGCCATTGGGATGTGCTGCCCAGGGAGGTGGTGGAGTCCCCATCCCTGGAGGTGTTGAAGAGGGGATTGGATGTGGCACTTGGTGCCATGGTTTAGTTAGTCAAGAGGTGTTGGGTGATAGGTTGGACTTGATGATCTCTGAGGTCTTTTCTGACCTTGTTGATTCTATGATTCTTTAAGATGGACATTTTTAGAGCAATGAATCTCCAGTAGCCATGGGAAGGGTTTTTTTTCCCCACTTTAAAAACTTGAGCTCTGGACCCATCAGACTTGAAAGCAGCACCTAGATCTGAAAGCCTGCAGGAGAAGCTCAAAATGCCAAGCTATAATTATGTCCATATATATAACCATATATATAATTATGTCCTTGCCTACTCATTATCTGTCATTTGAAACATTACTAACAGATTTCAGCTGAACAGTTTACTGGCTCAGAGACTGATGTTAAGAACCACACTCTTCCTCTTAGCCCAAGTCTACCTTCTCACAGTGGTTATTTAAAGATATTCATAAGCTTCAGAGCTTTTCAGAATTCAGTGGGGATGTCCAAGCAAATGATGGGAGCTCTGTGCCATGAAACTGACACTGAGTTTTCCTTGGGATGCCTACCACAGCTGGTGTGTGAGGTCTGAGCAAGTCATGGAAATACAGCTCTTCCCTTTACTCGAGACTAGTATTCTCCTGAAATCTGGGGCAGGGCAACAGAATGCAATAGAGAATACAATAGGGTACCCCAGAGGGGTTGGACTTGATGATCTCTTGAGGTCCCTTCCAACCTCTAATGTACTAAGAATAGGATAGAGTAAGGATAGAGTATTTCAGTTAGGAGGGACCTGCAGTGACCATCCAGTCCAGCTGCAACCTTCTCCTTGCCCAGCCACCTGTCTGCAAATGAGCAGGGCCTCTCTTTCTGGGAAATCTCTTTGAAACTCCCATCTGGAGTTCAGGAAGCCAATGCAGTGCCACACTTCTACTTGCCTGGTCTAAAGTGGAAAGGTCCTTACCTTGCTTGGTTAAGTGCAGGTTCGCTGCTGGATGTTACGGGAGCTGGAAGACGAAGTTGGGCTCCTGGGCGCCGGTCAGAGAAACTTCTCCTGACGAACGGCTGAGGACTGATGGCACTCAGGGATAGCTTTCTGATGCGGTCTCCAGACTGCTTGAAACCCAGGTAGCTCTTCTGGGGAA
Organism: Melanerpes formicivorus; assembly: GCF_026170545.1. Taxonomy (NCBI): domain Eukaryota; kingdom Metazoa; phylum Chordata; class Aves; order Piciformes; family Picidae; genus Melanerpes; species Melanerpes formicivorus. The sequence continues at coordinate 11,422,727 of NW_027142378.1, forward strand.
GCAGGGAAGCTTCGGGCTGGCTGCTCACCTCTGCAGTGGGTCTGGTGGCTACCACTGAAGGTCTGGCTTCAAACAAGGAAGAGGTAGCTGGACAAAAGATTGAACGGATGTTGCTAGTCCTCTTGGAGGAGGAGAGCTGGTGCTCATCCCCAGCATCCAGCCCAGCTCTGGACCCCTTGTAGGAGCGGGATGGGGAGGTTGGTGGGGAGGGGGCAGTGGGGAACAGAGGGGGGCTTGCGTCTCGGCGGTGTGCCGCAGAGCCCAGCGGCCGGTGAGCTGTGGGCAAGTTTTGCTTGTGCCCCACAGGAGGGCTGAATGGTTTTCGCTGGGGTGGTGGAGAGGGCAGCTTCCTCTGCAAGGGTGGGCTGGGCACCCTAGGGCTAGAGGGAGGGCTGGGTTTCCTCTGGGTGGTGGGAGAGCTCAGTGGTGGGTTGCTAAAAGCCTGCAGAGAGTGTCTGTGTGGCGTGGAGGGGCTGGAAAGCCGTCTCTCAGTTGGTGGAGAAGAAGGGGGAGTTCTTGTTGGGGAGACCCTCCTGGCAAACGCTGAGCCTTTCTCGTTTCTCCTGAGGGAATCCGGAGAGCCGTGCTTCTGGAGCGGCACTGAAGGTGCTGGTGACCTGGGCTCTTTGCTCTCCGAGCTGTCGCTGTGTGACGTCGAAAGGCCACTGGGATGCTGAAGAGGGATAATTTTGCGGGTTTGTTTGTATAAATCCTCAGCCTCTTTTCTCTGGGTTGCCAGGATCTCCTCCTGGCTGGGGACGTGCACGCTGGTGGGGTTCAGCTCCAGGGAGTACCTCTTCAGTTTCTCCTCCCCTGCTCCGCTGTTCTTTAGGCTTTTGTTAGCGATGGCACTGGGGCCGCTGATGTTTTTACTTGGCAATAGATCAATGGACTGAAGGGAGGCTTTCATTTTTGGGGAGACTTGTGATCTCTTGGTAGCACGAAATTCTGTCTTGGTAGGCTTTTTGGCATCTTCTGCAGAGCATTCTTCTCTCCTTGGAACTTCCTCAGGCTCAGATAAGTCGAAAGGATTGTCCATTAGCATTTCAGGTGGTGGTGGTGGCAGGTTCTCAATGTCTTCCTCACTCTCTTCCTTTATGTCCTGCTTGCTTAATTCTGCAGCTGGCGCAGGAAGAAAGCTAGAAGATACCCCACTGCTGTTTGAAGGGTTTGTGTCTTCTGCTGGTGAAACTCGGTGCTTAAGATTTAAAGTTGCCAGGCCTCTCTGAAAGGGAATTGTGGGTGGGATAACTGGAAGTCCAAACTTTCTAATGCACTTGATTGGTCCTAAAGATCTTAAAGGTGCAGCTTTCACAAGCTCCTCAGTGGGACTGAAGGTTTCAATAAGCTTTTTGACAGACTGTCGTGGGGCACAGCTGCTGCCACCGAGCATTTGTGCCCCAGGAGGTTCATTTTCCTTGCTTCCTGATGTCTCCTGGGTGGGCACAGCAGCTCTTAAAGTCTTCCTGTCTCTTCTTTCATCTGGTTGATGGGCAGAATTTTGATCAATCATAAACAGAGGGACTTTATCCTGGTTAGGCAGGATGCTGAAATTTTTTGAGAGGCATGCCTTCAGCTTTCTGGAGGACCTAGATACAATTTGCTCATCCTGCAAATACAGTCCTGTCCTTGATTTCCAAAGCTCTGGGTTGTTACCTGCACACTTCTTCCCATAAAGCATTTCCAGTCTTCTGTTGAGCTCTTTTTGAGTTCTCTGAAGCTCTAGGAGGGTTGGGTCCTCTGCTTGGCTTCTGAGCGACTCCTCTGATCTGGACCGTTGCTGTTTCCTGAAGGTTTTCTGGCTGCCGGTTGCTGTGCTGGGCCTTGTTTTAAGGACTGCTCTGCCGCTCTCATCTTCTGTCCATTCTTTACGGCCAGATTTAGCTGGGACAAACTTGATTTTTTCACTGATGGCATCTTTCATCTTTAGGATAATTTCCTCTGTTTCTGCATTCTCTGTCCTCTTGAGGGACTGCCTTTGTGGGTTATCAGTGACTGCTGGAGAAGACAGAGGCCTCCTTGGCAAAGCATCCCTCCCCATGTCTGACAAACTGATGTTGTCGTCATCCTCCCCCAGCGTGCTCCCTTCATCATCATCATCATCATCAGAGGGAAAATCTGTTGATTCATGCATTTTGAAATGTTCCCCTTCTTGAGTAGAGTCATATGGGAGGGAGCTACAGGAATGGCTTTTGCTCACCCTGGCATACTGAGGTATGGTAGAAATGCCTTCTGGTACTCCACCTTGGCAAGAAGTCACCTCCCTGCTGTGCACAGGTGAATAAAATACATCCTTAAACTGCCTTTCAAGAGCACAGTCGTGGGATGCAGCTGGGCCTGGTGGCACAGCCCCATCACACACACGCTCTGCTGCTCTGGCATGCCTCTGAGATGGATGTCCCTGGGCACAAGAATCACAGCTTGCTTGTCCTCCATGCTGGCTGAGAGTGCTGAACTCTTTGAGGGATTCGCTGTCCACACCAATGCCACTGTCCTCAGAATAAAGAGTCCTGTCATCACTGTGGGACTGAGAGGAACCCATCGCTGAGGCTTCAAGCAGCCTTACTGTCAGTAGCAGGCGCTCATCAAAGCTTTGCTTTGCTTTCAGTTTGCCTTCCAAGTTGCTTGCAGCAGACTGCAGGAAGCTGCACGTCTCCTGCAGGGCCTCAGAGGTGAGGGAAGCCACTGTGCCACTCAGCAGCTGCATTTTATTCACCGTGTACTGCAGCAGTTGTTGCAGCAGATCAGGGTGCTCCTTCATATCACCTTTTTCTGCTGGCCATGCCAGGTTCCCTCCTACATCCTTGAGAAGATTTTCCCCATCCTCAGCAATTTCCTCCAAGAGTTGGTTGATTTCATCGAAGCGGAGCACGAGGAAGCTCACCATCTGCTGCAGGAAGAGCTGGGTTTGGGTAGCCTGGCTGGCCATGTGCAGTATGGTTTCATACTTGGAGAGGTTGGGGTTTAAGTAGGCGTACGCACTCTGGTGAGCCTTAACCAGCGGCTCTGGGAAATCAACCTTTTCCTCTGGCTCACCCAGGGCCGGGCTGGACCTGTCTTTAGTTTTGCCAGCTCGGCCTTGCTTTGCTGTCTTTTGGGGTTTTTGCTTCTTTCCTTTCTTTGGGATCTGCTTTGCACTGCTTTCATTCTTGTCATCCAAGGCGAACGGCGGTGCCTCCGATTCACAGGAGCTTTGCTTTCTGATCTCTATGGCCTCGGTGATGTGTTTCTGCGACTCAATCAGATCGGACAGAGCCATTTCAGCATCTGTGGCTGTCCTCTCGGATTTCCTGTCTTCCCTGGCAACCTGGGGATCCGAATGAGCCTTGAAAGACAACTCCAAATTATCATTTTTGTCTGGATCTGAGAGTTCATCCTCCTTTTCTCCCAGGCAGCCTTTCCTCTGTAACTCATATTGGTGGAATTCATTGACATTGTAGCAAGCTGAACCTTTAACCAGCAGAGGGATTCCTTTATCCCCTGGATCGATGCGCAGAATGCTTTTGGGCTTATTGAAAGCCTTAAGCCCACCTTGATCAGCAATCTCCCTGTGGGAAGGTGTGCAGCCCATCCTGTCCCCGTCTCTGCCTGTATCTTAGATTTAAAAATGCAGCTGAGCTAGGGAAAATACAACAGCAAAGCATCAGACTCACTGTTTCATCCCGAGCTGCAGCCTGGCCAGTCTCTCACGGCTTTGCCGTTATGATGCCGGTTTAGTTGTCAGCTTTGATTGCTCTTTGCCTCACAGTCTCACTGCCCAGGACCTGCTCTTGAAGTTCTGCACATTCCATTGTACCTTCCAACTCCAGCTTTCATTGATTCAAAAAAGAGGAGTGTGAAAGCTCTGCTGGATTTAGAGCTAATGGATTAAGAGGACTTCTGTACCTCACTTCTGTCTTGACAGATGTCCACTACAGCTAAGATTTTAAGCTCATTAGGCTAAGCAGGCATCAGCCAGTCAGCACCCATGTTGTATTTTTAAAGGCAGATATTTGTGCACTATATTGGGAGGCAAAAGGACTGGGTAGCTGTCTCTTCTTTTCTCCCTTGTTGCAAAAACGTAACATACAATCCAAGGCAGAGAGCCAAAGGAAGAGACTGTATTTTGAAGCCTTCTTTTGAAGGGAAAATATTTGAACAACTGTGTGAATGCCACTAGTGACTCCTCAAAGAAGAGAAAGGTGACCTTGATCGAGCATGTACCCACTGGAGAGTACAGGACACAAAATCAAGTGGATTAGAGATGTCAGACTTCTGCCTTGCGGGTCTTCAAGATTTTCCTGTGCTTGCAAGTGACAAGCTGTTTACTTTTTTCATTCTAAGACTCCCAAAGAAGATTTTCACCCCCACACCCCTTCTAGATTGCTTCCAAGCTGAAAATCCAAACTGCACAAGAATAGTATTCCTAGAATAAGTTTTGCATAGGTTGTTAAGATGCTGTCTGCAGCTTGTGGATCTAAACTAGCATTTCAGATGGGGGAACTTCAGAATACCTCTGAGTGTATTCTGGACACTTAGTCATAGTTTCTCTTTGCTAAGAAACCCATGAGTATTTAGAAGCTTGCTGTCCATTGCAACTAACACCTTTACTGTTGGTTTCAGTGGTTAAGGCAGTGATTGCCAAAGGGTAAGAGTTAGGACCAAGAATTGTGTGAAACAGCACAAAGCTTTAAGCACAGATTTCCAGAGTTATGCAGATCTATGTAATTAAAAAGGGACATTCCCATGAGCCCAGGCAGTGGTTACAAAAGTTCTCACAAGTCAAAACAAGTTTGTGGTTGTGGAGCAATTTCAAGGCAAGCAAGTTTCTCCCAGCTGTGGGCCTGGCAGTTTAACAGGCAGGCAGTGGCTTCTGTTATTTACAGCGGAAGGTGACAGGTGTTGATTTGGGATCTGAAGTGAGATCCAAGCGCTTTTTATTCCTGAAAAATCCCCCAAGGTGCTATAGGAAGGAGTGCAGCTGTTTAGCCTCGTGCCTCTTCCAGTTGCAGTGGCTTCCCTCACTTACAGCATCTCTGAAAATCGAGACAAAGGCAGCATTCCTCCTGGCTTCCTCTCAGAGTGCCTCAAACCATGGTGTGTGCACTGTGTGAAACCATGTCAAACCTGCATAGGCAGCTTGGAGCATCTGCTGCCCAGCAGTGTGGTGAGCCAGAGAAGATGATCTCCTTTCACTGCCTGGGCACTAATAAAAGAGGAGCTGAGTGGTCCCTGATGAGGTGCTAAGCTTAAGGCTGTCTGATCCAGAAGCAGTGGGTGTGATTTGAGGAGCTAGGAGTTAGCACACCTAGCAGAAACTGGAAAGGGCAATTTAGACAGCAGGGTGCTGGCTGATGCTTGGAGGGTGGAAGGGTGGTGTGTCCTTGGGAAATCACGGGCAGGGCTGGGAAGACTGACAATCACTAGGAGTCTGTTTTTGTGGGAGAGAAATATCCTAACTGCGGGTGGCTACGTGGTTTCCTTGTTTCACACCCAGCTCTGAGGGTGGCCCCTGGAGCATCCCTTGTCTTTAGAACGTGCTTGCTGTCCCAAAGCTGCAATGAAAGTGGGACATAAGCACACTCACTTTCAGAACCTCTCTGCTGCCCTAATCCTCACTCTAGAGTGGCTCTGCTTGAAGCTGCAATGTATTCCAAAGCCACAGAAATAATCCCTTCCTTTCCTTTGACGTGTAAATTTGGGGAGATGAAGGAACTGGTTCTGCCCAAAGGAGAACAAGAAGTGAAGGAATATTTTAGTTAAACCAGGCTTGCTGCTCACAAGCATTGTTTCTCCATCTTCCTCCCAAGGTACTCAGAGCTGCTCCAACCCATTGTTTTGAGTTCTCCAGGTGCTCAACAACTTTGCTGCCCACGACAGCACCCAGTGAGTCAGACAGGATAGGCTGAATAGATTTTTGTTTAGATTCACATCCTGGCATGTAGGAGTGCTGAAAAAGATATTGTGAAAAAGTACAGAAAGAGACTTGAAGATTAAAATTAAATCAATCCCGTTGCAGGGCCCAGGGGTGGCAGTCAGGACAGGCAGGGGTCTTGTCAGGCAGTGCTGTCCAGTCTCCCGGACACTCTCCAGCACTAAGTCACAGGATTCATTCTGAGGTAAAATGTTTGGGGTTTTGCCCTTCCTGCTTCAACCAGAAGGATGTTCTAGGACCTGAGATGCTTTGTTAGGTGCTGGCTTTCATTTCCTAGCATAAAAGGATCCACAGAGTTTTATTTTCCTATTCAACATTAACTTTGAATTCACACACCATTTTCCATGGTTTATGGCAGATGGCAACCATACCCTCTGTCTCAGCTTTCATTCTGCTGCATTAAACAAGCCATGCTCTGGTAACCTCCTAAAATAGACCCTTCTTTTCCTTGAATGTGCTAGCAAATCATCTCTGGGCATGCTAGATTAGCTGCCTTTCACTGAAAAAGGTGGTCAGAACCATGTGCAGCTTCCCAAGGAGATGGCAGAACCTGCTGGCATGAACATTTTCCTGCCACAGCTCTCCAGTTATGCATCCTAAGATAAGTGTTTGCTTTTCATGCCATTACATTGTATTGATAATGGTGCTCATCTTCTAGCTATTGACTATAATTGCATCTTTCTCTTCCTCAGCTATTTCTATTTTATGGTCCTATACATCAGTCTTAACAGTTCATTCCTTTTTAACACCAATTCTTTTCATTTTTTCCCCTTTTTTTTTTGGTCTCATAAGAATAATACCTCAGGATGCCACTGATAACCTCTTTCATCCCAATAGTTTCCATTCAACTCTGCTCAACACTGTTTCCCCTTTGCCTGCACTTTACCCCCACTGAAGTCCTCCTAAATGGTATCCTTCTCTAGATCTGCTAATAATTTCCATTTCAGGCACCTCACTGAAGTCCATCATTCATCATCAGGCATGCAGCACTGCCTCTGCCCAGAATGTCAGGCATCTCAGAAAAGGCAGACATCAACTGCCAATAATACTAAGCTCACATTTGATCTTGCTTACAACCACATCTTTGCTTATACTCCAAATTCTCTTCTCTAAAGTACCCTTGAGGTGAAAACAGCAGGCCTGCGTTTTCCTGGAAGCATGGAACGTTTGTAAGGAATTGAAGAGTTATTGTAGCTTTTCTGTAGCCATCTGCTGTAATATGTTTACTGTCAAAAGTGCAACTCCACCTTCCACTCCTTTCAGTTTTCAAGCCTATGGGATGTAAGAGCACTTGCAGCTCTTGACTTTTCAGTACTTCACTTGAGGTAATTCCCACTTGTCATTCCCATTATTTGCCTTGCTTCACCCTTAAGTAATATTATCACTGGAGAAAAATATCAACACAAGCATGGTTATATTTAGTGAGCCACATTCAGCAGAAAAATCTAGCAGGCCCTATCTGAGTTTTTTACCCAGTTTTGTCCAGCTTTCATCCCCTCAAGCAGCCTGGGCTCGAGCCATATGAAAGGGGGTTTGTCACTGCATGGGTTTCTTGGAGATGACCAGTCTTTGGATTTAGATCCTCATTAGGTTTACAGCACTGGATAAGAGCCCCTGAAAAGCCTTCTTGGAAATTGCTACTTTTGTTCCTCCAGTAGGTTACTGAAATCACTGGGAAGTCTAGATCACAGGATGTTAGGGGTTGGAAGGAACCTTCGGAGATCACTGAGTTGTGACTTCTGAGTTATGTGCTTAAATCTACCAGTGATTATAGAATCATAGAATTGGTCAGGTTAGAAGGGACCTCGAGGATCATCTAGTTCCAACTTCCCTGCCATGGGCAAGGACACCTCACACTAGATCAGGTTGCTCAGAGCCACATCCAGCCTGGCCTTAACAGCTTCCAGGGATGCAGCTTCTACCACCTCCCTGGGCAACCTGTGCCAGTGTCTCATCAGCTTCATGGTGAAGAGTTTCTTCCTAACATCCAGTTTGAATGTACACATTTCTATGTTTGCTCCATTCCCCCTAGTCCTGTGTTTGACTTTAAGCAGAGTCCCTCTACAAAGCTGTTGGTGCATCAACATTTTATGGTGTTATGCTGTGGTGGGTTGAAAATTCCCCCCCATCATTAAATTGTTGCCAGAGCAGCTCAGTTGGAAGCAAATGAAAGCTGTGTTTACATGCAAAACTGCAATCTACAATGAAATGCAATGAATGCAATGAGCATGTACAAATACACACCATTTACAGATATTTACAGTTAACAACACAAGGACCCCCCTGGCCAAGTACCAGGGGAAGCTACTAGCTTCAGCCTCCCCCTTACCCCTCTGTACAAAAGGGACAAGGGACAGAAGCAGTGAAGTTAATACCAGTCACAACAAAAGCAGTGCAGCCAAGGTCAAGCAGAGGCAAGTTCTTATCTCCCAGCCCCAGGAAGCCAGAAGAGAGAGAAATTGTTTACATTACTAGCTCAAGTCTGTTACCTTTCCAGCAGGATTGTTTAGAATTATCCTTGTTTTCCTTTTTGGCCCCACTAGGGATTTATTTACATTTTAGTACTTTCTGTTCAAGAGCTGTGACAGAAATTTATAGGCACAGCCTAAAGCTACCACGAACACATGCATGAACGCTCAGCACCCTAAGTTCTCAGGTTCCTAACTGTGTAGCTGTCTCTGCTCCTATCTTCTCTTCCTACCCATTCCTCCTGTTCCTCTTCAGGTGTGTGAGCAGTGTGGAGAATTGGGGTTATTCCCCTGCTCATCCATTGACCAAAGGTGCCTGATCTGCAGCTCACTGGCCTCAAATATTCCTCTGACTTTTTTTGAGAGCTGCTTGGGGCCATCACTGCCGTGGTTCTGGTGGTGTGTGACTGTGGGCAGGTGATTGAGCTGACAGATCCTGTTGCCCTGGCTGGTTCCACCCAGCTACGTAGGCAGCTTTGCAGTCACCTTGGCTGAAACAACATCTCCAGCCTGTGTTTAAGGAGGGTATGCTTAGAAATTTCTCCTGTGATCACAGTGGGTTGTGAAGAGCTGGGTGTGTGCTGTCTTTTAAGAAAACAATGACAATTAAAAAGATGTGCCAGCAATGTGTGCTCACAGCCCAGAGGGTCAGCTAAATCCTGGGCTGCATCAGAAGAATGGTCAGCAGGTCAAAGGAAGTGATTCTGTCCCTCTGCTTCACTCTGGTGAGACCTCAGCTACAGTTCTGTGTCCAGCTCTGGAGTCCTCAGCACAGGGACGTGGAGCTCTGGGAGCAGTCCAGGGGAGGGAATACAATGTGATCAGAGGGCTGAAGCATTTCTGCTGTAAGGACAGGATGGGCGGGGGGGGGGTTGTTCAGCGTGGAGAAGGCTCCAGAGAGACCTTAAAGCACCTTTCTCAACGTGAAGGGGTCAGTAAGAAAGCTGGTGAAACACTTCATAGCAGGGTATGATGCGACATCAGAGGGGTGAGGAGTTTCAACTAGAGGGAGATGCAGACAGGATAGAAGGAAGACATTTTTTTACACTGAGTGTGGTGAGACCATGGTCCCTGTAGACCAGAGAGGTGGCAGATGCTCCATCCCTGGAACCATTCCAGGTCAGGTTGTTTGGGGCTTTGAACAACCAGCCCCAGTGGCAGATGGCCCTGCTGACTCTAGTGGGGTTGGAGTAGGTGGCCTTTAAAGGTCCCTTGCAACCCAAAGCAGCTCATGATACGCACAGCAGCATCTGGAGGCTGCGCCGCCAGCTGTAAGGCCTGCCCCGCACCTCCTTTAGCGTTGCCTGGTTTTGGCGGCTCCGGAGTACTTCAACGCACCCCGGCCGGACCAGGAGCAGCTCAGCCCCACCGCGCCGCACGCCCGACCGCGCGGACAGGCCCGAGTGGGGCGGGGCCAGCAGGGCAGCGCTGGGCGCTGATAGGCCAGCGGGAGAGGAGGGGTGGGCTCAGACCGGGGCCTCTGCTCGCGTCCCTTAGCTCCCCTGGGCGGGCGCGGGAGGCCCCGGCAGCCCCTGGGCGCAGCCGTCCCCGCGGAGGGTAGGTAGGCTTGCGGGGGAGAGGGGACGAGCGCCGCCATGGCCCCGCATCTCTGGCAGGGGAGTGGGACAAGGACCAGCGGCCTCCCGCTGCTTTCTCTCTGCGCATGCTGGGGGTGGCGGCAGCGCCGCCGCGGGAGCCGCCGCAGCGGGCGGGCCGCAGCCGTCCCTTGATGCCCTTCGCGCCCCGCAGTGATGCCTGTTCCCCCCCCAGACCCCCCCCTCCGCTCGCTCGCGGGGCCGCGTGTGCGCCCTCGCGGGGCTGCCTGAGGCAGGGCGGCAAAACGGAGGCGACCCTGTGGGGATCGGCGCTGCGCGACGGTGCGGTGCTCTCGCTGGGGCTGCTTGGTGAGCTGGGCCCTTTTGCCCCCTCTCGCTGAGGCGGCTTTGGGGTCCCCTGCCGCCCCCCAAGGGGTCCACGCTGTTGACTGCCCCGTGGTCGGTCTGAGCGGTAGTTGGCTTTCTGCGGGGGGGGCGGGAGGTGGGGGAAGCTTTGAACGGGCAGAGGCAACCTGGGCAGCCTTCAGAGCGGAACTTTCTCAGACTTGCTGCCGCAGAAGGCGCGGTGCCGTGTCGCAGGAGGGTCCCACGCCTGGTGGGGAAGCCCATCCTGAGTACACTTCCATAGCTGTGCGCTGTACTGGGCTATGGTGAGGCTGCATCTCCAGCGCTGGCTTCAGTGTTGGGCCCCGCGCTCCAAGGAGGACACTGAGGTGCTGAAGTGTGTCCAGAGACTGGATGTGCAGAACGGGTCTGGTGAGAAGCAGCTGAGGGAACTGGAGTTGTTTGGTCTGGAGAAGAGGGGCTCTTTGCTCTGTGCAACTCCAAAAGGAGGTTGTAGTGATCCAGGAGTTGGTCTCTTCTCCCTAGTGTCAGATGATGGAACGAGATGAAGCGGCCTCAAATTGCACCAGAGCAGGTTGAGATTGAGTATTGGGGGAAAATTCTGTGTGGGAAGAGTAGTGAGGCACTGGAACAGGCTGTCCAAGGAAGGTGGTGGAGTCGCTGTCCCTGGAGATGCTCAAAACACATGAAGACATGGAACTGTGGGACTTTGCTGTGGTGTTTGATGTTTGAACCTGATGATGGTAGAGGTCTTGTCCAAGCCAAAAGAGTTGTGTGATTCCAAGGAAGGTGGTGGAGTCGCTGTGCCTGGAGATGCTCAAAACACATGAAGACACGGCACTCTGGGACTTTGCTGTGGTGTTTGATGTTTGAACCTGATGATGGTAGAGGTCTTGTCCAAGCCAAAAGAGTTGTGTGATTCCAAGGAAGGTGGTGGAGTCGCTGTGCCTGGAGATGCTCAAAACACATGAAGACACGGCACTCTGGGACTTTGCTGTGGTGTTTGATGTTTGAACCTGATGATGGTAGAGGTCTTGTCCAAGCCAAAAGAGTTGTGTGATTCCATACCTGTAACGTGTCTGTCACTTATGGGCCAAGCAGATAGTGTGCAGGAGTCTTGTTCTCTGAACTTGATTTGGTTTGTTTTCTTCGTGAGCACATACAAGTGCGTGATAAGTAGTCCATTATACACAGATAGAGTCAAAAATAGCATCACATTTGTGATAAGTTCTCCTGTCAAAGCCCTAGGACAATTGTATTTCATCACTTGAAATGCTTTAGCATTTGCATCTGTTCAGTGGCACTTGCTGGAAACCTTTGTGCTTTAACACAAATTGGAAACTACAACCTCTGGATTGTGTGGAAATGTTGGATCCTGGTTTATATAGAATTTTGTTGCAGGGGTACTGTGCACTTCTCTGGAGTGTTTGGCTCTCAGGGAGCCTGTAGCTGCTCTGCAGTCTTGTCGACATCTGATGACTCCTTCAGGTTCTGTTTTCTCCAGTGGTGTTTCTCTTTTTCAGAGTTAGTTCACTTAGCCGAAGGTATGGCTGGCAGATCGCAGGTGTGATACTCTGCTGTGCTCACTGCCTTTAGGAGTAGCTTGGCAATGCTGTGAACAGGAAACTTCTTTTGTTCCTTGGATTTTGCAGCTTCACAGGTTACATTGGGTTGGAAGGGACTCTAAAAGGTCACACCTTGATTGACCCCCTTGGAGTGAGCAGAGATCCCTCCAGCTCGATCAGGCTTTCTCTTAACCACGTTTTTCTGTCTGAACTCACCTTACTAACGTAGGGAAATCATTGCTCTTCGGAAGCCCTTCTGTGCCATTCCACCAGGACTTCTCACCTGTATGTCTTTGATATCACTTGTACCTCAGGCTGTTATGCTTTCACTCAGAACAGAAGTCACTATGAGGATGGTGTCTGTCTTTCTCCTCTCTTTGACATAGTTTCAAACCTTCTGCTTTCCTTTTGCTTTTTCCATGTATGCATGTGTGACATGAGCTGGTTGTGAAGTACTTCTACATGAGCTAGCAGACTCTGGAAGTACTTATGGGTGCAGAACATGGTCTTGCCTTGCCATGACACCTCTCCTATGAGGACAGACTGAAGGAGTTGGGGCTCTTCTGGAGAAGAGAAGGCTCCAAGGTGACCTAATTGTGGCCTTCCAGTATCTGAAGGGGGCCTACAGGAAGGCTGGGGAGGGACTGCTCAGGATCTCAGGGAGTGATAGGACTAGGGGGAATGGAATGAAGCTGGAGGTGGGGAGATTCAGGCTGGAGGTGAGGAGGAAGTTCTTCCCCATGAGAGTGGTGAAGCCCTGGAATGGGTTGTCCAGGGAGGTGGTTGGGGCCCCAGCTCTGGAGGTGTTTAAGGCCAGGCTGGCTGAGGCTCTGGCCAGGCTGATCTAGTGTGGGGTGTCCCTGCCCATGGCAGGGGGGTTGGAACTGGCTGATCCTTGTGGTCTGTTCCAACCCTGACTGATTCTATGGTACTATGATACTATGACATGGTTCAGTGCTGCATAATGACACGGTAGTATGTTTCCAGATCCAGATTAAAATCCCCCGGTGTAAGGGTGTGCATGCTTAGGTCAGGAAGTGCTGGCTCTACTGTAAACATGTAAAGCCATTCTATGGAGTTGGGTCTTTGTGTCACCTACCCAACAACAGAGGCTGTTTCCCTGCCTGGTTTGCTCTGGTAGTTCATGTGCTGAGTTCTTTTCACTGAGGTGACAAATTGTTCCTCCCTGGCCCCTCAGTGTAGAAGCTGCTCTGATACTTGCAGACACACAGATTCTCTTCTGTCCAGTCTGTTTTTCTCTGGGCACTGAACAGTCCTTTTTTTCCCTTGTAATAATTTTCAAATGTCTGTGTTGATTTCTAGTTCCAGCAACTTCTGTTGTTGTACTTTACAACCCTCACCTCTTCCTCTTCCTATCTGCTCAGTCAGGTCTGGCTGCTGACTCTTTTCTCAGTGTGGTACCGGCAGCGCTGTGCTTGTAATTCCTTTCCTGTCTTCTTACAACAAGAACTTCAGCTGTCAGCTCTTCAGTACTCATGCATATGGCTTGTTTCCCTGTGCATTTTGGGTGGCTGTCTTGATGTGCTGCCCTTATTTTGTTCTGGCATAACCTTTGAACAAATATCAGATGTCAGCAGATCTATTTCACTGATGCCCCACAGAGATTTAATGAGTGACTTGCAGCTTAAGGGACTTCCTAGTCCCCAGGAAAGTAATTGCTGTCATGTTTGTGATGACTGTAAAGCTGGTCAAAATGTAAATTCTGAATGTTCCTTTCTGGTTGAAAGTAATAATTGAAATAATTAGTGATATTTTTGACCTTGGTGACTCTTGGAATGCTTTAGCCAATGTGAGTTAATAATGCTGTGGGAAAATATAGTCCTGATCTTCCCAGTGGCCTCCTTGATCTTCCCTTTGTGCTGGCACATACATTTGTACAGCTGCATATGACTGAGGAAATAAACCAGTTGGAGTAAAGTGAGCACTTTTCATGTGGACCTCTTTTGCAAGTTGAGGACAGGGTGAGCTTTGCATGGTGTGCAAGAGGAGGAGGTTTTCATTTATTTGGTTAGAGATTAGCATCTGTAATCTACTGCTGCTGTGCCTTCTATATTAGAATGTAGATTGTCAAGTTCCCAGATAGCGTGACGAATTTATTTGGGGAAGCAGTGGAATAAATCTGTTCACACAGCTTGCTTTGTGTGAGCTACAGCCCTCAAAAGAAGCCTCAACAGGAGACTGCTTGTTTATTTTTCCTGTTTACTTGTGTGTAGATTAAATGTAGTGAAAACACCAAGCAAAGTGTGTCCAGCAGGACTAGAGAGGTGCTCCTCACCTTCCGTTCTGTCCCACTGAGACCACACAGCCCAATTTGGGCTCCCCAGTTCAAGAGAGGCTGGGATCTGCTGGAAAGAGTCCAATGGAGAGCTGTGAAGATGATGAAGGGACTTGAACCTCTCTCTTATGAAGAAAGACTCAGAGATCTGGGGCTGTTTAGTCTTGGGAAGAGAAGGGTGAGGGAGGATCATCCTAATGCCTATCAGTATCTGCGGGGTGGCTGTCAAGGTGAAAGTGCCGGGCTCTTTTTGCTGGTGCCCAGTGGTAGGACAAAGGATGGCAGGTGTGAACTGGAACACAGGATGTTCCACCTCAACATGAGGAGAAGTTTCTTTACAGTGAGGGTGATGGATCCCTGGAGCAGGCTGCCCAAAGAGGTTGTGGAGTCTCCTCTGGAGACTTTCAAAACCCGCCTGGATGCGTTCCTGTGGGACCTGCCCTAAGTGATCCTGCTCTGGCAGGGGGGTTGAACTCCATCTCCAGATGTCTCTTACCAACCACTGCCATTGAAGCTCCACGAATTCTTTCTGTCAAGCAAAATGGCTAAACTAATTCTTGAGTAAAAAGCACTGTATGGTGATCTCCAGGGTGAAAAATCAGATTGGTTGGTTGGTAGAAACTCTGCTTTTACCCTGAGTATTTAACCATGAAAGTTCAAGATGCAGAACTGCAGTTTTTCAGCTGTGAGCTGTAGTCCCCAGTAGTGCCACAATGCCTGTTCCTATTTTGAACTGTGGGGTTTGTTATTTGTTACTGAAGGTGCCCAAGTAGATGGCTTAGAAACGGTGTCCAGCTCTCCTTAGAGTGCAGGTTGGTGTGGTTGTTACAAGATGTCACCATTGCTCTGTGCAGATGTTTAATCTTTCTCCTCTCTCCTAGCTTGCTCTAAGGCCTGAAACATTGACTGGAAACACCACCAGGGCAGAGGTTACGACACTGTGGTAAGGATCCTATTTTAAAACAAAGAGGAGAGAAGCTGGGAAGGAAGCTGATGGGGAATCAGGAGTCGAGGAGTGAATCACTCTGTGATGAATTGTCTGCAGCTTTGTGTGGGAAGAGTAAAGAGCTGGGAATTTTAACAGAGAAAGTGGCAGCTGGTAGCACATTCTGGCTCACAGTGAAGGAAGGGAATATGCATGCAGAGTTATGGGGACAGGATGCAGAGTGTGAGGACAGGTACTTGGTGCTTTGCTTTTGCATAAAGCTGTAAAGCACACTAATCTGTTCAGCAGCACTGCGTGATTGCTCATTACAGGATCACGATTTTTGTTACTGCTCAGATGGAAAACTGGGGAGAAATGAGGAAGAAGATCCTTCCAGTGAAGGTGGGGAGCAGGAACAGGTTGCCCAGGGAGGTTGTGGATGCCCCCTCCTTGCAGGTGTTCATAGCCAGGCTGGATAAGGCCTTGAGCAACCCAGTCTGGTGGGAGGTGTCCCTGTTCCTGGTGGGTGGGAGTTGGAACTAGATGACCTTTAAGGTCCTTTCCAACCCAAACCATTCTCTTGATTCTATGAAATTCATGTTTTCTGTTAGTAACACAGAAGTCTAGAGATGCAGTCACACCTGGAGGTTGGCTGTCCTTGACACCATGCTCTACTAGCTTTTACTAATGAACTTCATTAATTTGTAAGGATGCACTGGTAGCAATTGTCTGTGCAAAGGAAGGGCTGTAGTCTCACTGCACATTGCATCTTAGGATGGTAGAACTAATCCAAAATGTTTCTAATGAGGTTATTTATTCATTTTGTTCCTCCTAAAGTGGCTTTCTAGAAGATGACCATAGAGGATCTCCCAGAACCTTCCTTAGAAGGAGTTTCCCTCATAGAAAGAGAACGGTTCTTATTCCCAGGCTCTGAAGCGTCTGTTACCTTTGCTGTTGCTGCAGCACCAATGCCTTTAGATTGTGGTATGTAAATTTGACAGAAGGTTAATTTGAGATCAGTAGCAAATAAGTGTGAATAATAATTTTGTAGGAAAACTATCATCTCCTGCACATGGCCTGAATTCTCTGATACTTTTGAAAGGAAAGGAAAGACCAAGACACCTGCTTTTTAGTTCATTGAATACATTTTGAACTGGAGTGTCTTTTTCTGTGTGGAGTCAGATTTTGGGAGGTTTTGCTCTGTGTAGAACTGGATATTGTGTTAAGATCTAGAATTACACTAACTTAATGGAGTTAAACATCTCCACGGCGTTTAAAACCTCTAGAATTACACTGCTCATGGTTTCAGTCTGTAAAAATAGACTATGGGGGATATTTCTGTTGGAAATGTACATGGTTGTGGTGGTAAGGACTGGGAAGTGAGCATCAGAAAGTTATAGCAGGTATCAGTGATCAGCTTGCAACATTTGGGTGAATTGTCTTCATGTGTGTGAGTTCTAATACTGTTTTAAACAGGATATCTAATATTGAAGTGCTGCTGTAGGTAAGGATCTTCACGGACAGCTGCAATTATAATGCCTTGGCATATTGCAGATGATGTTGATAGCATCTCTATACCTTAAAAATAACTGCCTCCACCTTTGTTTTTGCCATGTAGCAATTGACTGCGTTCAGGAACAAGAGGACACAGTCTCTGGCTGCGCCAGGGGAGGTTTAGGCTGGAGGTTAGGAGGAGGTTTTACACAGAGGGAGTGATTGCCCATTGGAATGTGCTGCCCGAGGAGGTGGTGGAGTCACTGTCACTGGAGGTGTTCAGGAGGAGACTTGACAGGGTGCTTGGTTGCATGGTTTAGTTGGTTGGGTGGTGTTGGATGATAGGTTGGACACGATGATCTTGAAGGTCTCTTCCGGTCCATTCCATTCCATTCCATTCCATTCCATTCCATTCCATTCCATTCCATTCCATTCCATTCCATTCCATTCCATTCCATTCCATTCCATTCCATTCCATTCCATTCCATGTTCTGTCTTTTATAGACAGATCTTAAAAGGTCTTTTCCATCCTTAATGATTCTATGACTTAGCATTCTTGAGGCCCATTTGAGTTAGCCGAGGCTGGAAATGCAGTGATTTCATCTGATGTGTTTTAGCAGATGAACATAAAGTGTCTGCATGGTTTAGCCCTGTTCTGGTAGCTTGTCTGTCTTACTCTACTCAAAGTGACACCATGGTTTATTCCCCTCTGCTTTCTTACTTCTTGTTTGTGTTTCCTTAAACGTTGTAGTGCTGGGATATCTTTTAATGACACTGCAGTATCACTCCTCTCTCTCCTGGCTGGTCTGTGCCTACTCAATGGAATTACAAAAACTTCTTTTGTATCATCTGTATGGGGAAAGGAGGTTAAACCACAACATTACATTGAAGTGCATTTATTTCTCCTTTCTCCAGCTGAGCAGTGTATCAGTGCAGGGGAAGGACAGAGGGGGAGAAAGCAACATTTAAAAATATCTAGATGCCATTGTCATCCTTTAATGGAACTTTGTTTTAACAGATGTTCTGTGAGGTTGATTTGCAAACACTGCAACTGGTTGTTACTAGTTCTTACTATGCTCTTGGGCTCTTAGCCTAGCACAGTGATTGTAGCTCTCTGTTAAGGTCAATTTCTGGTACATAATTTGGTTCAGGATTGCAGCTAGCGGTCCTCTTGGTAGAGTAAGTATCAAGTGTGTTGTGTAAGATCGTCCTGTTGGGTAGCTGTCTGTTCATTTCATAGCTTTCAGCAATAGATCAAGTTATGTGGCAGTGAAATATTAGCAGATAAATCAGTTCATGGTACATCACTACTACTGATGACTGCTTTGTGTTGTGCTGGGAGATAGAATGGCTTGTGTTGGAAGGGACCTTAAAGGTCATCTAGTTCCAACTGCCCTGCAGGGACATCTCCCACTAAAGCAGGTTGCTTAAAGCCTCATCCAGTCTGGTCTTAAATAATTCCAAGGATGAGGCATCCACAACTTCCCTGGGCAACCTGTTCCAGTGTCTCACCACCCTCCTAGTGAAGAACTTCTTCTAATGTCTGATCTAAATCTGCTTTAGTTTAAAACTCTTGCCTCTTGTCCTATCACCATAGGCCCTTTAAAAAACTCTCTCCCCAGCTTTCCTGTTGACCCCCTTTAGGTACTGGAAAGCCACTATAGGTTCTCCTCAGAGCCTTCTCCAGGCTGAACAGACACAATTCCCTCAGCCTGCCTACATAGCAGAGGTGCTCCAGCCCTCTGTTCATCCCTGTGGCCCTCGTCTGGACCCTCTCCAGCAGGTTCATGTTGTTCTTGTTTGGGGTGAGATAAGGGATTAGTTGTTGGTTGGTTGGTTTGCTTTTAGTATGCTAGATTGACTAAAACTTGATGCTGTCAGGGAAGTTGTCCTTACTTTGTTAAGCAAAGCAGTGTGTTTAGAGGAACTCTAGGTAGCCAGGAAGTGGGCTCCATATCTGCTTTTACCTGTTGATCCAATCTAGAAGTGTGGTGTGCTCCTTTTGAGGAAAGGCTCAGATGATTCATCCAGAGGTGGTTGATACCATGGCACACACCCAGAGTGCTGATGCTTTGTTTTACTTAACCTGTGTGTCTGTTCTGAGAGCCGTGTAGCCGTGATTGATACAAGCTGACATTGTACGTTTGTTTGAAACCCTTGTAAAAGGCAACTCCCTGATAGCTGCAGCCAGGGGAAAAGCTCAGTGTTTTCCATGATTCAATCCTTTGCTGATGACAGCAGGTTCTTCTCTCTCCTAACAGCCATTGCTAGCCAGATTTTCAGATAATTTTCCAGAGCTGGAAAACACCCCATATTTAAAACCCAGCTTGTGTATAGACATGCCCCATACATACACCTGTAAGGATCAGGAATGTCATGCTTTAATACTAAAGTGGTTTAACACCTGTGCTTTGGGTTGGCTGAGGCAGTGTGAGACTTCATATCTTAGAAATAAGTAATTCTTTTTTTTTCCCCCTGACCCTGGTGTGATGGCTGAATTTTTAAACATGTTTGTTACCTGCAGCTAAACCAGCAGGGACTGATGCATCCATGAAATATCTGAGGAGAATGGAGGCCATGGGATGCCTTCCTGCTTTGGGCATGTGTTTGTGTTTTGGGATGTTGTATGTAAATTGTGGTGGGAGAAGGGGGAGAGGCCATCTTTTGTAGCATATGGAGAAATCATCTACACATTTAATCACTGAGAGATCAAGAGGCTTGGCTGTGCTTAGGAACTGCTCAGAATCAGCAGTCCTTGGCTAGCTTGAAGCAAGAGTAAACCCTCATTAGCATAATCACTGCACATCTCTGTTAGCCCTTGCCTAAACTTCAAACCCAGCCTTGCAGTGCCATTTGCTTTGGTTGCTGATCCAAAGTTGTTTCAGAAACACAAGCAAGGCCTTAGTATTAAAGGCAAAACAGAGCAGATGGTAAAGGCAATTTTGGGTATGAATTCAATGCTCTGATTGTCCAGTGTGGGTAGTATTGAAGTGACTCT
This sequence comes from Melanerpes formicivorus, assembly GCF_026170545.1. NCBI lineage: Eukaryota > Metazoa > Chordata > Aves > Piciformes > Picidae > Melanerpes > Melanerpes formicivorus. Next base: position 11,442,288 of record NW_027142378.1, read on the forward strand.
CTCTGCTGGTTGAAAAACTAGATGCATGGTGAAACTTAGAACTGTACCTAATGATTCCTTTCTGTTTGCTTTACTTTTGCCAGAGTTTTCTTTCTTTGACCCCAATGATGCAGCATGCCAAGAAATACTTTTCAACCCGAAAACATCAGTGTCTGAATTGTTTGCAATCTTAAGGCAGTGGGTGCCACAGGTCCAGCAGAATATTGATGTCATTGGGAATGAGGTGAGGTGTAACTGAAGATCCTTTTAATGCTTTCGGTGTTAAAGAGATACTATGTTGACAACTACAGACACTTCATTCAGAAGCAGAGCTAATCAGAAATGCACAACACAGTTTCTGCCTTTTGACAAGTACTTACAGTAGAACAATACATTAGAGGATGGAAGGGACCTCCAGAGATCCTCAAGTCCAACCCCCCTGCCAAAGCAGGATCACCCAGGGTAGGCCACACCGGAATGCATCCAGGTGGGTTTTGAAAGTCCCCAGAGAAGGAGACTCCCCAAGCTCTCTGGGCAGCCTGTTCCAGTGCTCCAACACCCTCGCTGTAAAGAAGTTGCTCCTCATATTGAGGTGAAACCTTCTGTGTTCAAGTTTGTATCCATTCTTCCTTGTCTTATCAGTATGCACCACCTGAAAGAGCTTGGCCCCTTCCACTTGACACCCACCCCTCAGATATTCATAGACATTGATCCGATCCCCTCTCAGCCTTCTCTTCTCCAGACTAAACAGCCCCAGGGCTCTCAGTCTCTCGTCACAGGGGAGGTGCACAAGCAGTGAGTGCTTTGTATTTCATGTGCCAGCTTTCATCTGTAAAGAGAAGGATGATGGATAAAAATTCAGTACATTTGGATAGCTAGTAGAAAATTTCTTCTCAAAGCAGTTGTTCAGGCACCTTTCACCTTGGTGTCTTCCCTTCTTAGCAGTGATCATGAGCTCCAATAGATGGAGTTAAAGTGAGGCCTGACCTGAAGTGAGGCAAAGTGAATTAGGGTCTGCAATTCCTTTGCAACCTGCAGTGGGCTTCTAGAAGTCACCTTGTTTCCAGTAATTCCATTTTACTTTCTTGTTTTCCCTTCTTCTGGATTCCAGGCTTTTGTAAGAGAGGTAGGGAAATACAGTGAAGGTGCTTCCTACTGTAGTGTAACTTTTGGGAGGAGGGGGAGGACTGTTGAGAGATCCAAAGAACAAGGGGAGAGACTTTGTAAATGATGTCATCTTCCTGTTGTTCAGTTAAGCAGTTAACTTCTCAGTATGTGAAGTGTGTGTTAGAAGTAATGACATAAAGAAGCTTTAAACTCTGTAAGCAGTGAAGGGTGATGGTACTCCTGTAATAAACCTGATTACATTTGTGCCTGTTGATCATTTCTGCAGTTGCAGTCTGCTTTGGCAGGCTTCTTTGTTATTTTTTTCTGCTGTGAGGACAGGCTGAGAGAGTTGGGGTAGTTCAGCCTGGAGAAGAGAAGGCTCCAGGGAGACCTTCTGGTGGCTTTTCAGTACTTAAGGGGGCCAGTAAGAAATCTGGGGACAGACCTTTTAGCAGGGTCCGGTTGTGACAGGACAAGGGCTGATAAAACAAGAAGAGTGAGATTCAAACTGGAGAGAAAGGATTTTTTTTTACACTGAGGGTGGTTAAACACTGGCCCAAGTTTCCCAGAGAGGTAGTAGATGCCCCCTCCCCAGAACCATTCCAGGTCTGGTTGTTTGGGGCTGTGAGCAACCTGAAACAGCAGAAGATGTCCCTGCTGGCTGCAGGGAGTTTGGACTAGATGACTTTTAAAGGTCCCTTCCAACCCAAAGCATTCTGTGATTAGCCATTGAAATGAATCCAGGAGTCAATGTATCTGAAATAACTTGAAAATTAATGTCAAAGATCTGCCAGAGCTAACCTGGGCTTGTTTTCCACCTCTCTCTCAGATCATTAAAAGGGGCTGCAATGTGAATGACAGAGATGGGCTGACTGATATGACTCTCTTGCATTACACTTGCAAATCAGGGGCTCATGGAATTGGTGAGTAATGAAACCTTATTATAGAGTTAAATCCCTAATTAATTCACAAAGGCTAATCCTGCCAACCAGTGCAGGCTTTTTTCCTTGCTGTACATTTATTTTAGAGATTTATTATTTGTGTTTGTTTAGTGCTTGGTTTTGGCTCTTCCAGTGGTCATCAGAAAGGCAGATACAGACCTGTAGAGCAGTTAGGGCTGTGGCCGTTGGGAGTGAGTTAAGTTAGTGGTATAGGTATTGCAAACAACAGCACCAGCTTAAACATATAGTGCATGTAGCACAGGCTGTTTCAGGCTGAGGTTCAGACTGGCACCTGACCTATGGACAGTGAAACTACACCACTTTGGTGACTGCCTGTTCTTTCCTCCTCTTTTTTTTGTTTCACTCTGATCACATCAGCAGAAAACATTTTGTTTGCATTGTTATGATCCTATTTAACTCTATGTGCACATCCCCATTTGCTTTTCTGTGTTGTGGCACTTCTTTGTACTGGCTTGAACCCAGTTCTCCTCTGAATTTGAGCTAAGTTTCTGAGTGAGATCTGGCATAGGTTAGATTTCAGGTGGTGGCAGATCATGCAGCATAAACTTCAGTGTTGTGGAGCATATTTTGTTAATTGTTTTTTTTCTGTCAGATACTCAAATCCCTGGTTTGGATGGCTGAAATATTATCTACATTAGAGGTAAACAGGAAGTGTTGTTCTGCACTGCAGTGGAGACTGCAGGGCTTTGTGAGGAAAGGCGAAGATTCCTGCATCCTGAGCCTAAAAAGAAAGGCACAGTAGTAGTTCAGCTGTGAGCTTTATGGGTTTAATTATGTGTTAAATGTAAGCATTTGAGTTTTTTTGGGGGGGTAAAATACATCTCCAGTGCTCATGGTACAAAATTTGCCTTGCAGGTGATGTAGAAACTGCTGTCAAATTCGCGACCCAGCTGCTGGAGCTGGGTGCAGACAGCAGCTTGCGCAGCCGCTGGACGAACATGAATGCCTTGCACTATGCTGCCTACTTTGATGTCCCAGAGCTTATCAGTTTGATTCTGAAAAATGCAAAGCCAAAAGGTAGGGCATGCTTGGCTTTTGTTTCATGTACTTGTTGCTCTGCTCTAGTGAAGCCTCATCTGAAAGTAGTGTCCAGTCCTGGGCTCACAGGTTCAAGAGGGTCAGGGAACTACTGGAGTGAGTCCAAGGGGAGGGCCGTGAGGATGATAGGGGACTGGAACATCTGCCCTATGAGGAAAGGCTGAGACACATGTTTAGGCTGGAGAAGAGAAGGCTGACAGAGGATCTAACTAATGTTTACAAATACCTGAAGGGTGGGTGTCAAGAAGGGGCCAGGGTCTTGTTAGTGATGCCCAGTGATAGGAAAAAGGGCAGTGGACACAAACTGGAACACAGGAATTTCCACTTCAATGTGAGGAAAAACATCTTTACTGTGAGGGTGCTGGAGCCATGGAGCAGACTGATCAGAGAGGTTGTGGAGTCTTCTTCTCTTGGAGACTTTGAAAACTCACCTGAAGGTGTTCCTGTGTGACCTGCCATAGGTGATCCTGCTTTGGCAGGGGGGTTGCATTTGGTAGTCTCCAGAAGTCCCTTCCAATCCCTACCATTCTGTGATTCTGTTCACCCTAAGCTGGCATGTAGTGGTCTCTAAGTGTGGCATTTGTTTATCTGTTATATAGAATTGATCTGATCAATGTCCATAAATACCTGAGGGGTGGGTGTCAGGTGGAGGGGGCCAAGCCCTTTTGGGTGGTGCATACTAATAAGACAAGGAACAATGGATGCAAACTTGAACATAGAAGGTTTCACCTCAACATGAGGAGAAACTTCTTTATAGTGATAGTGACAGAGCCCTGGAGCAGGCTGCCCAGAAAGATTGTAGAGTCTCCTTCTCTGGACACATTAAAAACCTCTCTGGTTGCATTCCTGTGAGGCCTACCCTAGGTGGTCCTGCTTTGGCAGGGGGGTTGGACTTGCTGATCTGTGGAGGTCTCTTCCATCCTCTCATGTTCAGTGATTCCAAGGAAGCCACTCTAGTTGCATGCCTTGGCAGTAGGCAGCAGGCAGTAGGCAGTAGGCAGTAGGCAGTTCTTGAATAAGTGGATGATTTATTTTTTTAAAATTTAGTTCTTTTTTAATCTCAGAAAACATTAAAAATCATTTGCCCCATGACATGAAAACAATGGATGGTCTGAATTCACAGAATGATCTTAGCTTCATCAGACAGTTTGCAGAGAAAGGAGGACATATGAAAAGGCAGCTATGCTGCTGAACTGGAGAGAAAAAATGGTTACTATTCAAAGAACTTCTCAGCTACACAAAGACCTTCTCAAAACAGTGGGGTGCTGACTCTGAGACACACATTGTGGAGCAGCCAGTACCACAGGTGTTTCCTTTTGACTCCTAAACTATTTCCTTTCTGAAGCTCTGTGTTTAAATTCTTTTGTACAGATTTTCTCCCAGTTGTTAGAGTGAGTTTGGTCTTGGATTTTTAGTGTAAATAGAAATAGTGTTAAAGGCTTAAGAATTAGAAACGTGGTGTGGTGCCATTTGAGAATGGCTGTAACCTGCCTGGGTTGCTGAGGACAGACCATTACTGCTTATTCCTTTCCCCCAGGTAGTTTGGGGGTGATTTCTGGGTAACATTTGATGTGTGTTTTGTTTCTTTTTGTCACCTGTGCTATGCCAACTTAGACCTAGAACAAAGCTGTAAGAAAACAGTGCTTAAAAACTGAAAGCATGAAACCTGCAGGTATGAGGAAGTCCCAACTGTCTGATCAAACAAACCAACCAAGTACTCAGCAGTTACTTTTAAAAACAGGAGTATATGCAACTGTTGCTGACTCAGTAGCTGATGCTGCTGGGCAGTATTTCTACGCATTGGCTCCTGTGTCTGCAGAAAATCGTAGAAATGGAGTGGTTTGGGCTGGAAGGGACCTTAAAGATCATCTAGTTCCAACCCCCTCACCATGGGCAGGGACACCTTCCACTAGAGCAGCTTGCTCAAGGCCTTGTCCAGCCTGACCTTGAACATCTCCAGGGAGGGGGCATCCATAACCTCCCTCAATAGCCTGTTCAGTGTCTCACCAACCTCACTGTAAACAATTTCTTCCTAATACCCAATCTAAATCTCCTCTCTTCTCTCTTAAAAACATTGCCCCTCATCCTGTCACTACAAATCCTTATGAAATGGCCTTTCCTGGGAAAGCTTTCTTGTAGGCTCCTTCAGGTCCTTCAAATGCCTGCTTGACAGCCTTATTGAACACAGAAGTTTCAGTGGTTGAAAACAACCTCAGTGCTTCTACTCAGTTTTACACTGATGATGATCTCTTGACATTTGGTTATATAAAAGCTACATCTGCACATGTGGCTCTTGCTTTGATTGCATCATGTGAATGCAGCCTTTTTTTTTCCCCTCAGGATGAGCCTATTTAATTCAAAAAAGCTAAGTCTGTATTCATATTAGCACAGTTTTGAAGCTGTTAAAATTGAATCCAGATTTGTCACCTTCCATCTGAATAGAATTCAGGGACAGTCTTTGTTAGTCTGTGTAGAGTTGGCATATCTATAGAGACACACATGTTTATCTTATATATGTATTTTATTTACTCCCATAATCTTAATTCAGAGTTGGGGTATGCTTTGTTTATCACCTTAGGAGAAGGCATAGTGGGTTTTGGGACAGAAGCTAGAAAATTCAAGGAGACTGTACAGCCCTGAGGTGGGAAGTTGTTCCTCACCATTATTACTAAGTACTTGCTGGGTTTTGGGTTGTGTATTAAGCCAGCTGACATTTTCAATTATGTCATATACATAGGTGACTCAAACTGAGACCTCTCTTGTCCAGTTTAGGAGAGGAGCCAAAGACTAAACAGTCATTAAGGTTCCAGTCTTCTAGAACAGTAATAACTTCTTAGCAGACAGAGATTCTGGGAATCATTGATGGACATACACTAAATCTCTTCCAGTCAAATGCAGTGCTCCATGTGCCAGGCTTACCAGCACAGGACCCTTCAGAGTGCAGGCCTTTGAAAACATAATTACAGAAATCACCCAGCTCTTGCTCCATTCTTGGCCACTAGTAATTAAAGCAATGCAAAGCAGGGATATAATCCTTTTCCCTTGCCCTACTACCTGCTCACAAGGGACAACAACTGATTGAAGGTGTATCTCCTCTTAACATTTGACACCTAGAAGCAATAAAACAGAAACACTTCTGAAACATGATTTTATATGCAAACCTGAAGGTATTAACTTGTTAATCTTAGCACAGTGGGTTGAGCATCCCAAGTAGTGACAGTTTTGCAGTTAAGTCATCAGTCCTATGAAATGAATGACAGGAAATGCTCATCTTCCAGCCTGCTTCATGGGATGGGTCCACAGGTGCAGATGGGGTCACTATTCTATGTAGAATTACTTGTCACATGCATTCAGTGCATGAATAATGCTGCTCTGTATAAATGCTAGCATAAGCTGTGAACAGTGAATGTCTTCAAGGACTCTGTAGGGTGAAATGTTCATGTAACAAACCTCCATGCCTCACATGTGATGTTTACTTGCAGATGTGGATGCCACCTGTAGTGATTTTGATTTTGGAACAGCTTTGCACATTGCTGCATTTAACCTGTGTACAGGAGCTGTCAAGTGTTTACTGGAACATGGAGCAAATCCTGCCTTTAGGGTAAGGAATTAGACTGCAGAGTCACCAAAAAACCAGCACCTGCAAATTGAACAATCTGCCTCAGAAAAGAAATAATGATTTAAGACTTGTTGTGGATGATTTGTAGTGGATGATCTGTCATGTCCTTGTGTGTCAAAGCTTGTGGGTTTCTGTCACAGTCTAGGTCATTGGTTCAAATGACTTTCAAGATAGAATAGAATGACTTCTATTTGTTGCTTGAAATGTCTGTCCTTTTAATACTCCTTTGTGTCTTGCAACAGCTATCATGGCAGTGGGAAGGACCTTTCCAGATTCACAGGAGTGCAGTCTGTGACCTCCAGAAATGCATTTCATTGCTTAGCAGTAAATTTAGTCTTAGCATAAGTAACTGATAATGAAGAAGCATTAACTGTTCTGCTTACTAACCAAATAACAGGCCTGGGTTATAAGGCTGTCTGACTACAAATCTTGGTTTGGTTGGGTTTTGTTCTGTTTTTAATGTGTGGTTGGTTTGTTATTTCTTTGTTTGTTTCCTGTTTTCTTTAGTGTAGCCACTATCTCAGGTCTCCATTTTCAAATCCAGTTGGGTTTTTTAGTGAGAAATCAGAATTGGTTTGAGAGTAGCCAATGTAATTTAAACTATACACTGGATAGAGAGAAATCCTTTGGAAGGTGATAGCTTTACAGTACAGGTGTTACAGACCAGGGTGCTAAATCTGTGTTCAGATACAGAGGAGTCTCTTTCTCCCCATGTGTTCTGAGTGCAAATAATACTCTTAAGGTTAAAAATTGTGGTAGCTTAACACTTCTGAAAACAAGCCACTCTAAGTGCTGCCTTGAGGATGTTTTGGCACCTTTATTTGAAAATGTGGATGTTTTTGTAGTTGTTTGTACTCTAGCAGGAATGCCTAATGAAGAGGATTGAAAACTGAACGTGGTTTTGCCTGATAAGGTTTATCTTGTCACGACACTGAAATCCTGTGCGCTGTTCTGTTCCTACAGAATGATAAAGGGCAGATTCCAGCAGATGTGGTCCCTGACCCGGTAGATATGCCCCTGGAAATGGCAGATGCAGCAGCCAGTGCAAAAGAAATCAAGCAGATCCTGCTGGATGCAGTGCCTCTCTCGTGTGACATCTCAAAAGCCATCATTCCAAACTACGATCACGTCACCGGCAAGGCCATGCTTTTATCGCTGGGCCTGAAGCTGGGGGATCGTGTCGTTATTGCAGGACAGAAGGTATGACCAGCAGCCTGATATTACCCTCATAATTTCTGGACAGCCAATTTATTTACCTCTTTGGAGACCTATCTGAAACCTGATGGTCTAATACACTTTGTGGAAAGGATGGCAGTAAGGATCTGGTTTCAGAAAGCAATAAGCTGAACAGCTGCATGTTGTAAGTCGCTGCTCGAAAAGCTCTTTGGGCAGACAGGGTCTGCAGTTTGGGTCTGGAAGCAGTTTTCTAATGGTCTCCTGTACTACCTCAGCATGGCTCAGCTTTTGTGAACGTTTTTAGTGTCACATCAAAATGATGGTAAAAGCTGCACATGACTTTGTGAGCTGCCCAGCTTTCAGGTGTGAGTACGCAGTCATGAATTACCCCGGAGATTGCCAGAAGGTAGTAAAAGAGAACTTGAATTCCTCTTAGCCCACAGCAACCCAATTTCACTGGTGCAATGCAGCTGAAATCTTGGAAGCAGTGCTGTGGAAATGTAAGGCAGTAGCTGGTGCTGGTCAGTCTCAAATGTGAGTAGCTTTTAAGGAGCTGCTTTGCTAGGCACATTCACAACGTGTGTTTGAAGCTGGCAATGTCAGTGTTGCAGTTAGCATTCATACCTGTTATTTGCTCTGAGAGCACAGGCTCTGCCATGATCTGAGTGTGCTGCAACTGTTTCAAAGATTTCAAGTGTTTTTCTGGTAAATATTGAAGGTATTTGTGAGCAAATGTTGATGTTGGAGTAGCTCTACCTTTAATCATTTTTCTGTCAGAACTTGAGATTTGTAACTCTGGCAACAGAAGTGTTCTGAAGCAAACTCCTCTGCAAGTGCAGAGCAGCTTCCATTTTGTAGTTTCATTTGCTGTGTTCTTGAAACTGGGTCAGGAAAAGGGAAGGAATCATTAGCTATGCAGAAGGAATTTTAACTGAAGTACAGACAGGAAACTGCTTATTCTTTAAAGGCAGTAAGAAGTTCATGGACTTCTCTTTTACACAAAGCATTGCACAGTGAAAGCAAGGGGAGAGAATGTAACTCGGTTTTTAAGGCCAGGCTGGATGGAAGTCTGAGCAACCTGATCTGGTGTGAGGTGTTCCTGCCCATGGCAAGGGGGTTGGAAATAGATGATCTTTGAGGTCCCTTCCAGCCCTGACAATTCTGTGTTTGTGTAACTGCCAAGTTAATGAAGGCTTTATAGCAGCAAAGACAAGAAGTTAATCCTCATGGGCATTTCTGCTCCACGTAAGGCCCTGTAGCCCTGTTTGGACCTTAGCATGCTTACTGTGCATGGATAAAGCTTTCTGGGTTTGGTGACTTTTTTTTAGTGATTGAGTATGGTGTTGCTCTGTGTTTTAAGAAGGAGTTGGAAGCTGGTTTTCTGCAGTCTAAGGCAGGGCAGGGCTTTCCAGTGATCTTGTTTGGTTGTCTTTTGTGGGGTTTTTTTTGCTTGCTTTTGCCTTGTTTTTAAGGGAGCCAGAGCTGTCACACAGCTGGTGGGAAGGAGGAATATGATTGTACTTTCTGGTCTTCCTTTTCCTCCCTTTCTTCCTTTGTGTGCAAGGAGCTGTTCTGCATTACTCCCACATCGTTTCCCACCCCCTTTCCTCATTTGTCTGAATGGAGAGTTTAATCTCAGCCCTGTCTTCCCTTCCCCCTTGATACTCATAAATGTGTGGAGGGCAGAGCAGAAGTGAGAACAGAATGTTGAAAATGGTGCCCAGTTCATAACCTCCTCTTGGGTGTATGGAAGCTGGGACAAGGGCACTGGAGCAGCAGCTTTTTCATGGGCAGTGTTCATGGATTCCTCTTCTGTTTCCTGCTTCTGCAGTCTCCTAATGTATCAGCTTTAATGAAGCTTGAAAGCCACACACAGTATATGCCAGAGGGAAAATGGATTCCTCTCTCCATTCCTGCTGCACCTGTCATTCTAGTTGTCCTGCAGGATGGGAGCTGTGTGAGCAAGAGCTTAGTGTAGATGATTCAGAGTCCCTCAGCTTCACCCACTCTGACTGTGCTATATTGTGTTACCTGAATGCACACTCAGTGAAATGGCAGTGCAGGGAAGCCAGTAGCTGGAAGAAAACTTCTCTCCTGTTGCTGGTGTTTTTCTCACATGTGAGATGTCCTGCCCAGGGCAGAGGGGTTGGAACTAGATGATCCTTGAGGTCCCTTCAACCCTGATAATTCTATGAGTCTTGTGTCCCCTGCTCCTTCCTTGCACAAGCCCTAAGGCTTATGGCAAGTTGGAGCCTCAGCTTTGTCATCTCCCCCTCCAGGTTAAGATGCTTGCTGTGCCAAATTGGAGCCTCAGCTTTGTCATCTTCCCCTTCAGGTGCTTGCTGGTCTCCTCTCTGCTCAGTCAGTGTCTTCTGGCTGGTGCCTGAGGAGCGGAGAGATGTTAGGCTGCTTGGCCAAGCTTCCTCTGGCTACATTAGTGTTGTGTACCTGCCTGTAACAATCAAGTTTAAAGCAGATCTTCAGTGTGAAAGAAGGACAGGCTCTGGGTCATGTTTCTTTCTCTATAGGTTGTTAAGAAGGAGTAGCTGGAAGGTTTGATGGCAAAGAAATAAAGAACTGCTTTCTTCCTGTTTACTCTCTCTGTGGGCAGGATTAGGCAGTAAAGTCATAGGAAAAAATGAACTAATGGCATTCAGGTCACATGAGATAATGAGAAGGAGCAGCTGAAAGATCAAAGGCTTTCATTACTAAAAGTGATTTAAAAATCAAATATCAAAATGAATCAAGGTTAAATGCATCTCTGTTAGTTATTCCTCCTCTCTTCAGATGAAGTGTGGGAGCTTGTGATATGTACTTGTGGAAATGGAGGTCCACCAGCAAGACTGGTCTGTCTTGATGCTTTTGCTACACCTATCTCTTCAGAGTATATGCTACAGTGTGCAGTGAAACAACATGTTCAGAAGGTGTGCTGGCTTTTAAACTGTTGTTTCATCATAAGGGGGGGAGAAGGAGGGGGAATAAAAGAGGTCTGATGCTTTTCCAATGGGGAAAAAAGTTAATATGCTCTGAAGTTTAACCTTTGCTACATATATATATATATATATATATATATATATATATATATATAGTTAGAGAGAGAGAGAGAAGAAATTAGAATATATATAAAATATGCCTTTATGTCTGTAAACCTCCAGTCCAGTTGTCCTGTGATTTGGTGGTGGTATTTTAAGTTTCCTAAGCTGTTCTCCCCTTGTGAACATGGAACTTGTGCCAGAAATGCTTAGTGTCCTGCCCATCAGATTGACAGTATGTTCTTCTTTATCATGTGTCATCCTTCTTCACCAGCTTAAGCCTGAGACCCCCTGTTGATGTCATGATGTGTGATCTTGCCCCTGTACTGGGCAGTGCTCTAATAGTGGGTTCAGTTTTGGGTCCTGCACTCCAGGAAGGACATTGAGGTGCTGGAGAGTGTCCAGAGAAGGGCAACAAAGCTGGTGAAGGGTCTGGAGAACAGGGTGGTGAGGAGAAACTGAGGGAACTGGGGCTGTTTAGTCTAGAGAAGAGGAGGCTGAGGGGAGACCTCATTGCTCACTACAACTCCCTGAAAGGAGGTTGCAGTGAGGTGGGGGAAAGGAAATGGCCTGAAATTGTGCCAGGGGAGATTTAGCTTGGGTGTGTGGAAAAAGTTCTTTCCTGCAAGAGTGGTCAGGCATTGGAACAGGCTGCCCAGGGAGGTGGTGGAGTCACCTTCCCTGGAGGTGTTCAAGGTGAGGCTTGACAGGGCTCTGGGCAACCTGGTCTTGTTGAGGATGTCCCTGCTGACTGGAGAAGGGATTGGACTAGATGACCATTGGAGGTATTTTACAGCCCAGGTCATTCTGTGATTGCTATTTCCCTAATCTAATCCAAAGCCTGGAGATGACTTTGCTGTCTCCTTTGTGGTCTGTACTATCTCCCACAACATTAGTTTGACAAAACTCTTCTGTCTTGATGCTTTTTGCCTTAGGTTGGTACATTAAGGTTTTGTGGCACAACAGAATTTGCCAGTGGCCAGTGGGCTGGCATAGAGCTGGATCACCCAGAAGGGAAGAACAATGGCAGTGTTGGAAGAGTCCAGTACTTCAAGTGTGCACCAAAACGGGGTACAGCCTTTTGTTTATTTATATACATTAACCTGAAAAATTGCCATCTTGGAGTCTGGGAACCTCTGGGGAGACTGAAAAGAGAGAACAAATTCTGTTGCTTTTCTGCCTAGTGCTTTGTCTGTCTGTTTGATTCCTTCTCTGTCCATCCCTGGTGTTTTGGCTGGAACTGTTTGCCAAACAACTGAAACAGCCAAGCAGTCGAAACTTCTGGTTGTTTCCTTGAAACTCTGAGAGAATAACCTTTCCTGTTTTTCCATCTCTGCTGCTGAAGCTGTCTCTTTGTGTTGTAACAGTGACTGTGTTTCTCTGCCTGCATTTGCTTCCCTTGTAAGAGCTTCACACTTGTAGTTGTTTTCTAGCTTTGAGCTTGAGGTATTGATATTTCATGGACACTTGTGAGATATAAAGTCTTGTGTTTGCAACAGTGGAGGCTGAATGTTACCATTAAGGACAAAAGGGGGATTCTAATCAATAATTTTACTGACTTCCTGAATTGCTCTGTTCAAGTTGCTTGATAAGCCTTTTAATTTCACTCTCGGAGCTGCTCTTCTCTACCCTCCAAGTGCTTTGATGGCACAGCAATCTGGGGTACCATGAGGGTAGCAGAACACTGGAACAGGCTGCCCAGGGAGGTGGTTGAGGCCTCATCCCTGGAGATACTTGAGGTGAGGCTCAACAGGGCTCTCTCTGGGCAACCTGATCTAGTTGGGGATGTCCCTGCTGACTGCTGAGGGGGTTAGACTGGATGACCTTGGGAGGTCCCTTCCAACCCAGAGCATTCAGTGATTCTTTGATGGTGGCTAAAAATACCCCAAATTAATTGATCTGAGGGGTAGTAGCCAGAAAGTTCTGTTACATGCCTATTAACTCTGATTTCTTTGTGGCACTTCCAATTTTCTCTGCAGGTATCTTTGCACCCCTTTCTAAAATCAGCAAGGCTTCAGATCACAAGAGAGGCTCCGTCCGAAGCCCTTCCACGCGCTCCTCACCTTTGGTCAAAGCTAAGAAAATAGATGTGACTCACATAACTTCCAAAGTGAACTCTGGTGAGTATCTGCTTGTCTTTTGGGACAGGCTGGGGTGATACTGCTGTCCATGCACTAGCACCAATCTTGGGAATCTTGGTTGTAAAAATACTTGTTGTTTAAATGAGCTCATCACTTGGGGTGAGGAGATGAGGTATTTATTTACATGCTCTCATTACCAGGGGTTCACTAGCCTATCAACTGGTACTGGAAGGATGTTGTGTGTAGCTGCTCAGTGTTTATAGTGATCTGATGTCCTGTGACAGGTTATTTAGTGTCTCTACATGGTCTGTTAAAAAACCCAAAACACACTTCACCTCAGCATCTATTCTTGAGCCATTAGCAGTAATTTCTATTTGGCTGTGGTCTCCGTTGGAAGTCTAAGCTTAGCATGAATCCATTTACTAAGATCTTGCTGGGTAACTTGCAAGATCTCTCATGAAACTTGAAAACTGGCAACATGCTCTCTGAGAGCCCACCTGGAGCACTGCGTCCAGTTCGGGTGACTCCAGCGTAAGAAGGACATGGAGCGGCTGGAGCGGGTCCAGAGGAGGGCCATGGAGGGCTGGAGAAAACCTCCCCTGTGGGGACAGGCTGAGAGAGTTGGGGTTGTTCAGCCTGGAGCAAAGAAGGCTTCAGGGAGACCTTAGAGCAGCCTTCTAGTACCTGAAGAAAGCCCAGGATATGGTGGAGTTTTTGGGAAGCAGGAAGGGCCCATTTGCTGTGTCAGACAGAAGAGGTGGGCTGTGAGTGGCTGGAGCACTGTCAAAGCTGCGTTTGTGTCCTTGCAAATTTGAAACAGTTGATGTGTGCATCATCTGCCCAGCAGAACTTGCATCCACTGAGGGTACTCTGGAAGCTGCCATTTGTAAGAAGCTCTGGGGTTGAAAGGTCTGTTAGAATTAGTGTGTCAGGCTGATTCACTGCCTGGAGTGGGAGGATAAAGCTGCAGAGGCAGAACTTTGGTTTCCAGTGTTGACATGCATCACCAAATTACATTGCTTTGCTTTGAACTTCATCCCTGCAAGACACCCATCTGTGGCCACAGAATGGTGGGGGTTGGAAGGGACCTCTGAAGCTCTTGCTGTCCAACCCCCCTGCTAAAGCAGATTGGCCTAGATCAGGTTGCACAGGAACACATTCAGGTAGGTTTTGAAAGTCTGCAGAGAAGGAGACTCCACAGCCTCTCTGGGCAGCCTGCTCCAGGGCTTGGTCACCCTCACAGTGAAAAAGTTTTTCCTTTGTTAAAGTGAAACCTTCTGGCTTCTAGTTTGTGCCCATTGCTCCTGGTTATGATCCAAGAAGAAGGAATCTGGTTTTTGTAGATAGGGTTATCAGCTGTGAAGTAGAACAGAATGCTGTAGAGAGACTCTAAAATGTGATTTGTTTCTTCTGGGTTTGAATAATCCATCAGGTTGATGAAAACAGCTCTTTTTCAGGTGTTTAGGAGAAGGATTCCTGTGGTCAGATTGAGAAATGTGCTATCAGTCCCAAACAGGAGTTTTTTGATCTCCTGCCTTAATCACAGAATTGTCAGGGTTGGCAAGAACCTTAAGGATTGTCTAGTTCTGACCCCCTGCCATGGGAAGGGACACCCTCTGCTAGTTCAGGTTGTCCAGAACCACATCCAGCCTGGCCTTAAAAACTTCCAGGGATGGAGCTTCCACCACCTCCCTGGGCAACCTTTTCCAGTGTCTCACCACCCTTATGGTGAAGAACTTCTTCCTAACATTTCATCTCAGTCTACCCTCCCCTAGCTTGGGAGCTAGAGGTGATGATGGAACCCTAACATTTTGGCAAATCAATACCATTTGCAGACCAGTCCAGACCCTGAGCTGAGTCAAGCTGACAGATGGAGTTAAATCAAAAAAGTATTTGGGGATGTTTTTGTTCCCTTCCTTTTTATTTCATGACAGCCAGGGGATAAATCACCAGGAAGCTTGTTCTTCATTGAGTTGGGATAAGAAACTGTCAGACAAAGTGAGTATGCACAAATTACAACTTACATTGCAGCAGCTGCCCAGGGAGGTGGTTGAGGCCTCATCCTTGGAGGTACTCAAGGTGAGGCTCAGTGAGGCCCTGGGCAGCCTGATCTAGCTGGGGATGTCCCTGCTGCCTGCAGGGAGGTCAGGCTGGATGACCTTTGGAGGTCCCTTCTGGCCTGGACCATTCTATGATATGCCTGGCACAGCATTGCTGCTCCAGGAGTTAAGCTCTTTAAAAAGTCATATTTGGCCTATTTGCTTCATCATGTGGAGGCTGAGTGAGGATTTGGTCTTAAACACCTCTCACAAAACTTTTCTGTGTGATCTTTAATGCAGAGGCTGTGACCTTAATACTAGTGAGCAGTACACTTCCAAGTACTGCAGAAGTGAATGTCATGCTTACAGCAGATGGAAAGGAAAGATTGAAGGGAAACTTCTTCAGTAGAAACATTAACAATTTGCAGGCAGCTTCTTTTGGTTTTTTATATGATAGTTTGAGCTGTTAGAATGTGTTTGGACAGCTCTGCTTCTGCATCAGAAAACAGCTCTGCATTATCAATTACCTAAGGAACTGGCCATGGGTTTGTTTTATTTGGGTTTCTTTTTAATCCATTTTATCCCAGCCAAGTTGGTTTTGTAGATGACTTTGCTGTAAAGCTGCTGCTTGGTGTCAGGAGGTCTGTATTAAATGGTATCTATTCTTTTTACAGGCCTGAATATGCCAAAAAAAGACAGTGCTGCTGAAACCAACTTTGTAACTCCCAGCAGAGGAAAAACTGCACCTGCAAAAGAGGGTAACAATTTTTGTTTGTTTGTTTGCTTTCTACCATCTTGAGGGGAAAATTTTATAGGGCAGGGGAATTGTTAATTACTGCATTAGCTTTAAAAGCCCTGTGTCTACATCCTAGAAAAAAATTGCCTTATCTCTCTTATCAGGCTGCACACATTTAATTTGCTAGTAGCAAGAGTAATTAGTGTGGATATTTGGCTGGCAGTCTGTGTTAGATTTCATAGCAGCTTCTATCCTAGTATGCATGCATGGGAATCTAGACAAACCCTTCAATCTGAAAGCTGTCTCTTAGCAGATGGTCATAGAATGGTCCAGGCAGGAAAGGATCTCCAAAGGTTATCCAGTCTGACCTCCCCACAGTCAGCAGGGACATCCTCAACCATGATGAGAGCCTGAGGGAGCTGAAGCTCTTTGGCTTGGAGAAGAGACTGAGAGGTGACCTCATTCATGTTGATAAATATGTAAAGGGTGAGTGCCCAGAGGATAGAGCCAGGCTCTGCTGGGGGATGCCCCATGACAGCACAAGGGGCAGTGAGTGGAAGTTGAGGCACAGGAAGTTCCATGGACACATGAGAGAGAATTTTTTCCCTGTGAGGGTGACAGAACACTGGAACAGGCTGCCCAGGAGGGTTGTGGAATCTCCCTCTCTGGAGATACTCAAAACCTGCCTGGATGTGTTCCTATGTGATCTGGCTAGGACTGGATGATCTTTTGAGATCCCTTCCAATCCTTAACATCCTGTGATTCTGAGATCATCAGGTCCAACCATTAACTCTGCTCTACCAAGTTCACCACTGAACCACATTGCTAAGCACCATATCTAAACTTCCATGGATGGTGGCTCCACCAGCTCCCTAGTCAGCCTGTCTAAATGATACTGCTGTAAGGCAGATGGGAAAGCTTTAGGAAGCTTTGGAACACCAAAGGTGCTGCTCTCTGAAAACTTGTGAATTAGGCCTCTTGGAATTCTGGGAAGTTTGACAAGCAATATGATCTTACTTTCTCACCTTGAGAAACTGAGGCATAGATTTGTCTTATCATAGAATGCTTTGGGTTGGAAGGGGCCTCCAAAGGTCATCTGGTTCAGCTCCCCTGCAGTCAGCAGGGACATCCTTCACTAGATCAGGTTGCTCAAAACCTTGTTGAGCTTGACCTTGAGTATCTCTAGGGATGGGGCTTCAACTACCTCCCTGGGCAACTTGTTCCAGTGTTCCACCACCCTCATGGTAAAGAACTTGATTCTGACATTCAATCTAAATCTTCTCTAATTTCAAACCATTGCTCTTTATCCTATCACCACAGACCTTTGTAAGCTGTCCCTTTCCAGCCTTCTGGTAGGCTCCTTCAGGTGCTGGAAGGCCACTATTAGGTCTCCCCAGGGCCTTCTCTTCTCTAGGCTGAACAACCCCATCTCCTTCAGCCTGGCTGTGCCCTGCCTTACGTTGGGTAGAAGGGAAGGGGAGAACTGAGGAGAGCTTGTAAAGGAGGGAAGCTGAACATAAGTCTTCTCAGACAGTTCAGACATCAGGGTTTGCAAATGGAGATAAAAGTGATTTATTTCCCATTCTTATTTTATAGTACAGATTTTAATATTAATAAGGGTATGTAATGGAATATAGTAGGCTTTAATCCAGACAATAATTCACTCAGATAATATCACCTTCCTTCCACTTCTCATCAAATCTATAATAGACTGGATGCTGAAAGTGTGATGGGATGATCTCTTATTACTGAGGCTCCCATATTTTAACAAGTATGCTTGGGACTGTTTAGGAGAACTTTAATAGAGTAATAAAGAAGGGGGTTTGGAGACCTCTTCCAGCACTCAGCTATTGCTTTATTCCCAAGGCAGGGTCAGGTGCACCTCTGTCATTCCTGACAGGTGTTTGTGTAAATGCTCATTAACAACTTCTGATTCTGGCTCTTTACTTGGCATTCTCCCCATTATGGAGGACAGATAAGTTCCTTCTTGCAGAAGCTTTCACTTTAGCTTAATCTGACCCTTTCTGAACATGACCTCTGAAGGACTGTTTCCACTTACGTCTCTCTTAGGCTTTCCTGGGTACAGCAGCTCTTCCTCTTCCACTACCTCCTTGGAAGGCAAGCAGAATTACTCCAAGAAGCGGAATCTGACTAGCAGCAGTAAGAAGCCAGTGGCTAGACTGTCCTCTGCCTCATCCAAAATCGGTGCTGGTATGGTCACTTCCTTTGAGGGTGGCTCCCTTTCAGCTGCTCCTCCTGTTCCCCTTGCTAAACACCACTTCACAGCTGAGAGTTTACTTCTGTACTCAGTGCTTGTGTCAAAGTACTTGTGCCATTTCAGAATCTGAGCTAGTACAAGAAAGACACTTGGGAATTAATTTAAGCATTACCTGAAGTTTGAGAACTTAAGGTTTGTAGAACATCCTCAAGAGGAAAAGTGTTCTTGTTGGTCAGCCTACCCTTCAGCTGCAGAGAAAAGGCTGTAGCCCACAGTTCTCCTGCTGAACCAAAGCAATTCCTTGTCTAAGCAAAACTGGCAGTGTGTTGCCATGTGTTAAAGGTACACTATGTTAGAAGATGGGTCTCTATTTACCAGCCAGTTAGCTCACTGCTGAAGGATTCTTTAAGGTTTAGAGAGATAAAGTCACTAATTTCAGCTCTTGTTCTTCTGTTGGACAGGGCTGCACAGCTATTCTCCAGCTACAAGGAAGAAGCCTTTTGACGAAGGAGAAATCCAGGTTGGAGACAGAGTGCTGGTGGTAGGCCAGAGGACAGGCACTGTCAGATTCTGTGGGATGACAAAATTTGCACCAGGTATTTGCAGTACTCTTTGTGTCTGTTGTAGAATCAATATGGGATAGCTTATGTGTGAGCACAGGAACATTAAGAGAATAATAGAATGGGTTGGATGGGACCTCTAAAGGTCATCTAGTCCAGCCCCCCCTTCACTGAGCAGGGACATCCTCCACTAGATCAGGTTGCCCAGAGCCCTTTTGAGCCTCATCTTGATTATCTCCAGGGATGGGGCCTCAACTACCTCCCTGGGCAACCTGTCCCAGTATTTCACCACTGGCATAATAAAGAATTTCCTCCTGATGTCCAACCTAGATCTGCCCTGCTCCAGTGGCAAGCTATCACCACAAGCTGCTCTAAACAGTTCCTCCCCAGGCTTTCTGTAGGTCCAATTCAGACATTGAAAGGCAGCTCTAAGGTCTCCATGGAGCCTTCTCTTCTCCAGGCTGAACAGCCCCAATTCTTTCAGCCTGTCTTAGTAGGGGAGGTGCTTCAGCCCTGTGATCATCTTTTAGGTCCTCCTCTGGACCTGTTCCAGTAGGTCCATGGCTCTCTTTACTCCCTTTTGTAGTAAGCCTTTTTGGCACAGCTCCTCTCTTGGACTCCTATCATGTCACAAACCTCTCTCATGCTTGGCAACTTTAAGAGGGTAATTTTGGACATTTAAATCTGAACTAACAAACCATTAGGTCACAGGACATATGAATAGTCACAGGCACCTCAAAACCCCCCAAACTCCACCATCATGTTCTCCTCCTCTTCTTTTTCTGCTACTCCTTCCTTTTCCCTTGGCTAAAACCCACTGCAGTGGAGCAAGGTGTGTTCAAACCAAAGTGACTTGTTCTGAATTATGGAAACTAACTTAAATACTGCTGATTTTGGTAAACAGATTTGGTGGTCTTTATGTCCTTAGCTGTCATCTTCTTACTGCAAGAGTAATGCACAACCAGTTGGTAAATAGTGCTGTAAATACCTGGTTCAAACCAGGTCCATTGATTGATACCTAAGTGGCAATACTTTGCTCTGACACTTGGTGGCATCAGTATTACAGTGACAGAATGGGAACAGAACAAGAATGTTAGAGGTTGGAAGGGACCTTGAGAGATCACCTAGGCCAACACCCCCTGCCAGAGCAGGATCACCTAGGGCAGGTCACACAGGAATATGTCCAGGTGGGTTTTGAATGTCTCCAGGGAAGGAGACTCCACAACCTCTCTGTGCAGCCTGCTCCAGTGCTCTGTCATCCAGTGCTCTGTTCATGTGGACCCTTCTCTGCTCCAGCTTGCACCCACTGCCCCTTCTCCTATCATTGGACATCACCAAGAAGAATCTGGCCCTGTCCTCCTGACACTTATTACCACACTTCACTGTAAGCAGTCTTTGCTGAAACAAACTGTTTCCACACTTCAGTTATAAAGAGATCACTCTTCAAGGTGTTGGTTACAAAGAGAAAACAGTGAGAAAAGGACTGGTTTTCCCAGGGCACTGTAACAAAGGTAAAATCAGGAAGTCTCCTCCCTCTCCACTCCAAATCAGGGAAGCAAATGTTTTGGAGTAAAACAGGGTGTTGTTCCAAGTGAGGCTGGGCAGCTGGCAAATCCTCACCATGTGCAAAACCCAGGAATTCATAGAAGATGGAACAGCTGCAATTTGCTTTAAAGCATTTCAATTTGAATAGGTGTCAAAGCTCTGGAAGTGACCCAAACTTCATCTCTGTTGCTGCAGTGCAGGTTTTTGTGATTTAATTCTCAAAACAGAAAGGGGAGAACTTGTGACATGCTAAGCCCTTCTGATCCAGAAGCTGTTATGCCTGTGTTTCTGGAGCTGGTAATTAGAATGATCATTTTATCCAGTGCCTTGCCACCAAAGTGACTTGAATTAAATTTTGAATCTTTTGGGGATGGATAGCATAAGGCCTGCTAATGGAGTATGAAATTTAGCACCTTTCTGTAATTAGCTCCCATTTATCACAGGTTATGACTGATCAAGCTTATTAACATCTTGATGCCTAGTTCAGTGTTCTGTAGGAGATGAATTGCTGGCCAGTTCTGGTTCTTCCACCTGTCTCCCAGTATCACACAACCAGCCTTGCAATTTGTATTGATTTATCACTTGCTAAATGGAGAGAAGGGAATGAATTAGCATCAAAACTTTTAATGTTGCTGTTGGTGGTCTCAGATGAGGCATAAACCCTGTGGTCAGAGGACTGAAACGTGAAGCTCTCCTTTCCTGTCTCCTTTTTGTCACACAGCCACTCAGTAACATCCCATTGGGCTGTAGTACAGATACAGATGGGTTTACCTTTCCTGTCTGAACTCAAATGCCAACGGTTTTCTTGACAGCATGTTAAAAAAAAGGTGAGATAATTATCTCTCAGTACAACTCTTTTGCAGTGCCACAGTTACGTTATAACATACGCCTTTACTAACTAGAAACTCTTTTCCTTGATGTGGGCAAATGCCAACTCTGCCAACTGGCTGGCTGAAGAAAAGCCTCTGGTTGGAACCACCCTGACTTGACTCTCTTCCAATGTAGGATTCTGGTGTGGGATTGAATTGGACAAGCCTCATGGGAAGAACGACGGTTCTGTGGGAGGTGTTCAGTACTTCAGCTGTCTGCCCAGATACGGCATATTTGCTCCACCCTCTCGTGTACAAAGGTAGGCACTGAAGCTGTTTCAGGGTTTGTGTTGCCAAGTGCTTTCTTAAGGCATTTCCAGTGGGAAGCAAGTTTTTACAGCAGGTAAGGAAGAAGTAAATTTTCTTCTGCCAATGGGAGTTTAAAACCTCCGCTGGAAAGCTGGTGGGGTTTGGATCAGCTTTGTGAAAGCAGAGCATAAATGGGAAATGCAGCTCCCCGTGTCTTCTGCAGCCACTTCAAGTGTTTTCCTTCCAGGGCCTCCTTTTTTATGCAGTCCCTGCTCCTTAAAGCTTACTTTCATGACCCACTCCTGAACTAAATGTGGTCATAAAGAAAGTTGCCCTTGCACATGACTGGAAATAACTATTCTTATTCCTGATAATTCAAGGAGAAACCAAAGCCTCCATTTCATCGAGGCCTCTTTGTTAGGTTGCAGGGAAGTACATCTGAGGAGTGCTGTGCTCATTCCTCCTGTACCTGTATCTAGTTACCCTGACAGACATTTCCTTGCTTTTCTTTCCCTGAATAGCCAAGATCAAGCAAAGAACTTGCCTCAAAATTACTCATCCTGCCTTTTGCTCAGCAAGACAGGTAACTCCCAGAAACTAGTTTGCTCTGGGCACCTCTTACAGCCTTATTACAGCTGAAACGTTGGAGTCTCTTGGAGGTGCATGGAAAAGGGAAAGAATTGCAACTCAATCCATATTTGACAAGGAGGAGTCCAGGAGTGGTTTTGTTCAGAGTCAATTTGAAATGACTTCTTTGTTGTGCTGTTGCTTTTCAGGCTAGCAGGCTCCCTGGATTCTCTCACAGAGACTTCTTCGAGTAAACTAAGCCACACTTTCCCAGGTAGGAATGTAAGGCACTGGCATTTGGTTTGGTAGCCCACTGCAGGCTCCCATTCTACAACCAGCACATGCTACACAGAGCACCCTTCTCTAAAAGCTGGCACTCAAATGCCAGCCAATGGTCTGGCTGGTCCCTTCCTTAAGGGGTGCTGTGCAGCACTAACCTTATACTGGCAAAATACTGGTTCTGTCCCAGAGCCACCGTGGCAGGGCCCAGCTTGTGTCTATTTATTGCTGCTTTCTGTGCCCTCTTTTGCTTAGAAAGAAATTCTTTCCACTGAGGGTGGGGAGACACTGGAACAGGTTGCCCAGGGAGGTTGTGGATGCCTTCTCCCTGGAGGTGTTCAAGGCCAGGCTGGATGAAGCCTTGAGCAACCTGGTCTGGTGGGAGGTGCCCCTGGCTGTGGCAGGGGGGTTGGAACTGGATGGTCTTGAAGGTCCCTTCCAACCCAAATCTATGAATCTCTACTCCCCTAGTGCCTTCTCATCAGTTAGCCATGTGGTCTTTATCCCAAACTGAGATTGGTGAAGGGATGATTTGTAGGGAGGGATCCCTGTGAAATTACTAAAACTTCCCTGAGATCCTTGAGGTAGTTATTTTTCTTTTTCCTGGACTAAGCTCTTGGTGCAAAGGCTGCTTCAAATGACCCATGCTTGCTTTGCTTAATTCCAGTTCTGTCTTCTTTGAGAACTGGAACACAGATTCATAGATTGATTTAGGCTGGAAGGGACCTTAAAGATCATTTAGTTCCAACCCCCCTGCCGTGGGCAGGGACACCTCACACTAGACAAGGTTGCTCAAGGCCTCATCCAGCCTGGCTTTGAACACCTCCCTGGGCAACCTGCTCCAGTGTCTCACCACCCTCACTGGAAAGAATTTCTTCCCCATCTCCAGCCTAAATCTCCCTTCCTTCAGCTTAAAGCCATTCCCTCTCATCCTGTCACTACAAGCCCTTGTAAAAAGTCCTTCCCCAGATTTCCTGTAGCCCACTTCAGGTACTGGAAAGCCGCTCTAAGCTTCCAGAGCCTTCTCTTCTCCAGGCTGAACAGCCCCAAATCTCAGCCTGTCCTCACAAGTTAGGTTCTCCAGCCTTCTGATCATCTTTGAGGCCCTCTCCTGAACCTGCTCCAGCAGTTTCATGTCCTCCTTGTGTTGGGGATACCAGGACTGGATGCAGGACTCAGGTGGGGGTCTAATGAGAGCACAGTAGAGGGGGAGAATCCTTCCCTGTCCTGCTGCTCTCTCTGCTTTGGCTGCAGCCCAGCACACAGGAGCCTTCTGGGCTGCCAGCAAACATTGCTGGCTCGTGGGGAGTTTCTCTTAACTGACACCCCCAAGTCCTCCCCTGACCACTCTTAGGCCACTGCTTGCCCAGCCTGCATGTGTGCATGGGATTGCTGGACACTTACTTCCATGAGAGGCTTCCTCACTTAATTTCCAAGCTGGAATTAAAAAAAACAGGTGTTGCAAATGTGATGGCAGCAAAAGGAAAGGAAATAAAGTGTTGAGATCCTGGTTTGAGTTCACCAAGGGCTGTGGGGGTGTGAAGCCCTACACACCCAATTCACCTCTCCACTTAGGCTTCCGGCGCAGCCTGAGCACCACCTCTGCCTCCTCACAGAAGGAGATGAACAGAAGAAACTCCTTTGGCAGGTGAGTGTCTGGAGTGGCCCTTC
Organism: Melanerpes formicivorus; assembly: GCF_026170545.1. Lineage (NCBI taxonomy): Eukaryota > Metazoa > Chordata > Aves > Piciformes > Picidae > Melanerpes > Melanerpes formicivorus. The sequence continues at coordinate 11,466,015 of NW_027142378.1, forward strand.
TGCCCCCCCGCCCCCGGCCCCACTTCATTCTTCTGCCTCTTCTCCCCCCCTTTATTCTTCTGACCCTTCTCACTCCCTTTATTGTTCTGCCCCTTTTGCCCCCCCTTTATTCTTCTGCCCCCTCTTTATTCTTCAGACACTTCTCCCCCCTTTTATTCTTCTGTCCCCCCTTTATTCTTCTGTCCCCCCCTTTATTCTTCTGTCCCCCCCTTTATTCTTCTCCCCCCCTTTATTCTTCTCTCCCCCCTTTATTCTTGTGCCCCTTTTGCCCCTGCTTCAGTCTTCTGTGCCTTCTGCTCCCCCTTCAGTCTTGTGTCCCTTCTTCCCCCCTATTCTTCTGCCTCTTCTTCCCCTGCCTTTTGTGTCCCTTCTCCCCCCCTTTATTCTTCTGCCCTTTCTTCCCCCCCTATTCTTCTGCCCCTTCTGCCCCCCGTTTTATTCTTATGCCCTTTCTGGCCGCCCCTTAGTCTTGTGTCCCTTCTCCCCCCACTTTATTCTTGTCTCCCTTCTGCCCCCCCTTATTTTTCTGCCCCCTCTCCCCCCCCTTATTATTCTACCCCTTCTCCCCCCCTTTATTCTTCTGCCCCTTTTCCCCCCCTTTATTCTTCTGTCCCTTCTACCCCCCTTTATTCCTGTGTCCTTTCTCCCCCCCCTTACATTCTTCTGCCCCTTCTGCCCCCACACTCTTCTGCCCCTCCTTCCTCCCCTTACACTTCTGCCCCTTTCCCCCCCTTTATTCTTGTCTCCCTTCTGCCCCTCCTTTATTGTTCTGCCCCTTCTCCCACCCCGTTATTCTTCTGTCCCTTCTGCCCCCCCCCCCCCCCTTATTCTTGTGGCCCTTCTCCACCCCCCTTTATTCTTCTGCTCCTACTCCCACCTCTGTATTCTGGTGCCCCTTTCCCCCCCCTTATATTCTTGTCTCCCTTCTCACCCCGTTTATTTTTCTGTCCATTCTGCCCTCCCCTTTAATTCTTCTGCCCCTTCCCCCCCCTTTATATTTGTGTTCTTTCTGCCCCCCCTTTATTATTCTGCCCCTTCTCCACCCCCCTTTATTCTTCTGCCCCTTCTACTCCCCCTTTATTCTTGTCTCCCTTCTCCCCATCCTTTATTCTTCTGCCCCTTTCCCCCCCATTTATTCTTCTGCCCCCGTTTATTCCTCTGTCCTTTCTGCCCCCCACTTTATTCATGTCATGTCTCCCTTCTGCCTTCCCCTTATTCCTCTGCCCCTTCTCCCCCTCCTTTAATTCTTCTGCCCCCTGCCCCCCCATTCTTTTGTCCCTGCTGCCCCTCCTTTATTCTTGTCTCCCTTCTGTACCCCCCTTATTATTCTATCCCTTCTCCCCCCTTTATTCTTCTGCCCCTTCTTCTCCCCCTTCTTCTGCCCACCCTTTTTATTTCTGCCCCTTCTGCCTCCCCTTATTTTTCTGCTTCTCCCCCCTCTATTCTTGTGTCCCTTCTCCCCCCCTTATTCTTCTGCCCCTTCTGCCCCACCCCTTTTATTCTTGTGTCCCTTCACCCCCCCTTTATTCTTGTCTCCATTCTGCCCCCTTATTTTTCTTCCCCCCCATTATTCTACCCCTTCTCCCCCCCCCTTTATTCTTCTGCCACTTCTCCCCCCCTTATATTCTTCTGCCCCTTCTGCCCCCACACTCTTCTGCCCCTTCTTCCCCCCTTACTCTTCTGCCCCTTTCCCCCCCTTTATTCTTGTCTCCCTTCTGCCCCTCCTTTATTCTTCTGCCCCTTCTACCCCCCTTTATGGTGTCCTTTCTCCCCGATATGCTTGTGCTCCTTCTCCCCCTCTTTAATTCTTCTGCTCCCTGCCCCCCCATTCTTTAGTCCCTGCTGCCCCCCCCTTTATTCTTGTCTCCCTTCTGTACCCCCTTTATTCTATCCCTTCTCCCCACCCTTTATTCTTGTGCCCCTTCTTCCCCCCCTTTATTCTTGTCTCCCTTCTGCTCCCTTCTCCACCCCCTTATTATTCTACCCCTTCTCCCCCCCTTATATTCTTGTGTTCTGCCCCCCCTTATTCTTTCCCTTCTACCCCCCTTTATTGTGTCCTTCCTCCCCCTTATATGCTTGTGCCCCTTCTCCCCCTCCTTTAATTCTTCTGCCCCTTCTCCCCACCTTATTCTTCTGCTCCCTGCCCCCCCTTATTCTTTTGTCCCTGCTGTCCCCCCCTTATTATTCTACCCAGTCTCCACACCCTTTATTCTTCTGCCCTTTCTCCCCCCCGTAGTCTTGTGTCCCTTCTCCCCCTCTTGAATCCCCCCTTTATTCTTGTATCCCTTCTCCCCTTTATTCTTCTGCCCCTTCTTCCCCCTCATTCTTTTGCCCCCCCCTTTTATTTCTGCCCCTTCTACCCCGATTCTTGTGTCACTTCTTTCCCCCCAATTCTTGTCTCTTCTGCCCCCCCTTTAGTCTTGTCTCCCTTCTTCTTCTGCCCCTTCTCCCCCCCTTTATCTTCTGCCCCTTCTACCCCCCCTTTATTCTTCTGCCCCTTCCCCCCCCTTTTGTTCGTGCCCCTTCTGCCCCCCCTTTAGTCTTGTCTCTCTTCCCTCCCCCCTTTATTCTTTTGTCCCTGCTCCCCCCACTTTATTCTTGTCTCCCTTCTGTACCCCTATTATTCTATCCCTTCTCCCCCCCCCCTTATTCTTGTGCCCCTTCTGCCCCCCCCTTAATTCTTATGCCCCTTCTGCCCCCCCCTTAGTCTTGTGTCCCTTCTTCCCCTCTTTAATCCCCCCCTTTATTCTTGTGGCTCTTCTCCCCTTTATTCTTCTCCCCCCGATTCTTGTCTCCCTTCTGCCCCCCCTTTAGTCTTGTCTCCCTTCTCCCCCCCTTTATTCTTCTGCCCCTTTTCCCCCCTTACATTCATGTGTCCCTTCTCCCACCCCTTTATTCTTCTGCCCCTTCTACCCACCCCTTTATTCTTGTGTCCTTCCCCCCCCTTTATTCTTCTGCCCCTTCTCCCCCCCGTTTATTCCTCTGCCCTCTCTGCCCCCCACTTTATTCATGTCTCCCTCCTGCCTCCCCCTTATTCCTCTGCCCCTTTTCCCCCCCCGATATGCTTGTGCCCCTTCTCCCCCTCCTTTAATTCTTCTGCCCCCTGTCCCCCCTTTATTCTTGTCTCCCTTCTGTACCCCCCGTTATTATTCTATCCCTTCTCCCCCCCTTCTTCTGCCCCCCCTTTTATTTCTGCCCCTTCTGCCCCCCTTATTTTTCTGCTTCTCCCCTCTATTCTTGTGTCCCTTCTCCCCCCCCATTCTTGTGTCCCTTCTGCCCCACCCCTTTTATTCTTGTGCCCCTACTGCCCCCCTTAGTCTTGTGTCCCTTCTCCCCCCCTTTATTCTTGTCTCCATTCTGCCCCCTTATTTTTCTGCCCCCTCTTCCCTCCCATTATTCTACCCCTTCTTCTCCCCTTTATTCTTCTGCCCCTTCTCCCCCTCCTTTATTCTTCTGCCACTTCTCCCCCCTTATATTCTTGTGTCCCTTCTGCCCCCACACTCTTCTGCCCCTTCTTCCCCCCTTACTCTTCTGCCCCTTCTTCCCCCCTTACTCTTCTGCCCCTTCCCCCCCCTTATTTGTCTCCCTTCTGCCCCTCCTTTATTGTTCTGCCCCTTCTCCCACCCCTTTATTCTTCTGTCCTTTCTGCCCCCTCATTCTTCTGCCCCTTCTCCCTCCTGCTTTTATTCTCGTGCCCCTTCTGCCCCCCCCATTCTTCTGCCCCCCTTTATTCTTCTGCCCCTTCTATCTCCCCTTTATTGTGTCCTTTCTCCCCCTTATATGCTTGTGCCCCTTCTCCCCCTCCTTTAATTCTTCTGCCTCTTCTCCCCCCCTTATTCTTCTGCTCCCTGCTCCCCCTTATTGTCCCTGCTGCCCCCCCTTTATTCTTGTCTCCCTTCTGTGTCCCCCTTATTCTACCCAGTCTCCCCCCCCCCTTTACTCTTCTGCCCTTTCTCCCCCCCCTTATTCTTGTGTCCCTTCTCCCCTTTATTCTTGTCTCCATTCCGCCTCCCCTTATTTTTCTGTCCTTTCTCCCCCCCCTTTATTCTTCTGCCCCTTCTACCCCCCTTTATTCCTGTGTCCTTTCTCCTCCCCTTGTATTCTTGTGTCCCTTCTGTCCCCCTTTATTCTTCTGCCCCTTCCCCCCCCTTATTCTTGTCTCCCTTCTGCCCCTCCTTTATTCTTCTGCCCCTTCTCCCTCCCTTTATTCTTGTGCCCCTTCTCCCCTCCTTATTCTTCTGTCCCTTCTCCCCATTTATTCCTCTGCCCTTTCTGCCTCCCCTTTATTCATGTCTCCCTTCTGCCTCCCCCTTATTCTCTGCCCCTTCTCCCCCTTATATGCTTGTGCTCCTTCTCCCCCCCAATTCTTCTGCTCCCTGCCCCCCCCCCTTATTATTCTACCCCATCTCCCCACCCTTTATTTTTCTGCCCTTTCTCCCCCACTTAGTCTTTTGTCCCTTCTCCCCTTTATTCTTCTGCCCCCCCTTTTAATTCTGCCCCTTCTTCCCCCCTTTATTCTTGTGTCCCTTCTTTCCCCCCCTTATATTCTCGTCTCCCTTCTGCCCCCCCTTTAGTCTTGTCTCCCTTCTCCCCCCACTTTTTCTTCTGCCCCTTCTCCACCCCCCTTTGTGTCCCTTCTTTCCCCCCTATATTCTTGTGTCCCTTCTGCCCTCCCTTTATTCTTCTGCCCCTTCTCACCCCGTTTATTTTTCTGTCCATTCTGCCCCCCCTTAATTCTTCTGCCCCTTCTACCCCCCCCTTATTCTTGTCTCCCTTCTGCCCTCCCTTTATTCTTGTCTCCCTTCTCCCCCCCTTTTTCCTTCTGCCCCTTCTCCACCCCCCTTTGTGTCCCTTCTTTCCCCCCTACATTCTTGTCCCTTCTGCCCTCCCTTTATTCTTCTGCCCCTTCTCCCCCGTTTATTCCTCTGCCCTCTCTGCCCCCCACTTTATTCTTGTCTCACTTCTGCCTCCCCCTTATTCCTCTGCCCCTTTCCCCCCCCAATATGCTTGTGCCCCTTCTCCCCCTCCTTTAATTCTTCTGCCCACTGCCCCCCCTTTATTCTTGTCTCCCTTCTGTACCCCCCTTATTATTCTATCCCTTCTCCCACCCTTTATTCTTCTGCCCTTTCTCCCCCCCTTAGTCTTGTGTCCCTTCTCCCCCCTTTATTCTTCTGCCCCTTCTTCTGCCCCCCTTTATTTCTGCCCCTCCTGCCCCCCCTTTTCTGCTTCTCCCCTCTATTCTTGTGTCCCCTCTCCCCCCTTCTTCTGCCCCACCCTTTATTATTGTGCCCCTTCTGCCCCCCCTTAGTCTTCTGCCCCTTCTTCCCCTCTTTATTCTTCTGTCCCTTCTACCCCCCTTTATTCCTGTGTCCTTTCTCCCCCCTTATATTCTTGTATCCCTTCTGCCCCCCTTTATACTTCTGCTCCTTCTACCTCCCCTTTATTGTGTCCTTTCTCCCCCTTATATGCTTGTGCCCCTTCTCCCCCTCCTTTAATTCTTCTGCCTCTTCTCCTCCCCCCTTATTCTTCTGCTCCCTGCCCCTATTCTTTTGTCCCTGCTGCCCCCCCCCTTATTATTCTACCCCATCTCCCCCACCTGTATTCTTCTGCCCTTTCTCCCCCCTGTAGTCTTGTATCCCTTCTCCCCCCCTTTATTCTTCTGCCCCTTCTCCCCCCCCCTTTATTCTTGTGTCCCTTCTTTCCCCCCCTTATATTCTTGTTTCCCTTCTCTCCCCCCCCCCTTTATTCCTGTGTCCCTTCTTTCCCCCCCTTATATTCTTGTTTCCCTTCTCCCTCCCCCCCCTTTTTTCTGGTGCCCTTTCCCCCCCCTTATATTCGTGTGTCCCTTCTCCCACCCTTTATTCTTCTGCGCTTTCTCCCCCCCATTTATTCTTCTGCCCCCCCTTAGTCTTGTGTCCCTTTCCCCCCCTTTATTCTTGTCTACCTTCTGTGTCCCCCTTATTATTCTACCCAGTCTCCCCACCCTTTATTCTTCTGCCCTTTCTCCCCCCCTTATATTCTTGTCTTCCTTCTGCCCCCCTTTTTCTTCTGCCCCTTCTCCACCCTCCTTTATTCTTCTGCTCCTTCTCCCCCCCCCATTCTGGTGCCCTTTCCCCCCCCTTATATTCTTGTGCCCCTTCTCACCCCATTTATTTTTCTGTCCATTCTACCCTCCCCTTTAATTCTTCTGCCCCTTTCCCCCTCCCTTTATTCTTCTGCCCCTTCTACCCCCCCCTTATTCTTGTCTCCTTTCTCCCCCCCATTATATTGTTCTGCCCCTTCCCCCCCCTTTATATTTCTGCCTCTTCCCCCCCCTTTATTCTTCTGCCCCTTCTTCCCCCCCTTTTGTTTGTGCCCCTTCTGCCCCCTCCTTAGTCTTGTGTCCCTTCTCTCCCCCCTTTGTTTTGTCCATGCTGACCCCCCCCTTTATTCTTGTCTCCCTTCTCCCCATCCTGTATCCTTCTGCCCCTTTCCCCCCCATTTATTCATGTCTCCCTTCTGCCTCCCCTATTCCTCTGGCCCTTCTCCCCCTCCTTTAATTCTTCTGCTCCCTGCCCCCCCTTATTATTCTATCCCTTCTCCCCCTTTATTCTGCCCTTTCTCCCCCCTTTGTCTTGTGTCCCTTCTCCCCTTTATTCTTCTGCCCCCCTTTTATTTCTGCCCCCCCATTATTTTTCTGCTTCTCCCCCCTATTCTTGTGTCCCTTCTCCCCTTTATTCTTGTCTCCATTCTGCCCCCATATTTTTCTGCCGCCTCTTCCCCATTATTCTACCCCTTCTCCTCCCCTTTATTCTTCTGCCCCTTCTACCCCCCTTTATTCCCGTGTCCTTTCTCCCCCCTTATATTCTTGTGTCCCTTATGCCCCCCCTTTATACTTCTGCCCCTTCTTTATTGTTCTGCCCCTTCTACCCTCCCTTATTCTTCTGCCCCCCCTTATTCTTTTGTCCCTGCTGTCCCCCCCTTATTATTCTACCCCATCTCCACACTCTTTATTCTTCTGCCCTTTCTCCCCCCCCATAGTCTTGTGTCCCTTCTCCCCCTCTTTAACCCCCCCCTTTCATTCTTGTGTCCCTTCTCCCCCCTTTATTCTTCTGCCCCTTCTTTCCCCCCCTTTAGTCTTGTCTCCCTTCTCCCCCCCCCTTTATTCTTCTGCTCCTTCTCCCCTCTCTTTTTTCTGGTGCCCCTTTCCCCCCCTTATATTCTTGTCTCCCTTCTGCCCTCCCTTTATTCTTCTGCCCCTTCTACCTGCCCCCCCCCATATTCTTGTGTCCTTTCTCCCCTCCTTATATTGTTCTGCCCCTTCCCCCCCCTTATTCTTCTGCCCCCCCTTTAGTCGTGTCCCTTCTTCCCCCTTTATTCTTGTCCATTCTGCCCCCTCCTTATTCTTCTCTCCCTTCTCCCCCCACTTTATTCCTCTGCCCCTTCTCCCCCCTGATATGCTTGTGCCCCTTCTCCCCCCCTTTAATTCTTCTGCTCCCTGCCCCTCCTTTATTCTTGTCTCCCTTCTGTACCCCCCTTATTATTCTATCCCTTCTCCCCCCTTTATTCTTCTGCCCCCTCCTTTTATTCTTGTGCCCTTCCTGGCCCCCCTTTATTCTTGTCTCCCTTTCTGCCCCCTCTCCCCCCCTTATTATTCTACCCCTTCTATCCCCCTTTATTCCTGTCCTTTCTCCCTCCTATATTCGTGTCCCTTCTGCCCCTTCTCCTCCCCTTTATTCTTGTCTCCCTCCCCCCCCCTTTATTCTTCTACCTCTCCCCCCCCTTGTGTCCTTTCTGCCCTCCCCCATTATTCTATCCCTTCCCCCCCCCTTATTCTTTTGCCCCTTCTCCACTCCTCTTTATTCTTCTGCTTCTTCTCCCCTCCTTTTATTCTGGTGCCCCCCCCCCCCCCCCCCCCCCTTCTTTATATTCTTGTGTCCCTTTCCCCCCCGCCTTTATTCTTCTACCCTTTCTCCCCCCTCCCCATTCTTGTGCCCCTTCTGCCTCTATTTTTTGGCCTTTCTGCCCCCTCTTAGTCTCCCTTCTCCCCCCCCTTATTGTTCTCCCCCCCCTTTAGTAATTCTCCTTTTGTTATTCTCCCCCCTTAGTCTTGTGTCCCTTCTCCCCCCTTTATTCCTGTGTCCTTTCTCTCCCCCTTATATTCTTGTCCCTTCTGCCCCCCCTTATTCTTCTGCTCCTTCTACCCCCCCTTGTGTCCTTCCTCCCCCTTATATGCTTGTGCCTCTTCTCCCCCTCCTTTAATTCGCCTCTTCTCCCCCCCCTTATTCTTCTGCTCCCTGCCCGTTCTTTTGTCCCTGCTGCCCCCCTTATTATTTTACCCCATCTCCCCCCCCTTTATTCTTCTGCCCTTTCTCCCTGCCGTAGTCTTGTGTCCCTTCTCCCCCTCTTTAATCTCCCCCAACTTTATTCTTGTATCCCTTCTCCCCCCCTTTATTCTTCTGCCCCTTCTTCCCCCTCATTCTTCTGCCCCCCTTTATTTCTGCCCCTTCTCCCCCCCCCCCTTTATTCTTGTGTCCCTTCTTTCCCCCCCTTATATTCTTGTCTCACTTCTCCCCCCCCTTTGTTCTGGTGCCCCTTTCCCCCCTTATATTCGTGTCCCCCTTCTCCCACCCCTTTATTCTTCTGTCCCTTCTGCCCCCCTTTATTGTGTCCTTTCCCCCCCATGATATGCTTGTGACCCTTCTCCCCCTCCTTTAATTCTTCTGCTCCCTGCCCCCCCCTTTATTCTTGTCTCCCTTCTGTACCCCCCCTTATTATTCTACCCCTTCTCCCCCCCTTATATTGTGTTCTCCCCCCCTTATTCTTCTGCCCCTTCCCCCCTACTCTTCTCCCCCATTCCCCCCCTTTATTGTTTCCCTTCTGCCCCTCCTTTGTTCTGCCTCTGCTTCCACCCCTTTATTCTTCTGCCCCTTCTCCCCCCTTATTAGTCTCCACACCCTTTATTCTTCTGCCCTTTCTCCCCCCATAGTCTTGTGTCCCTTTTCCCCTTTATTCTTCTGCCCCTTCTTCCCCCTTTCTTTTGCCCCCCCTTTATTTCTGCCCCTTGTCCCCCCTCTGATTCTTGTGTCCCTTCTTTCCCCCCCTTAGTCTGTGTCCCTTCTCTCCGCCCTTTATTCTTTTGTCCCTGCTGCCCCTTTATTCGTCTCCCTTCTGTACCCATTATTCTATCCCTTCTCCCCCCCCTTTTTCTGCCCCCCCTTTTATTCTTGTGCCCCTTCTGCCCCCCCTTTAGTCTTGTGTCCCTTCTTCCCCTCCTTTATTGTTCTGCCCCTGCTGCCCCCCCCTTATTATTCTACCCTGTCTCCACACCCTTTATTCTGCCCTTTCTCCCCCTCTTTAACCTCCCCCAACTTTATTCATGTATCCCTTCTCCCCTTTATTCTGCCCCCCCTTTTATTTCTGCCCCTTCTCCCCCCTCTGATTCTTGTGTCCCTTCTCCCCCCCTTTATTCTTCTGCTCCTTCTCCACCCCCCTTTATTCTTGTACTCCTTCTCCCCCCTCTTTATTCTGGTGCCCCTTTCCCCCCTATATTCGTGTGTCTCCTCTTCCCCCCCTTTATTCTTCTGCCCCCCCTTATTTTTCTGCTGCTCCCACCTATTCTTCTGCCCCTTCTCCCCCCCTTTATTCTTGTTCCCCTTCTGCCCCCCTTTATTTTTCTGCCCCCTCTCCCTCCCCTTATTATTCTACCTCTTCCCCCCCCTTTATTCTTCTGCCCCTTCAACCCCCCTTATATTCTTGTGTGCCTTCTGCCCTTTAGTCCCTTCCCTCCTGCCTTTATTCTGCCTTCTCCCCCCCTTATTCTTGTCCCTTCTGCCCCCCCTTTATTAGTCTCCCTTCTGTGTCCCACTTATTCTACCCCATCTCCCCATCCTTTCTTCGTCTGCTTGTTCTGCCTCCCGTTTTTATTTCTGTCCTTTCCACCCCCCCTTACTCGTTTCCCTTCTCCCTCCCCTTTATTCCCCCCCCCAAGTCTTCTGCCCCTTCTACCCCCCTTTATTCTTGTCTCCCCCCCCCCCTTATTCGTCTACCTCTCCCCCCCCTTGTATCCTTTCTGCCCTCCCCCAATTATTCTATCCCTCCCCCCCCCTTATTCTTTTGCCCCTTCTCCACCCCTCTTTATTCTTCTGCTTCTTCTCCCCTCCTTTTATTCTGGTGCCCCCCCCCCCCCCTTTATATTCTTGTGTCCCTTCCCCCCCGCCTTTATTCTTCTACCCTTTCTCCCCCCTCCCCATTCTTGTGCCCCTTCTGCCTCTATTTTTGGCCTTTCTGCCCCCCCTTAGTCTCCCTTCTCCCCCCCTTATTGTTCTCCCCCCCCTTTAGTAATTCTCCTTTTGTTATTCTCCCCCCCTTTATTCCTCTGCCCCCTTTATTCTTTTCCCCCTTCCCCCCCATATTGTCTCCCTTCTGCCCTTTCCCCCTTTTTGTCCTTTCTCCCCTTTATTCGTGTCCCTTTCTACCCTCCCTTTAATTCTTCTGCCCCTTGCCCCCCCTTTTGTCCCTCCCCTTTATTCTTCTGCTCCTTCTTCCCCCCATTCTTCTGCCCCCCCTTATTTTTCTGCTTCCTCCCCCTATTCTGCCCCCCCTTACTCTTCTGCCCCTTCCTCCCCCTTGTCTCCCTTCTCCCTATTGTTCTCCCCCCATTGTTCTCCCCTTTATTATCTCCCCCCCTTATTATTCTCCCCTTTATCCTTCTGCCCCCCGCTTTTGTGTCCCTTTCCCCCGCCTTTATTCTGCCCCTTCTCCCCCCCATTATTCTACCCCTTCCCCCCCGTTATTCTTCTGCCCCTTCTTCCCCCCCTTATTTTTGTGTCCTTTCTGCCCCCCCATCTCCCTTCTCCCCCGCCTTGTTTTCCCACCATTGTTCTCCCCCCTATTAGTCTCCCCCCCTTAATTCTCCTGCCCCTTCCCCCCCCTATATTCTTGGCTCCCTTCTGCCCTTCCCCCCTTTTTGTCCTTTCTCCCCCTCTTTACTCTTGTGCCCCTTCTCCCCCCATTATTCTCCCCCCCTTTATTCCTCTGCCCCTTCTCCCCCCCCCTTTATTCTTGTGTCCCTTCTACCCTCCCTTTAATTCCTCTGCCCCTCCCCCCCCCCCCCCCCCCTTTATTCCTGTGCCCCTTCACTCCCTTCTCTTTTATTGATGTTTCCTTTCTCCCTGTGGTTATTGTTTTGCCTGTGCCCAGCAGGTCCAAGAGCTCAGTGCTGCGGCGCAGCTGGAGCAGCAGTGCTACAGCTCCTGGTGAGGGCCCAGTAAAGCTGCACGAAGGCTCTCAGGTTCTCCTAACCAGCTCCAACGAGCTGGGGACCATCAGATACATTGGTCCCACAGACTTTGCCCCAGGGGTCTGGCTGGGGCTGGAGCTGCGCAGCCCCAAGGGCCGGAACGACGGCACCGTGGGGGAGAAGAGATACTTCACCTGCAGGCTCAACCATGGCGTCCTGGTGCGCCCCAGCAGGGTTACCTACCGTGGCATCAACGGGGCGAAGCTGGTAGATGACATCTGCTGAGCAGCCAGGATGTGCTCAGCAGCAGGAGAGATTTTAGATTGGCTCTTTTAAAGCACAGGAGAACCTCCCCCCACCTAGGCTGGGAGGTGATTTTGACATGATGAAATGTGCTGCTTGTTGCATTTCCATCTGTCTGGGTGTGTGTATGTACAGAAATGATCTATTTTAATACATAGAGCTATAAACACAGATTTTAAAGTTCAGTTGCGTTAAGGAGGAAAACCACTGCTGTGCTGCTTGGATTGGGACAGACTTTACCTGGGAAGGTTGCTGTCACCACCTCTTGGGGCCGAGATGCTGTATCAGCTGAATAAGCTCTCGGCAGAGAAGGGGAGGCATCTCCAACCTTCTCTTAAAGTTGCTCTGCGAGTCATGCAGTATCAAAAGGTTTTTCCTCCACCCAGTAATGAACTGATAATGCTTTGCACTTTGCCTGCTTCTGGCAGAGGAGGTGGTTCAGGAGTGCCATTAGTCTGGCTACCTGGCACTTTGTCAATTCCTCTACCAACTACTAGCAATAAGCAAACCCAACCCCAAACCAAGCCCAAGCTTTTTCAAGCAGCTGTGAAGTGTTTTTACATTTTATCATTCAGATCCCTCCTCTTCCCCCTCCTCAGAACACAAAGGGCTGACAAATACAAGGGGTTGCAGCTAGCCCGGTGAAGGGCAGCAAGGAACTAAAAAGCACAAATATGCTGCATGTCAAAAGACAAAGAAAGCACTTTTTGTTGTATGTGTAGAAGGAGCCAGAGGTAAGAAGCACTCTAAAGTAATGCACTTTGCTCTCTCCTGGAGAGCTTTCCCTCCTTTTTAAGAGACTTGTGTGTGTTTGTTTGTTGTGCTGCTGGCTGCCAGTGTCAGTTTTTAAATGCAAATAACCCTGGAGTGGAACTACCCACAGCAGCCTCACCCTCAATGCTGCCTCTGGAAACCCAGCACAGCAGCTCCTGCCCAGGGCTCTGGATTGTGGACAGGGGTTTCAAGCGACCTACCACCACAGTCTGGATTGGTTGGTGTAGGATCATTCTTCCTTCTTTCCTTCAGAAGAATTCCCAGTGTGAATTTTTTTCCTGTAGGAGGCTGACCAGAAGTGCTGGAGGGCTTTAGGTGGAGCACTGCAGTGCACCTTGGTGTGACATTCTTTGTGCATCAGCCTTTTGCAGCAGCTAATGCTTTGTCCGTGTTTTAAAGCTAAAATGTAGTACTTTAATTGCTCAGCATTATCTTACCAGGATGGGTTTTGTGTTCCAGAAGAGTCATTTGCCTCCTAAATGATCTGCTTGCTCTTACCTACCTGGAGAAGTGACACTTCCAACGATACCATCAGATCCTAGTTTTAGACAGAACTCTGCTGCTGTTTTACTTTCTTTTGTCATATTGCTGGAGCTGTGTTTAAAATGCTTCCTGTTCTGTTCTAACTTATGGAGTTCTTACTGCAATCTAAACGCTGTAAACTTTGAATGTACAAAGCAACAAACCAACCACCAACTCACCTCCAGAACTATTACTGCTTTGGTTCTGACCATGCAGATGTTCAGTGAGGTACTGAGCTTTGCTCTGTGTCCAATATCTATCTTCTTGTCTTGCTGGTATCAGTAGAATGCAAAGCTGGTGAACAGTATGGCAAAGAGACTTTTCAACTGGAATTAAAATGACAGACTTACAGCCTCCCCCTGACTTCTGTCTTTTGTCTACAGATTAGCCACTGGGCATACAGCATGGAACATCATCAACTAGAAGGCTTTACATCTTCTAGCTCTTTAGTACAGAACTGCTCCTTGGCAAACAAAGCACATTTGTGCTTTGGGCTGGAGCATCTCTGCTGTGGAGAGAGCCTGAGTTAGGGTTATTCAGTCTGGGGAAAAGCTGGCCCTGAGGAGACCTCTACTCTGCTCTAGTGAGACCCTACCTGGAGTACTGCATCCAGTTCTGGAGCCTCTATTACAAGAAAGATCTGGACATGCTGGAAGGTGTCCAGAGAAGGGCCACCAAGATGAGCAGAGGGCTGGAGCACCTCTCCTATGAAGATAGATTGAGGGAGTTGGGGCTGTTCAGGTCTGGAGACGAGAAGGCTCCCAGGAGACCTAAGTGTGGCCTTCTGGTACCTGAAGGGGGCTACAAGAAAGCTGGGGAGGGACTTTTGAGGGTGTCAGGGAGGAATAGTCCTGGGGGGAGATGGAAAAAAATAGAAATGGGAAGATTGAGATTGGATGATAATAGGAAGAAGTTGTTCCCCATGAGGGTGGTGAGAGACTGGCACAAGTTGCCCAGGGAGGTGGGGGAAGCCTCATGCCTGGAGGTTTTTAAGGCCAGGCTGGATGTACTACAGAATAGAATTAACCAGGTTGGAAAAGACCTTCAAGATCATCAAGTCCAACCTATCACCCAACACCATCTAAGCAACTAAACCATGACACCAAGTGATGTGGCTCTGATCAACCTGCTTTAGGGTGAGGTGTCCATGGCAGGGGGGTGGAACTGGATGATCCTTGAGGTCCCTTCCACCCCTGACAATTCTATGATTCTATTCTGTGATTCACTGGTTTGTCCCAGCCTTGTGCTTCTGGGTGGGCAGTTCAGTGTCTGTGATGAACACTTGCCATCACAAATGTTGGGTCCTACCTGAGCATAAGGAATGGCTGTAACTACCTGGGTAGCTGGAGTTCTCCAGGAGTTCTCCAGGGGAGTCAGTGTGTAAGGCAGCAAGCTCAGGCAGGCTGTTGCAGTCACACCATTGCAGTTTGTTAGTCACATCCCCCCTGTGTGATGTCTGGCACAGATGAAGTATTACCTGGGCATAACCTCTTTTGGAGAGTTTTCTGATGCACTGCTAACTCCTTTTGTTTTTTCTTGAGGGGTGTCAGGCTGCACCTTCCACAGCACTGTAGCCACACCCAGCTCAGCTGGAGGTGGGCTCTCAGTGGCCTGTGCTAGCAAAGACTGCAGGACTCGACTGATTCCTGTCAGATGGGTAGAGAAGAGGGCACAGATACTGAGCATTGGCACACTGTGGTTTCCCTTCAATTTCAGCTTCAGCTATATGCACACCTCCCCTGAAAGCTCTGGCTCTGTCAGCTAGAGCACCCTAGGTTTGCTCCTGGCTCACTCCTCTGTTATCAGTATGGAGCTGGTTTGGTAGCTCTGAGAATCTTCTGCAAGGCAACAAGAAGCACCATAAATTTAGGTGGCCTGAAACACAAATCAATCAGTCCCACCATTCCAGAGAGGATTACTGAAGGCTGTCTTCAGGTTGGTGGTGGGAAGGGATTTGTGCTTTCCTAAATCCAAGGCAAGATGCCATAATCCTTTTCTCCAGCTCCTGCAGGAGGGCACTTGATGTCATTAAAAAAAAGGCAACTAAAAGTAACTGCCAGCAAAGTTTGAAGGGAGGTGGTGTGCTGAAGCCTGTGGTCACAGCCCCAGGGTGGTTAGAAAGAAGCCAAAGTGACCCTACCCTCACAGTCCCTATAAGCCAGATAAATAAAGTATTACCTGATTCATAAATAAACAAACAGATGCTCCCCAGCAACTCTCTGCTGCCTGTGTGGACTCTCAGCCTTGTCCCTGTTCCACAGCATCTTTCTGGGGTCCAGTTTCAGACAAGTTCTTCAGTGCTAGAAAGGAGAGGTCACAGGTGTGACAGGAGGAGGAATTACTTTCTCCTGAGTACAGTCCAGGTGGATACACAAACTGTTTTGTTGTTGACAGCAACAGTCTGTGCAGGGAGCCTGTGCTTGTTGCTAGCCAGCAAGATGAGGCACAAGGACTCAAAACTGGCCCTGCAGACTTGCAGAACCAACCCCATTTCTCTGACAAGGTAGCTCCCTTACCTGTGAGAGTGTTGCATAGGTGGCAGGTCCAGCACTTACATCATGGCTTTACACAATGCCAATGTTGAAGAAGCCTTGTCAGGTGGAAACAAACTGTCCTTGAAAGCCACACAGTACCCACCTGCAGCCTTTCCCCTGCCTGGCTACACGCAGATAAGGCTGGAAAAAAAATGGCAATCAGAGGCAAGAGTACCAAGGCATGGTTTGAAACAGTAACTCTCTCTGCAAGGAGCCTGGAGGTGTGACAGGGGCTATGCCAATAAGTCTTAAGCACTATGATGCTAAGCAGAAGGGTGGCTGTCTCCCATGTGCTCCTTGGGGTGTCAGTGTACCTTAAGACTCCTGTAGCTCCACCAAGCAGAAACTGCTGTGCAGAGACCTCCCTCTGCTGTGGATCCAGTCATGAGATAGCCCAACACAGAGACAGCCAGCTACAGCCATTTTATTTGTCTTCATGCCTCGTGGTTCACTACACTTGTGTACAATACAAAGACACTATTCAATACAAAATACTCAATGACCATAGGTTAGTATTTCTCTTCATCGTATCCCTGAAGTGCACAGGCCCTTCCTGTACAGACAATGGTGCAGAAAATGCTGTACATGAGACAGACACTCCTCTAATGAAGCTTGGTAGTAAAAGAAGCCAGATGCAGACAGCTGGGACAGTTTTCCTGTGATGGGTTTAACTTTGGGACAGACAAAGGGTGATGTCTGGTTTTTTGCTGCTGTGAAAGGCTGGTTTGTGCTATTCCTGTGCCAAGCTGCTTGCCACCCAGAAGGCAAGGCTTAGGTACAGGAGCAGACAGACCAAGTTCAATCCTTTACAGCCTGTTTCAGAGCTCTTCCGTCATGTAGTGTGCAACTGACTGTGCCCAGTGCTGCTGCAGCTGAGCCTGTCCCCTTCTGTGCACTCACAGGGAGGGAAACCAGTGACCCTGTAGTGCCACTGGGAGAGGCTGACTCAGCCACAGCCATGCAGCCTTCCTGATGTCAGCCTGTGGTACCTGTAACCCCCCTCCACGTTACAGCAATGCTCCTCTCCCACTGCCACTCTTCCTGCTGCTCTTCGAGGAAGCAGAGCCACCCAGACCTCTTGCCTTGCTTCATTTCCAGGCATGTGATGGAGAAACAAGGGTCAGTAGCCAAAAGGAAGATGAAGGGAAAACTGGAAAGGCAGACAAACAGGCATCCCAACCTAGTTTACCTTCAGCAGCTTACAGAGTCAGAGACCTACCTAACTTCTCTAGGCAACAGGTAACATCCACATGGAAATAAGCCATTTCCAGGTATGAGAGTGGTAGCAGAGGATTTTCCCAGTGGTGCTTTACATCCTGTAGGTCACACTGCTTCCTGCTTTTCCACTGTGGAGGGAGGAAGACAGGTGAGAGCAGACTGTAAATAAACACTCCTCAAAACAAGGTCCTTACAAAAATTTGCATCATCCCAATAGCCTCCACTGCAAGCCCTTTTCCCTGGCTTCTTTGGTTAAGAGGCTCAAAATAAACTATTCCCTCCCAGCACTGCAAGCCTGGTGTGGAGGGGGTTTAGTAAGGGAACTTGGGATGGACACATGCCAGAGTGAGTTCATGGTCACTTAAGGCCCTTCTGTTCCCCAGAGCTCTGAGAACTGAGCAGGTGGAGCTTTCTAGACACAGAAGTTAAAAATTCCTCCTTCATGACCGGCCAAAAGGCTCTTGCTAATGGTGCACAGCCATAAGGAATATGCTGGACCCAGACTGCTGGAGATTGGAACAGAAGAAACAGGAACAATGAACAATGAACACTTCCAGATGTAAGATAAATGCTGGAACAAACTCTTTGAAGTGCCTTCTTGTACAGAATTTAAGCCACAGTCTCCTTACAGCTGTGTCAAGGGAATTAGTCAGCTCTTTACATGCACACACACAGAGTCTATAACCTCTGGACTTCAGTCTGTTGGCTTTAGTCCAGTGCACAAAGCTGAGCTTCTGTTGTTTCCTTCTCTCTGCCTTGCTTGGACTGTCCCTGGGAAAGCCCTTCATAGAATCACAGAATTGTCAGGGTTGGAAGAGACCTCAAGGATCATCCAGTTCCAACCCCTTGCCATGGGCAGGGACACCTCACACTAGATCTGGTTGCTCAGAGCCACATCCAGCCTGGCCTTAAAAACCTCCTGGGATGAGGCTTCCACCACCTCCCTGGGCAACCTGTGTACAGCAGCAGAACACTCCCTGTGTGACCCTCATGGTCCCTCACCATGTTCACACAGCAGGGCCAGTGGAGCCCTGGCAGCCCAACATGAAGTTCAGAGCAGCCCCAGAACTCAACCCCTTTTTCAGACAGATGCCAACATTGCCTGTGGTGGGTTAACAGGGCTGTGCTCTTGTGTTAGGGAGCTTGAGTCAGGGGCAGCTTCTTTCCTACCACACTGAACAAGCTGCTGCTAGGGAGCCTCCCATCAGAGATGCTTAAAGTTAAGCAATGCAATGGCAGAACAACCAGGAAACTGTCTGAGGCAGCCTGTGCACGAGCAGCAGTGCATTCTTTAGCCCATTTTAGACCATTTGTCAGGGCATGTGTTTTACTAAGGAGAGGCAAATGCTCCAACCTTTACTGCTGAGTGGAGAGGTTTGATCTGCATCAATATTTGCAGCACATGTTTTGTTGCAGGCTGGGGCACAGTGCTTGGGAAGCACAGGAGGGTACCACACTAAATGCTTGCTGTGGAAGAGCTCAGAGACTTTCTGTTGTGTTCCACAGGATCACAGGATGTTAGGGTTGGAAGGATGTTAGGGCTGGAAGGGACCTCTGGAAATATTTAGTCCAAGTCCCCTGCCAGAGCAGGGCCATATTATAATCCAGTGTAGGTTGCACATGCATGCAGATGGGTCTTGAGAGGAGACTTCCAAAATAAGCCCAAACTAGATTGCTGAATTCCCAGAGCTAAGAGGGGGAGGGATTAAAAAACCCAAACAAAATAAACCACAAAAATCCAGCACAAACAAACCAAAACTTACCCCCACACAACAAAGCATTTTACACTGGAGACACTGGGAAGGAGCTTACTTAAACCCAACTGCCAGTGCTAAGCAGTATTCATCTCCATGCACTGTATCCAGCAGCATGCAGAATTCCAGCAGCAATCCACCATTGCCCCTGACCAGAATTCCACAGGTAAGGAGCAGCAATGTGTTCAGCTCCTTTTTGCGTGTGTAACAACTCCCATTCTGTGCTTCAGCTGAAACTCTGTGATACAGCAATGGTGCAGCACAAGCTGCAGGGCAGCAGTCACCCTATCAGTATGGCTGGGGACTATCTGCCTTTCCCCCTGCACCGCCCCCCATCCCCCAAACTTGTTATCATCTCTTGCTGCTCCAGCTTTTCAAGCTGCTTTAGAAATGCTGCCTTTAACATCATCACCTGGCAGCTTATCTGCATTTCTGCAGCATCTCAGCTGCTGCTCCAGATCCAAGAATTAATAATTTCAGCCAGTCAAAGATCAATAACTTGTCAACTTTTGATCCTTATGTATTCTTTGAGCACACTCATCAGTACACAGCTTAGATTCTCTTGGCAAGAGGCAGGGCAGCAAAAATCAACTTGGAATGTGCTCCTATGCAAAGAAGAGATAAAGGAAATAATGGGGAGGCTCAGCCCTTCAGAAAATGAGAAAGCTGGGATACTTAACCGAAAATTGCTATTAGATGTGAGTAAGATCCTCGTGCACGAAAAGGTTCTGATGGTGCTCACCTCCTGCATTAATCAGCTTTCCTGAGACTCTAAGCAGCTCTCCCATTGTGCTTACTGAGCTGGCAAGAGAGAGCCCAGTGTGCCACTACCACAGCCCTAAGGTGGCAGAGTCCCTCTGCAGTGGCTGTTTCCTGATGAGAGCTGTGAGCCTAACAGCCTTGGAGGTCACAAACATTCCCTTAGTTCAAGCTAGCCTGTGTGCTGCAGCAGAACACCCAATGTGTGGCCCTCACTGTCCCTTCCAGCCCCAACAACTCTATGATTCTATGTGCAGATCCTGGTTTGTTCCCTTATGAAGAGAAGAAGCTTACCTCAATGTTTGGCTTCAGGGCCAGCTTCAGAGTCACTTCACTGAAAGGAAGAGCCTTGGGGCTGAAGGACACCTTCACATTGCTCTGCTGATGCTCCGTGGATAGCCTCCATGCGGAAACGCGAACCCTTGCAACCCGAAGCTGAAGTTACTACTGCACATCATCTTACACATGGATTATTTCCTACATCTATACTTTTGACAACACACTTAACTGGAGTATTTCTCATGCACGAGGTGTACAGAATGAGTCACTGCAGTGTTTGTCTTGACACCATGAAGAACAAGGGCTCTAAACCCCTCACAGACAGACAGTATCTGGCATCTGGATTGTGGCACCATCTCCTCTTCCACCTTTACACACTCCCTGTGCAGGGCATGCCAAAGGCTGTTGTAACCCTCTGAGGTATGCAGGTGGCTGCCCCATTGTCAGGGTGTGGTGAGAGCTGCTCTCACGGTCCTTTAAACCTTCACCTTGGTTCCATGCAACATGCCTGAGTTCCTGGTGAGAGACTTCTGCTTTCGTAGGATGGAATGAATTTGAAAGGGCTTCACTGGGCTCTGGTTCTTAAGCACAGGAAAAAGAAAAGAAACCAAACCAAAACACCAGCCAGACAACCCTCCCCTCCAACCAAGAATGCCTCATAGCATCCAGACCCACGCTTTGTTTCCTCTCCTCTCTCTCAAGCGATGCAGCACGACCAGTGTCTTCCTACTGCCCTGCCAGCACCCCCATGACACTGTGCATTCAAGGATCTCCGAAGACTGGACTGTAGCTGGACACAGCTGGGGGCTGTGCCACCGCAGCCCCATTCAACGCTGTCGATGGACCTTTGCTTTTTGCTTGCTTTTGCTGTTTTTGCTTTTCCCCTCCAGTTTGGCTTAGAGGATGCTTTCCCCAAACCCACTACAACCTCTTGCCAGCTGCAGGAGCTCTCCAGGTGTTCCACAGCAACCACGAGTTTGGCATTGGAAAACCCCCAGACATGAAACACTCAAGGCAGCGGAGCCGCGGCTTTGACACTTAAGCAGAGAACACACAACTGGGACAAGCTCACAGGAAGGGCATGACAACAACCATGCGGTATGAGGTGATGCAGCTGGGCCTCACAAGTTAACATTTGTTTCCTGTATCCTCCCTCCCCCTTGTTTCTTTGAGCCTGTTGGGGCTCTGGTGATTCGAAGCCTCTCTCTCGGGTTAGTTGCAATGACAGCTCTGAGGGTGGCACTTTTGGAGCAAGCTGGCACAAAAGGGAAGGTAACCAACACTGTCAGATCCCTTGCTTGCGGTGTATTGGGTAACAGGACATCTCTTCAAGGCTCAGGGGCCACAGGGGGGAAAAAGTCAAGAAGGTAGAGAGGGCTCTCACAGCCCCTGCTGGGTTATGTGACTCTTGTTTCTAAGGACGGGGTCCTCATAACTGCTAGTGCAAGGTGGAGCGGAGGCCTCCAAGGGCAAGCCCTGCTGTTGGTATCCGTAGTTGACGTTCCCACAGGGGAAGTGGCGCAGCCTAAAAAGAGGCACTTCTTTAACGCTTGCTGTTAGGGAAGATGGCTCTAATAGCAGGGAGGAGCCTGGCAGCCTGCCAGTCACAATGTTGGGCCCCACAGTACAGTTCCCTTCCTGTCCTAAATTCTCCCTCTCGGGCATCTCCTTCTCCAGCAGAGCACCGCTCTTGCCGGCCTGCTTCTCCGCAAACCAGGAGCCGTAGGTTGGATTCCAGAGGTTGGTGGGCTTGTTCCTGGAGCCTCGGCTTTTGTGCAGCTCAGAAGGGGGATTGGACTGGGCATAGGCCATGTTGATGTGTCCCCCTGCTGAGGCTGCCTGCACCTTCCCCAGCCCTGGTGGTTCCAAGGCTCCCATTTTCCCTAGGGGTTTTCCAGCAGCGATGGCTGATGGCGGGGGTGGTGGCGACGGCAGAGTTTGCTTCTCATCCTTTCTGTCTTGGTGCGTGGAGACCAGGAGAGGAGGAATTCCTTCTGGGTCATCGGGGCGCACTGCTACCTTCTCCTCCTCCTCAGCTGATGGGCCATATTCCACTGGCAAAGCAGTGTTGATGACATCTGGATCCTGTTGGAGAGAAAGAGAACTTCTCCAAGTCTGCTCCCGTCACCTGCTCAGCAGCCTGACACAACCACCCAGAGCCCACACTCCACAGGCAGAGGATGCTGAGCAAATGCAGTTAGTCATGAGGTGCAGCGAGATAACCCTTAAAATCAAACTTTCTAAAGAGAAGCAACCATAAAGCTCACCACAGAACATCAGAGGCACAAAACTGATGAAAAATGATACTTCTTTTTCTGTGTGTCCAGCAAAATTTCCTGTGGGAATGTCTTTTCTTTAGACTCTATCATCTCCAAGGTCATAACATACCCAGATGATATTGAAAAGGTTTCAGCCACCAAAGTATTGCCTTCACACAACAAGAGAGGAGGGGGGATGCAGAGAGAAGGCAATACTGCCAGACTCCTGGAAGCCTGAGTCCTTAGGGATTGCAGATCTCAGCTACTTAAGCAGTATTGAAAATTAAACTGAGCGAAACTGTGGTGATCTGGGCAGCACTTAGTGATTGTCAGGCACCACAGCAAGCTGCAGGGAGCAGAAAACACTGCCCCCCAATCCCAGGATCTAAGCACACATGAAAACCAGAGCCAAGCAGCAAGGGGAGGCAAACTGACCCAGGCAAATAACTCGTGGGAGGCAGCCACAAAACATTATTCCAAACTATTTCACTCCTCACAGGCTCAAAGGGGTGATAGAAAAGAATCAGACTTTGCCCTGGGAAGCCATCCACATCCTTTCCCCATTGCCTAGCCTCAGAATTCCCACTCTTTAGGACAGGTGACTTCAGCAAGGTCAGAGTCAGAAAACTGCCAACAGTCACAGAAGCCACCTGCAAAGGGTGCTCTGAGGACAGAGGGTGCTTGACAGGACCAAGAGGTACCAGGCACAAGCTTGAACATAAGTAGTTCCATCATGAGGAGGAGCTTGGGCAGAGCACTGGAGCAGGCTGCCCAGAGAGGCTGTGGAGTCTCCTTCTCTGGAGCTGTTCAAAACCTGCCTGTATGCTGTCCTGTGCAAACTGCTCTAGGTGAGCCTGCTCTGGCAGGGGCGTTGGAGTAGATGATTTCCAGAGGTCCCTTCCAACTCCTGTCCTGTGATTCTGTGAGCCAGGACCATTTCTGCTCGGCACTGGCCATGTCTGAAGGGCAAACACCAGGCTGCAGTGGCTGCCATGAAACATGTGAGATGTGCACAGCCCTGTCTCAGCCCTTCTGCTTGGTGGAATCTGTGCTTTTATAAGCAGAAGCAGAGCTTCAGGTCTGCTTTTGGAAAGCTGTGTATGCTTGTGTCAGCTTGTGCCTTTCAGCAGTGAAAGACAGGAAGGATCAACCACCCAGGGAGGTAAATATCCCAGCCACTGATGCCAGACCTCAGTCTCCTAGGTTGCTAGCTGCAGTATTTCAATGCTACCCTCTCATCTCATGTTCTGGCTTGCCTAGGCTGCTCCTCAAGAAGAACCCTCTCCACCCATCCCATCTGAGCTGAATGAACACTGATACCTGGGTGCAGTACTCGATCCTCTCCAGGATGATGGCAAAATTTGGCCGGTCTTCAGGCTGGTGCTGCCAACACTGGGTCATGATGCGGTATCTGAGGAGCAGAACGGGAGATGCTCATCAACAGCAGCTCCTGTTGGTACACAGCAGCTAACCACTGCAGCTTAGAAACCACAGGCACACCTCACCACTCTGATTTCCAGTGAAAAAAGAGTGCTCTGCCTTCCCTGGAGCTGGACAGCTGAGGTACTGGTAACCATGGAAACATGGCCACCAGTGGGGTGAAATCCACAGCACATCAGAGAATTAATTCACCCACCCCAAATCCCTCGGACAGTAAGGGCAGGCAGGGCTGCAGATGATGGAGCCCAGCTCTGCCTGCCTGTGAGCAGCCCCTTATGCACTGGCAGATTGACAGCTAAGCTGTAACCCTCTGACCAAACAAGCCAGTACTTCTGCAAGGGGCCCTGAAAAACAGGGACCCTCGAAAACAGGCAGAGAACTCGCACTCAAAATTCCAGTAAGGCAGATCAGCAACCATCAGATCACTCTTCAAAGTCTTTAACTTTTGCCTAGAGAACAGCACTAGAAACAGGACTTTGTTTTATAATATACCACAGTTAAAATCTCTTACACAGGGCCAGGGCAGTTTTTAGGTGGATCCATCCTTCCTCCATTGGTGACAAACTCCAGAACCTCCTGGTTACTTTTGCTAGGGTAGGGCATGTATCCCAAGGAGAATATCTCCCACAGCAGTACACCAAAGGACCTGAATGCAGAAGCAAAGGAAAACAAAGTGAAGGAGATGAGAATGACCATCACCAAGGGACAGTGCCCTCAGGTGCAGTGCTCTCAGCACTGCTTCCTGCAGGCTGTGCTCAAGAAGCTTCTGGAACTCACTGCTGACATATTCAGACATAGATAAGCTTCACAGCTCTAATGGTGGACTCTGAATCACCTAACAAATACTGGGAGCTGACTGTGAGTGAGTGAAGCTACAGCACAGGTAAATAAATACTGTTGCCTTGCCCTCACACCCAGTGTGGCTCAAGGAGATGTGAAGAAAGTGACAGTCAGCTCATGCTTTTCTGAGACATCAGCCACTGCTGGAGACAGGACTGAGTGGAGCAGTGACCACTCATGACCAGCTTTCCCCCCTTGAATATGCTGCTCTGCATGCAGTAATGTGGCAGTGTATCCCCACTGATGCTCTGAGCCTCACAGCCTTCACCTGTTGCTCAGTGCACAATAAAAACAGTCTCTGGCTGACACCACAGCCCTGGGGACACTGGCTGGGACAGGATCCCCCTCCAAAGCACTGAGCTGGTCAGGTGCTTGGAAATGACCATCTAGTTGGTTACAACTAGACCCAGCTCAACTGCTCAGTAAAGGAAGAATGAAGAACCTGTGCTTTTCACAAAATGTGATGACAAGATGAGGGAGCTGGGGCTGTGCAGCCTGGAGAAGAGAAGGCTCTGTGCAGACCTCCCACTACATGAAGTGGGCTCCAGGGAAGCTGGAGAAGGACTGTTTATAAGGGCATGTGGTGATAGGAAAAGGGGCAATGGTTTTAGACTAGAGCAGGGTAGATTTACATCAGACATTAGGAAGAAGTTCTTCACTGTGAGGATGGTGAGACCCTGGAATGAGTTGCCCAGAGAAGTTCTGGACACTTCACCCCTGGAAATGTTGAAGAGCAGGCTGGATGAGGCTTTGAGCAACCTGATCTAGTGGGGAGGTGTCCCTGGCCATGGCAGAGGGGACTGGAGCTAAACGACCTTTAAGGGCCCTTCCAACTCAAGCCATTCTAAGCTATTCACAATTTACAGAAGGGGTTACAACAGAGACTGAACAGAGCAGGAAAGGAAGCTCACCATGTGTCTGTTTTGGAGGTAAATATTCCTTCCATGAAAGCCTCAGGAGGCATCCATTTGACAGGCAACATGGCACACCCACCCTTCCGATAGTAGCTGGCTCTGCGAAAGCAAACAAACCCAAGTCAGGCAAGAAGTCAGAGAACGAAATGAATTCAGGGTTTCTGTAACTGCAAATATTCAAATGATGAGCCTCATTTAGGTGAAACAGCAGAGCAGAGAAAATGCTGAAGAGACCTATTCCTTCCAAGAGAAATGGCTGGAATGGGCAGATGGTGGAAGGACTCCTCTCATCTCCCTCGATTCAGTGAATGCAGGTCGTCCTTACCCATGTGCTGCTCCTAGTGAATTGCTCCCACAGCAAACTGCTGCTTGCAGAGCCATCCTCCTGGACTTTTCAGCCACAGCAAGATCTCCACCTCACATGTGGCCACCTTGAGCATCCCCACCAAACATAATCAAAGCCTGTCCCATATGTATCCTGTCTCAAACTCCACATGTGATATCCAAAATCCTGAGAATAAGGAGCTTGATGAGGAGGATGCTTGGCCACTAGACATGGGGTAGTACAACAAAAACCACCTCCCATGCTCCTGAGACAAAGTGTCACTGTCATCATCCCTTCAAATAAAATGTGCAAGCCCCAAACCCTGTGCTGGCAGCTGCAGGAGCTGCTTGTGCCAGCTCACTGCTCATAAGCACACAGCCTGTCCATCCAAAGGACGTTCCTGGGCACACAAACACATGCAAACTTCAAAGGCACCTTTGAAAAATCAGCACCAAAGTGTTCATCTTGGCAAGTCTGAGAGAGACAGATGCTGCTTTGTCCCAGCAGGGTGCCTTTCTGACAGTGGGACAGAGGGGCTCTTTGTGAAGGGAGACAGGGGAAGGAAAAAACCCAAAGCAGCTCTGACACACTTGGGGTTTTTGAAGCAGCACTGCTTGCATCACCTCAGGCTGTGCTACTGTCAGCTCTCCAGCTAAGCAAAGCCAGTCCTGCTTGAGTAATTGCACAGGAGAATCTCCAACAGGAAAAAAAAGAGGGCAAGGTGCTGGAATAAACTGTGTGGGTGACTGAGTACAAGGCATTCCTTCCTTGGAGTCAGAGGCAAATCAATTCCTCAACACAGCAGGACATGATGCTGCACCTCTGGAGGTGCTGTATGGAAGATGAGAAATCAAACTGCAGCCCTCTCTGCTCGTGGTCATTAGAGATTTCCTGGCACTTCTTGCAAGAGCAGAGTAGTTAACCCTGTGTCCTGGCTGAGTTCCAGCTTGGGTGATTACATTTTCCTGACCTTCCTCTGCACCTTCCCCCTTTGTCTGCAGTAAATTGAGAAGATTTACTGGTGACACCAAAGCAAAGGGGCAGAGGTAGCATCAAGGAGAGGGATTAAACTCAAAATGATTTGGGACCGCAAAACAAAAGCGCACATCAATGCCATTCAGTGTGGAGAAAGTGAAGACAAGAAACTGAGGACAGAGTACAAGAGGGAGGAAGAACGCCTTCCATGACCACCAGACTTCATTACCCAGAGGAAAGCTGTCAGGGGTGGGAAGTCTCCAGGTCAGAGTTAGACTACTAGTGAAGGCAAACACTAACAGAGCTTTAGCTAGGAATCATCAGGGGGGGTTCTCTCCACTGTTGCCTTGCTAGGGTTGGGCAGAGCAGCACAGAAGCCTGCTCCCCTGCACAACCAGTGCTTCCCTCTCCTTTCAGTGAGCTTCCCCTTGCAGGCACCCTGGGCTTAGCTCTGCTACCTGTATATATCCCGGGCCATTCCAAAGTCTCCAATTTTAGCCACTCTCCCAGGCCCTCGACAGGTAAGGAGGCAGTTCCTGGCAGCAATATCCCTATGAGGAGAGGGAAGAAAAGCAACAGAAAGAGAAGAACCACTTAATCATTCAACAATTGTGCAAAGCAGTAAGAAAACAAAGCAGAGCAGCTATTTCCTGAGCAGCAGAGAGGGCCCAGCAGCCAGAAGAGTCAGTGTTTATGGTCAGTCCATGTCCCAAATTCCAGTCTACCCCAACAGCAGAAGCAGCTCTGCTCTGTAACATTTCCCTTTTGAACTTCACCTGGCATCTTCCAGCTGAGATCTCCCTTTACCTTAGGAGCTGTTTCTAAGTCTCTAAGGGATTGCAAGGGGTGGGGCTGATTTCAGCAATGTACTAATCCCATCATGAACCATCTGATCAGGCACTGGAACAGGCTGCCCAGGGAGGTGTTCAAAAAAGGGGTGGCCATGGCACTTTGGGACATGGTTTAGTGGCCATGCTTGGGTCAGTGGTTGGACTTGATGATCTTAGAGGTCTTTTCCAACTGAAACAATTCAGTGATTCTGTGAAGCTGTCTGGGAATGATCAGTGTCCTGCTCTTAGCATGCTTATCAAATATTGTCAAGTGGGTGCTGTATTGTCAGGAACAGGAAGAGCAACAATGTGCAGGCGTTGCTCTGAAGACTGAAGAAGGGATGGGCCTGAATCTGCCTATGCAGGTAACATTCCAGTTCCACCTCTGCTGGGCTGCAGTAAACCTTGGGGTCTGAATACCATGGCATACCTTGTGGGTAACTCTGTCAGAAGAATGAATTCCAGTCTGGCTTTACTCATCTGGACCAGGCTGCCCAGGGAAATTGTGGAGTCTCTTACTCTAGAGACTTTCAAAACTCACCTGGACATCTTCCTGTGTGGTCTGCCCTGGGTGATCCTGCTTTGGCAGGGGAGCTGGTCTAGATGATCTCCAGAGGTCCCTTCCAACCCCTACCATTCTATGATCTCTACTCAATAGAATCACAGAGTGGTCATGGTCTGCCCATGTCCAGCTTCTCATCCACCAGGACTCCCAAGTCCTGTTCCACAGGGCTGCTTTCTATCACCTCATCCCCCAGCCTGCATGGCTGATGAGGATCACTCCTCCTTTGGTCAAACTGCAACCTGATTTAGAAGCAGCTTTTCTGTTAATTGCTTGTATTGTTTCTGCTGGCATCTCCCTTGTTTAAAGGTATCCAGCCACTAGAGTGCAGCAGGACATAAACATATGGAGCAGGGCACTACAAACCAGTGCTGGCATGTATGCAAGGCATGCCCCTGCTGAGAGAGGTGTGCTCACCTACCTGTGAATGAAGTGGTTCTCCTCCAGGTACTGACACCCACAAGCAATGTCACGAGCCACGTGCAGCAAGTCCAGCATGGAAAGCGAGGAGGGCTGGTTCTGCCAAAAGACAAGGGAAAAATGGGGGTTAAAAGCAAGAAGATGGCACCACCCCTCACTGACATGGCCCTGGGAGTTAGCCCACAAGTGATGTAGCTCAGAGGGTAGTGCACAAAGGGATTGCAGAAGTGCACAAGAGAGAGCTCCTATCTGTGAACTGTGCAGATGATGCACAGGCACAACCTCACACACATCCTGAAGGGGGCCTACAAGAAGGCTGGGATGGAAAGAGTCTGTTTGCAGGGGTCTGCAGTGACAGGATGAGGGACAATGGCTTTAAGCTGGAGAAGAGCAGATTTAGATTGGATGTTAGGTACAAGTTCTTCACCATGAGGGTGGTGGAACACTGGAACAGGTTGCCCAGGGAGGGGGTTGAGGCCCCTGCCTTGAAGATATTCAAAGTGAGGCTCAGTGAGGCCCTAGGCAGCCTGACCTAGCTGGGAATGTCCCTGCTGAGCATGGGGGGGTTGGACTGGATGAGCTTTGGAGGTCCTTGCTGGCTTGGACTGTTCTATGATGCTATGAATCCCCAGCTCTGCTGGGATGCCCAGTGCAAGAACTTCCAGCAGTTCCCATGGGAGTCACTTTGAATTTTCAGCAGGATTTTCAAGGAGATCTGCAGCCTGAGCTGGTCCTTGCTCAGCTTCTTTGTGTTGTTGCTAGCTCTTCTTTAAAGTCACCTTGAACACTGAGAATTTTGTGTAAGGGCATGAGTCACATTCGCTCTTTCCCTCCTCCACATCTGTGTAGGCTTTGTCTTGCCCCTCAGAGCACTGACACAGCTCTGCATAGCTGAGGGCAATGGAAGACTAAGGCTGCCAACTCCTTGTTCCTGCCCCTCTGGTGAAGTCTACAGGCCTTGCCAGCAGCAGCCAGATGCTGCAGTGCAAAGGGCAGGCTCTGCACTGGCTGGTGTTTGCTGGCCACTGAAGCCAAACCATCAGCTTCTGCACTGAGGTGTAAATGAGTGAGCTCTGTGCCATTCTTGTGAGGGAGGAGGAGGAAATCACTGCTGCCAGTGGGGTGGTGACAAACAACTGGGTGGTAGTGACTGCTTATTCCACAGAAGCCATTTGCTAACTAAGTCTTGATCTGTGGTCTTACTTATTGGGCCCTACAAGGCTATCCCACTCTCTTGCTCTCTCTTATGACATCTACCATCCTGTCCACGAGTCTCTTCCACCTATGCACAAACCAGTGACAGGGACTGCTGGCTTTGCCATCCTGTCTGTTGTGATGAATCACAGAGTGGCTTGAGTTGGAAGGGACTTTAAACATCATCTAGTTCCAAACCCCCTACAATGGGCTTCACCTTCCTCTAGAGCAGGTTGCTCAAAGGCTCATCCAGCCTGCTCTTAAATACTTCCAGGGGTGAGGCATTCACAACTCCTCTGGGCAACCCACTCCAAACACTCACCATCTTCACAGTAAAGAACTTCTTCCTAATGTCCAACCTCAATCTACCCTGCTCTAGTTTAAAACCCTTGCCCCTTGTCCTGTCACCACAAGCCCTTGTAAAAAATCCCTCCCCAGCTTTGCTGTAGCCCTCTTCAGGTACTGGAAGGCTGCTGTAATAGACATAAGCCATAACATAAAGACTATGGATCACCTGCCTATGTATTTACACAGTAAGTTCATTGCATATCTACACTTAACTGGTTCTTTAAAACATAGGACTGTGACTCCCTTTAAACCTTTCCCTCTGCAGACTAACAACTTCCTGAAAGCATAGCGCCTTTCCCTCCAGTCCCTTCAGTGAGAAAAGGGAATAACCTTTCTGAACTCTGTGAGCTCCAGTGACTCACCAGCTACACAAGATGGCTATGGTGAGAAAGGCTGCAGATGCCACCTTCATCCCTTTCAGGGCATAACCAAAGGGAAAGGAGGACCTCAGGCTACCCATTCCCTCCTCTTATGAGGAAGGGTCAACAAAACTGAAGTGCAAAGGAGGTAACAAGCCTCATTCTTTACTGTGCAATCGATTGCAGAGCTGAGCTATAAAGCAGGGCAGCCAGGAGGCTGCAGCCTCAAGCTGATTTGAACAATGTATTCTGTTCCTCTTTTCCCCCTTTTTTCCCCCCCTTCCTTCCCCTCCTTGGATGAATTCCTTCCACCTTTTATTTGGCTAAATACAGTCCTAAAACAGATGTGACTGCCCAGCCAAGGGCAATTTAGCCATGTAATTTGTTTGAAAAATGGAGGTTTGGGATTCATTCTGCAAGGGGAGCAGCCTTGAGACACCAAAGGATTCACTTTACAGCTTTTGCTCCCCAGATGAATGGGTAATGGCAGCTGCAATGCACCACTGCTCAGAGCAGTGGTGTGACACCTCCCCAGGTGAGGCTGCATCTTGCTAAAGGTGAAGGGAGTTCTGTGTATTGTTCAGTGTAATTGCTGCTCTGTGCAACAGGCTGCACAACACAAAGGAGGGGAATCATTTCTCTGTGTATGATTTATCTTCCAGAGCTGTTCTTTGGTTGCTGTGCTGTGTGTGAGAGAGCTCAGCACTGAACTTCCCAGAATGGACAGTTCTGCAAAGCTCATAATGAGTCAGACTGCCTTTCTCCAGGGGAAGAGGTAGTCCTGTAATAGAGGTGAAACCTCATTAGAAATGGAACACAGGCACCCTTCAGGGCTGTAAACCCTGACCCCTGGCAAGTATGAACCTGGAGCTCATGGGGTAGACTGTGCTGGCATAAACTGACAATATCCCAGCAACAGTCACTGGTGTTGTACCTGTGATGTTGGATGGACATTTGGCTCACACATCTGATCATTCTTGCTTGGAGCCCAGAAAGAATGTTGCTGCACATCTCTTTCATTATTTACATGAAGAGCACAGACAAACAGCATGCAGTAAATAATCTGTGCTGGCAGCATCCTGACCTCCCTTTAAGTTGGCCATCATGCCTTCGTACCTCCTGGGGAAGCTCTAGTTTCCCATTTCACATCACTTGCAATGCCTTAAGTCTCCCCTTCCCTCACTTCACCTTCTCCTCCCTACTCCCTCTGCTCCCTTACACACTTCCCAGGGGCTGAGTGCTCAACAGTATGCTGTGGGTGTCTTCCCTCAGGTCACACAGGTTCTCACTGACCAGCAGCAAGCCAAACAAGGCAATTGTTTGCCCAGTGGTCACTCTAGTGTGGTGCCTTCTCTTTCCTGGAGCCTTGGGGATTAATGGCAGGTTAATACCTTTCACATCTCTATTAAATTTGACTGAAACTGGCAAATGAATTCAAAGTTACTGGCAGGGGAGTGGGGAGAGTGACTGGGGGAGGCAGGCAGACAATGAACACGTAAATCTCTGTTGCAATCAGACTGCAAGCAGAAGGAGGTGGGGAAGACAAGGTAGTAAGGAAATCAGCTGGAAAATAGAGAACTGGAAAAAAGCAGGGGGAAGTGACAACAGTAATTCATATGGTGCTTACTGCACAGAAAGCAGTGCAGCTCTGCTACTGAGGCAGTCAGCTGTGTCTTGTGTGGTGAAATTACTCCTGCTGGATGCAATGCTCCTCAAAGCCTGTTTACTCTGCACTGCCCTTTGTCTTTTCCTTCCTTTAATGTCCCTGGGAAGCCACACATCCAGCCTGCTGTGCCTGCCATCTACCTGTCTTCCTGGAATGAGAAACAGGAGGACCAAAGCAGCTCCTGGTTCATTAAGAGCAGTGCAGATACATCCAGCAGTGCTGAGCCATGAGCCTTGTGTACAGAGACTTGGTCACACCTTAGATGTATGCAGAGGGTAAATCCACTTCCATAGCTGGTTCCCAGTGCACAATACCCCACATGTATCTCATTTCTCATCAGCCAGTCTCCTACCTTCATTGTTTCCAAGCTAGCAGTCAAACATGTGCACCAGAAGCTGGTCTCTTGGCACTCACAGCTGCCATTAGGCTCTCAGAAGCTGTCCTGGCAGCCAGACTATGAATTACCCTGCCACTGTAGGCAGGCAGCCACCACATGGGATAGTAGCAGAAGTAGAGCAAGGCAAGGAGAAGGAAGGTGTTAGAAGTAAAAAACCAAACATGTGGATCTATGTGTGCACACAGTCAGGCTGTGTGGTACAGCCTGTCCTGGCAGTTTTGAGCAAAGCACCTCCAAGCAGGTGCCCATGCCATTGCCCATACTTTGCCCATGCCATTTTGCTCTGCACCAAGCAAGAGCAGAGCCCACATTGCAAAAGATTCCTTTCCCCATTCACCTACCACCACGTTCAGCCTAGCTGCATGAGCATCTCCAGGTGCTACAGAAAACCAACCTCTACTTACAAAGACTTTCTGGGTATTTAGCCTCAACCAGAGAGGAGCCACCTGCACAGAATCACAGAATGAGTTCAGCTGGAAAACACCTCTAAGATCACCGAGTCCAACCATCACCCTAGACACCACCATGGTCACTAAACCATGGCCTGAAGTACTAGGACTACGTATTTTTTTGACCACTTTCAGTGACTCCACCACGTCCCTGGGCAGCCTTGTTTCAATGCCTGATCACTCTTGCAGGAAATAAAATTTCCCTAATACTCAAGATAAAGCTCCCCTGCTACAACCTGAGGCCATTTCCTCTCCTTCCATCACCTGATACCAGGGAGAAGAGACTAACCCCCACCTCACTCCAGGCTCCACTTTATTGCAATCTATTTACTGCAATCTATGCCAGACTGTGGTGGTCCTGAGCAACACAGAACATTTTGTGTGTCTGAGAACCAGATTTCAAGGGAAAAAACACAAACAACAAACCCACAAAGTTGATCTGTTTCCAGCTGCCTTGAGCAATAATCTTATTTGTATCTGCTGCAGCCTATTTATATCTCTCTTGTACTGAAAACATCTTGCTCTGTGTCAAAGAAATGTAAAGATGAAGCATGAAGCTGGGCCCTGGTGCTAAACTTCAACAATGTCTGGGTGTATTTCTGAGCCAGGGACTTGGTGCAAACTTTGTTCATCTGAAATACTGATTCTTTTCTAGAAGTTGCAATTTGTTTCTCACAGCTTTCCAGCTAGCTGTCGTTTCCTGTTAATGCTGATTTCAGTGGGAAAATCTTGTGAACTCTGGACTAGAGATATTTGCCATTAAGCCAACAGCTCCAGGTCAGACTCTGTCCTTGCCCATGTCACACAGGCATGGGCAGATACCCAAGGAAATGCACCTGACTGACAATTCAAATAATGGATTTATCTTTACCAGCTCAATGCATCCCCCAGACCTGCCCTGAGATGGTGTGAGGAAGGTTAAGAGTAGAGATGAACTTCTTGGGTTTGAAAGCTTGGATTTTGTTCTTTCATTAGATAGCATCTCCAGTGCCATCTACAAAGGCTTGGGATGAGGCACCTCTGCACAACTCCAGCAGCACTGACCTGCACAGGTCAGCTCCTCTCTAGTTCCGCATTTGCCACATGGCAGCAGCTTACTCAGTAAGATTCAGCTCTGTCTCTTCTTACCGGTCTAGGCCGTGTCTCCCTCAGGAAGGACTTCAGGTCCCCTCCAGCCATCAGCTCGAGCAGAATGAAACGGGGCAGTGCCTGCAGGCTCACCCCGATACAGCGCACAATGTTCTGGTGGTTGAACTTGCTGTGGAGACAGAGAGACTCAATTAGAGACACTCAATCCAAAAAGCACAGCTTAGATTAGACATTAGGAAGTTCTTCACTATGAGGGTGGTGAAACACTGAAATAGGTTGCCCAGAGAAGCTGTGGATGCCTCATCCCTGGAAGTGTTGAAGACTGGGATGGATGAGGCTTTGAGCAACTTGGTATAGCAGGAGATGTCCTGCCCATATGATATGATGAATTGCAGAGAAGAAGCAGAATGTTTTGCTGTGGGGAGTGGATTGCATAGAAAGGAACAAATCCCAAAGGCAGGGTGACTGGAGAAAGGAAAAGTGCTACTCCTGCACTCAGTATCCCTCTGCATGGTCCAGAACCAGAGGTGAGGAAGGAGTGGCTTTGGGCTGCTTTTCCTCTTCCTATCTTCTGCATCCTTTTTGGGCTACATTAAGACTGCGGGGTCACTGGAGGCAGAGAATGTCTGGTAACAGAAACAAGTCTGCTCCTAATTTTCCTATGCAGGGGGAAGAAGCTGGGCTAGGGCAGAGTTGTTCAGAATAAGGGATCTGCTCAGGTAGGGGATATTCCTTAAGGTGTAGTCTCTAATAGTTGCTTATTTCTCCTGACCTCAGTGTGATGATTAGCCATTGCCATGGATTCTAGGACTGCCACTGACAAGCAGCATGACAGCAGCATTAACTCAGTGCCATCTATTATTTTGGATTGTCAAACCCAAACTCCTAGGGGTTAGTTTTACCTCATGTTCTAACCTCTAAAAGGAATCAAAGGACCCTATTATCAATTCTGAAAACTAGGCCTAAAGATTTTCACTTTGGAGAATGAAAATGAGTGTGGACCTGCTTGACAATGTAATCCTTAGTAATCTGGTGCCTCTTTGTAAGAAGAATAAAAAAGAATGGCAATGCCTCTCCTCTTTGTAAAATACTGACAGCCATAGGCTAAAACTGCTGTGTGGTTGTGTTGCATGGGCATCACCTCTCACAACACCTTTTCTCTTTACAGTGCTGGGCTTTGCAAGCCTACACCAGCAATGTTCATCTTATTCATACACACCTGATAATGAGAGCTTCCATGAGGAAGTCCAGCTCATCTTGCTCTGAACACACTTCTGGCAATGTCTGGAAAAGAAGGAAGAGGTTGATGAGGAGAAGATATTTGAATCTATAGATGTAGAACACTTGACACAATCAACAGCACTAACATTGTCTGCAGCAAGCCTTGTTTCTCTACAAGAAACCTCACTCTAAGGTAACAGCTACACCAAGACAAAACTGGACTGTGAAGCCTGTTGAGAGGTAATCATCTGAACACATGGCCCATCAACATCACTGTCATCCTCCTCCCAGCAAAGTAAATAGCCCAGAGTGCACAATGTATGGGACTCTGCTGTAGAGAGGATGAGGAATGAGACCACAGCTTCTGAGCAGTCTGACAGTTCAATGCTCCTACCTTCCAGCAAGACTATGAACTATGACCAGCATTAGGACTGTGTTGCTATGCAATCTCTAGGAGGAAACAAGCTAGGCTGCTGAAGGGAGGGGGAATCCTACCAGGGTCTCTCAGCATTTAGCTTCACTTTCAGTGCACATCCATCCTATAATGGAGTGGTGAGATATCTGGAAATCCAACCACCTCCTACCTGCAGGCTCTGACATATGTGCCAGCTCTTCTTGGCCCCATGAAGACTTTTGGCCCATGACTTAAAGGCTTT
Source organism: Melanerpes formicivorus (assembly GCF_026170545.1). Classification (NCBI taxonomy): domain Eukaryota; kingdom Metazoa; phylum Chordata; class Aves; order Piciformes; family Picidae; genus Melanerpes; species Melanerpes formicivorus. Next base: position 11,501,322 of record NW_027142378.1, read on the forward strand.
GGACAGGTTACCACACCAGGCATAGCAGGTAGAGGATGGACAGAGGATGGATTTGTTCCTCATCCCTGCAGTTTGCTGCAGCTATATGGGAAATCTTTGCCTATTTACTACTTACAGACCTCTTTCAGTAATCTCACAAGCCCACGTGCTACAAGCTGTACCTTCATTCTGATGCACTGAAGTGTTGCAACACAGCAGCAACCTTCCTAGCCACATCCTTCAGTACTATAGTAAAGCTTAATTTATCTTCATTTTTGTAATGCATTGGGACTTTGGGGTGAAAGGTGCATGAAACCATCATGATAACTTGTACACTGTCACTTACTTTCACAGCCACCTGCAAGGGAGTGGGGTCGCTGGGGATCCCTGCCACCTGACCTTCATATACCTCACCAAAGGCTCCGTGGCCCAAACCCCTGGACAGACCAGAGAAGACAAGAAGGTTTTACTACAGAGAACACACATTATAACACTGTGGTCACAGCTCACAGAATGGGCCCACAATTTCCATGGAAGTGCAAGAGGGAGAACTGGATACTGACACCCATGTTACCACTCCTCACACTATGCAGGTGACCTGACCGTGACGTGATCTCTCCTGGACCTACTAAGTATTTAGCTGGGAGGGAAAGCAATCTTCAGAAGGGAACAGTCTCCTCTGAAATCAAGCTGCTGGCACTGCAGTGTAAAATAGATAGCACTCTTCTATGGCTTTAGTGTGGGTGCTCTACTGGTGGGCACTTCGAAACAGGTCAATAAAGAGAGATCTTAACTCTTGGTGTTCCCACACCCTTCGACACATTAACAGTTCCCACAATGTTTACTTTTCACCATTACAGAAAACATTGAACAAGAAACTAGGAAGGCACAATGGTTCTCAAAGGACCTGAATTCTAATCCAAGTATCTTTTCCTGATTTATTTTGTCATTCTGAGTAAGAACCTTAGCCAGTAAATGGTGATGATAGCACTTTATACAACACTCAGCTCCAGGAATTTGTGCTGAGAATTGTTTCTGGCACTGCTCATACTATGAAATGCATAGTTTTATTTAGAATAAAGGTACAAGAAAAAGAAGAAGGGATTGAAGCAATCACAACAGATCCTGTTCCATGTCCCTGTGACTGTGATGTTGAATACCTGTCTACTCAGTATTTGCTTGCTTAGCATTAAGCCAGCTGGTACAACAGCTTACCACACAGTTTTGCCAGGATAAATACCAGTCTAGGCAGTGAAACTCCAGTGAGGACTTGTGTTGCCTGTGGCTCAGTCATTTCTTTTACTAACATGTTGTAGGTATCAGCTGGAGACACTATTCTTGGCTATGTCTGACCAACTTATTACAAACTGAGGCTATAAACCAGACAAAGCAGCTCGTTGCTCAACCTCCTCCCAGAAAGTCCACCTTCTCTGCCTTACCAATTCCCTGCTCTCTGCACCTTGTCACACTTCAAAAATCATTTTATGGCCCAAGTGACAAAGGCAGCAGCAGCACAAGGTACATTAGAAACTTCCAGATGCAGTCCCACAAGATGTGCAGGTAAGGGGAATGAGGTAAGAGACAGCCAAACGGTGCAGACTGAGCAGTCTGCTCCAAATGTCAATCTTATTTAGTACCATAAGCTCCCTAGTCTTCAAGCTCTCCTGCTTCCACTTCTTGGCTTTTTGTGTACAACTGCATGGAGCCAGGGTAATGCCACATTCACAAGTGGCACACACTGGATCCTGCACTAGAGTTTTTCTTCAAAGACTGCTTTGAAACTTCACAGAAGTTCTGATCTAAGGAAGAGTGGTCAGGATGTCCAGGGAGGTGGTGCAGTCACCGTCCCTGGAGGGGCTCAAGGAACCTGTGGACATGACACTTGGGGACATGGTTTGATAGCCATGGTGGTGTTGGGTTGGCAGCTGGGCTTGATGATCTTGGAGATCTTTTCCAACCAAAACAATTCTGTGATTCTATGACTGCTGTGTTGGTTTGGTATTCCTGTCTTTTTACTACTGTCTGGCAGTTTTGAACCCATTGCCCTTTCCCTGCTATTTCTCTTCAGGTTGTCATTGTATTTACCAAAGATCCCACCCAAACCTTTCAAAGAGCCTCCTAACAAGCCTCAGCCCTCCCAGCATTTTGTCAGTTAATACTGCAAATGAGCCATTCAACTGCACAGTCTGCAGAAGATGTGTCTAAATTATTGGTGAGGACTCTTCAGTTCCTCTTACAATCCCAGAAGATTAATGCTGCACCTGTGAAAGGTCAAGGAGACTGCCAAGCCTAGTCCCCTCCACACAAGCCTAACTATTGCAGCTTCACATCTGTCTTATGAAAAGGGGCAAGAGTCTAAGAGTGCATGGGGGTCTGTACATGCCTGCACAAAGACAGGAGCTCACCCCTGTGGGAGAGAGCCAGCATACCTCAGTCTATCATGAGAGTTGTGAGGAAGGCAGAGGTGAATTTACCGGATGAGGGAGATGTTTTTCCGAGGCACCTCTTTGAGGTCACTAATGGACGTGGTCTTCCCTGCAAAGCAGTAGTTGGGATTGTAGTCTGTCATGATGGTGGAGGTACGCAGCTTGCTGAGTTTGTATTCTGGGCTCTGTAATTCCATCTGCATGGCTTGCAGCTCCTGGTGCTTCCTACGATACACTAAACACGGAGGACACAGTGAACCAGAGCTGAAGACTGGCTTTGGAACAGGACAGCAGCCATGCAGAACAACTTGCTGGGATTCACTGCATGGCCAAACTTCAGTCAGTCGAACCAGTGACACTGTCATCACTCTGTATGTCAAGTAATTACAGACAGAAAATGGAATCTGAAACTATCCAGGAACCTTTGCTTTACACATGTTATGAAGAAGCAGGCTTGCTCAAGAACTATTTGGAAGAAGGAAAATAAAGTTCACCTCAGGTTTCACAGTTCTGGGGGTTTTGTTTGCTTCTATTGAGTTTAACTGGAACTTTCAAGTACGAATCCAGCTCCAGACCTGAGGGAGTCAGGGTATAATCAACTTTCCTCAAGTGCCTAAAGTCTGAAATGAATTACTGCATCATATTGTTCAGAATGGATAAACTGTTACCCCAGAACAAGGAGCACACTCCAGGTTAAATTAGCTCATCTTGTGAAACTCCTCCTGTTTCTAAACAACCGAGCTGGACCAAATCTGAACCCAGTTCATGGTAGCATTAAATACTTTGAACCACTTCACTGGTACTCCTAAAAGGTCAGTAGAAATCACACTTTGAAAGAAGACAGTTCTGTGGCTGCTCCTTCAAGCAGTGACAGACACTGCAGGATTACTTTCCAAAGCGAGGTGCCAGTGGTGAGCAGGTTAAATCACCATTACCCTTACTATTGATTTCTGTGGGAGCTGGATTGAGGCCAGAGACTGTGATGGTGATAGCTATTGCATCTTCTCCAGCAGATGTTGCTCAGGGGAAGAATTTAAGGGGCAAACATGCTCTCACAAAGGCAGATGGGTGCAATGACCTAGCCACAAACCTCTCCTGTCCTCCATTTTCCTCCTCATTGCTTTTGGTTTGATTTTTCAGAATCACTGCTCTTCCCTGAGATGGCAACGATAGGCTACTTGGATGGAAAGAGGATTACTCTTCCACTCCCTGAGAAGTAATTAGTAATTTTAAAGGGCTGCTGTCAGGCCAGAAATCATAAGTGTGGGACCATGTGTTTGCAGCTGATAACTTCTGAAAGTCTTAAAACTGAAACAGCTGCACAAATCTAATTTAATAGTTGTCATTTGCTGCTCTGGCTCTGTCCCTCCCCCAGACTATACACAGTGTGGACAAAGCAAGGTGGCAGGGCTGTGGTTTGAACCCCTGGCTGCTTTTCATCAGATCTGTTCTGCTCACCATCAAAGGCAGGTGAGCAATGGTTTAAAATAAGAAAATGGAAGGGTACAGAATACCTTCTGGACTGCCAAATCAAGAGGCCAAGAATGCCACATCCTCACTGAGCAGCAGCTGGTAAAAGGGGAATTGTGTGAGGATTCAAGGCTTAAATGTCATATATTAAGAGGCTAAACCTGCATACAGGCACACAAACAAAGCAGCTTGCTTTTAGACATTAAGCACCAAAAGAGTCTCACAAAACCACTGGCAGCTGTGTTCTGGCAGCTTTATAACACAAGCAATAATGACTCTTCTGAGATGCAGCCAGTAAGTGAAACCTCCTCAAATTGGTCACTGTGGTTAGAAACAGCTACTGGAAGCTGAAGGCAAGGTGTGTGTGTGGGAAGGTGCCATTAAACACAGCGGGAGCTAAAAACCTGATGCCTTTTGCCTCCCAGGGCCTAATTATCTCTGGCTCAGGTCCAGCCCTCATATGAAAATATCTTTGCAGAGGAACACTCACCTATCATGATGCCTGAAAAAGCCAAAATTAAAGCAGCCACCAATGCTGAAGTCACTACAGACAAGACCAGGGAGAGAGGGAGATGAACCACTGGCTCAGCTGTAACAGAGGCAGGAGAAGAAGGAATTACATGTTTGAAAGGGTCTTACAGAAGCCACTTTATCCAAGACAGATTTTTTGGCTTTTCCTTTTATTTACTCATCTGCTGCTCCTAGAGTGTAGGAGCAACCTCTGGCACAATCAGTTCTCAGGATCTTTGACCTCTAATACCTTACTGTTTCACTTTGCTCAATTAATATCAAGCCATTAAAAACAGATGGTTTGCTATCCATGAATTAACATGTGCACTCCTTGGGTATAAAAACAAGACCATAAAAACCAGGGGCAGGAGGTTGGGGAGGTGGAAAGAACATTACATTGGCGAGGTTAAAGTGCTGCTATCAATGCCAAATCACAGCAAAAGCAGGAGGAGGACTGGCATACATCATCTCCTAAATGCATCTAACCCAGGCAGAAAAACCTGGTAACAGTAAGTGCAGTACCAAGTATTGCATGGCTGCATCCTCACTTGAGACCACAAGGCATTCAGTGACCATCTATGTACTCCCCCTTGGCAAAGTGACCATCCTTCTTGCCATGGGAATGATACAAACACAGAACCATTTTCCCATGCTTGCACTTCCTGTTTCTCATGCTGGCAGCCTACCCCACACATGTACTTACCTATGCAGGACACACCATCCTCAGCCAACTCTGTGCCTGGCTCACAAAAGCAAATGACGTTTTGCGTCTCAAGGTCAACACGGCACTCGTCCATCTCACAGTGACTGCAGTTAAGGTGCAGCCTAATGTCCACCTCTCCGTGCCCCTCAGTCACTAGGGAGTGGATGAAAGAAGCTGAGTTAATAACTGTAAAGATCTTTCATGTAAGTCCCTTGGGCACTGAGAGAAACAGGGGTGCCAGATGTGGCAGGGAAGGGGACCAGCTAAGAAACCAATTTCTCCCCACTTCCTGTAGCTCCTGTCCTTTTGTCACGTAGTAAATACCATCCCACTAAAGTGGCCCCACTGCAGCTGAGAGGCACTGGCTTGCTTTGAGCAGACAGTCCTACCAGGTTAGCAAGGAGGCCAAGAGAAACCTGCTCTTTCAGCAGTCTGTGGGGCTCACTCTTTGTATTTCCTGGCCTTTATTCCCTCCGAGAACAAATCTTGCACTCTTGTAGAAACTCCTGGCTGTTCTAAAGCAAACTTTGCTTTGTTGTCTGAACACATTGCAAACATATCCCAAGCATGGCCTTCTGGGCAAACACAGGCTGGAGTGGCAGTATTTGTCACTCCCACAGATTGCTGGGCAACACTGCATGGTTTTCTCTAGAAACTTCCTGGGCCAACAAGGATACTTTGCTGAGGGATGCTCTCAGGGACACATTTGTTAGTGAGCAGTCAGTTGCTTTGTCTGCTTCTTCCCTGAATTATTTAACTAAGAGGTTCTGTTACCACCTTCCCTGGCCAAAATTATTCTAGAGGCTGGTAGACTATTTTGTTGGGAAGTGTGTTCCAATAGCCTTGATGTTCTCTCCACCTGCTTTCTTCCTGCTGCTTCTGTTTCTTCTCTACTGCTGAACTGTTATCATTCCTGTCTTTCTGCCTTCCCATGTTCACAGTGACACTAAGCTGTCCCCCAGGGCTTGTGAAGTGTCCTATAGATGCAAACTGTTCTTAACATGAAATAAACCCACTAGAAGACTTCTGACCAATGTGAATACCTTTAAGTGCTGGAGTGTATAAAGTACCAATTGGATTAATAAAGGACACACCATCCTCCCCATCCATCTCTGGGTCATTGTCCATTGCAGCATTGCCACCTACATCAAACCAGAAGTTACCTTAACAGAGTGAGGCTCATTGGCACTAAAATACAGGTAAGCATTGCAACATGCATGACTTCAGCATATTTAGGGAAGCATACAAATGAGGAGAGAAGAAATCAAAGTATTTCATGTAGAGGGAACACTCAGCAAGTTGTGGCATGAACCACTGGTCTTTTATCTCTAGAACTCCAATTGAAACAGCAGCATCTTGCAGCAATTTCTGAGCTCTGTTTTTAGACTGTTACAAACGAAGGCAAAAACTTTATGTTGAGGCATTTGGATGCTGTGAAATGTGTAAGCCCTCCTTAAAATTATGCAGCCAAGAGACTGGAGGGCTAAGTTCAGCACTCTTGCTGATTAAGCTATATATTGTGTCAGCAGAGGGAATGGATAATCTGATGTCCTTCCTCTCCTTTGCACCATGAAGGCAGGCTGGTCCACCAGGAGTGGGGACTGAAGGAATTTATGAGTTGCTCATGGGTGCTTGGGCACACAGAACATATCAGGAGCAAAATATAAGGGCATAGGAGAAGCACAGTGTGGGCCATATAATTTGTACTGCAAGCATGCAAAGGTTCCCCCACCCCAAAATGGCTTTTCCCCTAAATCCATCTTCAGTGAAAGTAAAATTAAGTCATGGGAGGCATTCTGTTGGAGAAAGAAGCATTACACAACAACATTGTACACAACATGCACATCATCATTTAAACTCATTACTCCTGCTCAGGATTTCTAGTCTCTCACACACTTGATTTAAGATGTGGAGAACCAGGAGTTAAAATGTCCACCACAGTGCAGACGGCTGAGGAAACTATGTGGCCCAGAGGATTATTGCTCAGGAGAGATCTTGAATCTGGACCACACCAGTTAGAATCAACATAATGCCATCTGACAGCTGTTCTGAGGCCCACAGCACGTCCAATTAGCTCCTTGTTGACTGAAGTCAACATCATTGTTGTTATTAAGAGGGGACCTGGCTGGCAGCCTGAGCTTCTGCCCCCAGGGACCACCTGTGCAGGACCAAGACTCACCCACAGCAGGGCAGGGTAGAAGAAGCAGCTGTGATTTTCCCCGGGCATAAAGCCTGTCTGCCAGCCCCTAGGACCCGAGTCCTCAAAACACAGGTGCTGGCAAGGGGAGCACATAGCCTGTGGCTCCTCCTTCAGCACTACAACCCCGACCTGGAAGGCTCCAGAACCACAGCAGGATTTTTTTCTGAGTGCAAGGCCAGGATTACAGCTGAAGGGCTGACACCTGGCTGTTTGCTCAAACACTAAATGCCATACATTCATCTAGTGCTAAAAAGGCAACACACAGACATACTGGTACATAACAGTCATATGCTAGCTACAGGAGAATTAGCTATCAGTGTTTTGCTGATCGTTAGCACTAAAGGAGGGGAAGGGACACCTTGAACATGAAGCCACTTTACCTATATATCCTCCGCCTCCTCCACCTGAGGAGCACCCCCCTCCACCCCCTCCGAAACCCCCTCTTGTCTCCCACCCCCACTTCTTCATGGCCTGGGGGCAGGATCTTCCTCCAGTAGCACCTTCCAGCAAGGATTTTCCTGACCACAGGAAGGAAGTGTTATCATTCCAGCCACCTCCACCACCTGCAGTTAAAAGAAGAGAAAAGCCCCAGGCAGGGGTTGGTCATTTTTGTGTCAAAACCACGGCAGGGATTTGCAGAAGGAGCACTCCTTCAAAGCACTTCAGCTGAAAGTCAGAACCTCATGCCTTGGTTAGAGGATGGGAATGTGCTTGCTACACAGTGCTACAGTGACCTTTCTGTGGGGCTTCAGACAGTGTCAATCACCTGCACCACTTTTCTCCTGCCGAACAAGGACAAGGATTTTCCAGGGAAATGCAAAAAGATCTCTCTGCCTACTCCCTAACTTGTTTGTGGCTTGCAGAGCTTTCCCCTTCTCACTGCAAAGAGTACTTCTGAAAAAAAATGTTAGTTCTGAAGTGAAACAAAAGGAATTTAGTGAAAGGGATGTGGAAACCTGTCCCAGCCCTGCCCGAAATAGAACACACTCACCAGTGACTGACTTTCAGCTCTGCTGGACGTTCAAGGTCTCTTTCTGCATAAGCCAGAGACACTGTGAGAATGCCTGCACAGCATGAAGCAGTGCAGGGGGCAGGGTGGCTGCACTGGTGCTGCAAACCACCACATCAAAAATCAGCCAGCTTTGCCCATGAGAGATTCTTTGTTATTCTGGGAGAATATTGCCATTGCTATGGCTACACCATCTCAGATATCCTCATATGGTCAAGCACCCACCACTGTTGGTACATCCTACATGCAGCTGTTAGACTTCCATGTTCCCCCTGAAGTGAGTTTTCACAAGTTTCACCTCACCTCCTTGTGAGGAGGAATCTGGGAGAACCACACATTCACAAAAGTCCTTAAAAAGAGTTCTCTTACCTGCAGCTCCTGAATTTCCATTCAGCCCTGGGATAGAGGAATCATTCTCCAGTCTTTCTGGATGAAATGTGTCTGTTTTGGCCCTGTAGGCCCTTCCACCACCTCCTGCTGCAATTATCAAGGGGACTGGTTCTCCATTCTCCATCTTGACAAATTCAGAAATAAAGGCAGTGTTCAAACTGAGTGAGACACAAATGGAAGTTCAACCACATGCTAATTACTGCACGTCACATTAAGCACACATCTGGGACTGCTCCAAATCACCACTGACAGAACATTAGGAGCTGGAAGGGACCTCTGGAGATCATAAAGTCCAACCCCCCTGTCAAAGCAAGATGACCTAGGGCAGGCCACACAGGAACACATCCAGGTGGCATACAAGCTATCCTCAACTTTGCTTGCCGTTGCACCGCAAAGGCCAAAGGTGCAGCACAAGTCTGATGTTCTACCATGATGGATTTGAATAAAGTCCTGAGGAATTTGCTCTTTGCTGTAGAACTATGCTTCAGCATCTCAGCTTGCACTGGAAAAAAACCTGAGTTCAGCCTGTTATGTTTGCAAAGGAACTTTCAAGCCACTGAGGCCAGTGTGGTCACAGCAGATCTCAGAGGTGTGAAGTACCAACCCAGCTCACTACAGCTATCACCTGGAAATGAAGGATACCTGGAGCTCACTTTGTGGGCCTTGCACCAGGTATGTATGAAGAGTTCTCAGATATTTCAGGCTGCAGTTCTAGAGCAAGTGGCAGGATGCCCACGCTGAAGGTGCACAGGGACTAGGTTTCCATACCTTAAATATGTAAGTTGCACCTCCTCCTCCTCCACCTCCTCCTGCCCACTCAGTGACGCTTCTGTTCACACGGATCTCTTCTTCAATCACGTTGTTTTCTCCAATGCAGACTTTCTGTATAACTTCATTAGTCTGGAAACAGAAGACCAAGCCTGAATTCTGGTAAGAAATCTCCATGTCCTTGTACACATAGAGGCCTTGTGGACATCTGACCCTCCCAAATCAATAAACCGTCCTCCAGCGAAACTGCACCAGCAGGAACAAGTCAGTGCTCTTCTAGAAGGATCCTGCCTCTTGCTTTAACCTTTGTCAGAAGAATTTGTTGCCATTTTAGTGGAATTATTTTGAAGCAAGCTCAGTGCTGGCATCTATTACCACATAAAGCAGCTCCATAAACATCTAAGCTACAAGACGGAGCAGAATTTACTGCAAATGCTTCCCAGCATTTGTGGGCATTAACTGTCTGTATTTCACAAGTGGGACAAGGCAGTAACCCAGCAGGGATGTGACCTGCTCCTTCTCACACAACAGCCAAGTGCTGAGGGAACATGAAGATAACCCAGGTTTGTTACTCCCTTTCCAGGGTCCCACCGGTCTGGGCCAGGCAGCCAACCCGTATCTAGCCAGACCTGGGGTGTGTGGGTGGCTCACACCGATGCACCTGAGCTAGCTTTAGCCCAGGCAGTCCCAGCATGGAGAGCAGCAATCTGCTCAGACCAGACTGGCTTTTTAATATTTATCTGGACTTCCAAGCAAAGCTCATCCAGCCCAACCCCTCCTCCAGAGCAGCATCACCTAGAGCAGGTCACACAGAACACATCCAGGCAGGTTTGGATAGCTCCAGAGAGGGAGACTCCACAGCCCCCCTGGGCAGCCTGCTCCAGGCCTCTGGCACCCTCACAGGGAAAACATTTTCCTCATGTTCACATGGAACTTCCTCTGCCTTAACTTCCACCCATTGCCCTTGTGCTGGCACTGGGCATGCCCCAGCAGAGCCTGGCTCCAGCCCCTGGGCACTCACCCTGCACATATCTATCAACAGCCAGGAGCTCACCTCTCAGCCTCCTCCAAGCTCCAGAGCCCTCAGCTCCCTCAGGCTCTGCTCCTGAGGAAGTTCCACTCCCCTCATCAGTTTTGTGGCTCTGTGCTGGACTTTTTCAAGCAGTTCCCTGAGGTCCTGCTTGAACTGAGGGGCCCAGGACTGCTGCCCCACCAGGGCAGAGCAGAGGGGGAGGAGAACCTCTCCTCACCTACTAACACCCCCCTCTAATCCCCCCCAGAACGGCGCCGGCCTTCCTGGCGGCGAGAGCGCGCTGCTTCCTGCCGCTGCCAGCTCCAGCTAGTCCCGAGACCACCAGCTGCAAGCCCACCTTGGATTACCATGTCGAGCTGATGTTAAAGAGAACACCTCACCACAAAGCCTCCCAGAGTGTGATAATGGCCCCCTGCCGGTCCTCCTCTCCAGGCCAAGCAGCCCCACCTCCCCCAGCCTCCCCTGTCACTTTCCCGCCCATTCCCTCACAGGGCTGCGGCGGGGCCCACAGCTGCACGCGGCGCCCACAGCTGCACGCGGCGCCCGAGGTGAGGCCTCACCAGGGCTGACACTGCCCTCAGCACTGTGCAGCCTCAGCCCTGTGCAGCCTCAGCCCTGTGCAGCCTCAGCACTGTGCAGCCTCAGCCCTGTGCAGCCTCAGCCCTGGCCTCAGCACTGTGCAGCCTCAGCCCTGTGCAGCCTCAGCCCTGTGCAGCCTCAGCCCTGTGCAGCCTCAGCACTGGCCTCAGCTCCTTGAGCCAGCCTGTCCAGGACTCTCTCTTCCTACTTCCAGCAGATCAACACTCCCCTCCAGCTTGGTGTCATCCACAAATGTACTAGTCATTTCACCTCACCAACACTGTCCTGCTGTGCACACTGAACTCACCAAGTCAACAACAGTTTAAAGCCAAACAAGCACAAGGAGCTGTTACGTTAGGACCGACCCTGTGCTGGCCTCTGCTTTACACATCTGCATGTTCTTTTAGAAGAGGAACTTGCTAAAAGCATCCTGAAGTTGCAAATTATTCTGTTGGCCACAAAATGTGTCCCCGGCTGTGCCAGAGAAAGGAAGGCATCCATTTTGTGTGTGCAGATTTGCTTTCCCTAGTTGTCCCCCGCTAATTGATTTGGAGTTGGGGGGGGATGATTAATCAAATGACAAAGTCAACGACCCAAAGGAACCACTAGATTACCATTGAATACAAAAATCCTTCATGGCAAAGACATAACTGATTACAATTCAATCTAGTAAAAGTCCCTTTTACAAGTCAATGCAATCTCTTTGCCTCAATGCAAGAATTACATTAGCACTCAATAAATTCTCACTAAGATTACAGTGACCTGCAATTTAATGAGTCCATATATTACACTCAGCAGGAATGTCCTAGTCACAGACATTAGATGGAAGTTTGAGTTATGGCATTTCTCATTTCAAAGAGGCTTCCCATTAATGGTTTGTTTGTAGATATGTATAATTTCAGTTTTAACATTGTTTACTTCAGCACCCAGCCTTGAGAACCACCATCCTTCAGCCTTGCTCTGCTGTAACAGACTGCTAAGCTTTCATCTCTTGGATTCCCTCCATTAACAGCTGAGAAATGCCCAGCACGCAAATGTCCAGCTCAAACCTGGAGGTGGAATTCATCAGATAACTCTTAGTTTCCCCCACAAGAATCTCCTGTGTCCTCATCCTCCAAAGAACACCAAATGCTATCATGCCTGCAATGGTGGAAGTTGCACTTTTCTCTCAAGGCATGTACAGCAATGACTGGTTAGTAACACAGAAATCAGGACTGATCCAGCTGCCATGAATTTGTCTCATTCATTCCCACAGAGAGAATAACCAAACAGGCCTTGCCAGTTGGGTGTCTCCAGAGTTGCAGAGTACTCTGACAATATGGCAGGGCTGGGCACAACAGCACAGGCAAAGCCCTGTGAAGTCAACCTTGACAAAAGCAGGCAGGGCTGTCTTTTCTCTCTGAACACTCATACAGATGCTTTGAGATATGCAGCTCAATCAGAAGCCTGTAAAGCACTGTCATGAGAGCCTGAATGTTGAAAAGGAAGTGAGCATGGTGATCTGCTACTTCATCTTTTCACACTCATTCCCTCCCAGTAAAACAGTAGCTACCCCTTGAACCACATAACCCAAACCCCCTCAAGGACAACGTTTTCCCCTGTGAAGAGACCAAAGTCTGTGGATTTGTAGGAAGAATTAAGGCAAAATGGAAAGGACAATCACTTACACTAGGACAAGCATCTTCTCCTTGCTGTCCCACCAAGATATACAAAGTATCATCCTTCTGGAGGTCAAATATTCCCAGCACAGACACGCCGTGGGACCGCACCATGGTGTTCTTCCCTCCTTTCCCACCAGCTGCTCCATAGCCTGAGATGCTGCAGGAAGCAGAAAAAGAGAGCCTGGCATCCAAACTTCCCAGAGAGACAGAACATAGTACAAACCACATCCACACACCTGAACTGCACACAGCATCACAGGGCCATGCCCTGAAGACCTAACACTCTAGACCCAAATCTTGAACGCTGAAGTTCTCTGCTCCACGTGGACCTAGGAACTTGGGTAGCTACAAAACAGCTTCTTTTTTCTTTCATATTGATTCTTGGGCAAATACTTGCTGAGGACAGGGTGAGCAGTAGGGTAGTTTCAGACTTCAATACAGAAAATATGTCTTATTGTCCAGAAGACATAGCCTTGGGAAGTACTCAGCAAGGGAGAGGAAGAAGAGAAGCAGGAGAACCAGTGAGGAGAGCACACATGGCTAAAGAGAATGTTAAGCACAAGCCTGACCCGGAAAGAGGGTTGGAGAATCTCTTCTATGAGGACAGGCTGAGAGAGTTGGGGTTGATCAGCCTGGAGAAGAGAAGGCTTCAGGGAGATCGTATAGCACCCTCCTGAAGGGGGCCTTTGGGAAAGCAGGGGAGGGACTGTTTACAAGCACTTGTAGTGACAAGACAAGGGGCAATGGTTTTGAACTAGGACAGGGTAAACTTAGATTGGACATTAGGAAGAAGTTCTTTACTATGGGGGTGGTAAGACAAGACACTGGAACAAGTTGCCCAGGGAGATGGAGGAGACACCATCCCTGGAGGCATTCAAGGTCAGGCTTCATGGGGCTCTGAGCAACCTGACCTAGCTGGGATGTCCATGCTTACTGCAAGGGGGCTGAACTAGATGACCTCTAGAGGCCCTTTCCTACCCACTGATTCTAGGGTATGTGCTCTACCTTACCTCCTCCTTTCCTCTAGCTCCTGTTGGTCTTTGCCCAGGACATTCCTGCACACAAAGAGCCTTTGAGCAGAACAAACCAGCAGTGCTCATCATGCCTGAGCACCCTGAACACGTTGAGCAGCCAGCTCTCTTTCAGCCAGCAACTTGATTAGCATCAGGAACAATTAGATACTGCTCTGAGGCAGACAGCATGAAGAAGTTCTGATGTCAAAGTAACTATGGAGCATCAAGTGCCTCATAAAGCACATTAGATCCTTGCAGTGTGACATGATTATGTTCATGCCACTGCTGATAATCAAAGCAATCATTCCTTAGTAAGGCTGCACTGGAGCCAGCAGAAAAAGTGATGGACACAGCACTGGGCTACCCTTAACAGATGCCGCATGAATCTGTAGACTGAGTTGATTTGCTGTAGGATTTTGTAATGGCTAATCAGGTGCACTAGCAGGCCCAGCAAGCTGGCAGGGGCTCATCAGCTGCCACCAGGGACCGTATTTTTCTGTGTGTGAACAGATTTTGCACACAAGCAATGATGTCAGGAAGTTCTGGAGAATCCATTTTGGCCTGATTCAAACACTGCAGACAAATAAACACCAGTAGATTCAGGTGACAATCATGCTCTGTCCAAAGTGGGTGTCACTATTTAAACAGATGGGTTATCCTGACTTCAGGATTTAGCAGGATCTCTTTCCCTTTCCTTTCCTTTCCAGAAGGCACTCCCTTAACCCTTTTGGCCCTGAAGAAAGACTCAGATGAGCCTGAGCAAATATAACCAGAACACAGAATACTTTTCAATCTCTTCCTCTTTTACTATGATATTTGCAGGAACTGAAAAAGAGAACTGCATCTTGAGGAAGGATCAGGATGATCAGAATACACAGCCAGAGAAAAAAGTTCCATCTCCAGGCAGACAGGAATGGAAACACTGGAGTTAATTTTGAGAAGGTGAGAAAATGCAGTATCTAGATTGGCCAGATTAGGAGGACACTTGTTTGCATTCCACTGTGCCACTGTTCTGGTGCTATCTTACAAGAGGGAACCAGAGGAAAGAGGACAATGGAAGTGTCCTTCCATAAATAGAGCATCCAGCAGAACAGATCAAAGACTCCTTAAGTATAGAAAGATTTCAGGTAATGGATGGTAATATGTAATTTCTTACAGTTCACTGCTCTCCTACTTCATCACAAGCCTAGAGATTGGATGATGAGACCTTCTGAATGCTTAGAAGGGAATATGAAAGAAAAGAATATTCTTTTATGTTGCCTAACTTTATTGTTGTACAACATGCAGTCCTGCAGGAGCAAGCCAGATGACTTTGTCCATATCAGCACTGAAGCATGTAGGAATCCAGACTTCAAGTGGAAACATCTACAGTGTGTGGCAGCCTACCCAGACCTTCACAGATGCTGGGGTTTTGTGGGTGTGCTTAGCCTCTGCTAGCAGAGTTCTGTGCACAGATAGCTTTCTGCCTTTGCACTTTAACAAGACCTCAGGTTGACACAACCTGCCTCCTTCTTACGCAGCGATCAGAAATGCAGCTTGCTCTCTGTGTGGCACAGTGCAAAACACACTGACAGGGCATAACAACACACTTCTTAAGAGCCCAGCAGTCAGCTGGAGGATTTCATCTCTAGGTCAGGTATTTTGGAGATGGTTATCAGGCTGATACAGGACTCAGTGCAGCAGGCCTGCAGGGGACAGCTAAATAAAGGCAGTGGGGGCAGATACTGGTAAGGCCTAGAATTGATACTGCAACTCGACATTTTCCTAGGGCTGTGCTGTACTGGAGGACACTGCTGCCCCTTCAGTAGCTCAGAAGCAGGAAGATGTCAAGTTAATTTAAGCCCACAATTGCCTCCTTTCCTCAGGCTATGAATTCTCTAGGATAGCCTTAAGAGGGGCAGAAGAGAATGTCATCCATTTATACTTACAGGTTACCAATGACATTAGCCATCTATAATCCATGGAGAACCTAAAAGTCTGTTAGGTCATTTATAGGACCTAAATGGGTAGGTCTTCCCTGCAGGCCTGTGCTTTGTACTGTGGAGCAAAAACCAGCCTACACTTGCACTTGAATTCTGGCTGCTCTTGGGCTGTGATATTAAAGACTTGACAATGCTGTAAGTTTATGGCATCTTCTCTTTTGCACTACACTTTATAACCATATTGACTGAATGCCAGGCCTGAAAAAATCCTATTTGCCTCTGGCAACTCATTTCTGATAGCTGAGTAAAATATCAGTAATGAGGTGGGTTTTTTCCTTTCCATTACCATCAATCTTTGTGGCAATAGGGACTCAGGAAGAACCTGCAGCTAGCACAGCATAGCCAGTATCTCAAAACTGCTCTGTGGTAGACTTGATGCTCTTTTTCAACAAAAAAAACCCAAACCAACCAACCAATCAACCAACCAACCAAAAAAGGGAAAAAAGGGGAAAAAAAGGAAAAAGGAAAAAAGAAGGAAAAATAAAAAAGGAAGCTGCCAGTAAATGTTAACTGAAATCTGTTCAAAGCCTCCAGTGGGATATCCTGCTTTGAAATCCACGATACCATCCCTGGATTCACCAGGGACTGCTGCATTAAATTACACCACTGGACAGTCCCTGATTCAGACAGCTCTGCTTACAAACTGCTGCATGCAATGGCTTGATGGTACCATTCAGATACAATGGACTAAACTCCAACTGTAATTTTTTCCCCCCAAGCAAAAGCAAAAAGAAAATGATTGTTAAAAATCTGATTAAGTGGCATTGAAGTGTGTCTGATCATCTCCCTTTGAAAAGAACTCTGCAGAGGGATTTAAGTGTGAGGACCCTCAGTATCATAAAGCCCAAACACTTAGGTGGCTGGCTTCCAAAAATCAATTCTACAGTGGTAAGCCAGGCTTACAGGCTCAATTTACCATGTCTAGATTCTGAAGAGTCAAGGTGCTGAGCACAGCTTGATGCAAACTGTCCCACAAGGAATGCTGAGAGACAAGTGTGCTCCCTGTATCTGCTGTGAGTGAGAAAAAACTCATTCCCCCTCTACTTGGCACTGGTGAGGCCACACCTCAAACACTGGGTTCAGTTTTGGGCCACTCACTACATGCAGGACACTGAGGTGATGGAGTAGGTTTAGAGAAGGGCAACAAAACTGGAGAAGGGACTTGAACACAAGTCTTATGAGGAATAGCTGAGAGGGCTGGGGCTGTTCAGCACTGAGAAAAGAAGGCTGAGGGGAGACCTTATCACCCCTCACAACTGCCTGATGGAAGGTTAGAGTGATGTGGGGGCTGGCCTCTTCTCACATGCAACAAGTGACAAGATGAAACAGCCTCAAGTTGTGCCAGGTGGTGGTTCAGGTTGGATATTAGGAACAATTTCTTCACAGAAAGGGTTATCAAGCAATGGAAGAGGCTCCCCAGGGAGGTGTTAGAGTCACCATCCCTGGAGGTGTTGAAAAGATGTGTGGATGTGGTGCTGAGGGACATGGTTTAGTGATGGTGGCTTAGCAGTAGTTGTGGGATTGGGTGAGTGGCTTGACTTGATGATCTCTAAAGTCTCTTCCAACCTTGACAGTTCTATGGTTTTATGATTCCTTCTGACCTCATGACCCTTGGCCTGGGGAGGGCAAAAGGCCTGATGTTCAGTTACTTGCAGAGCTCTCACAACCTGTAACTGTGTAGGCTAAAGATATGTCTGCCTTAGCTATCTGTTTCTCTCTCTTTGACCAAAGAGTTACATCTTCCAGACAACAACTGTGACACTGGAAGGACTGGAAGTCACAGGGTTAGGGAGAAGTAAAACCCATGTAGAGCTGGGCAAGCACCTGAATGTAATACCTCCTGTGTACCTAGCATGTATCTGCAGCTTCAACAAGTTTTGAGCCCAAAGTTATGTAACAAGTGGAAATAGTTCCCTTACCTGTATGTGTTGGTTGCTGGTACTCTCCAGATCTGAATGCCTTGGAGAATCCCTTCAGCTCCTACAAGCACACTGAGGTTGGAGTTCCTGTAGGCATCGTTGCACTGGCTCTGTGTGGGGCCATAGGGTCCGCTGGCACCACATGTTGTGAATAACCAGTGATCTGCAATGAGGACACACAAAGCATGACCTGAACAGCCAAAGATCAAGGAACTCTTCTATTCTTTATTCACTCTCACTGGTTTTGGCCAGAACAAATAGTCTCAGAATTTTTCCTGACTCACAGTGCTGTGTACCTCAGTACTGGACCACTTTTCACCTGCATCTCCTGCCAGCTATCATAACTATGAACACAGCTCTCCTTTTAAAAAGCCACAGGTCACAGAGTATCACCCTGCAGATATCTGTGGACACCTCTTGAACTGGTATCTACAGCCTTGAACCCTGATATCTAGTCTTGAACCAGAAGTTACTTGCTCATTCTTGCAAAAAAAACTCAACCTCAAACCCAAAGCAAAACCTCACACAAAATGGAAGGCAAGAGACTCACTCTGTCAGCTATCAGAGTGATTTAACACTGCAATATCCCAGTGGGCTAAGCCACCTGCACTGGAACATATGTTTAGTAAAGCAGGTAGCTGAGTGTCTTTGTTTGGAACAGTAAGAAACCATTTGGATGTCTCTGGTGAAACATCAAACAAGTTCTCCCAAAGGCAGAAGCAGGTGACCTTCAGTGGGACAATAAACCCAAAACATGAGAATCAAAACAGAAAACTGGAGGTGATAAAACCTAGGACAGACCACAGCAGGCTGCTGTGGTTAGGCTTCACGTGTTTGGTTTACTCC
Organism: Melanerpes formicivorus; assembly: GCF_026170545.1. Lineage (NCBI taxonomy): Eukaryota > Metazoa > Chordata > Aves > Piciformes > Picidae > Melanerpes > Melanerpes formicivorus. Next base: position 11,519,810 of record NW_027142378.1, read on the forward strand.
CTTTAAATAATCCTGTTCCTTAAGCATCTGCTTACTTGGGCTTGATAGAAGTATCTACAGATTATCACACACAGAGGACTGGACCTGAAACTGGCAGCTCTTGACTCCCACTGAGTGCCAGGGGGATCAATGAACTACATCTTATTCTAGAAAGCTTTTTAATGGCCCTCTGTTTCCTTTGAAGCCCAATGCTCTGAGGAAGAGAGTATCCTCCTGCTGCAAACATTATACCTTCAGACTTTGAACTGAAGTAACCACAACATCTTTGGCATTTTCTGCTTCTTGGACAGATTAAGGGGGCTCACTTTCCAGTGCAGAGGCAGTACCATGGTAAGAGCGGACAGTGCTGACAACATCAGATCAGTGAATGTGCATCTGAGTTCTTGGAATATGGCTTTTAGGAGCATGAAAATACAAGGAATGAAAAATTACACATAAGGAACACAGGGAGTATGATGGAAGGACTCTGGAGATAACTGAGCAGAGGAGGTACTATCAGATCAATACTATTGCAATGGATACAGTGGGATACACCAGAGTTCATTAAAGCCTCCTAGGCTCTGCAGCTGGGGTAGTCAGTGCTAGCAGACTTGCTCTGTTTAAATAGATGGTGGACAGGAATGGGAGAAGACAAACTCAGAAGTAGTAGAGCTGGGTAGTGATGCTTGCCCAAAACATTGCAGAAGGAAGTTTGGTCCATGGGGAGACAGCACCTGATCTGGGAGTTGGTCTCTTCTCCCTAGTATCAGGAGGAAATGGGCTCAAATTGCATCAGAGGAGGTTTAGGTTAGATGGTAGGAAAAACTTCTTTCTTGAAAGAGTGATCAGGCATGGGAACAGGCTGTTCAGGGAGGTAAAGTCACCATGCCTGGAGGGGTTCCAGACATGTGTAGACATGGCACTTCAGGACATGATTTAATGGCTGTGGTGGTGGTGGGTGGATGTTTGGACTCAATGACCTCTGAGGTCTTCTCCAACAGCAGCAGTTCTATGATTCTAGGATTTGAACCATCAAGAATTTCAGTAAACCCAGCAGCACCTGCTTTGAATCAGCAAGAATTTCAGTTAGACTTGCAGGCAGGTGTTTCCCAACCTGCTGGTTTGTCACTGCTGCTTTGCCTTGCAAGCAGTCCTCCTCCTGTTTACGTGCACTTTGACACGTGACGCTGAGAGTCAGTCCAGCACCTAAGGACTCTGTTGCTGAATTAGATGGGACAGAGTATGGCATGGGAAGAACTCATTTCAACATAATTAGGACAGATGGGCTTTAGTTACAGCTCTGGATGCAAACTAAAAACCTTGCACTTCCCTCTCTCTGCTCAAACAATTCACAAAGCCAGCCTTCAGGACGCAGTTGTAACAGTAGCCCAAGACCTTAAACCATTAACCCAGTAGTGAAGCAGAGTGTTGCCCCTCCTGGGTAACCTGCCACTTCCCACTTGGCTTTTCCTTTGCTCTTTTTTTTTTCTAAGTAAGCCTACCCACTGACTCTCTGAGGGCTATTGATTTTCTCCTGGTTCCAGAAATGACTGCAGCATGTCTCCTGAGCTCAGAGAGAGCCTTTCTACAGGCTGCTGCATGCCACAGCAGTTTACAGTAATTCAATTTGAAGCATTATTTTAATCTCCAAAGACTAAGCCAGCAGCACTGAATTGAAAATCCTTAAGCAGCTGGGAGAGCAGCATAGATTTTTTTTTTCCCATCAGTGTACAGCTGATGAGAAGAAAAAACAAAAGCCAATAAAAATAACCTCCCCACAACCCACCAAGCAGGAGTCTCCATGCTAGGTCTTCCCAAACTACCAGCAGCTCTGGGAATTGTGCCCAACCCCACACAAGTTACAGCTAAGCATTCAGGTAGTTTGGTGTAGGGTCCCCACCTATTCTGTCATTGGCAGCTGCAAGATGCTAACTGAGCTCACAAACTAGAAGCTCCTGTGTGAGGTGAGGGAAAACTAGAAGTGAAGATTACACTGAGATTCAGAGCTGGGGAACTTGACTTCAGTGAAGAATTTAGACTCCAGGGCATTTGACAGAACCCCCATTTTTGTGAGAAATGTGGCAGAGGAAACATTTGGTCTTCTGCCTCTTCACCCTCCTCAAGCTCCCTGGCAACGTCCCCAATGTGTTGTTAAGGGTCCAGCAACAGCACATGGCAAGAAATGCCACTCTGGCTCTACTGAAACACAATCACAGAAGCACCATGGGTGGCAAAGACTTCCAAGGTCACTGAGTCCATCCATTATCTAACTCTACTATGGCCACTACTATTGCCAGAAATGCTATTCTGGCTCTAAGAAAATGGATTAATCAAATGAAATCAAACCCTTCTCCCCAGTTTTTCTTTCCCAGTGAGATTTACTGCTGTATTTCCACACACAGTCACTCATCCTTAGTTTCTTCTGCACAGCAGAAATTCTTGTTTCCACACAGCTTGGCTAGATGTGTGGTATGCACAGGCACTGGATTTCAGCTACAGCAAAGGGGAGTGATGTCCTCCTGCTCTTGGAACACAAAAGGAACACACCCCCACAGGACTTTAAATGCCTAATTAATTTGAAGCTCTGCTACTGCTTGGAGCCCAAGGCAGCACTGCTGCAGGCACTGTTGCAAATAACAACCAGCAACAATGGAGGAAAAAGAGCGGAGCAGCAAAGCCTAAGGCGCATTTGTAGTCCCAACACAGAAAGCAACTTCACTGGCACATAGAGCACATAAACTCCACATCACAAACCAGACAAGGGCATTCTAGCTCTACCTCAAGGCCCTAAAGGCATTAACTGGCATTTGTTAAATGAAGCTGGTTTGCACTGAGATTCAACTCACTCCAACCCAAAACTTCATTGTGATTTGAGAAAACTGCCAACCAAGTACTGTGGTACTTGGCTGATTTTGGAGCCTAGAGTAATGGACTGATGAAACCTATCAGTGCTTTAAAACAGTGTGTAGGCAGCTCATGGAACCTGCTGCCACCATCTCTGTTCAGGCCAAGAGGTTATTCCTGCTTCAAACAGAATAAACCCAACTGTTAATAAAGGCTGTAAGGTCTCATGCTTCAGGAGCATGAGAATCCCAGTGGCTAAAATTATGGAGGTAACTCATTCCCTTAGAAGTCCCTCAGGAGGTTCATTTTACTTCCTCTAAGGCAGATGTCATCAAACTTGATGCCAAGCAGAACACTTGCTTTATGTCTTTCTAAAAACATTCACAATCTCCTTTACAATATTTGGCCAATCAGGGGCTTACAGGAAACTGCTCATCTTCATCATGCTCACTAACATTTGGCTGCCAGTGGCACCATGGTGTGGGTGTGGGGGCATATACCTTTCACTCAGTGCAAGAGCAATTCCCATTATGCATTCCCAGGAATTCCAGGGCTGGTCTGTGCTGCAAGTCTGTAGGCATAATATACATGCCTACAGAGACATGCTCAGAGGAAGGAAAAAAGCCTTTAGATTTTATTTGGGTTCACCTAACAGTGGCCTGTGAGCTGTGTTTTGAGATGAACACCTTTTCTAGATTACATTTGGCAGAGATGAATGGGGTGGGACAGGGGTCTGCAAGATGATGGCAAATGGCAAAAGTAGGCTGTGCTGCCACTGCCTGAGCTGTTACATGTGTCTGCACAAAGTCAGTAATAGGACATTAAATGATCACAGAAATGAGTGAGCCTTGCCAGCAGTACCAGAACCAGTTACACAGGGATGGCTAGATGAGGAGGAGGTTGGCTTTTCAACTCTTCATTCAGTTACTATTTCTACCTCTGTCTTTCTGTTTTCAAATGGGGGCAGCAAAGGACTCTCAGAATCACAGAATGTTAGGGGCTGGAAGGGACCTCGAAAGGTCATCCAGTCCAACCCCCCTGCCAGAGCAGCATCACCTAGAGCAGGTCACACAGGAACACATCCAGGCAGGTTTGGAATATCTCCAGAGAGAGAGACTCCACAACCCCCCTGGGCAGCCTGCTCCAGGCCTCTGTCACCCTCACAGGGAAAAAAATTCTTTCTCATGTTCACATGGAACTTCCTCTGCCTCAGCTTCCACCCCTGCCCCTTGTGCTGTCACTGGGCATCACCCAGCAGAGCCTGGCTCCAGCCTCTTAGCACTCACCCTTTACATATTTATAAACACAAATGAGGTCACCTCTCAGTCTCCTCCAAGCTAAAGAGCCTCAGCTCCCTCAGTCTCTCCTCGTAAGGAAGACTTGAATGTGTTTCTCAGTTTTAACAAGAGCATTTGCACTGATGACAGATGTATGCCAGACTGATCCTGAGTATCAGTTCAAAGAAATACTCAGACCTTGATTCATGCTTTAGATTTTTGTTAAGTGTCCACATAAAAGGAACACAATCAGGGAATCCTTGGAAGAAATCATCTGTACTCAGTAGAAGAGGGCAAGGGCACCACTGACTTGGAAAAGCAATGAGAATGGCTTGTTGCTTGTTACTGACTTGGAAGAGCAATGAGAATGGCTTGCTGCTTGCTACCTTCCAGAAACAGAAGCTAAGAAAAAGAAGAGAATTCATTTATTTTCTCTTCTGTGTTCCACTTAAAGAGACAGCAAGAGACTTCCACAAAGGGTGTTAAATGAGACATGCTAATAATGTTTTGGGATTTGTTTGCTCACAGTCACAGAAGATACTAGGAATGTGTGTTAGGTAACTAAGACCAAATTGGATGGAGCTGGCAAAACGATTTCAACACCTTTCCTGAGCTTTACAGAACCATGGAATGGCTGGAGTTGGGAGGGACCCGAAAAATCACCTAGTTCCAACCTCCTCTGCCATGTGCAGAGACAGCTCCTACTGGAGCAGACTGCTCAAAGCCTCATTGAACTCTTGAACACTCCCAGGGATGAGGCACCCACAACATCTCTGGGTTCTTCTGATAGCAGTTTCTGCACAATTGAAGCTGCTATTAAGAGTGAGCAGCTTTACATTTTAGGTGTAAAATGTGTGAAATAGCCTATTTATTTCCACTGCATGATTGAGTTTGGAAAGAAGTTATGCCAGGCCAACCTTGCTATGGAAAACAGAGAGAACAAAACCTGGGGTCTGGTTGTGTCTTGATTTTCCATATTAAACCTTTGCTAGTTTCAGTTCTACAAAGCAGGCAACTGCAAACACTGAGATACAGAAATCCATGTCCACATGATCTGAGATTCCACCACCCAGCTCAGACCATTCTCTATCACTATTCAGGAGGCTAATTTTCTTGTGGGGAGAGCGCTGAGCATTAAGTGATGCTGAATACAACCCCACAAGGCTGCAGATACTCTTGCTGCGTTATGCCAGCAGTTCAGTTAGTGTAATTGCACACAGAGAGCAACCAAATGCAATTTGCTTTTACTTAATACTCATTCTGCTGTTCCCTTCAGCTCCTTCATCCGATTAACCACCATGACTCAGAGCTCTTCCCAGAAACAGCCATGTAAGTACTCGTAAGGGAGCTCTCCCTGATGCAAAAGACAAAGACTTTGCAACCACCAAGTGGCGCACAGAAGAGACCAGAGCTGAAGGATAAGATTCATCCACTCTGGATGAGAAAATGTTTTCCTGACAGTTTCCATGCACTTGTAGAGCAATGCAGGACTGGAGGGGGGGAAAGGTAATATTTTTGTACAGTTCCCAAGATGCCATTGCTGTACTGTGTGCCCTGACACGAGTAAGTTGTCAGAGGGATGAATGAGAAGCTGGAACATCAAAAGAGAGGCTAGCCTCTTGGTACTTACAGCCTATTCACAAGCACCAGAAATCTTTAATTAAAGCTTGATTGCTCTGTGTCTTGTTATCTCTTTTTGCCTCCTGAGAATCCTATTTTGTCTTCTCCAGCTTCCATGATAGTAATTTGTTTACCTAAAGATCCTCATTACTGCTCACTCTGTCTTTCCATGTCTGACTTTCCCATATTCTTCCCTTCTCTATACAAGGCAATTGCACTGGCTTGACAGAAATGGACTTTTTTGATTGATAGTTAAACCCTGTAGAGAGATGCCAAGGTTTGAGCTGCTTTCAGTTTTACTTAAACTAACACCTAATTAATTAAAAATGAGGCCAAAGGAAGCTTGGTTCACATCAAAATAAAGAGTGCACAGCCTTCTGTACACGCACAGACTTTCAATCCAAAACCCTAGCTCCACTGAAGTGACTTCAATCTTCTGGTATATGCAGGTCTTCTCACAACTTCATCTGCAGGCTTCTTCTAGAAGCCAGTTTCACTTGCAGCCTTTCAGCAAGAAGCTGGCACTTCAGCAAAGAACTTCTCACTGAGTAATCAAAAAGGAAAGCACCTGCCTTGCCCTGGGATCAGCTATCTCGTGGCCAGCTTGCACTGCAAGTTATCATGGGACTAGAAACCTACAAGAAGTTTGTAATGTTGACCCTGGTCATCACCAAGCAACCCCAGAGACCAACTACCACATGAGTTGTAGCACATTCACCATCCCATGTGTGACACAAATCAGGGGGTAACAGCTTTCTGGAAGCTCTGGGGTATTTCACAGCACAGCTGCATTATGTTTTGAACCTTTGGAGGATGTAGCCTGGAGACAGAATGGCTCAGATTGGAAGGGACCCCAGAGATCATCTACTCCAACCTCTCTGCCATGGGCAGGGACACCTCCTAACTAGCCTTGGTTGCCCAAGGCCTCACCCAACCTGACCCTGACCACTTCCAGGGAGATGGCATCCACAACCTTTCTGGGCAATACATTCCAGAGTCTCATCACCCTCATACTGAAGAACTTTCTCCTCAGATCCAGCCTAAACTTACTCTTTCTCAGCTTAAAACCATTCCCCCTTGTCCTGTCTCTAGACACCCCTACAGTTACAGTTAACAGCTAAAGGTAATTGCTTTGTAGCCCTTGTGTTGGTTTGGTTTGTTTGTAAGAGACTTGGGAAAAGCTCTGTGGAAAGGCTTTGGTAAAACAAAATAAAGGAATCATACTGCATTTAGCCACATTGAACTGAAATCCATACTAGGTGGAAATCTCTGCTTCTGAAAATGCTTCTCAGAGCAGACAATTACCTGCTGGACCAGAAATGGGGACAGTGTTGAGTTGCAGATTTCCCAGAAGCTTCTGTCCCCACCCAAACTTCTTCTGGCCACCTCTACTGTTAAGCAGATTGCTTGAGTCTGAAGTGGTACTTCTAGGTGTCTTCTCTCCACTGACTAGAAAACAAGAAGTCACAGATTAGTTGAATCACTGAGGGTGGTTGAGTCAGTATGTAATCCAAACCTGAAGCTAAAGTAAGGGCTGCAGGCCTCTCTGCTGAGGAGGAGAGCCTGCAGCCACCAGAGAGAACACTGTTGAAGGTAAAGGGTAGACTGACTTTCCATTGCTGTTACAGGAACTATGCCAAAGAAAAATAAACAGGAATGAGTGGTGGGCAAAGGAGTGAGAGAATGAAGTCCCAGAGCAGAAAACCAGAATGCAGTCTTTAGCAGCTACTAGAGAGTTTGTCTAACAGCCAGTAGAAGCATGTGCAATCCTTTTTAATTACAGCCTAACCTTAAGATCTCTGTAGAACACTGGAACCTGAGGTACATTGTGCTGAAGCAAAGAAACCAAGGGGAATTACTGCATAGCTGGAAAGACATACCCCAGCCAATGCAAATTAGCATCACACAGCAGAGGAAACATTCTGACTGCTGTTGGGTGAAGAAGTAGCTTAGAGGTTTTCAGACTGGACTGGGATATAGAGGGTGTAGCTTCAAGCCTAGGAAGTTGCTCTGGTTTGAGCTAGAGTAGAATTCTCTCTTGTGATTTTACTTCTCAGTTCAGCCTCTTCTAAGTGATGGCACTTTCTGAAGTCACTGGCATACTTTTTGCAGGCTTCTACTGCTTCTACTAGTTACTAGTCTGCAACTTAGCTACTACTAAGGATTGGTATGAAAAAGGCTCTTATGCTTGTCACTGCTAAACCCTGTAGGGAGGAGCAGAGAAGACAGATGACCCTAAACTGAGCAACAAGGGATGCCATTCCATGGACACCATATGCAGGATAAAGCTGAGGGATCACCAGGGTCAAGCCTCTTCTTCAGTGTCTGAGGAGGACTGTCCTGCCTTCAATCCCAATCTGTGCATTCCTGAATCTGGTTTGTGTCTGCTGCTGAGTCTAGTCTGGGACTTCCCCAGTCTCTGCCACAGCATCAGTGGTGATGGTGATGTCATTGCCATCAGAGGGGCTGCTTTGATGGTGCTTGTATGTATTTATTTTCATTACTCTTTAAAGCTGTTTTAGTTTTCTTTCTTCCAGTCTCTTTTCAGTCTCTGTCCTTTATTCCATTTCTCTTTCCCTCTGGGTTCACAGAGAGCATCTGTCATTGGTCTATTTGCTAGCCTGGCCCTAACTCTTGATTAGACATGAAGTAAGTTCTACTGCTCAAGCCAAAACAGAAGTTTCATGTGTTCACAGCAGCAGTCCTTCAATCCTCATGCAAGTTGCTGGACTGAGGTATGGAGTGACAGATCATTGAACACATTTACAAATGAAGTAATTCACTGTGCATGAGAGTAGGAAAGATGAGCCAGACACAAACGTTCAATAAAAGCCTAAATGGAGTGGAATCTGGCAGCAGAGCTACAGGCTGGGCATATTCTAGAGGACAGTCCATCACAAAGTCTGGAGCAGAATCCAAATTCTTTTCCCAAGAGTAGAAGAGAGTGAAGACCCTGGTTTCTGATTCAGAATTAAAAGCATGTCAGCCCAAATGAAATCACCTTGTTCTAATTTAACTGGGGTATTGTGCCCAATGTTATTGCAAAGTTAGTGTCAGTCACAGGATGTCTGTCTTTCCCTAGCCAGAGTCCAACTGCCATTCATTTTGATCACTGTCACACAGCAAACCAGGCCATGTGGAACTCTATAATCACAGATTGGCTTCCCCATCAGCCTGGGTGGATAGGTGATGCTACTGCCTCAGCTGGAAGCTGACTCTCCCACACCATATGTCTTACTACCCAGTTGTTGCCAAACTTGAAACCATTCATAGCTGGCTCCTCCTTCTGAGCCTAGTTATTTCTGAAACATACCTCTACATTTCTTTGGAAGATAAAAACACCCAGTCTCTTCCCCACAGTTTCAACCCCTTTCCAAACCTCAGTCAGATGGCCAACAAAAGACAAGCCACTTACAGATAAAAGGAAAACTTACTTGTTAAATAACAGTCCAGGCTAAGGGAGACATTGTCAAAAGCAATAAAGGCATCAGATCCTTCTTCCCATGAAGCGATGATCTGAAACCAAAACCTGCACAGATTGGAAGGACAGGGATTAAAGTCTGTTACAGAGATGTATTTGTAATTAAAGCAGTCTTAGAATGGGGAAAAAACCCACACCAAAACCAACCCCCTCTTTTCAGATACATAAAAGTATTAAATGGACAGAGAAAGTATCCCCTGACAAGCAAAGATGATCTGAGGAAGGGAGTTGTACTGGAATACAGGTAGAGAGAGAAAAGGAGACAGCCCTTCTTCCCTCCAGAGGCATACAACCTGTAGCAGGTGCAAGTCTGTGTGTGTGAGGACAGAAAATAGGTCCCTGGTTTCTGGCACTCAAGAAAAAATAACATCAGACACATAAGTGATTTTATTCTCACGAGTGATTTACACGTTGAAGTGGTACAACAAACAAAGCCCACAACTGGCTGGGACTCCTGAAGTCATCTGGAGTTTCTAAAAGGAACTGGCAATCAAAGGCTGAAACCAATGCAGAATGTATTTGGTATTGATTCTCTTCCTAGGAAGCAAAGGGTAGCTAACTGTCCTGGCAGTCACAAAGGTGACACTGAGTGGTACACAGGAGGATCAGATCTTATCTCCTTGTAGCAGCTGAGCAGCTTTGCCCTACATGATGTCCACATTCTCAGCTGCCTTTTGCTGGGAAGTTCTGCCATTCATACATTAGCTGAAGAAAGATCACTGGAACTCCAGCCTCAGACAATAGGAAGAGCAAAACCAAGCCACACCCAAGTGCTTCAAATCTGATAGCAAACTGAGCAGGTATCCATACAGCGCACTCATGGACTTAGATGTTCTCTTAGCTTAGCAAGTTCACGTTCCCTTGATGTGAATCTGCCACAGAAAATCCTAATACTCTGCTTAGGAAGGACAACAACTTCTAAAAGCAGCTGATCATGGCCCAGAAGGCAGATACAGTTGGGAGGTTGCTGCAAGGCTACAAACCCATGCTGACTAATCCTGACAACTTTCTTCCACGTACTTAGAAGAGAAGAAGATCATCAGTAGTCAGCACAGCTTTACCACCAGAAATGATGGCGAGGTTTGGCATAAGCTGATACAGACTCCAGGGATATATGTGTCTTTTGAGGGTGTCTAGATTGAAGGGCTGTCATCTTCTGCTACTGGTGGTCTCGCTAAACTACAGAAAAAGCTACAGAAAAGCTGATCCAATCAAAGCAAAAAGTTCAAACAGGAAAAACTCCTGGCAGCCCCTGAAGGGTGCAACAGAACAGAGTCCATTGGTAGCAGGGAGTTACTACGTTCCTTCTTTATTTCTGGTACAGCAAAGTAACTGCTTCAACACTGAAATGTCTCAGTCCTTGGAGATATGCATTGGACATATGGAGAGACTTAAAAATGGACTCTCAGTGCTCTAAAGACAGGAGCAGCTGCTACAAAAGAGCAAGTGATTGACACAAAGAACAGTGGATATGAAGGAGGAGTATCCCTAGCATCAAAGGAAACTCCAAGCAGCAAGACAACATTTTCCTTGCTAAACGATCCATCCTTAGCAGATCAAAAGGTGGAAGCTACATCCAAACAGATCTGAAGATCACAAGTATATTTTTTTTGCCTTCCTAACCTGTACAAAGTGCAACTGCAGCCTAATCTTGCCAGAAATCTTGCAGTTCTTGGTATACTTGCAACCCATTGTGGGTATGTCTAAGAGCAGAACTAGAAGGAAAACAAAACCCTTGGATATTAAACTGGCTTGCAACCACATCATCTGTCCTTCTGCCTCCCCCCACCATTTACTCCACAGCTGACATCTCACAACACTTCAAATGAAATCACAAGCTCTGGCATAAACATAGGCTGTTCAGTTCAAGATATGCCATGTGAGTCTTAAACAAAAGCTGTTGGGACAAAGTGAGCTCTTTACTCTTTCCTCTGTGCCAGCAGCAGAGGCGACTGAGCTTTACATGAAACAGGTCCTGAACCACCAGAGGTTACAGCCTGGTGTGTTACAGAGAGCCAGCACCCATCTTGGGCTGTAAACTACAGGCTATAGCTCAGCAGAAGCTTCTCCTCTCCCTCCCTATTGTGTGATGTTGAAAGCTCCAGGAAGAGCTACGGTGGAAACAGATTCAGCTTCATGACTGTGCCTGAAAATCAGTGACCTGCACACACTGAACCTTGGTGCTACACTGAAGGGACCACTGGAACTGAACATCAGATGCATTTGATCTTCAACCTGTTTCCTGAGGGTGCAAACTAAGTGCCCCTTGAGGATGTGGATGTTTTGATGTGTATTTATGTTTGTGAAGTGCTGAACTGAGGCAGGGAAATGAATTACAAAGACAAATAAGCAGTTTCTCCATGTCAGCTTTTCTCTCCTCTTCTGCTGACTTTAGCTCAGGTTGCATAAAAGAAGGAACAGACTTCTGCAAAGATGACTACTGCAGCTTCTTTGTATCTCCAGGCAACTAAATACTTCTGAAGATAGCTTCAGGCAATTTCTTTGGCAGAATCTAAGCTTCATGCCCCAAGGTGTTATCCTTTGATGCATTGTTCATGTTATGTCTCTTCAGACAATAAAGGGTTGGTCTTAGGAGAATTACCAAATGTTCAGCCCCTTGGAAGAGGAAGGCAGGATGCAAACTCATCTTTCAGTCACTGAAGGGGATGCCATCTAGCCATGCCCACAGAAGAATGCAAGAGGTTGCCTTTGCCTTTTCTTTGCAGTTCATGCAAATCAAGAGACCCTTGGTGATTTCACCTTTGGCAGCACCGGGACCACAACACTCGAGAGGTTTCCTGGAGCTCACCACGAATGGAAAAGAAAAGATGACAGAAATGCCTTCCAAATACAAAACTCCAGAGAATGTTGAACACTGTTAGGACCATCAGGTTGCCTATTTATCTGGTATTTTCCCTACCATGAATGCAGTCACAGTACAAACCTTCTCTGGAGCCCAGCATTTCTGCAACAAATAGTTCACCTTTTTATCTTCTCCAGTTTAATGCCACTATTAATTGAGAAATATGATGGCTTTCAAGTTCCATTGAAACAAGATCATCAGTTAACCAACACTTCAATCATTAACTGTGGTGGTTTTAGCTTAATGGGCTAATTAAAGGAAATTTAATCAAAACTGAAGATGGAAATGTCACACATCAGTGAGGCAGAAAAAACTCCACCGACAATCTTGTTCCCTTGCTGCCTTCCTTTTCATTTTTTCCCTTTCTGTTTGATTCCTGAAATCAATGGAACAACTTCCTTTGGCTTTGGAAGCTGATACTGAAACACCAGAAGCATGTGTTACTGCAGTGACTCAGAACAGTGCTGGAGGTGACAGCATCTCCCTGATATTTTTGCACTGATCAAAGTGGGGCATGCACACCCAGTCCTTCTGCTGGCACCTATTCAGCACAGATACTGGTCCACAGCACTGTGTAGACATATTCCCTGCAAACAGACATTGTGGTGGATGGCCCTGAAAGAGCATTCCTGAAAGCAATTATCCAGAAGCAGTAAAATTAGTCCTGGAGAGTTTGTCATGGTTTTGTTGCTTAATAAATCCCAGCAACTCCCTCACACAAATCCCAAATCCTCCTCAGACAAGGTCAGACAGCAGGAGGAAGCTCTTTAGAATGAGAGTGCTACTGGAACAGGCTGCCCAGGGATGTTGTTGAAGCCCTGTCCCTGGAGATATTCAAGACCAGACTTGATGTGGCCCTGGGCAGCTTATCTAGTTGGAGATGTTCCTGCTCACTGCAGGGAGGTTGGACAAGATGATCTTTGAGGGTCACCTCCATCTTCCAACCTGATGCAATCTGTGAATCTGTGAAAGTCTGTGTTCTTAACAGGAATGGAAACATGGCTGTCATGAAAGGCTTCACAGAATCACAGAATTGCTTTGGTTGGAAGAGGCCTTCAAGTTCATCAAATCCAACCACTGGTGGACAAGAAACTGACCATGAGCTAGCAATGGGCACTTGCAGCCTAGAAGGCAAATGGCATCCTGGGCTGCATCAAAAGAAGCATGGCCAGCAGATGAAGAGAGGTGATTCTGCCACTCTGCTCTGCTCTTGTGAGACCTCACCTGAGTGCTGTGCCCAGCTCTGGAGTCCTCACCACAGGAAGGACATGGAGCTGCTGGAGCAGGTCCAGAGGAGGGTCACAAAGATGAGCAGAGGGGTAGGACACCTTTCCTGTGAAGACAGGCTGAGAGAATTGGGGTTGTTCAGCCTGGAGAAAAGAAGGCTCCAGGAAGACCTTCTAGCAGCATTTCAGTACCTGAAGGGGATCTACAAGGAAGGCTGGGGAGGGATTGTTTCCAAAGGCTTGTAGAGGTGGGACGAGGGGCGGAGGGTTTTCCACCAGAGCAGAGTAAGTTTAGGCTGGACATTAGGAGGAAGTTCTTCATCATGAGGGTGGTAGAACACAGGAACAGGTTGCCCAGAGAAGTGATGGATGCCCCACCCCTGGAGACATTCAAGGTCACACTCGATGGGGCCCTGAGCAACCTGATCTAGCTGAGGCTGTCCCTGCTCACTGCAGGGAGGTTGGACAAGATGACATTTGAGGGTCCCTTCCAATGAGTATCTGATTATCTAACTCTACCAGGACCACCACTATACCATATCCTGGAGCACCATATCTAGACAGCTGTCAAATACAAGCAGGGATGATGACTCAACCACTGCCCTGGGCAGCCTTGAATAGCTTGGATATTAGAAAAATCATTACTTGAGGACTGGTGCAAATTACTTCTTATCTTTCTTTTCTTTGACCCTAGGAGCATGGCTAGAAAAAAAGTTCCTTAGATGCATGAGAATTGCAAAGTACAAATTCCACCCTGCAGAGCCCAGTGTCAGCTGAGCTGTGAATGCAACTCATCCAAAGGCCTTTTTGAAGGAAAAAACCAAACAAACCTGTTTGAGGCAGATGGGAAATGCTGTACCAGGTGGACAAATAAACAAACCCAATTCAAATCTCCCCTTTGGGGAACATCAGCTCAGCTGTCTGAAGGATATAAGTTTTACATAAATTCAAAAACCACTCAAGGGTGACTGCTGATCAAACACTTCTGAGCTGCAGATAAGAAATGGCAACAAAAGCATAACAAACAAACTTGGTTTGGTTTGTTTCTTTGGCCCAACCTGTGAAGCTGGAATGCAGAAAGGTAGAACCAAGGTAGAGATCACAGGTAGGTCCCTGAAAGGTAGGACCAAGCATATTGCAACCCGGTTAAATCTGACAGGAACAGGGTAACATCAAAGCTTCTTGGACTGTAGTATTCCCCTGGACTGTAGTATTCATCTGGATCTTTGAAACTTGGGGTTTATTGTTGTGTCCAGCAGATGGAGAGAGGTGATTCTGCCCCTCTGCTCTGCTCTCGTGAGACCTCACCTGGAGTGCTGCATCCAGCTCTGGAGCCCTCAACACAGGAAGGACATGGATGGAGCAGGTCCAGAGGAGGGCCATGGAAATGATCAGGGGGTTGGGGAACCTCTCCTATGAGGACAGGCTGAGGGAACTGAGGTTGTTCAGGCTGGAGAAGAAAAGGCTCCAGGGAGGCACTAAATAGCAGCCTTCCAGTACCTGAGGTGGTCTACAAGAAGGCTGCAGAAGGACTGCTTACAAAAGCCTGCAGTGACAGAACAAGGGGCAATGGCTTAAAACTAGAGCAGAGCAGACTTGGGTTGGATGTTAGGAACAAATTCTTTGCTAAGGGTAGTGGAAAACTGGAACAGGTTGCCCAGGGAGGTAGGTGAGGCCCCATCCCTGGAGATATTTGAGATGAGGCTCGACAGGGCTCTGGGTAACCTGATCTAGTTGAGGATGTCCCTGCTGACTGCAGAGGGGCTTGGACTGGATGACCTTAGGAGGTCCCTTCCAACCCAGACCATTCCATGATTCTCTGATTCTATTTCAGTGTGGCCAGTATTTGAACTTTATTACATCATCTTGGGTTTTCTGTTCAGGTGGTTTTTTCTGCTGACTTATTTTTCCCCCCTCAGTCTGAGGCTAAAAATGTGACAATACAGCTATAGTTATGTTTGTATAGTGTCCATGAGGACAAATCTTTCTGCTTGTCTCACCTATCTTTCCATTCTGTCACACAGAAATGTTAGGGCTTGGGTGTATTACACCCTTCTCTGTGTGGAGGGAAATAAAAACCGCTGTCCTTGAAGTGAAGGCCTCTGAAAGCTGATTTTATGCCAATTCTGCAGCTCCCTCCCTTCAGTAACAACTCCATATTCCACCCAAGCAGTCTCCCTGGCTCACACAGACACTTCAGGTTTCCATTAGCCAGCCTGAGGCAGCCATCTTCATGCCATTATTTTAGGAAGGTTCATCATTATTTTTTTCTTTCCTTTTTTTCCTTCTTTCTTTCCTTTTCCCCACAAGGACAGGGATTGTTAACCCAGAGTGAGCGTTCATCTCCTTTGTACTCAATGCCCCGTGCAGTGCCAGGATCATGGCATGCCTGTACATACAGATCCCCTTCATAACTTGCAATGTTTTGCCTCTGATGGAACTGATTTCTCTACCTAGCTAAAATAATTATGGCTGAACCTGCTCGAGATCAAGGTACTTATGGGATGGGGAAGTTTCAGGTCACTAACCCTTATTACATCCAGGTTCCCATTAACTCCTCTGTTACAAATGATGCATTGTTAGCTCACCTCACACAGGTATAGTTACTGTTTGGGATAAAAGTCATACCTAGATGGAATGAGATTATTTGCAGAAATATAAGCATGCTAACCAAACTCAGTTCCAGTGGCAGAATTTCCATGCAGGGAATTACTTAATAGCTAGCAACAAAAGTTGAGGTTCAAAGGTGTTATTAAAAGCAAGCAGGCAGAATATGTGCAGGTACAAAACTGCCACAGGTACCCTGCACACACAGTCACCAAAGCCTCTTGTTTTTTCAGATGAACAAAAAAGCCATCAGCAGAATAAGTCTGTTTCAGAAGAAGGACAGTAGCAGACATTGTTAATGCCACAAAGCAGAAGAGCAGTGATATGGACACGAAATCTCACTGTTTTTATCAAAGAGATGTGGGACTATGAGAGAGCATCACAGGCTTCTTGGATGTATATAGGAAGAAAGAGATCTGGGGGCAGATGTGACCAGCTAATAGATAGGCAGTGATGTATAGGAAGACATAGGACTGCTTTCTGTGCAGGGTCCCTGCTTCATCATAGCAGAACAGAAGGAAAGTTCAGGAATAACATGAGACAAACAAGCCTTTGGGTACACAACATTGCCAAGAACTTTCCTTTTCCTTCCTCGAGGAGAACCCTGATGCCCACAAACTTACTGGAAAGAAAATCTGAAAGGAGTGTGAAGGAGAGACAGAGCATAGCAAGAACACATTAACAGACAAGAGAAGTGCTTAGCTGCAGCTGGTAGAAACACAGCAGAGCTGTGTGACCACGAGACAACTTTCCCTGCTCTTTTTACTGCAGCAGTATGTGAGAGGGTCCCCAGCTGCTTTGACTGCCATTGAGATCAGAGCTGCTAAGGGAGCCAAACAGAACAAAGGACCTCACTCCCAAAGAGTGAAAGGGAAACCCATTTTGACACAAAGATGAAAAACTGCTGGGCATTAGTCTACTTCATAAAAATCCAGCAAGTCAGCAAGATGAAAGAGGTACAGAAGCCAGTTTAAAGAAAGTACAATCATCTGGAGAGGATTTTTGAGTTGTTGCAATGGAATATCACCTTCTGGGGTAACTTAAACCGGTAGATCTTTTGTTTTCTTCCTCAGGTAAGTCACATTACACAGGCTCACAGGATGTCAGGGGTTGGAAAGGACCTCTGGAGATCCTCAAGTCCAACCCCCCTGCCAGAGCAGAACCATAGAATCTAGGGCAGGTCACACAGGAGCACATCCAGATGGGTCTTGAAAGGCTCCAGAGAAGGAGACTCCACAACCTCCCTGGGGAGCCTGCTCCAGGGCTCTGGGACCCTCACAGTAGAGAAGTTCTTCCTCACATTGAGGTAGAACTTCCTGTGCTGTAGTTTACGTCCATTGTGCCTTGTCCTGTCACAGGCTGTCCCTTCCTTCCTGACACCCAGCCCTCAGATATTCTCATACATTCTTCTCTTCCATCATAAAAATATTGAGCAGCCTGTGTTCAGGAGAAGGTCAGCACCAAGAAAATAATTTTGAAGCACTCTGAGCAATGGGATCAAAGGAAATGTTTCTTCTCTTTCTGAGTGTGCTGCCCTGTTTAAGGACACACACCTAGTCTTGCTGTCAATGACAAGGCAAATGATGCTGCTACTTAGGACTGAAAATTTACTTTCAAGGAAACTCCTCTCAACCCTCCTTCGCCCATCTGGCCACTACTGCATCATACTGGCTACAAATTCAGACCTTCTAATCCTAAAAATAAAGAAACCTACAAAAGGAAGCCAAAGAAACCTTTCTATCCAGCAGGCACACTCACATTCATTTTATATTCCTGTGCAATCTTCTTCTATCAGAAGACTGTACAGAGACTGGACAGGTTGCTGGTAACAATTATCAGGTTCCTCTCAAAGAAATGAGAGTGAAAACTTTAAACAAAAGGGTGGATTCAGCACTGCACATAGACCTTAAAGACCAGAGCTAGACCTGCCTGATGTGGAGTCCACTTCCAGGCAACTCCAAGCAGGTGGTAGACAGACCCACAGAACGTGGTTGTTCCATGTGGATGACCTCAGCTTCACCAATGAAGCAGAAATCAGAAGAATTGGAATTAGTTTTATTTTTCTAGCCAGGTTTCAGACTATTTGAGCTAATCCTTTCCCACCTTTTACACTGTGCAGCAGAACAGTTGCTGGGCAGATTGGTGATAATAAGCATCAGCCTATAGGTAAGCTCCAGAGAGTCACTCTGCTACATGTGTTTGCATTTTATCTATGTGATATACCTTAACCACCCTGTTAAACTAACAGAATGTCTAATTATTAGCTAGACAAATCATTCAATTTCAATTACATCAGGCTTCTGTTTGCTCTTGCTGTCCCATTCCCATGACTATATCATTATTAAAATTTAAGCTCACATTTACTTACTAAGCAAAACCAAATGTATAAAAAAAGCAAACCCAAACTACCAACTGAGAAAGAGCTTTCACAGCTCTGCTCCCTGCTTGCACTTATGTCAAATTAAAAGAGAACAATCCTCAACAGGCTCATCACTTATCATTGCAGAACAAACAAACAATTCCCATCAGAGAATCAAAGAATGGCTTGAGTTGTCCCAGCCCCCCTGCCAAGGACGGAGACATCTTCCACTAGACCAGGGTGATCAAAGCCTCCTGGTATTAAACACTTCCAGGGATGAGGCATCCACAATTTCTCTGGGCAACCCATTCCAGGGTCTCACCACCCTCCTAGTAAGAGCTTCTGCCTAATGTCCAATCTAAACCCACCCCCTGCTCCAGTTGAAAGCCATTGCCTCTTGTTCTGTCACCACAGGCCCTAACAAAAAGTCCCCCTCCATGTCCTTCCTGTGTTGGGGGCTCCAGAGCTGGATGCAAATACACAGTTTCATAAAATAATGAATAAAACAATTTGACAACATCCCAGTTCTCTACTCTCAACCCAAACTCTTTAGCTGTGCATTCATGTGTAGATTGTGCCTAGCTCTCCAGCTTTCACTCATCTGTGCAGCTGTCTTGTTTGCAGGTAATGTCCGTCAGTGTGGGGCAGGTGACTCCATGGGGGCCAAAACAGGCACAACAAGGATTGTTAGTTCACTTGGAGTGTATTTAAGTGGCAAGTTAAAAGACAATAGCTCTGGACACCGCCTTTTGCCTCTGGTAGGTATAATCTGTTCATCCAACAGTTCAAGGAACTCTTGCCCACAACTGGCTCCTTTAATTGTGGGTCTTTTGATGGCCCCACAGGCCCTTTGCCTTTCCTCTCCCACACACAGAAGACAGTGAGCATGTGGAATTGGGTTAGAGCTCTGTTAATGCACACACCACAGGAACCGACTCTCAAGAGTGCTTTGCCAGCACCTTCCAGAGTGAGGAAGGATAGCTACCTTTGGGAAGATGCAAAAGAGCCAGGACTTCAGCCTCCTTTAAGTCCAGGCAGAAAAGGCAGGACCTCACACAGGGTGACTTACAATAGGATGCTTTCCTAAGGATCAAATGGGAAGAAAGAAGAAAGAAGTCTATCCTGTCCCTGTTGGAAATTAAAGCATGTGTCCAGGGCTGCCCAGGCTCATGCAGTGCTAGAATCTAACACATCTCCAGCCCCACTTTAGCTTCTTTGTCATACTCCTCCCTACTTTCTGTCCTTGCCAAATCACCTGAAATGTTCTAGCTGTGATTTTCTGCCAAAATATCATTTCCTCCAACAGCCTGAGGGATACCAAACATTTAAGAAATGTCTGTTTCTAAAGATAGAGCTGATCTAATTTCTTGGAAGTCTTCCTAATGATTCTGAAATTTTATAAGGCAAACATGGAAATTATGGCTAAGCAGCTTTTGAACAAGCACGCTTTTGAGCAGCTTTAGAGCATATTATCTTGTTATTAATAACACTTTCCACTCATCTTCCCAATCACAATGGGATGTGCTTCAAATCTGTGTGGAACAGCTACACTGGTGTGCTTTATTCAAGACTCTGTGAGGTGATTTAAAGTTTCACCTCCTCCTGTAGGAATATATGTGATACCACGCTTCTTCTAACACAAGCCCTCACAGCAACTGCCACAGGAACCAATTAGGAAAGGCAAGGCACAGCAAGCTCACAGCAGCACCAGCACTGTGTTCACATCAATTAAATACTTTCTACAGTTCAAGGAAACTGTCATTTCTCTCCCTGTACCACTTTGGTGCATGCTTCCATAGAGCTCCTTCCCAATTTCTACACCAGGCCAGATTTCCTAAGAAACAGGTTTTGAGATGGTGAGAAGGATGTCTCACAGATTCCCTTCTTGCCAGGAAAGATTAGTTTCAACTCAACTGATCTTGGGGGAAAAAGAAATGATCACTGAAACAGTGCACTTTCTGTGAATAAATAAGGACAATAACTTTTCAAGAGACACCAAAACTTCCAAGTGTTCCTTGCTTCTGTCTTAGTCTCCAACACACTCCTTTCCTCCAGTGAATCCTGCTTTCTCTGGTAGTGATGGGAAAGCAAAGGTGTCAGCCCCTCATTCATCATAGTCAGCACCATGTTAGCACTTGAATCTGCCACAAGAACCACTGCTAGCCTGGCTCCTAAGATCAAAGTATTCTCTGCCTGACTGTGCAACCAGAGAGAATTCAAAAGAAAGCAATAGTAGAAGAGCACAGAATAATTCAGGTACAAAACATTCCCCTGTCACCATTAGGAAATAAATGGCATAAATAATAATGGCCAAATACACCATTCTTCAAAGGAAATGCAGCTGAGGGGGGTGAAGCAAGCAGGTGTTTTCACAACTGGTGCTTCAGCAGTGCCTGCACAAGAAGCCCAGTGCCGGTATTCCTTCCCTCTTTGACGCACACCTATTAATTATGCATTCAAGACCCAGGCGTTGGACTGGCAGCCTACCTGCCTCCCCGAGAGCCGGCAAGATAAAAGACATTCAACACAATGTTTGCTCAAACTTCTTAAGAGGCAAAATAGCTCTTAATGAAATCCATTCTTTCTAGGGCACAGACTTGCAAAAAAGCCACCAGGAAGGACACTTAGTGATCACAACACGAATGGCACAGCCGAGGGGCCAGGGCAGCAGGGGGTGAAGTATGCCTTTGTCTTCTCCATAAACAGTATAAGCCAGAGCACACACACAAAAGTAAACTAGAGTATTGTCTCAAAGCCAGCTTGTAAGAAACAGCTAAACCAACACTCCTTAGATAAGCATATGCCACCAGGCTGAGCCTCTGCTACCAGACAACCTTTTATGATTAAAGCCAGAGTACTGTCATAAAGGAGACAGTCCTTTATTAAGCTGAGCCTCCTGCTATAGTAAACACCAAGGTGTTCAGATGCATCCTTGTTTGATTTTGCAGCAAGTTCTTCTTCAATCTTTCATCCTCACACTGAACACTGGGGAATTTGATGCCCAGAAAAAAACCCCATCAGCTATGGAGCTCACATCCAGCTCCAGTGAACCACACAAGAGGATTGAACATGCTACATAAAACAGTGTGTGAGGAGAATTATTATTGCCGGTTGATGAAATGGAAACACAGACATTTAAACACCTTGCTGTAGACTGCTCACTGACCCAATCTGTGAACCAAGACCACCACTCAGGAGTTCTAAAATTGTTCTAGAATTGTTCTAACTATTCAACTATTCACATTCCTCCCTGAGAGAGTCCTCTCTTGTAAATCAGCCTTAAGAACGCCTCAACAATGTCACCTTTGCTTCCCCAGAGACAGCTGCCTGAGGGGTGTGGTGGAAGACCCTTGGAACGTGCATCATCATCTCTACCTATCAGGACTGAAGCTACCCCTGAAGGGGGAGATGGTGGAAAGATTATGCAACACATCCCCACCTGGCCTGATCAGCCCAGGGATGTGTAATGATGTCTGAACTGGGCAGTGGCCCACCCCTGTGTGTAGGATCCCTGCAAGCATACAGGAAGACTCCCTGGAGGCCAGACCTGGAAGACAGTGGGACTAGGGTGAGGGGCCAAGGGGGGGAGCTGCAAAAAAGTACTGAATAAAACCCCTGAGTTATACCAGCTTATGGGGGAACACCCCCATGGCTCAGCCTGGCAGCAGCAACCCAGGGTATCTCCCCACCACCACCAAAGGACCATGCTGTGCCTTCTGCAAGAGAGAAGGCCTCCACTGAAAACAGCACACACCGGAAACATCACAGGACTTGCCAGCACCCTTGGACAACACAAGCCACAAAGGACTTGAATTTTGGGATCTTTCTCTCTCTCTCTCCCTTCCTCCAAGCTGATGAAGTGACTTGGCAGCACCCTTCCTCAGACCTCCTCCAGGCAAAGACAGAAAAGTGTCTTGTGGGGTGATAATATAATTCCTTTCCTGCTCTTTCTCCCTCTTTCTTCATTTCCCCTCTCCCTCTCTCCCTTTTCTCCTGTCATCTCTTCCATTTGATTTATCCTTTAATGCATAGCCTTGCTTTTGATACTTGGCCTCATTTGTGCCTTATTTTCACGCATGGGAATGTTGTAAAAAAGCAAAGCTCTCCCTCCTCTGCCAGGCCAAGACACCTGCCTCTAGCAGAAGATTTCTCCTGGTGACCAAGTGCTTCACCTCCCTGAGGGAACAACTTCCAGGAGTAACACTGGCCCTTTCACTGCCAGGCATCTAGTGGTGAAATGACAGATCAGCATGAAGGAGAATGATGAGAAGACTCATACCTGTCCAGTACATCTGGGAGAGGAAAGGTCATCCACTGCCATATTCCCAAACCTTCGCTGCTTTCTGAATGCCAGAACATTCGGCTCTGCTCCTTTCCTGTCTTGTTCTCCACCAGCACCAGGGAGATATTTCCCAGCAAGACTCCACGGATGAGCCATGACATTCGTAGCTAGAAGAAAGAGGACACAGGAGATTCAACATCACAAACATCAGCCAGAAGTCAACAACATTCCCAATGCTTCTTTCATTTGTTTGTTTTCTACTGGGAAAAAGCTGATCCTCCCTCTCTCACACTCCTGTAATGCATTTAGGAAGCTCCTCAGATGTGGAAGCCTGTAATATCTATCATGATGATGTTTAATATTGGAACTACTGGCCTTCCTCTTTGGTAAGGTTGAGTCCAAATACCTCTCTGCTTTCACATACCTGTCTGTAATGTCCAAGGGATAAGCTAATTATCTACCACTACTATCACAGAATGGTAGGGCTTGGGAGGGACCTCTGGAGATCATCTAGTCCAACCCCATTATCAGCAGTACAAAGATCAAACTCCCTTAAGATGCCACATAAGTGATTCAAGTGAAGACTGACAACTTTTCCAGCAGTAAACTTATATATTCTGGCAGCAGCACATGCACAAGGAGAATAGCTGCAATAAGCAGGCATCATTAGTAATCACATCCTCATGCCCCAGACACTCTTCTTAAAAATCAGTTTTCCCTTGCCTCTTTCCAAATTTCTGCAGACTTTCCAATTAAATTTCAGTAATAATTACATTTATTATTAATTAAAATACCTTAGAGAAGCACTCTCCTAACATTTTTGGTAGGTTTAATGTGAGTCCATTTCCAGGCATTTATCCTTGAGTAGTGTTTTCACTTTATGACTTTCAACCTCTCATTTTATAACTTTCTATCCCTCATTTTGTAACTTCCTACCCCTCACTGTGTGAAGAGAAACCCAGTCCCTTCTACAACATGCTAGGAGCAGAATCCACAATGCATGGAGATAATCCACATTTTCTGGGAAGCAGAGATAGCTTTTTGTTGATGAAGAGCATAACACCAAGAGAGCAACACAAGAGAGAAGTGGACCTGCTGCAGCGGGTGCAGAGGAGGACCACCAAGATGATCAGAGGGCTGGGAGCACCTTCTCCTATGAAGACAGACTGAGAGAGCTGGGGCTGTTCAGCCTGGAGAAAAGAAGGCTCCAGGGAGACTTTAGAGATGCATTTCAATACCTGAAGGGGACCTACAGGAAGAGTGGGGAGGGACTGTTTGGAAGGGCTTGGAGCGACAGGACAAGGGGCAATGGTTTGAAACTGGAGCAGGGGAGATTTAGGTTGGACATCAGGAGGAAGTTCTGCACCATGAGTGGTGAAATACTGAACAGGTTGCCCAGGGCTGTGCTTGAGGCCCCATCCATGGAGACATCCATGATCAGACTTGATGGGGCCCTCGTCAGCCTGATCTAGCTGGAGGAGTCCCTGCTCAATGCAGGGAGGTTGGACAAGACGACCTTTAAGGGTCCCTTCCAACCCAAAGCACTCTGTGATTGAGTAAAATACACACATGTATGACATGCAGAAGCTGGGTCTCATCTCATTGTCCAGTAAAGCTGAGAATACTTAAGGAACATTTTTTTAAAGCTACATGAAGACTGGATTTTCTGGACAGAAGAAAGCATTCAGCACAGTTTCTGGCACCCACACATGTTAAAAAACCAGGCCTCTGGTTTCTAACACTTCAAACCCAACACTTATGTCAGGAGGCTGGGAATGAAATGTGCATTTTACAGAGGAATACCTGATAACATTTCATTCTTGCTTGCTTTGACAGCACAGAATATTCATCTCCATTTCTAGCAACAGACAGATTCTGCCTGCTTTTCCTATCTCATGGTGGAAGTATTCAACCTCTAGCAGAGAAAGAAAATCTTCTTACTGATTGTCCCCAGGTGAAACACTTTTAGGACCCTAATGCCAACTCTGCTGTAATGTAATTTCTAATCCAGGCAAACTGGAGAAAGTCCACTGTGCCATGTTGACAGTTCAGAATTTGAGATATGTAAAGCCCTGAAGCTCCTACTATGCAGGAGCTGTCAGACCTCTGCCTCTCCTGGAGCCCTGCCAGACCATAAGAGGCAACATCTACACGATCAGAAGTGAGAAAAGAGCAAGCCTTTGAGAGCTATTAGCGTAACACTAGAGCAAAAGCTGAAGCAATTGCTGAATTGGAATGGATGCCTTTGCACACATGTCAGCTGTTTGAAGGAAAGAAGCAGTTGGCATTGGATGTGGGAGATCAGCTCGTTGGCAGAGTGCAATATGCAGACCGTAATGAACTGGCTCTGAGTGAATCGATTGGCACTGTGTCCAAATGGGCATTTTTGGCTGCGATTGCCATGGTTTCAAAGCTTCACAGCGGGGCAGTCCAGGTCTTTTCACACCTGCTGAAGTGAACCAGAGCAGATGATGAGCTGGATACCATAGTAAGGACTTCTGAATGGGGCTGGCATTCACTCTACAGAATACGCTGTCGATGATGGCAGATGGTACCACATACGTGATGTGTCCTGTAAGTAGTGCAGTGGCACATTTGGAAACATCTGAATCAGGGCTGTTGGTGGCATAGCCCTCACATCAGGCATCCAACATTTCTCTCTGTGTTAAAGCAGTAGCAAAATATTCAGAAGCTAGAAACATCACTGAGAAATCAATTAAGCTTTGCAGGTAGAAATTGGCTCGATGGCACCTTGCTTTCTGGCTTTAGAACCCACCCTGGCTGGTGATTAGCTGCTCATATGCAAACCCACTGACTCAGTAAATGAAACGTTCTAAACTGATTTGGGGGAAATAAAAGAGAGAGAGAGCCCATGGTAAACACATAGCATATTGAGGCAAAACTTGGGTCAGAGAGCCACATGTGCTGTACTGCAAACACCACCTGGAAAGATGCCTCCTGAAAGTCCCCTCAGCCTCTGGGTCTGTGGCATTTCCACACTGACAAACAGGAGACTCAGCTCATCCAAGGATGAAGACAAAACCCAACCCTTATCAACATCACAGAATTGCCTAGATTGGGAAACACCCTTAGGATCATCAAGTCAAATGATTAGCCTAATACTGACAAGTCCTTGACTGAACTATGTCCCTAAGCACTACATCTACACAACTCTTATGTACCTCCAGGGATGGGGACTCCACCACCTCCCTGGGCAGCTTACTCCAAATCCTCACAACTTCGTAATATCCAACCTAAACTTCCCTTGGTGCAACTTGAAGACATTCCCTCTTGTTTTGTCACTGTTACTTGCTTGAATAGACTGATCCCCACCTCTCTACAACCCCCTTTCAGGCAAGGTGTAGAAAGCCATAGGGTCTCCCCTGAGCCTTCTTTAGTCCAGGCTAAACAATGCCAGCCTGGCAGGTTTAACAGCGAGGTGAGGAAAACCAAGGGGGGTAGATTTGCTAGCACAAACTGCACCATTTCAAGATCACCTGAGAACAGAGACTTGCATTTAACTTCCTTATGCACAAAAGAAATAAAATATTGAGAACTTTCTGGGTGAAGTTTGGGCCTTTGAACTTACACTGCTGAGCCTACTTTAATGGCCTGAAACATTCCAGCATGAATTAGAGCTTAGAAGCCTGATTAAGGACCAGTGACACACTCTCACAGCAGCATGAATAATACATTTCTCAGTGTTTTGAGAAACTCCAGAGAGTTGCTAGTTTCTTTTTCCTCCCTTTCTGAGTGGCAATGACCTTGACTATTTGCATTATGGTCCTGGCAGGAAAAGCTACCTCTCCATCCTTAGCACAAAGAACCAAAGAAAGAGGAAAAGATAAGTGCACTTCAAACAGGGCTTTGGGGTAAGGTATTTTAAAGACTACAGAGAACAGCCTACAGACATCCTGCTCCCAAGGAACTTCACTAGTTGGATCCCCCTGAGAGCTACCTTGCTACCCACATCCAACTCAACACCACAGGCTTGCATCTTGTGAGGCAGCACTTAGTTCTTATGCCCCCAATTGTTACTCTCCACCTACAGTATCTGCTCAAAGGAACTGAGCAAATTTCCATTCCCAGGAACAGTAGATTCTTGACATACAGACATTTGGTTGAGTCATCACCCCTGGATGTGTTTAAAGGTTGTTTAGATGTGGTGCTTAGTGATGTGGTTTAGTGGTGAACTTGGTAGAGCAGGGCTAATGGTTGGACCTGATGATCTCAAGGGTTTTTTTTGCAGGCTGAATGATTCTATGATTCTATTTGTTTTTCTGAGAAACATAACTCCTGTCTTGGGTCTTCTTCACTAGATGCAAAACAGAAGTTGTTTTCAGATGTGAATACACTGACCCAGGATATTTAAGTGGCCAGCAGATCAAGAGAGGGGATTCTGCCCCTTTACTCTCCTCTGGTGAGACCTCACCTGGAATGCTGTGTCCAGAACTGGAGTCCCCAACACAAGAAGGACATAGACCTGAGGGAGAGGGTCCAGAGAATGGCTGTAAAAATGATCAGAGGCACCTCTCCTATGTGGACAGGTTGAGAGAGTTGGGGTTGTTGAGCCTGGAGAAGAGAAGGCTCCATGGAGACCTTAGAGAGGCTGCCTGGTACCTGAAGGTACAGGAGAGTTGGGGAGGGACTTTTTATAAGGGCCTATGGTGACAGGACAAGAGACAATGCTTTTAAATCAGAGCAGGGTAGATTTATATTGGATGTTAGGAGGAAGTTCTTTGCTATGAGGGGGTGGAACACTGGCACAGGTTGTCCAAGGAGGTGGTGAAAGCCCCATCTCTGGAGACATTCACAGTTAGGCTTCATGGGGCTCTGAGCAACCTGATCTAGTTGGGCATGTCCCTGAGGGGGGGTTGGGCTAGATGAGCTTTAACCATCCCTTACAATCCAGTGCACTCTGTAACTCAAAAGTCAGGCATTGGAGAACCTTGCAAAACACCTTGAATAGAAACTGAAGCTGCAAGTTGGACGACACAGCACTGGACAGTAGCTGAGGACACCTTTGGGAAGTGTCAGTAAGTTTTGTTCATGAATATGAACTGCATTTGAGGCATGAAGTTTATCACATTAGCAATGGTTTTGCTGTTGTTGCTGTTCCCTCACTAGAAATGAAGAAATGGTTGCACACAACAGCACAAGCAAAAGTATTTATTAAGACTGCTCAGCACTTCAGACTCAGACCCTTATGGATATGAAAGATGACCCAAAGGTCTTATTCCTGGGTTGTGTTTGGCCAGATGAACAACTGTGGATGATGTGAACTGTAGTCTGCTGGTGCTTCTGCTTAGGACTCAGTTGTGCAAAGAAAAACCTTAAGTAAATGATAAATTGCCAATCAACTGATATGATCGTGTCGCTTTAAAGTGTCTAGGCAGGCAGAAGCAGCCTGTGCTTTACAGGAGCACATCCCCACGGCTTTTCTTCTCACACTGTGTCTTACTTATGCTTACTGTTATAGAATAAGAAGCTCATAAAACCTCCTTCTTTTGAGGAAACCAACAGGCATAAATTAAAGGTGGCAACAAAAGAGAAAGAAAAAGAAAGTTTGTAATGATGCTGCCAGAGTACCATGGAATGAATCACACAGTCACAGGATGTTAGGGGCTGGAAGGGACCTCCACAGATCATCCAGTCCAACTCCCTGCCAGAGCAGGGTCACCTAGGACAGGTCACACAGGAA
Source organism: Melanerpes formicivorus (assembly GCF_026170545.1). NCBI lineage: Eukaryota > Metazoa > Chordata > Aves > Piciformes > Picidae > Melanerpes > Melanerpes formicivorus. Next base: position 11,548,049 of record NW_027142378.1, read on the forward strand.
TGCATGCATGCAGGTTTTGAATGTCTGCAGAGAAGGAGATCCCACAACCTCTCTGGGCAGTGAAAAAGTTTTTCCTTATGTTCACAAGGAGCCTCCTCTGCTCCAGCTTGCACCCACTGCCTCTTGTCCTATCATTGAACATCACTGAGCAGAGCCTGGCTCCATCCTCCTGACACTGCCCTGCACATCTTTATAAACATGAATGAGGTCACCCCTCAGGCTCCTCTTCTCCAAGCTAAAGAGACCCAGCTCCCTCAGCCTTTCCTCCCCGTCTTTGTGGCTCTGCACTGGACTTTTTCAGGCAGTTCCCTGAGGTCCTTCTTGAACTGAGGGACCCAGACCACAATATTGCAGATGGGCAGGAAAACCTCTCTAGACCTAAAACCTACAGCCTTTCTAATCCACCCCAGGATGTCCTTGGCCTTCTTGGCCACAAGGGCACATTGTTGTCTCATGGGCATCCTTCTGGCCACCAGGACTGCCAGACCCCTTTCCCCAGCCTCTACTTGTCCATGGGGCTGTTCTTTCCCAGATGCAAGACTCTACACTTGTCTAGGTCTTCAACCAATTTCAGATATTAGCTCCTTCAAACCAATGACGTGGTCAGAAGCCAGGTGGCAAAGGAAGCAAGAAAAGATAAAGACAGTGTCCAGACTTCAAAAACAAGCCTGCAGAATTAGAAGAAGAGGATGCTAACAACATTATGCAAAATGAAGCACATGAAAGGCTGCACTACAGGCATATGTATGTTGCATTTTTCATGCTCATAAATGTTCTGAGTCAATGTTATTACTGTGTACCCTTTCAAGTTACTTAAAGCTGAAGGGAGAGGGGAGAGAGAGAGATCCTCTGCAGGTGTCAGCACAGGGCTCAGAATGCACTCCAGGAATGATTTATAGTATTGATTTACATGCTTTAAAAAAATAACCCAGGACCTAAAACCCCAACACTTTTGCATGGAGAACTGAACTAATAGCTATGGAAGATGAGCACATCCTTCTGTCTATAAACCTGGATGCAAAGACAAACTTCAGCTATGCTACTTTACACCAACACATTATATTTATTTTCTAGAGGGAGTGTGTTTTCAGTCAAAGAGTAATTTCAGGCTTAAAAGAAGTCTGCATCAGTTTAGAGGCTTTCAAGAAATTGCTAGTTGAAATGTCACAACAGCATCAGAGAAAGCCTTACATTATTTCAAACACGGTCAAAAGCACAAAGCTCTTTTACTCTCACAGAAATCTATTTTCTTGTTTGTTTGGTTTGGGTGTTGTTCCCCCCCACCCCCCGCACAACTATAACCTTTAAAATGTTTGACCAAAGAGCTAACAGGGAAATGGAATACTCAGGCTCCCAGTCACAGTGCAGTGCCTCTTGCAATGAACCACCTCCTCTTGTGGAGATGTATGCAATAATACTTGAGGCTAAGTTCAAGTTCAGGCAACACTACCTCTGTGGTCATTGCCCTCCTCCATGATAGCCTACACCAAAACCACCTGTGAGGCTTCTGCTTCTCAGATATGGCACTAAGGTGTGTCACACAATCACAGCATCACAGAATGACAGGGGTTGGAAGTGACCTCTGCAGATCATCGTGTCCAACCCTACTGCCAGAGCAGGTTCACTCAGAGTGGGCTGCACAGGACGGCATCCAGAAGGGCTGGGGATGACCCCGGAGATGGAGACTGCTGCTTCTCTGGACAGCCTGGTCCAGTGCTCCACCACCCTCAAGCTAAAGAAGCTCCTGCTCATGTTGAGATAGAGCTTCCTATGCTCAAGTTTGTGCCTGTTGTCTCTTGCCCTGTTACTGGGCATCACTGAAAAAAAGACTGTGCCCATCTTCCTGACACCCACCCTTGAAGTATTTATAAGCATTGCTAATATCTCCCCTCGGTCTCATCCTCTCCAGGCCAGAAGGCTCCAATTCTCTCAGCATTTCCTCACAAGAGAGATGTTCTAGTCCCCTGTTCATCTTTGTAGCTTTTTGCCATACCCTTTTATAATAGTTTCCAAGCCTGTCTCACTTATAGAATAAACCAGGTTGGAAGAAACCTTCAAGATCATCGCGTCCAACCTATCACCCAACACCACCCAATCAACTAGTCCATGTAACCAAGCACCCTGTCAAGTCTCCTCCTTTTCAAGCAGTCCCCACACTTCTTGAACTTGGGAGCCCAGAAGTGGCCACAGTCCACCAGCTGAGGCCTCAGCAGGGCAGAGTAGAGAGGCTGAGCAAAGCACAGCCTGTCTGAAAATCAGTCTCCAGACTGTTCATGTTTCTGCAGTGACTTTCAAACAGAACAGCCATTACCCACCACAACATGAAATCTCTCTGGATGGATATAACTGCCTCTGCCCAGGCAGGAACACTCTGTACCAAGCCCTCACAGAATGTAGCAGTCCTAGACCAGGTCTTAAATCATTAATGACATAAGTCCAAACTCCTCTGGAAGACAAAGGTATGACTCTTGTCATCTACAGGCACCCCAACATCCTTTAAAGCCTGAGGAGGCAGATGGCAGGGAGCATCTCTGAAAAATGGAATGAAAAGCAGTTGAAAGCACCTGACTCTACACTTGTACAGCAACAAAGCTGAGACTAAGGGAGATGGTATTGCTTCACTGTCCAGGTGTATGGGGGGCCAGAACTGAGTCTCCAGCTTCCACATGAAGGCAAGCACTCTCCAGGTATCTGCAGTGCTCCTGTGCCAGCTCTCAGACATCTTTGCAAAGTGCTGAGAAGTCAGTGGTGATTATGTTCTGGAGCCTGTGCACACCTAGGGCCTACCAGCTGTGGCAAAGCAGTTTGATCTTGCCATGTGTGTGGCTGGGATGACAGCCCTTCTTTGGACTTTAATTGCACTGTGGTGCCCCAGACTCCCAGACAGCAGTCCAGCTACTGACAACATGCATATGGATTTCTTCTTCAAATGAGGAAATGTCTAACCACCCCTCAGTCTTCTTTGCCCTGTCAGCCTTGTGCAGGCCAGCTGACTCCCGCTCAGAGGAAGGGAACTGCAGTGTGAAGAGAAGGGGCAAATAATGCTGTGCTTTACTGGTGAAGCTCTAGAAGTTCTGCCTTTCAATCAGGCCACTGTTTGGATTCATTCTCACTGTAAGCAGGAGTGTATGCTCAAGTGCACATGCATCTCCCCTTTCTGGCTACTTCAGGGTAATGGAGCATCTCCTCATGGACTATTCATACCACTTCCTGAAGTCCCCCAGGGTTTAGCACAAGTGCCACAGTCTCCCTCTTCCACATAAATCGGGTTTTAAACACACAGTTAATGGGGTCAATAGGCAAAGAACTCTCCTGAACATGCAACATGAGAAAGATCACAAAGCCTATGGCTGTGCTGCAGAGAGAGTCTCTGAAGCCAGGATACTCTAGCCAAGGTTTAATACAACAACAAAGAAAGGGAAAACCAACTGAACCACGAACAAAGGGCAGCAGGACAAACTAAGGGCTCTGACTTGCCATAAGCACTGAAGAACAAAGGAAATGTGAATATAAAGCTCCTCAAAACAAAGAGGAGCAAGCTACAATACTGTACACAAACTGCAAGACATACTAAGGCAAACCCTAAACCCGTGTGGGAAAGTACAAGCTGTGTTTATTACTGTATCTCCCCTCTGCATTTTTACCCTCTTCTGATCTTTTAATGCATGTGGAGCAGTACAGAGTTCAGGCTGATTTTTGGGTTCCTGAGTTAATGAGAAGCCTCCTGCAGGGCAGGGGAAACACCAGGGAAATACAGCCTGCAAGCAGCCCAGCATGACCAACCTGAAGCTGGAGAGAGCACAAGACAGAGGGTCGGGCTGGTCCTGCACATGGCAACAATGTGTATACCAAACACCATTCAGGCTCTGGACTCTCCAAACGCTGCTGTCAGCACTGCTGCCAACAGCTGCCCAGAACCTCAGCAGGGGAAGTGTTTGTACCAGGCCACCCCTCAAACTTCCAGGGTGTTAGCAGTCATTTTCTCAAAGTCATCTCCCTTGCCAGTCTATCATGGTGGAAGATTAAACAGCCAGGCTGAGGGAGGAAAAACAAGCCTGAAGCATTAGCAAAGTCTTTGTGGCTGGCACCCACTGTGGACTGCTTGACTGTCTCCTTATCAACATTGAGGCCTGGCTGTACAGACATTCTGTTCAAAAACCCAGAATGCTCCACAGCCTGGTAAACTGCACTGCAGGTAATGCTCCTCCTGCTGAGGCTGAAGTTATTAATTCCTATGAACACCTCAGGCTAAAAAGCAGGGTGTCAGCATTCGCCATGTCTGACATGACCAGATAAAAGCAATTTAAGGGACAAGGGGAAAAAATAGTAGTTTCAGTAAACAGCAGCTCTAGGAGTGCCCTAGAGCTTTCATGTAGCAGAGAGAAGAGAGGGGTGTCAAGATCAGCATATATGGGATGTCTGCTGGCCTCCTTGCTGCTCTCAGGGCTTGAGGCATGGGCCCTTTGGTAAAGTCTTGTTCACAGAGCAGGGGGTAAGCTCCACACACCCAGGAGAGGTGGATCACCTGAATAGGCAGGGCAGGATTCTCAGTCTCGCCTGCAGGAGTTCAGCTGAGCTGGGCATGTTGATACTGGGGTAGACATGGAGGAGGAAGGGTGTTAAATGACAGGCTTAAGGACAGTCTCCATCATTAATATATATTGGTGCAGGATGTGTATCTGAGCCCAATCTCTCTGGGGTACTGGAACCAGCTGTCAGAGCAAGCCACTATGTAAGTGAGCATGCAAGGAAAGCAAGGATCATGTGAGCTGCATCAAGTACAAGTGGGAGGGCAGGTTTATGGCTTGCTCTGACTGTGGAAGAATAAATGGGTCTAATTTGCACACACTTGCTGAGATCCCTTTGCCACATGAATCATGAGTGAGTTTTGTCATCGGGATTTCAGCTGCCAGAGAACCTATCGTGGCTGTGACATGCCAGGTGGAGCTGTCAGCAGTGACAGGTAGAAGTGCCTGAACTTGAGCCAGTTCAATTGGGAAGTGATTAAGGGTGAATAAATACAGGACAGCATTGTGTTATTTTCACAACCTCTTTTCTGACTATAATGTCACTATAAGGAAGTCTGTTGGCACCTATTGGAGGAAGTAAGTGTGTACTGGGGGGGGAATATCTCCTTTTTCCTCTTGTGTTGTGCTGAAAAGTGCAATTAAATTATTCTGCTCACAGACAGATTATTCCAGTAAAACAGAATCCGAAGCCACCAGGGACTCATTGAGAAGAGCAGCTCTTGCACTATGTGAAAAGGCAAGAGACAAAACACTTGCCAAACTCCTTCACCCTTTATTAGCGACAGCTGCAAGGCTGGATGTGTCCGGATGCCTCTGAAGCGCCAAGGGGAGTGGCGGAGGTGGGATGGCACGTGAGCAGATGACATGCATGGCAGCTTCTCCCCTGACAGCAAGTTTAATTACTGCCACTCTTGTATGCACAAGGAAAAATACACAGATACTGGAGAATCATTCACCCTGGCTCCTCTGTCAGGTGGATCATAAAAAACACTCGCTCTTGCTGGTCCATGGCACAACAAGGTCTTAAAATATTCACCATCTACCTATGCCTTTGTTACAGGAGGGAGGAAAAGCAAGGGAGGGTGTATTTCCTGAAGAAGGAGGGCATGTAGTGATAGGGTGAGAGGGAAAGCACTGAAGCTTGAGTAGATTAAATTCTTCGCAGTCATGGAACAGGTTGCCCAGGGAAACTGTGGATGCCCCTTCCCTGGAGGTGTTTAAGGCCAGGTTGGATGAAGCCTTGAGCAACCTGGGCTGGTGGGAGGTGTCCCTACCCATGGTAGGGAGGTTGGAACTAGATGATCTTTGTGGTCCTTCCCAACCCTTAGCTTCTGTGAATCTAAGAATGTATCAAAGACAGCCAAACCAGATGTCCTGTATGAACTGAGACACCCACAGAAGTGAACCGAACCAACCCGAACTTTAAGTAAAACCATTTCCTTCTATGTACTTTCACTCAATGATTCCTTTCTTTACCCTTGCTGCATTTGAAGATCACTGGAATAGGGAAAATCTGATTCTTTGGTCTGTCCGGTGCTCAAACAACAAACTGTGCTCTGCTAGGATCAATTTTACCAGATTGCTGTGCGCTAGGCTCCAGAAGTTTCTGTGACATTTCAGGGTGACCATTCATGGTGTGAAATGCTCTAAGCCACTAGCCATGCTTCAAAGTCAGAAGTTATACATAAATCTTACCACCAAGAAGATGCAAGCAGGTCATCTTAAGCTGCAACTTAAGAGTTAAGTACAACTGACTCAGGAATGACAACCAAGTGCAGTAGCCTGGTAAGCTTTGCTATTCTTGCTTAAGTTGATGTCTTAGGAATGTCAATGGCTTTTCTACTTGAGTGTGGACCTGGTTCCCTGCTAGATGGATTTATCTCTTCAGCACTCCTATGAACAATCTGGGGCTGAAGTGCAGCATGATACAAGACCTGCCAGCTCAAATCCCAGCTGTGCTAGAGAAAGCATGCACTGCATTTTCTGAGCAGCCCAGGGGCAGTCCTGAAGCCTGTTCTTTCCTGCATCTTGCAAATGCAATGTTTGCTCATGCAATAAGCTTCTTCCTCTTCCTACAGCATATACACCCAATTAGGAGGAGTGCAATACATCATTTGAGGCCATACAACGAGCACAGGAGCTATCAGGCTTTTCAGAGCACATTTTTATGGCATTCCAAGCAGATAGCCCTATCTTACCCCTGCACACAGGGGCATTAAATAAGTATGTTTTATAGATAAGCCAACAGAGAAAGCAGTTGCTGTGTTACTGACCTAGTGCCTATGCTTGGAAACCACAGAGTCAGGCAGACACAAAAAACCTCTGCAAATTGCAGAAGAAAAGAAGACATCACAACTTACCTCACAGGGGGAGTTCCTCAAAGGGGCTGGAAATGCAGTGCTGGTCATGACAGTGTGTGCTGCTGCTGGTACTTTGCTGGTGTTAAGCAGGAGGGCACAACCTGGATAAAAGAGCAGGAAGAAGGTCAAACAGCAGAACTCACCTTCTGGCTTCAGGGTCAGCAGAACCTCCCCAGAACCTATGTTAGCTGGCTCCTACTGCAGGGAAATGCCAGAGTGCAGAGGTTCCCAGAACTAGACACAATACTCCATGTGAATCAAGAATCAGTGCACTTGCCAGCTCCTCACAGTACCTTCTTAAAGGCTTTTTCCCCTCCCTCACTTTGTGGTGTGCAATACTTGAGGCTAAACCACCAGATGGCATGAATCAGAACAGCTGCATTGTAGCCCATACCAGTTCACTCAAAAGTAGATAATCTAACTCTGGATCTAACTTTCTAAAGCACTTGTGGGATTATACATTAACTGTGCTGTTAACTGATGCTTGGTGCCTCAGCAACAAATGCCTTCAATGTTTTATGGCCTTGCATTAGGAAAGTCTTACCCTGGCAGGCAGCCTGGTTGCCAAAACTCAACCAGCAGTAGTTCAGTGTCCCAGCCTTCAATGGTTTGTGTGAGAAGGACTACAAATGAACTACTGGGCTTTGGGAAGGAGAACTAAGTATACAGTAATTATACATAGAAGTGAAACTCGGGGCAATGGAGCAAAGAGAATGAAAATTAGCATGTGAGCAAGGCAAATTAGGATGTGAGCAGGGTGAAAAAGAAGCAGTACAAATAAACATAGGAAGTAAACAGGAAAACTAGAAAGAAAAAAACAGATCAGTATGAAGGAAGTTATGAAGGAGGGTCACACAGATGGTGGGGTGGTTGTGGAGTTGTTCAGAAAGGGTCATGATCTGTACCCACTTGTGGAAGCCTGGGGTACCACTCTGTGACCTCAAGACTAGAAGGGAGCATAACAGTCAAGACAGAGTAGAAAATGGCTTTTTTTCACTGGAGGCTGAATCTGTAAGTAGACAGCAAAATGTACCTTGTGTTTTCTTTCCTCTCCCCACCACTTGTGCACTCTTCTGTTCTTTCTCAGCTCTTACTCCTCACTCTTACTCACCCTCTACTGAAGGGAGACGGCTGTGCTCGGGGCTGCCAATCCGCCACGGGGAAGGCTGGGAGACAGAGGAGCTCTGCACCCAGCCACAGTCGCCTTCTTCAAACGAACAGTAAAAGCCAGATGGAAGCTTTTCTGCAGGGGGAAAAAAGCACACAGGTGAGTGGAGGAGGAGACTCTGGGGCACACAGAGAAGCTGCAGTGACCATTCTGACCCAGTTTTCCCAGGACATGTGGGCACCCCCACAGCTGCTCAGTCCTTTGGTGAAGAGTCATGCACGTGCCTGACCGTGGCAAGCGAAACAACACCCAGACTGTGACTGACTACCCCTCAACACTTTGACAAACCTAAGTGAGAGCACACATCTCACTGTACACTCTGAGGTCTCCTAAACAGGGAATGAAAATCACATTACAGTGAAAATCATATTACAGTGGTAGTAACCCTAACTAACCCTTTACCTTATAAACAGGGTAGTGAAACACTGGAACACGTTGCCCATGGACATCCCATCCATGAAGACATTCAAGGTCCAACTCAACGGGGCCATAAGCAACCTCATCTAGTTGGAGATGTAGCTGTTTACTTCATGGGGGTTAGACAAGATGACCTTTGAGGGTCCCTTCCAACCCCATGCATTCTGTGATTCCAGGATTCTAAACAGCTGGCTTCTACAGCTCTCCATGTTTGCACACACTCAGGGTTACATCTCGGAGATGGTTTTCCTAACTACTACTTCTGCAGCACCACAGAAGGAAATCTTGGAAAGGGACAAGGTTCTGACATGATTCCCCTTCCTTCTAGCCTACGTCCCTAGTCAGCCCAGCTCAGCACCACGACCTCCTCTCACTGATACAGCCTGAGGAAAAGCAGTGAATCCTTCCGTGCCTGTGAGTCTGCTGGGGGAGATGAATGGATGAAAAGAGGATGGTTTATTTTAAGCCATACTTTCAGGCTTTGACGCCCACCCAGTCTGTCAGTGGCTTAGCACTTCAGGCAAGTTTCCAGCTTCAAACAATAAAGATCCACGAACATTTTTTTTTTGCCTTTAAATTAACCAGTGTAAAAGTAATAGTTATCCTATTCAAAGCAAAGAGTTAACTCCATGCCTCTCATCTCCTTCTCTATCTACACTGTAAGTTTGCACTGCTCCTTTTGCCCTGAGCCACGTGAGCAGTTTGCTTGGCTAGGAACCAGCCATTTCCTTCAAAACTCATGAAATACTTTTTCCCATCATCCTCAATCAACCCTCACTGCCTCCTCCTTAATTTCTGCTGTGTCCAGTTCTACCTTGGCATTTCCCTCCTTCAACATGAGGCCAGATTCTGTACCTATTAAGCAAGCTTGGCAGAAAAGGTAGCCTGTAAAATGCCACCAAAAATCAGTTCTACTGTACCCTCATTTTTACTTCTAGTGAATCATTCATGAGCTTTAACACAGATTCCGCACCCAGGGTGCAGCTGGCAACTCTGTCAGGAGCTTGAATCACAATGTACTTCAGAGCAACAAATCTTACATCTATGGCTCTTTAGTAGGGCCAACCCTGGCAGCTGAGATGTGAGAGCTATGTGTTACTGCTACAGAATTACAGAATCAATTCAGCTGGAAAAGACCTTCAGGATCATCAGGTCCAACCAGTATCTAACTCACCCAAGGCTGGTGCTAAACCGTGTCCCTCAGCACAACATCTCTGCCTCTTTTAAACACCTCCAGGCATGGGGATTCAAGCACCTCCCTGGGGAGCCTATTCCACTGTTTGAGAATCCTTTCCATCACTATTTTTTCTTCTAATATGCAACCTAAACCTCCCCTGATGCAACTGGAGGCCATTTCCTCTCATCCTATCACCTGATACTAGGGAGAAGAGACTGAACCCCACCTCGCTCCAACCTCCTTTCAAGGAGCTCTAGAGAGCAATGAGGTCTCCCCTCAGCCTCCTCTTCTACAGACTAAACACCCCCAGTTCCCTCAGCTGCTCCTCAGAAGATGTTCTCCAGACCCTATTTATTTTTCACATGCACCCAATTCCATTCTGACAAAAAAGTCAAAAGCTGTGCTGCATTGAGGGCTCCTCCAAGAATTTCCTTTTGAAATCATTCAGCCCCATGTTTAAAAGTGAGGCTGTTAGGCAGAGAGCTGCTGCCTTGTGTTTTAGCCCTCTACAGAACTTGATTCAATTTCATTGTGCAGCCTGAGGCTGGGATCCAAAGAAAAATGACAAATTTTAATGTGTCCTGAATTCCTCCTACAACAGCTTGGCTCAGTGTCCAACTGAATTCATTTAATGGCCAGACGCTATCTAGGATGATGTAAACAAGTCAGAGCAGCAGGAGGAGTCAGCTAAGCAGCAATCCCTGCCTGGAGGCCAGAAAAACCTCCCTGTTGATGAACAAGTAAGGACATAAATAAGAAACTATTACTTTCCCAGCAAATTTCAGTCCTTCTCCACAGATTGACTTCTGTTTTCATGAATATCCCCTGCACTGGATCCATTTTGTTTGCTGCTTTCCCTTAGTTTGAATATTGCTGCTTCACAACTGCTGCTGCTCTTTGCCTGCACCTCTCTGGTGAGTCTGTTTTTGGGAAGCCTGTCATTCAAACACATCAGAGCACACACTGCATCAAATCTACAGCACAGGAGCTTCCAGCTCAGCATGAGGAGGAACTTCAGCACTGGGAGAGTCCCAGAGCCCTGCAGCAAGGTGCCCAGAGAGGTTGTGGAATCTTTCTCTGGAGCCTTCCCAGCCCTGTCTGGGTGCATTCCTGTGTGCCCTGTGCTGGATTCCATGCTCCTGCCCTGTCAGGGGGGTTGGACTCCATGATCTGTGGAGGTCCCTCCCAACCCATAACATCCTATGAGCCTGTGCTGAGAATCACAGAATCTCCTGCTTGGAAAAGACCTCAAGTCCAACCCTAATCTTCTGTCCTAGTTTTGAGCCATGAGCTACCCAGGGCAAAAGGACAGGAAAGGTCTTTAACCTCTTCCCAAGGAGGGAAACAGCAATGCTCCCCACTGCAAACTCAGTTTACAAACATACACCAAAGGCACTCAGGTGAAAGGAAATCATTCACAAACGAGGCTCAGTCCTTCACCTGTGCCTGCCAGGCCAAAACCTTCCAGAGACCTCCCCCGCACTGGGCCTCAGCAGGCCCCGAGCCCCCAGGCTGCCCCACGCTGGGCCAGAGGGAAACTCCCTGCCAGACAAGGCCTGGAGAAAGCCTCTGCCCCGCACCCAACGCATCCCAGCTGGAGAGGAGAGAAGTGGCTGCACACCCCCTCACACAGAGAGGCAGGAAACAGAACAAACAGATTACACTGTCCTGGACAAGCCGCCTGCCCCCTGGGACTGGAGGACTCTGTGGCGCACAGAATCCACACGGCTGGAGAAGCCCTCAGCGATCACCAAGCCCAAGCTGCCCCCCGACACCTCCTGAGGTCTAAACCATGGCGCCAAGTGCCACAGCCAAGCCCCTCCTGAACCCCTCCCGGGACAGGGACTCCCTGCGCAGCACATCCCAAGGGAAAATTGCTCTTTCTGGGCAGAAATTCCTCCTTACCTTGAGCCTGAACTCCCAGCTTGCGCCTCCGCCTGCCTGCCGCGGCGGCGCGCCTGAGGGAACAGACCGGCCGAAACCGCTCTGCACCCTCCCGCCAGGTGGCGCCAATTAAGGCTCAGTCCCGCAGCACCTGGCAGCTCCCCGCACGCAACTGGTAGACCACACCCCTTAGCCCTCAGCCCAGGGGCTCTTAAACGCCTGCAGGGAGGCCGATTCCACCGCTCCCCAGGGCAGCACATCACACCCCACGCTTCCATCAGTGCTGGAACGCTCAACTGAGGTCCCTGGAAAGTCAAGTAAGTGAGGGGGCAGGGGTTACAGCGGCTGAAACCTGCCATGTTGGACGTAATCATTGCTGACAGAAACCGCAGAAGACTTCAGCCTCAGTAATATCAATATGCAGCTTGTGGATAGAGGATGGAGGATAGAGTAATCAGGGAGTTGTTTGGGTTGGGAAAGATTGGAAGATGATTGGGTCCAAGCATTATCTATCTCTATCAAGTTTGGTGTTCAGCCTTGTCTCTCAGCACCCATCTATGAGCACTGTGAGAATGCTAGACTCTGGTTTTATTTGAGTGATCAAGCAGAGAAAAGCTGTAGGGTGTTAAGCTTGTTTCTCAGCAAATATTTTAGAGGCTTCAGAACTAATTACCTTTCAAGGAAAACCTAAATAAATTCAAGGGCTGGGGTTTTTGTTTGCTAGCTTAACTCAGTTTTTTTCATTCTTTAATAGCAAGAAAAATAAGCAGCCAGAATAATTTATGAAGCAGAGAGCACAAGCTCTTGATTCAAAACCATCTGCAAAACCAGACACTGCATTTTAAACTTTGAGGGGCAATTCCAGACCTCTTATAAAGGGTAGAAGCATAAAAGACTACTGTGCTATCTGTGGACCTTGCCCAAACTCAGAAGCCAAAGGGACCAGCTAGTCAAACAATTTAAAGCAGCACATGAATCCAAAACATGAGTTTGTTTCCGTGTCTGCATCTATGCTAGCAAAGTTGGTCAGATAAATTCTATCAGAAATGGAGCATAAAAAGGCAAAGTACTTCTCAAGTACTTCTCAAAGAGTTATCCTTTAATGCCAGAAGGATTTTCTGAGTTTGCTGCTGCCAGAGGTTAGAATTTGTTGCTGAAAGTACAGCTTTTGATCAAGAAAGAAACAAAAGGATTAGTGTACCCAAGACAAGGACCTTAAGAGAGTACAGCCTGGCAAGCAGGTCGTTACTTCATCATTTTGCTTGCAGGGAGGCTCTGCTGGGCTGTATCTATCACTAGGATATAAATTAATCCAGGGTTTTCCTCATGCATTTTTGCCTGGAAAGTAAACAGGCTGCTGTAGCATTAATTATCTCTGCTCTCTTGGTGGCTTGCTCACGTTATCACAAATTCATCTTTGCAGGCTCCTATTCAAGCTGCCAGTCTGGTCTCTTGTCAGATGTGTGCATGCACTGCTCCAACCAGATAGCCTAGCCTGAGTCACTCCTCTCACCCATCAGATCCTATTCTTCCTTATCTCACCTGGAAACGTGTTCAACATCCTCAGATATTCAACGAGGCTGAGTGAAAGCTGCCCCATGGCCCAGTGGTTCTGAGGCTGATTTGAAAGATGGCAGACCTTACTTCCAACCCCTCTTCCACAGAACATTTATAAAACGTGGAAAGGCAACCCCAGGAGAGACTTCAGTGAGCCTCTTGTTCTGAACTACACCACAACTCCAGACCAGAGTCTTGGAAACTCTGCATGGAAATTGGAAGTTCTGTGTTTAGAGCAGAAGGAGGAATCAGTCCTGCAGGGATATTTGAGTACAGCTCCAACAGTAACATGCTTCTCTCTAGGGTCATCCCTCACTACACAGACTCACTGGTTGCATGCATAACAAGCACCATGGCATTTTGTTGGCCATTAATAAGCAAAGAGATGCTAACAAATAGCTGGTGTTAGGGAGAGGGTTTTTTAATTTCCAGCTAAGAAAGGAACCAAAATCAAATGAGGAGAAAACAATAAAGAAACAAAAACCTTTACCTGCACAGACTGTGAAAAGGCTAAAACCCCACAGCCTCCCTGAAGCCTTTGTTTAATAGCTATTTTAAAAGCTCTCCCCCGAGGTTTCAGCATGGCTACATCTTTTCCTGACAGCTTCTTTATGCAAGCAAAAGCATTTGGGAAACCCCTCTCCCTGCTTTATATATCTGAATCTCTTTTTGCAACACTTGCAAAAAGCTGATGAAAACATTCACGTTGCTCAGGAGGAAAATGAAAGCTGAACTGATGAGAGATGACATATGTTTTATGTTAGGCTGCCATGCAGATGTAACTGACATCTAAAACATCAGATCATTCCACTGTTTTCTCTAAGGCTTATGCCAAGAATATTCAACACAGTGAAGAGGCAAAAGCAGAGAAAGCAGCCACAGAACCGAGCAGCCTTGCAAGCACAGGAGCACACATGCCCACAGCTTGACTTCCTGCAAAGGCAAGGCAGTCTTTCTTGCTGTTTGGGGGGAAGATGGTGCTTTTAGGCCTTTTAGCCAGGAGTAGGAACTCTCCTTCCCAGCACCTGTGGTTGGATGCATTCCTGGGTGACCTCCCCTAGGTGATCCTGCTTTGGCAGGGGGATTGGACTTGATGATCTCCAGAGGTCCCTTCCAAACCACAATGTTCTGTAATTCTGTGAAAACAAACTGTGAGGTCATCTCCTCAAGCTTGGAAATGTTCAAGGCCAGGCTGGATGAGGCTTTGAGCAGTATGATCTAATGGAAGGTGTCCTGGCCCATGGCAGGAGGGTTGGAATGGATGATTCATAGAGTCATAGAATGCCAGGGTGGAAGGGACCTCAAGGATCATCTAGTCCAACCTTTCAGAGTAAGAATATAGCTGAAATGAGATGGCCCAGCACCCTGTCAAGCTGAGCCTTGAAACTGTCTAATCAGTAGGGGAATCCTCCACCTCCCTTGGGAGTTTATCCCAATGTCTAATAGCTCAAATGGTGAAAAATAGTCTTTGACATCAATCTGAATCTCCCCAGCAGCAACTTGTGCCCTTCACCCCTTGTCTTTACCATGGGACCCTTTGTAAAAAGGGAGACTCCCTCCTCATGATCTCCAAGGCTCTTTCCAACTCAACCTGTTCTATGATTCTATATCCTGAGTGCTCTACTACCTTAAACAGAATCTTCCCTGCTCTGAATGTCTCATGTGCAAGCTAACTTGAGAGCAATTGCCTTCCATATGCCAGAAGCTTTTGCTGGGACTGGTATTTGGGGCAGGGAACACAGTTTTGTTGCATACCAAATCAGTGCTGTTCTGTCACCCAAAGCCCACAGGATGGGATCAATTGTGATGCATAGCCTTTAAATTGATAAATGCTGAACTCCCAATGTTTATTTTTCTTGCTAGGTTTACCCTGTGGATGACAATATGGCTGACAATCCATCACTCCTAAGTGTCTGTGGACTAGCAAAGGGGGAGGTGCTGGAGGTAAAACATGTAGAGGTCTAGAAAAGGCATCTTCAAGACAGCTGAAGGAAGGGCCTACAGAATCTGAGTTATGCAGCACAATTACAAAGTACTCAGGCACAGCAAATTTTCAGAAAGCTCAGGCTGCTATCTGTCTCTGCTGTGCTTTATCAGTCTACTGAGTGCTGAAGAGAAGGTAGAAAACAAGAGGAATTACAAAGAGACAGGAGTTGGTCAAAGATAAGCTACTGGATCTACTCATTTTTCAGGTAAGTTTTCCCTTTCCTCTCCCTTCTGCCAGCTGCTCTGCTCCCTTCTGATTAAAAGCTCTACCAACCTCCACATGGCATGATTCTGTAAGGCAGCTTGCTATCCAGGCTCTACTTCCTTTGCATTTTTGATCAGGCCTTTGGAAGAAATGAAGCACTAAGAGCATCTTAAGAACCTGCTGCAGAACTAATGCAGATGAGTACAGGAAGATATCAAATGGTCTGCTCCAGGCAGAGATCCAAGGAAACTGCTTGTGTTAGGGAGGATACCGCTCTTTTGATCGTCCTGGAGTAGTCCATTAGTGCTACAGGCTCAGGCATTAAAATGCAAACCAATCCCTGCTGTTGGAAAAGGCAGCCTGGGGGGCTGCATTTACTCACCACACAGAGCTCCCTCATCTTCTCCCTCGGTGCAGTCCCTGATGAAGTCACACACCTGCCCCAGCCTGATTGCTGTTCCATTCCAGCAGCTGAAGGAACCCTCCAGAGCCATCTTGGAGCCAGCAGCAGATCCTAGAGAAAAAAAAGAGAACAAGATTACTGAATTTCCTTTGTCTCAATCAAAAGGTCTAAGGATCCTGGGTAATACTGAAGGGGAGAATGCCTTGTGAAATCCCTCCCACCCAAGACCAACTCAATAAAGGGATTATTTCACTTTGTTTGACCTGTTCAATCTAGTCACACATCTAGTATCTAACAGAACTTGTTTACCTTTCGGGGAGTTTAACCTGGAAGGCACCTCTGGCAGTTGAGAAGAGGGCTGGAATTCTCCAGCTTGCTCTGGATTACTTCTCAAGAGCACCACAACTTATGTATGGCAGAATTTCAAGTGTATGCAAATGTACTGCTAGGCTGGCAGTGAAGACTGATGGCCCCTCTTTACAGATTCACAGACTGCAGTGGGTTGGAGGGGACCCTCAGAGGTCATCTTGTCCAATCCCTCTGAACTCAGCAGGGACCTGCTCTAGCAGGTCTGTGTCTTTCTTGTGGTGGTGGCCCCAGAACTCAACACAGTACTTCAGGTGAGATCTCACCAGAGCAGAGTGGCAGGACCTCCTCCCTCAAACTGCTGGCCACACTTCTTTTGATGCAGCCCAGGATGCCATTGGACTTCTGGGCTGCAAGTGCACATTGCTGGCTCATGTCCAGCCTTTTACCCACCAGTACCCCCAAGACCCCCTGAGGGACACCACTTGTCACTTGTCTTCATCTGGACATCAAGCTGCTGACCACTACCCTTTGTGCGTGACCATCCAACCAATTCCTCATCTCCTGGACAGCCCACTCATCAAATCCAGCTCTCTACAGCTTAGAGAGAAGGATGTTGTGGGTGACTGTGTCAAAGACTTTACAAAAGTCCAGGCAGATGAGATCTTGTTGGTCTTTCCTTGCCCACACCAGTTTAGAAAGCTCAGGAATAACATGGTTACATGGCTTGGAAAGGACACAAGCTTTCATTGTGCTCTCCTATCAACATGTACTACCTAGCAGTTGGATGTATCATGTTGTTATAATCTTTCTGCAAGAGAGAAAACAGCTTGATTTTTCTTGTAGGAGATTCCTTTCTCTCCTACACTCACTCCTAGTCCTACATCCTGCACTCCCCTGAAGACAGGGAGTCCACAGGAGGCTACATCTACCAAGATACCAAAGTGACTAATTCATTTTAGTTATGCCAAGCAGCAAAGGGCAGTTAGCAATGTGGGAAGGAGCCAACTCCTAGGAAATGAGGCCACTGAGCAGTATAACCAGAGGCCAGTATCATCCACTCAGAAATGATCCTGAGTATTTGTCCTTTGCCAGAGGCACTGCATTCTCCCAACAGCTGAGACGTCAGAGCTTATCCAGACTGTACAGATCCATTGCATTCCATACTCCTAGACTGTAGTTCTGCTTGTAAACACAGCTTCATTTGCTTCCAACTGAGCTGCTCTGGCAATTTGGTTTTGGGGGTAATTTCAACCCACCACACCTTGCTGCCAGCTTATACAGAGAGAGCAGAATTATGGGATGGAATGACAAAATCACAGTTTCCTGGGTCCACCTCCTGGACTGTCCAGCCCCTGGAGGACTTTCTATCTCTAAGGTTAAGACTGCCAGTGCTTAACCCCACGACAGGCAGGAACTAGTTCAGCAACATTCCACAGTCAGAACGTCCAGAGGAGGCCAAGCTTGGGAAGTGCAAGACCCCATTCTGACAAAAATCTGGGTGTAGAAGCAATTCACTGAAACTTCACTGACTGCAGAGAAGTGCTTCCAGCTCATTGCTCCTAGAAGGCCAGCCTAGAAGTACAAAGAAGTCTGTGCTGTGAACTCTCCACTGCACCAACTCCTGCCCTGAATCCTATTACATGGGTAAATGCTCAAGACTAAACCAAAGCCTGTGGGCAGAGTGAGCCATCGTTTCCCTAACTCATCTGTGCTTGCTAAACAGCACAGCTACATCATGTTCTCTGGTACTACAGGGAGTTGGGAATCACTGGTGATTCAATTAGATGTGCACTTGATACTTTTATTTATATTGCCTGCCAAAACTAAAAATTAATGAAGCATGTAGGAAAACAACCACTATTTCTCTTCAGGCTTATTTTATGGTGCAAATCAATTCAGGAGCCGGGGGAGCACATGCCAAACCTTTTTAATAAAGGACCTCAGCTCCTGAAAGGGGTGCTCTGTGTTATTGTCAGCTCTGGCTTTTTGACTGTCTCTTAGAGCAATTCTGGCTTGCTGCATACAGGCTGCACAGTGCCCTTGTACTTCAGTCAGGGTCAAGGCTGACTGCAGAGGAGAGCTTTGCAGGAAAATAGAGCGGTAACTCAGAGCCGGTCACTGACAACTTCTGCAGGCCCTTTGGCACAGGTTAAGAACCTTCCTTGGCCTTGTCTTGCTCCCTGAAAAAATGGACTTTTAGAGACACCACTGAGAGCCTTCCCTGGGCCAGAAGCAAAGCTCTTTGCTCACAAGCCAGTCCGAGTGGCCTCAGGTCAGTGTGCACATGGATGCTAGGAAACTACAAGCAGCAGCTCTGGTACCTGGGTTGGTGATTCCTTCTTGCAGGGGTATGCCATGAACATGGATGGCACCAGGTTGCTGCAATGAACACCTGACAGAAAGTTAAAAGACAAGCCCCAGAGCTCTTCCAAAAGTTTAGTAACATCATGACTCTCAAAAAATGTTGAATTCCTACTGAAGTTCAGAGGTCCTTCTGTTTCTCTAAAGTACCAACAAACAGTTGTGAAGAAACCAGTCCTCATGTCCCACTCAGTTCATCTGCAGTCTTCCCAGCAAGGTCTGTGTTTTATCTCAGCAGCTACTGGGATACAGTATGCAGACATTCAGAGGAGGGCTTACTGCAGGCAATAGAGTTACTCTGTTCAGTTCATTACAACTTTGTGAAGGCACTTGGTTTTCCAAGCACATGCCTAGAGTGACATTAATTTTAATGGAACCAAAGCATTCCAGAGCACCTACTCTCTTCCCAGGCATTTCTGTTGCAGTCCAGGAGAGCAAATCTCAGTTCAACTGACTGTAATATCTGAAAGATGTCAGCTGACACCAGACCTCAAGCAATGGCAGGAGCTTTTCCTCCAAAACAAAGCGGCAGATTTGCATGCCCATTCATCCCTGTGGAGACAGGGCTTGAATCAGCTCAGATTTGCATTAGACATGTATAGACCTGCTCCTCCTGTAGGTTAGAGAACACAAGGAGCAAAGCTGCAGCCTGGGCCCCCCTGACAGCGCACGGTCCATTCCTGTCTGCGGTCTGCTGGCTTGCAGTGCACAAAGTGAACTGGATGGAGGGGAGGATTAACAAGTAAAACAAACAGATAACCCAAGAAAGCCTAAACACAAATGGTCCTCTTAATAGGCCACTTGATGCAGATGTTTGCATGCAAGCTCAAGGAAAAGTCATTTTGAATTAAAGTATTTTGTCTCAAAGACAGACATTTGATCTTTTCATTTCCCAGCCCTAACCATTCCTGGCAAGGGGAAGCCAGAATGTCCTGGCTCGCTGAGTCAAGACACCGCAGCTCACACACAGAAGATGTGTAAGGAAAGGAAAATGGATGGCATCAAATAAGTATCAAAGTAAAATTTGTGGGAGACATCCTTTATATTTACAGCAGTGTTTATGTTAGGCAGTGGCATCCATAAATTATAGCAGTCATTAAGCTGTACCATGGCTGGCTTGGAGCCTTATAAATCATTATTTAAACAGCAACATTAAACAAATGGCATTTCAGCCTCTAAATTGAAAGGAGAAACAAACAACTCCTGGGGAAACAAGTGCTGACTTGGTATCTCACAGGCCCTGCTTCCAACACAGCTCAGCCTTGGCTGAATTCAAATCTAGTGCCAGACCCTGGACACCAATGACAGCCTGGGCTCTTGACTGCCCATGGGTTTGGACTTAGTTTCCATGTAGCAGGATGGAAAGATGGAAATGGTGTGGCTTAGCCTAAAGCAGGATAAGCAACTCACCAGTCAGCTGTGGGGCCAAAGGGCTGCCCAGAGAGGTTGTGGAGTCTCCTTCACTGGAGACATTCAAAACCTGCCTGGATGTGCTCCTGTGTGACCCACTCTAGGTGATCCTGCTCTGGCAGGAGGGTGAGGTCCCTTCCAACCCCTGATGTTCTGTGATTTTCTGTTTCACTCCTTAGCAGATTTTCTCTGATTTAGGTCGCCTCTTCTCTCCTCCACCCTGCTCTGACCAGCAGAGAGATCAAAGCATGCTGGCAAGCTCTGGCTAATCTGTCTCTGAGGAATGTGGCCAGAAAGATTGAGATGCTTGATCACTGCAAAATGGGAACCTTCAACTCACTGCCACCAGACTTGGCCAGGTGAGAGAGAAGACAAATTCTTACAGGCATTCACAAAGATATCCCTAATCTTGCTAACTGGCTATGCTGCTAATCATCCTGCAGGATGAGCCAAGAACATAATTATACCTTCAGGTGTTACATTCAACTTCTCAGACCATAATTTTTAACGCTACTGAAAGCTTTTGGGACCAACAGAATCAGGTAGAGCCCTCCCACTCAGCGCGCATTAAAATGAGAGCTTAATAAGGTAGTGCCTGGTTGTTGGGTAAAAGCTTTGTCATTTGTGCTCTGCAAAAACAAGTGAACAGAAGCTGCAGAGACCCAGGATGAATATGCACCCTCATGCACGTTTTACTAATAAGTAGCTGCTCTCTGGGGTGCCTCTGAGAAGCCCAGTTGGATGCAGATGAATGGATCCTGGTGGCTCTCGAGACAAGCCTCTGTATGCACACCAGATGAAGGCAATGCTGTTCTGAATGCCATGTACATCGTAAGACATTCCTAGCCCATGGAAATCCAGCATGCTTACCTCACCAGAGGTGCTACTTGGCAAAAAAAAGAGCAACTTTCCTACTATTTAATGACACCTCTGACCAAAATGTTCCTTACTGGGCTACTGCTGGAGTCTAATGTTCCTCCACTAAGTGCCACTAAAAGTCAGGGGTGGTGCAACCTCACCGACGATGCTTATCCATCACAGGTATTTGTCATTAACTTCTCCATTTCATCTGCTCCTCCTCCGGTTTCAGCTCAAGGCTTTGACTCAGAGGTATTTAAAAAGAGAATGGTGAGGGATTTAAAGGTTGTGTGAAACAAAGGAAAGCTGCTGGCTAGCCAGAAAATGACGGAGAGAATGGGGGGGGATTTCTGATTATTGATTTTCCCCGTGACTCATTTTCTGATGGGCACATCATTTCCTCTCTCCTCATCTCCAACCCTCCAGCCTTACAGCAGTGCAGACATTTGAAGGCTGATGGCTCACCTGCTGCTGAGGATAGCCATCTTTGAGGACAAAGTAAATTTTCCACTGTTATGAGTCACTAAAACTCCTGCTTTCACCAGTAGAGAAGGTGGAAGGTATGAAATAAAGCAGGTGGGAAAGTGAAAGAAGAGAAAGATGAGCTCATGTTTACGGGAACTGAAGCTGCCCTTGGCAAATGGCAGCTGAACTCCAACATGATACAGGGCAGATCACATCAGTCAGAGCTATCACAGTGAGCTACACTGCCCTCATTTTCCAGGCACCCACCCCAGGACACCTCTACTCAGATCTGCAGAGAGGCCAAGTGGTCCCAGCTGCCAATGAGACGGGAGAGAGAGAGGGAGGTTTGGAAAACCAAATATCCTCCAACAATGCTTTGAAAAAAGGTTGGCCTCCCAGTTTCTCACACTAAGCAGCCAAAATCAGTCAACACTTCATAATTTCTGGCTTTAATCTTTGTAACAGCATAGTTACTGCTGCTGTCACTGCCTAAGGATGCAAGTGAAGCCACCTTTGTAGGAGGAGGCAATCTCTTTTCATCAGGCTGCCTGAGAGCAGGCAGGAAAAGCAGCCCATGTCTGTACATGCCTGAGAGCTTGCCCATTTCTCCAGTTACATAAATTCACTTTAATCTTCTTATTTCATTTCCTATACATAAAATGGGAATAAACTCATCACAAGAGCTCTGTGATGTTCATTTCATTAACATTTTGTAAGGAATTAAGATGTTGGGATAAGACAGCCTTGGAAAAAAAACAAACCACCAACCCCAAGCCCCAAACCTGTAAGGAAATTATTTACTCTATATTCACAGTGTGGTTTGAATAATTCAGAGCATAAAATGAACAGGGTCATGCATCTGATGAAGGCAAGGCAGAGGGTAGTAAATAACTTCCCACTGAGGGAGCACCCTCTGCCCTGCATGCTAAGGGCACAGCATCCCCCCAGTGAGCTGCTCCAAGGAGAGAAATCTTCCTCATCAGCACCTCATAGAAAGAGAACTTTCATTTCACAGACAATGTCGACACATCAAAATGCATCTGACCAAAAAACAAGACCCACAGCATCACAGAATTGGTTTGGATGGAAAAGACCCCAAGATCATTGAGTCTAACCATTGACCTGACGCCACCATGGCCACTAAACTGTGTCCCAACGTGCCATGTCCACACGTTCTTTGAGCACCTCCAGGGATGGAGACCCCACTGCCCCCCTTGGCAGCCTGTTTTAATGCCTGACCACTCCTGCAGGAAAGAAATTTTTCCTGATCTCCAAATGAAACCTTCCCTGGTGCAACTCCAGGCCGTTTCCTCTTGTTCTATCACCTTATGCTAGGAAGAAGAGACCATCCCCACCACCCTTCAACCTCCTTCCAGGGAGCTGTAGTGAGGGATAAGGTCTCCCCCCTCAACCTCCTTTTCTGCAGCTGCTCCTCACCAGACCTGTCCTCCAGACCCTTCACCAGCTTTGTTGTCCTTCTCTGGACATGCTCCAGCAGCTCAATGTCCCTCCTGGAATGAGGAGCCCAAAACAGAAGGCATAATTTGAGGTGCAGCCTCACCAGTGCCAAGTACAGGGCACAATCACTTCCCTGCTGCTGCTGGCCACACCATTCCTGACCCAGGCCAGGATGCTGTTGGCCTTCTTGTCCACCTGGGCACAAACTGGATTGTCTTTGGCCAGCTGTCAACCAACAACCCCAGGTGTTTTTCTGCTGGGCAGTTTTCCAGACACTCTGCCCCAAGCCTGTTGCACACACTTTGCTTGATATGCTCCAGGATGCTGTTGGCCTTCTTGGCCACACAGGCACACTGCTGTCCCATGGATAACTCTGCTGTCCACCAGGACTCCAAGGTCTTTCTCCACAGTGCTGTTCATGCTAACCTGGTGCAGCCTTCCTGAGCTTTGAGCACCAACTACATTCCTTCAAACTCTCCACAAGGTGAGAGTGTAGAACAAGGAAGTTACCTGGATTTCACACACTCTCATTTTGCAGTGAGGGAAGCTGACTGAGAAGTTACTATTTCTCTCTATAGCTCCTGAGACAGCAAATAATTGCTGACTGCAATAAATGACATGATAATATTTCCCCCTATTAATCTTGCCCATTTTTTCTGTGTTGTTAGGGCTCACAGTGACATATGTTCTGGGGGTTTGTTTTTGTTTTGTTGGGTATTTTTTCCCTGTGATTTGCTTAGCAATGAATTAGAAGCTCCAAAAACACAGAAAAAAAAAAGAGAAGTAAGCAAATAAAGAGCCAGCAGTGAATGTTACAAAGGCAGTGCAATCACCAGCAGTGCTACCTGTGTACCCTGCAGCAGCTACAGAACTGAAAGGGGCCAAAGGGGATGGAAAAATAATCATTCCAAACACTGTGCATGCATAGCTATCAGACAGGTGTTGTCACATTTCATCTCACACAGCAGATCTTTAAGGTTTGCATCTAAGAGTCCTTGTATCTGGGAAAGAATCAGCCCATGGACCAGTAGAAGTTGGGGAGTGAGCTGTTGGAGAGCAGGGTAGGGGAAAGGTACCTGGGGGTCCTAGTGGACAGAAGGCTGCCCAGGAGCCAGCAATGTGCCCTTGTGGCCAAGAAGGCAAATAGCATTGGTATCAGAAGGAGTGTGGCTGGTTCTCCTGCCCCTCCACTCTGCCCTGGTGAGGCCACATCTGGAATACTGTGTCCAGTTCTGGGCTCCTCAGTTCAAGAAACTGACTGGAAGAGTCCAGCACAGTGCCACAAGGATGCTGAAGGCAGTGGAACATCTCCCTTATGAGGAAAGGCTGAGGGACCTGGGGGTTTTAGCTTGGAGAAGAGGAGACTGAGGGGAGACCTCATTCATGTTGATAAAGATGTGCAGGGCAGTGGCAGGAGGCTGGAGCCAGGCTCTGCTCAGTGATGTCCAGTGACAGGCCAAGGGGCAATGGGTGCAAGCTGGAGCAGAGAAGGCTCCATGTGAACACAAGGAAAAACTTTTTCACTGTGGAAAAGTTCTGGAGCAGGCTGCCCACAGAGGTTGTGGAGTCTCCTTCTCTGGAGACATTCAAAACCTGCCTGGATGTGTTCCTGTGTGACCTGCCCTGTGATCCTGCTCTGGCAGTCGGGGGAATGGATGATCTTTTGAGGTCCCTTCCAGCCCCTAACATTCTGTGATTCTGTGTGGTTCTGTGATTCCTAACCATGAACACCTTGGAACAGAACACCACAACAGGAGGGAGCAATTCTGTTAGAGTCCCACATGATTTCTTTTGGTTGCTTTTTGCTGCCTTTATTTCAATATGGGACTGCATTTACTCTTGGATCCCCTTTTCTCTCAGGCATTGTTGCACCTTCCTGAGACTTACAACAATATCACCAAAGCAAACCAGCCACCTCCCAGCTTTCCTCCATCTCCTAAAAGCAGCCAGTACCACAGTTTGCACCACCACAACTTTTTAAAAAGACCAAAAAACCTTTCTGAGAGTTTTCCAACCTTGAAACCTTCAAGGGAGAAAATACAAAGGTCCAAAATTCTATTATTAGCTCTGCCATTCCCTTCTTGGGGTCTGACTAGGCTTGGAGACCAGCTCTTATCAACCAGCAAGCCTGCCCGTGGGAAAGGCTGGCCAGACTGTTTGCTAGCTCACTGGAAGATGAATGTTGCTTGCCACATGAGGTGGTAGGTGAGAAAATAATGAGGTGGTAGGTGAGAAAATAATGAGGTGGGGTGAAATCTCTAAGCTTATTTATCAACAACAGAAGCAGATTTAACATGGGGCCACTCTTAAGATCATGGAAGCAAATATGAAATGAAGTGAGGCTGCTGCAGTAAGGCCATGAAAACAGTGCTTCCAAACTTCATGTGTGTCTCTTGGGCAGGCCACAAGGCCTGATGAGATGGGAAGTGCACATTCTGCTTTCCACATTCCAAGGCTTGGCTCAAATCCATGTAAGATAAATGTTGCCTTTGTTTGCTCAGGCTCCCCAGTTCCAAGCACCACTAACACTCCTCCCATACCACACACTGCATTTTCCTCAATTACTGGTTCTTAAACACAGCATCAAAAGAAACCTCCAAACCATCAAAAAACATTTGACAGGGGAGGAAACTGGATGTGTTCCTCTGTGACTTACTCCAGGTGATCCTGCTCTGTCAGGGAGTTGGACTGAATGCTCTTTTGAGGTCCCTTCCAATTCCTAACATTCTGTGACTCCTAAATATGAACAGCTAGAAATAGAACAATGGAGGTGGAGGTGCCCAGACCCAAGCAAAAAGCCACAGAAAGGAGAGACCAGAAAAGGCTGTCCAGAGTCAAGAAAAAAGCCACTCAAAGGAGAATCTAGGAAAGATTGCTTGGCTCATGCAGAGCTGATTCCCCACATGTCAGCTATAACCTCTCTCTGAACCCTGCCATAGCAGCATCTCAGTAATGTCTCATATGCTTTTAGCACTGCCAGCCAGTCAAGAGAGGTCTATTTGTATGCCTTGTCATGAAGAGCACAAATAGAGGTTGCCACTTAATTGTAGTCAAACATCATTTTAGATAGCAATCATATTTTTCATGTCTGAGATGCAGTTCTGCTGCTCTGCCTGTTTAACCCAGTATCCTTCCTTCAGCTGTCAGCAGGATTGAATGAAGGTTTATGGCTGTACTGCAGATCACTTGCTGAGGAGGATGGGTGGAATCTCACCAATCAGCACAATCAGGAGCATGCAGAGGTGGCCCCTTCAGCAGAGTGCAGTGAGGCATCTTCAAATCACAGCCAAATGTTTTCCTGTGGCCCCACAGTGAAAGAGCAATGGTTCACAGAATCAGAGAATGGCTTCAGTTGGAGGGAACCTTAAACAGCACCTAATTCCAGCCCCCTGGCACAGGCAAGGACATCTCCTACTACATCAAGTTGTTCCAAGCCTCATCCAGCCTGACCTTCAACACTTCCAGGGATGAGACCTCCACAGCCTCTCTGGGCAACCTGTTCCCCTGTCTTGTCAATAAGGACTTCTTCCTAATGTCCAATCTAAATCTCCCCTGCCCTAGGTTCAAACCATTGTCCCTTGTCCTGTCACCACATGTCATTGTAAAAAGTCCTTCTCCAGCTTTCCCACAGCTCCCTTCAGGAACTGGAGCTGTAAGATCTCCCCAGAGCCTTCTCTTCTCCAGGCTGAATGGACCCAGCTCCCTTAGCCTGTCCTCACAGGAGAGCTGCTGCAGCCCTCTGATCATCTTTGTGGCCCTCCTTCTTGTTGTTCCAGGTAGAAGCAGAAGCTTGCTAGGGAAGAAATTTTCACATCTTGGCCCCTGTTGAGCCCTGCCAAACCCTGCAGCTGAAGTGCAACAAATTGTTGTCAAGGAGCTAATTTCCACTTTGCTTCAAGAACTGAGCAACACCACCTCAAAAAGTCAAAGCATTAGCAAGACGAAATGATGCAGGAGCCCTTGCTGTGAGGGAGAGTAACAGTACTGGTGACACAGCCTGTGGGCTGCTAGCCAGAGTGGAAAACCCAGAAAAGATTAATTAACATAAAGATGGTGCTTCTATTAGTTTTAATTACTTTTAATATTCTGATAGGCACCTTAATGGAAGAGTTGCTACATGCAGGGACAAGATCAAGAAGACAGAAGGTTTGGTGTGTCTCTGCAACTCCAGGTTTCCTCTGAGATGTCCACTCTGTGATGAGCAGTGTGCAATCAGCCTCTCAGAAGGCTTCACCCAAGTTCTCATCTTGAATGCATGCAAACCCAAAATGTTCATTTGTGGCCTCTTCATCAGTAGGCTTGCTGATGAGTGCAGGCTCCCCTCCAAAGCTTTTCCAGTCCCTCTTTCCCTCATTTTCCTGGCTACTTCAGCTGGCCATTAATTAATCTCCTAACTATCATCAGCAGTAGTATTAAATTCTCACCCATTTGCTACTGCTGTTCTTATGTAAAATGCTGCTCCTAGCTGGATGGGTTTCAGCAAAGCATAACACCTTGTTGACTCTAGATAAATCTATTTATACAATGCAAATGTACCTCTCCCTGCAGGACAAATCCTTTATAATTAAATCCTTTGTAACTGCAAACCAATTCATTATACAAACTAAAGAAGCAGGAGGACACACAGCTTGCTGCTCATTCTTCATCAAGATCTTAGTAAACAAACATTTGGGCACTAAAGTCATCGACAGAGAATATGAAACGGGTTGGTAGCCGCATTGCAAAGGAAATGGAGTTAGGCTGGGGGCAAACAGGGGTGTTAAGCTACCCAGGAACAATCATGGGAAGGTCCAGAGGAGCAGCAGAGCACGTGTCCTTTCAGCATACAGGAGCAGAGCACGTGGAAACGACATACAGGCTCAGTGTCCTGTCACATAGTGCTCTGCCACTTCAGGACATGGTTCAATGGCCATGGTGGTGTCAGGTCAATGGCTGGACTCAATGATCCTAAAGGTCTTTTCCAACCAAAATGGTTGTGTGATTCTATGAATGACTTAGGATAAACACCAAACCAAAACAAGCAAACCCCCAACCCAACCAACAAACCACTCAGGCATGGAAGGAATTAAGCAAAGAGCAATATAAATCCATTTCAGAAAGTAAGGACATTCTGCAGGCTTCCCACCTAAGCTCTACTGAGTTGTTTCACACTTTTAAAGGAGATGTTGGGGGGGAAGACATCAGTTTAAGAAATAGTTGAAGTTACCAAGCTGTACTGGATGGGACTCACTTGACAGCACGAAAAGCCCAAAGACAGTAAGTAATAAAAGAGACCCACCAAACTTTCTGTTATCCAGCAAATGGCCTAGAAGAGATTTAAAAGGCACTTTACATTTACATTTGTCTGCACTTGGTCTTGAGGCAGCAATTTAAAAGGCTAAGTAATGATTAACATTAGTTTTGGAGCACACCAAGGCTTCCCTCTGAAGAGAGAAGGCCCTCTTGGGGAGGTGACCATCTCAGCGAACACAAACTCTCCCTGCTTTGCAGTATCATCCCCTAGCAGCTCTCTCTCTCTCCTCCCATTCATCCTAAGCCGCCCATGGTCCCCCCACAGTAAAGTTATATTGAGTGCAAAGGTGTTAGGTACCCACCATATATTTCTACCAAAGAGAACAGTTAAAATTCTTGACTCCCAGCCCTCCTGGGGCTTTAACTTAATGCACTACAGATGCAGTTCACTGGCTGTAATGGCCAACTACTCACATCCTCACATCACTGCACTACCTGCAAGCCTGGAATGTAGCCCACAGTGCATGGGGACTCAGAAACTTCAGTGAAATATTATCCACAAAATCAGCTACTCTGGAATTTGTACTTAAACCAGGAAAAAATGCTAGATCTGCTGCAAAGAATCCAAAGGAGAGCTATGGGGAGGGCTGTGGGACTGAACATCTCTGCTATGAGGAAAGACTGAGAGCCCTGGGGCTCTTTAGTCTGGAGAAGGATGAGAGGGGATCTGATCAAGGTCTATGAATATCTGAGGGTGAGTGGCAAGTAGTTTCAGCACAGACAGCAGCAGTTTAAGCTTCTCTGTGCTGTGACAACTCATCCATCCTACATCTCTATTACCTCTACTGGTTTGCCCAGTGGCAATTCTGCTGGGAAAGCCTCTGGACAATTTGTCTCTGCTAGCAAAATGTAGACATGAAAGGTATCTCACAGCACTCCCTAGCCCTCTTCCAGGTACACCATGACTGAGTTACCAGTTCATCCAGGGTACAGGTCTGTTCATACTGGGTACAGATCTGGGGCCCTCAATACAGGAAGGACATGGATCAGATGGAGAGGGTCCAGAGGACGGCCACAATAAGGATCAGGGGGCTGGAGCACCTCTGCTATGAGGACAGCTGGGGGTGCTCAGCCTGGAGGAGGTTTTGGGGAGACCTAATAGCAGCCTCCCAGTACCTGAAGGGGACTGACAGGAAGGATGGAGAGAAACCTTTTCCAAAGGCCTGCAGTGACAGGACAAGGGGCAATGGCTTCAAGCTAGAGCAGGGCAGATGTAGATTGGATATCAGGAAGAAGTTACCCAGGGGGTAAGCATCTTCACTTCTTCAAGGTTCCATCTCCCTTCCCATGACAGAAAGAAGTTGACACTTTGTGGGGGCTATGTGACCTCACTATAGTGTAGAACTAGCACTATGTGCATTAACCTTGTGTTTGCACATAGAAAACCAAACCCAAACCAACTAACCAAACAACCACAACAATAAAACCCCAACTGACTTTGAAGAGCTATCTACGATGGCAATGTGCCCATGCAGAGGAGAAGTGTTTCCTCAGCATTATTTCTAAAGGTTTTATTTGACCTGAACTAAAACATGGCACAGCTGCAGGCAGCCTGTTGTTGTTCCACATTTGTTCCATTTATCAGATATTTCACCCTTTCTTGATGACTTTCAGTGGTGTTTCAAAAAACCCCAACCCAAAACAAAACCAAACCCCCAACCCTGAGGCCCAGGGAAGAGGCAGTAAAACTCAGTTTCTTCCCTTGCTTTTTCCCCTTTCCCTCAGAACACACATTCACTAAGTTTGACCAGAATCTTGAGTAACTTTGTCCCACTAAGTTGTATTTTGAAGTGGAGGTGCTGCTGACTCTTGCATAACACATGGAGGGTCTCAAGTGAGAAGCTACACTGGGGCTATCACTAAGTGCTAATCACCAGCACAGAGGATGACAGAATCACTCGAGTTACTGCCACATGCTAATGCAGCATCTGTCTGAGGAAGCCCTGAGTCATTCCAGCTTAGTCCTGTCCCCTGAAATCCATTCAAACAGTGCACCAGAGACATTTTTCCCCCCATGTTAGCAGTGCCAGGAGTGACAATGTGCTCTCCATTTGGCATGCATTAAAATGTGTAAATCTTAGCAAACCACAGATTTGGCTGAGGGGACCTCAGAGTAGGAGAGAGAAAAGCAGCCATGAAGCTTGCACAGTTCCACATGAGCACTATGGAGGTAGAATGCTGCTACTGCTTTCTCAGGGAGAAGTAGTATGGATCATGGAACCATAGAACTGCTGGGGTTGGAAGTGACCTTTGAGGTCATCAAGTCCAAGTGCTCTCCTCGAGCTCACAATCCACCACTACTGCTAAGTAACGCCCCTCAGCACCATATCCATACATCTTTTAGACACCTTCAGGGATGTTGACTCCACCACATTGCTCAGCAGCCTGTTGGAATGTTTAATAACCTTTTCCTAATATCCAACCCAACTTCTCCTGGCACAGCTTGAGGCCATTTCCTCTTGTCCTTGTACCTGTTGCATGTGAGGAAAGATTAACCCCCCCTGGCTCCAACGTCCTTTGAGAGTGGTGAGGTCTCCCCTCAGCTCTGTCTACTGAAGACTAAACAACCCCAGCTCCCTCAGCTCTTCCAGATAACATAAACCCAACATTAAAAATTCCAGTGACAGTTAAGGTGAGAGATTACAGTGATCTGCACACCAGCTACAAACTGATTTGGCATTCACTGATTAATGCAGTAGATGAGATGCTAACATTTTACATGCAAGGCTCTCAATCACCAGTTTCACGCAGCGGTGTGTCTCTGGTGTCAAGCAGTTCTTGATGCTAAGTTATTAAACTTCCCTCCTGTGTAGCACTGGAGTATCTATTCCAGTTGCAGGATGAGATTATGGACAAAGACTTTCAATTTCAAACCAAAGCTGCTTCCAGACTTTGTTACTGAAATGCTTGATACTGGGATACTGGATACAGCAGATCTCAGGGCCCTTCTGTGGCATTTCTTACTGCTTAATTGTTTGGCCCAAGCACTGCAAGGCAGAGTCACTCTCTTATGCTTTCCTAGGTATGTTACCCTCCATTAGTCACAAAATCACAGCATGTTTGGGGTTGGAAGGGACCTCTGGAGATCCTCTAGTCCAACGTCCCCACTAAAGCAGGATCACCTAGAGCAGGCTGCACAGGAACACATCCAGGTAGGTTTTGAATGTCTGCAGAGAAGGAGACTCCACAACCTCTGTGGGCAGCCTGCTCCAGGGCTTTGACACACTCACAGGAAAGAAGTTTTTCCTCATGTTTAAGTGAAAAGTCAAATGACCTCAAGCACTTTCAGCTGTACAGTCACAAATTCACAAGGTGAGGGTATTCCCCTCCACAGAACCCTGCCAGTGCAAGACTCCAGCCTTAGCAACAACACTTCAGCTCACACTTGTCAAGACTAATGAATTACACTGGACTGTAATGAGATCCTGGAGTTATTTGTAGCTGTGCTCCAGGTAAGTCCCTTTGGTTGCAGGCGGACATACTTCCCCAGCTGCCTTGGCAGGAGAGGTTATTGAGTCCATCTGTTCATGACTGCTCTCCCTTCTGACTAGCTGATGAAGCAGCATGTGGAAGTACTCCCTAGTTTATTTCAGGCAAAGTCAGACAGGTGAGACCAGAATAACACTTCTTACCTACTCAAGGATTTGATGTTAACCTGTCTCATTTTCAAATGGCAGCTGCTCTCTCAGCTGCATTAAAACATCTTGCAGACTCTGGTGACCTTCTTGAAAGACGAGAGGAGAAAAGCCACAGCGCGGTGGTGTTGCGAGGTAGAGGAGCAGCTCGGTGGATGCACTCTCTTTACTTTACAAGAAAAAGTCACTCTAACATGTGAGATACTGCTGATGTATGATAATATTATTACTATTCCATGCAAAGCAATTCATAGAGGATGGATTATTCCCCTTTCCTTTTCAGGCACACTGTGGAACATCAGCCTCCTACCTCCCAAGCTTTGGGCAAACTTGTAAAGACAGCTTAGTGTTCTTTGGAGATATGCATCTCAAGTCTGCTGGTAAACAAGGAGAATGCAAAAAAGCAACTGCAGGCATGATGAAGTTCAGAGGAAATTCTACTTCAATTTGGAACTACACAACAGGGACCCTTCTCTGAATCCAAGATGGAGATGAAAGTGCTCATGTGAAGGAAATCACAGCAGCTTTCTCCTTTGTTTGGCAGAGCAGTAGTTGAAATGAGTACAATACAAGGCACACAGAACAAGAGAGCTCCTTGGGACAGTTTTCTGTTTGGAACAGAACCTCATCACATTTTGCCTTACATTTTCCTGATAAAGCAGCAGCAATCACTACACTAACAGAACGGAACAGGAATTCCCTGACATGACTGCTAATGGTGTGTCAGGCCTTAGAAGCCCTATCAGCTGAAATTCAGGCTAGCACTCACTGATCTCCAGGAGCTGGATTTGAAATGACTAACTCCAGAGTGTAACCTGAGATCCCTGCAGAAGCAGCCTGAATTAAGGTTCAAGAGAAATGCTGCATATGTTACAGAGCTTAACTTCATTTTGAAGCAATGTTGTTTAAGGTTGTATTAAGGGATTGAGTTACTGCTTCTGCTTAAGAAGAAGTGACAGAGTCATTCACAAGGGGAATAAAAATAAACAAGATAATGCAAGAGAGGGAATTGCACCTACTGGCAAGGAAGGAGCTGGAAAATGAATATGGATCTTCTGTTACCACTCCTTGGGAAACAGCATGGGATCCAATGTCCAAGGGCAACTTAATTGAAGTAGATTTTCCAAAAGGCCTTCTTAGAGGTCTCCCATAAAAGGAATGTGGTTAACAGCAACAACAAAAAACCGGATCATCAAAGCTTTTACATGTGAGTGGTTCTGTAGGAATGCAGAGAAAGAATATGCTCTGGAGGGCTCTATTAGAAGGCTCTTGGCCCTAGCTCTGCTTCTACCAGCTACCACTTTACATCTGACAAGCCTGAATCATCTTCTGTGTGACAGGAGTGGTTGGCTGGTTTTTGGGGTGGGTTATTTGTTTTGGTTTGTTTGACTGTGGGTTGGTTTAGGTGGGGTTTGTGTTTTGGTTGGCTGGTGGGTTTCTTGTTTGGTTGGGTTGTTTTTGTTTGGTTGGTGGTTTGTGGGGGGTTTTGATGTGGATTTTTGTTCATTTGTATGCTTGGTTGGTTCATTTTTGGTTGTTTCTAGAGATCTGCCTTCTTTTAGAGACCCAATCACAAGACACCTGCAGAGGGTAAAAATTCAGGCCTGATTCCTGGTTTCCAAGTGCTACAGGTTTCCCAAAACTGGTGCTAGTGGTTTTGGTTTTAGTGCAGAGAGGCTTCTAAGGTCTGACTGAAAGCATCCTGTCAAAGCTGCATCAATGAAGCTTGTTTGGGGAATGCTGCCACTGTGAAGTATTCCTGCACAGCACTATTAATCTTGCACTCAACAGCCATTTAATCTTGCCTTCCCCCCCTCCCTGAATTTATCCTAACAGACTCTGAATAAACTCCTGCAAAATAATGACTCTCAAACAATTTGTTCAGCATGCTAAGCAGTGAGCATGGAGGATGTTCAATAGAGGATCTGTTTGTTAAAGATTCCTTTGTCTGAAGCTACTCATTCGAGTGTGAGGAATGGGTGGGCAGCCTTTACAGATGACAGGCATTAAAGCACCCACTGGCTTTAAAAGGATGGTTCTGTTGGACATTGCAGGCTACAATTCTTCAAGCAAAGCATTGTCCCCTTTCTGACACTCTGATGATGCTATGATGTTAAAGGTGGAATGAATTGCTCTCTGAAGTGCCTCTTTTTCTCTCTGTTGACTCCAGAGAGACTCCAGAGACTTGCTTCGACATGATGCCTAACTTTCAGATAGCTGAAGTCACAGAAGATAAATACCACCTTGTCTGGCTTCATACAACAAAGCATCTGAAGGCCTGAAGTAAATCTTGCCTAGGGATATTGAATCCCATGATGTCGTGGATTAGATGTCTGGTTTATTACACAGATTTTATTCACTGACAGTTCAGTGTCTGAGAATTGGGCTGAACTGCTTGGGAATTAGCTATGCAAGTTGGAGCTCAGGAGAAGGCTCTTCTGTCTCCTATCATCTGAAAATATTTTGGGGCCTTTGTTCAAGGCAGCTAGCATTGGCAGGATAAGGAGATCTTAAAAAAGAGGTCTCCTACACACTGTTAGGCAAAGAAAGAGAAAAGGACAAGTCCATTGCTTGCCTTTGTAAACTGGGAAAGAAGCAGTCCTCACCTAATGCCCTTCTGAGGGACTCTTTATGAACTGAAATGCATTTTGTAATCATTTTTCCCTCCTAAAAATCAGTGTAACTTTACAGTAATACAGATCACTGCAAACAGTAACCATCAGCTCCTTCACCTACAGCGAGAGAACAGCTACACCTTAAACCCAACTCTTCTGTTTGCCAAACCGAACTCCCTGGTTGGATGGGAAGAGCTCAGCAGTGACAGAACACCCACCTGATGTTCACATCAGCCACATTCCTCTCCAACCTCTTGCAAAAATCTTTGCTGAATATCCAGGGACAGACCTTCAGCTGATGCTAGTAGCTGAAACTCCAAGGACTGAAGGGATGACAAGCATTGCACTTCACAGCTTCCACTGCCAGAAGCTCCACCAAGCAAATTCACAGTTAGTCACTTCCTTTACTTTGGGAAGTAGCTCACGTGCAGTACATGCTTCTGTTTCTGTGCTGTCTAAGTCACTTGGCAACTTTGGTAGAGAAGTGAATCACTTTACTACTGTTCTGTTACTGAGAATGTATACAATGAAAGTGCCTGATGGGCTAATACCATAGCCAAAACGAGGCTGTTTCTGATCTTGGAGTGATTGCTTTCTTTTTATTCTGGCTTCATTAACATGTTCATAAGCTATGAGCACTATCATTCCACTTGGTGCTTAAAGAGCCAGCACTGACTCTGTATAAATCCATAGCAACACTGATAACACTGCAGAAATATTGACATTTTATCCTTCTCATCCTCGTCTCTTTTTCATACTGCATAACACTCTGCTGGATTTATGCAGTTGTTGCTTACAGCTCTAAGTGATGCCTTAGAAACCCAGCACATATTTTAGGCTTAAGTGCAAGGAATATTCACTGCTGTAGTCCCTGCAAAATCATTTACTCTAAATTGTGGCTCGTGCAAATCAACCCAAACAGCCTAGATCTCAGTATACCACAAGCCATCACCCCACAGAACCAGACAGATGGCTTCTCAACCGTCAGAGCATTTAGGCATCAAAGGAGTTGCTTTGTTGTTCCTCTCTATTCACATTGAATGAAAAATCCACCACTGATACTATTCTTGGAACATGACAAATCTCTCTGTAAGAGATGAGTAAATTATACTCCCTTGTATATCTGCAGAAATATTTCCAGCTTTCCTGTTTTGCTTACCAATTTGCTGATACTCCAGCACTCGTGCCCCATGAACAACACTGCAGTCTAGAACTGCACCCAGAACCCAGCTGACTCATGTAAGTGCTTGCAACCTCCCAGCTGGACAAAACTTCAGCACTTCAGCTGGCAAGCATCTAAGGGAAGGGGGGTGGTGGGGAGCAAAGGTATTCTTAACATTTCTTTCATGTCATAAACCCTGACTGGTAATTTAAGATCTTGCCACCCGTGTGTGCCTTACGGATCAATATGCCTCAGCAGCAGGGCTTTCAAGAGCTCCATTCATGAAAGCCCTGGCTGCCTCATTTACGCAGCTACTCAGTCCAACTGCCCCCCAGAAGCACAGTGCCGCCTGGCCCTTCTCAGACTCGCTGTGGCAGGCATGCCTCAGTGCCATTCAGTAATGATGGCATTTCTGGCAACTCCTGGGGGACTAAGGAGCGTGGGGGCCATTAATTTGTGCTCCTGAGTTATTTGGCACCTTTTGAAAGCTCCTGTCTTCCCCTGCATGGTGTGATTCTTCAACTTTGAAGCTACTTTTGTTCATGGCTTCAAAGGAGAAGAATCACAACATAGAGGTTTAATGATCCTGACTGAGATTTCTGATGGGCAGCTGCTGGTTGTGAGTTTCCAAACACAACACAGAGGTGTCTCACTTGTCAAAAGGGCAAGCACTCCTTTATGGAAAGTTTCACTCTCCCATAACAGATTCTTCAACTTTTCAGGGGGAACAAAAATCAATGCATTTGGTTTAGTAAGTCTGAATTTCTCTTTATGTATTGCAGATTTGATTTGGACTTTCAGGGTTAGGGCTTTGTGGTTTCAGTTAGAACTGAATCAATAAGGTTGGAAAAGACTTTGAAGATCATTGAGTCCATCCATAACTCAACTGCCCTGACCACTAGACCATGTGCTGAAGTGCCACAACTAGGGGCCTTCTGGGAGACCTTCAGGGATGGTGACTCTATTACCTCCCTGGGCAGTCTGTTCCAATCCCTGACCACTCTTGCAGGAAAGAATTTTCTTGCTAACCTCCCCTGGCACAACTTAAGCCAATTTCTCCCCATCCTATCCCTAGTTACTTGAGGGAGGAGACCATCATCAGTCTCATTCCAACCTCCTTTCAGATAGTTGTAGAGGGCAACGAGGTCTCCCTTCAGCCTTCTCTTCTTCAGACTAAACAACCCTAGCTCCCTCAGCTGCTCTTCATATGACACCCTCCAAACCTCTCACCAGCCTTGTTGCTCTCCTCTGGACAGGCTCTAGTACCTCAATGTCATTCTTACACTGTGGTGCCCAGAACTGAACACAGCCCTCGAGCTGTGGCCTCACCAAGGCTGAGTGCAGTTCTGCTGCAGAACATCTGCCTCACTGTGTCATTTAGCTGCCACACATCTCCCACCCCAGATACAGTGCTGAATTAGCAAACAGTATCTGTGGTTTGGTGCATCAATTGGTCTGACAAGAAGGTGTTGCAGTAGAATGTGCAGAAACAAACCAGCAGGACAAAGCAAGCAGGGCTCCCTGAGGCAGAAAGAGGAAAGCTTGGGGCAAGAAAAGGGAAGAGCCGGAGAGGATCTTACAGCAAGATGGGCAGGCTTGCAATGAGACCTCTGAGACATGGGAAACAAGCAAACTTGACTACTTCAGAATGCAAGTCCTGAGGTACAGAAGTGCTCTGAGCCAAAATCTAAAGAACTCTCCACTGTGGAAAAGAGAAGAAATGAGACCTTTCCTCAGCCCTGTATACAGAGACCTTTCCTCAGCCCTGTATGCACTGCACCACTGCAGAGTACCTCAGAATCCAGCAGTGGCTTCATAACAGAAGAAGATTCTTGCTGCTGCCATTATTTTGTCTTCTCCACCCTGGAAGAGCACCTAGAAAATCTTTCCTTCGTGGCTCATCATCTTCATTCTTGTCCTTCATCTTTCCAGAATAGTTTAGCTCACCCATGCCCCTCATGCTCTGCTGTCATGCTAGAAAAAGGAGTAGCTTCCACCTGGATATCCCACACAGTTATCTTTGGATGTGTTCATTTTAACTGCTAATTGATTAATCCTTTTGTGTTTCATTCACTTTTCAGAATTCACTGGTTTCCCCTCAGCCTCACTTGGTTTCTTTGCCAGCTCAGCAGATCTAGTTAGTTCAGTCTAGTTGATTGAGTGGCTGTCTGATGACGCTTGATCACTCTAGCTAATTAATTGGATTGTAAATGTTTATTCCAATCACTTTTTAACTGGTCAAACCTCTTAATAATTTCCACTCTCTAACCTAATTGTCCCTGCCTGATATCCAGGCATCTGGTTCTGGTGCTACCAGTTTATGGTGGTCTTTACTCTCCTCATCTCTCCCTCCCTCATCTATTCTTTTGTTCAGGCAGTTTGATTTCTATCTCATTAGCTTAATCATCTCCCTCTTCTGTTCTGGCTTTCTAAGCTTCCCTGCTGCCTCTCACCTCTTTTCAAAGACCACTGTAATTCTTCACAAACATCCACCAGGTTGCACAGCCAGGTCTTAACACCTTCAAACATCAGCCTTGTTTACATCAAAAACGTTTCCTACAGCTAACAGGGAGCTTCACAAACAAAGCTGGGAGCCAAACTTCCTCTGCCTTTGTCTTAGCAAAAGCAAAGCTCTGCAAGTCCTCTGCTCTGGGCCTGGGGCCGTCTGAAAATGTACTGAGGGGAAAAGGGAGAGCTGTGCTGCCATCTACTTACACAATGGAACCAACTTGCATTAAACCTCTGAATCTGGATTAATACTGGTTTGAAATCATTGAGTCACCTGTAAATCACCACTGTCCTCTCCATCTCTCAAGTGATACTACTGAGTCCTAGGATTGTTTCAATAAATTCAAGCAGTTAAGCCATCACAAGAACTAAGTGGCAGCAATTAATAGTAATAAAAATAAGTTCAATTTGGGGAACACAGATTACAGAGTTCATTTTCTTTCACTGAATCAATGGTTCCCCTGTTGAAATAAGCCTTAATTAAGGGAGAAGGTCAAGATAAAAATCATATACAGCATTAAAAAGATAATGTATTGGCTAATTCTTCAAGGTGTTAAAAAGTACTTAAGGCCTACAACTGCCAACATTTGCAGGCAACTGAGGGATTTCCAGTGTCTCTCATGCAGTTTCCAGTACCTCTTATGAGCAGGCCCATCTCTTTGATTACTAAAGCACTGGATATTATAGGCTGAGCTGTCTCAGTTCTGTCTCTTAACTCATCTAACCATTCTTGTGTGTGTGTGTATTGATGTAGATGAACCTGCCTACTCTGGCAAGCCATCAGCTTTGCCTAAGAAACACCTACATTTGGTCCTGCTGTAGCAGACTCCAACAGATTTCCACCTTCTGTGTGTACACATCAATTTTAGAGACCAGTTTTGTGAGCATGGTTACACATTATTTGTAGTACCTCCCTACTCATAGTTTAACCCTACCTCTCCCCCTCCCCCCCCCCCCAGATATATCATTAGCTGATTGCTACACCAAACAACAGAATCCTAGGTCCCATTCATCAACATGACAGAGCTATGAAACTAACTGCTCTGGATATTCAGGTCTGTTTGCCCCCCTCTTTGGTGAGCACACTAATAGAGTCAATTATTTAGCATAACTATCAGTGGTTATGTTAAGTTTGGCTGCACAAGAAGCATTCCCAGTCACTAACAGAAAGGCATAATCACTAATTCATTACTATAAAAAGCTACTCTACCACTAATTGAGTTACTGTGGCCTTCTCTAGAAGCAATATTAAGACTAAATTGGCTTAGTTTTTCATTACTATCACTTAATTCTTAAAAGATGAAAATGAGAAAGGACAACAAAGATAAGCCCCCTAACAACTGCACTAAACATATCT
The DNA here is from genome assembly GCF_026170545.1 of Melanerpes formicivorus. Taxonomy (NCBI): domain Eukaryota; kingdom Metazoa; phylum Chordata; class Aves; order Piciformes; family Picidae; genus Melanerpes; species Melanerpes formicivorus. The sequence continues at coordinate 11,587,165 of NW_027142378.1, forward strand.
TACTTCAATGGGCACAAACCACAAGGGACACAATTTTCACTCTGGAATTACCTTAGGATGATTTAACTCCACTCCAGCTACCACACTGGTCTGTGAAGCAGTGTTTCCTCCAGCACAAGATGCCCACAAGATTGAAACACTAGCAGGTTAGAGATGGGTTTGGCTCACAACCTACAGCCAGAACAATCAGTCATACCCCGAGGGGGAGCAGGAGTGGCTGGGGAGGGAGGTGGTTGCCCGAGCAGTTGGAGGCAAAGCCTTTTTCAAAGGGCTACTTAGTGAAATCAGATGCCCAGGAAAAGCAGTGCAGTGGGACTGGGTCAGCAGTACAGGCCACTCCAAGGAGAAGAGCCCATCTGCCTCGTTTGCATCTATTCTGTAAATGAAGGATACTCATCTGAGTACTGAGTAATTCCTGGTGACTCTGATTAACTCTGGAACTATCCTCTGGCTTGGTAAGAGCCTTAACCATGGCACTGCAGAGTCACAGATTGCACTGGGTCGGAAGGAACCCTCAAAGGTCCTCTTGTCCAGTCCCCCAGCACTCAGCAGGGATAGCTCTGACGAATTCAGGCTGCCCAGGGCCCCATCCAGCCTGATCTTGAACGTCTCCAGGCATGGGGCCCCACCCACATCCCTGGGCAACCTGTTCAAGTACTTCACCACTCTCATTTTAAAGAACTTTCTTCTGACATCCTACACATCAAAGGCATTTCTCCAGCTTCCTTTACACATTAATTAGATTAGTAGGCATAGTAATCATGCATTGTGCTTATGGTAGCTTATGATACAGCAAACTCTTACCTCTTCATCTCAGCCCTGAGTTCACAGAATCTCAGTATTACTGAGGCTGGAAAAGACCTCTGAGATCAAGTCCAGCCTGTGAGCTAACACCACCACATCAGCCAAACCCGGCCATCAAGTGCCACATCCAATCTTGTCTTAAACACCTCCAGTGATGGCAACTCCACCACCTGCCAGGGCAGTCCATCCCAGTGCTAATCAACCTTGCTGTGAGGCAGTGCTTCCTAATATCCAACCTAAGCCTCTGCTGGCACAGCTTCAGGCCATGCCCTCTTGTCCTGTCACTTGATGGCTGGTAGAAGAGCCTGACCCTCACCTGACTACAGCTTCCTTTTAGGTAGTTGTAGAGAGAGTTGTGTGTGCTACTCTTCTCCTCACTTTGTGTTGGGGGAGCAGGCAGGTTAGCCCTTGCAGTAAACTCTTACACCTTCCCACAAGAGATTGGAGCAGAAGTTCTTCTGAGATCTCTTCCACCCTGGGCTGTTCTCCATTTCTCTTGGATACACAGGCATTACACAGTTCTCTGTTAGGAAGAGGTTAACTTTTCTAGGCAATTTTCCACTAGGAAGCATCAAGAACTCATTTTGAAAAGGGGCTTACTGGCATTTTATTAAGTTCAGTTAACCACAACATCCTGTCAGCAAATTCATTTATAAGACAAACTGCAGAAAGTGAGCATACGTGGGGAAACTGAAATGATACATATTCAGGTTTTGTGTGAATACACAAGGCCATCATTTCTGTAATGATTCAGACACATAAGTAATCCTGCCTGGAGAAAGCCCTTGTTGATTTCCTGCAGTTGATTCATAAATCTGCTGCCAGACTGTTCATCAAATGTAACCATGACAAATTCTGTCAGTTCCTCCTATTTCTACATACATGTTGCAAGTCTCTTCCCTCACTATCCACTTGGAAGAGACCTCACAGATCATCCAGTCTAACTTCTGACCCAGCACTGAAGGGGCAACACTAAACCATGGCCCTAAGCACCAGCTCCACACCAGGGCTGGTGACTCCACCACTGCCCTGGGCAGACCATTCCAGTGTTTGAGAACCCTCTCTGTGAAGAAATCTTTCCTAGCATCCAGCCTGAACCTTCACTGCAATCATTTCCTCTGCTCCTGTCTCTTGCTACCAAGGAGAAGAGGCTGTCCCCTCCTTGCTGCAGCCTCCCTTCAGGGAGCTGTAGAGAGCAATGAGGTCTCCCCTGAGCCTCTTCTTCTCCTGACTGAACAACCTCAGCTCCCCCAGATACTCCTCACAGGCCATGTGCTCCGGACCCTTCGCCAGCCTTGCTGCCCTTCTCTGGACCTGCTCCAGCACCTCAATGTCCTTCTAATAAAATAATCTTCAGGTCCTCCAAATTTTTCCTTTCATCAGAGGTACTCTGCTTTGGATCAAGGATTTTGCTTTCAGTACAACCTTTACTCCAGCTTTCAGGAATCTGCATGTTGATGTAGCCCTGGGATCAGTGCAGAGCTAAGTCCTAGCAGCTCTGAAGGTAATGAGTGCATTGCTCTGTACTTTGAGTATCTCCTGAAAAAAAGCTATTGCTGAGTGGACAGAAGCACTAACTTAATAAACAACACAGAGTCTCTCCCCTCTCCAAAATTAATGGGTTTTGTGTTGCTTACTGAGCTTGAAAACTTGAAAGCTAAGTGCTTCCTCTTGGACAGGCTGTGTCTGAAATAACTGCTTTTAACAGCTTCAGAGCATCATTAAACCTTTAACATGTCTTAGGAGCAGTTGAGCTCCACGCTCCTTACTTAAGAAGTTACTTACAACTGGTAAACTGCAGACTGCTGGAGTGAAACAACACCTCGCCCTTTACTTTCATCTGCCATTAGGTACTTTAATGAAGACTTCTGGAAATAAGTTAGCAAGCTAATTAATCTACAACTGCAATGATAATAATTAAAGGAAAATCAGTAAGAAACCCATTAAATATCATTAATAAGTCAATACCTTCCTTAGGAAATAAACTCTATTTTTATTACTAGGAATTACTGTCAACTATAAAATGCTGCTGTACCAATTACTTCACTTGTAGAAGGAACAAATTCTTAACTGACACTATTAAATTAATATATTACTTCTCTGCAATGTTAATTACTTTTTCCCCCTCCCCCCCTTGAATACTGCACTTACTTAAGATAGTAAGTTGTAAGAAAGAAAATTAGACAATCAATAGTTTAGGTTTTACACCCTGACAAACACAATCTTCCTCACATTTCAGACTGTAATTGAAAGTCAATTGGCTGTGGGATGATGGGCAATGCTGCTTGTTAACTGTCCTGATCCGAAACCTATACATGTCCAAGCAGCCTTTCTATTGACTGCAGACCATAGAGTTCTCAAATCTAGGGTTCAGGAAAGCTCTTTGCTAAAAATACCCAGCACTTAGCACCTGTCAATGGCCCCTCAAAGAGAGCTGAAGGATGGAGTGCATGAAAAGAATGATGATGGTGAAATACAGCAATGAGAAGGGAGGCACCAATGGAGAGCAGCCCTATGGAGAAGCACCTGGGAGTGCTGGTGGACAACAAAGTTATCCATGGGACAGCAATGTGCCCTGGGAACCAGGAAGGCCAAGGGGATCCTGGGCTGCATTGAGAAGAATGTGTCCAGCAGATCCAGGGAGGTTCTCCTCCCCCTCTACTCTGCCCTAGTGGGACCTCACCTGAAATACTGTATCCAGTTCTGGGCTCCCCAGGTCAAGAGGTACAGGGATTTGCAGGACAGAGTCCAACAGAGAGCTGCCAGGATGCTGAAGGGACTGCAGCACTGCCCTGTGAGGAGAGGCTGAGAGCCCTGGGGCTGTGCAGTCTGGAGAGGAGAAGACTGAGAGGGGATCTGATCAATGGCTATCAATAGCTGAGGGCTGGGGGTCAGGAGGGAGGGGACAGGCTCTGCTCACTTGCACCCTGTGACAGGACAAGGGGCAGTGAATATAAACTACAGCACAGGAAGTTCCACCTCACCATGAGGAGGAACTTCTGCACTGTGAAGGTCAAAGAGCACAGGAATTGGCTGCCCAGAGAGGTTGTGGAGTCTCCTTCTCTGGAGCCTTTCCAGCCCCATCTGGATGTGTTCTGTGTGACCTGTGCTGGAGTCTATGGTCCTGCTCTTGCAGGGGGGGTAGACTTGAAGATCTCCAGAGGTCCCTTCTAACCCCTGACCTGCTGTGAAATGCAGGTTTGGCCAATGATGGGCAGTAAAAAACCCAACCAACCCAACAATGCCACCACACCAAACCCCTGCAAGCAAACCCCAAGTGCACCTCTCCATTTGCAAGGGCTTGCCTTCCCCCTCACCAAACTCAGTCAAGACTGATCCTATGATAGGAATCTGAAACTCTGAAGATACTCAAGTGACAAATCACTTTGATTTTCCAATCTGCTTCACTGCTGAATGGGAAAACAGAAGTGGCTCACAATGAAGCTAGTGCTACATTTCCCCTCAAAAATGTTCAGTTGTGTGAGCTATGAATCTAGAATTTTTAAGTGTAGGACTTAACAAGCATATCAGAAGTGTATCAGCACCTGAATAAGTGATTTCCCCAGTTTTAATTCCTCATGCAGCCCCAAAGAGGCTGTTAATTCCTTGCAGTTCAAAGGCAATAAAAGTTCCATCTTCTCCAGGATTAAAGAGCTTTATAAAGATGGAATTTCCAAAGCTCAAAACCAAATCACAACCTCACACTTCTACCTTCTTCAAGTCCCTGCTGGAAGGCTAAACCAAAGTCAGGCCTATAGAAATTGTAGCCTAACTTCCTGAGCTTGTCTGTGTGCCTTGATTTCTTCTCAGCTTGTCTACATGGTTTTCAACAGGCTTAGACAGAATTTATGCTGAAGGCCTGTTACTGGTTTTCAGGTATTTCTTCCCCAAATACATCCATGTTTTGGGTGCTTTGGTGACATTAACTTCTCCAAGCAGTTAAGCTGCCTAAAGGAGTCTAACAGCTGGAGAAAAAAATTAGATTTAGATGAATCTTTTCTTATTACTTTCCCTATTTTCTTGAAGCCTAAGGTACCACCCTTGGCTGCTCATCATCCCCTTCCTTCTCTTAAAAAGACACAGGATCACATCATCTGCTGTGTGCAAAAGGCTTCACAGCTCCAGCCAGCTGCAAAAGGAGCAAGTGGCTTTATGCCCTGATGGCATGATTCACACAGTGTGTCCTGTAAGCAGAGCAGAGGAGTAGCCAATTGCACAGATCTGCAGACAAAATGGGAGATTTGTTCCTTCTTCTGCTCACAAAATGTCTTAACAGACTCAGCAACTGACATCTGTCATCTGCAGAACAGTCTCCAATATTGGCATGAGCTCACTCAGCCAACATCATTCATCAAGGAGAAACCTTAGTGCTCTCTGCAGCTCCCTGAAAGGAGGTTGTAGTGAGGTGGGGGTCAGTCTCTCCTCCCTCGTAAAGAATGATAGGATGAGAGGAAATAGCCTGAAATTGGGCCAGGGGAGGGGTAGGCTGGATATGAGGATATATTTCTTTCCTGCAAGAGTGGTCAGGCATTGGACAGGCTGCCCAGGGAGCTGGTGGAGTCACTGTTCCTGGAGGTGGACATGGCATTTTTGGGGCATGGTTTGGTGGCCATGGTGCTGTTAGGTGGGCAGCTGGCCTCAGTGATCTTCCAGGTCTTTTCCAGCCAAAACAAGGAAACTACGAACCTTTCACTCACCTGCCTCTGTCATTTGTGGCTGTCCTTCAAGCACTCCTGAGAGAAGAATTCAGGTACCTTCATGGGTAATCTATCATAACATTTCTTGCACTGAATTCCCAAAGCACTGTGGAGTTGAGCAGTTCCTGTGCCATTCATTTAGGTTACTTTTTTGTTTTAGGAGCTGAAATCCTCTCCCTTCAGCCTTACTGAAACACCAAGATGCATTCCACACATCACCAGCAGGACAAATGCATTCTGTCTGAACACCCCTCAAACTCTCAGCAGTGTCAGGCTGGGGCTTGCTGGAGCTGGGAGATCACCTTTTCTTGGACAATGCAAGAAGCCCCTTGAATACAAGTGGTCTTTGTGGAGAGTAAGGTAAGCAACCCAAATATTTCCTGTCCTCCAGCAGATTTCCCTGTCCTGGAGAAGCTGAAAAGGATGGCCAGCACTCCAAATAAGTCACATGGACAAAGAGCAATGTGTTAAGTGCTGTATGGAATACTCTTCTTCACTGACATGCCACCTAATGATTTCAGCATGATTCACAAGCTCCACAAAGCTGGTAGAACTAAAATGCAGCTGTTTCTGGCACAAAGCACTACAGTCACATTCTTGAACTGATAACAGAGCCTGTGTTTGAAAAAGTAACCTCGTTGCCCACTATTAGAATTCCACATACCACCCCGAGCTACCAGCAGCATCTCCTTTGGAACACTGCCCTAGAGAGGCAGATTTTAATAGAATCAAGTTCTCCAGAGTTGTTAAAAACAACAACCACCTCCCCACCCCACAAAAAACCCCAACCCAACCAACCAACCAAAACCCAAACCCCCTCAAAACAACAAAACCAAAACCCCAACCTTCCTCCCCTCCCTAAATCCACAAACAACAAACCAGCCATGAAATCTGTTACCAGGAACAGCAAAGGTGCAAGGTGTCTTTCTAGGAACCACTTACCTGTTCTGTTTTCTGCTGCAGAAGGGAAGTTGTCAGGACAGGCATTTGGCAAGTCAGGATTTACATTGCTTTTGTTCTCCCAAAACAAAGTTTTCCTCCATTCACAGAATGGTTCAGGTTGGAGGAGACCTCCAAGATCATCTACTTCCACCCACCCTGCCATGAGCAGGACACATCCCACTGGATCAGGTTGCTCATGGCATCATCCAGCCTTGCCTTGAACACCTCCAGGAAGGGGGCATCCCTAGGCAACCTGCTCTAGTGTCTCACCACCCTCAAGGTGAAGAACTCCTTCCTAACATCCAGTCTGAATCTTCCCATGTCTATTTCTGTTCCACTGATTTGATGAGGAGCTGTCATTCTGTGAAGGCTCTGTAACAGCCAGAACCATGCTCCTCTCAAAGGAGGCAGGACAAGATGATAAACCAGAAGCAACAAAGCACTCTGCATTACCTGTGCTGCAGTTCTTCATGGCAAAGGAGTCCACAGCTGCCACACTCTTGTTCCCATGCGGGACGTACTCCACTGCGATGCGAAATGGCTTTTCCAGATGTCCGACTCTCCTCTGAAGCAACACCCATCTGGTCTCACCACACAGCAAGAGGAAAGAACAAAGGAGAAGAGTGCTAAGAAAGGTGACTTTACAAGGACCAAATCCCTCCAAGCAGCAGCTCTGCATGGGGCAGGTCAAACAGTGCCTCCTGCCCCAGCCCTCACTCCCCTCATGGTGCTCCATGGTCAGGGCCTTTCCCTCTCAGGGATTCTGCAAAAGGAAGCTGCTGAGCACCAAGATTTCCATGGAGCTGAGAAAAACCCAGCCACAAAGTAGCTTGTTGCTTTCTCCTGTTAGACTTCTGTGCTCCTGGATGTCTCACAGCTGGCTGCCTGCTGTTTAGAAGCAGCCTAACTTTCTTTGCAGAGAAGCTGTGTGATCTGCAGCACATGCACACAGCCTCTAAATACCACTCTCACCAGCAGGCTCTTAGTCACACAAGCAAGCAGCCAGTCTCCAGGGCTTGCATAACAGCTCCAACTCCCAGCACTGCATGACTAGCTGAGGTAACATGCTCTGCTTCTAATGGAGCTCACTGGAGTATCTGTGTGCTCATAGAGTCATAGTTCATCAGGTTGCAAGGGACCCTCAAGACTCATCTTGTCCAACCCCCCTGCAGTCAACAGGGACACAGAATCATAGAACATTGAATTGTCAGGGCTGGAAGGGACCTCAAGGATCATCCAGTTCCAACCCCCTGCCATGGGCAGGGACACCTCACACTACAGCAGGTTGCTCACAGCCACCTCCAGCCTGGCTGCAAACACCTCCAGGGATGAGGCTTCCACCACCTCCCTGGGCAACCTGTGCCAGGCTCTCAGCATCTTCATGGTGAAGAATTTCCTCCTAACATCCAATCTGAATCTGCCCATTTCTGCTTTGCTTTTGTTTGTTTAGAGATATTTTCCACATCTCTTCCAAACTCCAAGCTCGAGGCTCCTGCTGGAGAAGGGGATGTTGGCATCCTGGCTCCTTTGCCATCTCCTCCCCTAAAGAGGTAAATCTGCCTTTACTGAAATTAAATAACCTAAAGCACTGAGAGCATTTTCAATGCCCAGCTCCTGTGTGTGTTATTCCTTTTGGTGTCACCTCAAATTAGGTATCTTACAGGGATTAGAGGATGAGAATTTCCCTGCAAATAAAGTAGAAATACCACCCTAGATTTAATTTTGGTTATGAAATACAGCAGCATCTCTGTGTCATGGAAATCGTTCTCCTCAGCCTCACAAGACTGATGGGTTTTAATTCCGAGTACACAGTGGCTCTCAACAATGATTTCCATTTCTGTGCTACTGCTAACCCTCTGGATAAATGTGCCAGGAGTTTTAGGAATTGCTTTTCTGAGTTACTGGTGCAATAACTTTAGTTTCAAACTCTCAGGCCTCTCATAGTTTACCACAGAAACTTTATTAACTCTCAGAGCTGTTGCCAAGCAGGTAGTTTATATCACTGCACTGCAAGGCTGGCAAAGGCAGCTTCACTCAGGTGCAGATCCGTTACAACATACTCCCACATCATATGGGATCCTACAACACGTTGTCTGAGATTCCAAGATTCATGTGAACAGAAATCCCAAGTCCCAGCCTCTTTCCTCAGAGACAGAAAAACAAATGCTCTAAAGATGACAGTAACTGGTGGATTTATCAGGGACACCAAGAACAGATACTGGGTCAGGAGAGAGATCACAGAATCACAGAGTGTTAGGGCCCAGCAGGGACCTTGAAAGCTCATCCAGTCCAACCCCCCTGCCAGAGCAGCATCACCTAGAGCAGGTCACACAGGAACACATCCAGGCAGGTTTGGATAGCTCCAGAGAGGGAGACTCCACAGCCCCCCTGGGCAGTCTGCTCCAGGCCTCTGTCACCCTCACAGGGGAAAAATTCTTCCTCACGTTCACATGGAACTTCCTGTGCCTCAACTTCCCCCACTGCCCCTTGTGCTGTCATTTGGCATCACCCAGCAGAGCCTGGCTCCAGCCTCTGGGCACTCAGCCTTACTATCTTTACAAACACGAATGAGGTCACCTCTCAGGCTCCTCCTGTCCAAGCTACAGAGCCCCAGCTCCTTCAGTCTCTCCTCATAAGGAAGATGTTCCTCTCCCTTAATCATTTTTGTGGCTCTGGCTGGAACCTTTCAAACAGTTCCCTGAGGTCCTTCTTGAATTGAGGGGCCCAGAACTGGACACTATTCCAGATGCTGCCTCATCAGGGCAGAGTAGAGGGGGAGGAGATCCTCTCTTTACCTACTAACCACAGCCCTTCTCATCCACCCCAGGAGGCCATTTGCCTTCTTAGGCACAAGAGCACATTGCTGGCTCATGGTCAACCTTCCACGCACTAAGACCCCGAGGTCATTTCCCCCTGCACTGCTCTCCATGAACAAATTCAGAGGGGAGTTGCTTCTGCTGTCATTCCATGTCAGAAAAGGGACTTCTATCAGCAGATTTTGGTGTATTGAACAGGCTCAGGCTCTTCTGCAGCTCCTGTACTGGCAGCAGCAAGATCTGCATCAGGATAACTAATATGCTTTAGATGTTAATTGCAAGCAGCTTTGTTAAATTTCTGTTAGTAGCCTCTCTGTTATGAATCTGATTTTAGAATGCACTTCAGTAAGGTAGATCAGCTACTTCAGTCACCTTTTGAGATAGGTGGGGAAATACCATCTGTGGGACCTCTTCACACTGCAAACCAGGTTTAACCAAGCCAATGGCTTTCTATTCTGAGATGGTCAGCTTGGTGTAGAGGGGAGCAGTGGATGGTGGTGATCTGGACTTGTGTAAGATATGGTCCCAAAATCAAGTTACAGCAGATCACAGAATGCTCATGTTACCCTCTAAGCACTCCACAGAGTGATGAATCAGACTGGTGAGACAAGGCCTGCGAGGCCAAAGGCATCAGCTCCTCTGCACACAGCTACCACTTCCCCACAACCCAACACTGGCCAGGATCCCCATGATGATTTCTCTAGATGCTGCCTGAAGCAATTCAGAAAAGCCTAATTTTTATCTTTCTTTATTCCCTTATGCAATTCTTTACTATGAGGGTGGTGAGAGACTGGAACAGGTTGCCCAGGGAAGCTATGGACATCTTGTCCCCAGAAGTGTTTAAGGCCAGGCTGGGTGAGGCTTTGAGCAACCTGCTGTAGTGTGAGGTGTCCCTGCCCAGGGCAGGGGGGTTGGGTCTGGATCATCTTTAAAGCCCCTTCCAAGTCAAGCCATTCTGTGATTCCATGACTGAGTTTCCCAGGCACCACATTTTGCTCTTCTGCTTCCATTTCACATGCAGTTTCCCAGCTTCACAATGGTACCACAATGAGGTAGTTTTAGGCTATGCCTTTAAAATTTAGCTGCAGATTTGGAGGAGAGCAGTAGAAAAATATAAATCAATCACTATTGGGTGTAAAAAGGCAAACAAAAAGGTGTTCTAAACAAATTCATTGGGTAAATGTCTGGGGTAAAAGGAGCTGTACCATAACAATTCTTCACTTTTCATTCCTTTTCTGATCTTGGCTGTTTTGCTTCACTGGGGAGAAGAGAATGTGCTGCTTCTGGCTGGCCTTGAGATAAGACTAGCACTGCTTTCTCTCAGCTTCTCTCTCTCAGTACAGGGGGTGAGGGGGTGGCAGTGGAGTCTTTTTGACCCAGGGGGTTTCCCTATTGCTTGCTAATTGTAAATACCTGTGCAATATTGTGAATCCTGGGTGTTTGGTACATACTCATTGCAGTCCACTGCAGAGTGCAGTTTTTGCTTGTAAATACAGCTTCATTTGCTTCTAACCAAGCTGGTCTGGCTGAAAGTTAATGCTGGGGGAAATTTCAACCCACCACAAGCCACAATCCAGATTTCATAGCAATAACTGAGATACAGTTTAGACACCCTTTGGTTGTTCAGGCAATGCACAGCTTCAGGAGGAATATATTCCTGATTAGCTGTAATCAATACAGTAGTGCTTTAGGTGCCAGTTTGAATGCTCCTCTGGGCAGTGCCTGCACTGACTAATTGCAAGTACAAGTCAGGATGCTCTGGTAGAGGCAGTGAATTAAAAAGGTGTGCCAGAACTCTCAGGTGAAATCTCAGCCACAACACTTGCACCCTGCATCTGTCTGCCTCCATGGTAAAGTGCTTCTGAATCCAATACACAGAGACTCACTGGGTTTCAATGGGCTTGATTCCAGCTACCTTTGGGGCTTTGGCCTTGACATTCCACACACAGCAACATCTTTGTGACTGCTCCCCACACATCTATCTCTATATGGAAGGCAGAATTAGTTTCCACGCTGCCAGCCAGCCTGACACCTGTGCTGCCATTTCTGTTTCCAGTGCAGTGCTTTGCCAGGTTGCACTGGTCCCTAGGCACAAGTTAAGTTTCATTCAGTACACCATCCCAGCCTGGCTCTGAGAAAGTCACTGCTTTCTCACATCTAGAAGCTACTTTGAAAGCAAGTCTTCAACCTATGAGAAGAATAAGGAAACAACTAGCTTAGGTGCTCACAGCAGCTATTAACAGGAGGCTGACTGAAGACAAGGACTTGTCCCCTCTCTTTCAGCCAAAAGCTCTCTGTAGTCAAGCTTGTTTTGCACTCTCATCACGACTCACCACAGAAGATAATTATGGGCTTTCACAGCCTCCTCATAGCTAAGCTGAGCTACAGTGGGATTTTATTTCTCCAGGTCCAGGCTCTCTTTCAATCTGAAATACTCTTACCAACACCTATCAAGGCATGCCTGGAAGGAAGACACAATGCAACTCTGCAAGGACTTAGTTCTGAGTTTACAAAATTAAGCAGAAATAATAGTGGCTGCATCAGAGTGTTTCACAGGAACATGCACCTGTGGTGTAATGCAGGTAGTGAAGAAAACAATTAGAAGCTGATTTTTGAGACGGAAATTTTAAAGGCAGAATTAAGAACCGGCAGTAGGAGTCCAAAAGAGGTTTTGCCCTCTTCACTGGATGAGTTGATGAAAGAACACAACTGCCACCACCCTGCATGCCCTTGGGTGATTATACAGGTTTGAGTCTTGTCACCACACCACTCCAGATTGTCACTTGCTACAGCAATGCATGGGCCCTGCACAAAGGAGGAGCTAGATTAGACCTTTTCAGGCTGCAGCTAACAGAAAATTAATAATTAACAGGGAAAAAGAAAGGAGTTTTCAACAGGATACCAACACAGCCCTCAGACAAGGAAGGGATCAACCAGACCAAGTGACCCACAGGAGGCTGTGCAAACTCTTCTCATTACTTCAAACAATACAGTGTGCTGTCTTGTAATGACTTTTAATTATGAACTTTAAATTGATTTCAGGTTACTGATCTCAAAATTCCTCAAAAGAGACCAGGGCCTGAATTTGATGCATGATGAGATAGTCTGGGAGGGAAGCACACTCTAAACCAGCAGCAAATAAAGTTACTGTACATCAATGCCAGAGTTTATTTAGCATCGGAAGAGCTAACTCTTGATGGGCAATGCATCATAAGAGAAAGAAAATGGTTTACCTTTTCCTCCATTGATTTAATGCCACTTGTCTTTCTGCCTGTTTCTGTGGCCTTTTGCATAAGCAAGATGTAACTGCTAGTGACAGGTTAAATACAGTCAAGATCTTTATTAGTGTCATTGGATCAGACCTTTAACATCCCTCTGATGGTTCCAAGAATGCTCCCCTGCACTTCCCTCAGAATGCCTTCAGAAGGTGGTTTCACAGAAGTTTTGCCATGAAAAAAAGACTAAGTAATTGTAATGGGTTTATTTCCTTTGTTAGTTTTCAATGCTTTTAAAAGAAAACTGATACCATCACCCTAGCTCAGGAAAATGAGCTGTAATTTTGCTAGGTTTGACCCATGAGGCAGACACAGTGTGCAATTACCTTGCCTCCAACAGGATACCAACAAGATTTTGCCTCCAGACTGCAATGATACCACCTCACACGTGGTGGGAAGCAAGCCACCTCCACCCTCCTTTCAGGATTGCAGTGCTGGGCTCCTGTGTGCAGCTCTTCTGAGAACTGCCTAACTAGGGAGACACCACCGTGTGGCACAAAGTGCTTTGGGCTTCAGGGAAACACAAGCAGCCTATCAAGGATATTTTAAAATTACACCTCTTCTTGGAAAATGATCAAAGCTTGCCATCAGCCACTAGAATTCCACTGGCAATGGAATCTCCTCGATTTAGAACATGCTACAAGACTACACCACAGCTACTCTACACAGGGAAAGTTGTTAAAATGGCAGAAGAGAAAGCCTACAGAAAATGTATTTCCCTGTTAAATTCCACAGAGTTAAAACCATCCATCCATCCATCCAATCCATCCATCCATCCAATCCATCCATCCATCCAATCCTTTTCTGAGTCTCTCTTAGGAAAAAAACCAACCAACACCACTGTCACAAAGATTTTGCTTTACTAACCTGTTTAAAGTAAATCCCCCCCTCTGGAAAAGCTGAAGATTTGAGTGCTACAAAGAAATGAATGGGAGAAGCAGGTGAAGAACCTCAGCATTTGAATTGAATCTAATCCTTGTGGTTCCAAATGAGAATCTCTGAATGGAACTTAACACAAAGAGAGGCCCTGGAAGAGCACAGGAACTACAGAGGCACTCAAAGACAGAGTGAAATGATGCTGTATGTTGGAGGGCAAAAGGCTTTCCATCAGCCTCATCTGTGACCCACTACATGGCAGGGTCACTATTTGCTCACTTTTCCTTTTCAAAATGCCTGTGGGAAGAGTAGCCCAGACATCATCAGATGATTTTTTGTTACTAACCACTCTGGAATGTAAACGTAATGCTACACAGGCATGTTAAGAAACATGTCTCCTCAAAAGCTCTGCTGGCCAAGGGGGGCTGAGACATGAGGAAGTGTTGTTGTTTTCCAACTGACAGAATGAGTTATTTTAATTAGCCACTTCATCACAACCAATAAACAGTTGGAGCTCCCCACTGGCATGACATGACTAATCATGCCAGCAAGAAAATACTGCAGTTACAAACACAGTAAAGCAAAACAATTTGCCTAGAGGAATATGTTGATCTGGCACTGAGCCTTCTGTCCCTCAGTGAAACTATGCAAGGTGGACTTTCTTCCACCTCATGAGAAGCTGGAGGTGCTCCTGGGATGCTACAATTAGCAATTGTACCTGAGATGCAGCATCAAAACTGACCTGAAGGGAACACCACCTCAGGAGGCTTTTCTGATGCAGTGTCTCAACAGTGCCATCTCCTCTTCCTATTAACATAGGAACTTGATTATACTTCCTTTAACCAAACTAACACTGCCAAAAAAAGAGATTTCACTGGATGAAACCAAGGTGCAAGAACTGCTGGCAGCATGTAAGCCAAGGCAATCCCAGGAACACTTAGCATTCAAACCATTACAGCTTCAGATGCTGATACAGACCTCAGAGCCCCTTAGCAAAGACATCAAACACCTTGCTTTTTCAAGGGGTGAAGAGGAGGCACAGGAAGGTTATATGACTCATTTAGTCAATAACTGGATGGCAGAACTAGGATCAGAGATAAAATTTCTGATTCTTATTCCTATGTCCTAACCCACTGCAACATGCTGCTTCTGATGAGGGTAATTAAATTTCATGCTTCAGGGAGTAACTTAATTGTCTTTGAGGATCAGAAGGAAATTCCAGCCTTTCAACCCAATGTGCAGCACTGCTTAGGTGTGCCAACAAGTAATTGTCAGGTTTTTATTTAAATATTGAAAGTAAGAAACTAATCTCATCTTAATTACAATTAGGTACAGCCAAGGCTTCAGAAAGACAGGATGTATTTTCAAAGAGAAAAGCAGTGGCAGCATATGCTGAAATAACTGAGTCCTCAAGAGCTGTGTCTGGGAGATCAGCTAGGCTGGGATTCTTACCTCAGCACTCAGCAATGGCTTTTCATGACACAGCTGAAGGGAAGCGTGAATATTGTGTCTGCTCACCATCTATCTGGTGGAGTAAAAGCTATGGAAGATTTTAGTTTCAAAGGTGGAATGAATGGATGAGAGGGAAGATTTTACTTCGAATGGCTGTGCTTAACTCTGCATCCTTCAGGGATACGTTGCAATTATCTAGCAGCCTTAATAACCTAGACTTCACAATAAGGTATTAATACACCCCAAGAAAGATTAAGGACTAGATGAAGGACTGTTTGGATTTAGAAGGATTTAGAGAACATTTACTCCAAGCATCCCCACCCACTACAAGACAGTCCCTAACCTCCTATAAAAGGATCCTAAAACCCCTTCATCATAAAAGCCCCATAAAAAGCTGTAGGGTTGGAATTAAAAAGCAAAGCA
This sequence comes from Melanerpes formicivorus, assembly GCF_026170545.1. Lineage (NCBI taxonomy): Eukaryota > Metazoa > Chordata > Aves > Piciformes > Picidae > Melanerpes > Melanerpes formicivorus. The sequence continues at coordinate 11,602,450 of NW_027142378.1, forward strand.
AACCCAACCCAAACCAAAGACAACAAAACAACCTGGCTGGATTTCAGAGCTACCCAAAAACCAGCAAAGGCTAGCAGATAATGCCCAGGGAGTGCCACCTTTCCTCTAACCTCAGCTATTCACAGCGCTGGCTTGCAACACAGAGGTAGTGCCACGACTGTGGTGGGCATAGCAAGTGCCATATGCAGTGCAAAAGAGACAAGCAAATCAAAATAGAACATGGTGCAAAATAAATGAAAGGGAAATGTCTCCCAGAATACTCTACAATAAAGAAGATTTCTATATATAAGCAGTGTGAAAGTTTTCCTGATGAAAAACTTCCTCTTCCAATTTAATTTGCTTCCTTCAAACAGACTTTTGAAAGAAGTGACTCATTAGGAAGGATCTAAATAGGGAAAGCTAAGGATTGGAATGCAGAAAGGTTGTGTCCTTTATTGCTTGCTTGGTGGGTGCAATAACAGTTACCCTGACCTGACTTTGAATAGAGAAACACATTAATAAAACCCCAACAATCCAGAGAGAGTGACTGAAAAAAGGAGACTGAAACAATCCCCTGGTCAGTGTGCTTGAAGAAATGGAACTCAGGAGGCCAGCAGCTACTTGTCAAAGCAAATGGCATGTTGGAAATCACTTCACAACTGAAATGCCAACTTTGGAGAGAGAGAAATGCCAGGAGAGTGAGGTTGGTACAGCTTATAACCTTGCAGCAGTCACAGCGATGCTGTCAGAGTTGATCACAACGCCCTTGCAATCCTACCACACCCAGAATGTGCATGAGAGTAACATCTGCTGTGTAGGTCCAAAGACAAGAAATGCTGCCTGTGGTCAAGCCTACCTTCTGCTACATGTTGAGCTTCTCTCTGTCCTGCTGATCTAATTTTCCATACTCAGTATTGGAGAGTTCTGAGAATCACAGCAGACCACGCTGAATACCCCGAAGGGAAGCCGAGAGTACCTGACCACATCTGCCCCTTCCTGGAAACACAAATCTAGGCCACTGCCTGGGATCTCAGCTCCCCAGAACTTGGAGCACAGAGATGTTTGATTCACCTTGGCATGCATTTCCCTGTTCATTGCATTCTTTGGCAAACACACTCCCTTGGAGCACAACTAAGAAATGTCTTGCCAAGGAGTATGCATGGAAAAGAACTCCATGAGATGTCCCAGTGTACCTGGCCGGCTCCACACAGCCAAAGAAAAAGGTTCCTAAAGCAAGCAGCTCCTTTCCTTGGGTTAGTATTGCTGGTGACACTGAAGGTGGTTTTGAGCAGTGATTTTACAACAGCATGAAAACTTGATGACTGTCTTCAGTGTCTCCTGATAAGGAACATACCTAGGCCTTCTCCTGCAAGTCCCAAAACACAGCAGTCCTGACAGTGCTACTGTCTCACTATCACAGGAAAGTGTTTCTTCCCCTTCTTTTCCAAATTCAAACAGTCCTTTTAAATGACATCAATAAATGCAATTCAGTAACATTTGCTGTAATAGCTTTTGCCTTTCTGGGGAAGAAACAGGCCCTGCAGCATCCTGGAAAGCTCAGAAACATGAGCTGGGCCTTAAAGAGATAGTCTTGCTTGTGAAATCAACTGTATGAGGCAAGGCCTGGGAAGAAAACCACTCCATGATTCCCTCACAAGGCAGAGATGGGGTAGAATGTCCTTGCTCTAACATTCCAGTGTGACCTCTGGAACACTGACATTTCTGGGAATGCTAGGTATAAAAGGCTGTACTTGGTGTCTTGAATACATCTGCAAGGCTGAAATTTCTCAGCTCAGTGAAAGAAGGCCAACTGAATCCAGACACCACTCCTATGGGCTAACTGAAAGCCCATATTGAAGAGATAAATCAAACTCTCAACAAGGATGGCTAAACAAACCTGCAGCAACCTCTGAGCACTCCAGACAGCACAGGCTGCAGGTATGCAGAGCATCTGTGCAGGGTACCTACTGGCAGCTCACCTACAGGCAGCACAGAGAGGGTAGCAACATCCAGGCTGTATTTCCTGACATTAAGCATCTGGCTTCTGCCATGTCAAGAGGAATTGTCAATGTACTGTTTTATAGGGGTATTTCCTCGCTGCTCCTCCTCTTCCTGATCAGAATACAGCTCTGATGTGAGTGCTGCAGGCTGCTGGGAAAGAGGCAGTACCAGTTCCAGCTTGCTCTTTCCTCCCTCACCTGCTTTCCCACACGGGCTGCCTGAGTGCCTGCTTCAGAGTAGAATTTTGCCTTTTCATCAAAATTTAGATTTATTGACTCTCAAAGTCTCACAATGACCTCTAATTTTCCCTAACAAACATACCCACAAAGCTCTCAGGCTCCATATCTGCCAAGACCAATCAATACTGTTGAATAAAAACCAACCTATGGACCACAGTGGCCCTTGCCTCTGCCTTGCTCAAAGGTTTTATGCGGTTTCAGCTCGTTCTTGGGTGAAGCAGCTCCTGGGTAATTAAGACTTCAGATCCTCCTGCACAACCCTTTTTGCATGGGTACACTGCCTCAGGATATGCTCCAGTCACAAGTAGGTTAAAGCTGCCTGAGTCTGTAGGATGTGCTGAGCAGAGCAATGGGCTGGAAGGAAGGTGCCAGAATGCTAAAGCTCTCTCAGTGCAGCCAAGTGACTGTGTTTTAGTCAGCAACTCCACACCACAGCCCTACCAGAGAGACCCACTGTACCCGCTGCCAGCCACATCCTGGCTGATAGCAAAGCATAAGGAACAAGAACAGGCAAAGGAAGGTATACTGAGAAATGCTACAGGTACACTGGAGCTTCTGCCAACTGCCTGAAGTTTTCAGGCTTTAATAAGGACTGCAACAGCAATTTATCCCTTCCACTGCAGTCCCAAGGCAAGAGAGCAATGGAGACCTCACAGAGAAACCACTGGCCTGGGGCTGGAGCACTCCCAACACTGCCCATTTGCAGCACAATTCCGAGAGCCTGTGCCTTCCATGTGCCAATGTGAAAATCAGTGCAGAAGCTAAAATTAGTGACCTTTTGCCCTAGCCATATTTTACATTCACTTACAGCTTAAGACACTGAGAATAAGAGAGGATTAGGATGTCTGGTCTTCACTAAAGTGAATTTAGTCCAAAGAGCATTATGGCCTAAGAGCAGCCCTCCCCTTACTCCCTCCCTTTTTCTTCTCCTTTTTAGAACTGAGACAATATACTAAAAGCCTTAACAAATTCTCTCCATGAGTTGTGTCTAGCAAGTGGCTGTGTTTGAGGTTCACATCTACAGAAAAGGCCCCAAACACACCACAGATCCATCAGCGTTTCGAAGGCGAACGAATGAAGTACTTAGAGAGCAGAGCAGCTGTTTCAATTACAGCATTAGCAGCCCAAGACCCAAGCACTCAGGGCTCCTGGGAGCCCAAGGGTGGATAGGGAACAGAGCCATCTCTGTGGATTGTAATTACAAGGCCAAGGCCAATTGCACATTCGGAGCAAGAAGGCAGCAAATGCTTTGGTTGCAGTCGGTCATTTTCTGTTTCATCCTTCCAGATTTGTGTTTGTGCTTTGCAAATGTGAGCATAGCCCTTCCAGTGCATGCCAGGAGCAAGCAACTCCAGCACTCCCATCCTCTGGTTTATATGCTCTGCAATTTCTGCTTCATGAAGAAAAATGACTTAGGTACCTTCTCTACCCTTCTACTCTCACAGGGACAAGTTTGCATCCTGAGGCACTCGGTGGATGCAAAAGTTCATTCCCAAGCAGACAATGTCCCCTGTAAATCATTGCTCTATTCCAACAGCAGGAACGGGGAATCTATGCCTTGTATTTCATGCCTGCTAATGCAAACCATACAAATTCAAGAACTTGCCTTGTAACTTTTCTTAGTCAGACACTGAAGTTCTCAGACCACAATGAATATACAGAAAATAATGAAACTGGCTTAAAAACACACACAGAGATTCCTCCCTTGAGGGAACTTCTGTCCAACCACACACAATCGAGTGGACAAACAAAGCAAATTCAATTCTACTGAACTCTGACTAACCAAAAATTCACTTTTATCCCTCTGAACATACAGACACAGCAGCATGATGCAGTTACTTCTGGAACAAGACCTGCCAGCATTTTAACAGAGCGCTCTAGCAAATCTGTAACCAAGGGGAAGGCATTCTCAAGTCCCTGACACACCACTGAATAAAGCTTCACGAGGTCCATTGGTGCTCTCGGGCCAGTGGTGCTGGAGGTTCAATAGTAACCACATCTTTCATTTTTCTTTTCCAGCTACAGACTCAGAGCTTCAGCTGAAGGAACCTAACCAGCACTGAAACAGGATATATGAGTAAGAAAATGCATATTATTAACAGCTCCTTCAAGTAATCTCTGCTTTGCTGCTACTGATGTAGGCCTTGGAAATGCAAAGAGCTAGGAGAACATAAAGACTTATTAATGAAGCTTCTGTCAGCTATTTCAAACCTCACTCCCCTCTGAAATGAATTTTGGAGTGAAAGAACCATTTTCCTGTTAAATGTGCAAAAAGTAGGAAGCCTCAAGCAGCTGCTTCCTGCAGGGAAACCCTTCACACCCTACTAGATCTTCTGCTTTCTGTTTGGTTTACCTTGTACTTTATTTTCACAGTTGCCATTTTTTCTGAGCAGAGGAGGAAGGAAGAAATGAGACAAGCTTATTTCTTGTTCTTTGTGTTAGCAAAGGGCACCATTTAATACTCTGAAGTGTGTATGTGTCTTTGTAAATAGGGCATGGAGAGTAAGGGCCGATCATACCCAGGTCACAGAGTTCATCTGCTGGTGAGTGAGTCAAAGAGCAGGAGTTGGAGAGAATGGCAGAGTTGGACAACCCCAGGACTGGCAAGCAATGAATCAGGCAGGGTACCGACAGGCATGGTGGCCAAACCATATGCAACAGTACTAGCAGCCTCAGACAGGGGCAGTCAGGACTTTGATGACATTCTCACTGTGGTTCACAGGATCACAGGATGTTAGGGCTTGGAAGGGACTTGTGGAGATCTTCAAGTCCAACCCCCCTGACAGAACAAGATGGGAAAGCAGCTGCTCTTTGAACACTTCAGGATGAAAACAACAGCCTAGCACAAGACAAACACAGCAGGGTATTTCAATATTTGAAGGCCAGCAGGGACTGACTCTTGCTCTATGTAAACTTCTGCCTCAGCCTTGTATTGTTTTCCCTTTCCTTCAGCCCTTGCATGTCAGGGTACAGCCATGAGTCAAGAGCAAAGGAAGACTCTGTGTGCTGTTTAGCATTCTCTAAAGGGCACCAGGCAATCTGTGAGACATTGCAGGAATAAAGCCAATGGAAGGAAAAAAAGCAGAGTGATCTTTCTAGGGTGGGAAACCGAGCTGCACAAATTTCCATTCAGAGGAGACCTCTGCTGTCGCTTCCCTGAGATCAGCTCTGTGAATAATCCTGTACTTGCAGCCTTCACAGAAATACCTGCTGCTGTCCAGAAGAGCACAGAGCTAAACCTTGAAGGCATGAACCAGAAATCTTATCTGAAAATGCCTTATCTACAAAATACTACACTGAAAGGAGCTTTAATAGTGAATTTCAACATCATCACTTTCTGGGAAATGGGGGGACGGTGGCAGGGACCCATGGCAAAGGAAAGGAAAAAAGGAAGGGAGACAAGATGAAGACAGCAGATTAAAGATAGGACATAGCCCCCTGAAACAGCAATCTGTGTAGAAATGGGTGAGATTAGTGGACTTCAGTTCATTTGAAGAGAGGAAGAAAAAAACCACCAAAATTCTATTACAGTGGAGAGACCAGAAAGGCACAAACTAATTCCCTGGCTCTTACACTCTGAGTGATTGTTCCCAGTCTCATGTTCCTAACTTTAAGTCATATGTTTTAAGCTGCTGGTGATCAAAACCTGTTTGCTTCTAACAGCTTTTTAAATGCAAAGAGTTCATTGGGGTCAAAGCCTTCTCCCCCTCTCCTTTTTTTCTACTTCTTGTTCTGTTTTGTTTTCTTTTGAAGCCTTTAGATGACCAGCCCTGATACAGGTTTCTGCTCTCTGAGGGCAAACTGGACTTGGGTGTTTGACTAGTGTTTCAGCTAACCAACCAAACAAAAAACCCATAGACACACAAAACCCCAGAACAACAAAACAATAACAACAACAAAACCCAAACCATCACCCAAACAAAACAAGAAAATGCCAAAAACCCCCAAAAACCCAACCCACAAAACCACCAACCAAACTAATTTTATGCAGAAGAGCTACAGAATGCACATGAGTTCAATAATCTCTCGTTCCTAAGCTTCCCCTGAAGAAAAGGTAACAACAATATGTGGATTATGAATCATCAACTAAGTCAGTGTGTCAACAGAAAGGCATGAACAGGGTCAGGGCAGCTGAGGGGTCACTCAGGTGGGGCACACAGAGAAGGAAAAGCAGAGCCAGAAACAAGTGACCTACTCACAGTAGACAAAGAGGCTCTATTCATATTTGTGTTATGTCTGAGGTAGTGCAAGAGATGGAGACTCCTATTCTCACCCTAGCAGCTCCTTTGCCATTTCTGGGTGAAGTTCTCTTGGCAATCACACCGGGTGCCTGTGCAGACTGTGAAGACTAAATCCTTGTCTTGCTACTGAAAATCATTCCTGTTGTTGATGGGTGAGACATACAGGCACTGCAGGAAGACACTGAATAAATGGAACACTCAGTCTCCAAAGAGGCTAGTTCCACTTAATGCATTAACACCAGCTAAGAAATGTCAGCAGCATACTAAATGTCTGCAGTCCTGAGTCCTGCCTGAAGAATAATGAGAACGGGCATGACTGCTTCTGACCAGATCTCGGATTAGCACCAGCTATGCCCTACTGCTCCAACCACTCCAAGTGGGCTAATGACAAAGCTGGCAAGTACTGGTACCAATTTCCCAGAACAATTCAGATTCCTGTTGAAATTCTTCCTTACCTGAACAGATTTATCTACACTTAGCCCTGATCCAAAGGAAGTTTATTGATAGGGCCTCTGCAGTACTGTAGCAGAATTTTCTCCCAAGCTGCTTTTCCTTGGGCCTATTTTCCTCATCTCTCCACTTGCATAGAACAGAGAACTCGAGATGAAGCACTGCTGCTCCTCAGAGGTGGGTTTCCATGGGAGTAAAGTATGAAAGCAACAGGTGGTCAGAACAGTGCTTTTAGATGTCCTCTCAGCTAAGCCTGCTAAGAAAATGTCTGCAAGCTGCCAAGGCACTGCAGCTGTGTCCAGCCTCTGCAGACACCACAGCTTGGAAACTTTCAGCCAAAACTGCCAGCAGATGAACTCAACCTGCTTCAGAAAAAGTTTCCTTTTAACATGTCCACCAGTAAGCCACCAGGGATTACACTGGTCAATTACTGGGGAAAGGATTTCAACAGTATTAGTCAACCTTCCAGCCTGGTTTGGAATTAGAGATTAAATCACCATTACCACCAGAATTCAGTCTGTCAAGCAAATGCATTAAAAGACTCTGCTACAGATGCATCCTTCTTTTAAAGGAAACTTGAGCAGATGTCCCTTGACAGAGAGAGTGTGGATGGGAGAAGAAATTCTCATTGTTCAAGGCATGTGAAAACAGATGAAAATAGTACTGGGGCACAAAAAGAGAATAAATAAGCAGTCAGAATCATTGTTCAGAAACACCTCACCAGAATCACAGAATGGCTTAGGCTGGAAGAAACCTCAGAGGTCATCTACTCCAACAGGCAAAACTCAGCTCAGGTCTGGATCCCACTAAATCAGAACAACTTTGATTAGAGGTCTGTACTCTGCTGCATTGTAACAGGATGTCAGGGGCTGGAAGGGAGATCATCGAGTCCAACCCCCCTGCCAGAGCAGGACCATAGGATCTAGTGCAGGTTGTGAAGGAACACATCCAGATGGGGCTTGAAAAGTCTCCAGAGACTCTACAACCTCTCTGGGGAGCCTGTTCCCTGTTCTGTGACCCTTACAGTAAAGAAGTTTTCCTCATGTTGAAGTGGAACCTCCTGTGCTGTAGTTTATATCCATTGCCCTGTGTCCTGTCACAGGGTGCAGCTGAGCAGAGCCTGTCCCTTCCTTCCTGACACCCAGCCCCCAGATATTTATAAACGTTTGTTAGATCCTCTCTCAGTCTTCTCCTCTCCAGACTAAAAAGCCCCAGGTCTATAGCAAACCATAATAATCTCTAATAACACTGTTATGGCAACAAGGGTGAGTCTTACAAATCACTTTTCTTGCAGCACCACCACGACAGGGCCTATGGACATGTTACGCCACTGGGAGCTTTGTGATGCAGTTTATTCATGAGAGAGTTTGGGCCAGACTTTGCCAGTTTTGATTTTTCCAGCATCACTTCTCAGTGCTTCCTGAGGCAAAGACATTTGTACTTTGATCAAAATTCTGTGAAAAGATAATTTTCAACATATTGTCTAAGCCCACCTCTGCTCAAGAGCCCATGCTGCAGGATGAAAAGCAATTTCCTAAGCACAAATTCAGGCTTCACATCACTGACTTCTCCTCTTAATGTGAAACTGAAGTGGAAAGATTTAGTATCATTCACTAGCTTGACAAGAAAACTGTTGACAGTATTTGTTTGGTGCTTTTCATCCAGACTTACAAAGGCTCATTCCAAATGGGTATGAGTGTGCTGCTGGGTCAGGAAAAGCTCCAACATTCACACTGTCCAGTGGGCAAACTCTTACCTTCCTGCACCTCACCACGGACAGTCAAACCGAGGAGTTGCTGGTCTTCAGACATGAGCAGGCACCCAGAGAGGTGAACTGCTCTGTGCTCAGCACTGGCTCAGCAGCTGATACTAGCCTGGTGGCACCACAAGATACTCAAACAGCTCTGAGACAGTCACAGGTGCTAAAAGCATCATTCCTTAGGCTGTCCCTGGTTCCTGCTGTTACAAGATGCACAGCTGACTCCTCATACGTTCTTTTTCTTGTTCACAGGAGGACAGGTGTTGGAAGGGACCTCTGGAGATCTTCAAGTCCAAACCCCCCATAGACTCCAGCACAGGTCACACAGGAACACATCCAGATGGGGGTGGAAAGGCTCCAGAGAAGGAGACTCCACAACCTCTCTGGGCAGCCTGCTCCAGGCCTCTGGGACCCTCACAGTGCAGAAGTTCCCCTCATGGTGTAGTTTATATTCACTGCCCCTTGTCCTATCCCAGGGTGCAGCTGAGCAGAGCCTGTCCACTCCCTCCTGACCCCCAGCCCTCAGCTATTGATAGACATTGATCAGATCCCCTCTCAGTCTTCTCCTCTGCAGACTGCACAGCCCCAGGGCTCTCAGCCTCTCCTCACAGGGCAGTGCTGCAGTCCCTTCAGCATCCTGGCGGCTCTCTGTTGGACTCTCTCAAGTAGTTCCCTGTCCCTCCTGAAGTGGGGAGCCCAAAACTGGGCTTCAGTTTCCCCTCTGTTACTGAGTTTTCTCAATGCTGTTTTTGCTTAAGAGTTTTTGAAACAACCCAAATGATATCTATCTCCAAGCAAGGGAACTTCAACCTCTAACAGAGTAAGTTCAGTGAAGGCAGCCAGTAAACTACAAGTCAATCTGGTGACAAGTGAAACAAACTGGAAATTGCAGTTTGAGTTCAAAGCAACTACCTTTGGATCATTCTCCTAACAAAAATGATTGATTCATTACCTATTTAAGAGATGATTTAATTGACTACAATTTGAAGTGCTTATAACTGAAACATTAAGAGGCTTCACGTCTGCCTTGCACATCAAAACGTGCAGGTCTTGAAAGACAAATGTGTCAGTAACTCAAGGGTTTGTGTCCTGGCCTTCTGTGTGGCTCAGGGAAATAACAGCAATGAGGATTAGATTGCTGAAGCTTGTTAAAAATTGTCAGAAAGAAAAAAATCAAAAAGTATTAAATGTACATTTATCAAAATATCATTTGGAAGGTTAACAAACATGGTCCTGTCAAGCACATGCAATAAGCAGAAGGTATTGATTTTGCAAGTGCCTCCAAAGACAGCTTAAATGATCTTTCAAATAAGGAGACAGAAAATGAGAGTGGGGAGAATTCACAGGATCATTCAGGTTGGAAAAGAGCCTCAGGATCACCAAGTCCAATGCAGAGCCCTACTCTGCAAGGCTCACCCCTAAACCAGAGCCCCAAGCACCACACCCAAATCACCTTTAAACACATGCAGGGTTGGTAACTCCACCACCTTCCTGGGCAGCACATTCCAGTCCCTGACCACTCTGGCTGGGAAAAAATCTTTCCTAATGTCCAGTCTAAACCTCCCCAGTCCCAGCTTGAGGCCATTCCCTCTTGTTCTGTCACTAATTACCTGTAAGGTGAGCCCAACACCAGCCTCTCCACAACCTCCTTTCAGGTAGTTGTAGAGAGTGATGAGGTCTCCCCTCAGCCTCCTTTTTCACACTAACCAGCTCCAGCTCCTTCAGTTGCTCCTCATCAGATTTATTCTCCAGGCCCTTCCCAGCTTCCCTGACCTCCTCTGCCCTGGCTCCAGCACCTCCACATCTCTCTTGTACTGAGCTGCCCAAAACTGGACACAATACTCAAGGTGTGGCCTCACCAGAGCTGAGCACAGGGGGACAGTCACCTCCCTCCCTACTCCTGCTGGACACAGCATTTCTAATCCCAGCCAGGATGCCTTTGGCTTTCTTTGTCACCCAGCCACACTGCTGGCTCATATTCAGCTTCTTGTCAATGAGAACCCATTTCCTTTAAGGGCACAGCAATATGCTAATGCTCTAAACAAGCCTGAAGCACCCCTGTGTAGAAAACATGGTAGAGACACTCTGAGGATACACTTCTCCCTTGTACTTTAGCTGCTCAGAGGAGAAGAGAAAAGGCTGTAGGTCTCCTTGCTCTCACTGTCCAGTCTGTCAGAAAGCAGCTATTGGCACTGCTCATTCTCAGGTTTTCATCAGCCATCCTGTTTCAGTTTTAAAATGTATTCAAACTGATGCTCTTATTTCCCCAGCTTCTATTTGGAAGGGGAAAATAATTGGCAAAGTTTCACTTGGAGAAAGCTTTCTGTGTAAACTCTGCTACAATGTTCTCAGCCTACCTTGCTCATATTCATTTTAGTTGTGTTGGATTGACAAGCCTTAGAGTAATTCCAGATTAGAGGCAGCACTACAAGTATTTGTTCATTGCCCACCAGCCTGACCCTGCTCTGACCTCAATGACAACTTTTTTTTAAGAGGCAGAAAGCAAGGTTGGTATCCAGCATCTCTTTGTTCCTTGATCTGCCCACTCACCCTGCCAACAACACTGCCAAGCAACATCAGGTGTAAAGGAGACTGTTGTGATCTGGGCACTAAGCGAAGGCTTTGCAAAACCAGGCACTCAGATGCGGTTGAACTCTGCCCCAGATGAAGTCAGGGTTGAACACATCTGCTTCACTGAGGAGGAGAGTCAGACAAATGCTCATACTTTCCAAAATCCCACCTGGGTTCATTAAGAGTGATGCCAGGTTCACCGACTGCTTTCCAAACAAGCTGAAGAGCCCTTGGACACAAAGCATTGTCGATCCGTGCAGCAAATGATGAAGTGCTCAAAATGTTTCCATTTTCTTCACAGAAAGAAGACAGCATTTCAATTTTCTATTTAACTTCCAGTTATCTTCAGGGAACAGCACACCACCTGATCCTCAACATTACCAAAACACCCATGATGAGCCAAATCAATCCATTAACTGCAGCACCTCATACATCTAATATGGCACTTAACTGTCCACCCCCACACCAGAAAGCCAACATTAGTCACAGCCTTGACACCTTCTAAACCCCTTTAAGACCATTTGCAAACTATGACTTACAGCAGCAGTATGTTAGAACCATAGAACTCTTGAAGTTGGAAGAGACCTTTGAGGTCATCAAGTCCAATTGCTCACCTAGAGCTCACAATCCACCACTACTGCTAAGCCACTGCCACTAAACCATGTCCCTCAGGACCACATCCCCCTGTCTTTTAAATACCTCTAGAGGTGGTGACTCCACCACCTCCCTGTTCAAATGCCTGAGAACCCTTTCTGTGCAGAAATTGTTCCCAATATCCCACCTGAACCTCCTCTGGCACAACTGGAGGCCATTTCCTCTTGTCCTGTCCTCCATCTTGGAGCTCTGTGATCTAAGGCATTTAAGAATCGGACTCTTCCAGCCCACAGCAAGAAAAATTCTTGTGCAGCAAAGCACCATGTGTGATGGTATGCAGCATGGCTGTAAAAGCAAAGCACTCACAGGTTGTTAATTAGCTGTAATTGTGCTATTGTCCTAACCTTTGGCTGACACCGGTTTGTGCTTTCTCTGTGAGAAACCCTCGTGTAGGTAATCCAGAGCCAGCCCTGTAAACACCTCTCTCCATCAGCTTCTCCTGTAATTAAATATCGGAGAGGCTATCTGCTGGGCATGTTTCCCTCTCTACAACTCTGTGTTCAAAAAGCCTTCTGTTGTTAATTAGCACTGATTACCAATCTCTGTGGTAATTGGTGTATCGTGTTGCTAACCACAGCCCTGGGAGACATACAAAGTTTTGGTGCGTGGCATGACCATGATCTGTGCTGCTGCTCCACACAGCTCTACTCCAGCACCAGCACCGTTAGTTAATGCTCTCACTACTATAATTTGACACGACAAAAGCAAATGTTGTCGCTTTACAAAGCATTAGAGCATGTCTTTCTGTCACACATCCTGCTTAAATCCTCAGGGCAGTGTCCCAAAACCAGCCATTTGATGCTGTCATTGTCAAAGTCGGTTAGTGAGCCAGTGTGGGGCAGGCTGAGCTCCCAAAGCTATCGACTGGACAACGCCTCTCTGCTCTTTTCAAGTTTTGATTACTTGATGAATTTTTCACATCTTTTCTTCCCTCAGAATAAATGGCATGTGTGGAAGATTTTTTTTGTTTCTATTTTATTAATAATTTCTCCTAGGGAAACCATTTTCCCCCTAGGAAACACAAACTGCTACCTTAGTTTCATTTTCAAAGAAGGAAAAGAAGGTACTGCGAGATTCTGGGCAGAAGGCGTGCTGTGGTTTGAACAGCAAAATCTCCCACAGTACAGCAAGAACAAAACACAGCAACATAAAATCCTGATTGGATTTTAGGAGCAAAAGGATGGGATGGTATGGGATGGGATGGGATGTTTACCACCTTTCCCCAAGCGCTCAGTTGGTATCTTCTGCCCTGCCAAGGCAAGGCTAGAAAAACTGTGCTGTACAAATGGAACACCTAAGGGAGGATCCTGTCAGAAGCGGTTCTTCCTTTTATTTCTCTTTCTGCTCTCCAGCATTTCCCCTCTCTTCCTCCTCCTCTCTTTGCTCAGTGTGAATGGGATAAGGAGGAAGTGGATCAGCATTTCAGTAGGATCAGGCAATAAAACTGTCTTCCAACTCCCCAGCTTTTTCATTTCTTATCAGAAGATAATGATGCTGCTGCTCTGCCGTGATCTTTTTACAACAGCCAAAAGGTTGCAAGCAGAAGCCTGGTCAGTGACTCATCTCTCTGCCAGGAGCAGAGGAGCTACAGGAGGTTTTTATTCTGAGGGTTCATTTTGTTTCTTTCCTCTCTCCTGCTTGTTTTCATTACAAAATCAGGCCTCCCCTTGCCCTGAAAGGCTCATTAGGTGGTAGGTTATGACTCCACAAAAGCTATAGCCTTGCTGCACGAGCAGCCTGCAGGGAATATTAAGTCAGGAAGACAAAAAGTTTATTTTCAACTCCTGAGAAACAAGGCTTAGGAAAAAAGAAACAGACTGCAGAAGTTGCCTTGCCATTCAGATGAAAGCTGGAGAAGCTGCATCTGTGGCAGCTATCACATGGAGGTTCCTCCACACCCAGCAGATTAAGATCTGTTTCCTTTTCTCTTGCCTCAGGAACACAATCCTGTCCCTCCCTTTAGAAAGTGACAGAAGGAAGGGCGGGAAACTGAAATTGCCCTTTAAAAGTAGCAACCATAAGTGACACCCTTTCTGCATTCCCCACCTTTGAAGTCCTGAGCTAATTCAATGCCCACCACGACCCCTGGGTGCTGATGAGGTGGCATGGAATGAAGGCAAAGGTGGCTGAAGAGAGCAGAGGAGCTGCTGCTAGCACAGCAGCAACAAGACAGTCTGCTGCCCAGCTGCTGGGTGGAAGGGAGGCTTCATCAGCAACACAAGCTGAAGGCAAGCCCAGGGAAGCCCTGGGAAGGAAGAGCAGCTTTCAGGAGAGCCTCAGCATGTCTTCAAGATGCTTGTCCCTTTGTCTTTGAATTTGTGTGGTACTCAATCTCTATTTTTGGATCCACTTAGGATTCTGTAGCTGTGAAGAGGGTCAGCCCAAGAGCATGTCTCATACTTTGTTAGGGCTCTCCATTCTCTTCCAATGTCCCTTCCTCAAGTATTACAGGTTGCTGTGCAGATGCAGATGAAATAAGGAGACACTCTGATGGGCTCTGTGAAGCAGACTGATGACTTCAGACTGCTTCAGAGCTTTTAAAGACAGAAGGACAGCCACTGCTGCAGCATTCCCTCAAGTCTGTATCACCTTCTTGTTGCCCTTGCTGTTCTGGAAATCCTGTTGGATGGTTTCAAGCATACATTCTTCTGAGGTTCACAGAATTGACTTGAGCAAGTCTGCAGTGAGAACCTTTCTCTGCACAGAATGATGCAAGAGCTAAGAGGCCTATCCTGCTTTTGTATAATAGAGAGGGAAAATGATCTTATTTAATTCTCCTCCTGAACTTTTTGACTCCTGATAGAATTATTCTGCATCTAGCATAAAGAGAAATGAAATGTCTCAGCTGCTTTGACCATGGTGCTATGTTGTCTAGGAGATACAGGCTGATAGAAGGTATGGATGGGTCCCTCTTAGGATAGAATTAAAGACCCTTTTGCATGATGAACTTGAGTACTAGGGGAAAATAGTTTCCATAGGTAACACAGGGAAATTCAGAAATTGGTTTAAACACAATGAAAGTCCAGAGGGTATCTAAACCACTGTGATTTTTATCACTGCTTGACTTTCTCCTTGAACATATTAGCGATACCTGAATGTGTAGATTCTCCACCATGGAGAGTTCTACTTTAACACCCTGGGATCCTTTGGTGTCATCACTGAGTTGCCAACTAAGCAAACATTATCAGCTGGTAATAAAAATGTATCAGAAAGCAGAAGAATGCAAGAAGGAGTACAGGACAGGGGATGGGTATTGTTATATGCTAAAGCAGTCTGGCCTCTGCCACAGGTTACACCTTCAAATATTTCTGCTCCTTTGCACATAGACAAAGATTTATGCCCAGTTATGTATGTGGAAGGAGTCACTGAGGTGCAGTCTTAGATCCTGGCCTTTTCTATCAACAGAGATTGTTTCACCTTGCAGAGAGAATGAGAATTCTGGAGAGCTGCTGAGAGTTGTCTGCCCCCACCCAAGACTTCTGAAAAGATCAGGACACCAAAGCCACAGGAAAACACTTGGGTCAGCATTTGGGCAGGCAAAATTCACACCCATTTCTGACAACTGAGGCAGGATTTGTTAATGCAGACTTGCTTCAAACTTTTCAAACCTCCTTTTTTTCTTAGTCAGGCTGCAATAATTCTAAATGGAGGAACTGGTTGGGGCCTCATCCCTGAAGATATTCAAGGTGAGGCTCGACAGAGGTCTGGGCAACCTGATTTAGTTGAGGATGCCCCTGCTGACTGCACAGGGGATTGGACTAGCGAAATGAACTGATTCAGAGCTGTTTAAGAACATCCAGAGCAATGCCAGAACGGCTGTACTTGCAAATGGTGCACCCCTATGTTGAAAAGTCACACTCAGTAAATAGAACTCCAATGATTAACTTGATTTGCTCTCCCTGTCATTTAAAAAGAGATTTAGTTTTTGTTCTAAGTGAGACAGCCAAGATAAGATCATACAAGACAAATCTCATTCTGTTTTTAAAGCTAAACTCTGTTTTATGCCAGAAGGGATTCCAAGCAGCTCAGGTGGATGTTCTGACTGTGTGGGAACCTCAGCATTTACACACAGCTCTAGGGGAAAAGCAGCACCACCCCAGGGAAAAACCAAACAACAAACCAACCCTCATGTACTTCTGACTATCTTTCTTTAAGGACATTTATTAACTGTCATAGTTTTGCTTAAAGCAGAATAACCACAATTATTCACAGTGCCAGTGCATTTTTCATGCTAGTAACGATAAAGAATTAACTACTCATCATGCCAGCAGACAATTTGATGTGAAAGAAGGAGGAAGTAACCATATTCAAGAGATCAAAACATGAGTTACAGTGCTAAAACTGTGGTGGAATGCTTCATGGAAGCAATCTCAATCAGTCAATTAAAATACAAAAGGGAAAAGAGGTGTAAGAGGTGTCACTGGTGTGTCCTCAAGCCTTGTCTGCTGAACTCCTCCTGTTCAAGTGGAATCTACCATCCAGCCAGGCAAGATCTTTTCAAGAAATGCTGGTCTAGTAAAGTGAGAGCATCTCCTATAACATACCTTCAGCTGGGAAATCCTTCCTGAAGGAGAAATCCTCCCTTTCCACCCCTCCCCCCAACAAAAAGACGGAGTCAAATGAAACTACGGACTGGCAAAACTGTTGGCCAAGAGCTTGTGGTGGGTTTACACCACACAGTGTGTGGAATGTGCTCCAAGGAGTAAATTACCACACCACAGAGAATTTGGAAGTGAAACAAATTGCTATTTATGAAGCCAAACCAAATCTAAAAGCATAAAAGGTAATACACATATACAAAACATGAGGAGGAAGTTCTGCACTGTGAGGGTCACAGAGCACTGGAGCAGGCTCCCCAGGGAGGTTCTGGAGTCTCCTTCTCTGGACACTTTCAAGCCCTGTCTGGATGCATTCCTGTGCTACCTGCACTAGATTCTATGGTCCTGCTCTGGCGGGGGGGGTGGACTCAATGATTTACAGAGGTCCCTTCCAATCCCTAAAAGCCTATCAGCCTGTAAAACCCCCTCCTCAACAGCTCTACCCCCTGTAAAAACTCTGCATCCTGAAGGCCACGCTGCCTTACCTCTGAGAGGAATTTGCAGAACCAGAGGATCCCAGGGTGTTAGGGTTTGGAAGGGACAATCAGGAAAGTAGTCCCTTACCCTGTCACAGAAGTGAGGAGAGGAATGGCAGGGCAGGCTGCACTCCTGCAATGCCTGTATTCACCAAAGCTGCTCATTAAGGAGCTTACAGGGGCTATGAGCAGAGATGCTTTAATGACTTTAATATTTCCAACACCTCTCAGACATGTGAATATCGATCCTAGGGAATCTGAGGGGTAGATTCCCATCCAGTCTGAGGCCCAGTTGCCTGAGGCCCAGAACAAGCCCAAGAATTCCCAGGTGAATTATTGTCTCTGTTTGTTGGGTTTGTTGTTTGGGGTTTGGTTTGGTGGGGTTGCTTTTTGTTGTTTTGGTTTGTTTGGGGTTTTTTGGCGGGGGGGTGGTGGTGGTGTTTGGGTTTTTTTGTTTGTTTTGGGGGGATTTTTTTGGAGGCAGTTTTTCTGGGCAGGCAAGAAGCTTGAAAGTGTGCAGAAAGACTGCATTTCACTGACAGAGGAATATGTGGGAGAGACTTTTTTCATGTTCAGTGTCACAGAATAAAAACCTGCTGGCACATGTCTCAAATGGGGCTCTTACAAATAAGCCAATGATTCTGAACCCCCCTTTTCCTCAGCTCCCCAGTGTGAAATGGCAACATGCACAGGTTTTACAACCCCATAAAAATGTAATCATCCCCCCATCTGACTGAGCTGATCTGGAAACAAATCAGCATCTGAAGGACTCAAAATTCCAGTCATGAGTGCGATAAGAATAGAATCCCCAAGGAAATGAACAACTTTGTCTTCCGAGCAAGGCTTGAATCATTTTGGTAAATAAAGCACAGAGGCATTAACAGAACAAAGAGAGAGAGAGAGAGAAATATTGCATAACTGCTCATTATGTGAGCATCATCTATCCTCTGTGCTGAATCAAGTATGTATCTTGGACTAAAAGTACTATGATTCATATAATTAACGACTGTACCATAATGAATATAATTACAAGAGGTGGAATTAAGATTGGACAGGAAAACACTCAGGCATTTTATAGATTTTAAATGCTTGGTTTTATCCTTCAGTAATATTCTCTGAATGTGCATATACATACATGCATAAGGGTAGAGTAAGGAGGACAGAACACAAACAATGTCAGAGACTGATGTTCAGAGGCAAACAGATTGTTAATGTCATTTGGAATGACAAGATTTGGAGAGTGAGAGCACACTGAGGGAGCAGAAGCCATGATACCTCCCAGTGGTCTTGGTCAAAATGTGAGGTGCCTCATGCGTGTCAGTACCTCAGACTACAACTGCATTAAGGCTTTTCACACCTCTTGGATACCTGAAAACCAGAGAAAACTGGCTCTGCTTTTTCTGTGTTGAGGTAGACCCAGAAGTAAAAAGCTCCCCAGGAAGGTGGTGGAGGCCCCATCCCTGGAGACACTCGAGGCCAGGCTTGATGGCACTCTCTCAAACTAGAGAGGAGCAGCTTTAGATTGGGTGTTAGGAACAAGTTCTTTATCATGAGGGTAGTGGAACACTGCAACAGGCTGCCCAAGGAGGTTAGGGCCCTGTCCCTGGAGATATTCAAAGTGAGGCTCGACAGGGCTCTGGGCAACCTGATCTAGTTAAGGATGTCCCTGATTACCACAGCAGGGTTGGACTAGACAACCTCTAGAGGTCCCTTGTGACCCAATGCAATCTATGATTCTGTGGTTTGAATACAGAAAAGCCTGGCTACATTTTAATAGGCTAAGGTTAGGGGCTCCAGTGTTGCCTTGTAATTAAATACATGCAAATCCAAAAGCAAACCTGATGCTATTTAGCCATCACAAAAAAAACCCCAACCAAAACCCAACCACCAACCAAACAAAACCCCCAAACCTTCTCAGGTGGCACAACCAACTGAAAACCGAAACATTTATTCACCATCTCTTCTGTCCCCATCACTGACAGTGCAAAAGCCATCCTGTACTGCAGCTCAAGCCACTTGGAACACCTCACTGCTTTCCTGCATGTGCTCAACCAAGGTTTTAGTGCAGTCCTTTCCCTGTGAGACATGCTTTTCCAAATACTATCATTTAGTGGCCTCAAATGCTTTGGGCTACCAAAAGAGGCCCCAAAGTTACTGAAGATGAACTCTATTAGCCTAAATACAAGCTACAGCTAGTCAAAAAAATAGTATGCAGGGGTTCTGAAAGCTTCCACAAACTCTTCTGTTTCTGTCAAAGTCCAGTGTCCCATAGAAACTCGAGTACAAAAGGTTCTGAGCAGCTCTAATAAAAACCAGAGCTTTTAGCCCTGTAGAATGCTTGTGTCCCCCTCCAAAAACCGTGCACTAAGATGAAAACTTCACAGTGATTCCTTTCTTGCAGGAGACAAAGTTTAATAGGATTTTATGTTCTCCTGTTCATTAAGGTATTTAGTGGCATGAGACAGGCATTGCCTTCAGATCTTGTGAACCAAAGTCTGCCTCCTGCCACAGAGAACTGACCCCTCAGTAAGATACAGCTTAACTATGACATAACTCACCTAGGTAGGCCAGTCTCAGATCAGGAGGGCTGCCAGTCATTAGAAGGCAAACCAGTCACCTATCCACCCTTATTTTTGTGAGGTACAGCTGTGAGAAATTCTGCTGAAGCTGTCAGAGGCATAGGACAGGACCCTGCCTGACAGAAAAGGCAGCAGAGCCGAGGATAGACTGGCACAGAGGTGCTGGACAGAGGGCTGTCAGGTTCACAGTCTTGTCACACTCCCTGGCAGAGGCCTACTTTACTTCATAAAGGACAGTTATGGTCAGAAACTTTGCTCACAGGCTATTTCTGTATGTATCACACTACAACAATTAGATTCTTCCTACTGCCTTCTTTTGAAGAAGTGGTTGAGCCAGAAGTGCCCAAACTATCAACAGTATGCTGCAGAGGGGGAGGTTTGAAGAGACAGTACTCAGTCTGAAGGCTGGGCATTCAGCTACAGAACCCCCTCAATTTAGGAGACCATCAGACACAATGACATCCACACAGAGCAGCACCTAGGTCAACTCTAGGCAGCAACACCTAAGATGAGCATACTAGATGGTTTTGCATTTCTTCAGAGCAGGCTAAGGAGCACTCAAAAGAGAACTTAGATATATCTGCAATTAATTAAAGAGGAGGCAAACTCAGACAGGGGCAAATACCTGGTAGAGATAAACAGGGAGCTGCTTGAAAGAGCCCACTGCAGACCCACAAAGATGGTGAAGGCAGTGGAACATCTCCCTGCTGAGGAAAGCGAGGGAGCTGGGGCTCTGCAGCTTGGAGAAGAGCAGCCTGAGGGGTGACCTCATTCATCTTTAGGAAGATGTGCAGGGCAGTGTCAGGAGGACAGAGCCATTCAGTGGGTGAAAGCTGGAGTAGAGGAGGTTCCATGTGGACATATGGGAAAACTTTTTCATTGTGAGGGTGACAAAACATTGGAACAGGCTGTCCAGAGAGGTTGTGGAGTGCCCTACTCTGGAGACATTCGAAACCTGCCTGGATGAATTCCTGTGTGATCTGCCTTAGGTGATGCTGCTTTGCCAGGGGGGTTGGACAAGCTGATGTTGTGAGGTCCCCTCTGACTCCTAACGTTCTGCAGTTCTGTGCTTCTTTGAAATGTCTAAGATGTGCTTCAAATTAAATGTTACTGCAGAAATGAAATGAGAAACTGAAGGCTTGGGGTTTGTCTGACCAGTTTGTTTCCTGCATTCTCAAGGTCAGCATTTACCCATTTTTGTTAGACAAGGAACATTATCAGCTGCATCAATGTTTAATAAAATGCTATTAGGACAAGAGAATTAATCTCACCACACACAGAGACATGAGGAACTTGTGTACATCCCTGCAGGCCCAGGCAGGCTGTAGTCAACTGCCTATTTACATACTTGTGTCTAGAGTCCTTGGGAGCAAAAAGCTGTCTTGTGATTTTTCCCTTCCCTTGACATACTGACACTCCACATAATTCTGAGCATTCCACAGCAACAGAAAGATCACTTCCTAGTTTTGCTTGGGTGCATATGTGCTCCTCCTGGTGCAAGAGGAAAGGGTGATGAAGCTGGAATATAAAAACACCAACAGCACAAAGAGCTGTGGACACTTTTCCATAGTTGAACAATAGCTGATTTTAGAGACAGTGAGTTGGAAAATTAATTCTTTTCAGATTTAAACCACAAAGATAAATGTAGGCAAGTGCTTTGCTAAGCTGCTCTACAGATCTGCAAATAATAATCACTAGTTCAGTATCAGGATTTTGTCATCTATTTAATGCCAGGATGAGCACAAGTGGGTTTGTTGCTGCTTTCCTTCCCTTGTATCAGGGGGAAAAAAATAAAGATGGCTTTGTACAGATCACAGCTGACAAGAATTCAAGACACTGAAGTATAAATCCTGAGCATGTTCTCTGTTAGTAAAAGCAAAAAAAATGGGGGGAGGGCCTGGCTTTCAGGTGTGAGCAGTTGGGGTTGTTTATCTGGTATGAATTCAAATGAGAAATCTTGAAGAGAGAAAATCTCATTTCCAAGCACTTCTGCTGTCCCTGCCCCAGAGCACTGCCAAGACACCACTAACAGTTAAGTGTTCACACCTAGAACCCATCACAGAATGGACTGGGTTGGAAGGGACCTCCAAAGGTCACGTAGTCCAACCCCTGCAGTCAGCAGGGACATCCTCTACTTGCCCAGAGCTCTGCGGAGCCTCACTTGAATACCTCCATGGACAGGGCACCTCCCTGGGCAACCTGCTCCAGTGTTCCACCACCCTGATGATAAAGAACCTGTTCCTAATACCCAATTTAAAGCTACTCTTCTCTAGTCTGAAGCCATATCCCCCTTGTCCTATCCCTACAGGCCTTTGTAAACAGCCTATCTTCATCCTCCTTGTAGACCCCCTTCAGGTTCTGGAAGATTGGTATTAGGTCTCCCTGGAGCCTTCTCTTCTCCACACACTCTTCACACTGAGGACCCTTAATGCCTTCAACTGAGGTAAGTCTACTACATGGAAAAGCAATAAAACACTAACTTGTGCAAATGAATAGAGAAGCAGTAAATAGCTTGGTTAACCTCCAGTCTTACAGGCTGAACAACCCCAGTTACTATGCCTGAGTCCTCATTCAAACTAAAAACTAAACCTGAAGTTAGTGAAGCAGCTCAGACCCTGCTCTTGAAACATCTTAAGGTGCATGATTACTAAATGCTACACACAGAGAAAAAATCCAATTGAGTTTAAAAGGCCAGTAAATCAAATCCTATTGCCATTAGACAGCTTGACATGTTCCACACCTTCTGGAGCTCTAATTTCATGGCAGAAGATATTGCAACAAAACAAGAGGTGGGCTGCTTTGGGATAAAGTATGCTACTTATGGACAAATGAAAGAATTAAGGGTTGCTCTCGTGAGAATCTTATGGACCTGCAGAAAGTAGGGAAACAATGATGCTGACATTGGTCAACCTTGCTGGGAGCTTAGGATGCATAAAACCCAGCAGGAACAAGCCTCACTTTCTATCACTTGAATAGTCCTGTTAACAATAAATTAGGCTTGACAAATAACACAATAATGCATCTCCTATAAATGAGGATTTTAACTGTTTACTCTGTAATCTCCAAGGAAGCACTAAAATTGCTGCTGGTTGCAGGCCTTGTTAAAGCCTGGTCCAGTTCAGTAAACCATATTATCCTGTGTGTGGGGAGAATTACACCACTCCAAAGGTAATTTTTGTCTTGGGCATAATTAAATGCATATTGAGCCTTAAAGTTACAACTTCAGGAAGCCTTTGGATATTGATCTCCTTTACTAAGAAGGCAGTTTTCATATTGCTCAGTCCCAGTTTGTCACCTTAAAAACACTGGTCAAAGAAAGAAATGAAAGATGGCTAAAACTCCTTGTTCTGTTTTTCACTTGTTACATGGGGGAAGAGACTGACCCCCACCCTGTTCCAACTTCTTCTGAGTTAGTTGCAGAGGATGATGTCATCCCCCCCCAGCCTCCTCTTCTGAAGACTAAACAACCCTAATTCCCTCAGCCCTTCCTCGTAGGACTTGTGTTCAAATGACTGCAAACCCTCAGTCTAATCTCTGAAACATTTGTGTTATTACTTAACCATAGTATTTGTATTGCCACAGCACTGTATGTATTAAGTCACTCCTCCATTATCCCAGACCTCTGAGGTTAGATGCAGAAGGTTCAACACTTTCATTATGTGTACACACACACACTCCCACTCATGCACTAACACAGAAATGAAACACACTTTGTTAAAGCTTCACGTTAGGTCCTTCCAGATGCAGCCCTGTGTCAACAACAGTGGAGATGAAGTCATGGAATGATCTGGGTTGGAAGGGACCTCCAAAGGGTCATCCAGTCCAATCCCCTCTGCAGTCAGCAGGAACATCCTCAGCCAGATCAGGTTGCCCAGAGCCCTGTCAAGCCTCACCTTGAGTATCTCCAGGGATAGGGGCCCTCAACCACCTCCCTGGGCAACCTGCTCCAGTGTTCCACTACCCACATGGCAAAGAATTTGGGCTGCACTGTGACGCATGACACAACGCTGCAGCACTGTGTTGGGCTGAAGTCCACAGGGAGCAGTTAGAGGGTATGAACATCACTCTGTTGGTCATTTAATGAGTTTGGTCTTCCATCAGAAAAGCATAAGCAGTGCTGTTGGCACCAAGCATATCTATGGTTTCTGTGATGATGAGGAAAACATCGCTCAGTTGCACGATAGATTTAAGCCAGGCTTTCAAATGCAGCAGCCTCATTTGTACCCAAACCAGGTCCCTCGGGCTGCAAGCAAGACAGATGTTTGAATGTGAAAATGAGCAACTAACTGAGTGACACTTTCCACACACAGCTACTTACTAATAATTTAGAAAAGTGGATGTAATAGGTACATAGTCATCTCCACCTCCAAAACACTCTGCCTTGCTGTCTCCTGTGAGTTCATTACAAAGTCTTGCAACATTTGATGTCTCTCTCAATGTCACATAACTCTTCATCTCTCAAAGTTTCTAGCCATCATTGCTTTGGGGAGAAAGAAGCTTAAACATATGAGGTAGGGTTTTAAAAGCTTGAGGCAACAGTGCCAACAGTGTCATTTTCAAGCCAGATGCAGGATTTGTGAATACTAGGAAGTGGAAATACAACCAATGAAAGAAACAAGAAATTCAGTGTGCAAGTGCATGTATTATAAAGCTTGGGGTCTAATTAAGAGTCCTAGGTGCACAAAATAAAGAGTCCTGGGCACATAAAATACAGAGTTTGCACAGACAGTCATCTCTAAGCAGCTAAAGCAGAGCCTGACTCTCCAACAGTAATCACAAATTACAGCTACCTTCAGACAGTCTGACAATTAACCTCCAACACAGGCAGCCAGTAGTTACTGACGCTTGGGTAGCTCCTGCCCCTCCTTCTCCCAGAGCTACCAACTGAAATGTGCCACTGCAGCACCTGAAAAATAATATGCTTGTTCAAGATTGAGTGTAAGAATCCACTTTGCTTCCAGTTTAAATCCGAGTTCTGATCACTTCTGGAACAATTCAAGGAAGAACATTGAAGGTCTGCCACCGCCCACAAAAAGATCTGTTTTAGCAGAACTCAGCACCAAGGGCACTGATATACAGCCCCAGAGCACACTTCAAGCATCTCCCCAAGAGCTCTCAGGAAAAGGCATGACTAAATCAAGCCAGGCCCTCCCTGAATCATGGCTGGTGAGATGAGAGTTGTTCCTAAGGGGGCTGCAAGATCGCTGGTATGCTGGTAGACACCCACCAGAGTTTGCTGTACTCCATATGGCAACCTTTGACTTAGTTTTGAAGGTAATTGAGGCTGGAGAAAGCCTTTTTCCTGTGAATACCTCCCCTCAAATGGCAAATTTTTCAGGCAGCTCTCCTCAGATGTGCTTTTGTGATGGCAATCCACACCATATGAATCTCAGTTCAATTGCACACCATGGGATCATGCTGGATGAAGAATACCAGGATTCCAGGGAGCAGTAAGGCAAAAACATTTATCCCCAGCAGACCAAGCTGTTGAGGATTTGATAAAACACAACAATGATTCCTTCTCCTTCACAGTGATGTGCTGACCCCTGTGGCTATTTTCTCCCATGTCACCATCCTCACAGATCATTCTTCTTGAAAGAACTGCAATATATGGGGTAGGAGGGAACATAAATACAGGGCCAGCAGCAGCAGGATCACACTGAAGCTGATCAATAACGGCACAGAGCTTCTGAAGCCTTTGTTTTGTTTTGTTGTGCTCTGGTGTGTTGGGTTCTTTTTATCTTTCTGTTTGTTGGTTGGGATTTGGTTGTTGCTGTCATTGGTTTGTTTGAATTATTATTATTTTGAAAAAAATCACAGAATCATGGAAAGGTTTGGGTTGGAAAGGACCTTAAAGATCATCCAGTTCCAACCCCCCTGCCATGGTCAGGGACACCTCCCTCTAGACCAGGTTGCTCAAGGCCTTGTCCAGACTGGTCTTGACCACCTCCTGGCAGGGGGCATCCCCAACCTCCCTGGGTAACCTGTTCCAGTGTCTCCCCACCCTCACTGGACAGAATTTCTTCCTAATATCCAGCACAAACAGTGCCTTTCCTCTCCTGGAGCAGGTTTGTTTCTGGAATCAGGTGATTCCCAGCCAAGAGTTGCCACAGACCTAGCACAACAGCTCCTGTGAGTCCTGTCTGAGTTGTGCTCCCAGGGAGCATGCATCCCTATGCCTGTGCATTCAGACCTATTAGGAAGCTAGCAAATTAATGGTTAATGGTGCTGGCCTGAAAATCTCATCATCAGAGTTAAATGTCTGTATCTTGCACCGAATCAAAGTGTACAACCAGCAACAAAAATACCCTTCTGATTAAAGTGAGGAGTCTTCCATTCCAGAGCCCTTAGCACCTCACTGTACACTGAAACACTTCACACCAGGAAACTCCAACGTGTAATTGACAAAATTAATCACTGTTTTTCTCCTAGAAGCTTACATTGTGCTCTGGAAGTGCAGTATGTGGGTTTTCTACTTGCATATCACCTGAACATTAGATGTTCCAGGCTATTGATCCCACTATGCCTCCAGCACACAGCCTCTACACAGTACCTGGGAAAGAGATGAAGAAAACCAGCAAAGCTATAACACATTAAATAATTGTTACAGCACAATAAACTGAAAAGAGATCAATCTCTTCTGACCCCTGCCAGATATTAAGTTCCCTGCATTTATTCTCTTAGCAGGTACTGGATAAATCCCAAATTCAATGATCTCACAGAAGGAAAGAAATTCTCTTTTGAATATTGATTTGTTGAAGGTAATAAAGACCAAACCCAAACTGCCTAAGCTGCAGCTTCAGACTTGATGGAACTTCCCTGAAAGTTCTCAGGAATTTGAACTCTGAAAAACATCAATTTGAGACTCACTGGGAGTGGACAACAGCTAGGAGATACAAAACAGAGCATCAGCTAAAATGCAGAGATGAACATCAGAGAGCAGGCTTCCATTCTGAACAAACCAAATGGGGGAGAACTATTGCTTTGGAGTCACCTGGGCCAGCAGAGTCTGAGGGGATGTGCACCACACTCTTTTCAGGGGTGGGAATGGGGCTGATGAGTTCCCCACATCCTTCATGTTCTTGCCTTCCCAAAAAACTGGTGTAACCTGAAAGGGGCTTACAGGAAGAATGGAGAGAGACTGTTTGCAAAGGCCTGCAATGATAGCACAATGGGCAATGGCTTCAAGCAAGAGAAGAACAGATTCAGATTGGATGTTAGGAACAAGTTCTTATTACTATAAGGGTGGTGGAACACTGGGACAAATTGCACAGGGAGCTGGTTGGGGCCCCATCCCTGGAGATATTCAAGGTGAAACTCAACAGGGCTCTGAGCAACCTTGCCTGTCTTGCCTACAGGCATCACACCAGGGTAGCCTGTTATGGGAAGTCTGTTCTGTTGGCTCTGTGCAGCACAACAAAGGCAGCTTTCATGGAATCATGGAATGGTTTGAGTTGGGTGGGACCTTAAGTGCTAAGAAAGCAGGGGGAGAAATGTTTGCACACTAAGGATACACTGTACCATAGGGAATCAGATAATCCTGCAGCTCTCCATGGAGACACAGTCAGGAAAAAAAATCCCAACCCCAACAGACCAACATAAAAAAGCAACTGGGACCCTAGAGTGGCAAAAATCTGTGGTAGACCTTGTACACATCTAGTCTCAAGACTAAGGAGCAAGATCCCTGTCAGCCAGCCAGTAGATGCTAAGAAGAATCAAGAGCTACTTGAAGTTAATTTAGTGTGTGAAATGCATCTCAGGAGGGGTCTATGAGTCGGATCAGCTTGCAGAGGAATCTCCCAAGAGAATCTGGAAGCAGGTGGCATTGCACTGTGACCAAAGCTGTCTGGTACAGAAAGGGTAACACAAGTATGGAGAGCTCAGACCAATGTCAATCAAGCAGCAGCTGGGGAGAGAGGTGGCAGCAGTGCATAAAGAAATGCTCTAGTGAGTCATGTTGGAGGAAAGGGAGCAGATTAAGCTGTTAACTCACTGGCACAGACATTTACTCACTCCTCATAAAACCAACACACAGCTATAACAGTTGTCACAACTCAAAACCTCCTTCTACAGTAACAACAATTATTCATACTTCCCAACATTACAAGCTGGGAGGCAAGCTGTAAGCTGGCATGGAATGACCTGGTTAGAAAAGGCCTAATCTTTGTACTAATGGTAAAGACATCTTCATCTGCAAAAGGTTACCCTTCCCAAGGAGCAGAGGGTTTGACAGAAATCCACCAGTCTCAAGTGTACTCCCATCTCAGAAAGTATTTTTGCTTCTCATGGTGGAATTGCTGTGAGCATAAAGAGAGATCAACACTCACAGCATCCCAAACACTGCTGGAGTCCCAGCTACCAACAAGACAGAACGCTATCTCAAGGCTGACCCTCCTAAGGAAGTGAGTGGCCTAGGCTGTGAGTCTGCTGTGTGTCCCAGGAGATACGCCAGACTGTTATGCAGGACAGAAGAGAGGGACCTGCCCAGGAAACACACACCTAACACTTGAAAAGATGTTGGCTTTGTTACATGTCAAACCACTAAAGGTAAAAAAACAATTCATGACAAACAAATCCTTTTTCCCCCTAAGATGTTCTTACTGACATTTCAGGAATCTATTTTAGGAACAAGTTCTTCACCATGAGGGTAGTGGAACACTGGAACAGGTTGAGGCCTGGAGATACTCAGAAGGTGAGGCTGGACATGGCTCTGGGCAGCCTGATCTCATTGAAGATGTCCCTGCTTACTGCAGAGGGGGTTGGACTGGATGACCACTGGAGTTCCCTTCCAACCCAGACCATTGTCTGATTGTATGAACCTGATTCTTTCCATGCCTAAAGCTGTTTCTAGCTATAGGAAATACATAGGCAAAAAATAGGATAACCTCTCCAGTGTGGGAAAGGAGGTGAGCCAGCATGGACTTTAAGAGAAGTTTTCTGAAAAGCCTGTTCCACTCCTGGAAGCACAGCATCAGACCAAGAAAGAGCAGATTCAGCCTCTGCTTCTGAACACTTCTACAGCCAAATCTCAGACTTCACATTTTGGCCAGTTCCCACATTTGGCCAACTCTTTAAGTCCACATGGGAAAACAAGGCAAGCCATACAGCACATCAACACAGTTCTACCACCTGTGTGCTTGGATCTGGCTCAGGATGTTGGCAGCTTGCAGAAAGTAATACAGAGGGCTAAATGCCCTCCAGAATTGCTGTGTGCATTTCTGATTGAATGCCATGTGGGATATCTGAGTATTATATGCTAGAAACAAGAAAGGAAATGGCAGAGAAAGGAAGGACACCTAATTTAGCAGATGAGTGTACACATGTCCACTGATTCAGTCAGGAACATTGCATGAGTGAATTTTCAAAGACCACTTGTATGCTGCTGAAGGACATGAAAGTCTCCAACCTCAGCACTCTACACTGTGAAGATTCAACTCAGGCTTAAGCATCACGCTGAACTAGAGAGCTGATAATGGTGAGTGAAAAAGAGCTAAAGAACAAAGGGAGCTCAGCAGAGGTTAAAGTTTTGTTCTTTACAGCTGTACCTCTACACCTCTGTGCTTTTCCAAGCAGGGCTTTTCTGCCACTTGTCCTACTCAAGGAACCCTGGATTGATCTGGCACTTACATCAACAACTTCCAAGAGAGATGAATGTCAATAGCTGGTATGAGTACATTTGGGTTACTCTTACAGCCTTTACAGCAGCAGAGATTACATGCAGAAAGTCTAGGGTTGATCTCACTTTTAATTACTGAGTTTTATTTGTAATTCTGATGAGGAAAAAAAAGAATTCCCTGTGCTAGAAGAAAAGAGTACAAAAGGGAACAACAAGGACACAGGGCTAGTAGTGGTTCCAAGTATGACCAAACCCTCCCTATACTGTAGAACTCACAGTTGTTTGTTAGGTAAGGTATCAGCAGAGGTTCTGAGCAATGCTAGGAGGAGAACATCACAGAATCACAGAAAAATACAGGTTGGAAGAGACTCTCAGGATCACCAAGTCCAACCGAGAACTCTACTCCACAAGGGTCACCCCTAAGCCATAGCCCCAAGCACCACATCCAAACCATCTTTAAACACACCCAGGCTTGGGGACTGCACCACCTCCCTGGGCAGCATATTCCGACGTCTGCTGTGAACAAATGTTTCTTACAGTCCAGTCTAAACCTCCCCAGTTGCAGCTTGAGGCCATTCCCTCTTCTTCTATCATTAATTACCTGTGGGAAGAGACCAACATCCCAGCAGGCCAAGTGAGCATTTCAACTAAACAGGAAAGTATTCTATCCATGTCACCACACTGACTGGAGCTGGCAACCTGCATCCAGACTTGGCAAGAATCAAGCAGCAGCAGTCAGTTTGTGGAAGGGAATAAGCTCACTGTAGCAAGATAGACAGCTAATAATAATAATGAAGGCATTAAATTGTCACAGGTGTGACTGTTTGAGGCTGTGCCTTTAAGAAAAGAGACAGTGCTGGGACACTATGGCTGAATGTTTTGGAATAGTAACAAAAACAATCAGATGTTCAGGCATTTCTTCCACTCTTTCAATAGAGACATTTTCCCTAATATTCAATCTAAACCTCCCTGGTGCAATTTGAGGCCACAGGGTCTGTAAATCCAACGTGGGAGACCACTCTTTACCAGCTATGTCCACCAGGCCTTTTCTTCACACTGGGATACCCTCTGACAAAAGTGAAGAGATGCACAAATCCAGCCAATGTTAGTGCAACTTGAACAATGTTAGTAAGTCCATCAGGTATCCTATGGGCAATGGATTCACCATCCTGGGAAAGCACTCACTTCCATGTGTGGTGTCGAACTGCTACAGCCAGAAGCATGAAATCTTAATTCTGCTTGCAGAAGAAATAGGAACTGTCTCTTTCTTCCCTTGCCCTGTAACACACACAGCTCTCATTTGAAACAATAGCTGAATATGCAATAATCATTTGTAATGTGAAATACTGTTAATGTGTTTCCTCTGAGAGCTCCTTTTTCAGAACATAGCAGCAACTGCTTCTACTGCTGAAGTTTCCATTACAGAAATGCCACAGTCTGTATATCCTTGGTCTCCTGTCCCTCGCCACGGAGCGTGACGAGCTAACGACAAGGCTTTTTGGTGCCTGCCTCCTCCACCACCCCCTTTTTATTTGACTATCATCAGTGCACTAATATTCAGATAGATTTACTTTAGAGCAAATAGTAAATGACTAGGAAGCTGTTTCCATTTCTCATTCTCTTCCTGATTAATGAGCTGGAGGAACGCTCCCTCCCTTCCTCCTCCTTCTCTGGCTGAAAACATATTGAGCTTGTGCCTCTTCTACACCATAAAAACAATAAACTACAAAAAATTAGGATTGCATTCCATAACAGAGGGATTGGAGTTGCATAACATTGGTTCAGCAGTTGTTCCAAGATGAAGGACCTGACAAGTTATCCGTGGGACAGCAGTGTGCCTTTGTGGCCAAGAAGGCCAACGGTATCCTGGGCTGCATTAAGAAGAGTTCAGCAGACTGATGGAGATTTCCCTCCTCCTCTACTTTGCGCTAGTGAGGCCTTACCTAGCATACTGCATCCAGTTCTGGGTTTCCCAGTTCAGGAGGGACAATGATCTACTTGAGAGAGTCCAATGGAGGGCTACCAGGATGATGAAGGGGCTGCAGCACTGCCCTGTGAGGAAAGGCTGAGAGCCCAGGGGCTGCTAAACACTGAAAAACCCCACAAACACAAACCCCTTTCACTAGGGCTGTCACAGGCAGGGAACAGAAAACAAAGATACTTTCTGATGGATCTTTGAACAGCAGCTGAGTAAAGAATTACATTAACCTGCAGAAGTTATGGCCAGGGCTTGCTGAGCCATTACAATGAACGCTGTTTGCAAAACACACTCTATTATCAGTCAATAGATAATAACTGAGCACAATCATGGCATAAATTATTACAGAAGACTACAAGCAGAAGTCATTAAGAAAGAGTCAATACCAGGGGGGAAAAAAAAGCAGTTGTATCAGTCCCAAAAAGAAACCAAGTGGCTAGAAGGCAATAAATTGCACATCTGAAATCAAGCAGTTTGAAAAGACAACTTCTTTTTCACTCAATAATTAATAACCTTACCCTCGAATGGAATCACAGAATGCTCTGGGTTGGAAGGGACTTCAAAGACCATCTAGTTCCAGCTCCTCTGCCACGGGCAGGGACTCCTTTTGCTAGACCAATTTGCTCAAGGCTTTCTCCAGCCTGGCCTTGCACTTGTCCTACCCCAGGATTCTTTTTCTCCACAAAGGAACTTCACTCTTGAGCCTGAGAACACATGGGGCCCTTTGGCTTTGCTGCTGCACTTCATGGAGCTCAAAACACCAAACAATTTGTGAGGTAGCTCCACAGCTGCACACTTGCCTTTTCAAAGCACAGCACAGATACTCACTTACCAGCAGGTTTTGTTTTGCTTTATACAGCTGACCTGCAGTATTTCCCTGAGAAGGTTCATCACTCAGCTGCACTCCCTTGTGATGCCACACTGCTGTATGGCACAGTCAAATGGTGCACAGAGAGCTGGGCAGCACTCCTGAAGACTCACGGATTCACAGTTTGAACTGGATTGGAAGGGACCCTCAAAAGTCACCTTGTCCAACCCCCCTGCACTCAGCAGGGACACCTCCAACTACAGCACGCTGCACACAGCCACACTGAGTCTGATTTGAATGTCTCCAAGGATGGAGCCTCAACCACATCCCTAGGCAGCCAGTTCCAGTATTTCACCACTCTCATAGGTAAAGAACTTCCTCCTGATGTCCAACCTAAATCTCCCCTGCTCCAGTTTCAAACCATTGACCTTATCCTATCACTACAAATCCTTCTGAAACAGTCCCTCCCCAGCCTCCCTGCAGGTCCCCTTCTCTGGGCTGATGCTCCTGAAGTCATAAAACTCCCATGGCATAGACTCATAGAATCACAGAATGAATTGGGTTGGAAGAGACCTTCAGTGGCCACCTTGTGCCATCCCCCTGCAGTGAGCAGGGGCCCTCCATCCCCCACACCTCTGAAGTGGTGTCACATGGTGGCTGAAGACGACTTACTGTCTTGTGACATGAGGGATAAAGAATAACCCCCATGAAAAAGGGCATAAAAACTGTGTTGCACATGAACTAAGGCAGCAATATGACATCCACTGTAATCCTGAACAGACAGCTAAGAAGGTATTTGGGGTGAGGCCAAGAAACCAACACTTCATCAAGCTCAGCCTAAGGGAAAACTTCATCAAAACTGAACTTTTCCTGTGCAAAGTTCTGGTTTCATGGCAGACACCACTTCTGGATAAAAGAAATTGTGCAGCTGCCCTCAATTACTTCTGTGCTTGCAGCTGGATACAACATACTTCCTTCCTGCTTTTGCCACATCCCTGACACTCCATCATATGGTATGCCAGATCCCTTCCTAAGTAATACCCAGCTCCCCAAGAAAGGGAGAGGGTGTTTTAAGGGCAACAAGGCTGGTGAAGGTCCTGAAGCACATGGCCTGTGAGGAGAATCTGAAGGAGCTGGGGTTGTTCAGCTTGGGGAAGAGGAGGTTAAGGGCAGAACTCATCACCTTCTATAGCTCCCTCAAGGGAGGCTGGAGCAAGGAGGGGGCAGCATCTTCTCCTTGGTGGCAAGAGACAGGGCCAGAGGAAATGTTTTCGAGCTGCAGCAGGGGAGGTTCAGGCTGGATGCTAGGAAATATTTCTTCATTGAAAGGGCTCTCAAACATTGGAATGGTTTGCCCAGGGCAGTGGTGGAGTCACCATCCCTGGAGGTGTTTAAGCATTGTGTGGACCTGGTGCTTAGGGCCACGGTTTATGCTGACCCTTCAGTGCTGGGTTGAGGGCTGTACTGGGTGAGCCCTGAGGTCTCTTCCAAGTGGATGTATTCTGTGATTCACTGACTTGCAACATCTCTCCTAGAACACAGGAGAACACATTCTGTGCTTTGGAGCTAAAATGCAGCTTACACATTGCAGACAAGCCCAGGGCGCTGTCAGGAGTGGAAAACTAATAAGACATTCACTCCCTTAAAGCAAAAGGGAAAAAAGCAAAGCAGCCACCCCCCTGCACACTATTGACAGTGACTGCAGAGGCAAACAGCTGAAGAAACAGCCATCAGGATTCTGCAATTTTAATTTCTCTGCTCACTGAAGCTTTCTACTTTGAGGCAATTAAAACCAGGCATCAAAAGCACATGAAATTGGGATTGGGTAGTGATTAATTTGAGAAAGAAATGTTTACAATTCAGTTAGACAGACACAATTCAGATACCCGTGTCTGAGGAGCAGGAGTGTTAATGCAAGGAGAGCTGGGAGCGGTGTGGGGAAAAGAACACAAGAAGAATGTGCAGTGCCTGTCCCCTGCAGGGTAGGAATGTGCTACCATGAGCTGCCATGTGCTGCTCACCATCATAGAATTGGCAGGGTTGGAAGGGACCTCAAGAATCATCCAGTTCCAATTCCCCTGCCACAGGCAGGGACACCTCACACCACAGCAGGTTGCTCACAGCCACCTCCAGCCTGGCTGCAAACACCTCCAGGCAGGAGGCTTCCACCACCTCCCTGGGCAACCTGTGCCAGGCTCTCACCACCCTCCTGGGGAACAACTTCTTCCTCACAGCCAATCTCAATCTTCCCATTTCTAGTTTTGCTCCATCCCCCCCAGTCCTATCCCTCCCTGACACCCTCAAAAGTCCCTCCCCAGCTTTCTTGGAGGCCCCTGCAGATCCTGGAAGGCCACAATAAGGTCTCTTCAGAGCCTTCTCCTCTCCAGACTGAAAAGCCCAAACTCCCTCAGTCTGTTCTCATAGCAGAGCAGCTCCAGCCCTGATCATCCTCATGGCCCTTCTCTGGACACATTCCAGCAGGTCCAGATCTCTCCTGTGATAAGGGCTCCAGAACTGGATGCAGTACTCCAGGTGGAGTCTCACCAGAGTGGAGTAGAGGAGGAGAATCACCTCCCTGAACCTGCTGACATTGCTGCAGCCCAGGATGAGATTGGCTTTCTGGGTTGCAAGTGCAACCAGTTCCTTTGACTGTGAAAACCCAGACATAACGGAGTGGGTCCAGAGGAGAGCCACGAAAATGATCAGGAGCATCTCTACTACGATGACAGGCTGAGGGAGCTGGGAAGAAGAGAAGGCTCTGGGGACACCTAATAGCAATCTTCTAGTACCTGAAGAGGGGCTGCAAGAAGCATGGAGAGAGACTGTTTAGAGAGGGCTGTAGTGATAGGATGAGGGGCAATGGCTTCAAACTAGAGAAGAGTAGATTTAGATTTAGATTGGATGTTAGGAACAGGTACTATGAGGGTGGTGGAACAGGTTGCCCAGGGAGGTGGTTGGGGCCTCATCCCTGGAAATATTCAAAATGAGTCTCAACAGGGCTCTGGGCAGCCTGATCTAGTTGAGGATGTTCCTGCTGACTGCACAGGGGGCTGGACTGGATCATCAGAGGTCCCTTCCAACCCAGACCATTCTATGATTCTGTTTCTCCATGTCAAAACCTGCACTCCTGTAGCAGAAGTAATGCACTAATGCAGTGCTACTCATCCACACTTCTACTGAATACCAACCTCACTAATGACCTGCAAGAAGTTCTCTTTAATGCTTGACTGTGTCCATTGTATAGTGCCACCTACTTCAGTGAGGTCTTAATGCTTTTAAGAGTCCTTCAGACCACCTGATGAAAGCACTGCTAGAGCTACAGCACCACTTGCTTCATCTGTGTTGCCCTTGCTGTGAAAACTCACCTGGATGAGGCCAGTCTGCAAGCCTCCAACAGGCTGATATTTGTGTCTTCTTGAGATTTGCTTCAAAAAGTGGCAGCTCAGTTGCACGAGGGAAGGTGCCCAGCACCCAGGCTGTGCTGCAGCAGGCAGTATCAGCTCTGGATACACAGATGAGGCTGCTCTGCACCTTCCCTAGCCTTTGTGCCAGAACATCTGAAGAAGAAATATACCTGAGGCAAAGGCAAGCAGGAGCAAGAGACAGGGAGTGAAGATGAAAGGAGAGAGAGAATAAGACCTGTTGAGGAGTTGGAAAGAGAAAACAAGCCTGGAAGACAAAACTAGAAGGGAAGAGTGTGGAGAAAGAGAGAGAGCAGAGAACAAATAAGCACTGGGAATAAGTGAGAAGAGGTGAAAGAGATGATGGAAACAGAAGTTCTGTTATCCAAGACAACATCACTTTCCCTGCTCTGAAATCATTAAGCAGTGAAGTCAACAACATTACACAGGGTTCTTCTGTATTTCCTTCTGGCAGCAAGCAGCAAGCGGAAAGAGAGATGTTCTTGACAAAAGAAAAGCCCTTTAAAACTGGCTAGTGGTCTGGCTGTGGGGAAACATCGGGGTGGAGGGCATCTCATTGTCTGAGCGGGGCTGTTCCCCCAGGCGCTGCCAATGGCAATCAAAATCCCCTATCTAGGACAGGAAAAGTAAGAGCAGAGGCAATTCCCTTTCAAACAGTCCAGATACATGCCCCAGCCTTGACCTGGAGAAACTGCCTCAAGGAATGAAAGAAGCCCAAGCTCCCAGACAGCTGGCAGGAAAAAAACCCCAACACCAAAACCCACAACCCACACGAAAAGGAAATCAACTTGTGTCAGATGTTATCTAGAGACCTCTATGAAATGAGCCTCTGAACAGCTCATCTGGCATGAAATAGTAACAAATTGCAATCATCATGGGTTTGATATGGATCTGAACTGTCAAAAGCATTAGCCCACACTTCTCACACCATGGCCTCCCGGAAGCCAGGCGTTGCTCAAGGAAAGGAGCAAAGAGGCAAAAATTCACTTGCCAGATTTGAGAACACCATCTTCATCCACACCATGACAGGATCCAGGCAAATCACCTCGTGCCTTTGTTTTCTGGTGCTGGTAACAGACTTAGTTAGACCAAACTGAAAATAAGCAGGTTATCCATTGCACTTGGTGTACTGACAGCAATCCTCCAATGCAAGTTACCTTAAGGTCTCTGAGCAAGCACACTGCCCAGGGGGAAGGTTTTCTACACAGAGCATTTTTCTTCTGCTAAAGAAAGTCAGATTATTTGGCTTCTTTATTAAAAAGTATTTTGGTGCAAATATTTTGATTAAGATCTTAGCCTTAGTGTACCTCTGTGGTGTTCTAAAGGCATCATAATAGCTGGCCACTGATCTGAATGTGAGAGACAGCTGAGTTTGTCTCCTTTACTCTACTGCTTGTCTTCCTTGCTAGATGAAGGGGAGCCATAAAATCTTCATTGCCTTGTGAAAGATTTAGACTTGTGCTGATCTTATGCAGTCTTATGCTCATGTGAAGCTCATCATGGATGGCAGTCAGGGCTGCTGGTTCAAGTCCCAGCTTAGAATAGCTTTGTGCTGTCAAAAGGAACTTTATTGTGAGTCTTTGTGGCCTCAATCCATCAGCATGAATGGCATGTCAGGCCAGAGATGATCAAGAAAAGCTCCAGTTTTGTTTAGTAAACAACTTCACTGCTACTATTTCCAAGGGAAAACCCTACTTAGTCAGTCTGATACAGATGGCAACAAATATGATAAGGTTAAGGACTGATCTTTCTAAAGGGCTGGCAACCATGCTCTGTGACCCAGAGAACTCAGTGTCCATAAAGCAAGCCAGATGAACACACTCCCTCAAAAACAAAGGTAGGGAAAGGCAAGTGCTTTCCAAGTACAATGGGGAGGACTGCTCCTTTCCACATACAACATCCCAGAGTGCTACTATGTGAGACATGAATGTTCATGGCTTTGCTACACTGATTCATTTGAAGAACAAGCATTACCCAGCACAATGTGTGGAAAAATCTTCTGTCACAGCACACAAGTCCAAAAACAAGCTGCATAAAGCCATGTACAAAGCAGACCTGTCAGCTTTGTCTGAAGCCTGTGCCTTTGGTGTTGGTGTCAACCCAAACCCATGTTTTTGCCAGACTAGCTGCTGACATTAATGGTTTGATACTGCCAGTACAAAAGAGCCCTTGAGACAGCAGTTTGTTACAGGAATACAACTTCTACTGTACCAGGTATGTGCCACAGAAAACAATCAAGCTGCAAAGCACACAGGAGGTAGCTGTTTGACAGAAAAATGACAGAAAACCACTTTCAGACATTAGCAGTACCATTTAACAGATCTGGTACACCAGTTTTACATCAGAAGATCTGTGAAGTGCCTTACCGTGGTGTGGAACACCCCACTCCTCACTCTGCTCCTGCAGAAACAAAGTCCATCCAGTACTTTCCTCAATCCCTGAAGAGAACCTCAACCTTCTCATCTGCCACCAAAGCAACCAGCACAGTCTGCATAGTTCTTTACCTTACACCTCCTTCATGAAGGTTTTCCACTTGGCAGTTGGTTGAGAATTAATTTTAAATTCCTTTTGAATCAATCTTTGATTTCTCTGATGTGCAGAAGTACCTTGTAGGTCAGTGCTCAACTTTACCAGAGTCCTCTTTCCTGACTGAAAGCCACCTGACTTACCAGCACTTGAGAAGAATGGGCACCATTTCTGGTGAGGCAGCAGTACAGACAGTGCTCTTAAAAGTGAGGGTGCAAGGCTGCCTTCTGGGCTTGAACCCCATGGTGCAAGTCATGAAACAGACCTGAGCTAGCCAGGAGCCTGGCTCAGAATGCAGAATCGACTGCACTATCCCTACACAAAGGCTCTTAGCAGCTGGATGAGTCAGGGACATGATTTTGAAGTCTTGCAAGACAATCAGCTCCTAGTTAATAATTTCTCTCTGAATCTGAAGGGAGGAATACCACCTTGAAAATCTTCTAGAAGTACTTACTGCAGCAGGGTAGATTTGCCTTGGATAAGAAGGAGATTCTTGAGCATTAGTAAGGAAAGCTCCAAGGAAATTGTGCACAATGATGAAACCATACTCTGAGGTGGGATGAGCTGCAGAGGAGGTTGCACAGAACTCAGAAGGTTTTTTAAAGGTCACAAAGAAGTAGGAGCAGCAGAGAGCAATTATACAGCAGGATAGTCATAAAACTTGGCCAACAGTAGAATGACAGAGAGCTTAGCTTGAGGGGAGCAGAGAAAGAACGAGAAACAAAGCTGGCAGTATTAATGAGGCATGTTGCCCAGTCTCTGGAAACAAATGTTGGAAGCATCTTGGCTGTGGGAAAGCAGATTTGGATGCTGCACAGCACAGGATCCTAAAGAAACTGTAGAACAGAGCCCTAAATGAAGGAAAGCAAGATGAGAAAATGCAATGGGTGCAGGTGCCTGGGAAAGGCAGGCTGAGTGAGTGCTCAGTGGGCTCTTCGCTGCTTCAGGTTTTAGGAAATTGGCATTTCCACGCTGACTGAAAGTACAACATGGGAAAGCAGGAATATGGGGCTGCAGGGAGCAGTTTGGGATGGCTTATAAGAATAGAAGTGGAAATCTCAGGTAGAGAGGAAAACAAGACATCTGTAAAAACAGGGAAATAAGTTAAAGGAATGAGAGGAGGGAGGGAACAAACCAACTCTGACTTTGAACATAACAACCAGGAAAGAGGAGTCTGCAAACGCTTCCAAAGGACACAACCCCTAAAAGTTTAGAAGGACAGGATATTTTGTGCCCAGATTTGGACAGCATAGACATTGGATTAGGTTGCTCAGAGTGTTCTGAAGAAATTGTTTCAGCCATGGAAGAAATAATTTATATGAAGGAACTCCTGGTTTCAAAAGAATACCCAAGCCAGCCACTATAGGAGTGCCCCAACTCTGTTAGTGTGGTCAGTCTGGCTTCATTTCCACAGGATCAGATGTGCCAGCCCCTGGGATTTCATGGACAGAAGCAGCTCTAAGGGGGTCACCAACAG
The DNA here is from genome assembly GCF_026170545.1 of Melanerpes formicivorus. NCBI lineage: Eukaryota > Metazoa > Chordata > Aves > Piciformes > Picidae > Melanerpes > Melanerpes formicivorus. Next base: position 11,641,824 of record NW_027142378.1, read on the forward strand.
GCAATGTGATTATTTGGGAAGCTACAGGCATCCACACTGCACACCCAGCTCACCACCTTAGTCCTCCCTTGCTACAGTGTGCTTAGCCCTATGTTGGAGGCAGCAGAGAAGACTGCTCCCAACAGGAGCAAGCCAAATTTTGATGACTGACAAAACCTTTCCTCATTTGCTGCTTTTATTTCAGCTTTAAAAGTGGTGGTGTTGTTGTTTTGTTATTGGTGGTGGTTTTGCTCCCCTCCCCCCAATCAATTTTTATAACTGTAATTGGAAGTAGATGCACAACTTTGGCCTTCCTATTTGGATGTGAATGTGGCAAACATCAATGAAAGGCAGCACTGCCACCTAATAACTGTTTGATAATATGTATTAGAAGACAAGAAAGAGCATTTTCCCCACCCCTGCTTCCCCAAATTGATTTCCAATCAGTTTAATCAGGGCTGTAGTCAACTGTAAAAAAATAAACTAATGGCAATTACTCCTTACTGAACTTGTTGCTTCCAAATGTGCTGTACCACAACAGGGAATGCATTCAACATTCAGTTGCTGGTAGTATTAGTATCTTACTCCGTGCAATAAATAGCTGATTTCCAGAGAGAGGCAAGAGGAAATCAACTGCTACAATCCATTCTCAAGGGACAATACAGTAAGGCCTTCTGAAGCTGCTGCTTTGGTGTACTTTAGGTTACTTGCAAAAATATGGCACACTCTAAAGCAAACCAGTGATGCCTAGAACCTGCAAAAAGAAGGATCCAATTTTATCTAAAGCAGTAATATAGAATTGCAGCAGCAGCCAAACCACTGAGAAGTTTAAAGCAGAACTGTACAGATGTGCTCAAGTGGCAACTTAATCCATATAACCTAGTGCTGAAGTCAAAGCAGTCTTTCCACATCTGCAGACATCTGTACAGCAGCTTCAGTGTTTCACAAAGCTTTCATAGATAGATTGGTTAAGGTTGGAAGGGACCTTAAAGATCATTTAGTTCCAAACCCCCCCTGCCATGGGTAGGGACACATTCCACTAGACCAGGTTGCTCAAGACCTCATCCAGCCTGGCCTCGAAGGCCTCCAGGGACAGGGCAAGGCACCCATGACCGCCCTGAGCAACCTGTTCCAGTGTCTCACCACTCTTACTGTAAAGAATTTCTTCCCAATATCCTTTCTAAATATCCCCTCGTTAAGCTTAAAGCCACTGCCCCTTGCCTTGTGATTACAAGCCCTTGTAAAAAGTCCCTTCTCAGATTTCCTGCAGGTCCATTATAGATCCTGGAAGGCTGCTCTGAAGTCTCCCCAGAGCCTTCTTTTCTCCAGGCTGAACAGCCCCAACTCCAAGCTGTGAAGGGCTCCATTTCACATCACACATTCTGAAGGGTTTTGTTTTCAGTTCTCCTCACCACTGGAAACAAACTAGCAATGAACTGCTCAAGGCGCCACAACCAAGTGTTCTTCAGATCCAGACATGAGATACTGATGGTTTTCCTGCATGACCTGAATTTCCCCACTCTGTAGTTTAGATTGAATCACTTAAACTCCTGATTTAGAATTCTGGTTGAAAAATGTGCTGTAATATCTTTGAGCCTGACTTTGACGCCTAAAAGCGACCTTAAGTGCCCACAAGAATTACCTCAAACCCACACACTTGGGTCTTTATTCCTCTTATGTCATAGTCCAGGCACTGCAGAAACAAAGGCTTGGACTTAGTGAAGTGTTTTCTCAAGAAGGAGGAGGAAAGTAAAAATAAAGCCAAGCAAATTCCTATTAGCACTAACCTGAGCAAGACAATTTTTAAGCTTATAGAGCTGTAAGAAAGTAAATTCCTCCTACTAAACTGAACTTTGAGACAGACTGGTGAAGATGTGGAAAAGAAGGAAAGAAAAAGAGAAAAGGAAAAAGAAAGACAAAAAGAAGAAAAGAAGAAAGAGCAAGCAAAGGCACACCACCAGAACAAGAAATAACCTTCAGACTTCACGCCCCAAGGTCAAACGTGACAGGTGCTAGCGAGGCCTCCATTTATTTTTCTTGACATCTATCAATGCAATCAATCTGGAGTGAAGTTGTGGATGCCAGGAAGGGAATAGCCTATCATGATTTGTAGTCACCTCCCCAAACAGCTGCTCTTTCTCTGCTGGAAGTGCTCTGTGCAGGAATGTATTGTAGCTGCAGAAGTACTGGCTATGTGTAGTAGGAGCATTCCATGGCTTCCTTGCTCAGGCATGCATGCTCAGAGAGATATGGACTCATAGAACTGCTTTGCTTAGAAAAAACCTTTAAGATCACCTTTTACTTTACATGTATGCACAAAAGACTTCAGGGGAACCTCCAGTTTAGTTAAGGCTCAAGGCTCTAGACTAGTCAAATAATCACAGAAACACTCAGGTTGCAAAAGACCCTCAGGATGACCAAGTCCAACTGAGAAGCCTACTCTACAAGGTTCAGTTCTAAACCATATCCTGAAGCACCACATCCAAACGAGCTTTACACACATCCAGGGCTGGTGATTCAACCACCTCCCTGGGCTGCACATTCCAAAGTCTGAGCACTCTTTCCCTGAAAAAAATGTTTCCCAATATCCAGTCTAAACCTACCCAGTTGCAGCTTGAGGCTCTTCCCTCTTGTTCTATCACTAATGACCTGTGAGCAGAGACCAGCGCCAGCCTCTCCACAATGTCCTTTCAGGTGGATGTAGGGAGCAATGAGGTCTCTCCTCAGCCTCTTCTTTTTCAAACTAAACAGCCCCAGCTCCTTCAGTCACTCTTCATAAGATTGATTCTCCAGGCCCTTCTCCAGCTTTGTTGCCCTGCTCTGCACTTGCTCCAGCACCTCCACATCTCTTTTGCACTGAGGTGCCCAGTGGATGTTTTACTCACAGCTCAAAAGATCACACATTGCTTGTGGTCATTTTATGTGGTTTTTATGTGTGTTTAAATCAAAAGATGCATAGTTCAGTACCAGCAATTCTGTGCACAGATTCTGCACTCCACATCCCCTAAATGTGGGGTGACAGAACAGATTATGCTGACTTGTCAGCACCACAGCCTCAACCTCCATTTGCAAGGGAGTGGAACTTTGTCTCTTCCTTCAAATGCCTGCAACCTCCAAGGGAGTTTGCATGGATGTGCAGGAAAAGACAAAGCTCTAACACAAAGCACTTACTGTGTAAATGACACAGAAAAATACCTAACAGAAACTACTCTGCTCTTGTCCCCAGAGAAAAGCAGCAAAACAACAGAAGAGGTGGTGAGCCCGTGCAGGAAATGTGGCACAGAAGTCAAAAGTGAACTCAGTCCAGTAGTTCAAATCTTGTCCTTTGAACCTGCGTCTGAACAAGGCTGCCAGCCTGCTGCTCCTGCTGAAACAGCTGATCTGAGGATCCTCCCTGCCTCTTTTCTTCAGGGAGGCTTCAATTACCTTCAATCATCTGAACACTATCAAGATCCACTTGTTCCATTATTTTCTGGGGCAAGAACATGATTTAGTGATGAGGGAGCTCCTCAATGAAAGACCAAATTGAAGTTGTGCTGTCATTTGCTATGAGCTTATTAAAAAGTTTGGTTTGATCTATAGTATCTCATAGTACAAGTTACCATTAATAGTGCAGGTAGAGAGGGGAGCTAATAATGGTCATTAAAATGAACACTGCTATTTTTCTCCTTGCCCAACATAACTTCTCAAAAACCCCACAGATCAAAAGAAATAACAATCAATCCTGTGTTACCAACTCTGGCCTTGCTGAGGAGTTTTCCTTTGTGTTCTCTCCACTCCACTAAGCACATTTATAATCTTACTTGCTTTATAATTACAAATTTAACAGATGGCAAAACAAATAAGAGGTGAAATTAAATCAGTGGCCTCGGTGACAGTCTGACAAGCACCCAGAAGCCAACATTCAAATTGTGCAAGTAACTCTGCTTTGTTAAATAACCAATACACCATGTAAATGCATTTGCTTCCTCCTCACCTCCAGCAACACCAGGAAGGAAGTCCATTAAACAGCAAAAAAGGAAGGACTGTATGCAGCACCGGGAGAGAAGGAAAATAGCAAGAGACAGCACCCACTTCTAGGGGCATTTGGGATCAATCAAAAGTGCTCTGTGCTCAGTAGAAGGAATTCTAACAGCTCTTTTGCCATTACAAAGGATCAATAGCACTGCACTGGTACTCTCCCAAACACAAAGGCATTGCAGGAGATGCCAGGAGAGAGTAACCACATCAAAAATATATCCTCAGTCAGATCATCTAGAAAGTCTATCATGCAACATCCAATTCTAATGTGGTGTTCCCCATAGAGGAGTCCTACAGACAGCTTAGGCACTAATTTACAAAAGGTCTAACCAAAGCTCTTCTGGAGCCCATAGATGAAATGCAGAGGAAGACCTCCCAAGAAAATAAAGAGGTATATTATTATTTAAAAAAGGACCTGATTATTTCCTGAGTGGTAAGCATTGGTGCAAAGCAAAAGCTCTCACTGTATTTGCCTCCATTTGACAGCTTCTGCTGGTTCACTGGTCAGGAACCATTCCCCACTACCACTCTTGGCATATTCCAAGTGCCTGTTCCATCTGCCCTATACTACTGCTATGGGATCCCCAACACAAGAGACGTGGACCTGCTGGAGCAGGTGGTGTTTTGCACACACAGACACCACCACTGACCCCTGTTAACTAATAAATGCTGGGTGCTCTGTCTCTACCCAGCTAATAAAATTGCACAGCTTTACATATATTCTACTTAAAATTATCACCTCCAAGAGCTGTCAACCAAAACCTTTTCCTGACTGATTTCACCCTGAATGAAACAGCAATACTGACAGCAGCAGCTTCTTCTCCTCTCTTGTAAATGTAGGTGAACTGTGATGACCTTGTAAGATATTAATGTGTGTAATTCAGGCTATGTGGGGTGAAAAAAAAGAAGGTGAAATAAAGAAGAACTGTAGAAAGACACTGACACTGTGCATAGTTCAAGAGATGAGAAAATTCACCCTGGAATTAATGTATTGATTTGCCACCCTTCAGGGGCATTAGTTTCAATCAAACATACTCACCCTGCTGGGAACTCGATTGCAAGCAATGGCACGGGCTCACTGCTGCACACACAAGTCACAGGGAACCCTGCACACTCCACACCTCTTCTTGGCAAAATAAAACACATAGAATCAAAGAAGAGCCTCTTGGAGAGCTCTGAAGTGCTTTTATTTCTAGCACAGGTTAGGAATTCAATTAACCTGAATCCAGATCTAAAATTCTTATAGAATCTTAGAAGTAATTTGGTTATAGCACAGGCCAAGAATTCACTACGAAACAGCAACAACCTGGTTTGCAGTTTCCAAAACAAAATAAAGTACTGAATGGGACAGATTCCCACTCTAGGACTGCCAGTTCAGTTGCCAAGTTTACTGAATTGTTCTTGACTGCTGATCAACTGTGTTTTGATTCCTATTTAAAGGAAATGGTGAGATTTGCATGCTGTCATACTTGGGATAATCAAATGTTATCACTCCAGACAAAGGGCACAGGAGCATCTGTAAATCCTGGGATGCAGGCTCAGAGCAAAGTGCTACCCTATCATCTGTAGTTGCAGCCTGTGTGTAGATACTTAACTGCCTCTGTGTGACACTGATGTGGGCACAGTATCAGAGCCTTTCTGCATTGCTGAGCCAGGGGAAAAGAGCTACTACTTCTCACAGTGAAGAGACCAGACCAGAGGAGGAAAAGCAAAGCAGATAGTTACTCCAACTGCAAAGTTTTATAGCACAGAGTACTAGGGACTCATCCATACAAATCCATCCCAGCCACAGATACATTCTTATTACTCTTATGTACCACAGAAATGCTGTTGGGAAGGAAACTATGCTTCTTCAAAGAGTGTGGGATAGCAAAGTTACAACCAAACTCACCTTCTCTGCAAGCACAGCTCCTGACACCCAAACCCAGCTCCTCTACAAGCACAGATTCTCTTTGCTGAGGTGACAATCTCCATCTACCACACACTGCTGAGCTCCCCATGTTGTCTCCAGCAGATGGCAAAGGCAGGCATTTGTTAGGGTGAAGTGATCTTCCCCTTCCCTTCAAGCCTCCTTACATTTAGCACTTCCCTGTGTTCCTGGTGATTTCTGCCCACACACAGATCCAAGCTAGAGCTTCTCCATGCTGCACAGCAAAGGATTTTACACACAGCAGTGTTCCCTGCAAGTGCCAAGGAACGGTGGCATTGCCAATGCAGGAGACACTTTGCACAAAGCATGTTTATTAGCTGTGACACAGAGCACAGCATTTGCAAAGAGCTAAGGAAGAAGACAGCTGCTGCAGCTCCCCTAATTACCTTTCCCCAGACATCAACAGTAATTTACAATTTGGATGGTGTTGCTGGAACTAAGTATGATCTAGACTCACACACAAGCTCTCCTCCTCACTTTTATAGGCCATGTGTTACATGAGAATTAAAATGATTCAGGCTGTTTCTATGAGTTAGGTTATCTCCTGTAAGGTTGGGCTTTGTTTTGGTGGGGGTTTTGTACATGTTTTGCTTTGTTTGTTGTTTTTGTTGTGCATCCTCCTTTTGCTACTGGAAAATACAGAATTTGCTGCAGACAGTAATCAGATAATCACATCTTGTTACAAGCACAAGCCAGCAGGACTCGCTATTACAAACTCTCTATCACAACAAAACAAAGACCATTTCAGGTGCTTAGCAAAAATAATGCTTCTTAACATACATTTCACAGCACAAGTAACAACAACTGCCAAAACCAGTACACAGAACAGGCACACCACCAGCCTCACGTGCAGCCACATTCAGTTTGATGTTACTCTACTGCTAGAACATTCTGATTTTGTTACTGTGATCAGCTCCTGTTGTGTTGCTGCTAATTGAAATGCTGAAGGAATGCACAGGAAGTCTGACAAGTTAAGGCATAACCAACAATTAACTGTAATTGATTAATAAATGATCAGCAATTAAAATCAATAAATAATAAAATTCAAATTACTATTAATTGCACAAAGAAGATGAAACATTTCAAATAGCTGCACCCTTGACAGATCAAAACTCTTCCTCCTCTGGCAGTACCTCTGAACTGTTTTATTGACGAGGGGAGGCATTGAAAAACCCCAACAAAGCCACAAATGCAGGACAACAGTTAAAATGTAAGCAGATACATGAACCTGCAAAGGCTCAGGAGGAATTCTGAGCCTAGTGGTGCCCTCAGGTAAAGAAGTGGGAAGCAGAAATCGGAGCAAACTGGACAGGAAGGTTTTAAGATTAGGATGAGTATCCACACTGTGTCTGTACTTGTAAGAACTGAGAATAAAGAGACACAGTGTTATGTGGGTCCAGTAGTTTGATGATGCTTTGTACAACCATTTAGCTTGGAAAAGGCCTTCAAGGTGATCAAGCCAAACCATCAACCCCACTCTATCAAGTCCACCACTAAGCCATGTCCCCAAGCACAACATCTACGTGGCTTTAAAACACTTCCAGGGACAATGACTCAACCACCTCCCTAGGCAGCCTGTTCCAGCACCTGGCAACCCTTTCAGTGAAAAAACTTTTCCTGATGTCCAGCCTAAACCTCTGCTAGAGCAGCTTGAGGCCATTCCCTCTTGTTCCATCACTAGTTACCTGGGAGAAGAGACCAACATCAACACGAACCGGTCTCTAGCTTCTGCAATAATTCAGAGCCATGCAAGGCAGGCATCTACTTGCTGTGATGTCCTGCTCTTCACAGACACACAGCACACACTTTGTGGCTGTCTTGCCAAACAATCACAACTGGAACTGTGAGTCAGATGAGAGGATGAGACTTACCCGTGCTTCTCCGGTCCCTCCACTGCTAGGACTTCACCGCTGCTTTCCTCGATGGGAAGGACACGAGCAACGTATTCTCCACTCTGCTGGTGAAGCTTAAAAACAGCCACTTGAACCAGGCAATGGTCACTGCTGCTTCTTAGCCAGGGACTCAGGATGACAGGGATTGGCCTCTCTGATGCATTGAGAAACAGAAATGAACCTAGAACAGAGGAGGCAACAAGAGAGCTTTAAGAACAAACCAACCAACAACCCAAGAGCCTGACAGAGCACAATTGAGTACAGGTAACTACATTCAACTGTGGCTCACTCTGTGACCCTTCCACACCTCCCAGTCGCAGAATCACAGAACATTAGGGGTTGGAAAGGATCTCAAAAGATCCTCTAGTCCAATCCCCCTGCCAGGGCAGGATCACCTAGAGGAGATCACACATGAACGTGTCCAGGCAGGTTTTGAATGTCTCCAGAGCAGGAGACTCCAGCCAAGGTTATCTGTACCAATCCATTTGGAAAGTTTGACCCCTTTGTATTAAACCCTTTAAGATCTTTCCAGGCAGGCAACAATCAACCCATCTTGGGTGACCCAAACCAAAGATTACATCTAGATTTAACTCACAGGAAAGGCACAAGTGGGGAAAGCCATAAATATCACAGGCTGAGGAAAGACTCAACCAAGCAAGAGACTTCACAGTTGAGATCAGGCAGGGGATCAAGGAGTTTAGGCTTATTTCATTGTGTTCAGTCTGGGAGCCACTCACTACAAGGACACTGAGTGGCTGGAGTGTGTCCAGAGAAGGACAAGACAGCTGGTGAGGGCCTGGAGAAGAGGGCAGGAGAGCAGCAGCTGAGGGAACTGAGAGTGTTCAGTCTGAAAGAGAGAAGGCTGCGGGGAGACCTTCTCTTGGCAGCTCCCTGAAAGGAGGCTGTAGGGAGGTGGGGGCTGGTCTCTGTTCACATGTAACTAGTGATAGGACGAGAGGCAATGGCTCAAGCTACACCAGGGAGTTCTGCATTGAAAATTAGGAAAAACGTCCTGAGTGACTTAGAGGTTATTGAATTTGTGAACATGAATTATGAAAATATCCTTTTTACTTACCCAGTTATTAATAACCGGTGAGTCACTAACTCACGTACATGCTCTAGTGCAGTTGGTGACACGCATTCCGTAAGGGGCGCAGACAGTTATGACTGGAACGGAACGGAACGGAACTGAACTACCTGCAGACCGTTTGTGTATTTCTACACCGCGGGTGCAGTTCCGCCGCGCGGCCACGAGATGGCGACTCGGCGGGGCGCGGGCGGCTCCCGGCTATACACAGCAGTATTGCAATCTTTCCATGCGTCAGCGCTTACTCGGCTGGACGCGGAGACTTTGAACTGAGTGCGAGCGGATGGAAAGCAGGTGGGAGATACTCTGTAGCTCCTGTTTGTAGCCAGGCGGGGGTCCGGCGGACTACTGCCGCTGGACGGGTTCCTAGGCGAGTTGGACGGCAGCCTTGGGTTACTGTCTCCTCTCTTCAGGGCAGTGGAGAGGGAATAATGGAACCTGGGCGTAGCGCGGAAGCAGGCTCCCTTCAGGACTCAGTCGATTCCCTCCTGACAACAGGGATCAGTCTTGGTCGGGGTCGGCCCATGGCGTCGGCCCTCAGAGTCGGTGGGCACGGCAGGGCGGGGCGACGGTTGCCGATAGGAGGGCTCGGAAAGGAGGGCTCCGATAGACGGGCTCGGATTGGCGGGCTCGGAAAGGCGGGCTCGGATCGGCGGGCTCCGATAGGCGGGCTCGGATCGGCGGGCTCCGATAGGCGGGCTCGGATCGGCGGGCTCCGATAGGCGGGCTCGGATCGGCGGGCTCCGATAGGCGGGCTCGGATCGGCGGGCTCCGATAGGCGGGCTCGGATTGGCGGGCTCGGAAAGGCGGGCTCGGATGTTTCCGATCAGACGACAGCTGACAAAGGCTACGGGGTTGGCCGCCTACGGCGGTTCTCGGGGCTGAGCTAAACGGCCTCGGGGAGAGAACGCGGCTGTGTTAAGCGGCGGATTCTCTTTTACTGGGTTTAAAGGAGCAGCGGGACGTCCCGGGAGCGGTCCCGGGTTCGGTGCAGTATAGACACGAACAATGCCTTTGGTCTTCGCTGAGGTTCACAGGGCCCCGAGCGGCAGCCGCGGCTCCTCTCCCGCCGCGGCGGGGCTGGGCATGTGTGCACTCGGTCTCCATCAAGTCCCTTCTCCCCGCAGCTGGGCAGATCCTACCCTCGGGGGCTGGTCCAGCCCTCCGGTGGCAGGCTGGGCTCTGCCGGTCGGTCCGGCTGGCTGTGAGGCGCTGGGCTCCCAGCGGAGGTCCTCCCCGCGGAGATGATCCTCACGATCGCTTCCCACGATGCATGCAGAGGCTCCCAGGACGGTGCGGGTATGACAGAGGCTAACCACAGTGAGCTCAATGGCAGAAGCTACGGCTCGGAAGTTGCTCTCTCGAGCAAGCACAGACACAGCGCGCAAGAGGGGGCAGCTTGCTGCCCACCCGGGTGACACTTGGAGACTCCTGGAGGCTGGGCTGGACCAGGGGGCACTCCGGTAAGCAGCTGGCGCCAGCCGGTAGGGAGCCTGCAGCGGAGTCCTGCCCGGACTCGGTGTCCGCTCGAGCACCGCCTGCGCTGCCGCCTGCCGGCCTGGCCAAAGCCCTGCCTGAAGGAGGGGGATTTGTCCAGGTGCTGGGACAAGAGTCGGTGGCTGGGCACAAGGTGCCTTCACCGCAGCCCTGCAGGGTGCCCAAGCACTGGAGCAGGGTGCCCAGGCACTGGAACAGGCTGCCCCGGGCGGCGGTGGGGTCACCAGCCCTGGAGGTGTGAACAAACCTGCACGTATGGCACTCTGGGACATGGCTTGATGGCCATGGGGGGGGTGGCAGTTGGACTGGATGATGCTAAAGGGACTTCATCCCTTATCTCTGCAACTTCTCAAGTGTGGGCCAGAGCCGAAGATTACCTGCTTGTGTCAGTGGGATCCAGGTCTGACAGCTACATACAAGTGCCTGTGTTTAACCACATTGCTGTCTGTTCCTCTCACTCAAATGAAGAGCACAACAGCTTCAGCTTTGATCTTCTATAAACAGAGGCGTGCAGCATTCTTAGGTCATCAGAGGCAGGATAAAGGCCTGAAACAATTCTATTTCTTCAGCAATTCATTCTAATGTTTTAATTTTATATGCAGCTAATCCACATTAAACATTTCATTATTATCCACTACATTGACTCCTTTGGCCTAATTCTATTTCAGTACAATCTGAGGCTTATCCAGTGGGACAGAGGTAATGTGTTTTCATCACACTGCTGCTCATTTCAGGTAAGTCAAATTGCTCCCTTTTGGCAACTGACCAATTTACCAATTTGTCCACAGAGCAGGCACGCTGGGCTGTGCAGCTGGGAAATGAAAGGTGCAGTTAGGGAAATGAAAGGGACCAATCTTTGAAGCAAGAAGAATTGTGATGTTCCACGGACTCCTGCAAGTCTGGTCAGGTAATCAAGAGAATGACCTTTCATTTGCTGGAGCATCCAGCAGCAAAGCCTGTTTGTTAACACTTACAATGTACAGATTTGATGAGCAGTTTAATTTCACAGAGAGGAAGAAACTAAGGCTCAGAAGTGCCACAGTTCAAACCTCTTTCTAAGTGCAAATGAATTTTTGCAGAAGCAGCAGCTTGGTTTTGAAAATCCCAAAAGCTGACTCTCCAGGGGAATGGTCTTTCCCAGCGTTGGGCATGGCTCAGATGAGACCCAGGTTGTCTCAGGAAATGGAGAGGGCCACAAATGGGTCCTGCTCACTTTCACCTCTGTGTCTAAGCTGTGGACCACAAGGTGCTAAACAGCCACTCTGAGGTCCTGCAGCAGTTCACAGAATCATAGAACTGTTGAGGCTGGAAGAGCTCTTTGAGATTACCAAGCCCAACTGCTTGCCCAGAGCTCACAATCCACCACTACTGCTAAGCCACTACCACTAAACCATGTCCCTCAGCACCACATCCTCATGCTTTTTAAATACCTCCAGGGATGATGACTCCACCACCTCCCTGGGCAGCCTGTTCCAGTGCCTGATAACCCTTCCTGTGAAGAAACTATTCCTAATCTCCAATCTGAACCACCCCTGGCACAATTCATGGCCATTTCCTCTTGTCCTTGCACTTGTTGCACATGAGAAGAGACCAACCCCCACTTCACTCCAATTTCTTTTGGGGTTGTTGGAGAGGGCAATAAGGTCTCCCCTCAGCCTCCTCTTCTGAAGACTACACAACTCCAGTTTCATCAAATGCTACTCATAAGGCTTGTGTTCAAGGCCCTCTGCCAGCTTTGTTGCTCTTCTAATCCTAAATGAGATGATGCTCATCTCATCCTAAAAGGGATCTGCTGAATTGTCCCTTGGTGATTCCCATTTCTCTCCGCTGCACTGGGAGCTCAGACAGGAATATCTCACTCTCAGAGGCTGGTTTAGAAGAGAGGAACTGCACTTGTCCTCACAGATGTCCCCTTTGAAAAAAGCCTCATTTGGCAATCCATCCCAGGTCAAACCCATGGCAATATAATGGGAGAGCTAAAAATGAAAGCTGGACTCCTGTCAGCTCCCACATTTCCCTCCCATCCCCACATTTATCATAAGCAGTATTTTTGACATCCTTGTCAAGAGCAGGGCTCTTGGCACCAGCATCACAGTAATGACACACCTAAAAGCAGAAAACACTGGTGCTGAAAGAGGCAGCAATGTGGGAGGTACAGCCTGTGCAGATGCCAAGCTTTGTAAACAGAGTGACATGTAGTCACAGCATCTATTATGATTTTTAATAGCAAGATTCCTTTATGTGAAATCACAGCCTTTAATCCAGTTCCCAATGGAATGGCTTGATGAGTTTAAACAAAGTCTGCCACCACAGCTACACATACCCAGGATTTTTGCTGGTCAGTGAAACACGAGCAAACCCCCAGCCACATGTATCATCCTTCCCTGCCTCTCTCTTTTGTTGCAAATAAAAGAGAATTAGAGCACTAAATCTTGGGGCTTTAATTGTACCATCCCCATAAGAACACTAAATCTGTGACATGAAAGGGAGCAGAGAGACTTCTGCTGGTGGCAGAAAGACACTAAGCATTGCAATAATTGCTGATGGTAACTTGCCAGGTGTGAGAGCCATTTGCTCATCTTACTGCCTTGCAACAGGGACTCAGCTTTCAAAACCAACAAATAAACAAAGGCAGCTCTCATCCCTTCTTTTCTTGCAGTTGGCTTCCAGGGACAGGCTCTCTTATGCCCTGACCTGGGGCCAGGTTTGAAACACCAGTGCAGTCCAGAAGTGGACAGGGGTAGCTGCTGCAGCAGATTTGGGAGGTGATCATTAACCTCCTTTGGTGTGGCTTAGGATTTCTACCTTTTCTGCAGGGCTCACACTTTGCAGTTGTGGCTTATTACTTACCACAGGGCCACTTCTACCCTCTGAATCATAGTGCTGACAGGAACACAATTTTGCCATAGTGTGGGCTATCCTGGCACAGCCTCTCAGGATCTCAGAATCATAGAAAGCAGTGGGATGGGAGGGACCTCCAGACCTCATCTAGTCCAAACCCCTTGAAGTAAGCAGGGACATCCCAAACAAGGTCAGGTTGCACAGAGTCCCATCAAGCCTGACCAAGAACGTCTGGGGCCTCCATCACCTCCCTAGGCAACCATTCCAGTGTCTCACCACCCTCATACTAAATAACATCTTCCTGATATCCAATCTGAATCCACCCTGCTGCAGTTAAAAACCACTGTCCCTTGCCCTAGCACTACAAGCCCATCTTACAGGGGCTGGGAGGTGGGAGAGTCCCACACTACACTGCTGTGAAGTGGTCTCTCTAAAGGGCTATTTCACTGTGCTGGCCTCACCACCCATACACTCGTGTCAGAAATGCCCTCCTCGTGCATGCTCCCACCTGGGGCAGAGCAGCTCCTGGGCAAATGCTAGAGCTGTGACACAGGGCAGTTCTTTCCTTTTGAAAAATGAGCAAAGAAACCAAACTTTGTTCTTGCTTTTGAAAGATGACTTCTCTGCCCACTCCAGCGTCCTCTTTTTGTTCTTACTGCTTGTCTAGTCCATAAAGACATTGAGGTGCTGGAGAGTGTCCAGGGAAGAGCAACAAAGCTGGTGAAGGATCTGGAGAGCAGGATGGTGAGGAGCAGTTGAGGTTGTTTAGTCTGGAGAAGAGGAAGCTGAGAGGAGTCCTCATTGCTGTCTACAGCTCCCTGAAAAGAGGTTGGAGCCAGGTGGTGGCTGGTCTCTGACCAAGAAACAAGTGATAGGACAAGAGGAAATGGCCTCAAGTTACACCTAGGGCAATTTAGATTGGATATGAGGAAGAATTTCTGAAAGAAGACATTGGAGCAAACATTATCAGACCTTGGAACAATGTACACAATGTACACAGCAGGTGTCTGCTCTGGCTGTTATAGGAACTCACCAATCTGCTCTGGAATAAGCAGATCCAACTGCAAGTGTGTGAACAGGAATCTTCAAATGATGCCTCTGCATTTTGTGTTTTTCTAGTGAGCATTTCAGCTTTGGAGATGGCCAAATGCAGCTCTGACACTTCCTACAAAATCACAGAAGTGCTGAGGTTGGAAAAGACCTTTAAGGTCAAGTCCAACACAGCCTAACACTGACAAGTACTTGACTAAACCATATGCCTAAGCACTATGTCTACATGACTCTTAAATACCTCCAGTGATGGTGACTCCACCACCTCCCTGCACAGCCTGTTCCAATGCCTGATGAAAATGTGTAGTAGGAATAGCACTGGCCACAGGCCTCCAATAGGACTCTGTGTTCCTGAACTCTGTTAAGCTCTGTTGTCACCAATGAGTCATTTCAGGGGTCTTCTATTCCAAGTTTTAAACTGGACAGCACACCAATTTAGAAGAGAGACAGCTAAAAGGATCCCACTGCAGCCACAGGCACTTGGCACTTCCTGGGTGCTGAGCTCATTCCTCATCATCACACAGAACCATGTAGTTGAAGAGGGAACAGCATTCAGTATTTTGTTCCAAACCCACCTGTGTCTGCATCAGATAACAGAAACCTTGCCAGCTGAGATTGCTCTGTTGTGATTCAGGAACTACTGGTCTCAATGCTAATACTTGACTTTCCTCATTCCCTCTAAACACTCACTGCAGGAGAGCTCTACCAAGAGCACTCAGCTTCTAATCATATTTTCCCCTTCTTTAATACTTGCAGTCATAACACAATGGTTTACTCATCCTCATGTGTGGTATCTGCTAACATCTCTGGCAAGTTGCTGTCACTTCAGAGAAGCACACACAGAAAGATATTTACACCCCAAGCACAGGGAATTATTGCTGCTGACATAAAAGGAGTATTACAAGACAAATTAATATAACCCGAATGAAAAAGTGCTGTTGATCCTTTGGCAGCTTGTTTACAACATTTGAACATTCATGTCACAGAAAGGGAAGGATGGCTTATCAGCTTAGTAGCAAGATGTTTTTGAGATGATGAAGACAGCTACACGCTGGGCCGTTCAGGACTAATGAGGTAACGGAGGGATTTGTAAACAAGAGAACTGATGCTAATCTACTGTGCACATGCCAGACACATTAGGAATAAAGCACCTGCCCCAAAAAGTTGCCAAATGAAAGGGTATAGACTAGTAAGATTACAACTCAAAACCACACCAGCAGTGAAGCCTATCCCTACAATGTCTGGCTTGACATCCTTGTCTGATGCGGATGCACAGAACATCTGAAACTCAGGCTGGTGACTGCTCAGGCACCCCTGAGGTGTTCAAAAGACAGAGCCACCACTTCACCCTAGGAACAGGGCAAACATCCTATCACTAGCCCCTTTAAACTCTGGTCAGCTATCCCATAGCTTTGAGTGCATCCTTGCTAACTGCTTGTATCCTAAATCTTTCCTAGTCAATCTCAGGGTAACACAGTACAGAGCCAGGGCAGGCTCTGCTAAACGGCCTCAAGACACACAGCAAGGTCAGTGCACACTGTGGCATCCTTTGACCTTTATGAGGCTGTAGCCTAGGAAAGATGTCTGCAGCCCAAAAATCCCATGACTTTGCAATAGAAAATAAGGTTCTACAGGAAAGTATTCACTGCAGGAAACAGCAAACAGCTCATCTAAGACACATGGAGGCAACTCCTCAATTTGTGCCTGAGGTCTAGGATTTCCAGCATGAGATTCTCTTGCACACCTGATGTCACACCATCAAATGAGGTGCTAAAGACAAGACATCAAACAGGGCAATGGAGCATGAAAGTCAGTTACAGGAGTGGCAAGCATTAGAATTCACAAAGAGGGAAGTCTGCAGGATTTGAAAATCCTATTTAGCAACACACAAGCAGACCTCCAAACAGAGAGGCTGGAGCCAGGCTCTGCTTGGTGATGCCCAGTGACAGGACAAGGGGCAGTGGGTGGAAGCTGAGGCAGAGGAAGTTCCATCGAAACATGAGGAAACACTTTTTTCCCTGTGAGGGTGACAGAACACTGGAACAGGCTGTCCAGGGGGGTTGTGGAGTCTCCCTCTCTGGGGATGTCCAAAACCTGCCTGGATGTCTTCCTGTGTGATCTGCTCTAGGTGGTCCTGCTCTGGCAGGGGGGGTTGGACTGGATGAGCTTTGGAGGTCCCTTCCAGCCCCTCACATTCTGTGATCCTGTGAAATACCTGCTACAAATGAAAGCACCCCCATGCAAATTCAAGCAGCTTGCTTTCCTAATAATTAAAGACCATAGCTTTGTTATTTTATGTAACTTCCTTGAACAGCAAGGCTCAAAACACAGCTTGGCTGACTTCATCTGATCACAGTTATAAAGCAGCAATTTAACAACCTTTTGCAAAACTGATAGATTGTTATTCTGAACATAAACTCCATCTTCCTACTAAAAGGATTTTATTACCTTTCACGTACAAGTTCAATACTCTACCAGATTAAATTAGAGCTGTAAAAGCTATTAACAGTCAATGTCTGTTGGGGACTGTACAGTAGGAGAAAAAAAATTGAATCAAGTTTTATGGTCTTTGGAGATGCTGAGTGGAGAGAACGTTTCTAGCAGTGCCACAAAACATTTCACAGAACTGGCCCTTGGATTCTTCATGTTACACTTAACTTCCAAATGAGCTGTTTAAGCAAAACACAGCAGGAGCTCAGTAGTTAGTCACAGCCACGGAAGAGCTGGGCACTACCTGGGTGACAAAATTAAGATACTGCTGTCCTTATTTTTAGGCTTATTTATATGGATTTTCTAATTGCCTCATCAAGGCTCCAAAATGTGCTGAACATAAGAATGTGAATAGTCTCTAGTGCTGAGTGCAATGTGACTGCATAAGTACCAGAAGATTTGCAACATGCTACACTTGCATCTGACTTAAAATTCATGGAGGTAACGGCCTCTGAATTATTGCAGAACTTGGAGCTGAACAATTCTTAACAATCTAATTATGGTAATTGGATGATATCTTACCTCTTTTGAAGTCGATCAGGGTTCTTGCTATTAGCTTAAATAAAACCCAAATTTCAGTTCTAATACCTAGCAGGTATGTGAGCACATTCCTCTAGATGATGCAAGAGCAATTCAGAAGCACTAATGAATTCATACAGCTCTTGTGGGCATGTAATACATTTCACAAATGGACAAGTTAAGGCAGGCATTAAACAACTGCAAACAGTGTGTGGCCAAGATTGGTATCAGAGCAGAGATCTGCAAGTTAAAGGTCTTTCAAATTGCCACCTCCTCAAGTATTTTTCACATCCTAAATATAAAGAGGAAGGCAAATAACCTATCAAAGCAAAATCAAGTCAAATTTTGTCCTCTCAGCAAGGCAAATGTGAATTGCCCTGGATGACTTCTCTTAAATTCAAAGAATCCATTCATGTAAAACCTTTACCCTCAAACAACCAGCCTTCACTGTGATCCTTGGCAACTGCAGCAGTGCTGTGCAAATACAACTTGAGGGGAGGAAAGACAGGAGTCCTCCTGTTTCTCACACCCCAGCTCCAGAAATCTTCCTCATTAATTTACCTGCTCTCTCAGGGGCCACCCTGAAGCCTTAGAGACAGAAGCCTCCTAGCAGTGCCCTTCACACAGCTCTTTTACAGGTTTCCCCTGTTGCTTCCCTCGACTCGAGGTGCAGTGTGTGAGCTGAAGAACAAATGGACACTATTCTACAACTTGCTCACAATTTAGCAGTTTAACTCCCAATAATCCCTTACCATGTCTGTATGGAAAGCTGAATCCCATCATGCCAATTACTTTAGACAGATAACAACAAAGGAGGTTTTCCTCACAAAGCATTTTACATCCGTCTTTTCCAAAGGAAAAAGTTAGAAGCAGGATGGAGAAAACAATTAAAAGCTCCACTATTGCCTTCCATAATGGGAGCTATAGGCAGATGCTGTTGCAGCTCAATTCCTAAATGACTCAGCAGTGTTAGCTCCCAGCTGAAAAGCACCGAACTGGTTAATTAAAACTTAAAATGCAATGCTGAAATTAAAACCTTTCCTAAAGGATGACAAAAGAGCATTTAAAGAATTCAGCCTTGCACAGCTGATTGACCAATATGCATCTTCTCTTTTGCTGCTGACAGCTAAATGGCAATTTACTTTAGAGATCTCTCTTCTGAGACTAAAGGATGGGAGAATCTTTTCTCATCATGAGCTAGACAGAGAGACAGACTTAAAGAGAAAGCTAAGCGGAAGCCAGAGCTATCAGTAAAACCAGAGAGGCAGAATGCCTGCTCAGAGCTTCTCACCGTGTGCAGCAGTTGAGGGCAGTGTGAAAGGAAGATAATGCCACGCCTCTAGCTGCCCCCTCTCTCTAGAGTGTGCTTGTGCCATTACACTCAGGATGCCAGAAGCTGACAAGTTGAGAAGTTTGACTCTGGCACACAAGCACCCAAACAGAAACGTGCCTGGAGCAGAATGGGCATTCCAACAACTCACAGGTCAGTAACACCAGAGACCACATTAGACAAGCAGTGAGTACTGCAAGTTGCTCCCCTGAAGAATTAGAAAAGCCACAAGAGAGGGCAGTAATCAAATCTGTTTGGTGCAGTCCTTCTCCTTTCTCATTCTGTGCCAGAGCTAAACTCATCACATAAAGGCCAGCATTATGTCAGCTTTAAGTGCACAAGAGCCATAACTCAGTCCACTGGAGAATCGTGAAATTGGTCCATGGATAACATAAATAAGATAAATCTTGAGGAGATGGTGTATTTTAATGTCTCATAAATTTGATCAGCCTCTCCTTTACATGCACACCTGTACTCCCATGTGCACAGTACTAGGAGACAATTAGTTGGCCAGCTGTCCCTGGAAGTATGAGGAAAGGTGGTGATCTTCCTACCCAGAGTTGTTGAATGCTTGATAGCACAGAACATCTGTCACCAAATCCCTTCCCACACTGAGCTCAGGCATCCTTCCTCCATCTCTATTCTCTATCCCAATTCATCCCATATGTGTCTTTCAGTAACTCAGTTATCAGCTCTATTTTATCAATTCTGCCAGTCAGTTTTGTCTGGCAGACCTATGTCCACTCACTCATCTTTTCACTCCAGAGCTTCCTCATAGTTTCTGTGTTTTCCTAAGCCATCTTTGCAGGGATGAAAAGGAAGAAGAGTACCTTGGCATGCCAGTTAGAGGTGGGAAAGAAATGCAGATGGCAGAGACCTTTTGAGGACCAGTCTGTTCTCCTGTGAACTGGCTGCTGGTTTTCTTTCTGCTGATTTTCTTTCTGCTGATTCAGAACACCCACCTGACATCCACGGAGAGTAAACAAAGCAAGCTTCACCCGTACGCTTCCTGTCAAGTAGCAGACAAGTGAGGGACAATCACCCCTCCTGCTGTGTCTGACAACAGGTTAGATCTAGCTTCTCTGAACGTTGACAGACATGCTAAAAATAATGATGTGGCAATCACTGAAAGACAACAGGAATCCAGGAGCTTACACATAGTGACTTTTCCCTTCACCTTCAGATGGCTTATAAAAAGTCTTCTCCACCAGCACAGATGAAGCTCGCAGTTAGACAGCGCTTTATGAATTCAAAACACACAAACATTAACTGATTAAATCTCCACAAAAATTCATTTTTCAAATTGGAAAAGACATGCACAAAAGTGAGGGGCTTGCCTCCTTAATGCAGTAAAATGAGGCATCCAGCAGAATTAGTAGTTTGAACTGGTCGAGTGCCAACAGTATCATTTGTGATAGCGGTGTTCATTTGAAAGAGCTGGTTTCATCTGCTTCCCGCAGTTAGCTCTTTAATTAAAGCTCTAATCTGCCTTGTTCGTCAAACCAAACAAATTCTCCTCTCTATCCTAGAGACAGTGCCACAGGTGAAGGAAGGGGGATGGTTCAGATGAAGGTGACACCTCCTGGTGAGATCAGATCTCAATAGACTGAACTTCAGCCATTCGGTCTGGGTTCTGACCTCAAGTTTACCAGCGAGAGCGAAGCTCTGCCATTCGCTGCCAAGTTCACAGAATCACAAAACATTAGGGGCTGGAAGGGAGCTTGAAAGATCATCCAGTCCAACCCCTCTGCCAGAGCAGGATCATCTAGAGTAGGTCACACAGGAATGCATCCAGGTAGGCTTTGAATGTCTCCAGAGAAGGAGACTCCACAAGCTCTCTGGGCAGCCTGCTCCAGGCCTCTATCATCCTCAGTGTGAAAAAGTTTTTCCTTCTGTTCACATGGAGCCTCCTCTGCTCCAGCTTGCACCCATTGCCCCTTGTCCTGTCATTGGACATCACTGAGCTCCCTTCTCATGACACTGCCCTTCATATCTTTATAAACAGGAATGAGGTCACCCCTCAGGCTCCTCTTCTCCAAGCTGAAGAGCCTCAGCTGCCTCAGTCTTTTCTCAGCATGGAGACGTTCCACTCCCTTCAGCACTGGACTCTTCAAGCAGTTCCCTGAGGTTCTTTAATTGAGGGGCCCAGAATTGGACATAATATTCCAGATGTGGCCTCATCATGGCAGAGTAGAGGAGAGAAGAACCTCTCTGGACCTTCTAACCACTCCCCCTTCTAATCCACCCCAGGTTAGCATTGGCCTTCTCGGCCACAAGGGCACATTTCTGGCTCAGTCATCCTTCTGTCCACCGGGACCCCCAAGTCCCTCTCCTCTGTGCTATCCAGCAGGTCAGTCCCCAACCTATACTGAGGAGGAGCTTCAGTCAACAGTGACCATCAAAGCCTGTGTATCTCAAAATATTTTTGCTACAGCACCAAGCCATCATTCCTGTGCCTCGTCTCTTCAGTTTGCTGTTCTTAATGTGACATAGAAATTACATTTCTGCTGAGGAATAGCCATTGCTTCTTTACTTACTCTGCAAACTGCCTATCACACTTTTGGGCTCTGAATACAACAAACTGACTGAAATAATAAAGACAGAGGTTTTTCCAGTACAGACAACCAAGCCCCCTGCTCCTCCTGCAAGCAAATCCCTGTGGGGCTTCAACGTGGGTTTCACATGAGTACAAATCGTGGAAGTTCAGGCTCGCTGTGAACATTATGGATGATTGACTGTACAGCTCTTTGGTTCTACAAGCAAAAAAACCCACAGCCACAGGGGACCTGCCCACTGAACAGGGCATGCCAATTATCTCACATGGTGGAATCTTCCTTTCACTATGCCTTTTCAATCAATTCTGCTTCTCAAGAGATGAATGTTTACCTTCAAAAACCCAACAGATTTGGACGATGTAAAGCCTAGCCATAACGGAGAAATAGCACGTGAAATTCAATTACAGCCCACTGACATCACACCCTAGGAGCTTTCTTCTTCATGGAACAATCACAACAAAACAATTCCCTCTCTTTGAAGTGTCATCACAGCCCTACCAAGCATTTTTTGCCTCAAACAGAGAAAGTCACACACATTACTGCTGAGAGAAAGATGAGTGGTGGTGTGTCTGCAAAGCAGTACAAAGTTCTCCTGACCAGCTACACTCATTTTTCAGTCTTACTGAAACTATCTAATGAGAGGAGGGGGGAAATCAAATAGTCAGACTTATCCTTCTGTTGGCATCCTGGATAAATTACCTCTAGCTCAGTGGCATTCTAATTTTCTAGAAGCAGGCATGGTTATGCTAAGAAGGTTATGACTCGTGCAAGAATCTTGGTTACAATTATCCCATCCTCCTTACAATCCCCTAAGAGAAATGAGAAATTTCATTGTTTGTTTTCTGTTGGCTGTGGACTGAGAGAACTTCTCTTCCATTAAAAGTCTCTCTCTCTACTCTAGTTTTAGCCTGGAGATAACAGACCAAGGACTGGATGGCAAGGCTCAGGGTTAGTTTTACACAGTCCGGGATGGCACTCAAGAGCTTAGAAGCTGGCTGTGTCTGACAGTGGTTCTGGCTGGTGATTACAGTGAGTCCTCTTCATAAAGCCATCACCATGGTCACCCCCAAAGCAAGGGATTAAGAAAAGTTTCTTTTACTGAACGTTGGAACAGGCTGCCCAGGGAGGTGGTGGTTACAAAAAATGGTTATTGTTATGGTGATAGGTGAAATGCAAATAGAAACAGACAGACATAGGTTATATAAATGCAGATGTAAATATAAGTAGCTATAGAAACACCTGGAGGTGTTCAAGAAACATATGGACATGGCCCTTTGGGACGTGGTTTGATGTCCCAGTGGTCATGGTGGTCTCAGGTAGATGGTTGGACTCGATCTTAGAGGGCTTTTCCAACTGAAACAATTCCATGATTCTGTAGTTTGGAGAGGTGGTGTAAGTGACATGTGTGGTTCCTACGGCAGATTTACACCTCGGTGCTGCCTCATTCTAGCTGAGCTAAGCCCCAGTGGAGCAAAACCACTGCAAATATTACTTTTGAAATGGACAGGTAGTCAGGTATCATATGCAAGAGGTACAGACACGATTTAGGAGCTCAAAAAGATCTGGCTTAGTGAGTGGGGACAGCTGACCTTCACACAAGTATCCTTCCCCTCAGCTTTTCACTGGCAATAGGTGATTTACCTGCTAGGAAAGCACTTGTAGAAACACCTCATTTCACAGACTAATGCATGATGATAAACTGGTGCAGTGTTTTATGCAATATGGTGTAGGTCAAAGTCAAAAATAAGCAGAGTGAATTTGAGATACTTCTGGGAAACCACCCATATTGTCTTTAAATTCACTAAGGTCACTGGTGTTCTACAGAGCACCGAGGAAAGATGGTTAGGTTTAGTTTAATAAGGCTGCTTCTAAAAGCTTGTGTTGTAAATCATCAGATTATTACAAGAGGAAAGATCTCAGCTGTTAATTCACTTTTACAACATTCATGTAATTTGCCTACAGTTTGCATTTCACTTGCAAGTCACTTTGCCTTCCTTCCCTAACTGCAGGCATTAGCACAAGTCTGCCAACACTTGTGGCAAGGGCTAACTTATTTAAACCTGGGAAAGACTCTGCTTCCTTTGACTTCAAACAAAAGCTTATGACCACCTGTCAAATGATCCAAGGTTCAATAAACCCATGGTTTTTTGAAAGCATCACTTCTGGCCTTAAATCAGTCTGACAGCCTTCTTTTAAGGATGGAAAATAAACTCCCCTAGGAATCAGCCAGTGGAGGCAGCAGACATGTAAGCTGTACTACAACAATGAAAAGCAAACAGAGACTTCTCCTATTTCTTGTGACATCCAGCCACACAGGATTTACTGCTATGGCTTTTCAATAACCTGAGTCCTACACAGGGCCAATGTGCTATGTGCTGTTATGAACTGGCTGGTTGAGACTCCATAAAGGTTACAGGAGACACCCAAGCTTCACCAAATAACTCTCCCTCCTTCTTTTCCTTTCAGGCAAAGGTAAATATTGCAAGGTCATATGCAGCAGCACTCCACCGCTGACAGCACATCACTACGGAGGCACTAATAAGCCCACAGGTATTTGTGCATATAGATCACATCTGACAGCATGCACTTTTACAGTTCCCCCAGGCAGTATTTTTCATCCTAAGTGGCAAGGTTTTAATGTTTTTCTATTAAACTGTTTCTTAAAAGAAGGGAACAACATGGTTTTCCTGTTCATTACAAAAGCAGAACTGATCCTGACGGGAATGCTGGAGAGACCTGGAGGCTGAGGAGGCTTGCAAACAATTTCCATCTTTGAGGATGAGCTATCAAGGTCCCCAATCCAGTTTAAGTCTCAGTATGGGTAGCCCTAGTTTTAATAGGTTGGTTTTGTTTGTTGTTGGTTGGGGGTTGTGCTTGTTTATTTTGTTTTGTTTTTTCCTTTTGCCCACCAAGACCCTCAAGTCCCTCTCTACAAAGGGTGTTCAAAGGTTTGACACCAGCCTGCTGTTTGCAGGTTGGAGTACTTTGTGTGAGAGGAGGTGAAGGCTGATGGAGGCTCATGATCCATAAAGACCCAGAACATAAACCACTCTGAAATACAAAAGCACTCTAAAGAATCAAAATATTTCATCTTTTCCAGGGAGCTTAAGCACTGGGTAAGGCTACCACCACCTACATTACAGCATACAGAATAATCTTGGCTTTCTACAAGTAACAGTGACAATTTGTTCCTTGGCCTCTAGACTTCCAGCAGGGCTATCAATTTATGACAGAGGGTTTCTGTCATGTGGATGCTCACACAGTTGGAAACTGAGCTGCAGCTGCTCTTTATTTCATGCAGATCATCCTAAAACCTTCACAGCTGGTAAATTTTGGCCTTTCTAATTCAGATACATTTAATGTAGTACCTTTCCTCCCCAGCCAGCTGCTTCCAAAAATTCAGATCATATCTGCCTTTCTGTTTAGTCAGTGATGCACCCTCTCACAGCTGCTGACACTGTCTGCAACTTTGCAGTTGTTACTTCAGATAGATTCAGAAGATTCTCCCCCGCCTTGGCACTCAGGGTATCAGGGGAGACTGAGGAAGATCTAAATTATAAGATACTTGCCAGTTTCAGGGAAGGAGCATTACCATCCTAGCTGTTTAGTATCAAGGTCTACTTGAACCTAAAACTGGCTTGATGTCCAGATGGGGCTGGGTGACAAGTGGTGGCCCTCAGGGGTCCACATTGGTACCAGTGCTGTTCGGTATCTTTAGCAATGATACAGACAGTGAGGCAGGCTGCACCCTCAGCAAGTTTGCTGATGATACCAAGCTGACAGGTGCAATTGACAGGAGTGAGGGATGAGATGCAATCCAAAGGAACCTAGACAGGCTGGAGAAGTGGGCTCAGGGAACCTGATGAGGTTCAATAAGGCAAAGTACAAGATCCTGCACCTAGGCTGAGACAATCCCCAGTACTGATATTCCACATGTGGTCTAACTAGGGCTAGTAGAGGGGGAGGAGAACTTGCTGGACATACTCTTATCAATGCACTCAAGGAGACCATTGACCTTCTTGGCCACCAGGGCACATCACTCTCCCATGGATAACTTGTTACCAGCCAGGGCTTCAAGGTCCTTCTCTGTGGAGCTACCCTCCAGCAGGTCATCCCCTAACTTGTGCTCATGCATAGTGTTATTCTTCCCAAGGTGCAGGACTCTATGCTTATCCTTGTTGAACTTCCTTAGGTTACACACATATATATAAGCAAATTTAGAATTATATATATATATATTTAGCATTGTATGTACATTATTATATATCTGTGTGTATATATGTAGTATTTCTAGCACATTGAGGGGATATATAGCTCAAAAAAGGAAACCTAGCTGTGTTTTTTCTTGAAAGCAAATATTTCTTTCCCAGTCAGCTCTCCTTACCTCCCCATGCCTGCAGCACTCAATGCTGACAGGTGATTGCTTTGTGCTTCCTTGATACCACAGCACTTACAAAATAGCTGAAAAAAAATGGCCTCCTATGAATTGATGCTGTAGCTATTGAAGCACAGACACAGTCCCTAAAATGGGGGGTGGTAGAATTCCCAGAGCCAAAACCCTGCAACCCCCAAACCTAACTATTAGGTGTGCTGGTAATCTGACCATGAAATTATAAAGGCTTGCCATCCCATAAATTGCAAGCATCCAGTTTGGCTGTTGCATACAAGTCACCTCAAATCCAATAAGCTTCCCTGAAAGTCTGATTAGAAGTGAGATTATAACTCTATTATACTAATCACTGCAAAGAAGCAGACAAACCCCCCCAGCCCAGCCAACAACCTCGCCAGCAGAAAGATGACTAATGGGTGGTGGTTCACCTAGGTGTTGTGGCTTTGCAATTGCTGAATTCAATTAGAGCGAGAAGAAGTTGGAGATGCTGCTGCTGCTGTGATTTACATATTACAGTGCCTTTCAAAATCCAGAGTGTGCTGAAATCAATCCTGCAACGTTCACTGCAAATTACAAACAAAGCTGGAAGTTCTTGGGTAGTAAATGTCAAGCTGAATTTGCAGTGAATATGCAGACATTAGAAGAGAACAGTGCATAAAAGCTGTAATAAATATTGTGCATTTCTGGAGCACTTCTCATCTGAGCCTTAAAACGTGATTCATAAAATACATCTCAGTCCCTGCCTCATGTAAGCAAGTCTCATACAGGGATTTCATTTGCACATCCAGTAAAGCAGCACATTCTGAGAAAAGGCCAGCAAGCCTTAATAGTGACAAGTAAGACTACAAAAATAGCATAAGAAATTAAGAGGCTCTCCAGCCAAGAGTCACAGAATTGTTTCATCTGGAAAAGCCCTCTGAGACACCTCCAGGGACAGTGACTCCACCACCTCCCTGGGCAGCCTGTTCCAAAGCCTGACCACTCTTGGAGGAAAGAAATTCTTTCTTATATTGTCTAAACCTCCCCTGGTGCAACTTCAGGCCATTTCCTTTCACCCTATGAGCTGATACTAGAGAGAACAGACTGACACCCAACTCACTCCAACCTCCTTTCAGGGGGTTGTAGAGAGCAATGAGGTCTCCCCTCAGCCTCCTCTCCTGAAGACTAAACACCCCCACTTCCTTCAGCTGCTCCTCATAAAACTTGTGTTCAAGGCCCTTGACCAGCTTCACTGCCCTTCCCTGGATATGCTCCAGTGCCTCAATGTCCTTCTTGTAGTGAGGGACTCAAAACTGAACACAGCAAACAGTAGCAGAGCAATGGTAACAGGATGCAAGGTGAGTCCCCACAGAACAAGACACAAGCAAGGTCATAAAACCATAGATTTATTCTAAGCAAAGTATAAGATGCTGAAGGTTTGTCTGTTGGTGGCCTTGTCTCTCAAACTATTATTTTTCTCTATTTTCTTAAGCCTAATTTTTCAAAGCCCAAACAAAAGGATGACTTCAAATGAATTGGCATTAAGCACACTGAGATCATTAACAGGCTAAACAACAAGACGCTTCCAGGGCACCACGCTGCCTCCAGCCAAACCTCATTATCCTTCTGAACTCTAGTTAGAGAATAAATGGATTGACCTATTTATTTCATGTCTAAATTTTATTAGAGGATTAACTTATTTATTTAGCATTCAGCAATGGCAGCAGCAAAGGTATTTGTATGCTGTGAAGTGGACTAGGAAAGGCAGAGGGGGCAGCTGAATGAGCTTTGTTGATGCAAGGGGATTAGCTGTGCAGTGCAGCTTCCTGCAATCAGTAGCACTGCTCATATGCATCCCTCTCTCTGATCTCGCTACTAGCACACAGAAGCTTTCTTGCTGGTCTCACACTGTCAGTCTTTAATCACGGCTACTCTTTTTTCCTATCTCCACTTTTGGTCTTCTCCCATCCTATGCACACTGGTTTCACTTCAGTTATTACCTGCTCTGCTACAAGTAGTCTTGATGATACTTCATCATCTCTACTGGCTTCTAGATCCTGCTTGCCACTGGGATTGTCTAATGATTTCCTTCTGTCTCCCTTCTTTAAAGGAGATTCAGCCATGAAATCAAAGATGAATCAGATACCAGACACAGACATTATCATCAGATTAAACCTACCACTGCTGCATGTTCCATTGCCTGTAATGAGTGAAACTGGAAGAAAACAAGAGAAAACATCATGGAACATCTGACAACCACCCAAATCTATCTCTGTGACCAAGCTATGCCAGGTGGGGTACACAGAATCATAGAATGGTCTGGCTTGGAAGGGACCTCCAAAGCTCATCTAGTCCAAGCCCCTCTGCAGTAAGCAGGGGCATCCTCAACTAGATCAGGCTGCCCAGAGCCCAATAAAGCATGTAGAAACCAAGACCATAACTCAAATGTGATCTGGCTTCCAGCACGGTAGCCCCAGGACCAAAGACTGCCTTTGAGGAAGCACAAGCATGCAGTTCAAGTCTGAGTTCTGATGCATACTTTGTGGTCTTTGATGAGACTGTTCTGTTTGCTTGTTTTAAAAAGCAGCTGAGGCAGGAGTCCTAAAGGAGGTGATGAGAAACTTGACTATAACAGAGTGAAGAAGTGAAAGATGAAACTTCACCAGGCTGCTAAATCCAGCTGACCACTCAGGTGCCCCAAGCCCTTCAGAAGACTAATTTCTCTGACAGGTGTTTCTGTAGATGTTGGATATACATTTCCCACGATCTTACCCCAATCTTCCCTCTCCCCTGTGCAGAAAGGAGCAGTCATCCACACCTGCATCTGATACTGGCGACTCGGTGGGCAGATAATCATCATGTGCAAATCTACTGGCACGTCAAAACAAGCAGGTCTCTACCACAGCACCTGCCCAGGCAAGGCAGTGAGTGTTCAGAAAGAAACTCCCTCCCTCTGCTTCTTTGTATAAATAAGAACTAGATTCCTTTTAAGAATTTTATACAGCAAGAAAAAGAAAGGCAATCAGAAATAGTCCCTAGAAGTTTCAATGCAATCCTACCATAAGAAGATGAATACCTGGCCTCATACAAAGAGCAGTGAAACATCTTCAAACCAGAGAAGGGCAGATTTAGATTGGATATTGGGAACAAGCTCTTTACTATGAGGGTGGTGGAGCACTGGAACAGATTGCCCAGGGAGGTGGCTGAGGCCTCTTCCCTGGAGATATTCAAGGTGAGGCTCAGTGAGGCCCTGGCAGGCTGATCTAGTTGGGGATGTTCCTGCTGCCTGCAGAGAGGTCAGACTGGATGACCTTTGGAGGTTCCTTCTGGCCTAGAACATTACATGATCTGAGTTTCATCAGTTGCAGGGAGCTTTGAAATAAAATTATGTGGAGAAAAGGTTCTCTACAACAAGAGTTTTTGAAGTGAATTTAGTACTTCCCTTCTCCAGGAATGTGGATCCTGGAAACCACTGTACTACAACTCATGTGAATCCTGCAATGTGCCTCAGGTGTGTCTCTGGATCTGGGGGTCTTGGTTTGTTTTAAATAGGGCTGGTTTTTGTAGCACATCTGATCAAGGTGTTTCTAAGGTGCCACAGAGCAGTTGCCATAACTGTTCCATTAATTCAGCCACGAATCATCTGCAAACAGATGGAAAGGTTGTTTTACAAAACGTTCTGTACTGGAAGTTATTTGATGAGTGTTTTGTGTGCAATGTAGATTGTTCTACAACTGCTTAGGAAGTGCAGGTCTCAGAGAATTCAATATTCTTAATTCACTGTTTGAACTTCTGTGTTTGCACTGTAATGCAAATGTATCCTCTGCCTGGCTGAGCATTAACTCCTTGGAGGCAGTGCTGCTGCTTCTGACTGACTGAAGGCAGCACTGCTGTGCAAAGCAAGGAGATATGAAAGATGCAGCTCACTCCTAAGAAGAGTCAGACAGAAGGAGAAGCTTAGGCCACAACACAAATAAGCCATTTCAAGCAGAAATCTTTAGATGAGGAGGCAGCAGGCTCAGGATACTGTTTGTCCAAGCATTCCATTCTACATTCTCCACATAAGAGACTGCTCCCTATGTGATGGTCTTTAAACCCCCCCTTAACAAGATCCCACCCTACAAGACACTCCATGATCTACTACTGATTTAGTCCTGCTAGGCAGCTGGAAGTTTCTACTCCTCTCCCCGTTGCTTGGGCATTGGGGTGAGTGCATTTTTCAGCTGCAGCCAAGGAAAATGCAATGTTTCTAAACTGCTGTCCTGTGGGGCTGTTTTTGGGAAGGAGACTGGAATAAAAGCACTCTTCCCTGCCAACCTCCCAGCTCAGAGAGCTTTTCTTAGAACAGCCACAGGTAAAAATGTAAGCAAATGTCCCCACTACCATGCTACCACAACGTGAATCCACTCCAAGGACTGATTGACAGCACAGCTCAGAATCTTGGGCTGTACAGCTGAAGCTATCAACACAGGAGACCAATTAGTGGCAGCTCCTGTGGACAGTTTTCTGATGGAAAAGACAGACTTCTTCAACACATTTCCCACTGACTGTCAAACGCTCTGCAGACAGCGATGACTTCCAGCATCTGGTGACCCGGGTTTGAGAAGGACTGCAGCCCAACAGCAGCCTCCTGTCTTTTCCATACTCTTATTGCTGAAACGACAGAGAACTGGTTCCATGAGGATGCCATTCAAAAACTTTGTCTTGTTTCAAGTTCCCCACTTGAGAAGCGAAAGAGGTGTTGAATAGGTGCCTTGGCCAATTGCATAAATCAGATTTCACTTAAGTAGCTCGTGTCAGCCTTGGGGGGATGTGGGGAGAAGGAGATTAAGTGTTCATTTCCAGAGACCAGCACATCTTCTGTGCTTCAAAAGCATTTGAAAGATTATAAATCAAAGCAGAGTGTGAAGAGGCAAAGCTAATTCACTGCCTAGCAGTTGCATCCTTCCAATCTCCTTAGCCAGGTAACATGGCCTTTCCTTGAAAGTTACACAACAAATCAAGTAAGTGGGTGCTGGGAAGGAAAGGAGAGGGGAGGAAAGGTAAAATTTATTACTGCCTAAAAGGGAAGGTGACTCATAAGAGAGTAGGATTAACAAAGTGACAGTAGGAGATGAAGGGGGAGCGCTCTGAACTCAATCTAATGATCTAATGACTAATATAATCCATTAAGAAAAGCAAGGGCAAGATCTTTTTCTCTGATTAACGCCGCACCTCAGCCGTGTTTTTAATAAAAGATATCATACATGCTGCTCCTCAGCTATCTGCATGTTTAATTACAGCCCTGAAAGCTTCCAGAAAGTGCTCATTTCACTCCATCAGGTGAAGCAGTGAAATAGCCAACCCTCCACCGTGGATCTGGAAGAAATAGGGGAAAGTGAGAAGGAAAGGAAGGAAGAACTAAGCAATGTACCTTTTAAGCACAGTGTGTGAAACACCTAGACAAATACAACAAGATTTTAGACCAATGTTTAATGAGGCAGAAGTTTTATTAAGGCTAGAAAGAGCATTAAATATCTGAGAAGTCTCAAAATTCTGTTCTTAAGCTTCAATAATGTGTAAATGAACACAGCTTACTTCTAGGGACATACAAGAACTTCATGCAAAACCAGAATCACAACCAAACTCCACACTCACCACGGACTCTAGCCCTGTGTGTACATTGCTATTGCTCTGAAACTGAAATTGAAGAGCAGCTCCAACTTCTTGATGGCTAGCCAAGCATTCTGGGGAGTGGCTGAGGAAACTGAGGTCGTTTGGGCTGGAGAAAAGGAGGCTGAGGAAAGACTTCATTGCTCCCTACAGCTCCCTGGAAGGAGGGTGGAGCCAAGTGGGGGTCAGTCACTTCTCCCTAGTAACAAGTAATAGACAAGATGAAATGGCCTCAAATTGCATGAGTGGAGGTTAAGGTTGGATATCAGAAGAAGTTTCTTCACTAAAAGGGTTCTCAAAGACTGGCCCAGGCTCCCCAGGGAGATGGCTGAATCCCCATCCCTGAAGGTGCTTAAGAGGCAGAGACGTGGTGAGTGGTTGGACTCAATGATTTTAAAGATCTTTCCCAGCTGAAACGATTCTGTGAATCTCTTCTGTGGTTATGCAATCACTTGAAACTCAGTTTCTGCTAGCAGAACAGATGCATCAGCATGTGTGCAAATAAGGTTCTACTGAGCACTATAAAAACACCTTTCCTGTTCAGACTGGCCAACTGCTGCAGTACATTTTGAAAGCTGAATACATTATTGAAATAAATAGCAGTTGAGCTATTTCTGGTTCAAAGTAATGGACAAAGATCCAGATCCCTTTCCACTCTGTCACTGCTGACTACTTGATTAGGATCTTGACTACTTTTAAAGTGGAAGGCTCTTGTCAAGGCCGTGTTCAGCTGACTGACTGGACTGGTGACGAGCCAAAGCTCTCTGCTCAGACACTGTTCACCCTTCAGAGCACTTTGCTGCTGCTCAACCAACACACTCAGTAGGGGCTCAGAGGTAATCTTTAGCAACAGCACCTTGTGGGTTGCCTTTTTTTTTCTCTTTAAGGTGCCAAAGTAGGTATGAAGTGTCCAAGAAGGCTGCTTGCTGATCATTTGCAAATGTTTAATGTTTCAGCAGGGGCTGCTTATTATTTTAGGTATGTTATTAGTAAATTTGACATTTACACCTTGTGACTTGGACAGTTTTGAGCAAATCACTGTTCATTCAACTCACTTTTTTTTGCCTGCTCCCCCTCCCCTCAGCTTTTTTCTGTTTGGGTTGTTGTTGTTCTTTGTTGCTGCTTTCTGTTGTTTGGTTGATTGGTTTGTTTTAATGCAGTCAGTCTGCTCTGGGGTAAGCCTGGCATATTGTGAGAGACCCTGTTAAAGGAGTTCTCTAGGATAGGACAGAAACTCCTAGGTAAAGGCTAGAAAGCCAGGGACTTTCCAAGCAAAATTCAGCATTATGGCAGTATTTTTAGAAGGCTGAAAGAAGTGATCCTGGCATTCTGAACACCAGAAGATCAACATGGAACAGGATAAATGGCTTCAGAACTGACTGATGAGTCCTTACATGACACACAGGAGATAAGTAGCGAGTAAACAATTTCAAAAAGGAGAGGAGAAGTCCTGCTGTATCTTATCCATTGAGGAGAATACCATAGGCAATAAAGTCTGTAATTGGCATAAAGGTTGAGTAATCATAAATAAAAGGTCAACCCATTGATTAAAAAGCAGTACAACCAACCCATTCTTTAATAAAGTTCAGTGTCAACTGGCATACAGAAAGCAAGACATGGCAATAATAGATTTGTAGAATGGTTTAGGTTGGAAGGGACCTTAAAGATCATCTAGTTCCAAGTCCCCTGCCATGGGCATTCACACCTTCCACCAGACCAGGCTGCTCAAGGCCTCATCCAACCTGGCCTTGAACACCTCCAGGGAGGAGGCATTCATGACCTCCCTGCATAATCTGTTCCAGTGTCTCATCACCCTCACTGTAAAGAATTTCTTCCTAATACCCAGTTAAAATCTCTCCTCTTCCAGCTTAAAGCCTTTGGCCCTCACCCTTTCACTTCAAGCCCTTGTAAGAACTCCCTTCCTGGCTTTCTTGTAGGCCCCCTTCCAGTACTGGAAGGCTGTTCTAAGGTCTCCCCAGCACCTTCACTTCTCCAGGCTGAACAGCCCCATCTCTCTCAGCCTGTCCCCATAGGGGCAGTTCTCCACCCCTCTGATCATCTTCATGGCCCTCCACTGGAGCTGCTCCAGCAATGCCACATGCCTCTCATGCTGGGGGCACCAGAAGAGGATGCAGTAATAACTGTATGAAGAGACTTGTTCTGGCAGTGTCAGTGAACAGGATGTGGCCATAAGATCACACGGTCATCCGAAGCTGCGTTTGTCAGGCACTGCCAGCAGCTGTGCTGAGAGGCCCAACCTGTGCTGCTCTAGCACGATGCCTGCACAGGGCTTTGAGCACAGTTGAGTACAAGTTTTGGGGAGCTGGTACCTGACTACAGCTCTTGGTATCAGCAATGTGATTCTGGGCCAGGCAGCAAGAGCAAGCAGCCTGTGAGGAAGTTTGATTGCAGTTACTAAACCCTTCTACACAGAGAGGTCCTGAACTTGGCATCTTTTAAAACTGTTCTTCTATAAGCCAAAAATAAATTGCTTATAGCCAAGTAATTAATTACTTTTTACTAAGAGCTGTAACACAAATGTAAATTTTAATCACTTGCAAGTTTGTCATTTTAGATCTTTCCAGAGAAGAAAAATCTAAGGTCTTAATTCTAATCAATTAAAGACACATTTGGCTAATGAGCCAGTGCCATTCAGCACAGCCACAATGAATTCGTCCTGTCTATCATGTATATCTGCCCTGAGAGGCTGTGGAGTCTCCTTCTGTAGAGACTTTCAAGACCCATCTGGATGCATTCCTGTGTGACCTGCCCTAGGTGATCCTGCTTTGGCAGGGAGGTTGGACTCAATCTTCACAGGTTCCTTCCAACCTCTCATTCTGTGATTCCATAACTGCTGTATAAAGGATAATCTGAACGTGACCCTTTCACCCCCAAACCCCCTTCCTTATCTTTCAGTCCATGGAGATCCCCACTGGAATTACAAGTGCAATGTACTGCCATTATCAGAGAGATTTTCATCCTCTCCCTTCACAAAAACACCACCCTGCAATAAGTCAATAACACAAGGTTTTGACAACGTTTAACATGCTTTGCACACTGCCATACAGCCCAGCGAGCAGAGCAAATGTTAGCCATCTGTCACCAAGGTGCATTTCTAATAAATAACTTACTGCAATCAATACAGAGATTACCAGATCAATTTCTATACACTATGTACACAGGAGGTCAGAGGATCTAATGGTCTCCTTTGCCCTTAATATCTATGAACTAATTTGTTTTCCACAGATGACCAAACATGACTCTAAGAAGAGTTTTCACTGTCTACCATTCTAGGCAAGGAAAGGGCAGGAGGATGCCACCTTGGCAGGGAAATGCTTTCTACTAGAATGGGTTTGTTTTCAATTGATACTATTCAGCTCAGGCATAAATTGGGAGACAAATGTGGTATCTGAGAGCACTGACCTTCTGAAAGATGAATTATGCTCTGTATGTCTGTAAGAAACTCCCAGGCATCATACTCTCAGGACAGATACTTAGCATAAATGTTTTGTCTTTTCCAACAGGCAAGGCTGAAGTCCAACCAAGTGCTGTCTCTCTGGATACCATAGCAGAGCTTGCCCAAAGGGAAAAGATCAAAGATGGACCGCAAAAAGAGAAAGGAAATCCAAATTAAATGTGACTAACATGGCAACTTTGACTTCCTGTGCATGATGGGGTCACTGGTCACAGAATACTAGGGATTGGAAGGGACCTCCAGAGATCACCAGGTCCAATGCCCCTGACAAAGCAGGATCACCTAGGGCAGGCCTCATAGGAACACATCCAGGTTGGTTTTGAAAGCCTCCAGAGGACACTCCACAAGCCCCTGGGCAGCCTGCTCCAGGGCTCCAGCACCCTGACAGTAAAGAAGCTTCTCTTCATGTTGAGGTAGAACCTGCTGTGTTCCAGTTTATAGCCATTATTTCTTGTCCTATTACCAGGTACCACTGAAAGCAAAGTGATCGTCCTGTGTGCAACCCAACTGTAGCTTATTGGCCCTCAGCAACAGGCTCCCAACAATGTGGCTCACCAGCCTTTCCAGAAGGCTAAATGCTGCTGTGTCATACTGACAGTAACCTTACTCACCATAGAGGTTAGAGAAGAAAAGCTGAACTTCCATTAAGGTCTGGGAGGTCTAGCCCTTCATCTGAGCTTATTCACCCATTTTAATGCTTTGCTACTACATAAACTACCCTGCTGCTGTACATGATGGTATTAATTTAGTTTTATTGACTCTATCATCTTTAATTACTTAAAACAGTTTTAAGAGCCTTGCACATTAAATCTAATGTCAACCATGTCACTCAAACCCTTTTCCCAAGCTTCAAACCACAGCCTGTAAATTCAGTCTTTCTGGAGGCTGACTTACTTGAACATACTTCAAGTGCTCTTCTTAACAGTGAGCAAGACTCCTACTACAGCTCCCAGGCTGTATGAACCTTCCAGCATATGAAAGCAGGATATTGGCAGACTACAAAGGTAAGTGACTGTTAAATCTACTCCAAAACACACATACACAAACACAACCCCAAAACACACACACAACCCAAAACACACACACAACCCCAAAACACACACACAACCCCAAAACACACACACAACCCCAAAACACACACACAACCCCAAAACACACACACAACCCCAAAACACACACACAAAAGTATCCAAAAACCTCCAAACCCCAAACACACAGAAATCAGTCACAGAATCCCAGCGTGGCAGGGGTTGGAAGGAAACTCTGCAAAACATCTAGTCCAACCTTTCTCCTGAAGCAGGGACACCCACAGAAGGTTACCCAGGATCGCTATGTCCAGGCAGATTTGGAATCTCTCCAGAGAAGGAGACTCCACAACCTCTCTGGTCACAAGTTCTCTGTCACCCTCAGAGTAGGCTTCCTTATCTCCTTTAAAAAGAGAAAGCCTTGCTCAGTAACAAAACCTTAATAATCACCCCAGAGGTTTTAAACCACAGTGTTGGCTTGATCTCTTTATAGGATCATACCCACAGCAGCATGGCATGGGAGGAAAGTCCAGGATCAATCTTGTTTAAGATGCTCTACATTACCACCTGCCCTGGGAGGCATGCTGGGGACACTGACTGGCAACAGCCTGGGAGTCCAGGAAAAGAACATTTTGAAGCAGTACTGCCCAGATGTGTAAGAAGGTGACGTCTGTGCAGGTCTGCCACTCCCAGGATGAAATAAAAAATCATTAGAAAAGATGGAGAAAATTAGAAAACTCTGCAATGATATTGAAAAAGGAGAAAAACAACAACCACAACCAACCCCAAGTTTAATATTGCATGAGCTCTCTCCTACTTGAAGCAATGTCCAGGAGAACATTTCTGCAGCTTCTCCAAGTTTCCTCCTGCCACACCCCAACCACACCAGGACACACATTCTAATTTTGAGGCCAGTGAACTGAAATGTGGAATTGCAAGTGTCACAGCTGTGATTTGCTAGGCAGGGCTCCAATGAGAAGTGGTATTGTATCCTTCTGAATGATTAACAAAACCATGTCCAACCATTCCCTTCAACAGCACTTTGTCTGTAGGAGAAGCAATGTCTCTGAGGAATTTCTGGTTAAGAAAAGATACAATTTTGAAGTATTTTAATGCCCTTTCTCTCAGAAAGCTACCAAGCTATCTAAGCCATCACAGAGCACTATAAATGTTTATTAAGCTGCAAATATAGTTCAAATAAAGAACAGGTCATTGCCACTATAAGCATAAAAGACCCAACAATAATGAATGCATTACAGGCAAAAGAGATCTGGCTGCAGAGACAGAGCAGGAGCCTGCTTGGGAAGCCCAAAACAGGACTGAGCCACAGACCTTCAATGAGACACTTCAAGCCACCTGCAGTGTGCAGTGTACTTCTAAGTACTGACTCCAAGCACTCTCAGTCATTCATGCCCTCTGTTTTTACCCTGGTTCCCTGAAAAGACAGTGATTCCAGAAAAGCCAGTTTTACTTGAGATTGTAGAATCTAAGGTTTGCTGAATCTCTTCACCCTAACTTGCAACTCTGGTATGTTGTTCTGTATGCCCCACAAACTTATTTCCTAAGATATCTTGGATATGAAGGTGCTTTGTCCAGAGTTGTGCATCTAAGATATGCATCTTTGAATGTGCACATGTCCTAAAGTCTGCCAGTGAAGGTTCCCAGGAAGAAGTAATTGTAAGAGTTCATTTGCAGTCACTGCATGGAGAGACCCTGCCCCCTTTTCCATTTGTAGTGCCCTAACCTCTGCAAATCCACAGCTCTGATGCAAAAGGCCAGTCCCCCTGCACTAAATCTCACTGTCAGGACTGCTCAGCCCCCTGACAACATCGCACCACGCTGTGGCAGCAGATACAACCGTCTCCAGTCTGTGATTCCAACCGGTGTCTCTCTCTCTCCACTGCCTCTCCAGGCCTCCTCCTTTCCTTGACCAGCTCTTGAGAAACAAAGTCTGGTCTCTCATTAGAGTGAAAGAAAGATGGTTTGGTCTCACACTACAGTGTGGAAACTTTTTGCTCTCTTCTGTTTCCTGCTGCTCACGAAACACTATTCAGGCACAAATCCTCATGCATTTATTGATGTTTTCAAATAGAATGTCAAGAAAGGAGAGAATACACTTTCCAGGCAGTCAGCCATCCTACCAATGGCACAATCTCTTTGCAGATAAACTTTGCTCTTGAAGAACTTGGCTCTGTATCAACTTACATTGTAAATTGCAACCTAACTAATTCATATTGGCAGAGGGAAACGCTTCTGCTTTTACAGACTACAGCATTTACCGGTAAACAAGATTACTAGGAACAATTCCCAGTCTCCCCAGCAACTTAGTTACTTGTCTCTTACAAGGCTCATATGTTGATTTATTCCCCTCTGTGGTTCCAGTCTAATGAGTCTACTCCTAACCACCAGCAACTGAATGCCAAGTTTTGCCAGTTCTGATATTCTGAAAAGGTAGAGCATGCTTAAACACTGGGGAAAAGTCTTGGTTGCATCTTGATGTCACCACAGTTCTAGGTTTCTGCTTTAGGAGCATCCCTCAACATTTTTTTGCATCTCCTTTCAGTTATTAAGCCCAAAATCAGACAAGCAGACCAACATCACTATGTACACTACACTATGTACTTATCTGCTCAGTCCTCCTCTCATCTCCCCAGTTTACAGAGAAACCCTTAAGGTGTGAAGCATAAGTGGGAGCCTCTCTGCAGCTCTTTAACAGCAGCTCTGACAATATAATTCCTTGTCCTTCTCATCAGTGTCTTCCAAGTCCATTTCATTTAGAATGGGAAGACACTTCCCTAATTTTCTAGGAGCTCCACCTCACCAGGGCACTTTTATAACTGAAAACTCCTCTGATTTGTATCATTTGTCATTGAGTTTTGTGCATTAGTCAGAACTGTGTTGTCAGTTATGGAATGATGTATGAGTTCCATAATCAGTGCGACCAGCTGAAACACACTGCTGATAAAAAGCAATTAATGTTCTTTATCTGTATTATTTGAACAGATATTTCAGATATTGAAATGCTGCTCTAAGGTCTTCCTGAAGCCTTCTCTTCTCCAGGCTGAACACCTCCAATTCATTTAGCCTGCCTTCATAGCAGAGTTGCTCCTACCCTCTGATCATCTTTGTGGCCTTCCTGTGGACCCACTCCAGCAGGTCCATGTCTCCCTCGTGGTGGGGGTCCTATAGCTGCACACAGTAGGCCAGGTGAGGTCTTCACCAGAGCAGAGTAGAATGGCAGAGTCACCTCTGTTGACCTGCTGGCCATGCTTCTGTTGATGCAGCCCAGGATGCAACTGGTCTTCTGGGCTGCAAGTGCCCGTGGTTAATGCAAAGATGGTTAATAAAGAGTGACCTGTCAGTACTGTGTAAATTCATTTCAGAAGCAAAGTAAGCCACACTACTTCAGGAAACCTCTTCACAGATCTGAAGCACTCATATCCATTAAGCTACTACAGTGCCACATTTTAGCGTTCCTTTTGCTAAGCTTCACTCAAAAGGGAAGCACAAATCACTTTGCAACCTAGGGAAGAAGTCCACCAGATCAGTGAAATGCTTTGTCCAGATAAAGAAACCTCTATATAAAATGTTCTAATTATAGTCTGGCAAGGCTTAAAGAGAAAACATAAATAAATAGGAGGCATCTGCTGTAGACAGATTTTTTTACAGGCTGTTAAGTACCTGCCAGTGCTTAGGTGTCTCAGTCCCCTGGGGACAAAGGAAAGTCAGATTCTGAGAGCTTTTAAAAAGTTTTCCATAAATTTAGTCTCCTTTCAAAAGAGTAAATAAATAAATCAAGAACAACATTTCCTGTAGGAAGGGTGAAGAAAAGCCTAGCCATTCAAATCTAACAGCTTGAAAACTGCTTCAACCCCTCCCTGTTAGAGAACACATAATTAGCTTCTGGTTCTCCCTGCAATAAATATTGAAGCCAAGAACATTGAAAAAATATAAATAAGAAAGGAAAAACCCAAGAAAAAAGAACCCCAAACCAAACAACAACAACCAGATGTTTAATGGATATAAAAACATCCACTGCTCCAGGGAGATATAAAACCCTGGGCTTGAAAGTCTCCAGAGAAGGAGACTCCACAACCTCTGTGGGCAGCCTGCTCCAGGGTTCCAGCACCCTCCCAGCAAAGAAGCATTTCCTCATGTTGAGGTAGAACTTCCCATGTCCATTGCCCCTCGTCCTGTCACAGGGCACCACTGTCAGTGCCTGGCCCCCTCTTCTCAACACCCACCCTTCAGATATTTATGAGCATTAATAAGATCTTCTCTCAAGCTTCTCTTTTCCAGATTAAACAGCCCCAGGTCTCTCAGCCTTTCCTCACAGAACAGATGTCATTAAGATATTAATTTCTCCCTCACATTTTCACTCACCTCTAGAGAAAAGCCTGAATTCCTACTGAATTGAGCTAATAAACTCCCCATTTGCATGCTTCTTTCCTAAGTTAAGGACAGGGAAGGAAAATTGAGTTGAACAAGAATGTATTATTGTACCTCAGGTCTTGCAGCCAGATTTGGCAGGGCAGATTACATGATCAGTATTCTTTTTAATAGCCCAGCTCAGTTTTGATGCCACATATGATATGGATGGTTGACTGCACAAACATCAAAGGTGATGTTAAGGGAAGTTACTTCTGTTTGCTTTTGGTTCAAGGAAAGTTGGGCTTGTCAGGATACCTGCTGTAACCATCCCCTATCCATTTTGCTGTTTCCACTGGTATTGTTAAGGCAATAAAGGATGTAGTAAGACTTAACTTGGATAAATGGATGAAGGACACAATGAGACTGAGATAAGCTGCAACTTCTGTCTTTGAGGTCATCAAAACCTGTCAAAGTAGAAGCTTCTATCTGCAAGACAGCATAAAGTACTTGTTCTAAGAACAAATCTCTCTCACACAACCACAAAGACACAAAGTTCTGCACCATGAGGGTTAGAGGAAACAGGAAACAGGTTGCCCAGGGAGGTGGTTGGGCCCCCATTGCTGGAGATACTCAAGGTGAGACTCTGGGCAACCTGATCTAGCTGAGGCTGC
This sequence comes from Melanerpes formicivorus, assembly GCF_026170545.1. Classification (NCBI taxonomy): domain Eukaryota; kingdom Metazoa; phylum Chordata; class Aves; order Piciformes; family Picidae; genus Melanerpes; species Melanerpes formicivorus. The sequence goes on from NW_027142378.1 coordinate 11,682,577, forward strand.
CCCTGCTTGCTGCCGACAGGCTTGGACTAGATGACCTTTGCAGGTGCCGTCCAACCCAGAGCATTCGGTGATTGTGGTGCCATGTCCAGCCAGGAGGAGCATTTCCAGAACCTGAGCACAACATTTAAACCCACATAAAACTAATCAGATTTCATTTAGCTGATAATGTCAATGCTGTAATAACCTGGTACCCACAGACCTCTTGCAATTACTGCATTATACTTTCTATGTTTGCCAAACCATTTTCAGGCACTCATTTCCCCCATGATGATTGTTGTTTTTATGAGCTGGAGTAGCTGGAACATTAGGCCTTGATTTAACTTCTTCTTGCCTTCAAAAGCACTTTGCTCAAAGTTTCATTTTTAGATTGAAATGAACCTTTCTTCCTAACTGTGGTGGGTGTGGGGTTGGTTGTTGGGGGTTATTTAAGGAAAATGGCTTGTTCTACACACAGAGGTGATTTTGAGCAGGCCAAAGGATGTTTGTACAACTTCATGTATATTTTAAGTTGTCTTGTGACAACTTGCAGCACGAAGAACTAAATCCAGGTCTCGTTTGTTTAAAGGATTCACCCTAATTTACTTCTATTCACAATACTGAGGGTAACTTGTAACAGTTCCCCATTCAGGATAATTTCTTCTGTTAATACTTTGCATTTTTAAAGCCAGAAAACCACAGTTTCCAGAGTCCTTTCATTTTTCTGAGCTGGCACCTTTGCAAGGAGTAAGTTCTCTAATAGCCCTCAATGAAAGCTAAGAAATTCCAGTGAGAAAGTTCAAGCAGGCATTCAGAAAGATCAGTTCAAGTAGAATGCTGTAATGTAGCTAGTTTTGATTTTGTTGTTTCTTTTCCTTTCCCCCTCCCCTGTCTGCTTAGCTTCTAGCTTCTGACAGGCTGTTGAGCTGTGTGGCTTTTGTGCCCATTTTTCTGCATGTACAACATGTGCTTGCAGCCCAGAAGGCAAACCATATCCTGGGCTGCATCACAAGAGGTGTGACCAGCAGGACAAAGGAGGTGATTCTGCCCCTCTACTCTGCTCAGACCTCACCTGGAGTACTGTGTCCAGTTCTGGTGCCCCCAGCCTAAGGAGGACATTGAGCTGCTGGAGCAGATCCAGAGGAGGGCCATGAAGATGATCAGGGGGCTGAATAACCTCTGCCATGGGGACAGGCTGAGAGAGACTTAAGGCTGTTCAGTCTGAAAAAAAGGCAGCTCCAGGGAGACCTTAGGGCAGCTTTCCAGTACCTGAGGGGGCCTACAAGAAAGCTGGGAAGAGACTTTTTACAAGGGCTTGTGGTGACAGGACTAGAGGGAATGGACTGGAGCTTGAGGAGGATGGATTGAGACTAGATATTAGGAAGAAGTTCTTTCCAGAGAGGCTGGTGAGACACTGGAACAGGTTGCCCAGGGAGGTCACGGATGCCTCCTCATTGGGGGTATTTCAAGGCCAGGTTGGATGACACCTTGAGCAACCTGCTCTAGTGGAAGATGCCCCTGCCCATGGCAGAGGTGTTGGAACTAGATGATCTTCAAGGTTCCTTCCAACCCAAACCATTCTATGAATCTGTGAACACTTAACACTGTGAGAGATAAATACCTACTTCTTACTTTGGGACCACAGGACAAACAAACAAAAAGAAGTTCATCATTAGTGATCGCTGGACAAGAACACTGAGACTTCAGGGCTGAAAGCATACACCTCCATACAGTGGCACAAAGAGCAAAGATGCTCAGCCATGTATGCTCTTCAAGAGGGCTGGCATGGGACACCCAGGTTTTTATTCAGAGGAAGCTATCACAGAGCAAACACATTGTTGAGGTGCTTCACCCAGTTAGAATTTGAACCATTGAGGAGTCCAGGCTGGAAAGGACCTCCAAAGATGATCAGCCCCACCATTTGGTGGGAAATAGAGCCTAGAGGAGATTATCTAGCACTCTGTCCAATGGCATCTTGAAAACCCTCAGTGATGGGGAAGCTCATCTAGTGGATGTCTGTCTTATCTGGAGATGAAAATGCTCCATGTGGCTCCTTGTGAAAAGAGAGCCTCTTGTCCCCTTTGCAGCAGCCCTTTAAGTACTGGAATACTGTGAGGAGGCTCCACCTGAGCCCTCTTCTTCAGGGAGAAAAGCTCTGACTCCTCAGTCTTTGCATACAGGGTAGATTCTCCAGCCTTTTGATCATAAAAACTATGGAATCAGGTCCACAGTGTTGCACTTGGGTATGCATTTTTAATTTCAGAGGTCAGAGACAATTCCCAGCCCAGAGAAGAGCACCATTAAAACCATATTACAGCACTGCAAACTCGATTCTGTTCTTTCTGTGACTTTGTTCACTACTCAGCAAAATCCTGGCTTGTTAATTATCGACTTCATCATCAAGGGACAGTTTAATCACAAGACTGTCTGCAGTTCAGGCTATCACAGCAGTACTAGCAGGGAATTCTGCACCACACATAATTGGCCAGGTAATTAGAATACAACATCCTTAACTGCTCAGTTACCAAACTGAAATGCGGCAGCATGTGGTGCTTGACTGGCGGAGTACTCGGGGAACCAATGCAGCTGCCAGTGCTCACTTTTATTTCTTCACTGCCTGGCCAAACAAACAGCACAGATGGCTTAGTGCCACCCTGTTCTCCTGTGGGGGTGGAAGCCCTTTCATTCTGGGATGTGACAACTAATTCAGCTCTGTGGAAAGAGACCTGGGGGTCGTGGTGGACAAGAGGATTACCATGAGCCAGCAACGTGCCCTTGTGGCCAAGGCGGCCAGTGGCATCCTGGGATACGTCAAGAAGAGTGTGACCAGCAGGTCAAGGGAGATTCTCCTGCCCCTCTACTCTGTCCTAGTGAGGCCTTACCTGGAGCAATGTCTCCTGTTCCAGGCTCCCCAGTTCAAGAAGGAGAGGGAACTGCTTAAGAGGGTACAGCAAAGGGCTACAAAGCTTAGGAGACAAGAACATTTCTCTTAGGAAGGAAAGTCAAGGGCCTTGGGGCTTTTTAGCCTGAGGTGAGGACTGAATGGGAATCCTATCCATGCTTATAAATAAAGGATGGGTGTCAGGAGGATGGGGCCAGTCCTTTTGTTTTCAGTGGTGTCCAGTGACAGCACAAGAGGCAATGGGCACAAACTAATAGGAAGTGCTATAGGAACTTAGGAAGTTCTATCTAAACATGAGGAGAAGCTTCTTTATGTTGAGGGTGGTGGAGCACTGGAACACAGTTCCCACAGAAGTAGTGGAATCTCCTTCTCTGGAGTCATTTGGAGTCCACCTGGATATCATCCTGTGTGGGGTTAGGCTAGATGATCTCCAGAGTTTCCTTCTACCCCCCATGTTTCTGTGAGGCTGATTGTATTTCAGGGTGTCCAGAGCCTCAGGAAAATAAAATCATGAAGCCAGGGCTTTTGAAAAGCAGAGAAAGCCAGCATCCTGGCAGCAGCAGCAAGTCAGTGCCTAGGGACCTGTAGGAAACATATCACTGCCAAAATAGGTGCTGTAGGGGACAAGGGTGCAGCTGTAAGCTAGGAACTCATTCCAGGATCTGCGTGGTGTGGGCTACAGATTATTGCAGCAGGCTGCAGGTCTGTAGGAATGGGTGGGTTCAGCACACACCTGCGAAGAGTAAACCTGCTCTAACAGTTGCCAGATGGACAATTCAGAAGTTACCTCAGGAGGTACTTCAAAGCAAGAAGCATATGTAACAGTACTAGCAGGAAAAGGCAGTTCTTTACTCTGTGGATGGTTTAGTGGTTGACTTGGTAGAGTAGGGTTAATGTTTGGGCCTGGTGATCTCAAGGGTCTTTTCCAACCTGACTGATTCTGTGACAGTATGAAGTGCTATCTTCAAACCATCTAGACTGCCAGGTCCTTTCTCTGGAAGGCTAATTCACACTTCTGAGACTGCTCTTTTTTCTCATGTCTGTGCTAAATGAATTTGTGTCCTGTATTTGCTCTTATGTTCAACATTTTCTTCTCCTTCAGCCAGCTCTCTTCTGGACCCCAGTGCTTGCCTTTCTTTCTTCTAACATTTATAAACATCACTATCTACCCCCCATGTGAGTAGGCTAAAAGTGGTCACTTTTTGCTCACCTGGTGTCTTAAGATCTTTGCTCCTAAAAAGCATCATTCCAGGAGCCTCTATTCCCATCTTTGGTTTCCTTTCTCAAACACAGCTGAGCAGAGTGGCTTGCAGTACCCTGCAGTAGGTGTTGTTACTGGTCTGTGCAATGGCAGCTGCACATTCTCCTCTCTTCTAGAAAATCTTCACCAGTTTTGCAGCTGGCTGCTGTAGTAATTAAAGAGAAGCTCTCAAGTCTCTCTTACACTTCCAGCCAATGAAATGCCTGCTGGGAACAGAATTTTTTACTATGCTCCATGTACAAGATTTTTCATTTTCTGCTACAGTTTTTTGCCTCCAAGCCTCCAGTCCTCAAGGCATCACATTCTGCCTTACTTTATTCCACTGTCATATAAGGATTGCTTCTCAATTCTAGGCAGCCACATTCATCCTGCTACTTCTGAGTTCTCTACACTGTCTAGAGGCAATGAGTCATCAATTCTGGTATCAGTTGGGCTGACAATCCCACGCCTTTCTCACTGCTCCTCCTCCAGCTCCTCTCTTCAGCCTGTGAAGTATCCACAATAGCCCACACGGGCTTTCCAAATGCAGCTACAATGCTTCAATTTGTAGGGGAAGGGGATAAAAACACCTCCAGCCATAGAACATGGAAGGCATAAATGGTGTTTCTGTTTTAAGAGAAGAAAATTGTTAATTCAGGCCATTTGCAGCTTGTCCTTGTTCCCAAATTAAGCCTTCCTTTAAGGAACAAAAATAACAGCGTGAAATTCTTCAGCAGACAAGCCCTAGAGAAAGCTGCTTTCTGGGCGAGAACAAAGGAGACTTTTGCAGGCAGCAGCTAATTCAATTGCTTGTCCTGGTTACATTAAACCTGCACAATGTGATGCTCACTCCAAGGAGAAATCATGAGACAGACATAATCATTAGGCAAACTAAATCATGTTTCTGTTATTCAGATATAATCAGAACCTACTTGTCCTTATCTGTAAGGTGTTTGAAAAACACAGTGTTTAGAGCAGCAGGCTTGCCCCCTCCCTTCCTCGACTGCAAGGCTACAAGAGATAAAATATTGGGCTCCCCATTTCTGTGTGAATTTGATTCAGCATAACAGAAATTAATTTGCTACAGTCTAAAATACAATAACATTAAACAAACAAAGCCACAAATAACCAAGCCAAACCAACAAACCCAACACAACCAAAACAATCCAAAGTAAATGTATCGAGCATTTATCTTCAGGCAAAGACAAAACTGCTCTTAAGAAAGCAAGGTGTGGTTCAGAATTGGTGAAACTGTAACACTTCCTTACCAACCAGAGCCTTTAAAATGTATGGAAAATAGAAAACATGCACTAACAAAACTTATACTCTGTTCCAAGCTCAAATACATTGACCATCATTAAGATAATTAGAAGCTTTACACCATAGTGTAAGATCAAATATCCTGCAGGGCTTAAGTAAATCATTTCCTTGGATTAGTTTTCTTCATAAGCAGCTGTACTACTGCAGCATCTGTCTCCTGATAAACAGAAACCCCTCTGCATTTTAACAGGGCTGTATTACCTTTCTGTAAGGTAGTTTAGGATGTTAGACAGAAGCTACTTTGACTTAAAGGATGGCTCAAACTGTCCAAGTGCCTAGGTGAAGAGAGCCAAGCTTTCAGAGAAGCCAACCATAGGCACTGCACATTTCCCACAAGCAGGACTTGCAGGCTCTCAGAACTCTTACAGGAGCCATTTGGTTGTACTTAGCCACGCAACAATTCTCCAGAGCTTTGGATAAATCCTTTCTCCTTACCAGGGATGGGTATCTTTTAGACTATATTTACTTGAGAGAACTATTTTCTTGCTAAAAATCTAGACCTTTTTAACTACCCAAATTAATGCAACAGGGAAAGCTGAAGTGAATATATTGACATCACTTCACAAAAAGAGTTTGTTTACAACAGGGGCCTAGACTTAAATAACCAAAGTAAAGGTCACACGAGTCAAAGACAGAAACTTAATGCATGCTTTACAAGTTCCACATCTTCTTCCTATCATTTACCTAAGTACAGTTCAAGAATGCTCTTACTAACAAGCAGGAGTTATCAAAATTCACAGATTCAAAGACTGCATTGGGTTGGAAGGGACCCTCAAAGGTCATCCTGTCAAACTCCCTTGCAGTGAGCAGGGACACCTCCAACTAGATCAGGCTACCCAGGGCCACGTCGAGTCTGATCGTGAATGTATCCATGGATGGGACCTCAACCACATCCCTGGACAACCTGTTCCAGTATTTGACCACTCACTCAGGTATTTGAGGTTCTTGGCCTGCCTAAAGGACCTGTGATGTGAGATTGGCTATCAGGGGGAAATTCTTCACAATGAAGGCCACTGGGCACTGGAACAGCCTGCCTGGGGAAGTGGTGGAGCCACCATCGCTGAAGGTGTTTAGAAGACAACTGGATGAGGGACTTGGTGTAACAGTTGTGTACAGGGAAATGCTGGGTTATGGTTGGACAACAGGGCAATGGTGCTAAACAGGAGCAAAGGAGATTTAGGCTGGACATTAGGAGGAAGGTCTTTGCAATGAGAATGGTGAAATACTGGAACAGGTTGCCCAGGGATGTGGTTGAGGCCCCATCCCTGGAGACATTCAAGATCAGCCTCAATGTGGTCCTGGGTTGGACAAGATGACCTTTGAGGGTGCCTTTCAACCCAATGCAATCTGTGAATGTGAAGGTCTTTTCCAACCAGGTGATTCTCTGATAAGCATTCCCATTTCACTGGGTACTTTGTACTCTGCAAAGCCTTTAACAACTCTGGCATGGTTCTGTTAAGCTTCGTGTTCCATCATGATATGATTTCAATTCAGTGACTAAACATATTTACTTTGAATTAAGATTCACAAATGCCCAAGACAAATGCTACTAGACCCATGGCCTGTAACATGACGTTGAGTCAAGAGGATGGGTAAGAAGAAATAGAAGTTGAATCCAGAAGTAGGCCAGGATTTAACTCTTCTCTGAAATCACTGCAGCAAGCCCACTCTTAATGTATTTAGCAACAATTAATTCTCAAAGCCAAAACAGCTGCACGTTGCTGATGCTCTCCAGATGCAAGCTAAGGAATTAAATCATGGGCTAATTCAATTGGAAAATTGCTTGTAATTAGGGAGACTGCAGCGTCTGCTTGACTCCTCGTAGTGATTGGTAGTTGCTCTAAGAACAGGGAGGTAGCCTGCGCCATGCAGAGCGAATACAAACAAGTAGCTGTGTTAGGAGAAATCTCATTTACTTTCACAAAGATACAGCTTTAACGTTGTTAAATCTGTATTTGCTGACATTAATGCTAATCCATTTTCACTGTCCCATTACTGCCAGCAACCCACTATCCCTTGCACACAGAACAGTCATGCTAACTGAGGGCACGTTTCCTCTGAAGGAACTCAAAGGAACTTTGCAAACATACAGAATAGGTCCTGCTCTAAACAAGGGTGGCCCAAAAAGGGTTTGCTCTTATTCACCTTGTTTAATACACATGAGAGCAAAGAGGCTTGTCCTGACATCTCATTTAGATCAGGTTGGAACAATCCTCACTATCAATTCAGACTGGGGGATGTGGTGTTAGAAAGCAGCCCTGCGAAAAAGGACTCGGGGGTGCTGATGGATGAGGAGCTGGACATAAGCTGACAGTGTGCACTTGCACCCCAGAAGGCTGCATCAAGAGAAGTGTGGTCAGCAGATGGACAGAGGTGATTCTGCCACTTCTGCTCTGCTGAGACCTCACCTGGAGTGCTGTGTCCAGCTCTGGAGCCTTCAATATAGGAAGGACATGGATTTGATGGAGCAGGTCCAGAGGAAGGCCATGAAAATTATCAGGGGCTTGGAGCACCTCTGCTGTGAGGATGGCTAAGGAAGCTGGGGTTGTTCAGCCTGGAGAAGAGAAGGCCCTGGGGAGACCTAATAACCACCTTCCAGTACCTGAAGGGGGCCTACGGGAAGGCTGGAGAGAGACTGTTTGCAAAGGCCTGCAGTGACAGGACAAGAGCAATGGCTTCAAACTAGAGAAGAGCAGATTTAGACTGGGTGTTAGGAGGAAGCTCTTTACCGTGAGGGTGGTGGAACACTGGAATGGTTTGCCCAGGGGGGTGGTTGAGACCCCATCCCTGGAGATACTCAAGGTAAAGCTCACCAGTGCTCACCAGTTGAGGATGTCCCTGCTTTCTGTAGAGGTGGCTGAACTAGGTGACCTTTGGAGATCCTTTCTGTGATCCCATGACCTCTGATGCCGTAAGGCTGACAACTTCAGGAATGAAGGAGGGTACTCCTCCACTTCAAATATGAAAAGTATGATTTTCTTTAGGATTCAACAGCAGAAGAGCAGGCTGCACAAAGGCCTAGTCAGAGACCCTCTGGTATTGTTTATGACAGGGGAAGAGTCCAGCAGAAACTGGTCTTTCAGACTGGCAGCTACCAGTGCAGGGAAAAAAGCCATCCTGTCATCTACAAACTTGGCACATGTACTCTTGAAAAAAGAGGATGATGCAGGTTTCTACTCTTTCTCTGTGAAATAGTCTTACCAGAGCTCATCCTTATTAGCATTACAATATTTGACAGGGTCTGCTGACTAGAGTCTTGCTCATTGGCAAACTGAGGGACAAAATTGCTGCTGTAATGTGATCATATTTCTACTGAGTCAGTAATGGAAAGAGAAAAAAACCAAAACCTAGAAATACTGATTTTGAGTTTCCTGGTTTAACTATTTAAACACACAGCTCCTAGCTTGTGGAGACCTAGTTATGGAAGCAGTGACTGCTGTGACACTGCCTGTGCTGCAGCTGCTGAAATGTTTGTCTGTTTGTTAGTTCTTCTTTACTTTAAAAAGCACTAACAGAAAATCCTTCAGGGAACAAAGGATCAGTTATTTACAAGTGGCTTCACCAATCAATCATCCAACATCCAAGCTGCAGGTGCTATTTTTAGTACTATTAACTACATAATAATTGAAATTGATTACGAAGTCATACCCCTCATTACACTGCTGTTTATTTTTTTAAGCTATTGTCAAAATATTTTCATCAACCAGAGGCACATCTTCTGATAGGGAAAGGTGATGAATCATCTCCTTAGCTCAGTGCTACTACTTTATAGACCAAAGATGCTGCAGTGGAGCCATCCTTACGGTCATTTTCTCCACCTGAAAAGGCACTGTGTTGGGAGCAGTGACAAGTCATTCTCCTTCTATATATAAGTTCTGTGGTGACCAAAGTGCAGGTCTGAGTAGCAGAGATGACAGGCTATCAAGCAGATCAAATACTGCAAAGAGGCAAGCCTTGTAGTTCAATTTAACAAAGCCCTTAAGCACAAGCTGAAGGTATTTGAGTAGCCCCAAGAAACACAGAGAAGTTCTTTGTGCATTTATTGTCACACAGCAGATACTGGTCCTTAGCAGGACTGAGCCCCACAGGAGACTTTTTCCAGTAACCAGCTATGCTACTCTTCCGTGGGGGGTTGAAGTTACCCCCCCCCCAAAATAAAATGGCCAGACTAGCTCAGATGGAAGAAGACAGAGCTGTATTTAGAAGCAAAAGTAAAGTCTAGAAATATGGAGTGCAACGAATATGTACCAAATAGACAATGCTTACACATATTTACAATTCATACACAAGAGCCCCCCTGGACAAAATCAGGGGGTTACCAACAGCTTCCTCCTTTTCTTCCCTCTTCCCCCCTGTACCCAGGACAAGAGAGAGAAGAAAAGGGAGTAGCTGCTAGTACTTAGCCACAATGAAGAAATGCAGCCAAGGTCAGCAAAGGCCAAGCAAAAGCTACCAGCTAGTATCTGCTAGAGCAAAGCAGCAGAAAGAGCAAGAGTTAGTTTACACAACCCAATCTGTGTTAGTAATCAGAGCAATGGGACTAGTTAGACCTTGGTAATTTATTTACATTCTACCACTTTCTACTCAAGATTTGTGGAAAATTTCCTAGGCACAGCCTAAAACTGCCACATATTCCTACATGATGCACCCCCATTGCTGCTCCCAAGGTTTTCTCCTCCCTGAGCTACATGGCATTGGCTTAGGCTTTAATTATGAAGATAATTCTTTAATATAATTCATCTTCAATATAATTAAGAGTTTGCAAAATGTAGTGTTACTCCCCTCCTGAGCTTGTTTCACGAGCTTGCAGCACAGGCTCTCAAGCTGCTGTTGGTCTGTGCTGCTGGTCAAACACTTGCCTGGATCTCACTCAGAAATGCTCCAAGTAGAGGCAAACCTCACTCTGGCTGTTCTGCTGGCCCCCACCCCATGCAGGAAGTGCAGAACATCCACCTACACAACAAGCACTTGTTTTCTTCAAGCACACAGAGTGGGGCAGAAGTGGCACACCATTATTTGCTTACACAACCACCCCAGCTGGTGTCTCTGATCTAAGAAAGGCCTTAACATCTTTGTTAAGAAACCCCCAACAACCAAACATTAAAATTCACTGTGCTTGCTCTCATACCTGCAGTGAGCCTGCCAGACACAATGCACAGCTGCATCACCTTGTGACAGTGCCAGACTTTAAGGAACAGCCCAGACTTAAGCCTAAGGTGCTTTTTAAATCAGATGATGAGAAACTGGGAGCTACTTCAGCAATTTCACCAACAGGCCTGTTGCAGAGACAGCTGCTCTAAAAAGAAGCCATTTCCCATGGTCTGTATCCCTTCATCCAGGAAGCCCAAGAACAACAAGAGGAGAATAGCTGTTAGAGACCAGAAAAGGGAGTAGGAAGTTTTATTCATTGTTTGTCTGGGGTGTTGTTTGGTTGGGTTTGTTTGTTTTTTTTCTTTGAGAAAACAAACCAGAAAGTGCAAGGCTTTGATTACATTGCTGGAGCGAGAGAGGGTAATTTATTGCTCACTGAAGTTTCTGCAGTCTGCACTCTGAAAAGTTGTAGCCATGAAGAACTGCTCAGTAACTCAGTTTAATTCAAGGAAATATTTGGCTTGCTGCCAGAAGTAGTACACCAAGGAATCAATCAAGTAACAAACAAGCTGGTTAATTTGTGCAAGTGTTTAGGTCCTTCCTGCTGCAGCCCACATTAACAGCTTCACACTCCGGCTTGGTCTTTGGTGCCCCACTCTCCCCAAGAGTTAATGGATACACCATTAAGTAACACCCACAGTGATCAATTTGTAGGAATGAAGTACAATTCACTGGCCTGCTCACAAAGCACTCTGAAATGTATCAGATCACTTAAGGGCACTGTCTGTAATTTGTGGGTATTCTCATACAGTTATTTCCTATCTCTTAATTCAGGGATATTCCACTCAATATGGGAAAAGGTTCTTCCCCTAAGGAGGTTGCAGAGGGACTATTTCTAAAGGCCTGCAGTCACAGGACAATGGGCAATGGCTTGAAATTAGAGAAGATTAGATTTAGACTGGATGACAGGAACAAGCTCTGCACCATGAGGGTGGTGCAATATGAACAGGTTGTCCAGGGCAGTAGTTGAGGCCCCGTCCTTGGAGGCATGCGAGGTGAGGCTTGACAGGGCTCTGGGCAGCCTGAGGTAGTGGAGGATGTCCCTGATGACTACTGTGGGGCTGGACTAGATGACCTGTGGAGGTCCCTTCCAGTCCAAACCATTCTGTGATTCTGTGATTCTGTGATTCTAAGCAGTGCCTCATCTAGCTGGAGGTCAGTGATTTCAGTGACACTTTGTCACTTGCTGTCTAATGAAAGGTGATGATCACTCAAGCACTGCCTCTACCCCAGTACCGTGTTATGGCTTGCTTTACCTGTCCAGACAGAGGGTACCTACTCACCCTAAGTCAGTAGGAAGCTTCACACAGCACTCATCCATGACAAACTCCTGAAACAGCTCAGCTGAGTACATAAGAAAATACACATCAATACTACTGAAAGCACAGCAGCTCTGGTAAGACTTTGTGTAGGGATCTCTCAGCACTGCAAGGAAAACATTGAGCAGCAGTGCCCAAAGCTCCATCTGTAGTAAAACAACTCAGAGTCCTCTTATGGGCCTACTGGACAACAGAACAGGAGGGTTTGTGGTCATGGAAGCCCCACATTCCATTTCTAAATTGTCAATCTTTTAACCTTTACTTCTTGAGTGATCTTTGTTTTCACAGCAATCCAAGCACCTCAAACACTGCAGATGTCCATATTCAGTTGAAAACAAAAATTGCTTGAGTCCTTCAGACAGCAAACAACTTCCATTAGCCGTTTGCTCTACACACTGACCACAAAGAACTGCCTGCAGCAGGTGACACACCAGCCCTGGAACAGCTAGGGGCATGTTTTGGTCAACCCTTTCTTCAAAGCCATCATAAATACCTGAAGGGATCCTACAGGAAAGATGGAGAGGCACTTTTCCTAAGGGTGTCCAGCAACAGTACTAGGGGGAATGGTTTTAAGCTGGGGCAGAATAGGTTAAGACTGGATCTTAGAAACTAAGTTCCTCAGTACAAAGGTGGTGAGACTCTGGAGCAGGCTGCCCAGAGTGGTGGCGGATGCCCCCTCCCTGAAGGTGTTCAAGGGCAGACTGGATGAGCCTTGAGCAACCAGGTGTAGTTGAGAGGAGTCCCTGCCCATGGCAGGGTGGCTGGAGTAGATGATCTCTAAGGTCCCTTCCAGCCTGAGCCATTCTATGGTTATCACTGATTTTTCAGAAGGTTTACAGGTAACTGGAGTCCAGATGTTTTGTTCCCTAAGGAGGTGATCAGTGCCTTCAGAAAGCTAAAACTTTCTACACATCTATTCATCTTCCTCCATGGATGGGTAAGACAACTAGCTACTTACACTGCACTAATATTCATCCTGAAATAGATGTCCTTAAAGAAACCTGCTATTAAGAATGCTAATTGTTGCTGTTCACTGAGCTGCTGGCACTAATTGCAAATGCTTTGGCATCTTTACCAAGTAGTCATTTTTAGAATCTGCTCTTGCTTAACAGATCCTTCTTTGGCTTGGTTAGTCACTGGAAAGGGGATTGCTTTAGGTGCCAGCCACAGCTTCTGAATTAAGGTGTATCAAAATACATTTCATAGTCTCTTATTCTATGCCTCTTGCTTTTAGCTTTTATTTGATAAAGCATAGAGTAATTAAATTGTCTAAACTGGTAATTCCTCAGCAATATTGATTGGCCAATGACATGGTAACACTAAATCATTGCCCTCAGGCATCTGGGTAGAGAACCCAAAAACTACAGAATTAAAATGGGTTTGCACTGCTGTGTAAAGGGGCAGTGAGGCAACCTGGAGCATCTCTTCTTTTCCCTTGATCTAAGAAAGTTCAGTATGTGAAATTCCAAGCTCTGTATGTCACAGTCACCTTTCAGCTGTGATCTTGTTAACATGCAGGACCAACTCAGGCAGGTAGGTAGAGCCTGCCCCATGCAAACCTGCAAAGCTGTAATCTTTTAGGGTAGTCAAATATAAACCACCTTCTGCCTCCTCACCAAATACTTCCACACCCTCAGGAAAAACACTAAGAGGGGAATTAAACTTCCATCATAATGTTGTTTTTAAATGGCTTTTTTATTTCTTCAGTGCTCTGAGTAAACACCTTGAAACCAGAACATCCTTAAAAACCTTCAGCTGCTCAGAATCAATACCAGCCTTCTGCAGCTTGGGCTTTTCTCTGATAAACAAAATTATTGTGGCAGGTGAAAAAGAGTTGTGACCTAACCTTTATTATGCTGTTTATGTGCTTTGCAAGGCTCCCGATGACTGCCGGAGATGACTATCTCTGGGACTCAGCAAAATGCTTCCTTCATTACCTGACCTTTCTACTTGCCCACTGGAGACACACGAAAGCAGCAAGATGACCCCCACTAAAAGCAAGGTACAAAGTGAGTTATTATAGCTCTGTCCTGCATCAGCTTTGGTTTTTCTTTAACACAGGCAATGCAGGCAACAAGCCCTCTGGTTCTGCTGTTTGAACACTTCTTCAAACCTGGAGAAGTGTATTCATCATCTTGTTTATACCAGATGAATCTGAAAGCCTCTCACAGGAGAGTGGGAAGTTTTGCTCACAGCCATAGATTAGGAAGAAGAAAATGCAAACACAAAACAATGGCTGAAAGCTCAGTATTACCTTTTTGAATCCCTAAGGAAATGCCATGTAGATTGTGGTGTTTGTTTCTCACACCTCTGTTGTGACACAGCAGCGTTCAGCTAACAAAGCTGACTCTCGGCTGGGGTTGCAAGTGGTGTGGAGCACTAATACCAAGTCAAGTCAATTCATTTGAATGTATATTTTCCCCATTTTAGCAGAAGACAGACATTTGTATTTATAGGGAAGGGAAAAGACACAAGTCAAGCATTTCTAGATTGCTTGCACTTGAGAGACCAGAAAGACTGTGCCACTGAGACTAAAGGGACTTAGGGGATGTAGGAGAGTGATTTCCTCACAGAGAGAGAAGCAGAGAAATGGGGTCTAGGACTGAAGATCCCAAATGGACGAGAAGATACTGCAGTACATTCCCCAGCAGACCTGCAAGATCACACAGAGGGCTACATTCTATTACTCCACTCAGAGCACAGCCTGCCACAAGCATGTCTGCAGAGTGAGAGAACATTTCAGAAGTCTGGCCATAAGCTTACCACCCTCTCCAGCTCTCCCAGCATGGCCATTTTGATGTTCTGTTTCATCACTGTGCTCTCAAAACAAGCAAACCAAGAGAACAGATGAAACTTCAGGGATAGCTTCTAACTCATAATTGAATGGCTGATTATTCATTAGAATCTAGGCAAGTTGCTTGGGGCCTCCTAAACAGGCATTGCATGGTATTAAAAAGAATTGTTCTATTAAGAGATACAAACCAGAATTCTCACTCAGTAGCTTGGTTTTATCACTGTAATCTTCTTTGGTTACTTTGAGGAGGATAAAAGAAGTGTGCTCAGTTTAAGCTGCTATGAGAGAAAACTGGAGGATTACACAGCTAAGCTCATAGCTGTCCCTCCCCTTCAAGGGGAAGCTCCTGTAGTTAGCTCTAAGGTTAACAGCTCCTGTGAGGCAGATTTCACTTCTGAAGGCACGTCAAGGGGAACACTTCTGACAACACTCCTGCCCAAGGTAGGGGGGGTGGAACTAGATGACCTTCAAGGTCCCTTCCAACCTAAAGCATTCCATGAATCTAGGAAACACCTCTGGACTAGTGCATGCAATTGTGTCTTTTCAAACAGCAAGCATTAGTGCCAACACATCCTTTACAGATTTGCACCTAAGCAGCTCAAATTTCTTCATAAAACCAAGGACAGAAATACTCAAAATTGATCTTCTCTTTCTTTGCCCAATTTTTTCTGCCTAGATCAGGCAAAATGGTCAAACTGTACTCATGTTTAACTTAACCTGCCCTGAGCTCCTGACTGAATCATGACACTTTCTCTATAGCTGTTCCCCATTACCAGTTTTTAATTTCTATTTAATTAGCCAGGCTTTGTTCTCAGCAGGAGTCACAGCAGTGAAACCTCTGCTTTCAAAGTTCTGTGATTCTTTTAATGTATTCATTCAAGTGTATGTGTGTAAGACAGCTACTGCAACACAACAGAGTGTCACTGATGTGAAGAACAGAGGAAATGTTCCAGCTCTTGTGCATTTACTGATGCTTTTAACATCATTTCACAGAACATGTCTGTATACAATCCCACACAGAATCACAGAATTCTATTGGCTGGAAAAGCTATCTAAGATCATCCAGTCCACCACCAACCACCACCTAACACCACCATGGCCATCAAACCACATCCCGAAGTGCCACATCCACATGTTTTTTGAACACCTTGAGGGCCGGTGACTCCACCCCCTCCCTGGGCAGCCTATTCCAATGCCTGACCACTCTTGCAGGAATGAGATTTGTCCTAATGCGCAATCCAAACCTCCCCTGGCACATGATGATGTCTATTTATTGTAAGCAGACCCAGCCAACTTCATGACAGAAACACTGTAGAGTAACAGGCATCTAACTATTAGTACTAGTTAAGGTGAAAGAGATAAAAGCTCTGAACAGCTAGGAAGAAACTCACCTTGAGATATCATTAACTACACTGTGCTTTGGTTTCTCTTTGATGACACGGAGAAACTCTTCTCCCAAGTCTTTAAAAGCATATCAAATGACTTATTTAGGGAGAACATTCTCAGAGCTTCACAGGTAAAGTACTAAAGAAGATTTATTGTAACAACTGGCAACGGATGTAATTAGACTAAGGTTGGCAAGGAGTGGCAGTGTGCAGCCAAATGGCTGCAAGGTTTACAGGGTCTTGCCAGCACTCCTTTATCATACATCATATTCTTATGTACAGGGCTGTAGGTGTGAGATATCACTGGCATGGTAAGAAAATATGCAGACAACAGAGATGGCAGACAGGCTGGGTAATAAAGCTATCAAATAACAACCCATTAATTTAATATTCTTTGTACAAATATGAGTTATCTACTTCTGAAAAGTTCAGTTGGAGAACAAAGTCAAACACGACACATGGGTGGATGTACACAAGCATTGAGGGATAAAGTACACTGTCCCTACCTCACAGAGGGAAAATCCACACACCCTACAAATGGATTCTCATCAAGAGAAGTCTTTTCCTATAAAAAGGTCAAACACAGCCAAGAGCTGGATGCACATCCCTGCAGCTGTCCTTTTAATATGCCTCTTATCTCACCAGCGAGCCAGGATCCCTAAGAGCGAGAAAGAGACCATTTTACAGCCCATTTACTCCTCCTTGTGTAAGCCTTTTCTGGACACACTCGTTGAAGTACATTAGTCACAGGTAAGCAGTGAGCCATCAGAGCATGCTACCATCTGATGCACACCCAGATTCATGTTTCCTTTTTTTGTCCAGCTTGGGGAGCAGACTGCTTCAGGTTGAGCTGCACACAAGTCTTCACTGAATTAAGGAATGAACAAACAAGGTTTCCAAAACCAACAAACCCACGTGCTTCTCCACAGTCAACAGAAGTACCTACCTACTCCATAAACAAACATGCTGTCCCACAGCCAGACAATAATTTGCTTCTTCAGAGCAGGCTCATTAAAGGGAAATCATTCTTCAATAACAAAGCCCAAGTGCAGTACTAATGAGAAGAGGAAGCTCCAAATGCTAAGAACACCTGATCCATTTCTTGTACTGACAGAGTGTGAGCTGGAATCCGACCCCCATATATAAAGGCTGTTTTGTTTTGGTTGGTTGGTTTGTTTTTGTTGTGCTGTTGGTTTGTTGGGGTTTGGTTTTGTTTGCCACAGCCCAATAGACTCAGGAAGCAAATTTGGTTTGCATTTAGTGTATGAATGTGGCATAAATTCCTGTGGAGCTGGGCTGATCTTCAAGGTCAATTTCAACCCAAGTGTTGCCAAGTTGAGTATCAAAGTTAAACCTCAGCTGGAACATGCAGAACTATTCCCTGTAAAGAATATTTTTTATCATAAATCCCTCTCTGTTTACCAATAACTTTGACAGACATCTCTACAAATCCACATCTCTCTTATTTGCAATAAGACTGAGGAATAATTTTCAGTCCTTGTGCTGCTTCTAGACCTCACTTAATCCTTCTACTATCTCACTTGTGGTATATAGCTGACCCTGCAGCTCTCACACAACAATTATTTCCACTGACTCAAGGGCTAAATCTGTAGGAAGAATACCACTAATAGAAAACAGAATCTTCCTTTCATGAAACACACATTCCAAAGTGCCTGGATACCTGTGGTTTATCTGAATGCTGATACAGGACCTCACCTACAGTGCTGCACACAGGTCTGGTGGCCCCCACATAAGAAGGACATCAAACTGCAGGAGGAGGGCCAGGAAAATGTTCAGAGGGCTGGAGCACCTCCTCTATAGGGACAGGCTGAGAGGCTTGGGGCTGTTCAGCCTGGAGAAGAATACCTGAGTGGGCTACAAGAAAGCTGTGGAGGGAGTTTGTGCAAGGGCTTATAGTGATAGGACAAGGGGCAATGGTTTTGAGCGAGAGGAGGGCAGATTAAGACTTGAGGTTAGGAAGAAATTCTTCACAGTGAGGGTGGTGAGACACTAGAACAGGTTGCCCAGGGAGCTTACAGATGCTCCCTCCCTGGAGGTGTTCAAGGCCAAGCTGGATGAGGCCTTGAGTAACCTCATCTAGTGCAAAGTGTCCCTGCCTATGGTAGTGGGCTTGGAATGAGATGATCTTTGAGGTCCCTTCCATCCTAAATCATGCTATGAGTCATACCACAGCACTACCTTTTTAAGGATCAAATGTTTGCAGGCTAGGATCATACACATTCCTCTCCAGCATGAAAAAGAGGGGGGGAATAAATGTTTGGGTCTGCAAGATGAATAAAATTGAGACAGGTTCAAACCCATTTTTCTTCCAAAGCAGAAATTCTGAGAAGACAATTCTGGATTTTTTTTGGAGACTCACTCTGTCAAAAACTCAAAGCCCAGGCAATAGTTTACTAAGGACAAGAAGAAATACCCTGATCTCTTGTTAAAAGTCACAAGAGACAGATCAGTCTTATGAGATCAAGGCATAGCCTTGAACCTAAAGAGTTAATGTGAGGGGAAGGTGTTTTGCTGGCCTGGTAGGAGCTCAGCTCCTCTCCTTACATTGTATTCAGAGAGAATTCCACACCCCACACCCCCAGTTTTAAGGGGGCATCTTAAGCATTGCAAACCTTTTTTCTTCTCCAAAGTCCTACATGAAAAAATAACTTCTCAACTACCTACTCCTTGCCAGCCCCCAGTGATTTATACTCCAGTGTTTTGTTAATAAAGTGATCATCTGAAACAAAATATTTTTAATTATCTTTTATTATCTGCCTCATCCTTCTTTGTCTCAGGAATCATGAGTTAAAGTCAGCAGCCATTTGATAATCCTGCAGTTCATTATCTCCCCTTTGCTAATGCACTCAGTGCCTTTGCCTTGATCCATTTCTCCAGCAATAATTAGAAAAATCAAAGCCACATTAACACAATGTGCAGATACTTCTTGCTTTGGAACTTATGTAAGAGCTTTGGAACTAATCAGTGGCTGCTTAGGACACTGTCCTCATTCATCTCCCACTTCCTCTGCCACCCTTCATGAAAGTTTAATCTACATTTTCCATTAAAAAGTTGTTTCACATTTGCAGGGCTCCTTCTAAGGGCTTTTTGCCTGCTTCTTATTAGAAATGGTGGTTGTAGCTCCCCAAATTCTCCCTCCCACTGAAATTTTTATCAAGTAGCTGTGTATTTCCATGCTCCTGATACCTTCAGATAACTGAAGCAGAAATTCCCTTTATCTAGAATCACAAGGCACATGATTTATGGCTGTTTTGGTTCATCTCAAGTTTATCAGAGAGGGAAAAGTGTCTTTCACTGGAGCATGACACACACACACCTCCACACAGCTGCAAAGCAAAAACTTCCTTCAGCTACAAACTCTGTCACTGTAAACACAAACTGGATTGCCTAACCTGCCTCCTTCAGAAACACTGCCACACTTGCAAGATCTCCAGTTCCTCATAGATCACCATAATAGACTGCATTACAACAGACTGCAATAGTGCATTTGCTGCTGTAATAGAATGTGAAGCATCATAAATAATTAAGAATTAATCACACTTGTCAAAATAAATAAATGCAGGCAGTGATGCAGAATGCTTCCATTTTTTATAGCATCTTTTTGCTTATTCATGAATTAAAAGAAGCCCAGTAATCCACAATGGAGTGCACCACAACCAGGCCTGATTCACATCTCAGCAGTGGAAGTTTTTCTGTCAATCTCTAGCACAGCAGTGAAATTTTAACCTTAAATCTCTGATGCTGCAGAAAGCAACTTAAGTTTGACTTGGACACATTAGTAGCTCCACCAGATCTTCATGTACCATGCAGGGCCTAGCTGACAGATACACCAATTCCATCATCCACTACTCCACTTACTAGTTGGGAAGCGCAGTCTGGAGTAGGAGAAGGAAGCCTTTTAGCACTAAATTGAACCAAAAAATGACCCCACAGAGTGAGCTGATAGCCTCCCTTTTACAGCTTTCTATAGACAGTCCTGCAGCTTTCCCTAGCAAACACAAGAAATGTTTTGCACAGCTCAATACCATTCACCAGGCTTTAACAGAACAAACAATATTAAACATCTAAATAGCAACTTTTCTCTGACTGACTGGTTTGAGCTGCAGCCCTTAGTGTAACTTCCCCCTTTTTCATAAAGAAGAATAAACTGGGCTTGAAGGTGAGGGAGGGAAACACCACCACACCAACCCTACCAGCACAGACCAAAGATCCATTCACTTCAGACATCTGGCTCTGAAAACAAACAGGTGTAGCTATACAAGAAAGAACATAAGAACAGGGAGAGTAAACATTTGGCACTTCCCTTCTTCAGCATTTTGTGAGCCAGAAAAAGTAGTCTTGAGAATTCAGTAGCTGTAACTATTTTCTTCCCTGCACATCCCCTGTCAATGTGCACACCCATAGAAGGTTCAAGCACCAACAATAACTTATGGGAAAACGTTTCAGTTTTACTGTTTGTTACAGAGGTGTGCTCAAGGGCAACAAGGCTTGTGAAGGGCCTAAAGGACAAGTCCTGTGAGGACTCAGCTCAGGAGATCACAACCTGCTCAGAATCCATCATCACAAATGGCAAACTCTGACTGCTTCTCCCACCACCACAGTTCAAATAATCCACACTAAATTACACCTGTCACTATTATCCAGTTAACCATCTTTTTTCCATTCCTTGCAAACCAGACCTCCAATCTTTTATCCTGAATAATTTAATACCAAATTTTGCCACCTCACCATTTATCCCTACTCAGAAGACCAATGATTTGTGTGACACCACATTCTGCACATGTCAAGTGAGTGGAGCACTCAGATGTGACTGTAACCAAGTGCTGAGACATCTGAAACTAGTTCTTCCTCTAGGTAGCCTGATCCATGCTGATTTGTTCAGATTCCCCGAGGCTGAGCTGTGTTCTACTGCAAGGACAGTACCAAAGTTATTCCAACAGTAGGAGATCTGCCAATGATTTCCTACTGAACCTTTTACAGAGAGTGAGATGAAGCACAATGAATCATAGCCAGGGCATTTGTCTCTATCAACGTCTTGACATGACTTGATAGCCAAGTGACAAGGATGAGCTAAACCATCCCAAAATCTAGTTATGCTATCTGTTTATCTCTGTGCATTGCAGTCTGCAAAGAAGATGAAATGAGATTGAAATAATTGGAAGTACAATTTGCAGGAAACAGTGGGGGTTGGAATTACTGTGCTTAATTATTTCAGATTGAAACAGACCACACAACTCTCTGTGCCAAGCAGCTGTAATTAAAGTGATTTAAAATAGAGAGATGCTAGCTCCAAGTGTTGATTTTCAAATGAGTCTTCATACACACAAGAGGAACAGCCATCTACAAGTCACAGACCTACACCTCTGCTGGGGGGCTCCAGAGAAAATTACCACTGACCACATCCAAGGAGCCTGAGAATTTACAAAACCCCCAAATGCAACAAACAAAGAAGCAAAAAAACCCACTGCAGATGGCTCTCCCTTGGCACTCCTCATATCTAGATTCCCTCAGTGTGACACTGGCCTGGGCACATGTCCCTTGGAATGGGAGAAAACAGCAGAACACAGGCTTCAGCCTCAATAGCCCATATTCCAGATGAAGAGAAACCCTCAGAACTTAGGGTTTAGAAATGGAATTTTATCCCAGCAGGACACTGCAAATCAAATGCTGGAATGTGTCCAAAGAAGGGCCACAAGGATGAGCAGAGGGCTGGAGCACCTCTCCTGTGGGAACAGACTGAGAGTTGGGGCTGTTCAGTTTGGAGAGGAGATGGCTCTGAGGAGACCTTATTGTGGCCTTCCAGTATCTGAAGGGGGCTGCAAGAAAGCTGGGGAGGGACTTTTTAGGGTGTCAGGGAGTGATAGGGCTGGGGGGAATGGAGCAAAACTATTAGTGGGTAGATTCAGGTGGGATGTTTGGAAGAAATTCTTCACCATGAGGCTGGTGAGACACTGGCACAAGTTGCCCAGGGAGGTGGTAGAAGCCCCACCCATGAAGGTTTTTAAGGCCAGGCTGGATGTAGCTGTGAGCAACCTGATCTAGCATAAGGTGACCCTGTCCACGGCAGGGGGTGGAACTGGATGATCCTTGAGGTCCCTTCCAACCCTGACAATTCTATGATTGTAAGGACTACCCTTGGTTTTGGGCTTATAGGTCCAGCCAAGTCTCCCCTTCTTCTGCTTTGACAGACACATAAACTGAACACAGAGAAAGGTCTAACTTTACTGATCAGAATCCAAGAGAAACACACATCAGCAACATGCAGCACTGCAGTGACCCAGCCAGGCCCCTCCTCTGCAACAACACATTTATTTCCCCAGGGCCTTTTCCCCCATTTCCTTTCCCCACTCCAGGAAAAGGCCAGCTACTCAATTCCAGACAAGCAGGTTGGAATTCCTGAACTTTGGCATCAGCCAGCTTGCAGTACAGTTCAAGCAAAAGAGGAGACCACCACCAGGCATTCGGACTTACCTCAAACTTTGGCTTAATTGCAGTAATTGAAGATGTTTGCACGCATCATAAATGTGGTCTGCTTTACACATGACACAGATCCCATCTAAATGACTTGGGTTTGCTGATGATTCAGTGCCCAAGCAATGGGCCTTAAAAGTTAATTTACAATGGCTCTCTAGAGGAAAGTACCATACTGGTGATATGGATGAGAAAATACAATTAAAGCCTTTGAACAGAAGTGAAATGGAAAGGTTTCCTCAGTGTTTGCCTGAAAGTAGAAACAGCCATAAGCAGTTTGACTGCCAAGCTGCAAAGGCAATTGCTGCCTCTGAGGCTGCCTACTAAGGAAAGGATCCTTTCACTTGCAGCCTTCTGTATTAGAGGCTTCTGGAGTCAGGGACTGTAAGCAGACCTTTGAATTAAATAACCAGTGATGAATGTATGCTGCAAGATCACATCTCATCTTTCTTTAAACTTATGCACACATGCAGCCTCTGTAACATTAATTCATGCATCTTATTACCACAGTTTCTTCAGGTATGACATGAAAAATATCTCCTCTTGCTCGCTCTATACCTGGCACCCACTAACTTCACAGTTGCTTCCTAGTGCTCTTTAATGTGCATTTTTATAGACCTCCAAGTCCTATTGTTGCAGGCTGTTCAGCTTTTCCTAGCATGGAAAGTCTTCCATCTCCCTGATAATCTTTGTTGCCCTTCTCTCTGTGCTTGCCTGGACAAAGCTTGTAGCCCTAACTCCCCTCTTTCCACCTTGTAGCTCCATTCTCATTGCCACCCCTTGACCATTACCAGAAGAGTTTTCAAGCAGGTGTCACAAAACATCAGAAGGGATATTAAGACTTTTTCTGCTTTCCCAGGAGAAAAGCAGCAGCACAAATACATCTAAAAGATTTTTCAGAACTCATAATCTTAAAGAAATACTCTGCTGTTCAAATATATGATCCTGAGCAAGGAAAATAATTCCACAGGAGCAAATTTCCTTCCAAGGAAGGAGAAAAGTCTGTTGCACTCCCCTCTTTTCAGGCTTCTGAGCAATCTGCAGAGATGGGAACTTTTTTCTTATGTTAAGAGCAAAACCCATCTTTTGTTTTTTTACCAAACACAAAACCTGGGCACAAGGATAGTGCTGAAAATGGTCTGCAAATACACAAGCAGTAAACAAGATCCCAGAGCAGAGGTAAACCCAGAGTGTATTTTGTTCGTCTCTTCCAAACACTGAGTGACCTTAAACACAGGCACCTGTACCACACTGTTCTCATCCAAATGTCATCCATGGTATGGGTCAGCCTGACTCAGATTTCACACAATACTGTGTTGGATATTTTGCTTCCCATGTATGTGATAAGGATTGCCTTTGGACAAAAGCCACAGCTTTGGTGTGAAGAATTACTCCCTGTACTGCTTGCATTCAGCGTCTGCTGCGGTGAAAGGATAACAGTGTCTTATGTATTGTAGAAGGGTAAATTTGTGTGGGAGGGGTTTTGTGTGGTTTGGGGTTTTGTTTCTTTGGGGTTGGTTTTTGTGGGTTTGTTTGGGGTTTTGTTTCTTTCTTTCTGTTGGGGTGTCCATCGTGGGGGGCATGGGAGCGAGTTGGTTTTTTAACCTAACCACTACACTGAAAGCATTACATAGTCATATTCATCTTACCTTTAGATGTATTCTCAGAGTGATCTCTGTCTGGCCCATCTGGGAGGTTTAGCTGTGAGATTTCCTCTGCAGTCAGTCTGAGCCAGGCATTGTTGGGGGTTACTTGATCTTTCTGGGGAAGGGAATATTCCAGCTCACAAGGAGATTCAAAATTGCAGTCAAATACTAGGAAAAGAAAACAGACACAGGACATAGCAGGTTAATTAAATCCATCTTCCTCTCTGCTGGAAGGTGTGCTTGCACTTTGGTTTTATACTTGAGTTAGTTAAGGCTTGCTTTTTTCCATAGCAAAGAAATGGAGGAAAGCCATAAACAGACAGGCAAAAATGTGTCCAAAATGGACGGAACAAAGAGGTCCATTATGGAGGTGGCAGCAAATCAAGAGGAAGGCCCCAGAGCCAGTAATTCCCCTTCAGGACAGATAAAAGGGCAGCACAGGCTAAAGAAGGAAAAGCATCATCTAGGCTGGAAGGGAGATTGGTTAGTCAATTGATAAAATGGGACAGAAAGCCAATCTCTTCTGGGTTGCTGGTTCAAATTCAAGCAGGATCATTACTGTGGAAAGACTACTACCAGAGTCATGTTCCATCTCAGTGAGCACAGGACTCTGTAAAGCGAGTCATACATCCTGGGAATATAGGACTTGCTGGTAGCCATAGGGACTGTACCCTGGAAAGCAACCTTCTGACCCCTTGCATTCAAAATGCTTCACTCAGGCAGCAGAAGCTTCATCTGCTGCCGCAAAACTTTCGCCTCCAGGCAGCACAGCCAGCATCTGCCTCCAACACAGACCTTTCTTTTTGAGAGGTTGCTCTTTCAGAAAGCAATTACCCTTCTGGTGCAACAATGATTCACTTCCCAGAGTCCAATTTACTATTACACCATTAATTCAAGTTACTTAACTCACATGCAGTGATAACCTGCCCGGATTTTACTTCTAATCATGAAGACTCTAAGCTTTCTGGAACACCCTGTATGCATTTACTTCTGTCACCGCAGGCAGCACTCAACACAACATTCAGGAACAGAAATAAACTATTTCTGAACTAGCTCAATGCTTCTGAAAAGGCCAGATCCATTGGGAAAAATCCAGCCCCCCAGAAAAAGAATCCAGCTGCTCTTGGGTGCTTTCTACACTGTCTAGTGTCCTGCCATAGCTATACAAGTGGAACAAAGAATCTGAATTGACATTAGTCAAATTAATTCTTTCTTTCTTTTTAAACTTCAATTACATTCTCTATTAAACAGCTAATTTCTTCTTAGTGTGCACAGATTTATGTGGTTCAGCCTATTCTCCTGGGGACAGAACATTGTCTAATCTGAAGGTTAATACTGTTGCCCTCTCACCGTACTTTCCCCAGCTAATCTGCCTTTCAGCAGCAAGCTGGAAGAGGCTGATTCTAGTCATGTTTTTCCCCCAGTTCATATTTGATTTTCTTAATCAGGTGCTTTACCATCTTGAATGTTTTATAACACAATGGAAACCATATCATATAAGGAATCCATGCACACTGCAAGCAGCAGTTACTAGGATTAGGGATATTTGAACACACAAGTCACTACTCCTCTTTAGGCCTCTGTGCTATCAATATAAATTTCATGACACATGAAGCACACTTCAATTTAAGTAGCAGGGAACAGTGGCTATGTTCATGCTCTGCAGTTTACTACTGCAATATCCTATCAAACCTCAAACCACTTAATTCTAGTCCCTTAGGTGTTCCTTAAAAAACAACAGCAGCAACAAAAGGCAAAACAAAGGCAGGATACTTTAACACTGTGAAGTGTTGTGTGTGTTAAACTTTGCAGCAGAGCACAAAAGGACAAAAGAGCAACCAAACACTAAACTGCACATGCCAGAAGATGTATCATCATTGCTCTACAGTTTAGTTACAGGGAACACCTTGAGTAGTCGATTCTCCCAGGCACTGTCAAAAAGAAAAGGGTGTGTGTGTGTGGGGGGGTACATGCATGCCAAAATTAGCTTGTCTAAGGACTTTTTTTATGGAACCCATAGGGTGACAGACAGAAAAGCTCAAGCCAAGGATATGTGGCAAGAGCAACCATTTCAAATCAAATACTTCATTCTTCATTGACTTCTTTCCTCCATCACACTCTCATATCATCCCGAGCTTTCAAGCAGTCACTGTGTGCTTCTACTCCTCTCCCATCCAGCTGCTGGGAACAGAAGCCTTTGTACTCTCTTACCCTCTTGCCCCCAAGCAGCAAAGCCCTTCACAGGGCTCTCGTTTTCCTCCTCCAGTCCTTACCCCCTGACACTGATTACAGTGCCTACAAGCACTCAATAGCCAGCTCAGCTCCTCCATTCAGTCTCACTTTTCAGAACCTCCTCCTCAAAGAGATCTATCAGTCAGTTGTGGAACCCTTTACACAGCAGGCCCCTGACCTACAACTGGGACAACTTAATTGGGGTATGTGATTAAATAAGAGTCATCACACTTAATGTTATGACCCCTGCAGACAACTAAAACCTCTGCCTGAAGGAGGGAAAGTAAAGAGGAAAAGGCAAGTAGCAATACCATTTCCCTCCCTTGCAATGAATAGCCTACAGAGGAAGGGAGATAATCTAACGTGCCTGGTGTGGCCATGCTGAATGGCCTTGACAACAGGTGATTCCTTGAAGGAGGAAAAGACTATTTGGCTCACACATCTGAGAGGATATTGCAATTGGATGAAGACATACCTGCATCTTCCACAGACCTCAATACCCCTCCCACATTGCTGCAATATCTGCACTCCTCATAGGCTGATGTTTAAATTAATCTCCTACCAGACACAAATTGTGCTGCTCTTGTCCTATAGAGCACAGAGGCATTATGACAAAGAAATTGTATCTGATTAACACAGCAAAGCCTAAGGGTAGAGCATCCAGTCTTCCAAGCCTAGTGTTAACTTCCTACCCTCAGGCTTTCCTTCTTTCTCAATGTCCTTCTCTACAGACAATGCAATATACTTAATAAAACAAGCCATTATGTACAATACATATCACTTTCTCACCAATAAGCTGCTCTTGGTGTGGGAGCTCTCACAAGACCATACAAACCACCCCACTGAATAGAGAACCTGGGCAATATTTGATCTGCTGCTACAAGCCACCTGCCCTTTTTAAAGTCTCCCTCCCTGTTTAACATGGTTAGCACCAGATTGGGCAGAGTTACACAATGGCCTTGATGATCTTAAAGGTCTGTTTCCAACAAAAATGATACTATGATTCTATGTTTAGATGAGACACCAAATTTGGTTGTTTTTTCTTGCCCAGCTAAGCACACAAAGAAGTAGCCATGTGCCTCTGAAAGCTGAACAAAGGCCATCCTGCCCTTTTCTGGAAAACAGCAAACACTGCAGGAAAAAGGTAATTAACACAACACTTAGTGATTATTTCTGAAGCCTGCTACCAATATAGATTGGCTAGATACAGAGTTGGAGGACCTGAACAGTGTACCTAGTCAGTAAAGCGGGGGGTTTGTTTGTCTTGGTGTTTTCTAAAGAGGTGTCAGAAAGATTTATAGCCTGTACATGCATTTATGCCACAGCTCTATTGACATTATAGACCCACAGGGCTGTATAGGGATTTAAGCTCCAGCAAACTGTAAAGTCTCTTAAAGTACACTGCATAAAGCCCAAGCCCTTGTCCAATTGTCATTTGCATCTGCAACCACTGGACAACAGACAGACCTCTAAAGAGGAAACAAAAGTGATGCTTCTAATGAAACTAAGGTAAATGCGTTCAAAAAGGATTGGACGTGGCACTTGCAGCCATGGTTTAGTAGTCAAGAGGTCTTGGGTGACAGGTTGGACTTGATGATCTTTGAGGTCTTTCCCAACCTTATTGATCCTATGATTTGTTGAAGAAAAATGGCACATATCCATCACTTCAGTTTCTGGTGTGTAAGAAGGTACAGGATACCAGTCAGAGATTGAAAAGCCAATTAAGTTACTACCAAACTGAAAAGGCAGTGGAATCTATGTGTGTGTGATGATGCTAGAGTCTGGTGAGTGTTTCAATGTATTTATTTTAATCAGTGCACCTAACAGCAATCATTTGTGCACAAACAACTACAGTATCAGGCAGTGACATCTGTTTCCATTAAACCGATTAGAGCTTTCCAGAAAACAAATGACTTCAAATCATTGTATAATATGCCAAAACACAATAATTTGCAGGAAATACTCTTTTACATTGCTGCAGGTCAGATTATGGATCATCACAGAATGCATCAGGTTGGAAGGGACCCTCAAAGGTCAACTCATCCAACTCCTCTGCAGTGAGCAGGGACGTCTTTAACTAGATCAGGTTGCTCAGGACCCCATCAAGTTTGACCTTGAATGTCTCCAGGGATGTGGCCTCCACCACTTCTCTGGGCAATCTGTTCCAGTGTCTCACCACCCTCATAGTGAAGAGCTTCCTCCTTTTGATCATCTTAGATCATTTGTGCAACCACACATCACAGAAATATGCCTCATTTAGAACAAAACCAATTCAATTTAAAGAGATACAAAAAGCCTGTTCTTTTTAAGGAATTAGAGTGATTAGCCTTTCTCCAACTGCCCAACTACAGAGTAGGTTTATTTGTTTCAAATCACATGTTCTTTCAACAGCAAAAATCTTACCAGCAGGTAATTTCCTCTTAGACTGCTCCTTCCTAGCTCTATATGTGTCTGACTTAAAACAGTCCTTTTCACTCCTGGTCTGCTGACTCTTACAAATCATTCCTCCTCTATTACTCTCCACTGGTTCCCCCCCTTGGAAAAGGTTGTGATGGCTTTCTCACCTCAGCACAGACAGGGGAGCGAGTAGTGGTTTCCTGTGGTCAGAATGACCTGCTCAGAGATGTGGATCCTAAGTGGCTGTTACACCTGCTTAAACGTGACTAATTTTTAACTACATCTGTGGATACAAACTCACAACGTAGAGGTCATCTGCAGTGACCACAATTGAACCATAACCTCCCTCAGGAACACCCCTCTTCCAGAGGAACAACCACAGCAGCAGTGTAGGAACAGATACAATCCTCTTGCACAGGATGTCCTTTTTTATACAAATATTGACAGATATTCCTTGTGGAGGGGACATAATTCAAATTGCAGAGTAGAGATGTGCTCTGCTGAGTGAGCTCTGAGACCTCCATCAATACTCACTAACCTCTATTATACTCGTGTTATAAGGCCTATAAACTTTTAATTTATGACAGGGAAATGACAAATTGATTTTCCAGTTATTAATCCTGGGGACAGAGACAGTTCCTAAAGCCTTCACCATTCCCTCTGGGTAGAAAAGGGCACAGGGCATTCAATCTAAGAGTTTCTATTGCCTCATCAGGCCCTTCTGGATTTCTATCCACCAATACAGGGGCACACACGTGGGGTAATAAAAGGAAGCCTGACCCAGAAGCATTCTGCCCCTAAAATGGAGCATAAATAGGAGCCTCTAGTCTCTGGCTGTCAGCTCACCAGCCTGCTTGAACACCCAGGAGGACAGCAAACACAGCCCAGGCCCTCAGAGGTGAGCATTGCCCTGCTGGCAGGAAAAAGGGATGGAATTCTTGGAGAATGGATTGCTAGTGCCAGCTTTCCTCAGTGCAACTGGAGGAACAGCATTGATTTAAGAAGAGCAAATCTATCAGAGGACAGAAGGGCAGAGAAAAACCCCCAAGTGGTAGGAGACAAGGTGTGAGCAGTGACGAAAGCCAGAAACAACTGCGGGGCTGCACGGCCGTGTTCCCGCCAACCCCAGCCAGCCTGAGGAGACCTTCCCATCGGCTCCTCCCGTGGCTCAGCACTGAGCAGGGACAAACTGGCAGCCCGTGTAGAACACGTTGGGCACCCCAGGCCTTACCAACCCTGGCAAATACCTGCCTGGCCTTTAGGCTATCACTCCTGGGGCTGACAAACGTGAGAGCAGCGGCAGGGCAGGACAGGGGAAGCACTCCAAGAGCCCCACGAGCTTGCTCTGCACAGCATGACTTTGGGGTCTACCCTGCCTGATGTGCCTCAGTCACCTGCCAGGAAAGGAGTCAGGAGAGCAGCTGGGCAGCACACCAGCTCCTCTTTCTGCCTTGGGACACAGACTGTGTTCATCAGGAGCCTCCCTGCATTTTAAAGCTACTCAGCACAAGTTAACATATTGCTCTGTGTTCTTCCTCTGCAGCAGCAAGTCACAATCCCACAATCGAGCAGGCCGGAACAGACCTCAGAGATCACCAAGTCCAACCTATTACCTGAGACCTAACACCTCCTGACAACCAGACCATGGCCTCAAGTCCTCACATCCACTCCTCTGACCTTGAGTTTCCTAACAGGAATGCCTCTCTTCCCTCATGGCACCGATGCTTGGTCAGAATGAGCACGTCCCCACTTTCTTTCCCTCACCACACCCAGGCCCTGCCTCACCCACAGGCCCTCAGCCGCCATTTTGTGACCCTCAGGGGCTGGGCCTTGCACAAAGCCTCAGTGAAACCCCAGAGGAGGGCAAGGCAGAAAGGAACTCACCTGGGGGACAAGAGTGTGTCCCTTTTGGCCAAGCAGAGTCTGCAGGAGGACCAAAGGTGTCCTGGTGAGGCTCAGTGAGGCAAATCCCTGGTAGCTTGCTCCAGCTGCCTCAGAGCCCCCACGCCCTTCAAGGCACACCCTGACCCAGGGCCTCTTCCTTACTGTCTGTGCCTTCCTCAGGAGCACCAGAGGTCAGCAGCCAGCCAAGGGCTCCCCAGAGCTCTCCAGCCTTGGAAAAGCAACACTTGGGTTTCCCTCAGGAGGGGCTACTAAAGTGAGACTGCTGTCTGAAGTAAAAAAGCTCCAGGGAAGCAGGCTGAGGGGAGACCCCCTTGATCTCTACAAGTCCCTGAAAGGAGGCTGGAGTGAGGTAAGGGTTGGTCTCTTCTCCCTAGTATCAGTGACAGAATGAGATGAAGTGGCTTCAAATTGTGCCAGGCAAGCTTTAGGTTGGATATTGGGGAACATTTCTTTCCTGAAAGAATGATCAGGCACCGGCACAGGCTGCCCAGGGGGGTGCTGGAGTCACTGTCCCTGGAGCTGTTCAAGAAACCTGTGGCCATGGCACCTGGGGACAGGGTTTACTGCTGTTAGGTTGACAGTTGGACTCAATGATCTTGGAGGTCTTTTCCAAGCAAAACAATCCTATGATTCTATGATGTCACCTGCTCCACAGCAGAATTGCCCCCAGGAAGAGAGCTGCAGCCTGGGTGCCAAGCGCAGGTCCCAGGGCTCTCCCAGTGCCACAAGTGTTTACATTAATCCTGCGGGCAGCGAGCCACAGCCGGATGGGCCACGGCTTAGGGAAGCCTGCAATAATGCAACCATTCATCCCTTTGTGAAAAGAATCTTTAAAATGACAGCATATACTTTATATCTGCCCAGCTCCCCAGTGTGCACCAGGCACTGAATCACCAAAATCTGTGACAGCTGCTTTGTGCAGTGGAAATTAAGCTACAAAGAAGAGGGCCAGGACTCCTTTATCAATCAATTATAGGCACAGTCTTTCAAGACAGCTACAGAGAGAGGTGTGAGGAGGGGGTGTTGGGAGGACAACCAGCAATAGCTCTCATTTTCATTCCTCCTGCTCTGAGAAGTGACAGAGCTCATCCTCCACACAAGAGGTATTTGTCCACCGAGTCTCCCACGCACGCAGCAAAAGCACCAAACACAAACGCATCTCTGGTGCCAGTTCCGGCCACGAGCCTGAAGGACCAGCTGAGAACGACTGTTAGGAAACATGCTCCAGTTGGTGCAAAACACTGGCTGGGGGAACTGTCATGTTTTGACAATTCACGTGAGGGACCTCCTGCAGGAGGTTTGAGACATCTCCAGAGAAAATGAATGCTTGAGAGACAGGGAGGAAAGACATTTGTTATCTCACGGTATGTTATTTTGTTATTGCAAGAGTGTTGAGCTGTCATTGCCTTATTATCTGCAGATGAAAGAGGAGAAAAGAAAAATAGTAACTTCAGAAAGTACAAATTCCCCCCAATCAGGCTTTTTCTTCTTCCTTGCCTATCACAGCCTTCACTTTAGCTAGACAGATACTGCTTTCCCTGTGATTTCCCTCCTCCTGGATTTCAGCACCGCTGCACATGGCCCAGAGAGCACCTAACTGTCAAGCAAGAGTTCCTGCATGTCTAGAGGAGGCTAACAGGAGCTGCTACTTTATGTTTGCTCTATTAATCCGGTGTGAAGAGCTGTTGGTAATTGAAGTCTTATCCTGTTACATTCATAATGCTATTTCCAGAACTGTGTTCGAGTACTAAGATTGCAAAATGGATATACTTGAATTAAGGTAGTTCATCACTTCTGCAATGCCTTTACTAAGAAGGCATTGATTAATTCTACCTCTGGACCATGGTATTTTCCTCATTTCTCTCCTCACTTTACCTCACCTTCCCAACAGGAACTTGTATCATATCCCCCATACTTGGTACTGGGGAGGCCACACCTCCAACACTGTGTTCAGTTTTGCTCCCCTCAGCACAAGGATGACATGGAGCTGTTGGAGCATGTCCAGAGAATGGAAACAAAGCTGGTGAAGGGTCTGGAGAACAAGTCTCATGAGGAGGGACTGACTGTTTAGTCTGGAGAAGAGAAGACTGAGGGGAGACCTCATTGTTCTCTACAACTCCCTGAAAGGAGGTTGGACTGAGGTGGGGGTTGGCCTCTTCTCCTGAGTATCAAGTGGTAGAATGAGGGGAAGTGTCCTGAAATTGTGCCAGGGGAGGTTTAGGCTGGATGTCAGCTCTTCCCTGAAAGAATGATCAGGCATTAGAACAGGCTGCCCAGGGAGGTGGTGGAGTAACTGTCCCTGGAGGTGTTCAAGAAACAGGTGGACATGGTACTTAGGGCCATGGTGGTGTTGGGTTGATGTCTGCACCTGATCTTAGAGGTCTTTTCCAACCAATGGAATTCTGTGCCATGCCAAGCCAAGCGTCACAAACACATTATCAGTCTGGAGATGCCAGTATTAGTCTGATTTGTGGAAGAGTCATACAACAAGCAGTTATGGGAGCCTAACTGCAACATGAAGCTATCTGGCTGGTGCCCTCTTTCTCTCTATCTTCCCTTTTGTTTGAAGTTCAGACTCCCTGAGTTTCACATCAGCACTATTTATGTGGCATCCGACTCCCATGAAGGAAATGGCATTTTGAATGCCTGTGCAGGAGGACTTGAATTCAGCAAGCTACACATGACCCAGGGAAAAGAAAGAAGTAATCATTGATCTGACACCTCACTGAACAACTGAGGTGCCACTGAGCATCAAATACACAGTGAGAATGGCTCCAAATCATTCCAGGGGAAAATTAGCCCAAAGTCTTTTTATTTTATTCCTAGGAAAGCCAATTTAGGAAATCATGAACTCATCACAGATGACACTCCACTAGAAAGCGTGGGGAAAAAAATCCCCAAAATCAACAACCTTGTCAAATTAGTTTTCTGAAGACCTAGAGCTGAGTGAAATTATTAATAAGCTGTTAATAGAGGCCATCCTTTGGATTATGCTTTTAGTACCTATTAAATCAGAGCTGTGAACAATTATGCAGTCTTGAAAGTACCTGCTCCTCCTCTCCTGAGCTCACCTTCTGGAGGTATTTTGAAGCACTCCAGTCAGTTGGTAGCTGAATCTGCTACTTCCTCCTGAATTTCAGTCCCAGGTAACTTTGGCATCCAAAGCACCACCATTTCCTAACCCACCACTATTCCTACACCTCAGCGTGTGTGTGCAAAAAACCAACCCCAAATCTCTAAATCCTACTGCAGAAGTACGGCACAGCCTGAGAGAATTCTGTGCATTGCTTTTGACTTTCCTCCAGTCAGTAGCACTCTCAGCAGCTGCCACCCTACCCTGCGAGGACAGGCTCCAGGTTCAGTGCTGTCGGTTGGCCCTGGGGGGAGGTGGAGGATGGAGCAGAAGGTGGTGTATGAACTGCATGAGAGCTTACACCAGGCCTTAAGAGGCACTCATCATCTGGAACTCCTCTTACAGAAGCTTAATGGATTTTATGTAGTGGACAATTGATTTCTTATACAATACCTATACCGTAGAGAAAATTAATATTCAACCAACCAGGACAAGGAATGAAATATGTGGCTGGGTGCAGTTAATCATGTAAGCCTCAGGACAGAGTTCCATCAGTGCTGCAAATGGGAGATTAATACACCACCATGTATGCAGCAGGCATTAAAAGTTTGTTCTAGCCACAGGAAATAGTCTGAGTGTACCTCAAGGAGAACAAAAGAGCACACAAAAAATACAGAGATATAAAGACTCCTCCTGCCCTCTGGGCTGAATTCCCAGGTGATTCTGACTTCATAGGGGTTTAAGCCTTTATTTTCTGAAAGGAATGTGGATTTTGCATCTCTGAGAAGATGGATGATTAATCAATGCTTGGGTAGAGACAAATCTAGAAACCTCTAGACAAAAGAGAAAAAAACCTGGTTGTGTGAATCCATCACTATCAAGTGTCCTGGTGTGCCAGTGATTACCTTTCAGGACTGCTGCATATAGAGTTAAAGATCTCATCAAGCACTCTTCCTGCCAGAACTACTAGAAGCAGTCTGTCAGAATTTCAATTCTGAGTGAAGGAGCACAGAACTTAGTTTGGCAGAGGAAGAGGGACCCTTCCTTTCAATTTATTCAGCCTTTCCATCAGAGACTTCTCAAATAGCTGAACACAAGGCAAAGGTAATTAAGACAACTAATATTGTCCCACTCTGGCAATGTCAGTCAGTTAATTAGATGGCTTCCATCAGATGATTAGGCAAACAAAGTTTTGACAGAAGTTTTATTGGGTACTCTGTAATCACAGTTGCTCTGGAAGCAGCAAAGAAAGCTTCTGACAGAAGTGGAAAACACTCTAGTAACAGTAAAGGACTGGGGGGGGTTATTTCTGCTGATGGTTTTTTGCCTGATTTGGGATTAATCACTTAATCAGAAGGCAGGAATGGTCCTGGGACAAGGTTACTCGCCTGCAGCTTGGGTGGTTTGACTTTGTCATCTGCCATGCTCTGCCAAGCCCCTGCCTGACCTTCAGAGAGCTGCTCAGATCCAGAGCAAATGATCAGCTGCTGCAAGGCACTGTTCATCCCTCTCATGGTCATGGCACTTCTGGACAGAAATCTACATTCCTGGGAAGTTTACTAATAAACACCCAAGTGCACATAAGCTGCAGGTATGCAGAGGAAGAGAAGGAAGTGTTAAGAACTGCCCTCTTAGGCTTGGGCTATGCTTACAGGCTCGACCCAAACCATTCCATGAATCTACTCCATGCCCCCACAGCAGTGCTCTGCGTGCTGTGTATCTGAAGTGGCAGGAAGCATGTCCATATAGTGATGCTACAGAGTTCCAGCCTGAAGTGCCTGACTTTGAGGGCTACTGCCAGCTCTTTCATTTAAAGGAATTCTGCCCACTTTTGGAAATGTTGAAATGCAAAGCTAGGAAAGGGAAAAAATTCCTCCTGCTTCTCTTCAAGATTCTCCAGCAGTTTCAAGCACATGGCCTGAATTATGCCTGCTGGTGGAGAGTGAAGACTGCATTTGGTGCAGCATCTTACCAAATTCCTGCCTTTCCTTGCAGAAGAGATGGTTGGAACATGGCAGAATGTGGTCTGGTGCAAGCAGCTAAAGCCATTTCTGCCTAGATACATTACATTGCTCTCCCTGTGATGCTGGCAGATGGAATCACTGCTTGTAGGGTTTTGAGAACAAAGCTTTCCCTCAGAACATTATTACAGAGAAACTGCAAGAGTTTAGGAAGAAGTAATAAAGGATAAATTAAAAATCATTCTTGCAATTTCTGAGCAAACCAAGTGAGGGGGAAAGGAAAAAAAAAAGCTTGTACTACTGTCCCTTCCCAAATGAAATTGGTGTGTCCTCATCACTCAAGCAGATACAACAGCTAGAGCAGATATTGTATGCCAGTGGAAAGAATATATATTGCACACATAAAAGGCTGCAACATAAATTTGAAGAAATATGGGACTCCTTCATATAGGTAGGTCAAACTTTTCCCTCAAGCAGATAATTACAGGCTTGGGGTGAGTAAATCTTATTAGCCTCTCAGCACCTTATCTCCCCTCAAAGAGACCAGTAGTAGATATATAGTAGATATATCCTACTTCAGTCACTTTGTGGATTGCATGTTAGATATTGCCTTCTGCAGTCCAGTCCTCACTGCAACCTCCGTATTTCACAGTGGAATGGCTATGGATAGCCAGAAAATAGGTCATACCAGAGAAGAGATGAAAACAGATTCCTAGAGTTGGAAAGGATGGGAGATATGAAAGGAGATGGAAAAGAAAAATAAGTTTGGTACACAACTCTTCTCTTTATGTTATTGCTGGATGCCAACACATGGCTCACACATCAGTCTGGAACCTTGTTTCTGAAGGAGCAGGACAGGCTGTGGCAGGCTAGGCACCAGGACATGGACCTGAAGGAGTGGGTCCAGAGGGTCATGAAAATGATCAGGGGGTTGGAACACCTCTGCTATGAAGATAGGCTGAGGAAGCTGGGGTTGTTCAGCCTGCAGAAGAGAAGGCTCTGCAGAGCCTGCCAGTACCTGAAGAGGGCTACAGGAAGGATGGAGAGAGACTGTTTACAAAAGCCTGCAGTCACAGGACAAGGGGCAATGGCTTCAAAGTAGAGAAGAGCAGATTTAGATTGGATATTAGGAACAGGTTCTTTACTATGAAGGTGGTGGAACACAAAAACAGGTTGGCATCCCTGGAGATGTTCAAAGTGGAGCTTGACAGGGCTCTGAGCAACCTGATCTAGTTGAGGAGGCCCCTGCTGACTGCAGAGGGGGTGGACTGGATGATCTTTGGAGGTCCCTTCCAACCCAGACCATTCTATGATTCCATGGATCAGGTACTTCTGTAGAGATGGAGATGGGCAGGGTCACAGCAGGCTGTGCTGAGCTGAAACAGGACTGCTAGGCCAATAAACAAGTTAGGGAGAGGCCCTGGGGCTGGCTAGTAAGGGGAAGTAAGGCTTATTAGTGGCCTCAGGGGCTGCCAGTGTGGCTATTTGATCATGAATCATTTGACTTGTGTTGTTTTGCTCCAGTATTACATCAGTATCCTTAGGCAGTTAGCCACAGCCTCTTGAAGACAACACATAAATGCTACTCACTGTGCCGTCCTCTATGGGAGAAGAAAGGGGACGTGTCTCTCATGACCCAGGTCACATTCCAAGCAGGGGGAGCAGGAGGATGAGGAGGGCTGCTTGCTGGGAGATCCGACGGGCTCCGACCTTTCATTTTAAAAGAAGAGAAAGAAGAAAAGATAAAGCCAAACATTATGTATGGCATAGCTGTGTGTGGGCTACAAATCAAGTGCAAAGATCTCAACCAGCTTTCTAGAGCAGATGCTACAAGCACTGACATTCGACTGCTTCTTGGTCAGATCTTGATACAGGCACCTGCATGGAGACAGGAGGTTAATTGCTCTACATTGCAGAATTATTGTCACCTAGAATAACTGCCAAGTTTCATCCTGCACTCATTCTAAGCTCTCTTTGGCCTTTCAGTACCTCAGTTGTGGGGTTTTTTAAAGTTTTGTTAGCACAGGAGTATCCCCCCCCAGAACAAACCTGCAGTGACAGGACGAGGGGCAATGGCTTCAAACTAGAGCAGAGCAGATTTGGATTGGATGTTAGGAACAAGCTCTGTGCCACGAGGGTAGTGGAACACTGGAACAGGTTGCCCAGGGAGGTAGTTGAGAACCCATACCTGGAAATATTCAAAGTGAGGCTCAACAAGGCTCTGGGCAACCTGATCTAGTTGAGGATGTCCCTGGTCATTGCAGAGGGCATGGGAATAGGTGAGCTTTGGAGGTCCCTTCCTTCTTCTGGTTTCAGTGCAACACTAAGCTTTGCTGCAATAACAGCAAACCAATTTGTTAACACTTTTTATTCAGAGGTTTGGTAAAGCTTTCTGTAACAATAGGAATTAACTCACAGAGCAATAATTAATTCAGAGTGCTGAAGAACTGTGCTCTTGAATGGATAAATAGCAATGCATAATAAAAGACAGTTTAGAAGGTAAGAGTAAACAGGGTAAATGGCTGAAGCCTTGGGGAAAACACAGCTTTGATTCTCTGAAAGCTCTGCTTAGCCTTGCTTCTCACTGCCACTGAAGAAAACCCAGACAATTTAAGAGGCCTTGTCAGAAGCTTAAATACCAGGTGTTAGCTGTGCTCTATCTCACTCTCAGAGCAATCTCACTATTAGCACACTCCTGTACTGAGTAGCAACAGCAAAATCAAGAGAAAAACAACCATTCTTAGGTCAGAGTTGCAAATCATAGGATGGTCTGGGTTAGAAGGAGCCTACAAAGGTCATCTACTCCTTCATTCATTCCTTTTATAACCAAAAAGTACACCTAAGATGTAAGCAAATACTGTTCATTACTACACTTGGATATTGCCTCATTACTCAGTGGATTAACTTTCTCACTGTTCTGAGACCACAAAATGGTTTGGGTTGGAAGGGACCTCTAAAGCTCATCCAGTCCAAACCCCTCTGCAGTCAGCAGGGACTTCCCCAACTAGATCAGGTTGCCCAGAGCTCTGTGGAGCCTCACCTTGAATCTCTCCAGGGATGGGGCCTCAACCACCTCCCTGGGCAACCTGTTGCAGTGCTCCACTTGCTCATTGTCTAGATCAACAATCTCCAAGACAAGGATGTACTTCACTCTGTGTCAGAGAGCCATTCTCAAGAGGAAAAATAAAATGATAAATAATGTTCCTAGTGGCTCCACTAAACCTGGTCTCAGTGCTAAGTGATAGCACAAGAATTCACAGCACTCCAGCTGTGGTCTCTCTGGGGCAGAGTAGAGGGGAAGGAGAACCTCTCTTGAACTGCCAGACACACTCTTCATGATGTACCCCAGGATAGCATAGAGGATCAAAGAACTGTTCAGTACACCCCCTACATACACCCCACCCTCCCCCACCAGAACAGAATGGATCCAGTTCAATTTATTTTAACCTAAGAAGTTTTTCTCCTATTCTTTAAGGATTAATTTTGGAACTTCATTTCAAATGATTTGCTTTGGCTGTTGGTCTGAACCCGAAGACAAGAAGATTGTATCAGATGTTATGAATCTTTCCCAATTAAGTTATCTTCAGAGGAAGATGCTGGGTAAAAGGTTTTTGTATAGCCAAGAGGCTACTCTTCACAGTGAGGAATGATTTGATTTCAGAGTGAGCTATAGGTTAGGAGAAGGAGAGACCTTTCCTCTTCCACCTCAGGGCATTTTACATCCAGAAAGGTAATTACAGAAGACTGTATCAGCTAAATAAATGCTTCTTGTGCAGCAAGGGTAATGCAAATGCAGAGCAGAGTGTGGCCCAAAAGCATGAGGTTTTCCCCTCTCTAACACAACTCAGATTGAAGCCAAAAAGCAGTAAGAACATTTTTGTCCTCTTCTTTTTAATGTCCTAACCTTCCATTCCAGTTGTTTGCACCAGGGTGCTCTGTCACTTGTCAACAGTGATCCTAACCTTTAAAAAAAATGAATGGATTAGCAAGTGGAAGCTGACAGCTCCATTTTTAGCAGCCAGAAGTATGGCAAGGGCCAACAGAAGGTTCTTTGATATTCCTGCCTCAAGGAACATCCAGCGCCCAATCCTGACCCAAGGTTCTCCATCACAGCTCCAAACACGCACCTGAGGAGGACATTTGACATTCCTGCTTTTAAAGCTGTGCCAAAGCAGCATCTCCTTAGGGGATGCAAAATTCATTCAGCACACCAAGAGTTTGGGTTAAAAAACCCCTAGAAAGTGGCTGATGTGTACTGAAGTCACGCCTCAAGGCCACAGAGTCATTAACTAAAATATGTATGTATTATTGTAATGAAAAATCTCTCTTTGATAGAATGACCTTGTGTGTTCACAGGAGAGAAACGGAACAACAAAAGCAAAGCTTTTTTCTGGGGCATTTTACAGCAAACAGGATTTCCTCCCTTCTTCCTCCTTTTCTGGAAGAAGCCAGAACTATCCCCAGCAATTAACATCCTTAGCTTCCTAAAGTGCAGTGCAGTGCAGAAATGTAATTGAATTTTTATCAAAGCACTCATTCCTTTTATAACCAAAAAGCACACCTAGATGTAAGCAAATATTGCTTATTACTACACTTGGATATTGCTTATTACTATACTTGGATATTGCTTCATTACTCAGTGGATTAACTTTCCCACTGTTCTGAGATCATAGAATGGTTTGGGTTGGAAGGGACTTCTAAAGGTCATCCAGTCCAACCCCCTCTGCAGTCAGCAGGGACATCCCCAACTAGATCAGGTTGCCCAGAGCCCTGTGGAGCCTCACTGTGGTTATCTCCAGGGATGGAGCCTCAACTACCTCCCTGGGCAACCTGTTCCAGTGTTCCACCACCCTCATGGTAAAGAATTTGTTTCTAACATCCAGTCTAAATCTGCTCTGCTCTAATTTCAAACCATTGCCCCTCATCCTGTCACTGCAGGCCTTTGGAAACAGTCCCTCTCCAGCCTTCTTGTAGGCCCCCTCCAGGTACTGGAAGTTGTTCCCAGGTCTCACTTAAGCCTTCTCTTTTCCAGGTTGAACAACCCCAGCTCCCCCAGACTGTCATTGTAGCAGAGGTGCTCCAGCCCCCTGATCACTTTCCTCCTCTGGACCTGCTCCATCAAGTCCATGTCCTTCCTGAACTGAGGGCTCCGGAGCTGGACACAGTCCTCCAGGCGAGGTCTCACCAGAGCAAAGTGGCAGAGAGAAGTTATTCCCAGTTCCACAGTGATAAATGTGAGGTAAGAAACATGCATGAACCTATCCTCTAGATTTTAGAGTTGCAACAGATGTGTCAGTGAATAACTGAGACCAGTGTGTACTTTCAGCTACACCTACACCTGGGGAAAAACCAAAACACCTCTCAGAATCGCATTTGTTTATGTGGAAATCAAAAGTCAACCTCAGAAGTATTTGTGGCTCTGATTTATAACAGCAAGAGAGGAGCTCTTGGCAAATATTACAATGATGTGTTTAGAAACAGCCTCCATTAAGGGCTGGATGTTCCAACCTCAGCAAATGCCTGACCTTTCAGAAAAGGTTATTCCAGTTCTAAGGAAAAAGTACCAATTTGCCACAGAAAAGGAATGACACAGTTATCTTCTCCTCTGGTGAAAAAACCCAAAGCAAACAACCCACTGCCAAATGCACTCAGGACCAAGGCAACTTCATTGGATTAAACAAATAGATCTTCCATGCAGCTGACTGCATCAAGTGTGGAAACTGTGTAGGCTTCTATGAAGCAGAAGCAGATCGAGGACATCCTAAGAAGAGACAGACTCAACACTGCAGGGAACTGAAACCCAACATCCCCACCCTGCCAAAGCCCTCTCAGGACATTAATGAAATATCTATGCAATCCTAGATGGCTATGACAGCAAAGGGTTTGGGCTTACCATAGAATTGTTTCAGTTGGAAAGACCTCTAAGACCAGAGTCCAGCTGTCCACCTAAAACTACCAAGGCCATTCAAACATGTCCCAAAGTGCCATGCCCACAGGTTTCTCAAACACCCTCAGGGATGGGGACTTCACCACCTCCCTGGGCAGCCTGTGCCAATCCCTGACCACTCTTGCAGCAAAGAAATTGTTCCTAAGATCCAACCTAAAGCTCCCCTGGTGCAATTTCAGGCCATTTCCTCTCATCCTACCACCTGACACTAGGAAGAAGAGACCAACCCCAACCTCCTTTCAGGGAGTTGCAGAGAGCAATGAGGTCTCCCCTCAGTTTCCTCTTCTCCAGGCCAAACAATCCCAGCTTCCTCATCTGCTCCTCACCAACCTGTGGCCTTCTTGGCCACCTGAGCACACTCTGGGTCACATTCAGCTGGCTTGCCTCTGGCTAGCTGAGAGTGCAGACACAAGCAGTCCTTAATAAAGGATTCCTGACCCCCTGCCTCCACAATAGTTCCTAATTTCAGGTTTCGAGGGGCAAAGGGATGCAACCGGGGGAAAAAAGCTGCCTGAGAATTCCCAGTGAGCTCTCAAATTCACAACTGATCCTCCTGATCAGGCTAGAAGCACTCACACAGCCTCTTAGAAGCTTTCCTTTCCCCCCGCTTCCCATCTCCAGAGAGGACTCACTGAGCCGTGAAAGAGCCAAAAGTGCAGTACGCCGAGGTGACCAAGCAGCACCAAACCCAAACAGCCCAAGCAAACACTTTGTGACTAATCCATAGGCTCTACTCTGCTCACACAGATCACTCTCTACATGACATGCAGAAGCAAAACTCAGATTCTGTTCACAGTCAAGCCGGAGAACAAGGCAAAGGGCAAGCTCGTTCCGTGCCGGCTCCTGCTCCGAGTAGTTTACTACGCTAACCGGTGGATGGACTCCAGGGTTTCTCTTTAGAAACCCTTCTCTAAAGTACAAAAGTGTTCCCTGACAGCCTGCCAAAGTTGTCTTTTCCAGTTGGAAAATACATTAAATAATGCATTACATGGCAATGATTTTATGTCATATTGAAAGCCTGATGAGTGCAAATAAACGATAGCACGTGTGTGTGTGTGTGACCAACCTGGAGGGCTGCAGAGAGGAAGTCTGCATTGAGAGGGCTGCAGCAGCAGACCTGTGGATAGTGGATTCAGTCAGACATACACTGCATGAGGCACAGAAGTGATCAACAGTGCTGCCTGGCAGATGCTTGATGAGTAAATTTGGGATGAGCATACACTTCCTGTACATCAAGCATGTGTCACTAATAAAACTGTTTAATTCAACATCACTCTGATCCTTCTGGCCCTGACTTTTTGTTTTCTCTTTGTAAAGGCTGATTTAAACTTTTCTATCAGCTCTTTTCTGTTAGCATTCCCCCCCTCCTTTTCACAGAGAACTTTAGATTGGAAATGCCTCAAACCTGACTGATTCAATCAGCAAATCAGTACCCCACAGGTCAGTTATCTTCCTACCAACTAGGCAGTCCCTCTGTCTGTGATATCCCATGGACAATTCTTGATGCAAGGGGAGTCTGATAAGTCTGGGAGACACCATCTGATGAGCAGACTTTGGCTCTAGGAAGAAGAGGAGCATGAAGCACCCAAATTACAACTCCATCAAGGTATCATGACAGGGAAGTATTAACCAAGTATTATGTGCTGCTGCTGGTTACAGGGGGAAAGAAAGTTAACATCTTCCTGTTAAAAATCGAAAGGGGAAGCAGTGCTCTCCTGTTTGCTGCTCTCTTTGCATTCTGCTGCGTGTTTGCATGCATACTGTAAAAGCTGAGAACTTTCTTTGATCTCTTCTTTGAAAGCAAGTGGCATACAAAGAGTATTTAACCCCCCACCCCCAATTAAAGTGGCCAAGCTTCTGTTCTACCAGTACAGTTTAAAAATACACTGCCACCTAGAGCATACCACTGCATCTGGATGCTCTGCAGCTGCTGAAGACCTGCCCAGTAAAGACACCACAAACCAGCGATGAATCATTGATTAAGAGCTGAGGATCTCAATTACAGACCAGAGAAGAAATGGCTTAAAGTTGTTCCTCATTTGCGTGCACACAAGAAAGCTTTAAGAGATCCAACAGCAGACTGATCTCTGCTCTAATAATCTTCCACAACACAATTAAGCATCTCTGTGGGCAACAGAGAGAAAACAAAGGACTGAGTGTTAGTA
The DNA here is from genome assembly GCF_026170545.1 of Melanerpes formicivorus. NCBI lineage: Eukaryota > Metazoa > Chordata > Aves > Piciformes > Picidae > Melanerpes > Melanerpes formicivorus. Next base: position 11,726,482 of record NW_027142378.1, read on the forward strand.
ATTGAACTGCTCACAGCTCTGGTTTGTCTCAGGAGCGGCTGAGGCTGCAGGCAGGACTGCGTCAAGGGATGTGCTTCTCCTGCTTGTCTAGCCTGCAGCTTTGCTGAGCAAAGGGGAAAGCCCCTGAGCAGCAAAGCTCCAGGAACAAACACACTCTGAATTCTGCATACCTCTTCACTCTACCAGCTTTTAGATGTTTTAAGATCACAGCTGGAAGAGGAGTGTTGGAGCAGTGACTTTGTGTGGTTGGGGTATTCCAACACAGGGCAACACCTGTTCTTGTCTTTGGACTGATGACCAGTACCCCTGCATGACTGCCCAGCTCTGAAGTGAAAACCAGAAGCCATTATGTCTTGATGCAGCACAGACAGACCTCCAGGCACTGCAGACAGCAAGGAAGTGCAAGTTAAAGTCTGTGGAATGGGCAAGCCTTCCACTAAGGCCCACTCAAGTCCATCAGGTTGCAGATGCTCTGAATTTTTTCTTTCCATGTGCAAACAAAGTGATCCTTCCATGGCTGTCTGGGGTATTTGTCTGTTGTAGCTCTGAAAAGCCTCCAACAGAACAGCTGAAAGGCAACATCAATCTCTGGGCCTTGTATGTCAGCCTGAGAGAGTTCCTTCATTTGCAGTCACTGGGAGTCCTTACAGTGTCTGCTGGACTGGCCCCCCAGAAGGACTCTCTGCTACAGTGCTCCTCGCCCAGCTGATTATGATGTGTGTGTATTTGGAGCATATATATTGGTATGGCAACCAGCATGCTTGCTACACCAGTGCACACATCACAGATACACCATCACACAGAAGCACACAACGTTAGGGGCTGGAAGGGATCTCGAGACATCATCCACTCCAACCCCCCTGCCAGAGCAGAATCACCGAGAGCAGGTCTCACAGGAACACATCCAGGTGGGCTTTGAATGTCTCTGGGACTCCACAACCTCTCTGGGCAGCAGCCATACTGTACCACAGTAACTTTCATATTAGGAGGATTGCCACACCAGTATATCTGCCATACCAGTATGGCTCTTGCTGGTCATAACTGGGCTCCTGACCCCACACATTCCCAGTGTCTACCTATCTGTGTGGCTCAGATTATTCCACACAACTGTTCAGCTTGGAAGAAACCTTTGAGACTATCAGGTCCAACCACTTGCTTAGAACTCTCAATCCCATCACTACTGCTAACCCACTGCCACTAAAACACATCCCTCAGCACAACATCCACACGCCTTTTAAATGCCTCTGGTGATGGTGACTCCACCATCTCCCTGCCAGCCTGTGCAGTGCTTGATATCCCCTTTTGTGAAGAAATTGTTCCTAATCTACAACCTGAACCTTCTCTGGAACAACTTCAGGCTGTTTCCTCTTGCCTTATCACTTATTTCATGTGAGAACAATGTCCACCTCTCTATCAGCTCCCTTCTGGGAGCAATGAGGTCCCTCCATAGCCTCCACTTTTCCATACTAAACACCCCCAGTTCCCTCAGCCATCTGTCACAAGACCCTTCACCAGTTTAGTTGCTCTGCTTTGGACATGCCCCAGCATCTCCACATGCTTCTTGTAGTGAGGGACCCAAAAGTGAGCCCAGTACTCAAGATGTGGCCTCAGCATTTGCTGAGGACAGAGGCACGGTCACTGCCCTAGACCTCCTGGCCACATTATCCCTGATGCAGGCCAATGTGCTGTTGGCCTTCTTGGACCACCTGGGTTCAAGCTGGCTCATACTCAGGTCTTTCTCTGCTGGGTAGCTCTCACTCTGCCCAAAGCCTGTAATGTTGCACGAGGTTGTTGTGAGCCTCTTCTACATGTCCTTTCCCCAAGATTTGCTGTAGTCTGTACTCAACATCACCTCTAGAAGCACAGTGGTCAGGCTTTCAAGCAAAGAAAAAAAGGGAGGAAAGAAGTTGTTTTGATAGTGTTTAAATAATTCATGCCACATACTGACTTCAAGCCACAGAGTGCCTTCACCTTGGACTCCTGCATAGCTGCTGCCATATTTAACACATCCACCCAGCTGGAGTTTCTCATCAGGCTGGCACACATCCCACAGCATCTCAAACCAAAGGCATTAAGGAAAAGGGGGAAAACAAACCCAGCACCAACCTCCTGCTCTTTTTACACTTAAATCCCTCTGTTGTACCAGACAGACTGTGTACTAAACCAGAATGAATAGATCCTTGCACCTCTAAGCAGCTACCAGTGCAGCACAGCTGCAGACATGGAGACACTCAGCGGCCCACAGCCCTTGCAGATTTTAATCCAAGCACGTCTCTCTCAACATCTGCCTTGTGATTCATATCTCTTGTGTTCAAGGTGTGGCCTTCAAGGCTCACTTCTTTTTTTGTCTCCATGTTTCTTGTCAGTGGAGAAAGACACAAGCACAAACAGAAAAACCCCAACCCTTGGATGTTTAAATGCCAGGGGAGTCCATATCTGCAGGCTTCCATGCACACCTCTGTGGTCTGCAGGAGACCTTTCACCCTCAGAGCAGCCAGCCTGCACCACCTTTCAAAGACTTCTTTGATCAGGAGGATAATAGTGGTAACTCACTGCTCCTCCCATGCTTTCATGCCATGTCAGTACCTCAGGTTCTGGAAACACTCAGCAAAGTTTAGGAGACAATTTTTCATTCATACATAGCAACTAAATGTCCCTTTGCAACTCCAAAGGAGAGAACTTCTGTGCCTATTGCACAAGCATAGAGGGAAGATAATCTCATCAGAAGGCTCAGTACCACTCCCAGGGAGAGAAATATAAAACTGGGGTTGTCTTTAAAATCAGCCATGCCCATCCCTTAGAACTGAAAGCAGGCCACCAAGCAATGGAAATGAAATGCAGGAATTTCAGGTCAAAACTGGACATTTTCCCTATGAAAGAGGCATAAATCATGAAGGGATTGTTCCATTGTAAGGACATAGGACTGCTGGAGCGAGTCCAGAAGAAGGCCACAAAGGTAATCGAAAGGCTGGAGCACCTCTGCTATGAGGACAGGCTGAGGGAGCTGGGGGTGTGCAGCCTGGAGAAGAGTCTGGGGGGACCTTAGAGCTGCCTTCCAGTAACTCAAGGGAGCCAACAGAGAGGCTGGAGAGAGATTTCTCCTAAGGGTATCTAACAACAGGACTAGAAGAATGATTATAAGCTGAAGTAGAGCAGGGTTAGACTGGATCTTAGGAAGAAGTTCTTCAGAACAAGGGTGGTGAGACTCCAGAATAGGTTACCCCTGGAGGCTGTGGAAGTCTGCTCCCTGGAAGTGTTCAAGGTCAGGTTGAGTGAAGCCTAGGGCAACCAAATCTAGGTGAGAGCCATCCCTGCCCGTGGCACTGGGGTTGGAGTAGATGATCTCTAAGGTCCCTACCAGCCTAAGCCATCCTATGGTTCTACAGGGGCTTGACTGCAGCACACAGAGAGGAGGAAAACCTTTAGAAAGGTCACTGCAGCTCCGGAGGCTTCATCCCGCTTTGATACGTGGAATGACTGAAATTGTGCAACCCAAAGGGGGCATTTTGGGAGGAGGACCTTTAAGTCCATGCCTGCTGTACCAAAACATGAAGTGAACCCTCTGAGGAGTTCTAGGAAGCCCTACCCATGTACCAGAGAGACAGACTGTAAAGCAGTGAGAGCTATGCATTTCCTGCCATTGGTCTGGCTGAGCCCAGGGGCTTGTCACAGCAGGCACTCCTCTTGAGACAGTGTTGCAGAACTGCAAGGAATGGGCAGGGTGCTGTGGCAGCAGAGAAAATGCTAACCATCTGTCATTGGTAGGCAAGCTGCATTATGGCTAGAAATAGCAAAAGGGTGCAATGACTATTTCAATCTAAAACACAGCTGTCTTGGCAGTAACAATAAAAACTACTTCATATTCCCTTTACTGGGAAGGTTGCCAGTGTGCTCACATTGTCTACTTTCACTGCAACATTTCATTTTGCTTAAGGTAAAGGACAGTATCTCTGAACACAACCAGAGGCATATTCAGATGTAAAAGTACTTCAAGGAAGTTGTGCAAGTGCTGCCAAAATCAAGGCCACAAAGTACCTGAGCAAAGCAGGAGAAACCACAGTGGGGGTTGTAATGGTCCTCAAAAGCTCATCCAGTCCAAGCCCCCTGCCAGAGCAGCACCACCTAGAGCACATCACACAAGAACACATCCAGGCAAGTTCTGAATATGTCCAGAGAGGAAGACTCCACAGCCCCCCTGGGCAGCCTGTTCCAGTGCTCTGTCACCTCACAGGGAAAAAGCTTTTCTTCATATTTACATGAAGCTTCCTATGCCTCAACTTCCACCCATTGCCCCTTGCCCTGTCACTGGGCACACTCCCCAGGTTCATGTCCCTCTGCATCCTTCCCTGCAAAAGAGAAATCATTTGGCTTCTCCTTCCCCTCCCCAGAACCTGTGCTGTTCAAAAAAAGACTTTCCCAAAGTGATTACTTACAGGCCTGTTTGAGAAATGATTACAAATGGCTTAGTTAACTGCTGCAGACAGCCTCATCAGTCATCATAATGTGGTCTCAGCGCCAGGCTCATCAGGACAGGCAACTTGTCATGACAGATGACACCTCCTCGAGAAGGCTTCCTCCCATGGCTTTTCCCCAGGAAAGTCCTCCTCAGATAAGGTCCTTGCCAACAGTGGTCCTTAAGCAACAATCAAGGAGGAATCACCACCACCTGCCTGCAGTCAGTGCTTCAGTGTGGGGCTTTTCCTCTATGCAGCTTTACCTTCAGTCTCTGAGTGTGGAGTGGTTTATCTGTGTGCATGTCTAGGAATCAAAATGCTCTCAGCAGCTGCTGGAAAGGTGAATTTAGAGATGATGATAAGAGTGACATATTAAGAAGAGGCCACAAAAGGCTGAGACAGCAGTGACAGCCCCAAAATGCTGCAAAACAATCTGCAATCTATGCTTCATTTTCCACATCTAGAAAAGGAAGAGCATAGAGACTCCTACTGCTGCACCTCCAATACTGGGTCCGTTTTGGGGCCCTCACTACACAAAGAACACTGAAGTGAGGTGCTGCAGTGTGCCCAGAGCAGGGCAACAAAGCTGCTGAAGGGCCTGGAGAACAGGGCTGGGGAAGAGTAGCTGAGGGAACTGGGGGGGTTTAGTCTGAAGAAGACAAGGCTGAGAGGAGACCTCATTGCTCTCTACAGCTCCCTGAAAGGAGGATGGAGTGAGGTGTAGCAGGTGACAGAAGGAGAAATGGCCTGAAATTACACCAGGGGAGGTTTAGGCAGGATATGAGGAAAAATTTCTTGCCTGCAAGAGTGGTCAGGCATTGGAACAGGCTGCCCAGGAGGGTGGTGGTATCACTGTTCCTGGAGGTGTTCAAGAGTCACAGGATGTTAAGGGTTGGAAGGGACCTCCAGAGAGCATCGAGTCCAACCCCCCTGCCAGAGCAGGAGCAGAGAATCTAATGCAGGCCACACAGGAACACATCCACATGGGTTTGAAAGTCTGCAGAGAAGGAGACTCCACAACCTCTCTGGGCAGCCTATAGACATGGCACTGTGGGACATGGTTTAATGGCCATGGTGGTGTTATGCTGATGGTTGGACTCTATGATCCTGGAGGTCTTTCCCAGCCAAACCAATTCTCTTCTATTCTGACTGCTAGGTCAGAAACCGCTAGGTTGAACATCTGGATTTGTCCAGTGCCTTCTGTGGTGAAGGCAACACCAATACCCATTATAAAAAGAGCCAATTTATCCTTCCACTGATACTGCTTTGCAAACTGGAACTCCAGAGAGCTGGTTCCACACTCAGCTCATCTGGAATGGGACCTGAGATAAAAGTGTGCATTCTCTCCTTTTGCCTTGCTCTTTCTGCTACTAAAATGGAAGTTATGATGCTCACTGAGCTTGGGAATCCTTGGATGAAAAGCAGCAAATATTTTTATGACTAAATGCCTAAGCAAGGTTTTCAAACGATCCTTTCCCATAAACTCTACTGTCCTGCTTCTCACACACAGCCTTTTGCTAGGAGGAGGGTGAAAGCCCAATGTAAGAACAGTTGGCTTAATGACACACATGTCAGTCCCAGGCAAGAGGCAAACCACTGGCAATGAGCAGTTTGCTTGGGAAGTTTGGCACTTGCTGGCTGTTTGTGAACTGTTCATGGACAGACTGGAGTTGATGAATACCTTGAAATTACTCAAATATTTACTGGGAACAGATTGGAGCCCGTGGGGGTTTTGTTTGCTTGCTTTGTGTGGTGCTCCAGCTAGGCACCAGTTGGTCTCTCCAGTACCCGTGGTGCTGAATAGGCGCTGGACCCCTGCAGCAACCTGCACTTCTGCTATGCAGGAAACACCAACATCTCTCTTTCTTCTTGTTCCCCGTGAAAGAATCAACAAGGATAAACCTGAAGTTTCCTGGAAATAAAAACTGATGGAGAAGAGCAGCTGAGGAGCAAATGCTTTTGTGTAAAGGAACTAAAATTTAAGTGTTTCATGTCAATTCCAGAGCAGAATATACTGCAGTGTGGCTCCAAGTAAAGCAAGCAAGCTGAATGCTTCATGGTGGGAAGGAAGGTCAAACCGTTTCATTTTGATTTTCTCTCAGCCTGATAAAGACTCTGGCATTTTGTGAAATTGATATATTCCCAGAGGAAGTCTGCTTCTCAAAACAATATTTCCTGATGGAAAATCTGCCATGAGAAACCAAGACAAGTGATCCTACCTCTCCTGCAGCTGACGAGCTATGACTTTGCTCTCCAGCTGTCACAGCACCTCTCTGAGAATCCCCTGACAGGAACCTTTAGCTGGAGGAGCCTCTCAGCTTGGTTAGTCTGGAAAAGACCTGGGGAGAGTCACTGAGGTCTCTTAGAGAAACCTAGTGGAGAGCAAACCCCAAGCAGCACAGCTATGCTAAACTCACCCAAAATTCAAGTGGAAGAAATTCTCCTGGCTCCAGGCTTCAGACAGCCATTTACTTGTATTGACAGGGAGGGAGCTGCGTGTCAGGGAACACAGCACTGGGGGAATTCCAACAACAGGCTGAATCCCCACTGGAACGATGCTACTGCTCCATACACCCACAGACTTCCTTGCTAGCCCTGGCAGGCACTTTCAGACAGTTTCTACTGCAGATTTTCCTCTCCCTTGACAAAATATTGGCCTTTCTGGGCAGAAACTGCCCCCATCTGTAGTCACAGAATCATTGAGCAGCAGGGGTTGGAAGGGGCCTCTAGAGATCACCTAGTCCAACCCCACTGCCAAAGCAGGGTTGCTTAGATTAGGTTGCACAGGTATGTGCCCAGGTGGGTTTTGGGTCTCCAGAAGAGGAGACTGCACAATTTTTCTGGGCAGCACAGTCCACTGCCTCAGCAGCCTCACAGCAAAGATGTTCAAATGAAACCTCGTGCTCTAGTCTGTACTCATTGCCCCTTGTCCTGCCACTGGCCATTACTGAAAAGAGAGCAGCCCCATCCTCTTGATCTCCATCCTTTAGCTATTCATCAGCATGGAGAAGATCCCCTCTCAGTCTGTTCTTCTCCAGGCAAACAGCCCCAGGTCCCTCAGCCTCTCCTCATAAGAAAGATATGCACCAGTCCCTTTGCAATCCTCCTGGACCTCTGTTGGACTCTCTCCAGTAGTGCCCTGCCCTTCAGCTGGGGATGCTGCTCTGGCAGGGAGGTTGCACTGGATGATCTTTTGAGGTCTCTTCCAGCCCCTACCATTGTGTGACTGGGACTGCATGACAGAAACTGAAGCTGCTCCCCTTTGCACAGGACACTTAGGGGAGGTTCTGTAGATCCTACAGTCTCACATGTCTGTGAGACTCCCACTTAAGAAAAGAAGTCCTTAGTGGCAGTAAGCAGCCTTCCTTCCATCCCATTTACCACAGGAACCCCAGGCAATAAGAACAAACAGGGAACGTGCCTTTTAAACTAGGGGAACTCTCTCTCAGGAGAGACTAGGGTTCAGCAGGGTGTCTTAAGTCTTTGATGAGAACTGAAGCAAGTAATAGGAAGAGATCATGTTGAGGTTTTAGTGAAGCTGGTAACACAGCACCAAGCAGCCACTCACTTATTCCACCCCCTGCCCTGGTGGGATGGGGAGGAGAAGCAAACCCAAAAGCAAAGATAGTTAATGCAATAACTAGAAGTAATAGAATAATGAATCTGGCAAGGAAAGGGAAATAAAACCCAAGGAAGCCAAGTGATGCATGATGCTACTGCTCACCACCTGCTGACCAATGCCCTGCCAGTCTCCAAGCAGCAATCCACCCTTCCTGCCAGTTCCCCCCACTTTAGACACTGAACATGATGTTCCATGACATGGAATAGCCCTTTGGCCACTTGGGGTCAGCAGCCCTGGCTATGCTCCCTCCCAGCTTCTTTTGCACCTCCTTGCTGGCAGAGCACAGGGTCTGAAAGGTCTTAACTAAGGACAAGAGCTACTGAGCAACAACTGAGACATCAGTGTGGTATCAACATGATTCTTACACTAAATCCAAACCACAACCCTGTATCAAGTCGCTTAGGGCCTCATCCAGCCTGGCTTTGAACACTTCCAGGGAGGAAGCATCCACACCCTCCCTGGGCAACCTGTTCCAGGGTCTCACCACCCTCAGAGTACAGTCCTGTACCCCTAGGATGAAAATTAATTCTATCCCAGTCAAACAGAGATCCCCAAGATCATCACCTCTGCTCCTGCCCCATGTCTGAGTACAGGAGGCCTAGGATTTCCCATTCCAAGAGGAACTACTTTCTTGCCTCCAGGAGCTGGCACCAGTGGCAGCACTGACTCCAAAGAGAGATTTCTCCCAGCTTTTAGCAGCTGGGTGCCTCTCACCAGGGGTAAAGGAAGGACACTGAAGGGATGGTAGAGTATAGGAACAGACGGATTGTCACAGTGAAGGAGTGAATATGATCTGCTGAGCATGAAACCTGTCCCTGTCCAGCTCATGCCGAGTTTTCAACTAGCAGTTACCTCCCTGAGTACCCACAATCTGACATCGAGGCAGTGGTCCTAACTTGTCCAGTCAGTCCTTACTGCACTGCTAAAAATAGCAATTAACCTGTTCCTCTGCTCCTCACTATCTCTGGAGGACACCTGCTCACACAGGGTTGAGCAGAGTCCAGCTCACTACTCACAGGAATTAGCATCCTTATCTCCTTGTACAGGCTGCCTGAGCTGCACATTCACTTGCCTGGCTCTCAGGTTTAATGTACTGGCAGCTCTTCTGCTCCCTGACCATTGTATCCTAGGCTGCAGGAGGGAACATGCAGGGAATATCCCTCTTTCCTACTCTAAAACGCAGACTGTCCTGCTTCTCAGGGCACTGGCCTCTGTGTCTCCACAGGAACCTGACCTGCCATTCCCATGATCACAGAATAGAATCATTGAATTGTTTTGATTGGAAAAGGCTTCTAAGAGCATTGAGTCCAACCTTCACCCTAGCACCACCATGGCCATTAAAGCATCTCCCTGCTTTGAACCATGTCCACAGGTTTTTTGAATGCCTTCAGGGATGGTGACTCCAGTGCCACCCTGGGCAGCCAGCTCCAGTGCCTGACCACTCTTGCAGGAAAGGAGTTTTTCCCAATATCCAACCTAAACCTCACCTGAATCCCCTGAATAATGATCAGCTAGAAATGGGAACTTCCTACACAGGGCAGCCACTGAAAGCCAAACCAGGTCCAACCCCTTCAGTCAAACTGTCCTCCAATTTAAGGTGTGTGAAATCACACCCCAGACTGCAACCCTGGCCTGGAGAGCTCTGCATCATCCTATGTCCAGTAACCACAGAGTGTGAGAGGAAAAGGCCTGAAATTGCATCAGGGGAGGTTTAGGTTGGATCTTAGGAACCATTTCTTTGCTGCAGGAGTGGTCAGGGATTGGCACAGGCTGCCCAGGGAGGTGGTGGAGCCCCCATCCCTGGAGACATTGAAGAAATGTGTGGACATGGCACCTTGGGACATGGTTTAATGACTGTGATGGAGTTAGATTGGTGGTCTCCATGATCCTAGAGGTCTTTTCCAACCAAAACAATTCTACTAGCTCAAAAATACTGTAACAGGGCTTTGCATTAGCCCAACACAACTACTCAGCTGGGCAACGAAGCATGCAGTAACCACCACCCAGGGGCAGAGTTAAGCTGGGTTCCTTCTGTCCACTTGGACACAACAGCCAAACCCCTGTGAACTGAAAGAAGGCTCTCAGCAAAACCTGTCCAGTGCTTTCAGTGGTCAGGGCAAGCTACTAGCCAGAACCTGGCTTAGCAGTGCACTATTGATAGCACTCAGGTGGCCTGAGAGGTTCTGTGCTGAGCCAGGGGTGGATACAAAGTGGGGATTTCAGTTTGCTCAGAGCTGAATTGGCTCTGCAATGTTAATAGAAGTAAAAAGCAATAACCCTCATCATGTTGTCACTAACAGATTTTATATGTGCCTGGGTGTAGATGGGGAGTTAGTCTACTGATTAAATAAGGACCTTTTTTGAGCAGTCACTCTCCAGAGTGGAATAGCATTTCATTATTGGTAATGAATTGCATTTGTTTGGGGAGCTCACCAGGATGCTGTGGCACTCACAGCACCAGCGTGCTGCAGCCCTGCACTCAGAGCAAAACATTTCACAACACCTGCCTGCAAGGCTGCTTTCAGGGAGAAACCAAGTCCAGCACCACACACCAAGGCCAGGACAAGCAGTGGAATTCTGTGACTGAGGAGAGGCTGTTGGTGCTTACCTCGGTTTTTAAGTTTAAACCAAGTTTTGGGTTAAAATCAAGCATGTGCACAATCTACCAAGGGGTGCAGCTGGTATGCCAGAGGGCAGGGCTGCCAGCCAGAGGGACAAGGACCAGGACAGGGAAATGGACCAGATGGAACCTCATGAAATTCAACAGGGACAAAGCCAAAGCCCTGCACCTGGCTAGGAGGAATCCCCTGCAGGCATCCAGGCTGGACTCTGCCTGGCCAGCTCTGCCAAAAGGGCCAGGGGCTCAGCAGGCTGGCTGTGGGCCAGCGGAGTTGCAAAGACAGCAAACAGTATTCTAAGCAGTATCAAGAAGACTACAGTAGCATGAAGGAAGTTATTAGTCTTTACTCATCCCTTCCTGTACTGCTGGATGCAGTTTGAGACACCCAGAACAAGAAAAACTGCAGTTAACTGGGGAGAATTCAGGGAGGACCACAAAGCTGGTGAGGACAGGAGCAGTGGCCCTGTGAGGAAAGGCTGCAGGACTGGGGCTTCTTCAGCCCAGGAAAGGGATGGCTTGGGGGGACACCTTGCCAAGGGAACTTGAGATTGGGTATTAGGAAAAATGCCTTTACTGAAAGGGTTATCAGACACTGCAACAGCTTGACCAGGAAGGTGATGGAGTCCCCATCCCTGGTGGTATTTAACAGTCACATAGGTGGAGTGCTTAGGGATATGGTTTAGTCAAGGACCTGTCAGTGTTAGCAAAATGATTGGTCTCAATGATCTGGAAGGTCTTTTCCAATCTAGGCAAATCCATCATCATTCTGTGACCCAACAGCAGTGAAAGGAGAGGGACTGAGAAAGGCATTAAGCTTGTTGCAGGGGGTTTGATCAGAGAACAGCAGCGATGGGATACATCAGAGCTGGCCCCGTCCTGACTAGACACTGGGGAGAAGGAGGGAAGAGAAAGAAACAAAAAGATGCCTGTAGGAATGGAGAGCAGAGGCCAAGGGAGGATGTGCAGGTTTTCCAGCCCTGCCTGGACAACAGCCTGTGCAACCTGGCCTGATTCATTGTTGGCTCTACTTTGAGCAGGAGGTTGCTGAATTCATTGTTGAACCTACTTTGAGCAGGGGCCTCCCATGCTCCCTTCCAGCCTGAGTTATTCTAAGGTCCTATGAAATAACTGTTGTGAGCCACACACATTTTCAAGATGTCTTAGAGAACTGATGAGTTTTCATTTCAGAGAATTCTGGCTTCTGATGGCTTGGTGGAAAACCTCTTGCAAATGCTCTCCATCAGTACAAGTACAAAAGCAAAGTGAGACTTGCATGAATCACAGTAGAACAGCACCAAAATATTTTGCCTGCAGAAACCTTTTCTGGCTTTCCTGGGTATTTTGAGGCCCTCAATATCTTCATTTTACAGATGGAGCTGGAGATAGTCTGTTTAAGCAACCTGCTCATGTTTGTACAGCCTCCATATCACAGCCCAAAGCCACAAGGCACTGTTTGCTTTTAATTTGCAGCAGAAACTCACCTTCCAAGCATTTGGGGACTTTGGAATGCTTTGAGTATTATATAGAACCTTTGTATAATTACAGAATCACAGAACATTGGGGGTTGGAAGGGGCCTCCAAAGCTCATCCAGTCCAACCCCCCCTGCCAGAGCACCATCACCTAGGGCAGGTCACACAGGAACACATCCAGGCAGGTTCTGAATATCTCCAGAGAGGGAGACTCCACAACCCCCCTGGGCAGCCTGCTCCAGGGCTCTGTCACCCTCACAGGGAAAAAAGTGTTTCCATGGAAGTTCCTATGCCTCAACTTCCACCCATTGCCCTTTGTGCTGTCATTGGGCACCACTGAGCAGAGCCTGGCTCCATCCCCTTGGCACTCACCCTGCACATCTTCATAAACATGAATGAGGTCACCTCTCAGTTTCCTTCTCTCCAAGCTACAGAGCCCTCAGCTCCCTCAGTCTCTCCTCATCAAGAAGATGTTCCTCTCCCTTAATCATGTTTGTGGCTCTGTGCTGGACTCTTTCAAGCAGTTCCCTGAGGTCTTTCCTGAACTGAGGGGCCCAGAACTGGAGAGAACACTCCAGATGCAGCATATATAGTGACTGTAATGCTTAAGACAGCTTCTTGGTGCTGCTTTGCAGAGTACAATATTGAGTCATTCACAACTGAGATCAGCAGAGACTCAAACCTCAGCACTGAGCTTTCAAACAAAGCCAGGGTTGGATTTTGGTTGGCTTTGGGTTGTTTTTTTGGTAATATATATTTGTTTTTCATGCTATTTGTGTTGTAGGAAACTGGCCTAATAATGCCACAGTAATTCTGTAAGTACAGCTTAATCTTAAACAATAACAACAAATGAGTTTCATCTGATCTGTTCAAACAGAAGTGTGTTTGACAGAAGTGCCAAGGGCTGCTGGTGGTAGAGGGCTATTGGCAGAAGCCATTTCCTCAGTTAGAGAAAGGAGGAAAGGAGAATTTTTAGCATTTGCTGAGGCAGTAGCAGCAGATTAACTTTAGATCAATGAGTTGCTTGATTATTGTACTTCACTCTCAACTCTTTCTATTCAGCAACCAGGGAAATAAAACATACAAATTTAAAGCACTCTCCCAGCCTTCAGCTTCACACACAAAGCTGGGATTTCTCCCCAAGTGACTGACTGCATGTCATCTGCAGCAAGGCAGAGGGGCCAAAGCGTCACTGGGGTCACAAACTACCTAGTGATGCAGTGGGCACCCAGAGGTATTTTCAGAGGGCCTCCAGCTTCCCTGGGTCATGACCATGTTCTACTTGAGAAAGAGGGAAAAACACCCAATTCCCATTTTCACTCCTGTGAATCCCTCTCAATTCTAAACTATCCTTTAAACTTGTTTCCCTCCTTCTCCCTCCCCCCACCTCACACTACCCCATCCATGAGTTACTGGGAGGACTTGCAAAGTATTGTACCTGCATGCATGTCCTGCAGTCCCACCTCCTGCTCAGCAGAGCTTGGGACACTCAGACTTCTAGCTGGCATAGTGAGAGCCATGCACTTGCATTAGGAGGAATCAGCTTTTGCTTACAGCAAACTACCTCCTAAAGGTCCCTAAATCTGCCTTTTCCAGAGCTCTGTACCTCTGCTCCAGCCCTCCTGACTCCATGTCACTCAGTCACCAACCCTGCTCAGCTGCAGCTGCCTTTAGATTCAGTGTTATTCTACTTGAGATCTTCCAGACAGGCAAAAGGGGTGCCTTGTCCACATCCACTATTGGTAGGAGTCACCCCAAGTCATGGCTGAGAGCTGACTTGTGAGGCAAAAGGCATCTGGGAAAGCCAAATACTGACCACAGCTTGGTGTCTGGCACCAGAATGCTGTGAGACCTGCAAGGCTGTGCCCTCTGCTTTCAGCAGTACCTCAACATGCACTCTCCCACAGGAACATCCTGGCCCTTACTCACAATCTTAAGAAATCATTTATTGCAGGATTCTGAAAGCTAATCACCAATAAAAACACCTCCAGAACAACTTCCTGCAGCATGTAGGATCACAGCATTGTTTCAGTTGGAAAGACCTCTAAGATCATTGAGACTAACTGCCAACCCAGCCACCACCAGGGCCATTCACCTGTGTCCTGAAGTGCCATGTCAACACATTGCTTGAACACCTCCAGGGAAGGGGACTCCACCACCTCCCTGGGCAGCCTGTGCCAGTGCCTCACCACCCTCTCAGGGAAGAAATTTGTCCTAATATCCACCTCAAAGCTCCCCTGGCACAATTTCAGGCCATTTCTCTGATTCTATTACCTGAGACTAGGGAGAAAACACCAAGCCCCACCTCACTGCAACCTCCTTTCAGGGAGCTGTAGAGAGCAAGGAGGTCTCCTCTCAGCCTCCTTTTCTCCAGACTGAACAACCCCACTTTCCTCAGCTGCCCCTCACCACTCCTGTTCTCCAGACCCTTCCCTAGCTTGGTTGCCCTCCCCTGGACACGCTCCAGCACCTCCATGTCCTTACAGTGAGGGGCCCAAAACTCAACCCAGTGTCTGATGTGTAGCCTCCCCAGTGCTGTGTACAGGGCTGCAATCCCTTCCCTTCTCCTGCTGGCCACACTCTTGCTGACACAGGCCACTGAGCACACTGCTGGTTGTCAGCCAGCACCCCCAGGTCCTTCTTAGTCTTCAAGGTAGAGAAGAACAGGCTGAGTTTCACATCATTTTGTGGAAGCTATGTCTGTTTCAGGGATGAGGCCTATTGAGCAGGCAATTACTCCTCTGCCCTGAAGTAGGAATTCTGCCTGCACTCTGAAGCAGAAATTAAGCCATCCTACATTTGCTATTTTCCCCTTTGTTCAGCTTTGATTTGTTGAATGTTTAAAACATTTCTGGGCTGATATTGTGTGCTTAACAAGAGTGCTCTGGGATATCTCCCTCATCTGGCAGAGTCCTCTGTGCCTTCAGTTGCATAAAGTAATGGAATTTGGAGTCATATAAATGCATTAGTGTTGGGCAACACAAGGAACAGACAGATAGGGGGGGAAGGCTGCAAGTGAGTCCAAATGTTTTACTGCCTTGCAACTCAGAAGATCCTGCTACAAGGATTTGCTCCTCTCTGCACACAAGAGATCAGCTACTCCTAAGGGGGTGAACAAAGAGTTTACCCAGCTGAGAGGCAGGGGGAAACAACTGTTAACAGCAGCAGCAGCTAAAGGAAAACACAAAACAAGTGCTATGGAAACTTACTGTGGCTGCCAAAGCCTACCTAGAACACAGGCAAGATGAACTCACAGCATCACAGCACGTTAGGGGTTGGAAGGGACCTCCAGAGACCGTCGAGTCCAAGCCCCCTGCCAGAGCAGGGCCACAGAACCTGGCAGAGGTTGCACAGGAACACATCCAGATGAGTCAGTTCCTGTATGACTTACTGTGTCTTCTAAATTCTACCTAGATCATAGGCAAGATGAACTCATCCCTCCCTAGGCCTAGGAACACGATTCCTAGGGGTACAAGACTCCTGGGCTTATCTCATTCCAAGTTCTGCCTGGGATGACCTTCTGCAGACCATGTAGGCATTCTGTGGTTGGGGCTTGGCAGCAGTGGTGGGACTGGGAGCCCTAGATGAGTGGTTGGACTTGATCACAAAGGTCTCTTCCACCCTCACCAGTTCTGCTTCTCTTTTGGCATGTGTTCTGTGCCATCATTCAGGCTTGCAAAAACTAAAAAGGGTATGTTAAAACTTTATGTGTTCCTTACCCTACAGCACTGGCATGTCCCAGAAGTACACTGAGGTACTGGAGAGTGTCCAGGGAAGGGCAACAAAGCTGGAGAAGGATCTTGAGAACAAGTCTTATGAGGAGTGACTGAGGGAGCTGGGGTTGTTCAGTCTGGAGGAGGTTGAGGGGAGACCTCCTTGCTCTCTACAACTCCCTGAAAGGAGGGTGGAGTGAGGTGGGGATTGGTCTCTTCTCCCTAGTATCAGGTGACAGAATAAGAGGACATGGCCTGAAATTGTGCCAGGGGAGGTTTAGGTTGGAGATTAGGCAAAAATTCTTTCCTGCAGGAGTGGTCAGGGACTGGCAGAGGCTGCCCAGGGAGGTGGGGGAGTCCCCATCCCTGGAGGTGTTCAAGAAACCTGGGGCCATGGCACTTCAGGACATGGTTTATTGGCCTTGGTCTTTTCCAACCAAAGCAATTCTACAAGTCTATGATTCTATAAGCCTTGCTGCTGCTTCTAGCTGAGATTTGGCTTTTCAGAGGAACCTAAAGAGAGTTAGATTTGTGCATCCCAGAGACTCACTTGAAGCAACCCAGCAGCCTATACAGGCCTAGTTTTGTTTCAGCACATGACTAAAATGGAGTCAGTCACCATTCACTTCACATTCAGAGGCACACTCCCCTCCACATGGCCATTAATGATTCAGGTGCCCCTCACAGAGAAGAGGTCTCAGCCAGCTCCTCACCAGGTTTCCACAACCATCTACATAAGATTCCTCATACAAAAATGACATAGGAGAAGCACTTCAAATTTGCTCCAGTCTTGCAATTACATTTGTGTAGCTAAGCCCTCCTGGAAATCTTCCAGGGTCTCACTTGTTTGGAGTAGGAGCCAAGCTGCAAGCTTTCCTTTAAGGAAGAGGCAACAGCAGTATTTCAGGGGGATGTTAGCACAGGAGCACCAGAAAGCAAACCAATTACATGGAGGCACTGTTTAACCTCTTACACTTGGCTTTGTTTGCACAGATATCCTGAAGAAGGAAGAGCAACAAAACTGCAATGCTGCTCTGGAACGCTGCCCCTGAAGTGTGTAGGACAGGAAAACAATGAAGTCTCGTGTAAAAAGCAAAGGTATATGGATGGTTCCCTTTGAATTAGGTAACTAATTCAGCCTTCTAATTCCCCACAGTGCAGTGGTTAATTAGAAGAAAGGGATTTGCAAGTGTTTTATCACTTCTCTGAAGCACTCTGCAGTGAGAAATGGCTAAGGCAGTGGGAGTCTTCAGATTTCTCTCCTACTGTCAAGATCCATTCAGGAATCTGGTCTCCTGTAGCAGATGTGAAGTTGCTACGAGAGCCCATCTTGCATGCCCTAAGTCAGGTGAGAGGCATGACACAGCCTCAGCTTCTAGTGCCAAGCCAGGTGACTAGGACAAGAAACAACAGGTACAAGCTGGGACACAGGAGGTGCCACCACTACATAAGGTGAAAGTTCTTTCCCATGAGGGTGGTGGGGCCCTGGGGCAGGCTGCCCTGAGAGGCTGTGAAGCCTTCTCTGGAGACTTTCAAAACATGGCTGGGTGTGTTCCTGTGTGACCTGACCTAGGTGATCCTGCTTTAGCAGGGGAGTTGGACTCCATGATCTCCAGAGGTCTGTTCCAACCCCTCCCATTCTGTGATGCTCTTCTGCTTGATTTCCCCCCGTACTGGCCCACTCATGCTGCTTCCCCCAGTCACACTTCCAGGTACTTACACCAAACTTTTCTCAAGCCCTGGGACACTTGTAAAGCAAACCAACCAACCACAGAACTGCTGAGCTTGAAAGAGACCTCTGAGATCATCAGGTCCAAGCACTCCACTGCTAAGGCACTCACTCCCACCAAGCCACCTCCCTCAGCAGCACACCCTCACATCTTGCAGACGCCCCCAGGGCCGGTGACTGCACCGCCTCCCCCGGCAGCCTCTGCCACCGCCTCAGAATCCTTTCTGGGCAGGACTTTTTCCTACACATGCATATATGAGACATGCCCACAGAAGCAATTCAGCTGACTGGTTGGAGGTATGAAAACTGAGTTCTCTCTGCCATGCAATCAAGGCATTTGTTGGTTGCCATTTTCCAAACAGCCTTTGTCTCCAGTCTTTGGTATTCACTGCGGCAACAGAAAACCGAAGCTGGATTCCTCACCTGAAAGCCTTCCAAGAGATATTTAAGCTTAACATTTAAAAGTCCATTCTCCCTTGACAATGTTGACAACTTCCATTAAAGGGGAAAAAAATTATTATTAGCATTCTGTAACCCTTTGCAAACAGGCCCCCGGCTCAGATCCACTGACCCCTGCAGCAATCGACCTCAACATTGCTCAACAGCCTGACAGCCAATTACCTTCTGATCTCCCTTCAATGGGCATTGTGGCTGGAATCACCAATCCATCACCTAGAAGGTAAGTCTAATAGTGTCTCATGGGCATTTCCTCACTACTTGTGCCATCAACACACTCCTGGAGAAGAAGCTGAGAAGCAGCTCTTCGTGGCAGGGAGGCTGGAGCCAGATGATCGTTAAGGTGCCTTCCAACCCACACCCACTCTATGAATCCCACTGAGTGCACCTGAAAACCAGGGAGGCACCAAGAAGCTATTCCCCCCTGCAAATACCTCTGAACACAGAGTGAGAACCATGGTGAAAGACACCTCATGAGCCAAACACAGCCTCATTCACTTCATGGGGATACCATCAGACACACACAGAGTACTCCAACAAATATCACAAGCCTTTTGAATCTGTAGGCCATGGATTTTGGGGTGCTGCAGGCAAATGCAATTCTCTTTCTCTCTCACTCTTTTGCTTCCAGTCCATCTGATGCAATTAAAGGCCTGGGACCTTTACAAAGGCCTATAGTGACAGGACAAAGGGCAATGGCTTAAAACTACAGGTAGATTTAGATTGGACGTTAGGAACAAGTTCTGTGCCATGAGGGTGGTGGAACACTGGAACAGGCTGCCCAGGGAGGTGGTTATCCCCATCCCTGGAGATATTCAAGGTCAGGCTTGAGAGGGCTCTGGGCATCCATCTTGTAATAGAGGCTCCAGAACTGGATGTAATACTCCAGGTGTGGTCTCAGCAGAGTGGAGTGGAGCAGAGGGGGAGAATCACCTCCCTGACCTGCTGACTGTGCTTCTCTTGCTGCAGCCCAGGATTCAATTGCCTTTCTGGGCTGCAAGTGCTCACTGGTAGCTCATGATGAGCTCCTCATCCAGCAGCACCCCCCAAGTCCTATGATGCTCCTTGAAGAAGGTGAAGTGCCACCAGTCCCTGGACATTACGCCAGCCAATGCCTCCAAGGGGTATTTAAGCCATGAAAGAACCCATCAGCTACTCCAGGGAAATATCATCGGCTTTTATCACTTGAGCACAGCAAATCCGAAGCGAAAATGGCCATGCTGCTGGGACTGTGAAGAGCAGATTGTGATAGGGACAGAGGTCTGCAAATGTGTTCTGTGTGTTTGTTATAATGAGTGATCCATTGGAAAATGTGGGGAAAGGGCAGCTTCATTAAGCTAAGCTCTGCTTCCAGCTGGAGACACAGCAGTAAGTTTGGGTAACAGAAATGAGATGTTAGCAAACCAGTATGAAGCAGGATTACTTAATGCTTAGGTAGCCTTTGTCTACCAATTAGCTAGCTCCCACTTCATCTTGGCCATTCCTTCCATTACTAGGAGCTCCCAGAGGATGTAATTTTGGAAGAGAGAGCACTAGAAGGCAGAGTATCAGATAGCCAAACTCCAGCAAGTGTACATAATTTATCAGCATCCTAGCACAGTGCTGGGGAAAAAAAACTTTGAAGCTTCCTATGAAGTCCAACCACAGGGGAGAGGCAACACTGGCAGCCTCCCTGAGCACTGCCTCTTCTCTGTTGTGACCTGACCTATCATCTGCAGCCAAGATCAGCTCCTTGTGCTGTGTGCTGTCTGCACACAAAGAGAACTGTGTTCCTCGCCCCCAGGTATTTCTCTGTGCTCTGAACAAAGCCAGGGAGAGGAGTAGGTACTGCTGCACAGCTACTTCTGCAGGCACTGCCAAGTGAATTCCCTGGCTCAACACACGGTGTGAGTGTGGTGGTAGCACAGCAGCAGCACCAGAGATCAGAGCAGAGTTTTCATAGATTCTAACCAGTGGAAAACTCTCAGGACAAAAGCAGGATGGGAGCACAGGCTGCCAGCTGAGTCCTGCTGGGGAGAATGACCTGGGGCTACACACTCAAGTTTTACCTTCACATGCATCATTACACCTCAGTATAAAATCAGAGTTGTTGCAGCTGCAAAAGACCTCTGAGATCATCAAGTCCAACTACCACTCCACCACCACCGCTAAACCATGTCCCAAAGTGCCATCTCCACACATTTCTGGAACACCTCCAGGGAAGGTGACTCCACTGCCTCCCTGAGCAGCCTGTGCCAGTGCCTCACCACTCTTACAGGAAAGAAATCTTTCCTAGCTTCAACTGGAAAACATTTCCTCTCCTTCTCCCTGCCTGGATGCATTCCTGTGTGGACTACCCTGGGTGATGCTGCTGTGGCGGGGGGCTGGACTCAGTTTCTGGAGGTCCCTTCCAGCCTCCAATGCTCTGTGGTGCTGTGGAAGTCTCAGTATTGAAGTTTCTTGCTCATTCTTTTATTCTTTTCAGTGATTAAAACCTGGATTTTTTTATTCCATCTCCTCTCTGAAACCTAAACAGGGCTCCCAAGGAGGGACAGAGCAGCCAAAGGTGGGTTTGTTTGAACAGCACAAATGAATCTTAGGCACCCCATGACAGGGTGACAAATAGGCAACCCTTGCAATTACTGTTAGCCCAGCTGTGAATATCCACTGTGAAGTGCTCTGAGGAGAAACAGAATCATGAGAGAGGAGGGCAGGAAAGTCCTCTGCTGTCATTTAAATCCATACCTGCAGAAAAGATGACCACATTTCACTGTGGTGTGCAGCCTTTAGTGCCTGGGACCTCACCTCAGGATCATTTCAACAGCCAACAGGATAAGATTTATGGAAATGATTTAGCATCTCTTAAACAAACAAAACCCAACAGCAATAACAAGGAGAGTCTGGCTTACTGATCTCATTTGTATGGAGAACTAGCACTTGAGAACACCCAAGCAGATCATGAAAGCCACTGCTATATTTACCAGAGTCTTAAAATTATATGACTGGCTTAACTTAGGTCCCAGCTACACTGACTTGCCAGGCTTGCAATGAATATTTTATAGCTACACAACAGCACACGTGTAGATGGTGCTGTTCCAGGCACAATTAGCAGCAAGACAAGCAAAAGACAAACAGATGGAGATGGGAAGAGAATTTACAATGACCTCTGTGCTGCCAGACTCAGGGGATGTTATATGCTAGCAAATGAGAGGGCAGGGAAGGATGGGCACTGGGACCAGTGCTGCTCAACATCTTTGCCAGCCACACGGGCAGTGGGATTGAGGCACCCTCAGCAAGTTTGCAGATGACACCAAGCTGTCTGGCCTGGCTGACAGGCTGGAGGGAAGGGATCCATCCACAGGGACAGGCTTGAGAGGGGGCCCAAGCCAGCCTCAGGCAGTTCAACAAGGCCAAAGGAAAGGTCCTGCAACTGGGTCAGGGCTGTCCAAAGCACAACTATAGGCTGGGAGAGGAGTGACTCCAGAGCAATCTGGAGAAGGATTTGGGAGTGTCAGTTGAGGAAAAACTCTCCAGGAGCCAGCAGTGGTCACTGGCAGCCCAGCAGGCAGCTGTGTGCTGAGCTGCATCCAAAGCAGGGAGAGAAACAGGACAGGGAGGGGATTCTGCCCCTCTGCTCTGCTGAGACTCCACCTGCAGCACTGCATCCAGCTCTGGTACCCCCAGCATAAGAGGGACACAGAACTGCTGGAGTGGGTTCAGAGGAGGACTCAAAGATGCCCAGAAGGCTGGAGACCCTCCCCTATGGGGACAGGCTGTGATATTCAGCCTGGAGAAAAGAAGGATCCAGGTAGACCTTAGAGCTGCCTTCCAGTGCTGGAAGGGGGCTACAGGAAAGCTGGGGAGGAACTTTTCACAAGGGCTTGTAGTGACAGGATGAAAGGGAATGGATTGGAGCTTGAGGAGGACAGATGTGGGCTGGAGATTAGGAAGAAGTTCTTCACAGGGAAGGGCCTTGCTGCTCCGCTTCAAGACTTCATTACCCTTCTCCCCTTGACACAAAGCCAAGGGCCCTAAGCTGGGGTCTGTCCCTTTGCTCACACAGCTCATTCTCTTACTTTGCTGGGTTAGGTTAACTTCCATAACTACTGCCAGAAGGAAGGAGAAAAGGATATGAAGTCTCCCCAAGTGACCCCTTGATCTTTCCCTGGTCACCTGAGGGGACCAAGCACTGATTCTCCCAGGTTACAGCATTTCCTTTGGCTATTAAACAACTTTGCAGGCTTTTCTTCACCCTGATACAGGACAGGGGAAGGGAATGGATGACTAGAGATGACCTTCAGGTGAGAGCATTCAACCAGGAAATGGGTTACTGAGGTTCTGCTTCAAGGAACATTTAATAGCTATACCCAGAGTGAAATAGCTTCTAGAGAAGAAATTGAGGGAGGCAGAGTGCTTGGCCAGCTGAGATTGTCACCAGAAGTCTTAGAGGTCACCTGGACTCCTAAAGCTCAGCATTTTCAGCTGCTGCCTCCCTGGGAAATGTTTCCTCTCTCTTTTTTTTACTTACTTTTATATTAGCACCAGTTTTTCTTTATGTTCTTCATTTGCTTTCAGTCCTTTCGCTCTTCTGCCTCTCTGGAACTTCATTTCTGACCCGCCTGTGTATGCATAAACAGCTTCTATCTGCCCATCACTTGGATCCCTGCTCTATTGTGCAAGCTGAGGCCACCACACTCTTCAATAATGCATGAAGCTGCAGCACTGGCTCCTGTGCTTGGGAATGCAAAAAGGATGTCTTTCAAACGGTTTGCAAGGTGCCAGAGACAAATGAAAAGCAAGTTCAGTAAATATCAGCCTCTCTCACAGCATAAATTCATCTCTCTGCAAAGAGTCAGATGCAGGTAGAAAGTTACATCAAAGTCCCACTGCTGTGAGTTTAGCTTAGGTACTGAATTTTCTACAGGATTTTTTTTTGGCATGGTTGGATGTCCTTAGACTGCAACAGCTCTCACCCCAAATTCACTTCATAAATTGAAGAGTCTGGACAGACAGAAGTATTATGGCAGGATAAAGCAGCACGTAGGGTACAATGCACTCGCCACGGTAACTCACAGAGCTGTGCTCTTACCCAGCAGCAGGGAAGGCAACAGCCTGCTCTCTCTGAGGATGCCCTGCCCACAGAACACATCAGGCTTGCCACACTGCTGCACTAAGATTGCACCAAACACAGGCAGAGAGAACTCCAGGATGTCTAACTCCAGCCACATAAACATGCCCTCCACACCAGTTTCAGATGCAGGGTGGAATGACAGAATCAGAATGCACAGGGCTGGAAGGGACTCTCAGAGCTCTTCTTGTCCAGCTCCCCTGCAGTAAGCAGGGACATCTCCCACTAGATCAGACTGCTCCACTGCCTCCCTGGACATTGTTTTCCAGTGTTCCACCACCTTCAGTGTGAAGAATTTCCTCGCAATATTCAACCTAACTCTACCCTACTCTAGTTTCAAACCATTACCCCTTGTCCTGTCAGTACAGACCTTTGTAAACAGTTCCCTTCCAGCCTTCCTCTAAGCCCCCTTCAGGTACTGGCAGGCTGCTATTAGGTCTCCCTGGAGCCTTCTCTTCTCCAGGCTGAACAACCCCAGCTCCCTCAGCCTGTCCTCACAGCAGAGGTGTTCCAGCCCCCTGATTATTTTCTGTTGGACCCACTCCAAGAGGCCCATGGCCTTTCTGTGGTGAGGACTGCAGAGCTGGACACAGTAACCCACAGGAGGTCTCAGCAGAGCTCCATGGCAGTAGGGGTACAGGGTCCAGTGCACATGATTATGCCTCTCCAGAAGCTGGTCAGAGCAACTTGAAGAACCTGCTACTTCTCTGTGCTAGAAGGAGATCTGTAACCGTCATAAAGGGCTAACTCTTCAGACCTTTTGTCCCTGGTTCAGGCCTCTTGGATGGATACTAACTCATGGCACATGATAAACAAAGATCACTCCTAGTAAAATGTATGACAACAGCTGAATCTTGGGAACAGAAAATGTGATGGGGCTGGGAAGCCTCTAGACAAGCTGTCTTTCCTGATGGGAGGAACACTGGAGCAGGCTGCCCAGAGAGGCTGTGGGATCTCCCTCTCTGGAGATACTCAAGACCTGCCTGGCTGTGTTCCTGTGTGACCTGCTCCAGGTGATGCTGCTCTGGCAGGGGGTTGGACTGGAGGATGTTCAAGGTCCTTTCCAGCCTCTAATGTTCTGTGACTCTGTGAATTTCCTAGGAGCTTTGCTCAGGATTGTGGGAAAGACCAGAAGTTGTGGGGGCCTTCACGTGGGCTATGTGGGGGCCTTAGTGTGAGCTATCAAGCCCATCAGGATCTTAAGATAGAAATGAGGCAGCTCCAAGATCCAGCCAGTTTCACACACAAACCATTTCATTTTCCTGTGAAGAGGATCAGTCTGCAAGCAGGAACAGCTGTCCAGGGTTATGGTGGGTTTGATTCTGAAGTTGATCATTATGTAATTATGGAGTAGTTAATTTTGTGATGGGGGAGGGCAGGGGAGGGTGGGAGAAAATCAAAACTAATCCATGCATTATGATTTTTTTTCCAGATAGCAAAAAATACTCAAAACAACAAGAACTGGTGTGAGATTCCAGCAATTACCCTCCTCTGGGTTTGTGCAGCCATCTGGGAAGGGACCTTAAAAACCATCCAGTTCCAGCCCCCCTGCCATGGGCAGGGACACCTCCCACTAGCCCAGAGTGCTCCAAGGCCTCATCCGACTTGGCACTGAACACCTCCAGGGAGGAGGCATTCTCGACCTTCTTGGCCAACCTGTTCCAGTGTCTCACCACCCTCACTGGGAAGAGCTCCTTTCCAATATCCAGTCCAAATCTGCCTTCCCCAAGCCTCCATCCACTCATTCTCTCTCCTCCTAACACTAAAGCTTTCACAGCAGCTTCAAGTACAGAACTCTAGCACTACCTTGAACTGGCATGTTTCCCTGACTCAAGGTCCCTGACAGAAGCACCAAGGCTCTCCCTGTAAGAAACTGCTGGTGTCCTGCTGCTGAATGAGTTCACTTCAGATCCATCATAATAAAAGCAACTTGTTCTAATGCAGCATTAATGCAGACACAAAAGGTACAGGAGGAGCTATTGTCATTAAGTGATTTATTGATTTGCCATTAAGGTGTTAGCATTTTAATTTGTTTAAATTATTTGTTGCATGTTAAATGAGCAAAATAAATATGCAGGTTAGGTTCTGCTCAGCTCCAATCATTCCCAGCAGCAGTGTCAGCAGTATGCCCAGCTAGCATTTGGCTCAGCACAGCAACCTCCCGAGGGGAAAAAGTCAACCACCACCTTCAAAGTCAAGGACTGCAGTCAGACAGTCACACACAATCACCATGGCTAGCAAAGACCTCTCAGATCAGCAAGTCCAACCATTCTCTAACTCTATCAGAGCCACAATATCCTTCAGGGCCATATCTAGACAGCTTTTAAATACACCAGGGATGGTGATGCAGCCACTTCCCTGGGCAGCCTGTTCCAGCCTTTGAGAACCCTTCTGGTAGAGAAGTTTTGCTTCATATCCAACCAAAACCTCTCCTGGCCTAATCTGATGCCATTTCCTCGTCCTGTCAGTTGTGACTTGTGAGAAGAGACCAACCCCACCTCACTTGCAGTGCCCTCTCAGGGAGCTGCAGAGAGCAAGGAGGTCTCCCTCAGCCTCCTCTTCTCCAGACTAAACACCCCCAGCTCCCTCAGCTGCTCCTCACCAGCCCTGCTCTCCAGACCCTTCCCCAGCTTTGCTGCCCTTTTCTGGATCCACTCCAGCACCTCAATGTCTCTCTTCAGCCCTAGCAGGGTTGTCAGAAGATCCAAAAGTGACTGACCCAAGGCTTTCACTTTCTGCACTGACTGAACTCCACATCTGCACTTAACACAAAATTAGAGCAACAGTGCTGGCAAGGGTAAGGGGAACAGAAGATTAACCAGGTGCTGGTCTCTTCTCACAGGTAACTAGTGACAGAACAAGAGGGAATGGTCTCAAGCTGCAGCAGGGGAGGTTTAGACTGGACAGTAGGAACAAGTTTTTCCCAGCAAGAGTGGTCAGGCATTGGAATGTGCTGCCCAGGGAGGTGGTGGAGTCCCCAACCCTGGATGTGTTTAAAGGTGGTTTGGATGTGGTGCTTGGGGCTCTGGTTTAGGGGTGAGCCTTGTGGAGCAGGGTTATCAGCTGGACTTAGTAATGCTGAGGGTCTTTTCCAAGCTGAATGTTTCTGTGATGGTCTGTGAAGGCAGATTTGCACTTGTGAAGGACCCTTCAGACACAACCATAAACAGTCTCCTCAAGTCTTCCTGAACAGGATCACGAAACAATTTTACCCTGATCTATTACAAAACCATCAAGAGAAAAGCCAATGCCACACAAGGCTAATTTCAACATAGCTTTAGCAGGCAGTTTCACCCAGAGATTCACAATTCCTGGAAGAGCTGAAGCAACATTATGCAAAAAAAAGGAAACCAAGGCTGCATTTCGGAAGAGCCAAGTTTTGAGTCTATCACCACAGCATCTCAGCAAGTAAGATCATAGCCTTGCAACGACAAGAAGGATGAATTGATTTGGCCTTCCCTCTGCAAGCCCTGGGTTTTACAATGGTCTTCCTCAAAATACTGCACTAATTCAAAGCTAGTTTCACTTAACTGTATAGAGAGCTGCTTTCCCTCGCCATAAGAATGAAGCATGGGGAGTCAGACTTCACTTCTGCATTGATACAACACTGTGTCTTTGTTTCTAGCCTCTGTGACCATGTTTAGTTCAGTCGTTCCACAGTTTGGCCGAGATGTACCAAAAGCAAAGCATAAAAGCATCTTCTAGTTAATAAGAAATGTCCTTCTCACTACAGTAGGGACACTGAGGTGCTGAGGCAGGTCCAGAGAAGGGCAAGACAGCTGGGAGAGTGTCTGGAGAAGAGGGCTGGTGAGGAGAAGCTAAGGGAACTGGGGTTGCCTAGCCTGGAGAAGAAGAGGCTAAAGGGAGACCTCATTGCTCTCTACAACTCCCTGAAAGGAGGCTGAAGTCAGCTGGGGGTTGGGCTGCTCACACGAGTAACAAGTGACAGAACAAGAGGAAGTGGCCTCAAGTTACACCAAGGGAGGTGTTTAAAAGCAGTGCTTAAGGATATGGTTCAGTCAAGGTCTTGTCAATGTTAGGCTAACGACTGCCTTTGATGATCTTAAAGGTCTTTGCCCAGCTCAGCAATTCTGTGCTGTTACAAAGGCATTGCAGGTGAACAATTATTCTCCTGCTGTCAAAGAAGGAAGAGGTTGTGATTTCAGCTGAGATTCCACAGAGATGTGGCTGTTCTGGAAGGGCAGCCCCACCTGACAGGTGTACTCAGGGCCATGGAACTAACTGCCTGAGTAGCACTGTACAGGAAACCAGCCCTGGGCAATTCAGTCTTCCAAGGGCTTTCCTCTCACAACCAAGAAGGCAGTGTCTGGTGCCTGTGGAGGGGCAGCTGAAAGCAGTGGCTATGACTGTGCATGACTGAGCTGCCCCAGCAGCCACTCAGAGTGAAAGCTCAACACATCCATCTTCCTTCATCTTCCTCTACTCACCTTCCTGTTTTGGATTCTGCTACTCAGATTTATTCAGCCCTTTGGATTGCTTCATTCCCATCCTCACATTGCTGTTACTTGGAGGAAGTTATCCTGCTGCTATCAGATTGCAAATAAAGGCAGGATATTGGATCACAGCCTTCACAATCCATCAGGCACTGCAACTCAGGGGAAGCTCTGCCAGACCAGCTTGAAAGATGAGGCAGGATCTGAACACTACCAAAATCAACAAGGCTAAGTGTAGAGTCCTGCACCTGGGGGGCAATAACCCCTGCACTGGTATAGGTTAGGGGAAAGCAGCTCCACAGAGCAGGACCTTAGAGTCCTGGCAGGCAATGAGGTATCCACAGGACAACAACGTGCCCTTGTGGCATCCTGGGGTGCAGTAAGAAGAGTGTGTCCAGCAGGTGGAGGTGGGATTCTCCACCCCCTCTGCTCTGCCCTAGTTAGAGTACTGTGGACTGGAGTACTGTGTCCAGCTCTTGTGCCATGCTTAGGTGTGCTGTGCAGGGGCACACTGAGTGCAGAATCAGGCCCACTGTGGAACTCCAGTGTCTCATGTCCATTAGGTAGTTTCTTGATAAGCTTAACAAATCACACCTTAATTTCTGCTGCTGGTCAGTAAAGCCAGACTGACCTCTCTGGAAACAAACAGCTGTGGAACTGAAACGTACAAGAAACAGCAGCACAAGGCCTTCCTCCTCTGTGCATCCTTTCCACTTCCTTACTCAGCCCCTACACCTAAGCTGCAGCAGCAGATAAGCACCAGGCTATTTCTTGTGGAAGGAAAAATTGAGGTCCAATGGATTGAAGCTTGAGGAGGGCAGATTTAGACTGGATTTCAGGAAGAAATTCTTTCCAGTGAGGGTGATGAGAGACTGGCACAGGCTGCCCAGGGAGGTTAGAGATGCCCCCTCCCTGGAGGCGCTCAAGGCCAGTCTGGATGAGGCCTCGAGCAACCTGATCTAGTGTGAGATGTCCCTGCCCATGGCAGGGGGATTGGAACGAGCTGATCTCTAAGGTCCCTTCCAACCCAAACCATTCTATGAATTTATGAATCTACACTAAGAAGGCTCAGATCAATAGCAGGCAAGAGACTAAATGAGAACTCCTTGTCAGAGTAATGTATTCTCCTTAGAGTTCAGGGGAGTTCATTCCCATCAGCATGACTGAGTCTTGACCGTCTCAGGTTGGCTATTACAGCAAATCTCCTGCAGAACAACCCCTCCAGTGGGCCTGTATTTGCCTCTCACCTCTAGCAGGTCAGAGATGTATGTGAGCACTGCTTGAATGCTAACAGAAGGGTCCAGGCAGGGCTATTTTGGGTGTTCTGAGCCAGAAAGTCACAACTCTCATTCCAGCCACCACTCAAGACAGTGTGGCCATCAAATACTCTTTGGGAGGGAGATTAAGCCCTGCATCAGCAGAACTGTTAGTTGAGATAACAGCAATGCCTGTGAAATTCAAGGAAGTGGGACCAGCTCAGCCCTGGGTGCAGTTAGAGAGGCAGAAGTGCTGGGCTTCTCTGCATGACAGCCAGAGAGCCCAGCCCCTCATGGCTAGCATTGTTACCTCACAGAGAGAGCTTGCTCTTTTTCTGCCAGATAGCTCTGTTTGCTCATCAATTCCCATGAGCTCATTGCTCATGCAAACCTCTCACTTCAAAAAATGAAAGCAAGCAGAAGAGTGAGCTACTCAGATCCTGGCTAGAGGAAAATACTCAGCTGCCTTAGAAGTGAGCAGAGGGCAGGATTTTAAAGAGGCCAATTATTGCCTTAGCAATTTCCATGGAATTGAAACCACATCACAGGGCAGCAGTGTGCCCCTGGGGCCAAGAGAGCCAATGCTGCCCTAGGGTGCATCCAGAAAAGTGAGTCCAGCAGGGCTAGGGACATTCTTCTCCTCTCCTCTACCCTAGTGAGACCACACCTGGAACACTGAGTCTGGTTTCAGGCTCCCCAGTTCAAGAGACAACCTGTCCCCACAGCAGAGGTGCTCCAGCCCTCTGAGTGGCTCTCCCCTGGACCCACTCCAGCAGGCCCATGTCTGTCTTGTGCTGGGGACCCAAGCTGGACACAGTACTCCAGGTGGGGTCTCCCCAGAGCAGAGCAGGGTGGCAGATCACCCTCCAGCAATGGTTTCTAGCACTGACTCTGCTAATCCTCACTTTGAAATGGAAATATAAACTATCAAATACTTTGTAAATGAAACTTCCTTCTGCTGCAGTGAGATGAGGAGCTGCACAGAAAGGGAGACACTGCCATTTCACCTCCTAAGCACTTTACCTATCACCCTCCCAATGACAAGCAACAGAACTGCAAAGTATTCTTTACAGTACCTGTGAACTCAGCGTTTAACCAAGGCACCAACCAAGACTGGCAAGAAAAAAACCCAAGCAAAAATCCAAACCAAATAACACAACAACAAAGCAAAACTCTTGTCTTACTTCACTAGGAAAATAAATGATGGGGTAATAAAGCAAACAGATGCTTGCAATTAATGATATTCACTTAGCACAAAGCTTTAAGACACCTTTGCCCTTTACCTCCTCTGGATGTGCTGGAATGTATCCAGAGAAGGGCTGTGAGGATGAGCAGAGGGCTGGAGTTGGGGCTGCTCAGTCTGGAGAAGAGAAGAATCCCAGGAGACCTCATTGTGGCCTTCCAGGATCTGCAGGGGGCTGCAAGAAAGCTGGGGAGGGACTTTTGAGGGTGTCAGGGAGGGACAGGACTGGGGGGGATGGAGCAGCACTAAGAAGTGGGGAGATTGAGATTGGCTGTGAGGAAGAAGTTGTTCCCCATGAGGGTGGTGAGAGCCTGGCACAGGCTGCCCAGGGAGGTGGTGGAAGCCTCCTGCCTGGAGGTGTTTGCAGCCAGGCTGGAGGTGGCTGTGAGCAACCTGCTGTAGTGTGAGGTGTCCCTGCCCATGGCAGGGGGTTGGAGCTGGCTGAGCCTTGAGCTCCCTTCCAACCCTGACAGTTCTGTGAAAGATGGCAACTAGGTACTGCAGAAGAGCTGCACAAGTGATAGTCTGCAGTGCTGTGGTGGTGAGTCTGCAGGACTGGGCCTGGGGCTTTGCTTTTCTCTTTACAAATACATTATTTTCATCTTGAGAGCTTTCCATCAATGATACAACCAACAAACTCAAAGAAAGGCAGATGTATAGGAGGCAAGAGAAAGAGGGGAGGAGGGAAGAAGGGGAAGAAGAAGAAAGCAGGGGAAGGAAGAGGGGCACAAAGAAGCTAAGCTACCCAAGCAGCCTCAGCAAAGTCAAGCAAGCCCAAGTTAAGTAGGAAGCAGTAACAGCAAGTGCATATGGGAACCAGGATGCATAATATATGTTTGGAACAGAAATAGAAAGAACAAAATAGATCATATTTCAAGCAAAGAGAGCACTGGAGAGAGAATGAGGAGAGAAGAGCCAGGAAGTAATACAGTATTTTTTTTCCCATTACTATAGGACCAAATGTAGAGGCTGTACATCAGTGAAGGAGGCAGTTAGAATATTACAGGATGGATATAAAAGCCATGAAATATATGCAGCATTATTCAAAATGCATTTGCAAGCAGGATAGTAACTGCATCTCTTCTGGCTATAACATTAGGGTTCAGAGCAAGCATGCTGGGGAGCTAACCAAAGGCAGGAAATGGGAGAAATGCCCAGCATGGTTCAAGGACTAGCAGGGACAGCAGCAGCAGGTAAGGATAACAGAGGCCAACAGATGATGACACAGGAAGGCTTTCTGCAGCCACTGTCACACCCCAGAAATGCCCACAGGGGATGCAGTCTCAGGGCTTTCCAAATCTCTTCCATGTAATGATGCTAAGCCTCTCTCCTGCCTTCTCTCCTCCACATTGGCCTCTCTCACCGTTCTCAAAACTTGGTTCCACTAAAAAACCAAACCAAGCAAGAGACCCCAAACAAAACCAACCACCACCACCCCAAACAGCACAACAAACATCCCCAACACCCACACCAATGCCCACACCAACACCCACACCAATGCCCACACCAACACCCACACCCACTCACCACAAGAAAAAATCAAAAGAAACCAAACCAACACCAAACCCCAAACCACAACAAACCCAACCACAGTGAGAAGAGTTTAGGTTTGGCCCAAATAATCTCATCTGGGTTCTCCCTGACAGAACCCAGGACCTGGAGCAGAGCTGTATGTCCTGACTCTCAAACCACAGAATGATAGAGCAGTGGGGGTTGGATGGGACCTCTGAGGATCATCTTGTCCAACCCTGCTGCCAAGCAGGATTACCTAGATCAGGTGGCACAGAAACTTGTCCAAGTGAGGTTTGAATGTCTCCAGAGGAGACTCCACAAGCTCTGTCTGCAGCTGGCACCCTCACAGCAAAGAAGTTTCTCCTTAAGTTTCAGTGAGAGCTCCTGTGTTCTGGTTTGTACCTCTTGCCTTGTCCTGAGGAGTCCAGCCCCATCCTCATGACCTCCACCCTTTAGCTACTGAGAAGCATTTATAAGATCTCCTCTCAGCCTTGTCTGCTCCAGGCTAACCAGCTGCAGGTCTCTCAGCCTCTCCTGGTAAGAGATGCTCCAGTCCCCTTGGTATCCTCTTAGCCTTCAATTTCCTCTGAGTCACTAACCATCATCTGCTTCAGTCTGCATTGCTTCAAAACTGGCTTCATACTCTAGGAATCGAAAGGCAGCTGGAAGAAATAGGTTGAAAGAGTAAGAGAAGCTAAAAAGAAATCCTAGGATAGGAGTGCTCTGTAGAATAGTTGTTTCCCTTCTTTAGCTGTGCTTTGAGTGCACAGTGCCTCTGGAGTGGCATTAACTAGTCACCTTCAGGACTCATTCAGCACTCCTTGCAGGACCACCCCCAGCAAATGAAACTGGTCCCCAAAACCACAGAGAGTTCTCCCTGGTGCTGCAGAAGAAATCTGTGTGTCCTGTTTAGTTCTCAGCTAACTGAGTACACTTCAGCTGGCTTCTCTCTTGCTGCTGAGCGATTTGCTCTGCAAGTAGCTGCTCTCAGTGTGCAATGTATTGGTTTATCACCCGCAGCAGAGCTGCCTCAGGCCCTGCAGGTAGCCTTTCAGCAGGCAGCCTTGCCAGGCTCAGCTCCCAAAGAGCCAATCAGCCAAACACAAATAACACATCAGGGGATGAGCTGTACCTTTACCTTCTTCCAGCTATTAGGTTTCTGCCATGAGGGCTCATCTCATCTGCATACCACTGTGTCCTTCTGCCAGCTCACCACAAAACAGCTAAGAAATCCTGGAGAAGGAAATGCTGGGGAAGCACCCAGAGCCAGAGCTGGATTTGATATTAGCACTCAGGAAAGCAGAGTTTCAACAGCAAACTGATAACCCCATTGTGAAATCAAGCAGCCTTACCTTCACACTGAACCAGTGCAGTGAATACACAGCCAGAGGGAACTGTCCATCCAGAAGCCTCTAATAGCAGGGTTTGGAAGTCTCAGGCAGGCTTGCTAAAGCCACAAACCCTGTGATTCGTACCCTGATGAGGCTGTGCTTGCAGAAATGCTACCACCAGCTTCCACAATCAGTTTCAAACCTACACCTATTTCATTCTCAAACTGCTGGTTTCCTGTCCCAAAGCCATGGACAAACCCTGGGCTCCTGCCACTCATGAGGAAAACCTGAGAGCTGCTATTTTGTACACTGGGCAGCACAGCCAGCAGAGAGCTCCCCAGCTGACAACCAGAGCTCCCCAGGATCAGGACTAATGCAATCTCCTTCAGATCACAACTTCTGCATGGTATTAAGGGACTGGAGCATGTGCCCTATGAGGAGAGGCTGAGAGACCTGAGGCTTTTTAGTCTGGAGAAAAGGCAGCTGAGAGGGGATCTAATCAATGTCTATCAATAGCTGAGGGCTGGGGGTCAGGAGGGAGGGGACAGGCTCTGCTCACTTGCAGCCTGTGTATGGATATAAACTCCAGCACAGGAGGTTCCACCTCAGCATGAGGAACATCTTCACTGTGAGGGTGCCAGAGCCCTGGAGCAGGCTGCCCAGAGAGGTTGTGGAGTGTCCTTCTCTGGAGCCTTCCCAGCCCCATCTGGATGTGTTCCTGTGTGACCTGTGCTGGAGTCTGTGCTCCTGTTCTGGCAGGGGGGTTGGACTAGATGATCTCCAGAGGTCCCTTCCAAGCCCTATCAGTCTATGATTCTGTGACTGTTGTGATACATCTGACCCAGCTACAAGCAGAAAGGAAGCAGCTAAGTACTCAACAATTTTAGCCCAGCCTCATTAGTGGACAACCCTAATGAGCTTTGGGTAAATATTTCAGCATTCATTAGTCAACTCCAGCCCCAGAGTGTGAAATCTGCATTTACCACAGGGGCTGTGGGCTGATGCAGATCTACACAGTGCTGCCTTTAAAGCAGCACTCAGTATCCAACCACCACATGCTGCAAAGCTCACCCAGAGGTCAAGGTACACAGCACAGCTCTGAGCTCCACCATGCTGTGGTTAAGCTAGCTGAAAGCTGCCTGGTAGTCCTGAAGTGCAGCACAGTGCAATCTCTTGCACAAGTTCAGTCTGACAGCAGATCCATGTCCTGGCTGTGGCCTCTCCTTGCAATCACAGAATGCCAGGGGTTGGAAGAGCCCTCCAGAGATTGAGTCCAACCCCTTGCAAAGCAGGGCCACCCAGGGCAGGTCACACAGGAACACAGCCAGGTGGGTTTTGAAGACCTCTAGAGAAAAAGACTCCACAAGCTCTCTGGGCAGCCTGCTCCATGGCTTCAGCACCCTCACAGCAAACATCTCACCTTGAGATGGAATTTCCTGTGGTTGAGTTTATATCCATTAGCCCTCATCCTATCAGTGGGTATCACTGGAAAGAGCCTGGTTCCATCCTCCTGACAGCCAGCCTGCAGACAGCTGTAGGCTGCTGGGCCTCCTAAAAGAGGGACTTCCCAAAGCACCACCATACTGGGAACACTCTGAGAGCTGAAGGAAGCCTAACACTTGAAGCTGCATGCCTTTGCAAGTGGAAGCCTGCACCCTTCCCCCTGAAGGCTGGAGTCTGGCAAGTGACAGGAGTGTGCCAGCTCATTCAGCCCATGAGAGTTTCAGATTGGGACTGTCAGTAGGAGAGAGTGAGCAGCCTCTGTGTAAACATAAGCTGGAAGCACTGGCATAATAGATGGTCAATCAAT
The DNA here is from genome assembly GCF_026170545.1 of Melanerpes formicivorus. Classification (NCBI taxonomy): domain Eukaryota; kingdom Metazoa; phylum Chordata; class Aves; order Piciformes; family Picidae; genus Melanerpes; species Melanerpes formicivorus. The sequence continues at coordinate 11,761,259 of NW_027142378.1, forward strand.
GAGAGCAAAAGGACAGATTAATAAAAGTTGCTTCTGTCAGAGGACAAATTGAGGACATCAGAGAAGATGAAATTCTGTGAATACAATTGCTTCCTGTGAATAGTCACATTCAGCTCTTGTTCTGATTAGATGGAATTGGTTCAGATGAACATCAGGGGAAAAAAAACCACACAACAAACTTCTGAATGCTTTTCTGAAACTGCTGAGGCTTGTCAAAAATGCACTGCACCCATGCCAGGGGAAAAAAGACAACAAAGCAAACCACCAAAAAACCCTCCAGCCCATTCTGACAGAATCCACAGATCTGCAGGCGTCCTTAGCTGCCCCAGTGGTGCCTTCCAAGTGTGCTTATCTGCTCAGGAAAACGTGTGCCACGGGGTACCTCCAGACTCTGAATGGCTTTGGCTGAGGAAGCTGTGTGCTGCTCTGCTCATGCAGCTCTGCAATCAATGACTAACTGAAGAGCTGCTTAGCCAGGCCCAGATTTAAACTCCTCAGTGTGGGCAGAGATGGTGGGACATGGGATGGGGCCCCAGAAGTTGATTTGTCTAGAGCAGCATGAGCTAGCCACCCTGGCAGTCAGGGGGGAAAAGCCATCCTGTACTGACTTGGCCTGCTGAACAAATCTGATGGATGAGGTGCTTGCTGAGAGCTGATCTAGAGCCCCCAGTTACTGTACTGGACATTCCTCTGAACTCAGTGCATTACAGGGAAACACCTAAATGCCACCAGTTAGAAGTGAGCTCTCTGGCAGCCTTTCTAAAGGAATTTCATCACATTTTTTACAGGATTTTCATCACTGGCTACAACTACCTGAAAGGATCACACAGAAACATTCAGGCTGGAAAAGACCCTCAGGATCACCAAGCCCAACAGAGAGCCCTACTCTGCAAAGCTCACCCCTAAACCAGATCCCCCAGCACCACATCCAAACCACCTTCAAACACATCCACCACCTCCCTGGGCAGCACATTCCAGTCCCTGACTACTCTTGCTGGGGAAAAACGTGTGGAGAGGCTGCTGCTGGTCTCTTCTCACAGGCAATTAGTGACAGAACAAGAGGAAACAGCCTCAAGCTGTGACTGGGGAGGTTTAGACTGGACATGAGGAAGCATTTTAGGAAGCAGGGTGGGTGAGGAGTAGCTCAAGAGCAGTCTCAAGGAGAAGGACTTGGCGGTGTCAGCCAATGAAAAGCTCAACACAAGCTGGCAATGGCCACTGGCAGCCCAGAAGGCAGTCCTGTCCCAGGCTGTACCAAAAGAAGTGTGACCAGCCTGGAGAAGAAAAGGCTCCAGGGAGCCCTTACAGCTGCATTTCAGTATCTGAAGGGGGCCACAGAAAAGCTGTGGAGGACTTTTAACAAAGGTTTATAGTAACAGGATGAGAGGGAATGGATTGAAGCTTGAGGAGGGCAGATTGAGACTGAAGATGAGGAAGGAATTCTTTCCAGTGAGGCTGGGGAGACACTGGAACAGGTTGCCCAGGGAGGCTGTGGATGCCTGCTTTCCTGGAGATGTTCAAGGCCAGGATGGTGAGGCCTTGAGCAACCTGATCTAGTGTGAGGTGTCCCTGCCCATGGCAGTGGGGTTGGAACCTGATGATCTTTGAGGTCCCTTCCCACTCAGCCATTCTACAATTCCACAAAACCCCACAAACCAAAATCAGACATAAAAGTGCAAAGGCATAGAGTTGTGGTCCTGTGAACACCCTCCTCCTGAGTCTACACCATCTCTTCCTGAAAGCTCCTGGCCAGAAAATGAAAGCATTCCATTCCTTTCCCCTCCAAACCCAAGTTGCTCATCCGAATTTTCAGTACTATTTTGCTAATGAAAGTGAATTGCTTTGCTTTTCTGAGCTCTCCATGAAAAACAGAAAACCATTTCCCTCAGACCTCTAAATCATACTCTTAGATACTCCAGAGGCTGTTTCAGTCCTGAACTGGAAAGGAGACACAGAACTGTTTCTGTCCAGCCACCTCTCTGCTGAGAGTCTCCCCTTTACTCATTACAGCCTGTTCCTATTTGTTCTCTGCCATGAGGCACAGGTAATTGAAAGCCAGGAGCAAAGAGATTTTTTTACACTAAAATCCATAATGCCAGCACTGGAAGCACATGACCAAAGAAACAGCCTCTGTGCTGCAGACAGAAGTGGGTGAGCCAGCCAGAGCTGTGAGCCCGACAGCAGCAGAATTCAAGGCTGAAAAGGTTTTGAAGTGCAGAGATTGGGAGAGAAAAAGGGTTGAAAGGTCTCTTGGCTTAAGCAAGCTGCTGGATCTAATACAGATACTTGCTAAGGTAATTGATTTTCTAAGCTACCAGCTCTGAACCACAACACAGTGTAATGCCTGGGCTCCACCTGTGCAGACTGAAATACCTGAGATGGTGCCACAGAGGGAATCGAAGAGACTGGGAAAGCTGAAGGCTAGTGACAAAGCCAAGAGAGAAAGAAGTAGCTTGTAGCAGTAGTAGGTATGAGGGTGGTGAGACACTGGAACAGGTTGCCTCTCTGGAGATATTTAAACCAGGTTGGATGAGACCTTGGGCAAACAAATCTGGCTGAGAGTTGTCCCTGCCCATGGGAGGGGAGTTGGAGTAGATTCTCTCTGACCTCTGAGATGATCTCCTTCCAACCTAAGGCATTCTATGAAAAGGAAGACACTACTGTTTGAGTGTTTTCCCCCTCTCCCCTGGACCATTACTGCAAGGGTAAGTACTTGGAGATGTGATGACATTAATAACTCAGACTGGCAGAAGATGGCCATCATGGCTGAGCTTGGGCTCAGCAACTGGTAGGTAAGTGAAGGATCTCCACAAGGCCCACCCACTTCATTCTTATTGTAAAGCAAGATGAAAAAAGTCACTCTTGGCCACCCACTTCATTCTTATTGTAAAGCAAGATGAAAAAAGTCACTCTTGGAGATGATTAAAGCATACCAATCTTCCCTACTTAGCTATATTTCTCTTTGGTGCCTTCCCTCCTTCCACTACCACCTCCTGCCTCCTGAGGCAGCGATCACTGCAGGAAATCAAGATTTCCATCAGCCAGTCCCTCCTTGTGTCCCCATCGCAGCTGCAGGGAAGAACAGGCTGATGGAGGAGGAGAGAATATCCATTAGCCTCTCCAACAAAGAGCACTGAAGAGCAGGTTTTGTGAGGGGGCAGTAGGACAGCTCAAGAGTTAGCCTTCCTTCCTACAAAATGTAATTAGATTGTGATGAACAGCCTCAGTGTATTTACCCAGCAATGACTAAATTAGCCTTCTCTGAAGAGGGTTCTTTGACTTCTTGTTTGTAAGTTCCCTGAAAAATATCACCTCACCACTCAGCAGAAGAACACTCAGCCACTTCAAAAAGTATTCCAAAAGGAATCAAGAAAAAGCAGGCAATGTTATTCTGTTACAACTCTGGTCCCATCTTCCCCTCTGAGATGCCTACACTGAGCAACCTGCTCTAGCTGGAGATGTTCCTGCTCACTGCAGGGCCACTGGACAAGATGATCTCTGAGCCCCTTCCCACCCAACAAGTTCTATGATTCTATGACCTTCCCTTCATTCTCAGACTTCAAAGTGATAGAAAAGCTTCATGAAACAAAGATGATCAGTCAAATGACAGCCCTGGAGAATTTAAACAGGCTATAATTCTTCAGCACAGAAACCAAGGCAAGTTTTGAAAGTCTCCAGGGAAAGAGACTCCACAACCTCCCTGGGCAGCCTGCTCCAGGGCTCTGGCAACCTCACAGTGAAAAAGTTCTTCCTTCTGTTTATGTGGAACCTCCTCTGCTCCAGCTTGCACCCACTGCCCCTTGGCCTGCTACTGGACATCACTGAGAGCCTGGCTCCATCCTCCTGACACTGCCCTGCACATCTTTATCAACATGAATGAGGTCTCCCCTCAGGCTCCTCTGCTCCAAGCTAAAGAGCCTCAGCTCCCTCAGCCTTTCCTCAGCAGGAAGCTGTTCCACTCCCTTCAACATCTTTGTGGCTCTGCTCTGGACTCTTTCAAGCAGTGCCCCGAGTCCTTCTTGAACTGAGTGGTACAGCTGCTACACTGAGGATGCCATTACAAGACTGCAAATGACATGTGTCACCAACTGCTCTGTGGGTTGCTGTCCTAGCTGGTTATCATTCAGAGCTTGACCTTATTTCTGTGTTTGTTTTACTCAGCTACTCAGCTCTTCTGCTACTGCCCTATGTCTTGTACCAGCAACAACCACCAAACAGTTAGTAAGATCAGCAAGTGTACTGAGATTCACCCAGATGAAAGACCCAGTTCATACAGGATCTTTAAGTCATATCGCAAAGCTGTATCTAAAGATGTGCAGCTGGTCTACAAACTGAGGCTAATTACTAAGGGAACAGTGCCCAGGGATGTGGCCCTACCCCTGGAGACACTGAAGATCAGACTTGATGTGGCCCTGGGCAGTTGGAGGTGTCCCTGCTGACTGCAAGATGATCTGAGAGGCTCCCTTCCAACCCAATGCAACCTGTCAAAATAATAATGGCAGGCAGAGTATTTTTAAAGCTTGTGGATGAATTATCCCAGGAGGGAAAACAAAACATGACAAGGCACCCAAGTCTGCTGGCTTATCCACCAGTTCACCCAGATGCTAAGACTACATAATCTTTGCTACTTGCTTTCATTTGTGCTTGTATGTCATGGGTTTAGCATTCACAAGATCATTCAGGCTTACAGCAGCCTCATGCAATATTAAAATGTTTATGCAACCCCTTTCTGTGCTTTAAGCAGCAACAAGCCTGAGTCTGCAGAGAAAGAGAAGAATAAACCAAAACAACAAAAAACCCTCCCAGTTGCCACATCTCAGGAGAAAAGCCTGCTCCAGTCAGACAAGAGTCCTGGAGCCATCTCACAATTAACCAGGGCAGCAAACCCGGGGTCAGTCAGCAGCGTTTGCGGTCCGCCACTCGCCTTCTCCCGGCACGTGTCTGGGAGGTGCTTCTGGGCTCAGATGAATCAATAAGCTGAACAATGTGCTTTTAGTTCAAGAAACTGCCTCCTCAAAACGATTTTGCTGCTACAAGTAAAGCACTCAAGTTTGTGTAGCACAAGAAAAAACTGAGGATACCTCAAAAGGCATTTTACAGACCCACTCGATGCTTAATGAGACGTCAGCGCTGTAAGCAACTCGCTTCAGAGGAGAGTCTGCAGCAGACCTCCACTTCACTGTGCCTTGACTGAGCAGCACAAACTGTCTCACATCAGAAGGAAACAGAGAAAAAGGGCAGAACAAGGGCTCTACTTGGTGTGAAGGGACTCTGATGTTAAGAGGCTCAGCTTGCTAAGATATGCAGATGGAATGGGACTTGTTTCAGAGGCACAGAGGTCTGACAGAAGAGAAGATGGGATAAACAAAGCTCTACAGAAGAGAGGCACACCTGTACTCTCTGGGGCCTCCATGCCAACATCTGTACTCCTCACAGACCCACTTGAAATCTTCCCTACAATTCAGACCTTCTTCCCATGAAGTTTTCAGCAGCAGATTACTTTTCTGGCCCCTTCTGCTGCAAAAATACTCCATTTTAGTTGTGTGCTTCCCAGATCATGGCTGGCTCTCACAGCTGTAGTTTGGCCTCAGCAAGGTCAAGCTTAGTCATAGGTGGATGTTTATGTCCACAAAGGACTGTGTGATCCCACCTCCTCACCAATGCTTTCCACTTCGCAGCACACTTTATCTATGTGATGAAGTTAGATTCTGACATCAGCCTGGAGAAGAGGAGGCTCTGGGCAGACCTAATAGCAGCCTTCCAGTACCTGAAGGGGGCCTACAGGAAGGATGGAGAGAGTCTATTTACAAAGGCTTGCAGTGACAGGACAAGGGGCAATGGCTTTAAGATGGGGAAAAACAGATTTAGACTGGATGTTAGAAACAAGTTCTCCACTATGAGGGTGGTGGAGCACTGGAACAGGTTGCCCAGGGAGGTGGTTGAGGCCCCTTCCCTGGAGATACTCAAGGTGAGGCTCAGTGAGGCCCTGAGCAGCCTGATCTAGTTGGGGATGTCCCTGCTGAGTGTGGGGAGGTCAGACTGGATGACCTTTGGAGGTCCCTCCTGACCTGGACCATTCTATGATTCTGTAACCAAGAAGTTCTTTACCTTCAGCTCCTTTTCAGATGTTTCCTCATGAGCTGTTAAGTTCAACATCTTCCTGTGTGTTGTCCATTAAAGATTCAGAACTCAGCTAAAGCCAAGCTGAAAAATTCATGCTGTGCACTTGGTTGGACCATCCCTCACACAGCTGCTGCCATGCTTGACTGGGGGCCCTCTGATGAGCATGATGTGCTGCATATGCACTAGCAAGAGCCTGCAGGCAGCCCTGGGCTGAGCAGCAATGCTCACCATGGCACTGAAGCCAGTCACCACGAGACTGTTCAATCCCACACCACAGCCTTCTGAGACAGTCACCAAGGCTTCAGTTCAGTTTTTCCCCTCAAGTGACCTTAAAAAGGTTTTATTCTTTAGAACAACAGAGTTTGCATCCTCCAGTTAGCAGTTTGGAAAGCAGCAGTTTGCAAACCTCCTAACAATGTGGTGCTTCCTAGAAACAGGCATTAGAACACATTCTCTGAATCCCACCCAGCACCAAAGCTGCAGCCCACAGAGCTGCTCTCTGCCAGGCTAGAATGTCAACAACAACCTGAAGTTCTCCCACTTCACAGCTAAGCATGGCCTGCAGCCACTCATTTTAACCCAAGGGGACACCTCCTAGGAGCAGAGAGTCCAGCATGCATGAGCAGTGGTTGTTCAGTTCAGTGAGGAGTCTGTGTATCAGCCACCAAGGATGACTGAGTCTTATTTTCTTAAAGGTTGTTTACTTCAAGAGATTTTCTAAAGTGATCCTTCTCTCCAGGAGTTTGAGGGCACCAAGCTTCACAAGAAGGGAGAAAGGATGAAAAGCTTGACAAGAGTCTGTGTAGCATTCCCTCAGTCTAACAAAACAGCTATAGAAAACCAACACCTATAAATATCCAGCACTGTTTCCCCTCCTGCTTCTAGAATTGCCTTATTTAACACCACAGCTAAATATCAGCCTAAATATACTTCTGCTGTTGTCATAGAATGGTCTGGATTGGAAAGGACCTTTAAGACCATCAAATTCCAACCTCCCTGCCATGGGCAGTGACAGCATCTTCCACTAGACCAGGCTGCTCAAAGTCCCATCCAACCTGAACATCACCACTTGCAGACAGGGAGCACTGGCAAACTCTATGGCAACCTGTCAGTGTCTCACCACCTTCATGGTGAAAAACATCCTCCTTTCACCTAAATCCATGCTCTTTCCATTTAAAGACATTAGCCCTTATCCTCTTGCTAAATGTCCCTCTCCAGCTCTCAAACACTGGAACAGGCTGCCCAGGGAGATGGTTGGATCCCCACCCCTGGAGGTGTTGCACACATGCAGAGATGTGGTGGAGAGGGACACAGGTTAGCCCTAGACTTGGCAGAGCTGGTTGGACTCATGATCTTAAGGGCCTTTTCCAACCACAATGATTCTAATAGCGTGACCACAGCTCCTGTGTGCAAACCTCTGCAACTAGCACCTCTGAAAACACCTCTCCTGCACTGCACCCACTTGTTCTGAGATGCCTCAAATAGCTCAAGATAACCTGGCACAGAGCTGCACAAACATCCCTGATGCACTGGACAGCAGTTTTGAGCTTCTCAGCCATCAAAGGAATTGGCTCAGCAGGATTTATGTGGAACCCAGGTGCCCAGAAACCTTTGTGGATCCGAGCCCAGAAAAAGTTTTCAGTGTATCAATACAAGTGACTAACAACACTACTAAAGAGAGTGCAAATTTCTGGGGTGGAAGGTGACTGGCCATTCAGCTGCTTCCTTACTTCCTGCCTGCTGGGGGCTGGTCTCTTCTCACATACAAGTGACAGGACAAGAGGAAACAGCCTCAGGCTGCCCCAAGGGCGGTTGAGGTGGACATTAGGAAAAAGTTCTTTCCTGAAAGAGTGCTCAGGCATTGGAAGAGGCTGCCCAGGGAGGGGGACTTACCAGCCCTGGAGGTGTTTAAAAGATATGTGGATGTGGTGCTGAGGGACAAGGTATAATGATCATGGCTCAGCACTTGTGGGATTGTAAGCTCCAGGTGAGGGGTTGGACTTGATGATCTCAGAGATCTCTTCTAACCTGAAGAAGTTCTGTCGTTCTACAAACTGCCTGAAGGATACTGAAGTTGCAGCATTTCACTTGAGGTCTCCAAAACACAACCTCGCAGGTTCAGCCTCATTTTGAAAACCAAAGAGCCACAAAAAGAAGAAAGGGGAAAAAAAAGGCCAAAAGCCCAGAGGAAGAGTTGGGCCAATCAGCCTGCTGGCAAATGCAGCCCTTGAAGATAGTGCAGGCTTTCTAAAACACAACACAGAGTGGCAAATCTCTTCTCTGCATTTTGCAAGAGTGAGAGGATCAACGATCTTGCAGTGGTGAATTGGTGGGATGTGATTTGAAAAGCACTGATTTTCCTCTTCTCTCTTTCATCCCTAACTGAATACACACAATGCAAATGAATGTATGTAACGTGGCCAGCCTCCTCTCCCAGAGGGCTGTTTGTCACTGCTGCATTAGCCCAGCTCTGAGCTGCTAGCACAGCTGGCGCCAAAACAGAACAACTACAACACAAAGCCACACACAGCTCGTTGCAGGTGCTGAAACCTGCGTGCTCCTGACACCTTAGCAGGTCACAGTGTGGGCTGCAATGGTTTGGGGCAGCAGGTGAGTGAAGAACACACAGGTACACAAGTGCAGCAGCTACTTCTACCAGGTATTGACTGCCTTGAATACTTAAGATCATTTGCTCAGCAGTGGCAAACTCAGTGAGTTATTTTGCTTGGAAAAGACTTCTAAGATGATTTAGTCCAACTGTGAACCCAACACCACCATGGCCATCAAACCATGTCCCAGAGTGCCATGTCCCAGAGTGCCATGTCCATGCTCTTCTTGAGCCCCTCCAGGGAGGACGACTCCCCCACCTCCCTGGGCAGCCTGTACCAGTGCCTGACCACTCTTTCCACAAAGAAATGTTTCCCAATACCAAACCTATTTGTCATTTAACACTGCAAGACTCTTCCAGACTCACTTTTTGCATCCCATCTATCCAGATGCTCAGAAGTTTAATTGATGAGAAAACATTCAAGTCACTAGGGCCATGATTAATCTGTTTCTCTGAGTGACAAAAGCGAGGTGGCTATGGATCAAAGTCTTAAAAGAAGGTACCATGTTTGGGCCATCTATTTAGACATGCAGTTGGTTGACAGCTGGGGGGTTTATGGCTTAGATATGGACAATCACAGAATGTTAGGGGGTGGAAGGGACCTTGAGAGATCATCCAGTCCAACCCCCTGCCAGAGCAGGAGCACACAGAGTAGGTCACACAGGAATGCATCCAGGTGGCTTTTGACGGTCTCCAGAGGAGACATTCAGAGCAGCTCATTTCTAGGAAGTGGACTCTGAATTACAATTAGCTGTATCCATCTAACCAGGAGCATGTCTGTATGTCCTAATTAAACAGTCTTGACAACTGGATGACATGGGAGAGATTGAGAACCACTGACCAAGCAGTTTTAAAGGTTGGCCTAACATTTTTGGTATTCCTCAAGGGGGGAGAGAACAAGCACTTTACATTCCTGAAGGAATGATGATGGAGGGGTGAAAATAACAATCATGACTCTGAGCTGGAGGTGTCTGAAAAGGTGTACATGTGGCTCTTCAGGACATGGTTTAGTGGCCAGGGTAGTGCTGGGCTGACAGCTGGACCTGACAATCTTAGGGGTCTTTTCCTACCCTAATGATTCTATGACTGAACCACCCCCCACTGCCAAACAAATCTAGAAAGGCCTTCACAGACACTGGGCAGTTCTACAACCTGGTTCAAGTTAACTTGAGCTTAGAAACACCGCTTGGAAAGATCCAGCGGAAGCAGGTCTGCAGCTGGGACTTGGTTTTGTTTCTCTGCAGGAGCTCTGCCATGTGAATGCAGCAATCATGGTGTATGGCCTGAAAGTCTGCCTGCTGGCTCTTTCTGGGCAGGAAAAAGGGGAATGGGTTCAGTGGGGGCAGTCCTTGGGGCTAAACTCCTGCTTACAGATAATAGGCCTTGGGCAACCAGGTCTAGTTGAGAGGCATCTCTGCCCATGGCAGGGGAGTTGCAAGTGATCTCTGAGGTGCCTTCCTACCTAAGCCCATCTACGATTCTATTCACTTCATTTACACACTCATGGACAGAGCTGGCAACAGCCTACTGATAATCTGCACCTAGACCAAAAAGAAATTGAACTCAATTTCAGCCACTCAGATATCACTAAGGATACAGAGGTCACATCATGGCTTAGGCTGGAAGGGACCCCAGGGAACAGCTACTGCAAACCTCCTGCCATGGGTAAGGACATCTTTCAACTAGACTTGGTTGCTCAAGGCCTCCTCCCCTCTGGCCTTAAACACTGTCAGAGAGAGGGCATCCAAAAACTGCTCTGAGCAACCTATTCCAGAGGCTCACCACCCTCAGACTGAAGAACTTGTTCCTGAGATCCAGACTAAAGCTGCTCCCCCTCAGCTCCAAACCCTTCTCCCCAGTCTATTTTTATGTGCTAACAGTCTCATTACCTACCCCTCTCAACCATGAACACTTGAAGTATTTGGGGGTCTGGATTTCAGAAGAAATCCTTGATTAAGAGCCAACTCATAACCTTTAATTAATTAGCAGACATCCAAGCACAACATCCTTGAACTTTCAGGAGAATTAGCGTAAGAGATCCAAGCAATTAGTTAGTGCATTTCAGAATGAGGCAAGACAAGAGTGCATGAAGGGAGGAAATGTGTTTTGCTGAGGAGATAACAAGATATAATCTTTATTCCATGGAAAAAGAAGAAAAGGAGAGAACCAGATGTATTAGTGCTGGTTCTAATTTTGTCAACATCCCCTCTCTAGCAGCCAGAGGCTTCTGTACCTTGTAGGGTTTTGATTACCTAGCAAAAACTCACTGCTGCCTGAGCTGCAGTTGGTTTGGCACTTCAGTCCAGCTCCAGACTTACAGCCAGACTTCTCCACAGTCAGATCACCAGCAAGCACCCTCTGCTGAGAGATTTCTCCACTGCTTCCCAGTCCTCAATTTTCACAGAATGTTAGGGCTTGGAAGGGACCTTGAAAGCTCATCCAGTCCAACCCCCTGCCAGAGCAGGGTCACAGAGGCAGGTCACACAGGAACACATCAAGGTGGGTTTGAAATGTCTCCAGAGAAGGAGACTCCACAACCTCCAGGGCTCTGTCATCCTCACAGTGAAGAAGTTTTTCCTTCTGTTCACATGGAACCTCCTCTGCTCCAGCTGCACCCATTGCCCCTTGGCCTGTCACTGGACATCACTGAGCAGAGCCTGGCTCTGTCCTCCTGACACTGCCCTGCACATCTTTACCAACAGGAATGAGCTCTCCCCTCAGGCTCCTCTGCTCCAAGCTAAAGGCCTCAGCTCCCTCAGCCTGTCCTCAGCAGGGAGCTGTTCCAATTTTGGCAGAATCAGAGCCCCCATGAGATCAGATGACAACATGGCTGTGCCATTAAGAGTGCCAACAGCAGAATCTGCTTGACAAAGCCATATTCAGTAATTCTAGGTAAGTCAGTTCAGTGTAGCCTACACTTATCTGATCTACCAACCTAATGGAACTTAATGAAAAACCATTAATTTGAGTGTTTTGAGATCCTTGACTGAAGCCAGGAAATGTTCCTTGCAGCACTTTAACTCTATTAACTCCAGGCTGGCTCAAAAATGAGCAAGCACAAGACATAAGTGAGAAAAGCCCAAGAGGTGGACATGGCCATTTGGGACATGGTTTAATAGCCAGCATGGTGTTAGGTTGACAGCTGGACTCAATCTTCAGAGGTCCTTCCCAACTGAAATGATTCTATATGCTGGAGATTAGCTTTCAAAATACTACAATAAGCTATTTTTAAGGACAGTGAGGGCCAGGAAGTTTCTTTTCCAACTGAAACAATCTGATGATTCTATGACATCTCAGAAGGAGATTGCATCAATGGAGCATGGGGAAACAGATGCATTTCAGGCCTATTTTATACCATCTGAAATGAGATGAAAGGGACATGTTCCATTCTTATTCCAGGCCACTTCTAGGGAAGTTTCCTAACATCTGTTGATGTTAAATACTTCAGACTAGAAGAAGCCATTTAAGACAGGTTTTTGCAAGACCATGCTATTCCCAAGGGTTGCCACTTGGCTGCATTTACAGTAACCACCCTTCAGAAGGTTATTTCCTGCTCAGAATGGGAAGCAGGACAGAGATCCAGAGCTCAATGCTGATTTAGAAGGTATAATGTCACTGGGCTAACCAGATTATGACACAGTCAAATCCTATTTGTTATCTGTGGGCTGATACCAGTTCAATGGATAGTAGCAAGTCTGCTCAAGCTAAAAACCAAAGGAAGAGGTCTTCTGTGTGGAGTTTACTATCCAGCATGGGGTTGCTGGTTGACAGCTGGCTGAACATGAGCCCATCATTGTGCTTAGGTAGCCAAGAAAGCCACCAGCATGCTGGCCTGGATCAGGAATAGCGAGGCCAGCAGGTGCAGACAAGTCATTGTGCCCCTGTATTAGGCACTGGTGAGGCCATGCCTCAAGTACCAGGTTCAGTTTTGGGTCCCTTACTACAAGGAGGACATTGAGGGTCTGGAGCACATCCAGAGAAGGGCAACAAAGCTGGGGCAGGGTCTGGGAAACAGGGTTGGTGAGGACTGACTGAGGGAACTGAGGTTGTTTAGTCTGGAGAAGAGAAGGCTGAGGGGAGACCTCATTGCCCTCTACAACTCCCTGAAAGGCGGCTGGAGTGAGGTGCTACTTCCCCTCTTCTCCCTAGAATCAGGTGACAGAACAAGAGGAAGCAGCCTGAAATTGTGCCAGGGGAGGTTTAGGTTGGAAATTAGGGGAAATTTCATTCCTGAAAGGGTGGTCTGGGATTGGAACAGGCTGCCCAGGGAGGTGGTGGAGTCACTGTCCCTGGAATTGCTCAGGGTGTGTGGACATGGCACTCAGACACCTGATTTAGTGGCCATAGTGGCATTGGATTGATGGCTGCACTTGATGCTCCTGAAGGTCTTTTCCTACTGCAACAATTCTATGCTTCTGTTATTTCTCTAACAGATCTGATGTTTAATCCTTTCCTTTCACAGTTTCTGGGAGCTCTAATAATTTGTTTTGACCAAAATCTCTCTCACTCTGAGCAGGGAAGTGACCTCCTAATATTTGTACATTCAGTCCCATCTTCCTCAAATCCCAGGTTTTATCTATTGCTTCCCAGAAGCAGCTTTTGACATAAAAATCCTAAAAGCATTTAAGCAAATTGTGTTCAATTCCCACCCTGTACCAAACAGAACTCCACTACATCCCTTTTTCAGGTAAGCTCCTCATCTAAGCTTTGAGTCATATGCAAATAGTGAAAAAGCCAAAAGAAATGTAGCTGTTCAGAAAGAGCTTAAGTTCCTTGCCTGACAGTTCAGCTTCCTGCAACAGGAGACTTGGAAAGAAAGGAAGCACTCTGAGTAGCCTGCAAAGAGCAAAACCTGAACTGCTCACCCAAGAGCAACATTCAAGCACCTGCCTGTGTGCCCTGTCTCTGCATGCACAGGCAGCCAGGAATGCACTTTTGACCAGGGCTTGGAGTGACAGGATGAGAGGGAAAGGACTGAAGCTTGAGGAGGGCAGACTCAGACTGGAGATGAGGAAGGAATTCTTTCTGGTGAGGGTGGTGAGACACTGGCACAGGCTGCCCAGGGGGGTTGGGGATGCTCCCTCCCTGCAGGAGTTCAAGGTTAGGATGGATGAGGCCTCGAGCAAACTGGGCTGGTGGAACTTGAGGATCTTCAAGGTCCCTTCCAACCCAAACCATTCTGTGAATCTTTCAAACTAGAGAAACTCAGAACCCACCTGGATGTCTTCCTGTGTGACCTCCCCTAGGTGAGCCTGCCTTGGGCAAGGGGGTTGTACTTGATCTCCAGAGGTCACAGAATGTTAGGGGCTGGAAGGGACCTCAAAAGATCATCCAGTCCAAGCCCCCTGCCAGAGCAGGATCACCTGGAGCAGATCACACAGGAACACAGCCAGGTAGGTTCTGAGTATCTCCAGAGAGGGAGACTCCACACCACCCTGGCCAGCCTGTAGATGCCTTCCATTCTGTGATTTGTCTTCATCTAGAAGGCCACAAGGCATTCAGGATGTTTAAGTATCTCAGATGAGAGATGCACCCCTTGTTTACAAAACCAAGGACATTTCAGAAAGCTCAGAAGGAAAAACAATCCAAACATGGCCACAGTTATGCAAGCCAGGCTGACTGAAGAAAGAAAACAAGGACACCCTCAAGGAAGTGTCTCCTTTTGGGAGACAGCCTTCACTTCAAGCAGCTCTGTAAAAGTTTCTCTTCCATGGCTGATTATCCCAATCTCTAGGGATTTTAACCTATTTTAGGCCACCTATATGTGCTTCAAAAGGAAGAGAGGCAGCAGCAGAGAGCAGGGGCAGACTCAGATGCAGTCTGTGCAGTATCTGTATCAAAGCCAAGTCACAATAGGCCATTAGGATGATAATTTTATACAGGATAGTGTCCATATGCATATAAACACATGTCCCTTAAGATCCTGTTGAGACTTTAGAAGTTATTCATCTGACTAATGAATTATACACTGAATTTATACATTACTGCCTGATAGTTTGGCTCCAATAGTTCCTGGACTAATATATTATTTAAAAGCATGTAGGAAGATTAGAAATTAGGTTATTTAATAGCATCTAGCTCAGGGCTGCCATTCCCTTCCAGACAAACTCAGTGCACAAACAGGCAATGGACATGGGAGAACAGAAGTGTTCAGGTGGCTGAGTTACTACAGCTGTTCAAAGAGATTATCTGGATCAAATGGAGACTGCAGTGCAACTCATACCTTGAAATGCTTGACCAAAAGCTCCTGAGCATCATTCATGAAGCAGATGAATCCTACCTGGAATTCACAGGAGTAATGTCCATGGCTGTGGTGGCCTTTCAGATCTGTTGATTGTAAAAGTCACACACTTGTTTGGGTTGCTGATTTGAGAGGATAACATGTCCTCACTGAAACACCACTCAGTCTCTGGCAGATGATCAGTGTGGAGAATTCTT
Organism: Melanerpes formicivorus; assembly: GCF_026170545.1. Lineage (NCBI taxonomy): Eukaryota > Metazoa > Chordata > Aves > Piciformes > Picidae > Melanerpes > Melanerpes formicivorus. Next base: position 11,776,428 of record NW_027142378.1, read on the forward strand.
TCAGCTGTAAAGGCTGAAAATTATGAGCAACCAGAGAACATGTTAAGGGGACTGTTTGGGGAAGCATTTCCTATAGACACTGATCTGGGCTCCTGTAATCATAGAATCACAGAATGCTAGGGGTTGGCATGGCCCTCTACAGAGCATTGAGCCCAACCCCTCTACCAAAGCAGGATCCCCAAGGCAGGCCACACATCCAGGCAGGTTTTGAAAGTCTCCAGAGAAGGAGACTCCACAACCTTTGGGCAGCCTGCTTCAGGGCTTCAGCACCCTCACAGGAAAGAGGTTTCTCTGTGTTGAGGTGGAACTTCTGTTGCAGGTTGTACTTGTTCCTCATCACTGGCAGCACCAAAAGGAGCCTGGCACCTTCATCTGGACACCCACCCCTCAGATATTTACAGACATGAGATCCCCTTCCAGCCTTCTCAAGACTAAAACACTCCCACTTCTCTCTTCATAGTAGAAAGGTTCAGGATGCCTGTTTAAAATCCTGCATTTGAATTAACCCCTGCAGTAACTTTTACACTCTTTCAGTACACTAAGTGTTTTACACCATGTCACCTACTGAAGTGATGCCAGCAGTTCCATGCTCTGTTCACTCAGGAGTCACTACTCCAGATCTACAATACATTGCACTTCCACAGTGGCTCAATTATTTCAGTCTATTGCCAGCTTGCAAAGGAAAGTGCTGTTCCCTGGACCCACTGCTCAGAAAGAGTTGCATGTGCAGATCAGTGATGGCTGTGAGGAGAGATAATCAACTCTCAAGTGAGGTCAATGAACCACTGAACGGATTTACTTCATGATTGTTGCATGAGAGGAGCTCTTCCCACCTCTCAGTTTCAGGTGGCTGCACTGCCTCCTCCATCTCAAACACATCCTGTGGTTCCACAAGCTCTGCAGTTTAGGGCAGTGCAACACAACAGGAGCAGGGAAAGGCTTATTCCAGCATTTGTTGTACAGCCAACCATAAATATTTGGAGTTCAGCTGTCTCTAAGTGAGAAAAGGCTAGAGACCATTAAACAGAAATCAATGGTCACACTTCACACATTACTTGATGTTTCACTTTTGCCAGGCCTGTGATTGTAAAATATGCCTCAGAAGCAGATGTGCATCTCTTATCTCCTTGCTGCCCTCCTAGTGCCTTGCCCTGCTGCATTAAATCCTAGGGGAAAGTGGATGGATTTTTGCAGGGAGGTGGTGTGGACTGCACTGGGTTGGAAGAGACCTTCAAATGCCAGCCTCAAAGATCATTGAGTCCATCCATGGTTTAATGGCTATGGTGATGTTATCTATGTCCCAACGTGCCATCTCCACACCCTTCTTGAACATCTCCAGCAATGCTGCCTCCAATCTTCCCTGGCACAGTTTCAGGCCATTTCCTCTCATTCTATCACCTGATAGGGAGAAGAGACCACCCCCAGCTCACTCCAGCCTTCTTTCAGGGAGTTGTGGAAAGCAATGAGGTTTCCCCTCAGCCTCCTCTTCTGCAGGCTAACCAACCCCAGCTCCTTCAGCCACTCCTCATAAGCCTTCTCCAGACCCTTCACCATCCAACACATGCAGTCAGCAGCAGTCTGGAAAGAAAGGAATTTGTTGGGCTTCTTTACACAGCTTTATTCAACTGACAAAGGAGGTGGGGGATAGGAACACAGGGGAGTGAGATAATGTTTTATTGAAAACAATACTCCAGATGCATCCAGAACAGTCATCTGGGAGATGTAGAAACCCATGACATATGGAAGAGAGTTTTTGTGTTCTTCCCAGAGCAAGTAAAAATGCAATATAACTTATAATTAGTGCAAACAGAAAGGAGGTTAAATTCACACTTGTATATTGCCAGAATGATTCTCCCAGGCTGAATGAAGGGGGGGCAGCTTATGTAGGCAGAATTTCAGCTAGCAGAAACATGAGAGAGTTATCTGAGTTACAAGGCAGCAAGAGTGACAGAACTACTACATTCAGAGGCAGGTTTAAGATTCAGTTTGGTTCCTGTAAGGAGCTGCCAGGTTGCCAACACTGACTCTACATACTCACAGACTCCTCTTGTATTAGGTTGGGTTCTTCTTTGTAAGATAACTTTTCCCCCTTGCTTCAAACATGATTCCCTTCAAACCCACAGACTGCTCTGGGTCAGAAGGGACTCTCAAAGGTCACCTTGCCTAACCCCTCTGCAGTAAGCAGGGACACCTCCAACTAGATCAGGTGAATTTCTACTAGAGGATCACTGTGGGGGAGTCAGGGAGGAGGAGCAGCAGCAGATGATTTACATAAGTGCATTGCAATTATTTCTCCTTAATTATGCAGGCAGCTGGCTCTATTTTAAGACATGCTACTGCATTGCACACACAAGCACTAAGGGTATCTGTCACTCCATGTGTCAGGCCTCTAGCAGACTCACCTACCTGCCTGCAAATCACAAGCAGCAACCAAAAGCAGCAGTCAGGCTTGTGGCCACCTGCCCTTCATCACCATTGTAGGAGTACTGCTGCTGCCTCCTCACATTCCTCTCGAGTCAAGCCTGTTTGGCACTGTACTGCTAGATCCCCAGAGTGGTTTGGGGTGGAAAGGACCTTAGAGATCATCCAGTTCCAACCCCCTGCCATGGGCAGGGACACCTTCCACCAGCCCAGGTTGGTTGAGGCCTCGCCCAACCTGGCCTTGGACACCTCCAGGGAGGGAGCATCCACAGCCTCCCTGGGCAGCCTGTGCCAGTGTCTCACCACCCTCACCAGAAAGAATTTCTCCCTATCTCCAGTGTAAGTCTGCCTTCCTCAAGCCTCAGTGTACCATGAAGCACAGAATCCTTTCTCCAATCCAAGGCAGCACCTGAAAACCCCTGCCATCCACAGCCCAGAGATGTGTACCATGACCAAAAGACACAAGCACAGTAAGTCTGAAGCTCTCTGGCTCTACTATCTCTGCAGTCTAGAAAAGAAACAAAGCCTCTTTCCTATCTGGCTGCTCAGCAGCTCACCCCTGCACTAGCACCTCTGCTCACAGATCTCCTTACCTGCATTGTTTACTGCCTCCTGCCCAACTCCTGCATCTTCTTTGGGGCAAAGTAGTTCATAATGCTATTGCTTTCCTGGCATCAGGACTAGAGAGTGATCATGATGACCCACTAAGGAGCTGTGGAGAACAGTCCAGTAAGGGTTAGATACACCTACTTGTCTATGTTCTGCCTGTATCTGGGGCTAAACCCCAGCAGTTGCTCTCTCCCCTGATGATCCCTCTGCTGCAGAGAAGGGAGACCAAGAGAAGGAGAGAAGACCCCCAGGGTGAAGTGGATTTAATGAAATAGCCAAATGAACACCAAGGTCAATACAAGAGACCTAGAGCCACACTCAGCCCAGCAAAAGTGCAGCAGCCACACTGAACAGGAAGGCAGTCTTCAAGAGAAGGGAAGAGGCACAGGGTGAGGAACAGACTCTAGCAGGAGGCTCACCGCTCCTCAGCAAAATCCCTCCCATCACTGGTTGTGATGCTCATGGCCTGGGACACCCCTGCAGCCAGCTCCAGTCAGCTGTGCTGGCTAATTCAGGGCTGCTGATGCCCTGCAGCCCATGGCTGGCCAGGGAGCCTGTCTCAGCACCACTAGGACACTACTGCAGTTCATGTAACAGGCTGTTTCCTAATCTGATACTCTCTAAACCATTTAGCTAGAAGCCAGGTCTTCTCACATGGAATTCCAGTGCATGAATCTGGCTTTTGGCAGTTGCAGTGCCACCCATTGCCATCTTGCTGGAAAAGGCCATGCCTGGGAAATGACAGCCTGACAGCAAGGCAGCACCATTACCTTCTCTTCTCTCCACTCCTCTCCTTGCCTGCCTTCTCCCAAAAGAGAACACACATGGTAACACAGCTGGACAAATGAGACTCAGACCTCTGCTAGAGCTAAGTAGTGACTGAAAAATGGCCCCCATCAGCAATCACTTACTTGGTGGGGGCCAGTTTTCAAAGCACTGAAGCCCCATTTTGCTGGGCTGGAAAAGGCAGCAGGCTCCCAGGGACAGCTCTTAACCACTGAAGCTTATTTTAATTTCAAACACCATCGTTATTTGTGTTTCATTTAAGCTATGACATGGAAAGCTATGAACTCCACTTTCATTTTGTGCTAAAACTGACACATAGTCAATGTTGAAAACAATAAAGCACAACAGGTCCTTAGACTGCACTAAATCATCAGTATGAGCCCTAATTGGGTAGTAGGCCTTGGTTAGGATGCTAAAGCCAGCAGGGTGTCATACAGAACAAAGACAAACATTGGAGCAAGCCCAGAGGAGGGCCACAAAGGGGATGCAAGGGCTGGAACACCTCTGCTATAAGGATAGGCTGAGGGAGCTGGGGGTGTTCTCTGGGGGAACCTCAGGGCTGCCTTCTAATACCTGCAGGGATCCTACAGGACAGATGGGGAGGGGCTTTTCACTCTGGTGTCCAGTGGCAGGACATGGAGGAATGGTTTTAAGCTAAGGGAGAGGAGGGTTAGACTGGATCTTAGGAAAAAGGTATTCAGTAAGAGGGTGGTGAGACTATGAACAGACTGCCCAGAGCAATTGCTGATTCCCTGGGGTGTTTAAGACCAGACTGGATGAGGCCCTGTGCAACCAAGTCTAGGCAAGAGGTGTCCCTGCCCACAGCAGGGGAGTTGGAATAAGTGATCTGAGGTCTCTTCCCAACTGAGCCATTCTATGGTTTCGCCTAGTTTTGATCTTTTCTTGCACTGCTGCTGTGAAGTGTCCTGGTTGCCTCTGGTACTATACCCCACAGAGGAACATGAGGAAGAGACCAGTGACACACCCAGTAAAAAATCAGTTTTGCTTGCACAATAAATGGTTAAAACTATGTGTACCACACAGGTCAGTAAGTGCTATGGCATGCACCACTGAAAGTCACTCAGTGACAAAGATCTCAGGGTTGCAGGAAAAAACCACCCCCCAAACCCATCAAACACTCTGTTCCAACAGCTAGTGCTGAAGCAAAGGCTATAAGCTATTAGAGTTCAGCAGATTATGAAACCACAAAATCCACTCATTCATGGAGATCAGATTTATCAAACTGCTGGGATGCATTCCCCCTGTTCATTCAAGGCATTTCCTACTGACACTGACAGATGGAATGCTGGGATGCCTGGCTCCTTAGTCCATCACACTGCCAATAGTCCAAAATCTATCAAAAGGACAACTCAAAGCTATTTGCCCTTAGTTATTCTAGAAGGGCCAGTTAGATTTTACACAGCTCATCTGAAATGACTGGTGAAAGACTCTGGACAGAAACCAGTCCCCACTGCCTCACAGGTGTGCAGAGCACTGCTCCAAGACCAAGTGCTACACAGCTCAGGATGCAGAACACTTGCTAAACCTCCCTGGTAAGACATGGGCCTTTAGGAGGCATCATGGTGTTCTGCCAAGGACAGTAAACATTTTCCTTTACTGGGAAACATCTGTGCATCTGAGTGTTTGGAGAAGGAGTCATAGAATGGTTTGGGTTGGAAGGGACCTTGAAGGATCCTCGAGTTCCACCATCCCTGCCATGGGCAGAGACACCTTCCACCAGCCCAGGTTGCTCAAGGCCTGACCTTGAACTCTTGCAGGGAGGGAGCATCCCCAACCCCCCTGGGCAGCCTGTGCCAGTGTCTCACCACCCTCACCAGAAAGAATTTCCTCCTCATCTCCAGTCTCAATCTGCCCTCCTCATCCTATCACTACAAGCCCCTGTAAAAAGGCCTTCCCCAGCCTTCTTGCAGGGCTTGGTTACAGATGAAGGTTAGGCTAGAGTTGGAGCAGCACTCAATGCTGAGGTCTTGCAAACAGTTCAGACTGGTAAAACAAAACAGTGAATGCCTTGCTAGCTTTCTTTTTCCTCTACAGATCTGGACCAGAAGCATACTGAGAGAGAGGACACTGCTTGAAAAGATGTGGGTGCTGTCACATACAGGAAGCAACACTTGAAGCCACTGGAACCCTCTCCTCTATCCCCTTTGCTCAATGTTTAAAAAGGCCAGAGGAGAAAATACTGGTTTTCCCCAAATCTTCTGTTTTCATAGGGTCAGAGTGGTTTGGGTTCCAGGACCTTGAAAAATCCTCTAGTTCCAAAGGCCCTGCCACCCACCTTCCACTAGACACCAGGTCATTCAGAGCCTCATCCAGCCCAGCCTTCTACACCTCCAGGGGTATTTTCTTCCTAGAGTTAAGGCTCAAGTAGAAAACAGGCAGTTCCATGATTGCACCAGCACAGAAGAGCAGAAGCCAGCTCAAAGGAGCAGAGCAGGAAAGCAGAGTTTGTACTTCCACAGCCTGCCTTGCCAATGCCCCAGTCTGATCCTAGGAGGCAGGGGTCTGCAGCAGAGCTGGAAGCCCTCTGTGTTTGCATTCCCAGCAACCTTAACAGCATGGAGCTGAGCAGCAATTGCAGTTCCTTGTGGCTTTGGGTAGGGTTTCTTTTGGGGGGTGTTTTGGTGCTGTTGGTTTGGGGTTCTTGTGTGTTTGCTATGGGGTTTATTTCCTATATACAGGGAAGGGTAAGCTCTGCAAAGGAGTTACCTATCTTCATTTATTGAAGCTAATCCCAACACAGGACACTTCTTGTCCCCAAGAGGCTTTGTCTCCTATGCTTTTAGCAGATGCCTTCAAAACCCACAGAGTGCTTCCCAGGCAGCAGAAAGCCCTAAGGTCACTCTCAGCTACTTCCCTGCAATGCATTATCTTCACAATTATTATTTTTTATTTTCTCTCCCATAAGTTTTGTGATCTCTTTTGATGCTGGAAAATGCTATTTCCTTTTCTCTCTCCTACAAGGGACTGCATTTTTAATCAGGCTTCCCAGAAAGAGCTTCTGCTGATCTTAATGCAAAAAGAAAGCCTCACGAAAAAATAAGAAGGAGAGATTCTGACAGCACAGGAGAGGAGGTGGCTCAGGTCCCTAAATTCTCTCCTTTACAGACCACAGAAGAGTGCTCAGAAAGCTGAGCACTGAAATACAGTTGTGCCTAGAGACTGCTTGGCTGCTACTGCACATCACAGGAACATCTGGAGAGATGCAATTAGAGCACAAACAGCTGCAGTGCCCTTGCCTGCTACTCTGACTGGATTCATTGTCGTCTTGTGCTCCCTCACAGGCTGCGGCATCCACCGAGTGACTCACAGTTGATAACTCATTGTGTTGTGCCATCACACACACAAAGAGCAGTAGCTTCACTGGTCTGTTAACAGAGCAGGCAGGTGGCACTGGGCTGACCTGCTGCCTCTGTCAGCGAGTCCTGCCTACCAGCTGATAGCCCAGCCCTGCCCTGCAGCACTCAGAATTAGTGCATGACTCTGAGTTCGATGGTCTTGTCAAAAAGTCTGTCACTTTGCTAATGAGAGGCACTGCTTGCTGCTGCTGCTGTGCATGGTGAGCAATCACATATGCAGAGGACTAACTGTGAGCACAGTGCTCCCAGGGAGCTCCTGGGACCACTGTCATTCACAAAAAGACAGAACAACAGTTAAAGAACATGTGTCACAGGGTGCCACAGCACAGCTCAGGCTGCCCTAAGGAAGCCTGCCCACGTCCTCACTGATGATGGCATTGGAACAAGCTGCCCAGGGAGATGGTGGAGTCTCATCCCTGGAAGTGTGTGGACATGGTACTCTGGGACATGGTTTGATGGCCATGGTGGTGTTGGGCTGATGGTTGGACTCTATCTCCTAGTCTCTTCCAACCAAAACAGTTCTGTGATGTTAACTCACAGTACAGGTGTTTGCACATCATGCATCTCATCCAGCTAGAGGAAAGCCATATTCCTCAGGTGCTCCTCAGCTGCAACCTCATCACTGCCACACAGTTCCAGTTGGGGCACAAGAGCTGCAGTGTCCTGGAGAACCTCACTTGCCAGAACACAGGTCTACAGCAGCCCCTCTGGCAATGCCACCCCTGGCTGAGCAGTAACCTGGCAGCGGCACCAGCATGTGACTCACTGCCAGCCTGACCTGGGGTAATGGGATGCATTTATCAGCACTAACAGGGAAATTACATCAGGCCCCAAAAAGTGGGAGGAAAAGAACAAAGAGTGAACTATGGGAAGCAGGCTAAGATTAGAGAAGACAGGGGGTCAGTTTCTCCTCCTGCAGAATCAGAGCTGATCCCCAATGACACAGACCACAGCACAGCCTATGGAGCACAACGCCTGGGGAGAAGGCCAAGCTCCCCATCACTTCAGCAGGACTGCAAGGCTCACTGGTGCCACTGTTCTCCTGAGGAAACAGGACTGTGACAGACCAGGGAGCTGCCCCAAAACTTCACTTCCAGCACTCTTCACTTGAGCAATTTGTCATTTTGCTGGTGTCAGTCTTGTTTTGACATCCTCATCAGCTGAAGTTATAAATGCCTTGGAAACTGCACTTCAAGGAGCAGGGTTAACAGGTGAGATTTGGCTGTTTAATAGCAAATATTTGCTGTTGACTAGCACAGGAATCAGCATGGATACTGGGGAGAAACAATTCCTCTGTCAGGACATCAGTTTAAAAACCCAAGTAACTCTTCATTTTCCAGATGATGGTGGCTGATTGCAGGACACTGCAAACTGCCCTTATCTCTCTCCACTTGAAATGGTAAATCTGCCTCCCTCATTTTCCACCTAGCCAGCAGCATATCACCCTGCTGTGGAGCCTCCCCTAGGTTTGACACAGTGCTACCTGCAGGAACTGCAGCATGCTGCTCTTTCTCCTCTGAGGGAAGAATGAAGTGCTGAGGAATACAATATGAAAAATGGGATTCAGAAAGGAGCTTTTGGAGGAAGACACAAAGGACCAAAGCCAGAACATTGTCATAGCATCATAGAACTGTTGAGGATGGAAGAGACCTTTCAGATTATCAAGTCCAGACACCCACCTGGAGCTCACAATCCCACCACTGCTAAGCCTCTGCCACTAAGCTACACCTCTCAGCACCACATCCATGCATTATAAATACCTTCAGGGATGGTGACTCCACCACCTCCCTGAGCAGCCTGCTCCAATGCCTGAGAACCCTTTCTGTGAAGAAATTGTTCCCCAATATCCTGATAGCAGAGAGCAGGAAAGGCCATTCTTGCCCAGCCTGGCTGTACCTGCAGGCAAAAGAGTGAAGTAGGTGTACAATGGGAAGATGCAACTGGCTTCAGTAGGTTTAGAATCAGTGCCTTATGCCTCACATCAAACTCCAGCTCAAGGCCTTCAAGAAAACCTGAGAATTACAGCTGCATGGAAGAGAAACTCCTGCCTATGCCACAGCCTAAATCTGGGCCTTGTCTCCACTCAGTTTGATCATTCTTATGGGATGACAGTCATTGCTTTCTCCACAGGACACCATACTTCACAGCAAAGTAATATAGTGCCTTCAGTTACACTAATGCAATCCCTTTGATTTATCCCTTCTACCATTTCAGTCAACGTCCCAGCAACTCATCTACTTACCAGCTGCACATCTGCTTGACAGCTTTAGGGATCTTTCTCAAGCAATAAGTCCTGAATGTCTTCCCAGGGTCTTATGCTCCAGCTCTTTACTGTTTAGAGGATATTGCTCTATTTATTCTCAGCTTCATAGTCCTCTTAATGTTTATCTAGCAGCAGTGCCATCTTTCAAGGCGCTGGGCTCACCGATAAGGCAGCCCGCACCTGAGCGCCGGGCCACTCGCTATTTGCTGCTTTGTCCTCTGTATTTACAGGCATCCCTCAGGTTTGCTGGCTTCATTGCCACATACTATTATCCTTGCCAGAGACAGGATAAGAGTTGCAGACATAATGATCCTGGGGCCAGCTCTAACGCGTTGCTAGCTCTTCTCCCTGCTCACAACAGTCCAAGTTAACAGCAGCTTGGGGCTCCTGGTAGAAGGGCAGGGCGAGCCACACATTTACCCCTTGGGGCTTTTGATTCTTGCCAATAAGGATACTGAAATATTTGTTGCCTTTTCAACTTGGTATTTCCACTAGTAGTAAAATACACCTTTACATTTTCATTAACTGAGGACCTCAGTCTGGGCCTTTTGAAGCATGTTCCACTTGCATCATTTGTCTAAGCTCATGATGTTTCATCTCCACAGGAAAACCTGGCTTAGACAGGACCCAGCAAGGATCTCTGGCCTCAGCCTCAAGTGCTGACTTCACACCAAGTGCTCAGTGAGATACTTAATGGAAAGCTTGCCTTGGCAGGGGGGTTGGACTAGCTGATCTCCAGGGGACCCTTCCAACCCCTGCAATTCTGCATTTTGGTCACTGAAAACCCCAACAGTGCTCAGCTCCAGCTGTGTTCTGCCATGCTCTCATCCCACTCTTATTGGCTTGCACTTCTTAGGCCAAAAGCAATTCCTAGGTTTCCATCAGCACCCTATCAGCAGCTTGACAGAGAACCCTTCAACAGGGCAGTGCTTTGGTGCAGCAGAGTACTCACTCATGGGCAAAGTGAGAATTACAGAGCATTTCTCACAGCTGTTCCCCTTCCTACCTAGGAAGTGGCTTGGCAAATGCAGAGCATTACTGCCTGCTGAGGGAACCTGACTGTCCAACTCCTCAAGACTTGATCTAGTGTGTCATTGTCTGCTTTCAAGCCTGAACTGTGTCTTTCATTACACTAAAGGTCTCCCTTCCCATTAATCTTGTCGAGCAGCTCTCCTCTCCAAGCTCTACTGCCCACAATTTGTGATTCCTTATTGTTGAGCATCCATCACATGCAAAATCAGTTCTAAGCACCCCATTACTCACATATTTAGAGATGTCAAAGCAAGGCCTCCATGCAGCTCCCACAGCACTTCAGAATTCCCTTCTGCTTTCCCATCAAAAGGCAGAAAGGACACAAGTAGACAGCATCTTATTTGAATCTACCACAGAGATTTCCTTATATAGGAAGCTGAGGAGGAGCAGGGGAGGAAACAAGCAACCATATAGCACAGGTAATGATGCATGAACATTACAAGGCTCAGGTGAGCCAGTACCCACCCCTGGGTCCTTCAGGTGGCTTTTTTCAGTGCCAACATGAGGATTTTAAGTGACAGCCCTGCATGGTGAGTTTGCTTTCTCATGTTGTAATGTTTATTAGATCACTGTGCACAGCACCTCAGGTCTTTGAAACCAACAGAGCTTCCTTCCACTCCATGTGGTCCTCAGTGTGGTTTGGGGACAATACCCATAAATAGACATGGCCTGTACACACAACTGTGTCTGGACATCTGGAATATTGTGTCCAGTTCTGGGCTCCAGAGTTCCAAAGAGACAGGGAACTACTGGAGAGAGCTCAACAGAAGGCTACAAGGAGGAAGGGACTGGAACATCTGTCTGAGGAGGAAAGACTGAGAGCCCTGGGGCTGTTTAGTCTGGAAAAGAGAAGGCTGAGGAGGAGTCTGATCGATGTCTACAAATACCTGCAGGGTGACTACCAGGAGGATGGAGCCAGTCTCTTCTTGGTGATACCCAGTGATAGGATGAGGGCTAATGGACAAACTCAATCCCAGGAAATGTCATCTCCACAGGAGAAAAAACTTCTTTACTGTGAGGGAGCTGAAGCCCTGGAGCAGGCTGCCCAGAGAGGTTGTGGAGCTTCCAAACCCATCTGGACATGTTCCTGTGTGACCTGCCCCAAGTGGTTCTGCTTTGCAGGGGGGTGGGACTCCATGATCTCGAGGACCCTTTTAGCCCCCAGCATTCTGTGACAAGATTTAAGAAATTGGGAAACCTCAGAGGAGGAAAAAACCAAAGCAGAACACATCAAAACAAAACCCCAAAAGAATTACTAACCTGGGGTGTCCAAAGAATCTTCAGACATTCAGGAACCTCCCTTACTGGAATAAGCCCCAGAGGAGACTGTAGAGCTAGTCTCTGAAAACCTTACATTTACACTTATTAAAAGGGGAAGGTGATCAACTGGTCTCCAAGGTCCCTCCATTAATGCACTCTTTTCCAGCCCAAGACTGTTGTAGCTCATTCATTCACTCTTTCATTCATTCATCACAGCTCTGCAGTCGTGCAAACAGATTCTGTAAACAAAAACTCTTTCCCAGCGAGCTCCCACTGTGCTGGCAATATTAAGTGGCAAGCACATGAACACCCTGCAGAGAAAGCAGAGGCAAACAGCTCATCGGCATTTCTTTCTCCTTGTGCCGCTGCAGCTGATACTGCTTTACAACTGACTTAAAGAGACAGGTTACACTGCTAATAAACCTCCACACTTAACTCTCCATACAGCCTGGCTGCTGAAGGCTTAATATCAGTCATAATTATTGCCCATAAAATGTTATGGAATCAGAGCTTAAAAGTTAACACTGCTTTGTTTCAGGAGATAAAGGAGAGAGAAGGAAGCATTGATCAGTCTTCCTGAGATTCAGATCCCTAAGCACAGAAGGGCCTTGGCACTTCATACATCCCAAATCCCTCCTGCTATGGGACTCTGCTCATGGGATTGCTCAGAGGCCAGTTTATCACTGAATTTGATAGCACTGCCCAGGTGGAGAATGCAACTCCCTTCCTGCACTCAGGACAGCTGAATGGTGCCCCTTCTAGGGCAGTGTCACACCTCAGGCTGTAACATGCACTCAGCAGGCAAATCACCCCAGCTCTGAGGGGCTTTCCTAAGATGCTGCCTCCCACCAGCTAAGCCCTTCTTGCTCACAGCATCACCTTCCAAACCAGATGCTTGCTTGTACAGCCCTCATGTCAATACAAGGATTCCCTATCTCCAAAGCAAGTGCCTTAACCAAAGGCAGCAGGTTGCAGCTAATAAAGACAGGGATCCTCCCCCTCCACAAACATTTTACTCAGCTTTCCACACTCACAACTAATCCAGCTCTCCCTTTGCCTCTTTATAGTAGAGTATTGCAACAGTTGGAAGCCACTACTCATCTGCACAAAGAATCACAGAATGGTCCAAGAGGAAGAAACATCAGAGGTGGGAAGGAGCAAAAGAGATCAGCATGTGTCCTCCCTGCCAAAAGCCAGAGTGCTCCCCAGCAGAAAAGAGACCTTGCTCCTACATCAAGTGAGCTTCTCCTCCTCCTCCCCCTGGTTACTCAGCAGATACCAGTCATCACATGGGCACCCCAGTGCTTTGTAGTGAGGAGACATTAAGGTTGAGGACAGGCTCTAGCTCTTTGAAAACAAAGGGTTCTGACTTATGTGCCAACTCTCAAGCCAGTCCTGATTAGATAAACTCTCCAACTCTGTCGTGCACCTGCTTTGGGAAGCTTTATGAACACACAATTCTTCAAGCCTGAAATGGCTGCCAAGGAAATCATACAGCAGGGTAATAGGAAATCCTTGCAGGGAGACCTGTTCTGAATTGTCTACCCTTAGATAAGGCACAGAATTTGTTCCCTTCAAGATTTTATTAACCTTTTGCTGATGGAAGGAGATTGCTGATTGAGAGCTAGATGAGGTCAGTGCAGCAATTATGTTTTGAATCCTCTTCCAACAAGGTTCTTGTACAGGGTAAGAAAAAAGTTGACAAAATTAATTGTTACTTAAACCCAGTCTTTTGGAAGAATAATTAACCTATAACAACTATTCTGGCCTCCTCTCCAGCCCTGAAAAGTAATCCTTTCTCATTAGTTTCAAGTCTAATTAGCATCAATAATGAAATGCCCCTCAGAAATAACCCTTGCATGGTGCTCTCTCACGCTGACATGCGCTGCCCTACAGACGGAAGGGCCACAGGGCCATGTCTGAAGCTCAGCAGATCACAGATGTTCCCAAAGCCCAAAAAAGCCAACAAGACTGTAAAAAAGTGTGGAGCTTGACAAAAGCAGATTTATCTGCAAGACAAGCGCTGCAAACACAGTGTGGAGCAGAGACAACTCAAAGGTGGTTTTGCCACTAACTGCCGCAGTATTTCCGAGTGAGTTACCGAGCCTCTCAACTGCAATTCCTTGCTCTGTCTTGGCCTTTTGGCTGAGGCAGAGAGAGACATCACTATTTACTGTGTTCCATGGGACAAAATTATATTCACCACTTGCAGTCTCACATAATCAAATAATGCTTTCCCCAGCCCTGGCTTCTATGAACTCTCTGTAAAACAGATATAATAATGCTTATCATTGTCACCAGGGTGATAAGGCTTAAAGTACTTCGAGGCTAACTTGAAAGAGGCTATAAAAGGCCCAGAGATTCTGAGGCACCTGAGATAGACCATTACTTAACAGGCCAGTAGTGACAGCAGGTGAATGCCAATGTACAAGTCATAACTTGAGGTCTGCTGCAACTTGCAGAGCTCTGAAGGATCACCACAGACTTCTGATAAGTAAAGTCAGAGACATTCATGTCACAGACACTACAGCCACTGCATTCAGAAGAACCACGCAAGCTTGCAAGTCTGAGCTAGAAGGAAGCCTTCAATAAGGTTCCAGAACAAGTATGACAAACTGAGAAACACCATCCCAGATACACCTACTTATCCACATCATTCAGCAAGTGCTTAAACTTGTATTGCCTCTTCCTAACAGCCATCAAGAACCATAGAAACATTCTGCTTGGAAACAGCCTCAGGGATCATCCAGTACAGCCACCAACCTACCACCATGGCCATTAAACTATGTCCCAAAGAGCCATGGCCACACATTTTTTGAACACTTACAAAGAGGGTGACTCCACCACCTCCCTGGGCAGCCTGTTCCAATGTCTGACCACTCTTGGTAAGGAAATTTCTCCCAATATCTAACCTAAACCTTCCTAGCACAGTTTCAGGTCATTTTCTCTCACCCTATGACCCAAGGCTAGATAGAAGAGACCCATCTCCACCTCACTACAACTTCCTTTCAGTACAAGCACAAGAACACACACCACCATACCACACCCTGCTCCCACCCTCACCACTGCATTACCCCTGCTTCCCCCCCAGATTCACCACCCAGTATTCTCTGTTCTTCATCCCACATAGAACCATCTTCTCTCCCTCTGCCCAGCTTGTAACTCAGATACAAAGTTCTCTTTCATCACAAGTTTTTGTAAGACACAAGACCAGAAAAACTTGCTTTTGGTAAGAAAATAGGGAGAAGCTTGCAGAAAGAATTTGCACCTCTGTCATCACAGTGCACTGCCACAGGGGAAACCCCAGTCCAAAGTCAACTCAGCATATCCCTTGCTTGGGCAGGAAAAGCAGGTCTCCTGCCTTCATGTAAACATTGCACTACCACAGACAGCTTTTGAGACTAGCTAACTGAACTGAAAAGCTACTGGAGATAAACCAAAGAGGACCTCTCGCATTTCTGTAACCAGAAGAAAGATTCCTCCCTAATAACTCCACTTTGTCATCCATAATCCAGAAAGGAACACACAAACCACTGAAGCCTTGAACAAGCTCAAATCCCCCATTCCATGCTAACATCTGAGATTTCTAAGTAGGAAATCATAAAAGACAAACCTGTTTCCAGGGCATGCTCCATTCCCTGGACAGCCAGCGCTCAGCAGCCCTCACAAGCCAGCACTCGCAACTCCTCACTGCAAATGGAGAGGCTGGCTAGCTGAAGCGGCTAAATACCCTCCACACAGCTGAGGCTGATCACTACTCACTGCCCAGCTGAGGCTGCTAACTGCCCTCTGCCCAGCTGAAGCTGCTAACTGCCCTCTGCCCAGTTAAAGCTGCTAACTGCCCTCTGCCCAGCTGTCCACAGGCAGACTAATCACCATCTAGCCCACCCTCCCTGATGCTTGGGGGTGCTACAAGCAACCCTGGCCAATGCCTCACAAAGTATTCCAGTTGCAAACCTAAATTTGGCTTCAAGACAGGTCGTGTTTCAACAGACAAAGGCAGGACAAATAACACCTCAAAAAAACTCAAAAGCAAACCAGAAACTCAGTCTCTTGTAGCATCAAACAAAAACCTGCTGGCATTTCGAAGTTTCAGGAGTTTGCTGTCCCTGAAGTGCAGGAAGGAGCACTCCAGAGATGGGAGTCAATCGATATGGCAGGCTGGCTTAGCTTCTCCTTTAGAAACCTGAGAGTTCAGACCACACCTGCTTGTCTTTACTGAGATCCTTAGGAAGTAAAAGCAGCAGCAGTCCACAGAAAAAGAATACCTTCTACCAGCAGAGTTTCAAAGCTGCAAGACTGTCAAGGGTGCCCAGGAAGGTCGTGGATGCCCCCTCCCTGGAGGTGTTCAAAGCCAGGTTGGATGAGGTGTTTGAGCAACCTGGTTTAGTGGAGGTGTCCCTCCCATGGCAGGGGGGTTGGAAGCAGATGATCTCCAAGGTTCCTTCCAACCTAAACCATCCTATGTATCTATGGATCTATGATTCCTCTTCACTGCAACTGACAGAGTGCAGAGCTTCTGCGAGCAGGGGTATGTAAGTCCTGTCTGTGCTGTCACAGGGAATCTCTGAGTAGCCACCCTTAAACAGGCTGGTGACAAGCACACGGCGCTGCGGCCGCCTCAGCCATAAATCAAAACACTCATGTAAATTAGACTTTAGTCTCAAAGTGTGTTTCTTGCCTAAATATTTAAACACATAAATAACTTCCAGCCATTCCAGCTTGTCATTTTAAGCTTTCTGACATTTATTGTTCGCAAGAAAAGAAAGGTCAGACTTATCAAATCTGCATTTATGCTTCCATGACATTTTTCTCCAACCAAATTTTTCTGAATTAGGGAAGCAAGACAAATGTGGCACGTTTCATAAAGGACCTTTCTCAGCCCTGCACTGTGGTCTCAGCAGTGTCATTGAGCTGGGAAGTCACCTCTCAGGTGTGGCTCAGTGGACAGAAAGAGATTTGGGAAGTGGGCAACGCGGTTTGCTGCCAGGTAAACCACTTGTGCCGAAAGAGCAGACCTCCAGGTCTCAGCAGTCCACTTCTGGGGAGCTCAAGCTGATGCCTCAGTATGAGAACTGACGACAGGCAACACCCAGGCATGGTGTGGAATTTGCTTGGGAAGAAAATCAAAACACAGCAATGTGCTCAGGTGGCCACTGCCAGGAACATCCTGGTCCATATCAGAACAGTGAGGCCAGCAGGAGTAAGAAGGGATCGTGCCCCTGTACTCAGCACTGGTGAAGCCACACCTTGAATTCTGGGCTCAAGAAGGACACTGAGGTGCTGGAGAGTGTCCAGGGAAGGGCAAAAAAGCTGGAGAAGGGTCTAGGCTGGAGATAGGAAACATTTCTTTGCTGCAAGAGTGGCCAGGCACTGGAAGAGGCTGCCCAGGGAGGTGGTGGAGGCAACATCCCTGGTCAGGAAATGTGTGGCACTCTGGGACATGGTTGAATGGCTGTGGTGGTGTTGTGTTGGTGGTTGGGTTGAATGATCTTAGAGGTCTTTTCCAACCAAAACAATTCTATGATTCTGTAATTCCAACTTGGACTCCCCAAGCATCATCACCCCAGAGGAACTAGCTCTGATGTCCTGAAAAGGTGATACCCTCTGACAATGATCAGCCCCATCGAGTTGGGGGTTTCTTGGGTGAGTGTTAACTGCTGCCAATCCATCTCTCCTCCTTTCTTCTACTCTGTTTGTTTGGTTCTTGCTAATTCACAAACACAGATTTTATTTCCTGTCATGCAATGTGCATGTGAGATGTGCAGTGAACCAGATGACTAGATGACTCCAGGATGCAATTTACTCAGACACTGCAAAACTGCCTTTGATTTTGCATTTGTATAATAAAACACTTAAGACTCCCAGTGCACTTCTTTGCTGTAGGTATTTATTCCCTCTTCTTAAGGTTGGGGAAATAAAAGCACAGTGAGTTTAGCAAATACATCTTCTTAAAATGTGCCATAAATGTTCATTGAAATAAAACAAAACCAAACCCAAACATCCTGTGCCCTTTTTTGTGTTTGTTTATGGCTGCTTTACAGAACATGGGGATGAACAAGAACATTCATAAGAACAAGGAGCATAAAAGTAAAGAAAAATGGCAGAAAACAGACCTAGAAACCAGAACCACATTGTGCATTCTATGGGCCTGCTCTGGCAGGGGGGTTGGACTCAAAGGTCTCCAGGGGACCCTTCCAACCCCTAAGGTTGTGATCCTGTGATAGTACTGACTCCCAACAAAGATCAGCAACTCTCTGGTCCAGGTGAAACCATGTGGGATACAGATCCCAGCACATTTTCCATGAACCACTCAAAGCTCAAGCATCATTTCTAACATGCTGCCAAGGAGCTGGCCACACATTTGCAAAGCCCTACATCTTTTGGCCAGCGTGGAAATAGTGAACAATAAAGCAACAGAGCTGCACACTGTGAGTTTTCTTGGTGCTGATGGAGTAGGAGAGTGACCTGGACAGGAACAGGCAGGACGGCAGCAGGACAAAGGATCAGGGAAACCCATTACCAGGCAATCCCTTTGCTCAAGAGACATCTGCTATTCAAGAAGAAGCCACTCTGGACTGACTAAAGCCACATTTCTGGAGAGCACCAGTGACTGGGGGCCTAGAGGGAGGTGCTACAAACCTAATAGTTAAGGCAGGAAGGACTGGGGAAACTGCTCCTAAGCACACTTTGGATTCACTGTGATTTAGGGGCTGGTCGTCAGCATGTAGCACACTGGTACCTGGGACAACCCAAGGGGTGAAAAGGAAAATCTCATTTCATGTCTGGAGTAAATGCAAGTGCAACTCAGGCCTGTTCTTAAGCTTTGGACAGGTTGCCCAGGGAGGTAGAAGCCCCATCCCTGGAGGTTTTTAAGGCCAGGATGGATGGAGCTCTGAGCAGCCTGATCTAGTGTGAGGTGTCCCTGGCCACTGCAGGGGGTTGGTCCCTTCCAACCCTGACAATTCTATGACTCTATGAAAGCTGGCCTGACAGGCAAGGCAAAGTGCAAAACCCCACCAGAAATGAACAAAGCCACCTGCACTACAATGGAAACCTTTCAGAAGCTCCAGTGCAATGCTTCTGCCTTAGTCACCAGTTTTTGCCATCAGAAGAGCAGGATCGGATCTCAGATGCTGCACAGAGGCGAGAACGAGAGAAAACCAGAGAGCAGCTGGAAATGATTGATCTTTTACCAGTTTTCTGCTCAGTATGGCACAACTCCAAATTTTGTTCTTTTCAAGCAGAAAAACAAAACCTACCAGAAGAAAAACACAATTAAGAGACCTTGATTAAATTTTGGTACCTCTAAAAGACGTGGAAAGAATTCTGCAGGCTTTGCTGCAGGCAGATTTCAGCTTGGAGCTCAGGGGTTTTATTTTCTTCTCACTTAACAGAATGTCCACTTTCAAACCCACATTTTCAGCTGGTCTGAAGTTTTTCTCTAATCTTTTGGCAAAGGGTTCCTCCTGCAAATGAGGTCGGGTGCGTGGCAGCAGTACCCTAAAGATGTGAAGCCTAATTGCCTCAGCATTATCCCAGCATTGGTATGGAGTGAATGCAGTTTCAGGGAGAAGACATGGGGCAAGCTAATAAAATTGCAGATGAAGGCCACAGAGCAGGAGTAATATTTCCCCTAGCCAGAGGATGAAAAGTTATGCATTGCTATTTAAAAAATATAATTGGAATGTTAAATCTATTTCATGAATGAAAGTACATTGACCTTTTGAGGGAGGAATGACTCATTTTCATCCCTGTATGCCCCTTTTTAACACACACTTCCCACCTTTGCATATGTAAGTAGCAATTAGTTTTCATGGGAAGTTATTTTATGGCCATTTCAAGCTTATTAAACTTCCTGAGTAAACTCATAAGAAATCTATTTAGCAACATTTGGGGCTTAGGTGCTCGACAGTGAGTGGACTGGTTACCTGTGGCCTTAACATGGAGAAAATCACACAATCCTAGAATGGTTTAGGTTGGAAGGGACCTGAAGGATCATCTAGTTCCAACCCCACTGCCATGGGCAGGGACACCTCCCTCTAGAGCAGGCTGCTCAAGGCCTCATCCAACCTGGCCTTCAATACTTGCAGGGAGGTGACATCCACAGCTTCCCAGGGCAACCTGTTCCAGTGTCTCAGCACCCCCACTGTGAAGAGTGACTTCCTAATCTCCTCTCTTCCATCTCAAAGCCATTCCCCCGGGTCCTATCCCTACAAGCCCCTGTAAAAAGTCCCTTCCCGAATACCAATGTCAATGCAGGGTTAGGGTCCAAGGGCTCTGGATCACTACAGAGCCCATGCAAGTGTCGAGCACTCACCCTGGACCAAGTATCTGTGGGATGGACTTGCCAAGAAGGCCCCCACTGGACCTCTGCACAACACAAGCTGCCTGATCTGATCTTAGAAACTCCTGTGGGTAATTTTAGTCCAGCAGCAGAGGACCACTCATGCAAGGGGTGGTCACTGCTGCTGCTCAGGCAGCTCTTTACTTGGTAGTCTCTACAGAGAGAAGGCTTGGGAATTTTTTCTCAAGGAAGTTCAATAAGCTACAGAGGCCACAGGGACCCACTGTGCTTCAACACTGTATAGCAAATCCTGTGAGACCTGAACTAAAACTGGCCAAGACTTTTCTGACATAAAAGGGTTGTTAGATTCCAGCCACCAAACCAGCCAGCTTCCAGTTTGCCATGACAATGTACTGGCTTTGACTGAGCTCTTTTGGGAAAGGTTTCCATGGAGGCAGGGTGGAATTTCCCAGTCAAAGCCAAAGAAAATGAAAACCAAGTCAACAGCAACCTGGCTGTGGGGAGGTTCACCTAAACTATGGGAGATCAACAGCACAGCTCACCCCTCCCTTCTTCTGCATCTGGGGTTTTGTTTGGTTTTTTTCTACAGAAATGATTGAAATTAATTCAGCTGAGGTTTTGTTGTTGTTGTTTGGTTTTGTTGGGTTTGCTTTGTTTCGCTTTTTGTCCCAGAGAAGCACCAGGGGAAGGAGAAACAGCCAATATTAATTCTGAAAGCATTTCCAAGAAAAGAAAACTCTCTGCTGCTTGACTTTGAAAAGGCCAAGCTGACACTAAACCAGTGCCTGGGCTGAGGACCACAGGTTTTCTGGATGGAAGCATTTATTTTTCTTGCAGGATGCTCTCTTCCCACAAGAGTAAGTGAGAGAAATCTATCATTGAAAGTGTTTGCAGGAGAGCCCTGGAGAAACTCCTCTGAACTTTATGGTTTGTCTGTTAAAACAACTGCAGCCCAGTAAGAACATCCTTTATTAATTGTTCAGTAACACACGGAGACAAATGGCTTCATGCTTTGTGCAAACATGCTGGTAAGAAGGGGGAAGGCTCCTTCCAGTTGGCTATCTTTGAGCCAGGACCAGAGACTGTAAGAGTTAAAGAGAAGACAGTACAGGACTCTGTCGTGGCACATAAGGTCAGTGGGAATTCAGTCCCTGTGCAATTTTTTCTTCTCCTAAAGTATCATTCATTCTCCACTCACATGGAGGATCATTTGGTGAAAACCATTTAGCTAGGTCATTATATCTTTTCCAGGGAAGCACTGCAGTTCTGGGTATCTCCAGCAGAAGGGGAGGGGGCAAGAATAAAGGGAGAGGAAAAAAGGCAAAAAAAAACCCTAAGTATGTCAGCATAAGTGGAGCAGCTTTACATTGTTGGTGGGAGGATTGTGTTGTTTGAAATCCATTTCCAATTAGCTTAACCACTGAAGGAAAGGCTCAGTTGCCTTAGGAAGGGCTTTAGCTAAGCCCCGTACACATTAGCTGCAATGGTGTCAATAATTGCCGGTGTCTGCACACCTCTGGGCTCCTAGAGGCTGCTCATGCTGCTAGCACTGTGTCAGCAATCCTGCCGTCGGCAGGGCAACACAGCACAGCACACATTTAAGCGTGGCAGTGACACATGGTGCCCACACAGGCTGCACCTTTGCAAAGCAGAAAGAATGCATTTTTAGTGCTATTCATGCCCGAAGTAGAGTGCAAGGCCACATAACAGTGCAACCACAGCAGAGATGCCATTTCAGTGACAAAACTTAGGCACGTTAGCAACCTTGGGGTGGATCTTTACAGATGGCAAACAGCTGCTAGAAGTTATGACTCTGGTACAGGTAGATGAGGTCCCTATTCCTTCCCTCTGCTCCTCTTTTTCCTGCATCCCCTAGGACTGACTTTGCATGTCTGTGCTGCAGTAAGTACAGCAGAGCCCCCTCTGCAACATGATTTTACAGGGGCAGAACTAATACTTCTCTGCCTGGAAAACCAGGCATTTCTTCTCAACAGCTAGACAGCAGCCAACATCAGAGACTGTGGGCTTTACTAACTTTGGTTAAAGTGCTGCATTCCCAAGACCAGAGTACCTGTTAGCTCACATACATGCCCTTCATCTAGGTTAAAAACACCCCTTCATCCTCAAAGGAGACAGATGCATGCCTTCCAGCTCCTTCATTGCTCTAAGCACCATCAACAATGCACTGGCATTAAATGCTCAGGCTGCAACCTTGCTGTCAAAGAAGGAGATCTGCAAAGCAAGATAACTGCTACTGACACCCAATTCCCCAAAGAGCAAACCAAAACAGAGCTGGTGGCTTTGGGCACATTTCATTTTTATTAATTACCTTGTTTTTTTAACTGCAACCTAGAAAGGGAAGACCTGCTGGGGAGTAGGGGGTGCTGGCCTCACCTAGCCACCTTGTGGTAGACTACCTCTGCCTTAGCCCTGCCAGAAGGGACCCAGAAATCGCCAGCCAAGGTATTTCCCTTCAGCTGCGAGTGTAAGCCTGACTCACACCCAGCCTTCTCCAGCGGTCTGCTCGGATTTTCAGTTTCAGGCAGCCTGGAATGAGATGGGCTCAGCTGGTAGTTTTTCAGATAGCTGGCCCAGCTTTTCCAATGAGCATCACAAATCAGTTGCTCCAGCCCAGCACTGACTTCTCTCACCTCTTCTGAACGTAGGGAAGTATATTCTGTGGTCCGTTAAGTAGGTGTCTGCTCAGGGACACACCATTGGCTTCTACACAGCTTCATAAAACCTCCCTAACTTAACTCACTGTGACAAATTATTTGGCCTTGCAGTCCTCGAGGTATTATATTCTGTTAGTAGGAGAGCCTGCATCAGAGCTCTTGTGAAGGACACAATGCACACAGAAAGGAAAGCTCTCTCGACCACTGTCCCAAAGCTGAGACTTGAGGCTGCTACCCCAGCTTCTCGTCTGACTGTAGCTAAGGATCATCTGTGATTTTAAAAGGGATAAACATTCATTGCATTCGAGATAAGTGAAACCTGAAATAACCTGCTCCTGGCAGGTTTGCCTGTCAGCCACTACCTTAGATGCTTAGAGAAGAGTTACAATACTGATACCAAGACCCCAAACCATTAATGTACAAATCTGGTCAGTCTGAGCTTTGAAAGGGTCTGTGCTGCTCCCGGAGGTCTGCCTGCACATAAGCCTGGAATTACTTGCATCACTTTGAGGAAGCTTCCCTTTTAAAGACGTTTCAAAGAGCCTGATATTGCTGTGCTTAGGCTAACGACTCGTTAACCTTTGGGTCTCGCTTGCGGCTGTTTGGTACAAATGAACTCTTGGCATTTTGCAAGACCCCCTCAGCGCTCTCAGAACAGTTGTTCTGACCCTACAAAAGCTCCTCGATACATTTTGTACCAGTAAAACGCGACCGTTAGAAGTCGCGACTGCTCCGGGCGGGGGAGCTGCGCTTCCCGCACCCGCCGGGCTGGACGCGATGGGGCCAGCCCTGTGTCCCGGGCTGAGACAGCACCCTGCAGCGCCGGGATCCTGCTGCGGTGGGGCTGACCGTGCGTCCCGGGTGGAGGTGGTACCCTGCAGCGCCACGACAGCGCTGCGGTGGAGCAGGGGTCGGGGAGGGGGCTCATCGGGAGCGGGCGAGGGGCGCTGCCCGGCATGCAACGCACGGCTCACCTGCCGCGGAGACGTGGAAGAGGAGACGTGGGCGGGCGGCGCGGATGGCCGCCGACAGCCCACGCTCGCTGCCCGTCAGGGCTCCCCGGCGCTCGGGCATCAGGCGCACCCGCAGCCGCCCATCGCCGGAGCGGAGCCACCAGGCGAAGAGCTCGGTGAGGTTGAACTCCAGCTGCGCCCCGCCGGAGCCCGGCGGCGGCTCGCCGGCACAGCCGTCCCGCAGGCTGCCCTCGCCCACTTCCAGCACCAGCTGCTTGGCGCGCCGCAGCCGCCGCCCGGTCGCTGAGGGCCCGCCGCCGGGGGCATGAGGGGGAGCGGGCGGCGCGCCCCGTGGCAGCCCTCCGCGGGCGGCGCGGAGCAGGGGCGCGCAGTCCAGCCGCAAGCGGCATCGCGCTGCGGCGCGCCCCGGCGGTCCCAGCACCAGCTCCCGCACGTAGGTGCGAAACAGCGAGGGCACAACAAAGTCCAACGCCAGGCTCCTCCTCTGCAGCCGCGACAGGCCGGGGCTCTCCCGCGGCCCGGCCACCGCCGGAGCCAAGCTCAGGGCGAAGCAGGCGGCGGCCAGAAGGCAGGCGGCCAGTCTGCCCCCCGCCATCACCCGCCCGCCCGCTGCCGGCAGCGCCCCGTCCTACGTCGCGCCGGGCCGGCTGCCGGAGAGTGCTGCGCCGGGCTGTTCCGGCCGGGGAGCGCGATGCCGGGCTGCGCCGTGGCTCCGGCCGTGGCCAGTCCGGCCGAAGAGCGAGGCGGAGGCGATGCGCCTCGGGCCGGCGCTGCGCGGGCTTTGCCGGCTCCAACTACCCGCCACAACGCGGGCATTACCCAGCCCGCGGTGACGTCACGCCCGAGCCCGCCCGCCGGCAGCCAATGGCGTCTTTGGAAACCCTCGTTATGCAAATGTGCCGGGGCGGGGCGGCGGGGGCAGCGTTCATTGAGAAAAGAAAAAAGCAGCTCTCGGCGGGGCTGATCCGCAGCGCGCCCGGGGGCGGCGGGGAACGGGGTATGCGGGGCTGAGGCAGCGGCCGCTGGCGGCCCGCAGCGAGAGGCCAGGACGGCTGGGAAGGGAAGGGTCGAACCCGCACCTTCGAGGGGGTGCTCGCGGGGACGGGCACCGACGCACCGACCCCCCGAACCCGGGCGCCGGCAGAGAGGCGGTGGGGTCCCGTTTACCGCCTCCTAGCTCTGTCTCCCTGTACAGGCAACGATGGACAGAGCTGGTCGGGTTTTTCCCTTTTCTTCCCTTTTCCCTTCCTTCCCATCCTTCCTTTCCTCCCTTTCCCCTTTCCCTCTCCTTCCCTTCTTCCTCCTCTTCCCCTTCCTCTTCCCCTTCCTCTGCTTTGCTTCCTTCCCTTTCTCCTTCCTTTTCCTTCTTCCCTTCTCCTTTCCTTCCTCTTCCCCTTATCCCTCTGTTTCCCTTCCTTCCCTTTCTTCTTCCATCCCATCCTTTCTTTTCCTTCCTTTCCCTTCCTCTTGCCCTTTTGCTTCCCTTCCTCTTGCCCTTCTGCTTCCCTTCCTTCCCTTTCTTCTTCCTTTTCCTGCCTCCCCCTTCCCTTTCTCCTCAAAAGCTCCTATCTTTCCTCAGGAATGGAGGAAAAAAGCGAACCAGCCGGTGAGAAGCAGGGTGGGGGGAAGAAATCTTTGGGCATAAGCCATTCTAAAAAAAAATACAAATGAATAAAATTCTTCCATTTCAGAAGGAAAACAACAGCCTTAAGAATGGTTCATGCCACAATTTCCCCCTTTTTACCTTCAATAAATACAATGTAATTACTGTAATTACATTAGTTCTGTGCCTTAGGATAGCTAATCATAACTCATTCATAGTTCTGGAAGTTGCCTATATGAATTAATGACTTATTATTATCTCTTTAGTTTGATATTTAATGCATGTGTATTTTTATAATGCAGGTCTACTTTAACTATATAATCATTAGAGTGCAATTATTCTGTCACACAGTTATTCTGTATATATCACAAGTGCTAACACACATACTGTGGAGCAGAACCACACTGTCATGGTGGTGCCAAAGAGCATCACTGCAGGCAAGATGCCTGAAAAGGGAATCAGGATATTCTCTGCACAGGAGAGTTAAGGAAGGAGCCTCAAGGCAAGCACCAAAGGCTCAGTTAGATCATATACTTCATACAAGCCTCATACAGCTGTGCTAATCAGAGCCCTTCCAGGAAGGCAGTGTTTCCCCAACTGATGCTAATGGGCTTTGGACCTACCCTCATTTCCCCTCCCATGCTGTTCTTGTTTTACAGTCATAGAATCATGCAATGGTAGGGGTTGGATGGGACCTCCAGAGATCGAGTCCAAGCCCCCTGACAAAGCAGGATCACCTAGGACAGGTCACACCAGAACATGTCCAGGTGGGGTTTGAAAGACTGCAGAGAAGGAGACTCCACAACCTACCTGGGCAGCCTGCTCCAGGGCTCTGGCACCCTCACAGGAAAGAAGCTTTTCCTCATGTTCAGGTGGAACTTCCTGTGTTCCACTTTGTGTCTGTTGTTCCTCATCCTATCACAGAGCACCACTGAAAAGATAATTTTCCCCAGTGTGTGAACCCTAATCCTTCACCTTTAAGTATTAGTAACACTGCCAAGGGTCAGGGATGGGCTGGACAGTAGGGAAGAGAAGCAGAGTAAGGGAGAGAGACTGATGGGTTGGGAAAGAAAACTAAATTAGCTTCAAGGAAAATAATAAAAATGAAACAGACACGAGCCAAACACCAGACCAAAGCCCTCTGAGTGACAGTTCCCCATGACAACTGATGCTGTGGCAGGCACCAAGGAAGCCCCAGACTGGACTCTTCAGCAGGCAAGACATGGACTCAGGAGCTGGATTCAGGAACTCATGGATTGGAACAGAAAGCAGAATGGACAGAGTCCTCCTTGGATGCTGGCAATGAAGAACTTTGAGACTTGATGGGGTGCTTGGTGCCATGGGTTAGTTGTTTGGGTGGGTTGGATTGGTTGATGGGTTGGACACAATGATCTTGAAGGTCTCTTCCAACCTGGTTTATTCTATGTATGTATGTATTCTATGTATGTAAGAAGAGGCTTGACCCTCATGATCCCTCAGCTTTGTACCAAATACGATGCAGAGTGAGGTGGTGAAGTCTCCATCTCTGAAGTCATTCAAATCCCACCTGGATGCTGTCCTGTGCAACGTGCCCTAGGTGAACCTGCCTCGGCAGAGGTCCCTTCCAAACCCTGCCACTGTGTGATTCTGTGCAGTGCTCTGTAACACACAACCCAGCACATGCTTCTGTGCCTTTGAGCTCAGATTCCTTACTGGCAGACAAAAAACATGTTAAATGGACTGAATTAATCATGGGCCACCAGCCTTTTCATTCACTCTTCTTACTCCAGTGGATAATTGTCTAAGCATTTGCAGTCATGGATAGACAACTGTCTCCTCAAACTCCCCCTCTTCACCACGTTAGTTTGGACTATCATCTGCTCCACCCAAGTACTCATGCTAGTGAGAAAAATGCCAAGTATTGCAGGAAATGGCATGTTGGGCATGGGAAATGTTGTAACGATCTCTACAGGTAGTTTTCCTTCTTGCACAGATCAGATTTCCATCAAATGAAGTCGCTGCTGGAGGAGGACTTCTACAACTTTAAGTTCTCAGTGTTTCCAGGCTCCAGAGAAGGAGACTCCACAACTTCTCTGGGCAGCCTTTTCCAGGGCTCCAGCACCCTCACAGCAGAGAATTTTTTCCTCGTGTTGAGGTGGAACCTCCTGTGTCCCAGTTTGTGTTCACTGCCCCTTTTCCTATCACAGGGCAGCACTGAAAAGAGACTGGTCCCTTCTTCCTGACACCCACTCTTCAGATGTTTGTAAACACTGATCATGTCCCCTTCTCTGGCTTCTCCTCCCCAAACTCAACTGCCCCAGGTCTCTCAGTCTTTCCTCTTCAGACAGATGTTCCAGTCCCTTCAGCATCGCTGTAGCCTCTGTTGGACACTCTCTAGTACATTCCTGTCCCTCTCAAACTGTGGAGCCCAGAACTGGACACAATACTCCAGATGTGGTCTGACCAGGACAGAGAAGAGGGGGAGGAGATCCTCCTTTCACCTGCTGGCCACACTCTTTTGTGGGTACTGAACAAACCCAAGTGGCTCTGCCACCTTTGGTGGGATGTTTCCTTGGGGACAATATGGGGAAACCCTGAGATGCCAGGGGACAAGACAAAGGGAGGATGGCCTTTGCCTGCACTTGGGTGGTGATGCAGCCTTGCATTCCTAAAGCCCACATGGCACTCAGTGAAATAATCTGCATGGCCTTGGGGGAAAAACCTATGGTTCTGAGACTCAAAGACTCATGGCAGCTAACAGACTGTTATTTAACAGTCCCAGGGTAGTGCCTCAAAGATGTGTGCTTTTCCCACTGTATCACTGTGGTTCATGCTATGAAATGAACAAGAGGGTTAGAGCTGAAAACTGAAGTGGTGTCTTTATTGATAGGCCTGAAGTGAAACAGGAACAGCTGTTAATACCTTGAAAAAAGTGAAAGTGGAGCCATTAATGAAGGAAGAGAGGCAAAGAAATCAATGAGGGATCTCCAGTCGTGGAGCTGCTGGCCTGCCTTTTCATCTCCTTTTATAATTGGTCTTTAACAGGAAGAGTGGTGTGGACATTTGGGAAGGGAGAGAAGCCTGGCCAATACAGCTGCTAATGAAGGCCAGGTAAGGAAATGCTTTGTTCCACTCTGCGATAGGTTGGGATCAGCAGATCTGGACAATATGCTTCCCAGGTTTTTAATTTAGCTAATGAATTGACTCTGTCACTGGCAATTCATTTTGAAAAGCAGAGGAAAACCCAGGAGGTCTCAAAGGATGGAGGAGGGGGGATTAAATACAGTACTAACCTTTACGGTGGAGGAAAAGAGTCACATTGGCAAGTCCACATCTCAGCCTCAGCAGAAGCAGCGAAAGGACACAGGGGACAGGGGACCTTGGTGGCAGCACAGCAGTGTGTGCCACCCCTGGAAGGCACATTCTGCCAACAGACGACTCCCACACCTCAAACATCACCAACATTTGTGCCAGGAAATCTGTTACCTGTTGGGGCTCTAATTGCAGCTGTGTAGCTGCTGGAAAGGCCCCAGCAAAAGTCACATGTCCACACCCTAGCAAACCTTTGCCAGAACTTCAGGGGAAATGTATGAGGAGGCTAATAGAGCTGAGCCCTATCGTGTGGCCTCCAAATCAGTCACAAGCCTACTTGGAAACTGGAGTGCTGTGA